>NC_141536.1:3517498-4804998 GCF_021556685.1 Rattus norvegicus
ATACGTAAAAGAAACCTTACTAAAGCTCAAAGCACACATTGCACCTCACACAATAATAGTGGGAGATTTCAACACACCACTCTCATCAATGGACAGATCATGGAAACAGAAATTAAACAGTGATGTCGACAGACTAAGAGAAGTCATGAGCCAAATGGACTTAACGGATATTTATAGAACATTCTATCCTAAAGCAAAAGGATATACCTTCTTCTCAGCTCCTCATGGTACTTTCTCCAAAATTGACCATATAATTGGTCAAAAAACGGGCCTCAACAGGTACAGAAAGATAGAAATAATCCCATGCGTGCTATCGGACCACCACGGCCTAAAACTGGTCTTCAATAACAATAAGGGAAGAATGCCCACATATATGTGGAAATTGAACAATGCTCTACTCAATGATAACCTGGTCAAGGAAGAAATAAAGAAAGAAATTAAAAACTTTTTAGAATTTAATGAAAATGAAGATACAACATACTCAAACTTATGGGACACAATGAAAGCTGTGCTAAGAGGAAAACTCATAGCGCTGAGTGCCTGCAGAAAGAAACAGGAAAGAGCATATGTCAGCAGCTTGACAGCACACCTAAAAGCTCTAGAACAAAAAGAAGCAAATACACCCAGGAGGAGTAGAAGGCAAGAAATAATCAAACTCAGAGCTGAAATCAACCAAGTAGAAACAAAAAGGACCATAGAAAGAATCAACAGAACCAAAAGTTGGTTCTTTGAGAAAATCAACAAGATAGATAAACCCTTAGCCAGACTAACGTGAGGACACAGAGAGTGCGTCCAAATTAACAAAATCAGAAATGAAAAGGGAGACATAACTACAGATTCAGAGGAAATTCAAAAAATCATCAGATCTTACTATAAAAACCTATATTCAACAAAATTTGAAAATCTTCAGGAAATGGACAATTTCTTAGACAGATACCAGGTATCGAAGTTAAATCAGGAACAGATAAACCAGTTAAACAACCCCATAACTACTAAGGAAATAGAAGCAGTCATTAAAGGTTTCCCAACCAAAAAGAGCCCAGGTCCAGACGGGTTTAGTGCAGAATTCTATCAAACCTTCATAGAAGACATCATACCAATATTATCCAAACTATTCCACAAAATTGAAACAGATGGAGCCCTACCGAATTCCTTCTACGAAGCCACAATTACTCTTATACCTAAACCACACAAAGACCCAACAAAGAAAGAGAACTTCAGACCAATTTCCCTTATGAATATCGACGGAAAAATACTCAATAAAATTCTGGCAAACCGAATTCAAGAGCACATCAAAACAATCATCCACCATGATCAAGTAGGCTTCATCCCAGGCATGCAGGGATGGTTTAATATACGGAAAACCATCAACGTGATCCATTATATAAACAAACTGAAAGAACAGAACCACATGATCATTTCATTAGATGCTGAGAAAGCATTTGACAAAATTCAACACCCCTTCATGATAAAAGTCCTGGAAAGAATAGGAATTCAAGGCCCATACCTAAACATAGTAAAAGCCATATACAGCAAACCAGTTGCTAACATTAAACTAAATGGAGAGAAACTTGAAGCAATCCCACTAAAATCAGGGACTAGACAAGGCTGCCCACTCTCTCCCTACTTATTCAATATAGTTCTTGAAGTTCTAGCCAGAGCAATCATACAACAAAAGGAGATCAAAGGGATCCAGATCGGAAAAGAAGAGGTCAAAATATCACTATTTGCAGATGACATGATAGTATATTTAAGTGATCCCAAAAGTTCCACCAGAGAACTACTAAAGCTGATAAACAACTTCAGCAAAGTGGCTGGGTATAAAATTAACTCAAATAAATCAGTTGCCTTCCTCTATACCAAAGAGAAACAAGCCGAGAAAGAAATTAGGGAAACGACACCCTTCATAATAGACCCAAATAATATAAAGTCCCTCGGTGTGACTTTAACCAAGCAAGTAAAAGATCTGTACAATAAGAACTTCAAGACACTGAGGAAAGAAATTGAAGAAGACCTCAGAAGATGGAAAGATCTCCCATGCTCATGGATAGGCAGGATTAATATAGTAAAAATGGCCATTTTACCAAAAGCGATCTACAGATTCAATGCAATCCCCATCAAAATACCAATCCAATTCTTCAAAGAGTTAGACAGAACAATTTGCAAATTCATGTGGAATAACAAAAAACCCAGGATAGCTAAAGCTATCTTCAACAATAAAAGGACTTCAGGGGGAATCACTATCCCTGAACTCAAGCAGTATTACAGAGCAATAGTGATAAAAACTGCATGGTATTGGTACAGAGACAGACAGATAGACCAATGGAATAGAATTGAAGACCCAGAAATGAACCCACACACCTATGGTCACTTGATTTTTGACAAAGGAGCCAAAACCATCCAATGGAAAAAAGATAGCATTTTCAGCAAATGGCGCTGGTTCAACTGGAGGGCAACATGTAGAAGAATGCAGATCGATCCATGCTTATCACCCAGTACAAAGCTTAAGTCCAAGTGGATCAAGGACCTCCACATCAAACCAGACACACTCAAACTAATAGAAGAAAAACTAGGGAAGCATCTGGAACACATGGGCACTGGAAAAAATTTCCTGAACAAAACACCAATGGCTTATGCTCTAAGATCAAGAATCGACAAATGGGATCTCATAAAACTGCAAAGCTTCTGTAAGGCAAAGGACACTGTGGTTAGGACAAAACGGCAACCAACAGATTGGGAAAAGATCTTTACCAATCCTACAACAGATGGAGGCCTTATATCCAAAATATACAAAGAACTCAAGAAGTTAGGCCGCAGGGAAACAAATAACCCTATTAAAAAATGGGGTTCAGAGCTAAACAAAGAATTCACAGCTGAGGAATGCCGAATGGCTGAGAAACACCTAAAGAAATGTTCAACATCTTTAGTCATAAGGGAAATGCAAATCAAAACAACCCTGAGATTTCACCTCACACCAGTGCGATTGGCTAAGATCAAAAACTCAGGTGACAGCAGATGCTGGCGAGGATGTGGAGAAAGAGGAACACTCCTCCATTGTTGGTGGGATTGCAGACTGGTAAAACCATTCTGGAAATCAGTCTGGAGGTTCCTCAGAAAATTGGACATTGAACTGCCTGAGGATCCAGCTATACCTCTCTTGGGCATATACCCAAAAGATGCCTCAACATATAAAAGAGACACGTGCTCCACTATGTTCATCGCAGCCTTATTTATAATAGCCAGAAAATGGAAAGAACCCAGATGCCCTTCAACAGAGGAATGGATACAGAAAATGTGGTACATCTACACAATGGAATATTACTCAGCTATCAAAAACAACGAGTTTATGAAATTCGTAGGCAAATGGTTGGAACTGGAAAATATCATCCTGAGTGAGCTAACCCAATCACAGAAAGACATACATGGTATGCACTCATTGATAAGTGGCTATTAGCCCAAATGCTTGAATTACCCTCGATCCCTAGAACAAACGAAACTCAAGACGGATGATCAAAATGGGAATGCTTCACTCCTTCTTTAAATGAGGAAAAAGAATACCCTTGGCAGGGAAGGGAGAGGCAAAGGTTAAAACAGAGACTGAAGGAACACCCATTCAGAGCCTGCCCCACATGTGGCCCATACATATACAGCCACCGAATTAGACATGATAGATGAAGCAAAGAAGTGCAGACCGACAGGAGCCGGATGTAGATCACTCCTGAGAGACACAGCCAGAATACAGCAAATACAGAGGCGAATGCCAGCAGCAAACCACTGAACTGAGAATAGGTCCCCTATCGAAGGACTCAGAGAAAGAACTGGAAGAGCTTGAAGGGGCTCGAGACCCCAAAAGTACAACAATGCCAAGCAACCAGAGCTTCCAGGGACTAAGCCACTACCTAAAGACTATACATGGACTGACCCTGGACTCTGACCCCATAGGTAGCAATGAATATCCTAATAAGAGCACCAGTGGAAGGGGAAGCCCTGGGTCCTGCTAAGACTGAACCCCCAGTGAACTAGTCTATGGGGGGAGGGCGGCAATGGGGGGAGGGTTGGGAGGGGGGCACCCATAAGGAAGGGGATGGGGGAGGGTGATGTTTGCCCGGAAACCGGGAAAGGGAATAATACTCGAAATGTATATAAGAAATACTCAAGTTAATTAAAAAAAAAAAAAAAAGAAATGTCCTGTACTCTCATACAGTGGGTAAAAATTAATTAAAGAGCATTTTATTCTGAAAAAAAAAGAATATAGGAATTTGATCCTCAGTACTAGGGAGGGTAAATATAAAGAAGGAAATGGCAGACATTTTGACTGTGGCCTCGGTTCATATGTTGCTGGCTAGAACTTAATCAACATGCATACTCTTGATTAGATAGTCACCTAGGAAATATAATTCATAGTTCCCAATGCTGTACCCTATTAAAGATATAGGAAATGTGAAAGGAAGATAGAACATAACAGTACAGACTCTCTCAAAATTCTCTTAGACCTCTGGGTTTGTATTCCATTTATTTAAGCATTCCTGAGTGCTCTGTATTCTCTTAGTGGCCATTCTCTGATCCACATTTTTATCTTTAAGCCATTAAATACACCATTTAAAACTGTGGTAAAGTGCTAAAATGCTTAAAACATAAAAATGTAACATGTTTTTTGGTTCTTTTTTTCAGAGCTGGGGACCGAACCCAGGGCCTTGTCCTTCCTAGGCAAGCGCTCTACCATTGAGCTAAATCCCCAACCCCTAAAATGTAACATTTTGATGATCCTTTTTTAGTTATCGTTTTATGTGTAAAGGTATTTTTGCTTGCTTGTATGTCTCTACACCACATTCTTGCCTGGTAACCACAGAGGCTAGAAGACAGCATTGGGTACTCCCGTTACTAGAGTTAAAGACAGCTGTGAATCACCATATGGGTGCTGGCAGTGGAGCCCACCATATTCCTCTGAGAGAGAAGCCAGTGCCCTTGGCTGCTCAGCCATCTCTTTGGTCCCAACCATTTTTACATGGGTTGTTCAGTAACATTAATACAGTGTGCAACAGACATTACTACCATTCGTCAATAAATCCCTTTCATCTTGACCTAAGATTCTCCTGTTATTACCCCAGTCCCAAAACACACTCTCCTATTTTCAGTATCTCCTAAAAACTTGAAGTATCTGGTCTGAGTGGGATGGTAGAGCAGTTTACCTTTACAAATGACTGCTTTTCTTAGCATCTTGATTTCATGACTATGCTGTTGCACATCCTAAATTTCCTAAGTCTAAATAATATTTCATGTGTGTATGTGGCATGTTTTGTTTTGTGATTGTATATCAATGTATATTTGGGATTGCTTTCACCTTTTAGCTACTATGAATGCTGCTGTTGGGAATACAGGTGTACAGATAAATGTTTCATTGTGAGCAAGTGGACCATGACATCAGACAGAAGAACTCAGAAGGTTTAGTGATCTCAAACACCATGAATCTCAGAATTGATAATGGTAGGAATGAGGCCGTTGCCTGCTCTAGAACATGTAACCAGGACACCACACTGAGAAGACCAGGACTATTAGTCACGTAGGAAAAACACCTGGAATCCTTCCCCATGCAAATAGAGCAGAACTAGCTTCTCAAACTGATCCAGTGGATCCAAGCATCTGCCCTTGGAATCCACTCTACTCCTCCAAAAGTATATTTCCTATTCACATTTAATAAAGTACAGAAGCTATGTTGCCTAGAGTAATCTGGGAGTGTCTGTTTTAATGAGTTGTAACTCTTGGGAAAGAGCTTTCTCTCCAGAAGCTTTCATCAGAAGCTTTCATCTGGACCTTGGCGCAGCCTCCTGCCATCAGCAAAGCCTACTGCTGCTAATGCCACCCTGGCATTGGCACTGGCACTGGCACTGCCACAGTAGCAGAGGGGACCCAGGACCCTGGATAGCTCTCCTGTATTGTACTCCCAACCCCCCCCCCCCCCCGCTTTCCTTGTAAGATCTGTTAACACTCTGCTCATTTCCTGCCAGACCAGAGACCCCGGGAAGCAACTCAACCCATTTTCACCAAGGGCCACATCTACTTTGAGTTTGGGTCTATACTCAGAAGTGGACATAGAAAATGTAGTGCTGTAGTAATGCTTTTGATTTCTGCCATGCTTTTTCCCACAGTAGGAGCATCATTATATCCTCTCACCTAGTTCCTCTCTTGGGCGATGAAAGTAAGAGGATCAGGAACTCTGGCTATTTGGGTTACATAGAGTCTGACTCAAGGGAAAAAAGGGCTGAGGATAGAGTTAAGTGGTAGAGCACTTGCTTAGGGCACACATGACACTGGATTCAATACTTAGATTATGCCCAACACCCTGAACCCCAGTACCCGTCCATTTGGGTGTGAGGAGGCCTCTCCTAGTGTTTTTGTATGATTGGTGACTGGGAGCGTATTTTCCTGTGCTTATTGGCCATCCATACATCAAAACTGTTAGATTACTTTTTCAGTGATGATAAAATTAGTTTTAAGTAGCCTATATCTTTATCTCTTATTGAATATAATTTCACTTACTTTCTTCCATTTTGTAAGTTGCCTTTTCACTGCTGTGTGATTTGATGCAGTTTTAACTTAAATATTCATTTTCTTAATGTCTATGACTGTTGTGGACTGGTTGTAATGCTATTTGTGTTCATTTGGCTCCCAAAAGTACATGGGAACCACATGTCTGCCTGTAAGACTCTGAGGGTCCTCACCCCCAGCTGGCTCTGATTGGTAATAAAGTTGCTGGTGGCCAATGGCTAGGCAGGGAGACAGAGGCGGGACTTGGGGATCACCATTGCCAGGGAAAGAGAAGGTCCTAGCCTGAGAAACATAGGACAGGGAGACAAAGACACAGGGACCCTGACAACATGTAAGAGTTGGAGATCATGGCGCATGAGGGCTGCAGGCTTGGGTCTGTGGCTGCCAGTATTGAATATTTTGTAAGAAATAATTAAAGCATATGGGAGGGGAGACTGTTTTAGTTGCGGGGATGTTTGGATGGGTCCAGACATTTCGATTTTTAAAGTATATTATATAGAAGGCTCTGAGTGTGTGTGTGTGTGTGTGTGTGTGTGTGTGAGTCTGTGTGTCTGTGTGGTCTGTGTATATGTGTGTTTCATTCACGAATCCAGACCATTTTGGCAGGCTGTGAGGATTGTGATTGTGTGCTGCTGCCACCGCGGCAGCATTTGAGTGCTGATAGTTATTAATTCAATATATGAATACTTGACTACGTTTGTATGTTTACAGCATGCATGTAGAGGCCAGAAATTGTTGCATATCCTGAAACTGGAGTTACAGATGGTTCCAAGTTGCCTTGTGTGCGCTGGATACTAAACCTTAGTCCTGTGCAAGAGAAGTAAGTGTTCTCAAGTGCTGAACCATCTCTTCAGCTCCAGTTTTTACTTTTTCTCCCCAAAAGTTTAATTAAGAGTTTTAGTTGGCACACAAAATCATGGGATTTATTCTTGTCATGGACCCCCTTCTGCTTTCACAGTATTACGTCTGAGTATTTTCTAGTTTATCTACTTTGTTGTGAGAATATGTTCATATCATATCCAAGAAATCATTAGCAAATCCACTGTCAAAATATTTACCTATTTTCTTTTTCTTGAGTTCAGTAGTTTTGGTCTTACGTTTAAGTCCATTTTAAAATCTATTATGAATTAATATTTATATATAGTGTAAACTAATGGTCCATCTTCTTTTGCATGTGATATCCCAGTTTCACTAACTCTCTTCATTTAAAAGACTGTCCCATTGATTTCTTACGGAGAAGCCCCTTTAAATACAAATGTCCCTGGATTGCACTATACCTTAAGGTCCTCAGTTGTAAGTAACTGCCTAAGTAGGAAACTGATGGCTAAGGTAAGGGAGAAAGGTACTGAGAAGAGAGATATGTGTGGGCCCAAACCCAGCTTATCTCGCCTTGTCAAAGAGTGGCCCCAGGTTGCTTTCTCTACATTTGTGGCACATTATGTGTTATGTCATACAACTAAAATGGGCACAATAGTGAACTCATTGTACATTTGTTTTAGTTAACAAATATTTCTTGTAACTATTAAGTGAGGGTAAGGTAGCACTTTGTATCTGTATATGACCAGAGCAATGAGACTGAATAAAGTCACTCAAAGGCAATTGCACTCACTTGTTTGGGTTATTGGTTTGTTTGAGATAGGATCTAACTACATAGCTATCTAGCCTCTGTTGGCTTGGACTCAGAATCCTCTTGCCTTAGCTTCTTCCTGTGTTCTGGGATTACAGGTGTGACTTACTGTACCTGGCTTGTTCTTCCTATGTCTCCTCCCCACAACACTGCCATTACCACTCCTAGGTAGCCCAAACCAGCCATAACTGTTCAGCCTCAATCTTCTGAGTGTTGAAATTACAGGGGTATGGGGAGCAAGCAAGCTTCAGTTTCTTTCATTAATACTTCATATCTTTAGGAGTTACAAATGCCATTAGCTGTATTTGGGAGCATTTTGTCACGGTGTGATAAATGAGCTCTTTATTATTTATTGTATAAGCAATTTTCTTAGTAAATATGTGAAATGCCACTTTTGCAAAACCTGATTGTTCCTAATGATGATAGTTCCTTTGACAAATATTAAAATTAAGAATCAAATGTGGTAGTGTATGTCAAGACCCAGTCTGAGTCAGTAAGATAACTTTGAGTTCTAGGCCATCCTTGGCTATAGAGACCCTATGTCAGAAAAACCAAAAAATAAGCAAAATTAAGTAAAGCTTACCAATGCCCACGTAAGCAGACAAAAGGAAGTTTTTTGATGGGGTGTGAGAGGCCTCTTAACATGTACATTGAAGTCCAGAATGAGCTGCTACTGCTGTGCCCATCAAGAATGACACATGCTTTAGTAATCCTGTAAGTCAAGAAGCCTATTGTAAACATTCTAAATCCGTGCTGCTCTATCATTCCCCTTCCATTGAAGGGAAGCCAGCTGGCTGACTGTTCTGGTATGTTGAATGGAACAGGGCATAGTTATGCTTTATAGTCACTGATTGGCTGACATTTAATATTTTTGCCTTAATATTTCTTTACAGTTTTAGCCTACAGAACCTTTCAGTGGTTGAGGCACTTTGGGCAACTTTCATAGAGTCATATGAAAACAAGAAGTAAGAACTGTGTGGTAACATGAAAGACAGCCTGGTTCCTGGTTGAACTAAGGCTAGAAATCCCAGTGACACTGAAGAGACAGTAGGCATTTCCCCTGACCCCTGGGAAACTAGGCAGATCACAAGCCCACAGCCCTCCATAGATTCATGGCCATCAGTCACAGAAGGGCAATGCCTCAAGTCCCTCCACAGGTAGAGGACATGGCCTGTGGTCTCATAGACTCAAGACAGATCTCCATTTTAATGAGGTACCAAAGGCCTGGAGGCTTAGCCAATAACCTTTCCTTCCTAGATATTTCACCCTTCAAAAGGTACTTAATCGCAAGTCCACCCTAAGAAGTGGGGTACGGTTTTAATCATTCACTTTTCACTATGCCGATAAATATCGTAAAACCATGGACTGCCTCATTTTATTGGGATTCGCCATGGTGAGCCACAGAGAAGGCCTTAGACTACAGAGCCAGCACCTAATCTCCTGCAGAAGGCCTCCCTGCTCTCCCAGCCACAGCAACCACCACAACCAAGCCAAACCAAGCGCCCCCTCACCAACCCAAAACCTCTCCTCAAAGGACCAGCTAGAGTCCCCCTTCTTTCCCCTTCAGCCCAGGACTAGATCCAGTTCCATGGGCCCCAACTCCATTCTCAACTCTTCTGTGGCATTCAGGGGCACCTGGATGCCTAAGAACATAAGAACCAGACAGCCCCTGCCTTGTTGCAGGCCCAAGGAACCTCCTCAATCCATCAGGCAGCTCCAGTGGTCCTGTGCCTCAGACTACATTTCATCCCCCCCCCAGAGCAGTGTCCCTTGACTTCCCATACAACCACTGGTCGATGGGGTAAGTGCAGTCATCTCCCACATCCCGCCTATTGCAGCCTTGCCCTGTGGCAGAGTGGACATGGGACTCACGCAACCCTACACTGAGGAATTTTACACTATTTTTAGCTGACTAGTTTAAATCAGTCTCATCTGTTCAAAACTCTTTTACTTTTAAACCTTGAGGAGACTCTATTCAGAACTTAAAGCTAAAACTTAAATAAGAAAAAGGCTGCTAAAGACAGGATTAAACAACGGAACCCTCCTTACTTGACATATTTACGTTCAGTTCTCTTTACTCTGCTCACATCACTACCTAATATCCACATATGGCCCCACATGGGGATTTTCTGATCACTAGCGAGTCACATTTCTTGTTAATAGGTGAAGAGATCTGAGGCTCACTGCTCTTGAATATACCCTGTATAATAGCTAAGGTGGCAGTCCTTTGACTAAGATCTGAGCTGAGGTCTTTCATTAGTAAATCCTTTCCATTGTGTCTCTCTGTAGCGGTTGGATGGTGCCTTTAAGTGACTTTATGTTTTGTATAGTTTTCAGAGGGATTCTAAGTCTGTTCCAATATGCTTTTTGCTCTGCACTGGCAGGATAGAATCCTGTGATAAATCACTAAAGTGTTTTGAGGACATTCCCCAAATGATGGGCATAATGTGTTGTAGATTTATGAGTTCATGTCTAAGTTACTTTTAAGCTTAAGTTTTTGATATCATCATTGATAGTTTCTCTGTTAATGCTGCAGAATACAGAGAAGTTGTGGGCCGATTTATTTTGTACCTTGTATTTTAGACACTGTTTCTCACTGATGCTCACCTGAGATGAGCAAACACCATACAATTAGCTTTGGAAACCCAATCACCTCAAACAAGGTGGTTTTTACCTACAAGTCTAGCTTTATAATTGATGACTTGTCAATACAGAACCATTGCTTCCTAATGAGTCAGCGTAGTGAAGAGGACACATTGTAATTGCAAAAGTTGCTTGGAACAGGAAGAAAAACCTCATTTTTTGAACTATGCCTCATCATTTTATTTGTATCCTAATCCATTGCCCTCTTCCCTTTAGACAAAGTCTTATTTAAATAAACAGACAAGTATTCTGGAGTGGGGAACCTCTCTATAGATAAGACCACAGAGACATTGATAAACTATTTCTTTTCTGGTGATCGTTATGGATTAGCAGAAATTTATGCTTTTATACCATGACACCTCATAGTGTATAATCCTATGAATGATTTGTAGTAATTTTCCACATACTACATGGTTCTTGTTGCCTTCAATGAGGTCCAAATGCTGGAGTTTTTTCCTATACTACTTTTAGAAGAGAATTTATGATATATATGTTCAGAGTTTGAGTCTGAATTTTCAGAATTTTTTCTATTAAAAATGTTTTATTTTATTTTAATAATATGCATGTGTATGTAGTAGCAGCTTGATGGTGATGGTGGGTATGCACACATGGGAATGAAGGTGCTGGCATCCAGAGAGTGTGTCTGAGCTCTTAGAGCTGAGTCAGGTGGTTGTGAGATGCTAGATGTGTTTGCTTTGGCCAATCTCTGATCCTCTGCAAGGGTATTATATTCTCTTCTCTACTGAAGCATCTCTTCAGTCCTGGAAAAAACTTTTTTGTTCATTTTCCTTGTTTGTTTTTTGTTTTTGTTTTTGTTTTTTTTCTTGGAAACAGGTTCTCACTATGTGTTAGTTTTCTGTCTAAGCTCCACTCCCACAGTTACTTGGTAACAGCCAGGTATGCCTGGCACTATAAAAGGGGATGCTTTTCCCGTCCTCATTCTCTTACTCTCTTCCTTTCTTGCTTCTTGTTCTTGCTCTGCTTCCCCTCTTCCCCTTTGTTCCTTCTCTCCCCATTCTCCTTCCCCCTTCCCTCCACATGCTCATGGACGGTCTTTACTCCTCTTCTCTTCTACTCTTCTCTCATTAAACATTTCCACATGGAACCTTGTTGTCCCATTGTGGTTTGTCTGGATGCGAAATGAGAGTTCTACCCCAACATTATGTAGTCCTGGCTGGACTGAAACACTCTTTGCTACCCAATCACATGTACAGTTAATGGCAATTTAATATATTTTCATGATAATATTTGAGTATGTGAAACAAGATTCTTGTTGGTTTCAGTGAAATATGAACGTGTACATATGAATATGATCTCCATGTTTATGTCAGCTCAATCTAGGCTATAGTCATCATAAAGAAGGGGACCTCGATTAAGAAAATGCTTCCCCATAAGATCAGGTTTTATTTTTATTTATCAAGCTTATAGGGTGTTATTTCAGTGATTTATACAGGAGAGCCCAGGCTGTTGTGGGTGTGGCCATCCCTGGCCTGGTGGTCCTGGGCTGTATAAGAAAGCAAGGTGAGGAAGCCAGTAAGCTCCCACTGGTTGACCACTGTACCAGTTCCTGCTTCTAGGTTGCTACCATGTCTGGGTTCCTGTCCCAAGTTCCTTCAGTGATGGATTACCAAGTGTAAGTGTAAGGCAAATACACTCTTTCCTCTGAAACTTGCTTCAGTGTTTCAGCACAGTGATAATAAACCTAACTAGGGCAATAAGTATCAGTGCAAGTATGTAGAAATGTATCACTTGCCTTGTATTTGGCCTTTTAGTAGAAGTTTTCGGGGGTTTAATTTCCAGAAAAGTTGGTTTGTTTACTTCTAGTTTGTTCTTATTACTTTTTTTAAAATTTATTTATTTATCTTATGTATGTAAGTACACTGTCATTCTCTTCAGACACACCAGAAGAGAGCATCAGATCTCATTGCAGAGCTGATCTGAGCCACCATGTGGTTGCTGGGAATTGAACTCAGGACCTCTGGAAGAGCAGTCAGGGCTCTTACCCACTGAGACATCTCTCCAGCCTCAGTTCTTTTTGGTAATATAGAGATCAGTATTCTTGGAAGATTCTTCAACTCCAGTTCTCATTCCTTACGTGTGGTGTTTGTCAAAATTATGGCTGCTCTTCAGTCACTCCTCTGGAGTTGACAGATTATTCTCAGAGAGGAAAGAATCCCATTGGGGGAAGTAGCAGGTATTTGTAAATTTTGTTCTCTTCAGATATTTATTTCACTAATTTCCACTACCTGGGAAGTGACTTTGCCTTGGGACAATTTTTCATAGAAAACATAGTTTTAGTTTCTTGTGGGGCTTGCTTGGTTTTGCGTTTTTCCTTAATTATTGACACCAAACCCACAGCCTCTTCAATGACAGGCGAGTGCTGCACCCCTGATGCATATCCATAGCCTTAGCATCTTTCTCAGTGTCAGACTTGATACCCTCCTTGTTACACCATCAATAAGGATTTTCTCACTGGCTTTTCACAGCAGAAACTTTGGTGAGCATACTGTGCTCTTAAATGAATAATCAAATGAATTGTTATTATTTTTTATTTCTCACTTATTTTTCTTTTATTTATTCATTTTTTCAAGAACTGAGACTAGGGTTCTGAAGTTGAGGCTGGTCCTTAGCTCATTATATACATGGGGCTAGCCTTGAACTTCTGATTCTCCTCATTGTACCTTCCAGACACTGAAATTAAAGGTGTAATACACCATACCTGGCTTTAAGTTTGAAGATATATTTTATTATTTGTAGAGAAATGGCATGAGGACACTGTTCCCAGCTTGCCAGCTTGCAGGCAACCTAGGGTGTTTGTCATTCTAAGCAAACTGAAACCAAGGAAGCAGACTTTCTCAAGCAGAGAATCCTGGTGCTCTGCCAAGTAAGCTGCAAACCTAAGGAAGAGACCTTCCTGTTGCTTTTCCCATGAGAAAGTAACTTTGTTTATAGTTTAATAGACATCTTGATGGGAAGCATGGTGGTGAGCAGAAGCAGAGAGAGCAGACTGGATATACAACATTCTTTACCTCTCAAAGCTTCCCTCCTGGGAAATGTTTCTTCCAGCAAGGCCATACCTCTTAATCCCTTCCAAACAGCATCACCAGCTAGGTGTCTAAATATGAGAGTCTATGAGGACATTCTCATGCATATGACTACATGTTGTTACATTTAATGATTGCCACATACACATTAGCAGAATGTTCAAGTCATTTGCTGTTAAAAGTATGTGTATAGATTCAGAGTTTCTTTGAACCAGTCATTATGCAATAGGAATTTCTTTGGCTCTTAAGGGGTGAAGACTAGCGAATAAGCCTCTTAAGGAGAATTTATGAGATACATCTGGCAATTCTGGGCTTAATAAGGAACACACCATGGAACACCCTGGTACCCACCTAGAGTAAATTTAAGAGCAAAGTCCACAGAATTAGTAATTTATTCTCAGGGCCTTTTACATAGGCCCCTAAAACATTTAATTGTCTTTCTCACTCCTAGGACTTAGCTGACAACGTCCGTGTGTCTTTAGCCGTTTTTCATGTATATAATATGTCATTAATACAAATGCCAGAAAGAGAAACCAAATCAAAAGGCATTTCAAAAAGTAGGAGTCATGTGTGTGGATAAAATATGTTTTAAGTGTTAAAGATTCTTATAAATCTTACCGAAGCTAGTTTGACTTTGATAGTGAAGGCTTCATATAATAGTCTTTGATATAATCGTAGAGAATTACAGAAAGAAATGTAAATGTTGCATTAATTTGTGAAAGTTAATGCAGTGGTGGCCTAACTTGTACTTAGAAAAATTTAACTTTGTGCCTCTTTTGATCCAACAATGACTTAACTAGCTGACTAGTTAGTCCCTAAGCTGGGAGCTTGAGACATGCCAGGATCTGATAATCTTGGTGTTGTATAGTACAGTTAAGTGTTGCATTAAGAATGCCAGAGTTTTCTGTCCTCTGAGCTTGTCTTCCCTTCTCTGCCCTCATGGCTCTGCTCTTGTCTGCCTGCTTCTACCCAGTCTCCAGGCCCTCACCCCCCACCCCCACACCTTCTTACCCCTGATCTCTTGCATGTAATCATTTCTCAAGAGCACATCTTGGCATGGGTCTGCAGTAAGTAATACTCCTTTATGTATTTTGTTTCAACCTCATGTATTCAATTTGTTATCACACTAAGAAGTCCCTTATGTAGATCTTTTAATGAATTTCTTGGGGGTGCATTTTGTTTGGCAGATGTGTTATACTATGTGTGTTTTCTTGAGTTGCTTCTATGACACAGTTTAACAGTTATTTTAGGTCAGATGACAAAGGGAATATTTTAGTAGATTGTTTAACTAATTAATGGTAACAAGTAAGTGACAGTTGGATTTATTGATGTTTGATGCAAAGTGGATGTTAAGTGTTCTTCAGGAAGGCATAGATTCCCCATTGACCCGGATTACAAGTAGAAAGTTGGAAAGTGTTTAAATATGAGACTAAAAGTGTAGGGAGGATGTTCTCTGGACAGACTGCACTGATAAAGCAACCTGAAAAGAACACATTTTGATAAGGCTTACTTGGGATTATACTTTTGTCTTTCGTTAATTGGACATTTGAGTTTTCAAATTTCCCATTTCCCTTGATAAACTATCAATGAGGAGTACGTTATGGTATAAAACTGACTTTTTTTTTCTCTCCATACAGAATCTCCACCTACCTACCATGAGGCAGTGTTTTTGGAGTACGAAATCTGAAAATCATGGCTGGGAAAAAGGCTGTGTTTTAATGAATAAAGATATTTACATATCCAGATAATTTTTGTTCATTTTAGTTTACAATATGGCTTCACGTAGAATATATTTTCACTGCTCAAAAATTCTAACCTTTAAAGTTAATTTTACTCTCAAAAATTTTGATCAGAGGAAGTAGATATTCTTGCACAGAACAATTCAATATATTTTTGTTTAGCTCAGCATTGCTAGTAATACTGGGAATTAGGAAAAACATATAAGTATCTAGTACATAGTGTTATTAGTTAATCATCTGTATATAGCAAAACATTTTCTTTTTATGTTTCTAATTTTTGAAAAATACAAAGAACATATAAAATTTACTAATCAGTAAAAGTAAGTTGTTTGCAGTTTGGACAAAGTATACCACTAGTTGTCACCTATAGCTTGACTTTAAAGGCAAACTAATCTTTACTATATTAATCCTGCCAATCCATGGGTTTGGGAGATCTTTCCACCTTCTGAGATCTTCTTCAATTTCTTTCTTCAGAGGCTTGAAGTTCTTATCATACAGGTCTTTCTCTTGCTTGGTTAAAGTCACACCGAGGTATTTTATATTATTTGGGACTATTATGAAGGGTGTCATTTCCCTAATTTCTATCTCTGCTTGTTTCTCTTTTGTGTAGAGGAAGGCTACTGATTTGTTTGAGTTAATTTTATACCCGGCCCTTTGCTGAAGGTGTTTATCAGGTTTAGTAGTTCTCTGGTGCAACTTTTGGGATCACTGAAGTATACAATCATGTTGTCTGCAAATCGTGATATTTTGACTTCTTCCTTTCCAATCTGTATCCCTTTGATCTCCCTTTGTTGTTTGATTGCTCTGGCTAGAACTTCAAGAACTATATTGAATAAGTAGGGAGAGAGTGGGCAGCCTTGTCTAGTCCCCGATTTTAGTGGGATTCCTTCAAGTTTCTCTCCATTTAGTTTACTACTAGCTACTGGTTTGCTGTATATGGCTTTTACTATCTTTAGGAATGGGCCTTGAATTCCTGTTCTTTCCAGGAACTTTATCACGAAGTGGTGATGTATTTTGTCAAATGCTTTCTCAGCCTCTAATGAAATGATCATGTGGTTTTTATCTTTCAGTTTGTTTATATAGTGGAGTATGTTGATGGTTTTCCATGTATTAAACCATCCCTGCATCCCTGTAATGAAGCCTACTTGATCGTGATGGATGATTGTTTTGATATGCTCCTGGATTCGGTTTGCAAGAATTTTATTGAGTATTTTGTGTTGATATTCATAAGGGAAATTGGTCTGAAATTCTCTTTCTTCGTTGGGTCTTTGTATGGTTTAGGAATAAGAGTAATTGTGGCTTCATAGAAGGAATTCGGTAGTGCTCCACCTGTTTCAATTTCATGGAATAGTTTGGATAGTATTGGTATGAGGTCTTCTATGAAGTTCTGATAGAATTCTGCACTTAACCAATCTGGACCTGGGCTCTTTTTGGTTGGGAGTCTTTTAATGACTGCTTCAGATTCAATGCAATCCCCATCAAAATTCCAAGCCAATTCTTCATAGAGTTAGACAGAACAACGTGCAAATTCGTCCGGAATAACAAAAGCCCAGAGTAGCTAAAACTATCCTCAACAATAAATAGACTTCTGGGGAAATCACTATCCCTGAACTCAAGCAGTATTACAGAGCAATAGTGATAAAAACTGTATGGTATTGGTATAGAGACAGACAGATAGAGCAGTGGAAGAGAATTGAAGACCCAGAAATGAACCCACAGACATATGGTCACTTAATTTTTGACAAAGGAGCCAAGGAAAAAAGATAGCATTTTCAGAAAATGGTGCTGGATCAAATGGAGGTAAGCATGTAGAAGAATGCAGTTCTATCCATTCTTATCACCTTGTACAAAGCTTAAGTCCAAGTGGATCAAGGACCTCCACATCAAACCAGATACACTCAAACTTATAGACGAAGAAGTGGGGAAATACCTCGAACACATAGGCACTGGAGAAAATTTCCTGAACAAAACACCAATAGCTTATGCTCTAAGATCAAGAATCAACAAATGGGATCTCATAAATCTGCAAAGCTTCTATAAGGCAAAGGACACAGTTGTAAGGACAAAATGGCAACGAACAGATTGGGAAAAGATCTTTACTAATCCTACAACCAATAGAGGGCTTATATCCAAAATATACAAAGAACTCATGAAATTAGACTGCAGGGAGACAAATAACCATATTAAAAAATAGGGCTCAGAGCTAAACAAAGAATTCACAACTGAGGAATGCGGAATGAATGAGTAACACCTAAAGAAATGTTCAACATCTTTAGTCACAAGGGAAATGCAAATCAAAACAACCCTGAGATTCCACCTCACACCAGTGTCTGGCTAAGACCAAAAACTCAGGTGACAGCAGATGCTGGCGAGAATGTTGAGAAAGAGGAACACCCCTCCATTGTCGGTGGGATTGCAGACTGGTACAACCATTCTGGAAATCAGTCTGGAGGTTCCTCAGAAAATTAGACATTGAACTACCTGTGGACCCAGCTATACTTCTCTTGGGCAGATACCCAAAGAATACCCTAACATATAACAAAGACACATGCTCCACTCTGTTTAAAGCAGCCTTATTTATAATAGCCAGAAGCTGGAAAGAACCCAGATGCCCGTCAACATAGGAACGGATACAAAAAATGTGGTACATCTACACAACGGAATATTACTCAGCTATCAAAAACAATGACTTTATGAAACTCATAGGCAAATGGATGGAACTGGAAAATATCATCCTGAGTGAGGTAACTCAATCACAGAAAAACACACATGGTATGCACTCATTGATAAGTGGATATTAACCCAAATGTTCGAATTACCCTAGATGCACAGAACACATGAAACCCAAGAAGGATGACCAAAATACGAATGCATCACCCTTCTTAAAATGGGAACAAGAATACCCTTGGGAGGGAATAGGGAGGCAAAGTTTAGAACAGAGGCAGAAGGAACACCCATTCAGAGCCTGCCCCACATGTGGCCCATACATATACAGCCACCAAACTAGATAAGATGGATGAAGCAAAGAAGTGCAGGCCGACAGGAACCGGCTGTAGATCTCTGCTGAAAGACACACCCAGAATACAGCAAATATATAGGCGAATGCCAGCAGCAAACCACTGAACTGAGAATGGATCCCCATTGAAGGAATCTTAGAAAAGACTTAAAAAGCTTGAAGGGGCTTGAGATCCCATATGAACAACAATGCCAACCAACCAGAGCTTTCAGGGACTAAGCCAGTACCCACAGAGTATACATGGACTGACCCTGTGCTCCAACTGCATAGGTAGCAATGAATAGTCTAGTAAGAGCACCAGTGGAAGGGGAAACACTTGGTCCTGCCAAGGCTGAATCCCCAGTGAATGTGATTTTTGGGGGGAGGGTCATAATGGGGGGAGGATGGGGAGAGGAACACCCATATAGAAGGTGAGGGGGAGGGGTTAGGAGGATTTTGTTCTGGAAACCGGGAAAGGAAATAACAATTGAAATGTAAATAAGAAATTCTCAAGTTAATAAAGATGGAGAAAAAAAGCAAACTAATCAAAACAGTGTAAAAAAATGAAATTGTATTTGTAAGTGTGTTGGCATTTTAAAGTTATTTTTGTGGCAGGGAGCTGTACCTGCTGTTTATTGGAATGTCTTTTCTTGGTTGTAGGATGAGCACCTGGCTGCCTTGTTCCAGAAGCTGGAGGAACCATTTGTTCTGTTAAGCAGGAGGATGGGACACTGCAATATTTAGAGGAATTGCTATCTATATTAATGGTTAGAGATGTTGAGTGCTTTTGACTGGTTTTGTGCCCAATTTTATCATGAACTTTTTAAGATTAAGAAAAAATTGTTTTAATCTTCAATTACTTATAGCCTGACCTATTTGCTTTTCTGTTGCTATAATGAAATACCATGACCAACTCAGTTTATGGTAGAGTTTATTTTGGTTGGGCTTCCATGAGACCATCATGGCAGGGCACTGAGAGATCACATGTTAAACTCCAAATATGAAGCAGAGAGAGTGAACAGGAATCGGGGCTAGTCAATATATACTAGCCTCAGAGCTAGCTCCTAGCAAGGTATAGCCTGTAAAGTCACCACCAGGGTTCAGACATTTGAGCCTAGGGGATACATTCTCATTCAAACCACCACATTTCCCTCCCAGGCTCCAAAGGCCATTGTTATAATATGAAGTATATTTAATCCTACTTTAGAAGTCCCCATGGTCTCACTCAGTCTCTGTAAAACCCTGTGAATTCGAAAAGTGAATTAATTTCAACATACAATGGAAAAGATATATATTACTATTTCCTAAAAGGAGGAATGGGGGCATAGTCAGAAAACGCTGGACAAAGCAAGACTGATAAGGCAGCATGTAAACATCAAGTCCCCTAGGTTAGATGTCCCACCTGTGGGTCATGACCCATTTACAGGGGCTCCCTAAGACCATCTGTAAACATATATTTACATTATGATTCATGACAGTAGCAAAAGTACAGTTATGAAGTAGCAACAAAGATAATTTTATGGTTGGGTTCACCACAACACAAGGAATTGTATTGAAGGGTCACAGCATTAGGAAGGTTTAGAACTAGGGCTGTAGCTTAATATCTGATATCGGAGGCTTAGATGGCACCATCCCTCCATCTTTCTGCCTGTTAAATATATTTCTTCCAGGCTGGTTCTATCCCATGTAAGCAACTCTCCCTGGAAGAAATCACAGCTTTGGCACTTCCAACACCTTGGAGTATCCCAGGCTTCACTTCATCTCTCAGGGTCTTCATGCAGGAACTCAGGATTAGGGTTGGCCCTGAGGTCATTTGGGGTGCATGCTTTTGATTTCCTAGAGAAAGATCTGTTTTTTCTTGCTTGAGAAAGGGTACATACATAGCAGAGAACATTTTTGGATTTGTCAAAGAAGGTCAGGAAAGGGCTGCAGGGAGCCATATTGGATTTGGGCCTAGCCGCTTTTTGAACTGCATGGTTCAAAGTGACTAGGTGACTCTGGGCTGTTTGGCCACAGAGACTCACCCCTAAGATGACTGCCTTAAGTCTTAAGATTGTTGGATGAAAGCCTCTCCCATGAATTTATGGCACAGGAAGATGACATTCAAGGGATGCCTCAGCTCCCTTAGCAGATACCTATTATCTCCTGAATCAACACCCGGTGTCTCCACCACCTGACCTCATCGTCTTCTGCCTGACATCTTTGCCTCCAGCTATCACTACCTATATCCACACCTCCCCCTCCTCTGTGTTTCGCAAAGGACACTCCCCCTACCTGAAAGCCTTAAAAGCTGTAACGTTCACCCCAATAAACGAGACCTTGACAACAGAACTTTTGCTTGGTCTCCTTTTTCTCTTCACCCCCATTTTGGCCCACAGGTAGAAGGCCTCTTCGGGACCCTGAATTACTGGGTCCCCGCTGGCGGGGGCAAAAGGCCATAATTGTTAGTCTAGAAAGGGTATCACCGAGTTACCCCTTTGTATTGGTTGCCTCTTCTACCAGCTCTATCTACTCTTCCTGGGTCTAGTCTCTGGAATGAATGAGTAGTTTGTCTTGTGGGTTGGTGAAGATATCTGGAAATTTTAGTTATAGCTAATAGTTTTAGCTATGAACTCCCTGTCTGAAGACTTATCTGCTGTGAAGATTTGAATAGGAATGACCACCATAGGCTCATATGCTTGAATGCTTGTTGTATAAGGAGTGGCACTATTAGGAGGTGGGGCCTTGTTGGAGTATGTGTGGCCATGTTGGAGGAAGTGGATCACTGGGAAAGTGGACTGTGAGGCCTTTATATTCAAGCTATGACCAGTGTCGACACAGTCTCCTGCTCCTGCCTTCAGATGAAGATGTAGAACTCTCAGCTCCTTCTCCAGCACGATGCCTCCCTGAATGCTGCCATGCTTCCCACCATGGCAATAATGGACTAAATTTCTGAGAGTGTAAGCCAGCCCAATGTCAGTTCTCCTTATCAAAGTTGACTCAGTAATGGTGTCTCTTCACAGCAATAAAACTGTAAGACACCTATTCACCTACTTTTTTTTGCCCAGTGAAATTGTTCTATCTGTTTCTGGCCCCCAATTATTTATTTATTTAATTAGTTTTATTTTCCTTTTTTTTATACCAAATAATTTCTTTCTGACTTTTCATTTACCCAATCTAGATTTATTCCTTTCTGATCATTTTAGCACTTTTTCTTTATTGAGTATTACTACCCAAGTTTTTCTTAATTTTGAGTCTTCTTGATGGTCATAGTTGTGTATGTTTGCCCCCAATTGACAGCAAATTGCTGTCAATATGTATGTCAGTGTCATGTTTTTTTTAACCCGTGCAGTTGACTGATACATATTTGTCATTTAAGATCTCTTCATATATCACTGTGCTTGATTGCCTGGTTGTCTTCATAGTGGTTTAGATGATTTCACCTTGCTTCTCTGGGTCCATGGCTAATTAATTAATTAATTAATTAATTAATTAACATGAGTACACTGTAGCTGTCTTCAGACACATCAGGATAGGGCATCAGATCCCATTACAGATGGTTGTGAGCCACCATGTGGTTGTTGGGAATTGAACTCAGGACCTCTTATCCACTGAGCTATCACTCCAGACCAGGTCCATGCCTCTTAAGGTATGGGCAATATTAGCCCTCTTTAGTCCTTACTATAGTTCCTTGTTATATAGACATAAGGTAGAGCTACATTTTCATTACTGTATTAATTGTACTGTTGTTGTCTCTGTGATGACTGAATCTAACTATTTTATTTATTCGTTGAGTTAACATTAAGTACTAATCAATCAAGATATTTGTTTAACGAGAGCAGATCATACTGTTTATAATTACAAGTTTGCTGGTAAAGTGTTACGTCAGAGTGGATCCTGGTACAGCTTTTAGAGTTAGCCTGTAGAAAATGCAAAAATTATCTTCAACTTACCTTGGCAAATTTAATTTCTTAGACTTTGGTCATATATACTCTGAGAAGTTAAGAACGTTAAAAACAAAATCACTGCTTGTTATATTCACTACTTAAGAAACTCCTCAATTCTCTATAGCACCTTATGTGGGAAAAAGCGAAGGAGGAAAAGAGTGCAGTGGTACTATTTTAATTCTTATATTTGGTCTGAAGTTTCTTTTATCTTTGTTTCCTCCTGGTGTTTGATTTAGGACATTAAGGTCCTTTCAGATTCTTTCACTAGTAAGGAGGGTCTGACTCTACAAAGAACCTTGGCTTTTGTGTTTTGAGCCCTTTAGGTCTTTGACTGTCCTGTATAGCCTTCAGCCTGTGTATTGATCTTACACAGCCTGCAGTGTAAGCAGTTGAGATAGCTGGTCTTGCTACCTGTGTCCTGTGCCCTGTTTAGAAGTGGAGGGATGTTGGAAATCAAAGTGTGCATGAGAAGGTTGATTTGGGAGAGAGATGCCTAGATCAGCCCATTGTTATCTGTGAGAAAGCTTTGGAAACATACCTGCTGTGTTTTCAGTTGCTAATTTTCAGTTGTGAAGGCCTCATCTCAGGCAACCTTGACTTCCTGTCCTTTTTTTTCTCTCAGACTCAGGGAACCCCAACTATGTTGTGGCATTGGTGCCACCTTGTGTCCAACTCAGGGCTGGTGTGCTAACTCTGGTTGCCTAGGTTTGCTTGGGGCTTGGGCAGGGAGCCTCTCAGTTAGCTCTCTGTACACCCTTTAGACTCATGCTTAATTTCCACCCTGAAGCAGCTTCAGAGTAAAGCCCTAGTTGTTAATATTGAGTGGATGGGGGTGGATTTCCATATCGGGTTACTTCGGTTCTAAGCCAGACATGGGTTTGTCAATTTGTTATTAAAATTTCCAACCCTAACAACCCATGTAAAAGACACACAATCCAAATTTTTTAATCATAAGTTATATGCCTAGATTTGGCATATCTAATACAATACTAACTTATTTCCCAATTCTAAGACTCCTTATTACTTCTGGTTTCTCCCAGCCACATGATTCTGGTGCATAGTGGCTTCCTTCTCTCCTCTTCCTTCTCTCTTTTTCTCCTTCTACCTGCCACCATCTCCTGAGCCTCCAGTCCCACCTTTCCTATCTACTACCCAATCATAGGCTCTAACCTTTTATTGACCTATTAAAGTGGAGAGAAGGTTCACATAGCATCACCTAAGTACATGATGCTCTGCTTGTGGGATGGGGGCAACCCCTCTTGAGGAACCAATATGAACAATAATATACAAGCAGCATCAAGCCAAACCACTACAGTTTACTCGTAAGATCTCAGTTTTTAGTACAAAATCCCATAATGTTAGTTGTTTAAATGTGTGTCTTATTATATTTCTTACACAACTGTTTTCCAAATGTGGGTTGGTCTGGTGTGCTGTACCAGCATAGAGTACTCATACTTAACAGTGTGTTTTCATGCCACCAATACATGAATTTTTGTTGGATATGCTAAAGAATCATAATGGTTTTACACAGGAAAGCTAATTGTCAGAATTTCATTTTGTTTTAGAGTCAGGGTTTTCTGTATAGCCCTGGCTGTCCTGGAACTCACTTTGTAGACCAGGCTGCCTTCAGACTTACAGAGATGTGCCTGCCCTCTGTCTCTGAATGCTAGGGTTTAAGTCCTGTGCCCAGCTTGATATTTTTCTTTGTCATTCTCTCTCTCTCTCTCTCTCTCTCTCTCTCTCTCTCTCTCTCTCTCTCTCTCTCTCTCTCTCTTTTGCCCCAGTCAATGGATTTTATTTGGTCACAGGGTCACAGGCCAGGTATGGCCCCAGATTTATTTGAGCTTCTTCTTTGGGGCTCAGGTTGTTGGAGTGGCTGAACTTCTTGTAACAGTTGACTATACTGTGTGAAGGCCTGAGTAGCACTTGTGGCAGATCATCTTGTCACAATTGTAATTCTGGACAAGGTGACAAAGGGATGACTCGATGATGCCACTGTGCAGACGCAGCACCAGGTACAAGGTGGACTCTTTCTGGATGTTGTAGTTGGACAGGGTGTGGCCATCCTCCAACTGTTTGCCAGCGAATATCAGCTCTGCTGGTCGGTGGGATGCCTTCCTTGTCTTGGATCATTATTGATAGTGTCACTGGGTTCGATCTCAAGAGTAATGGTCTTGCCCATTAGGGTCTTCATGAAGATCTGCATGTTGGCATCTGCTACTTGGCAACCTTGTTGAAGAGAAAGAGTGGTTTGGGGTTTTGGGGTTTTTTGTTTGTTTGTTTTGTCTTTTCTTTTTAATACTTAGATCATTTTGTTGACTTCTTGGTGTTTGTTGAGGGCTGGTATAATTTGCATTTTAAATATATTTACCTGGATCTTCACTGCTTGCTCTGTCCTTTGTCTTAACAGGCAGGTGTCCTTTGATTTGGGACTGAATAGACTTTTTTATACTTTGCTGGCCCTACTCCAAGAGAGGAGTCAGTCTCCAGCATTAGATTACTTTTCTCACTGGTCATCATTAGCATAGAGAATGCCTTTGATCCTATCCCCACAGCAGCCAGTTCCTGCCCCTGTGGTGGAAATGTCCCAGGTTGGGGGGCAGAGAATCCCCTAAACTAGTTTCAAAAAATCTACAACAAACTGTGAGGAACTTTGTTTTGTTTTGCCAGTCAGAATTTACAATTCAAGCTTTGGCTGTGGCCAAGGTCAGGATTAATGTTTTCTTTTCCATGGGCCTTTAGCCCACTGACACAGTTTGGTAAAGGGCTGCTACTGAGGTCCTGAAAGTCCCAGGTAAACTGGTTACAATTCCTTTGTCAGCTGCTTAGTATCTAACACCCAGGTTATAACGTCTCTCCATCCTTTTGTTATTAGTTCTTACTAGAAGCCTAGTGCCATTTAGAGGATGGGTCTCTTGAGCAATAAAGCCACGGAGCTGACACTATAGGGAGGTACTCCTTAAGGGAAAATCTAAGTCCAGAGAGACAGCCGGTAACAGATAGGCTGCCCTTCTGCTCACTTTTCTGTTTCACAGACACAAGGCCTTTTTGTCCCAAGAAAGCCTCCTGGTTTAGCTGTGTGACTAAATGCTATTTGCCCTCTTCAGTGGACCTCTATTCTCAAGATTCCCTTGTTTTCTCACCAACCCATTTGAGATGCTTGTTAGTAACCGTTACAGGCCTTCTTTACCACCCAGGAAAGACGGAATCCTACTAGAGGCCAGAAAAAATGTTCCAGACATGGATGGAAGGCCCTCACTTCTGCCTGCTCTCTTCAGCTGCCTGAAGGTAGGGAGTGCTCCAGGTCTGCCACCAGACTCCAAGGGTGGGCCTCTGAGGGGCTGGAAAATGCCCCACCAAGCTGGCTAAGATAAGGAAAGGATATGAAGAGAAAGTTACAGAAATTTGAAGGGTTAAGCTAAGTTGCTGAGACTTAATATAAGTTATAAAAAAATAAGGTTAAACAGAGAGACTGAGGAAAAAAAAGAAGCTAGAGAGCTAAAGAGAGATAAAAGACAAGAGAGGAACATATACTGGCCACCATAGTTAGGGAACCTAGGAAGACAGTACCTGACAACAGAAGAGAATTCCTGGCTAAAAGATCAGTGTGCCTAATACAAAGAAAAAGGACATTGGGTCAGGGACTGCCCCAAGAAAAACAAGAGGGGCCTCTCCAGTGGCCCCGAAGGCAAGCCTCTCGTCCTAGAGTGCTGGCTATGTACAAAGATAGAAGAGAAGCCTGCCCAGTTGTTTTGTGAATATGGGGGCCTAACACTCTGTGCTCCTGCGCCCAAATGGACTAGTGTCTAGTAAAAGACCTTGGGTACAGGGGGCTACTGACAACAAACAATACTTATGGACTAACCCCATCCCTTGCTCATGAGAAATTTGCTCTCCAAAATGGCTTACATGGGCTAAAATGGCTGGGTGAGGCCATGTGTATACATATCTACAGACTGTGTATGTGGAGCTTAAGACCTGTCATGGTACACCAGTACCTGATGCTGAGAAATGTATAGCTTAGTGCCGTTCTGCCTAGAACACATCACTCCTGCCAGCCGGGCACTAACAATTATCCCCCAATCCAGGACTTAGACTGTGGTAGAGTGGCTGATGTTTTGCCTTTAAATAAAATGTCCCAGAGGATGGGACCACTGGTCTAGATTCTCCACTGGTTGGGGACAATCTGGTCACCTTGCTGCCCAATCCGGACCTGGAGCCACTGCAATATGAGTGTCAAGCACTGACAGAAGCCCATGGGTGGAGGAAAGACCTCTGCGACTGGCTGATTGACCCCTGCTAAAAGCTAAGGCTACCTTGTCTACAGACGGGAACAGTTCTCTTCATAAAGGTCAGAGATAAGTGGGTGCTACCGTGGTGGACAACACAATGTCATCTGGAATGGCTAAACCTCAACCCCCCAGCACATCAGTGCCACAAATGTCTTTGCCATCTCTTAGATGCCCTGATGCAGCCAACAACTGTGAGTATTATTCATTGCCCAGGACATCAGGAAAGAAGAGATTCAGTGACATGGGACAGTAACAAAACAGAGAAAGTGGCTCGGGAAATGGCTATACAGGAACCTATTCTGGTTACAGGCCTACAAGAGACAGCCACTGGGAACTGGGATTGGACTAAGGGATGGCCTCACTTAGAATGTACAACAGAAGAAAAGGCCCAAGTTGTTTAAAAGATAAAAGGACAATGACACACTTGGGGAGAAAGCTATACCCCCCAGAGAACAAACAAAAGACACACTTTGCCAAATAAAGAAATGGACTCATTTAGGAGATAAAAAGTTTGTCCAAATAGTTAAAATATATGTAATAGACTTTAAGATTTTAGCCAAGAGAGACAGTAAAAAAAGTATAAGCTATGTCAGTAAGTGAATGCTTAAGAAACAAACAGGACAAAGAGACCTAGAGAGTTTAACGAAAAGTCAAAGTAAACTTCACTGAGATAAAACCAAGAAAATATGATCACAAGTATCTCCTAGTGCTTGTAGATACCTTTCTAGGAATAGATAGAAGCTTTCCTCACCAATCAAGAGATGGCCTCCGTAGTCATCAAGAAGATACTGAAAGACATCTTCCCCCGGTCTGGAATGCCCAAGGTAATCTGGTCAGACAACGGCCCTACTTTTGTTGCCAAGGTAAGCCAGGGTGTGGCCAAGTATTTAGAGGTCGATTAGAAATTAAATTATATTTACAGACCTCAAAGTTCAGGACAGGTAGAGTAAATAAATAAAACTCTAAAAGAGACCCTAAACAAATTGACCATGGAGACTGGCACAGACTGGATGACACTCCTTCCCTCTTGCTCTCTTCAGAGCAAGAAATACCCCTTCCAGATTCAGCCTTACCCCCTTTGAGATCTTATACGGGGCCTCAGCTCCTCTGACTGTATTAGATGATGTTACTGAACCAACATGTCATAGTAATAATGATTTATATGCCAGGCTAAAAGACCTACAGGTGATACGAAAAGAAGTCTGGTCACAGCTGACAGCAGCCTATACCCCAGGGACCCCTTTGATATCTGATCAGTTCCAGGTTGGAGACTACAGCTACATATGACGACACTGAGCCCAGACACTCGAGCCTCACTGAAAAGGACTGTACCTGGTGCTGCTGACCACCCTGACAGCCGTCAATTCTCAGCCCTCACCAGCCGCATATTAGCTGTTGGGGCTGAGAGCTGAGACCTAGAGGGAAACTCAGATCTTCAAAAAGCTCCCTAGACTTACACATCAGATAAGTCGATACATCAGAGACGTGACTGGGAGGTTGCTATAATGCTCACTTAAAGAGTGTGCTTTAGAAACAAAGATTTCATGTTTGCCCTGGGTACCATCGAGAAAAGTATAGAGATAGGCTCAATTTCTATTACAAATGATATAACATTACATGTGTTAGTACTCCTAACACTTCTTGAGACTGTGCCTCAGGGATCACAACCTGTATACGTTTAAAAGTTCTAAAAGACAGTCATGACCTTGGTGTATAGGTACAGATAGTGTCCAGATTAGAATCCTGATGCTAAAGACTTAGTAAGACACAAAAAGATAGAGACACTTAACAAGGTTGGTTTGAGTCTTGGTTCACTCGGTCTCCCTGGATGACTAACCTACTCTCTGCTATAGCTGGGCCATTACTAATAATTTTCTTGGTTTTAGTTTTTGGCCCCTGCGTGACATACAGGTTAATTGCTTTTGTTAAAAATCGAGTGGGTGCTATACAGTTGATCGTTCTGAGACAACAGTACCAGTCAGTTAAGACAACTGGAGAGACCAAATATGAGACTTGATATCAAAATTCTAAGATTAGAATTATTTAGTAGAAGAAGAAGGGAATGAAAAGAAAATTATACAAATTTAAGGTTTAAAAATATAAAACTAGGGGTTGGGGATTTAGCTCAGGGTTAGGGAGCTTGCCTAGGAAGCGCAAGGCCCTGGGTTCGGTCCCCAGCTCCGACAAAAAGAACCAAAAAAATATATATATATATATAGTTTTATATATATACATATATATATAAAACTAAAAGGGTAAGCCTCAAAAGCCACAGACTCAGGACTAAGCCCTGCCACCAGGAATAACAGGCCATAAAGATAAAGAAAAGGAATGCAAGAGAACTACTTTGCTTATCACCCAGTGTGAGTTAACTGTTCTTTGTTCTGCCCCTGTGATGTTTATTTAAGCCCCTACTTGTGCTACCTAGTCATTGTGTCCTACAGAGAGCACCCCAGGAAACCAGCAGCCCAAGCCTAACCAGAGGTGTTTCAAATACAGATGCTTCATCAATTTTGACAAACTTTTAAAAATAATGAGGACCTAAAGACCCAACCGTTCTCCTGATTTAGTAGCTCTGTTCCAGGAACCAGGGGGCTATAAAACCTTTTCGCATCCCCTTATCTCCTAGAGCCATAAAACAATCCTGTAACTTGTGGTGCATTCCCCTTTGACATCCCCCCATCCCCTGGGGCTCACAGCCCCTGCCTTTAAATACTCTTTCTCCCAGCCTCTTTGGGTCAACACCTCTGTCTCCTGCATGAGAAACGTGTCGGCCCGGAGATCTCTGTAATAGGTCTCCCTAATAAACCTCGCCTTTGCTTATTACATCCAAAATGGTCTCTCTGTGTCTGGGGTCCGCGATTTCCCAAGACTTGAGTAAGGTCTCTCTGCGTGGTGTCTTTCAACTTGTTTCCAGTCTGTGTTCTTCTTTCACTGGCCTTTTATGAGTCAGTTGTTCACAGAATTGGCTGTAACAGTGCACGAAAGATTCGACCAGAGCTTGAGACAAGTAGAAATGGGTGGCAGTTTTAGGACCTGTACTATCATATTTTGGAACACCAGCGGGATTATTAGAAGTAATATTATTATAAAGTAGTGTTATCCTAATAGTTTGGTTACAGTAATCCCTATTAACAATCTCTGGTTATTCTAAGTCAGTAATTTTCCTTATGAGATAATATTTACTTTCATCTCCATAAATATAATAGTCATGCGGCAGAACTAGTAACAGCTAATGATGAAAGAAAAATTCCCTGTGTATATAGACTTTGTTTTTTTGTGAACTACTTTTTGAAATATGTCAAATTATAACAGCAGTATTGTTGGTATCAGGAATTGCCTTGAGCAGCGACACCATTTGGTAACTGTTGACATGGCAACAGCCCTACATTCCCAGTATTCCTTTTGTCCAAATCCCAACTCCACATGGGAGTAGTTATGTCATATTCCAAATGAAAGGCAGACTTCTTCTGCCCTCATGCTCTCTCTTTTCTTCATTCTTTTCTCTTCTTTATCTCACCCCTTTCCCTTGTCTTGTTCTCCCATTAAATCTCACCAAGTGGAACTTTGTTAGTTTTGTGTGCTCTATTTGGATGGGTGTGGTGGGTATTTTATTACAACGAGATTTTAATAACAACAAGTATGATAATTTAAGAGCTTAGAAATCAGACTGACTGGAAATAAATTCCAATTTGGGTACTCACCAGCTGTTGAACTTATATTACTAATATAAAAGTTGTGGGTGATAGTAATTTTTCCCTATAGTGTTGTGAGAATTAATCTAACTCCTTGTAAACCTCTTGCGTTTTATTACTTATCAACAACATTTGGTAGTAGTAGCCATTGTAATTGTTTCATTAAATAAAATTTGTAGAGTTGTGCAGAATGGAGTTTATCAAAGCTAAATAGGTGAAACTACACATAACTAAATTGTAAAATCAGATTTATCTTATAAAATTATAATCTTAAAGGAAGAAGGTTAGAATGTAGAATAGGAAATAATGCTATGCTATTGTTAGAAGTGATTTAACATTCTATCAGAAAACTGAAAAAATGGAAATTCATCTATTAAGGTGGTGTACAGTCCATAATATATTCTATATTATGTTAACATTACTCTCAAATGTGATGTTTTAAAATTGACTAAATATGTTTTTAATGAGAAGAATTAGTTTGGGTTTGAATGCTCTTTTTTTCCGTTTAGGCAATATGTCAATATTGAGGGCACCCAGACATCAGAGCTCTGGAAGGCATGTTGATACTGTTTTCTTCTTTGTCTCCTGGGTGTAAGAAGTATAACAGATCTTAAAGATCTGTATACTTGTTTGTTCAAAAAAATTGATACATAAGGGAGAGAGAGAGAGAGATAGAGAGAGAGAGAGAGAGAGAGAGAGAGAGAGAGTCTGTATGTCTGTGTGTGTGTGTATCTGAAATGATAACAATAAATATATTCTTTGGAAAGTATTTTTTTTTCTCAATTAAATTTATTCATTTGTTCAAATTGGCTACCCTTTATTATCACAGGTATAGGGAAATTAGAATACTACTGCTTTAGTGTACATTGAAATATACAGAGAAGAGTATCTTAAATTGAGGACTCTGTTATCTCACATAGATGAGAGTTTCTAGATATTTTCTATATCTTTTTATTGCTCATTAAGGGGAGATTGCTGCTATACTGTGTCTTCAGACTTCTCCTCTGTTCAAATAACTCCTCCCTTAATGTAGGTAAACATACAAACTTCTGGGTTTTGGATAATTCTGTATCATTGAGTTCAGTCAACTGGGCAGTCTGTTTTGCAAATGAAATTTCAGGTTTATGTGTGTACTACTTACTAGTATTAGAAGCATTTATTTAGCATTTTTCTTTAGTTCTTTCTGGACAAGATAGTTACATTTGAAGTTTCGTTTGAAAGTCAGTTTTTCTCTTATGTGAAAATACTAGAAAATTCTAGATTCCCAACAAGGTTTTATTTTTGTTCTAGGTAGTTTTGACTCAGCTCTGAAAGGGATTTTTTTTAATGTAAAGGAATTGATTTTAGGCTAGGGACACTTACCTTCTAGTCTATTGTTCTTTTGTCTGGCTTATGTAGTGAGGCAGGAGAGCTTTGTGTGTTATATGTTTCTTTGTTCTGAGCCCCCTGCTCTCTAAACCTATTTATACCTACTTATACCAGAATTACAAAAGTCTGATTGTAGTTTTTTGTCTCATTTTCTTCTCCTACAATCTGAACCTTGTATCTGAGTTGCCTGTTTTTCATTGTAAGAAATCAAAGGCCACAGAAAACTGACTCTGCTGCTGTTAGATTGAGTCAGTTCATCAGAGCCATGTTTGGTGGAGCAAGCTTTTAATCCTAGCAGGTGAACCTCTATGAGTTCCCGGACAGCCTGGCCTACATAGAACACCTTTTCATCCTGATGCTAACACCCAGCTGGAGTGGCATTATTACCAGAATAAACTGAAAGGAAAAGCAGGTGCATATAAGTTCTTTAAAGCAATAGTCCTCCCATGGATGGTCTCTGAATGTTGGTGTTGGTGTTGGTGCATTAGAAGTAAAAGTAGAATTGGAATAATTAGCTCTTTGAAGGCTTTAAGAATGCTAGTGACTGTAGAGAGACTATCTTGTGTATTTGTATGGATATATCACCTTTCAGTTAAAAAAAATTATTTTCGGGGCTGGGAATTTAGCTCAGTGGTAGAGCGCTTACGTAGGAAGCACAAGGCCCTGGGTTCGGTCCCCAGCTCCGAAAAAAAGAACCAAAAAAAAATTATTTTCTATAGGAAAGGGTAGAATAGAAGGTGGGACATCCAGGAGGCAGAAAGAATTCTGGGATGGAGCCAGGTCGGAGAGATTTGCCCTGGAAAATGTGACCAGACAGACTCGTGGTTCCTGAGCACAGGTAATGAGCCACATGGCGGAATGTAGATTTGAGTAAGTGGGTTAGAATTTGTCAGAGAAGAGTCTAGCTCTATGGCCAAGGTATTTGTTAATATATTTTGAGTCTCCGTCTTATTTCTGGGAGCATGGGGCTGGGAGGAAGAACTGGGTCCAAACTTCTACAAGTGACAACATGAATCCAAACAAAATCTAAATCTGAGCAATGACCAGTGTATAGTTTTGATTTCTGGAACTGGAGGATGATGTTCACCTGGAACTCAATCCCAACTTAGGTTGGGAGCGAAAGCATGATTTTTTCATATTAACTAGATGAGCTATTAGCGATGTGGCTTATGTCACCGTGCACACACTGAAGTTTATGTTCTTCACTATGTTTTAGAACTTAAAAGCAGACACCATGGTACCTAATCTCGGCTTTTAGGAGATGACACCAAGAGAACAGAACTTTCAAGGGAAGGCTACAGAACAGGGAATCCCGACTCAAGGAAGGACACAACCACTATTGTAACCAGGGTCTAAATGCCTCATTTGAATGAGCTGGTTTCTTAGAAAAAATATTTCCATAACTGTGTTGGAAAATTAGTCTGTTTACAATCACAAGATCTTCATTTGTTTTACTACCCTGCATTACAATTCCAAAGAAATTGGCAAGTCTTTCCCATGGGTTTACTTGTAGAATAAATTGTAAAACCACAAATATTAAAAAAAAAATCATTGTTTTAGTAACACATTAACGAGAAGAAAGACATATAGCACAGTAGAAAGGATATAGATTTTGGTTTTATCCCATTTCTGTTTCCTGTTTTGTCAGGTTTAAGAAAAAAACAGTGGTTATTTTAGAAACGACCCTGTTGAGGCAAAACAGAATCTGGCCATCTGGATTTCTTTTCTGGAATTAGTCTTTCTTGGTTGCCATCATCTGCTTACACGGTGCACCGGGAAGGGTGATTGTAGACACACATTTATATTTTATATGTGTATCAGTTTTTCAAGTTTTCTAGGGCTCTTATTAGCTGTTAAATGTTTTCAGAAAATTTTGAGATTAGTGATTTGTGTCAGTAGATCTTGGGATAACTTCCTGAGCTTGTTGAGTCTTTGTTTCATTGCTTGTGGTCAGTTTCTTCAGCATACTTGTGTACCATGTTGCTTTTTCTTTCTGAATTTCCTACTTTGTATTATTAAACAGATAAAAATTTAAGATCTAGAAAGCAAGGGATGTGTAACTGAAGGAAGTACACAGTACGTGTCCCATGCTGAACACTAAGAAAATACTTAGTGAACATCTGTCAAAATTGGGGGAAAAAACAGTTGTGCATGTTTGGTGGTGTTTCTAAGTTCCTTTGTTGCTCAGTCTGGTGGGTAGACTCTAAGTCAGCTGCTTGTTTTAGTAGTCTGCATCTAGATTTTGAGCTGGGTAGGTGCTTGTTCTTTGAAAGTAGCAGGAAACAAATCTTCTTTTGTCTTGCTTTCCATCACTGGCTGCCCAAGCATGGCTTTGCAGCAGAATATTTTCTTTGCTTACTTAATTAGTTGCATCTTAGTAGCCACTGGATTTTTAAAATATTTAACATCCTTTTATAATTCATATCTTCTTCATTTCTTTTGGATGGGCCACCAGAAGTCAAATATTAGAGGAAATGTTTAAGTTCCACTTGCTATTGAAAAGTGACAAAGTGAAATATTCCTTTCCTTTAAAAAAGTGGTCATAATACCTTGATACTATATTCTTGTTTTAACTTTATGACATTAATTTTTGTATCTTAAGGTCTTTGACCCATTTGGATCCTGTAAAAGTATTTGCTAGATATAAAATGACTAGATTGTCTTTTATTAAATTTACAGCCAAACCTGTGCCTAAAACTCCTTTTCCAATGCCTTTCTTCTACTTTTTTCCAATATCACATCTTCTGAGTCATTATTAGACATCACACAAAAATTAAATGTACTAAGAGTCATTTTAGTCAAGTTAGTATCTTTGACTTCTACACATTAGCTCTATAAAAATTAGGTCTAGGGGAGGTTTGGGAGGGGAACACCCACAAGGAAGGGGAGGGGGGAGGGTGATGTCTGTCCGGAAACCGGGAAAGGGAATAACACTTGAAATGTATATAAGAAATACTCAAGATAATAAAAAAAAATAAAATAAAAAAAAAAAGAGAGAGAAAAAAATTAGGTCTAATGTTGACTTGTATTGTTAGATGAAGCATCTTTCGTGTTTTTTGGAAACTGATTTCTTGTTCCTTATATTAAGAAATTAGGTCAATGTAACCAGAGCATTTGATCCATCTGTGACTTCCTTTGTGTGCTGTTTCTTGAATCATCTCTTTGATGATTCCTGTTTAGAGCTATTTAATCTCTGCACATGTTTGGGGCCTTTTACAAACCCTTCCTGGATTCCCAGGATGCAGATGTTTTCTACCCTGTTAGCAACTTTACTTTTCATTCTACAAGAGCAACAATTTAAATTCTATTAGTCACTGACTGACTCTCAGTGATTACTCTTTCACAATTTTGTGTCCTGGTCTCTGATTTCTCCAACTATTCCTCCACATCCTTTCTCCACGTGCTTGTCTAGTTTGCCCTCCAGTGAGGACCGTGTATCCTTGCATTTCCATGAATCTCACATAGAGGAGCTCACTCTGCTTGTGGAGAGACCCATGCACTCTGCTGCACTGTGGAACAGGTCAGCTAGCCCAGTGAAGAGGAACACTATGGTGTTGCCTCTCAGGCCAGGGCAGTGGGGGTGCATGGCCCACACTCAGTAGTCAAAGATGAACTTTGTATAATTTCCAAGTGAGACTCTTATTTTAAAAGTCCTTAAAATATAAAGGTTATGTAACTTCCTTTTAAAGCTTAATTCATAGTTGTAACTTTGGAATATACTATATCATGGCTGTTGTCTTTGTTTAGTGGCATTTTCTTTTGGTTTGTTATTGATGACCCTTAAATTCCTGCAGATTAAATAGTTGACTGTTGTGAAAACACTGGATAATCTGCTCACTTTGTCTTGAGTTTGTAAGAATGTGACACGTACTTACATTTTACCAGAAGCCATAGCTATGGGTGCTAGGATCTGAAAATATCTGTATGGGCTGTGTATTAGGTAAAGATGTTGATGGTTATTGGTCAGATAAGGAAAAGTTATTGGTAGTTGGCGTGGTGCTGCTTGTCTTTAAATGCTCCCTACATACTGGCTCCCAAGATCTGGAAGCCCTGAGGGGCAGATCCTCAAGTACCCCAAGTGATGCTTTGTAAACTTTGCTTCTTAGTTTAACTCATCAAAAATGGACAGAGTCTGTGATTAGGCAATAGAAGAAGAAAGGTGGGACTTGAGGATGGAGTGGAGGGTCTCAAGAGAGAGGAGAAGGGGGAACAAGAGAGGAGACCAAGGGAAGAGGAAGCCACCATGTGAGGAGATGGACCCTGAGCATATGGCCTGGAAAAACAGCAAGTAACAAGGGACATTATGGCATGGAAATAGGTTAGTATAGCTGTAAACCTGCCCAATTAGGCTTATGACTTGTAAATAAAGTACCTGGATTGTGTGTCTTTTATTTGGACTAGTTAGAATGTTTAATTCCTCTTAAAATTGGTGTCCTGACCCTGAGATTAAGTCTCATGCTCTACTGAAATGAAGTCAGATATTGTACTGTGTATTTCTGGTGGTGCAATAACTTTGCTGTTTTTCATAGAGCATTGAGGTGTTTCAATATGTGTGAAAAAGAGGCAGTGAGTAGTTTTTTAAACTATGGGCTACTGCAGTGTACACAGAATAGCTTTGTTTGGAATTAGCTAAAGTGATAGGTTTGGGTCTTGCTTTACTAACAGTGTTGTTTGTAGCAGAAAAAGTTCTATAATAGCACATATCATGCTTTACCTAATAGTATTATCCAGAGCAATGACCAATTTCTTTAATATACTCATCCATTATTAATAGACTTCTTTATGATTCAGGTGCCGGGCACATTTATACATCTGGGTGAGATTGCAAATTTGGTTTGGATATTACAAATGTTGGTAAGCAGTTTTTCTATCGAAACTGGAATTATGTTTTGTAAAGCAGTTACTACTGACAAAAAATGAGCTATCGTTTTTTAGTTGAAGGTGCACTTGTTCCATGACAAGTAGAAAATAATGCTGTTAGACTGTTTTTACCTGTGCATAAAAGAAAAACTTTAATGTTTAAGATAAAGTACCATTATAGTATATAAAAATGTTTATATAGGGTTGGGGAATTAGCTCAGTGGTAGAGCGTTTGCCTAGCAAGCACAGGGCCCTGGGTTCGGTCCCCAGCTCTGAAAAAATAATGTTTATATTATGTACATATATTTGTGTGTGTGTGTGTGTGCACGCGTGCGTGCACGCATGTATGTATGTATGTATGTAGTGTATAGATGAGATCATCTAGCTACACTTACTTAGTTTCTGGATATGGGAAACAGGAAACCAAACTTTCTAAAAATGATTAGTAAGTTTTTGTTTAATCAAATGGCTGGCAGAAACTTGAAATTTCTTTAACATATTAGTTTTAAGTTCTATAGAAAGTTCTTTTAGGAAAAAAAAATAACCATTCCAAGAAACTTCTTTTCTGTTTTTCCTGTTATACTGAGCTGCATAGTTCTCCTAAGCAAGGAGATGGACTTCATTCTCCTTGCCACTTTCATCCTTGCCTACCCCAGGGACTGTATGACAAGGTAACAGAATGGTTTACATTTATTAAAACATGATACCGTGAGTTTATTTTGACGCATTTTTGTCTGAACGCTGCTGAAGAAAAAAAATACAATTTTACTAGTTTTGTACTAAGTATAGAAATAATGGCCATTCATGCAGGTGTTTGGAACCTAAATATTTGCACCTGAAAATAATAGAAACCATATTTCCTTAATAAAATTTAAGGAAAATGTATTTTAACATAATGATTAAATCTTATTTTAATGAAGACCTAATATCAGATTCATCAGTGAGTAAGAATCCCGATTCTACGCAAAGAAATTGAATTGATTCTGTTTTTTTCAAGAGATGAAATTGCTTCCTGTGGCTATGAAGGCAGGTGTGGAGAAGCTAAGTGAGTTCTATTTCTTAATGGATAGTTGATATTTTTTATATTTTTAAAGAGTAAGCCCTGCAAGTCAGTTCTACAATTTCCACATATGAAATATATATTACAAAGGAAATACTTTAGTCTGAGTCCTTCATCTATATTACCATGTAAAGAATTTTAAATAACACAATAGTCCTTAGTATCCTCCAGTGAAAACCAAAATAATAATAATAATAATAATAATGATAATAATAATAATAGTAATAGGCATTGTCACGTTTAGCTTCCTTCAGGTATAAAATGATAAGAAATTGAAAGCTACATTTTTCTTTTTCTTTTTCTTTTTTTATTTGAATGGCATTGGCGGGGCCTTATTTGTCAGTCTTTACAAATAAGAAAAACTCGCCTCACAACTGTTCATAACTGCCCTTCTGGGCAGTCCGTCTCTTCACGGACACAGTCACATACATTCAAGAAAACACACAGAAAATTAAACTGAAACTCGATTTCCTTCTAAATTAAAAGTAAACGATTTTCTACCATTGCTGATGACCAATGTTGGCATCTGTGTGGTGGGTAAAATGAAGCAGGCAGTCGATGGGGGTCAGTGCTTAAATCTATTGATGGGGGTGGATCCAGACACCTATGGGGATGCTGCCACAGGCAGCCAGCAACTAGAGATGTTACTCAACAGACAGTTTTCTGAGGGAGCAAAGTTTAAGTTACTGGGGGGTTTGGCACTCTCTATGATCAGTGAAAAACCTATGAACTCTTAACTCCTTGGGGTCAGTGAGAAAGACCAGGGATGAGAGAAAATTCACACACACACACACACACACACACACACACCCACACACACACACACACACACGCACACACACACACACAAAGAGTTGATGGTAGAAGGAATAGTGTTCCAGCCCATCATACACAAGCCTTAACAGATACAGATATAGTTGATGGATGCCCTAACCCTTGTGCTTTATTCTTTGTTCCATCATTTATATATCCCAGCAAAATCTTTCAAGCAGCATTAAATTGCAATGTAATTGTTTTAGTTTTCTTCTAGACAAAGACAAGAGTAATTATTTCAGTATTTATCCTTAAAAAGTATTCTTAAAAGACTCACAGATCTAACCACTTATATAAAAATCAGTCATATCTACTTTAAATCCTCAGAATGAGTATCTACTCAAGAGCAATTCTTAATAAATCTCATCAGGAAGCTGAGAGCAAAAATGTGTATAAGAAATCAATTGTTAGTGCCAGATACGTTGCCCAGTAAGTGATTTGAGGCACCTTAGAATTTTCCATAATTCTTAGATTATGAGGAACATGCTGGCAGTGAACGGAGCAGAACTCCATAACAGCATAACAGCATCAAGTCCTCAGGACACATAGCTATCAGGACACATAGTGCTTGGAGCTGTCACACTGAGTAGCACCCACATGACTGTGGTAATCCGGGGGGAGGGGGGCAGGGGGAAGGGTGCATACTAGATCTTATCTCCATTTTAAACTTGATATTTAAATAGTTTATTTTATTTACATGAAAAATGCATGAAGCTTGGGATTTGCTTCTCAATAACTTAAGAGGTTTCTTATTTGTTTGTAGTTCTCTGTGGTGATGTGAATGTTAAGAAAATCCCAGAAGCCACTGAGTACTAACAGAGTATTATTTATTCTTCTGCTTTTAGCAAGAGGGCAAGAAACACCTGTAGCTGTTTCTTAAGCAGGAATATGTTCAGTGAATTTTTTTAGTGTCTTACAATTTTCGTGGCACACATTCCTTTGTCATATTTATTTCAAGTATTTTGTTGTTGTTTTGTTTTGTTTTAGTTTATTGAGAATAGTATTGTCCCCTTGCTTTCAGTGTTTGTCTTTTGTATATTAAAAAGGATACTGATTCCTGTGCTTTAACTTTGTGTTTTTCAACTTTTATCAATATTTATCAGCTCTAGGAGTTTTTTTTTATGATTTGTTTTTATGTATAGAATCTTAAAACCTGAAAATAAACATATATTGATTTCTTCCCTTCTCATTTGTATTTGCTTCATTACCTTGACTTGTTTAATTGCTTGACCTAACACTGTAAGAAGTATGTTGAGAAGTGAGACGAGTGAACATCCTTGTCTTGGTCCTGATTCCAACACAAGTACTTTGAATTATTCTCTCTTTTGGATGACTTTTGGTGTATATTGCCTTTATCAAGTTGAGATAAATCCCTTGTACCCCTATTCTGTGCAAGACTTTCCTCACAAATGGAGGCTGTATTTTATCAAAGGTCTTTTATGTATGCAATAGGGTGGTACTTGTACTTATGTGGTAGATTATGTTAATTCTCATGTATTGACGCTTTCCTCCATCTCTGGGATGAAGTTGCCTTAAGCCTAATGAAAAATCTGTTTGTTTTACTGCATTTGGTTTACACGTATTTTATTAATGCCTTGTGCACCTATGGTCATCAGAGATGTTGGTGTATGACTTTCTTTTCCGGTTGTTTGGTTTCAGCATCAGGATTAGACTCCCAGTAAATGTTTTCTAACTGTTTTTGGAATATCTTACTTTTTCAACTTTGAGAATGTGGTGGCCGCCCTTTCCATACTTTTCTTCCCCTACCTTTATATCGGCTCAAATAAGATTCAGGATGTAATATTGACTTATTGTCAATACAGATTACAGTACTGTGCACACTCAAAAGGTATACTTCTTGGTTCTGAACCATGTATGATTTTGGTTCCATTACTATAGGCGGACATATTTTCAGAACAAAATCTGCTTCCTAAATGTCATAGTTTAGGGCTCACCTGCTTTGTTTTGCAACATACCCTGTTTTTGCTTTTTGTTTGTTTGTTTTGTTTTGTTTTTTGAAAAACTGCTTTTCTTTGTTGTAGCACAAAACTGTTATTTAGCCTATTAATTTAAAATTAATATTTTGTAATTACATCCTTGATTTATATGAAAACAAGTCTTAGTTTGTTTTTATTGAATTTCACCAGGTCCATTAATGAACATGAGAAGAAGGACCATGGAAAGGAGTATATCTCTTACATATTCACAGAAGATTATGCCAAGCAAGAATACTGCGTATAAGACCTAAATTTCATTAGAAGAACCTGACTGAGAAAGTGAAAAGGAAAGGATGGGAAATAGAAAAACATTTGAAAATAAGGCTGTTGACAGGCTGGAGAGGAAGGAGGAGATTGAACATTTAAATTGTGCTACCTGAAACAATGTATTTTCATGGATACAAATATGTCTTTGCCTATTTAAAAAAGTACTAGTTACTATGAGGTAGGATTTATCCATGTCAGTTATGGTACAATAATGCTTTAGGAATTTAATTCCTGGGGACTTAAATTGAAAGTTAGTGGTATGGTTATTTAAAAACTCATTAAAAACAATTTAAAAAGAGTTAATTTCTCACTGTAATTGTGTACTTTTTCCATTTCCATTGCTTATATAGATACGCATTACTTCTTCTTACCATCTTTTAAATGATGTTTAGTTACTTATAATAGTTTTTCTTTATGTGAGCATAGTTATAAATACACATGATAGTATAAAATAATACAAAGAATAGTGTACTCTATCTTACTTATCTGTTTGTAAATACTCATTTGTGTGTGTGTGTAAATGTGTGTGTGTGTGTGTGTGTGTGTGTGTGTACTTTTAATGTGAGTGAGGCATGTGCTTTGAGAGTGTGGCAGTTGCCTTGGCAACAGAAGCAAGCAGGTCTTTGTTACCTAAGGATGATGTCATTGCTGGATTCAGAGGCTAGCTGTAAACCACTTCTGATGATAACATACCTCCGTTTTTCTTATCATAGAGAGAAGAAAAAAGGGAAAAAGGAGAAGCCAATGCTAAAAGGGAAATAGGGGCTTTAGACCTCTTAACTTGCTCCCTGCTGTCTAGGAGCATTATCAGTTTTGGGGTGTAGCTGACTTTCACCATCCGGGCCCACTTGATAGTTGTGTAAAAGGAACTGTTTGACTTTTTGGTTAGAAAATTTTGAATTTGTCTTTGAAGGAATGTGGAAACAAGATTAATGAGGCAGGGAGGAAATAGTAGCTCCAGGAAAATGGGGAGAAGACGCATTAAGAAGGGCAGTATCCTATTTCCATGTAGGGTTTTGAAAAACCCAGGAATTGGAGGCCTCATGCTGTTCCCTGCATTTCTGGATGTCTGATTGCAGCTGATGGAATTTGTTTCTTACTGCCCCAGATTCATTGACATAGAAACAGCATTCTTCCTGGTGAAACAGACAAAGACCACCTTCTTTAACTGTCAGGAAATCTAGTCCCTGTCAGTTCTGAAGCACAACTGCTGCCAAAGAATTGATCTTTTTCTGGATGATGAGCATGGTTTCATACATTCCTTGGAATCGGTTGCAAGTTGGGATAAGAACTTCTGGTATAGGGTTAGGGAAGTCTTCGGCCCTGCTGTTCCAGTGCCAGCACCTGTAGCTACTCCTGCAGCAACCAGGAATGGCACAACCTGCAGTGCCCTCTTATGCTGGACAGGTATATGTCAAAAACTGGAATTGGTAGAGATTCTTTGCCATGTATTACTCCTAGTTCAGGGAAGGAACACCAGTGTGCAAACTCTTCCTGACCAGCTGGCAGGTAGGTGATGATATATACCAGTGCCACAGAGAATTGACGTGTTTTGGACTGCAGGGCACTGCGTCAGAGATGGGGTATCAAGGATGGTGGTTCTCTTGCAGTCTAGGGAACTGAGTTTCCCTTCAGAACATGTCCTGGATGTCATAAAACTGTCAAACCAATAAGAGGGATATAAAAAAGTATGGGGTGATGGCAGCATCAGAGTCAGGGCAGCTGATAAAAGCTGAGGTAAGGTTATTGGGCAGTATCACTAGAGAGGCTGTAATTGGCAATTGTGAATTAGTTTCAGGGGGTACTGCTAGCTAACAGTCTTTAAAGTGACCAGGTTGGGTGCCATAAGGAGTTGGTACACCAAGGTCAGGGTCTAAATCAAAAGGCTAAATGACAAGTTAGTACCATTTGTGAGGGGGGATGTCAAGGACGTAAGGACCCTGGAGGAGTGTTTGATTATTTCTCCTATTTTTCCGATATCTAGAGTTTGGGAAATTGGACAAAATTTCTCTGGATGTGGATAGTACTCACTGGAGACCCTGCTTGGTTTTTACATTAGAGCTTACCAACAACTCCTATTTTCTACCTGAGATTCCATGGGTCTGGTATATAGAAGAACAGGGTCTTGCATTGCTGAGAGAAGTGATTGGTCCTTGATCCTAACATATGTATCTGGAACGACCAATATGGGCAGCCCCCATATTTGTCTGGCCATTTTTTGCAATCATCTTTTGTCTGGTCAAAGAGGAAGCAGACAAAGAGAACATAATATGTAGAAGGAATGACAGATATAGGGATGACAGCAATTTGGATTGGCTCCCAGCATGGAGCGGTTTCCTGATCCTATTGGGAAAGTCTGTTTGTTATCAGTGGGGATTCCTTGAACCTCGAATCTCTAGATGTAAGTGATACCATGGATGGAAACGATCAGATGAGAAGCCCAGGTCTAATCCAGTGGAGTGGAACGCAGATGCTAGAGTGGAGTCTCATTCTTCTGGGATTGGGCACAAGGTGGGTGGTCTCAACATCTTGTGGAGCTTAAGAGAGCAGGGTCCATGAAGGGGCCTACCATTTAGGAGAGACAGCTAAGAGCTCCTGATCTGGAGGGGACAGAAGAATTTGGTCTCAAATGTTGATAGGTAGTGGACAGGAGACAGCGTGTGGCCTTAGTCAGTGGTGTTCCATAGGAGAGAAAGGGGGTGACAAAGTAATGGGGTAAGTCAATGGTCTAGGAGGGGAGCACATTTACTTGAAAGACCAGGAGTTAGTACTGACATCCGTACACGAGTTTGAAAGGTGAGACAAAGAGAGGTCACTTGGGGAGAGCTTGTAGCCTAAAATGAGACAGAGGTAGGAGTTTTGCCCAATCGAAGTTCCTGTGACAGTTTGACAAGAGTGGTTTTTAGGGACCAGTTAGTTCTTTCTACCTTACCTGAAGATTGAGGGTCATATGGAATATGAAAATGCCAGGTCATGTCTAGGGCCTTAGACAGGATTTGAGAAATTTGGTAAGTAAATTCGGGATCATTGTCTCACTGAAGGGAGGCTGAGACACCAAATTGGGGATGATCTCTTGGAAGAGGAGCTCAGAAACTGTCTGAACCCTTTTGTTAATTGTGGGATATGCCTCCACCCACACCGAGAATGTGTCAATCAAAACTAGGAGGTACTTGGCACATTTGGCATGTGGGTAAAGACAAGTTGCCAGTCAGTTCCAGGAAGGGAACCTCTGGCCTGATGGGTAGAAAAAAGGGTGATACAATACCAGAGGTTGAAGTCTGACATTTGGCAGACTTTGGAAGAGGCAGTGATGGATTTTAAGAAACTTAAGTCCTTAGGAGTAGGCTTCAGGTGGGTTTTAACAAAATAAGAATGTCTTGCTGTTAGGATGAAAGATGTGGTGAAGACAGGACAGAGTTTGATGAGTGTTAGAGAGTGAGAGTGTGGATGTGGGTTGCAGTGTAAAAATGTCCTGGGGAGGGTGAGACATGTGTAGGCACCTAAGGGCCGCAGCTCTGGCTGCCTCTTCAGCTCCATTGTTCCCCTTGGAGACAATAGAGTCGTTCGTCAGGTGGGATCTGCAGTGGACAAACCCAATAGCTGTGTGGAGATGGGAGGTCTTTAGCCTGCCATAATTTGGTTTGCATTAGTTACTGATCCTCCTTTAGTCATAAGTACCCCATGCTCCTACCAATTAGTGGCATGGGTCAGGATGATATGGAAAGCATGTTTAGAATCTGTGTAGATGTTGAAGGATTGTCCCTGTGCCATTTGTAAGGCATGGTGGTATGAGCAGCAAGGGCCTGTGCCTCAGTGTCTGACACTAGGGGGTAGCTGGCTCTTATGGCTCCTTCATGTAGAAAGGAGCTTCAATCTGTATACCAGGTGTAGACGGTCCGAGGCAAATTGCCCTCCTGTATGTGTGAAGGGTGAGGTAATGATTCCTCTAAGGTTTTAGTGCAGGGGTAAGATAAGGAGTGGTTAGTATTTGGTGCAGAAAGAAGATTGGAAAGGTAGGTGTGATTGAAAGGTTAGTGTAGAGTCTTCTATTAGTGCTACCTGAAGAGAAAGAACCTTGGAGGGAGGTAGATTCTGTAAACCTTTGAAAGGTAGGAGCTGTGACATGTTATAAAAGGAGAAGACCATTATAGGCAACCCAAATGTTACGTTTTCTTATTCTTGAATAAAGAGTTCAGCAGCTGCTAAGGTACAAACACAAGGTGCCATCCCTGCAAGGTTAGATCTAGTTTTTTTGACAGGCATGCTACAGGTACAAAGGAGGTCCCATTTGGTGACCTAAATTTCCAAATGTTGGTATCAGGAACTGCTTTTGCCTCCAGCAATGATGTCATCTGGTCACCTGAGCATCTGTTGTCAAGGCAACGGTCATCCATATCCAGCATACATTTCATGTTACAGTTACACCACATTTCACATAAAAGGCAGATCCTTTCTGCCCTCTTCCACTTGTCTCTCCTCTCTTCCCTTTTTCTCCTCTCTTTCTCTCCTACCTCTCTTCACCCCTTGGCCTTTGTCTCTACCATTCCAATAAACCTCTCCACGTGGAGCCCTGTTGGCTTGGTGTGGTTTGTCCAGACGTGAGCCATAGAGTCTCTCTGTAAAAGACAATGTAAAGGGTGGTATGTGTATGGCTACTTAAAAAGACAACCAAAAGCCATCAGTGGCTGAACAAAGAGGAAAGTGAAGGGAAATGGATTCATGGGAGTTCAATCAACCTGATAACATTTTACGTTTTATGCCCAGGTTTGGTGCCATAGGAGAACAGCCTATAGTATAGTTGGTGACCTCCAAAGGAGCTGGGAGTTGGGTTGAATCTTGTGAAAAGATCAAATACAGAGAACTCATTCTGAACCGTACAGATCCCATAGGATGCTTTATGCTAAGAAATATAATGTCAATGCTGGAATATTGTTATTGGTTAAAACTTAGGCTTTAATACCAAAGTACTCATTTTGGTTCAAACTGAATTTGAACACCTGCAGCATGAAATACCGAAGAGGGCACCATCCCATATTACCCCATGTACCAGCAGGTCACATGGCACAAATGGGTCATTTGGCCCTGGTGGGCTGTCCTCATCTTGCCAGACATTTTCTGGCCTGTAGCTCCAGAAATCTCTTCACCCAATTAGCTAAGTCACCTAAGAAAGTCAATACCATGACAAATCTCAGACTTGAGCTTCCAAATTTATCGGCTGTCTGAGGGGTGGGGGTGGGAGTGGGGCTGTACCTATCTCTGGAAAACAGTTGAGAAGCTGTGTGAAGGCAAACACCACGCAAACTTAGTTTAGAATCAACAGGTAATTCAATCACTGGGTACAACTACTAACATTCCTTATTAGTAAGCCATAGTAAATAAAATCCTTCAGTGGCTGATCCTGTCTGATCAGAAATCTAAGTGGGAGGCTCTAGTTCATTCTATCACCTACCCCAAGTTCTTCCACAATCCAACAATCCACAGGTCCCTTTTCTCATCCTCTCTTTCTCCCTCCAACCTGGAAGTCTAACCTGGAAGTATATGTCCAGTGATTGGTGCCCTGAAATCTTTATTCATTAAGGAAAAGACCTTGCTGCAAACACCCATCATATCAAAGACTAATCCATATGAAATAAGCATGGGCATGGTTGATGTGGATACCACAGATCATATGGTAAGGTGGAAAGAGAAAAGAAGATAAGTCTTGGATGCTTCTGATCGAGGTAGCCTTGACTACTCAGTGGTAGTAGCAATAGAGGTTACCCAGGACAAAGTAAGGGGTGAGAACCTACACATGAACTTTTCCTCTGACTTTCACATTTGTTTCCACATAAAAGAGTGTGCATTCACACATAAATATATACACATCACACACATGCCACACACACACACACACACACACACACACACAGACCACACACATTTATAAAGACAGATGTGCAAAAAAGACACCTAACCCGTGGGTATATACCAGCCACACTTGTATATGTGTATATATGTATGCATGTATGTACATATGTCTACTTGAATATTATAAAATGTTTTTGAGTAATTTAGTAAATATGTAACTTATTTACATGTGTATATAGAGGTCTGTCTGACACACAGTTAGATACACATAATAAATGCATAGGATCTTTGTATATTTGGTTTTGTCATGGAGTATATTGGTTTCTCCATCTTTGTTAATCGACAGTTTTGCTGGATAGAGTAGCCTGGATTTGTGTTCTCTTAGGGTCTGTATGACATCTACCAAGGATCTTCTGGCTTTAATAGTCTCTGGTGAGAAGTCTGGTGTAATTCTGATAGGTCTGCTCTTATATGTTACTTGATATTTTCCCTTACTGCTTTTAATATTCTTTCTTTGTTTTGTGCATTTGGTGTTTTGACTATTATGCGATGGGACAGATTTCCTTTCTGGTCAAGCTATTTGGAGTTCTGTAAATTTCTTCAATGTTTACGGGCATGCCTTTCTTTTCTTTAAGGAAGTTTCCTTCTATAATTTTGTTGAAGATATTTACTGGACATTTATTTTGGAAATCTTAGCTCTCTTCTATACCTACTATCCTTATGGTTGATCTTTTCATTGTGTCTTGGATTTCCTCAATGTTTTGGGTTAGGAGCTTTTTGCGTTTTACGTTATCTTTGATAGTTGTGTCAGTGTTTTCTGTTATCTTCTGCCGATGAGATTCTCTCCTCTATCTCTTGATTTCTGATTGAAAATATTTGTGTTTCTGACTCCTGATCTCCTTCCTTCTTTTTCCATCTCCAGGGTTGTCACCCTTTGTGTTTCTTTATTGTCTCTATTTCCATTTTTAATTCCTGGATGACTTTGTTCAATTCCTTTACCTGTTAGTTTGTGCTTTCCTGTAGTTCTTCAGGAGATTTCTGTGTTTCCTTCTTAAGGGCTTCTATTCCTTACCTGTGTTGTGCTGTACTTCTTTAAGATAGGTATTTATGTCCTACAAAGAATAATAGATCATAAACTCAAACACAAGGAGGAAAACTAACCCTAGAAAAAGCACAAAAGTAATCTTCTTGCAACAAAACCAAAGGAAGAGAAATACACAAATATAATTCCACCTCTAACAACAAAAAATAATAGGAAACAACAATCCTATTCTTTAATATCTCTTAATATCAATGGACTCACTTCTCTAATAAAAAGACATGGACAAACAGAGTGGATAGTTAAAGAGGACTCAGCATTTGCTGCAAACAGGAAACCCACATAAGTGACAATGACAGACATTACCTCAGAGTAAATTGCTGGAAAATAATTTTCCAAGCAAATGGTCCAAAGAAAAAAGCTGGAGTAGCCATTCTCATATCGAATAAAATCAACTTTCAACTAAAAGTTTTCAGAAAAGATAAGGAAGGACACTTCATATTCATCGAAGGAAAAGTCCAACAAGATGAACTCTCAGACCTGAATATCTATGCTCCAAATGCAAGGGCACTTGCATTATAAAAGGAACCTTACTAAAGCTCAAAGCATATATTGCATGTCACACAATAACAGTGGGAGATTTCAACACCCCACTTTCATCAATGGACAGCTCATAGGAACAGAAATTAAACAGAGACATAGAGAAAATAACCTAAGTTATGAACCAAATGGACTTAACAGATATTAATAGAACATTTCATCCTAAAACAAAAGAATATACCTTCTTCTTACAACCTCATGGTACCTTCTCCAGAACTGACCATATAATTGATCACAAAACAGACCTCAACAGATATAAGATTGAAATAATTGCATGCATCCTATCAGATTACCATGATTAAGGCTTGTTTTCAATAACAACAATAGTGACAGAAAGCTCACGTATACATGGAAGCTGAATAACACTCTACTCAATGATAACTTGGTCATGGAAGAAATAAAGAAATAAATTAAAGACTTTTTTGGATTTAATGAAAATGAAGGTACAACGTACCCAAACTTACGGAACACAATGAAAGCAGTGCTAAGAGGAAAACTCACAGCTCAAAAAGAAATTGGAGAGAGAGCATACGTTAGCACCTTGACAGAACACCTAAAACCTCTAGAAATAAAAGAAGCAAATGCACCCAAGAAGAGTAGAAGGCAGGAAATTGTATTAAACTCAGGACTGAAATCAACCAAGTAGAAACAGAAAAGGAATATACAAAGAATCAACAAAAGTTGGAGCTGGTTTTTTGAGAAAATCAACAAGATAGATAATAAACGCTTAGCCTGGGTAACCAGAAGGCACAGGGTATCCAAATTAACAAATCAGAAATGAAAAGTAAGACATAACAAGAGAATCTGAGGAAATTCAGAAAATAATCAGATCCTACTACAAAAGCTTATATTCAACAATACTGGAAAATCTGTATTGAATGGATAATTTTCTAGACAGATACCAGGTACCAAAGTTCAGTCAGGATCACACAAAGCATCTAAACAGTCCCATAACTACTAAAGAAATAGAAGCGGTTATTAAAAGTCTCCCAACCAAATAAAGCCCAGGACCAGATGTGTTTAGTGCAGAATTCTATGAGACCTTCAAAGAAGATGTCATACCAATATGGTGCAAACTATTCCACAAAATAGAACAAGAAGGAACACTACCCAATTCCTTCTATGAAACCATAATTATGCTTGTTGCTACTAAATATTGGCTGTGCCCGTCCAGAAAGAGCACACCAAACCAATACCAACATGGCTCCATGTGGTGAGATTTAATAATTCCCTTATTAAAAACGAGGGGAAGGGGCCAGAGAAAGAACAGAAAAGAGAGTGAGGGTGGAGGCAGTCTGCTTTTATTTGTACTGTGAGGTAAAGATGCCCAGGTGGAGGTGAGACTTAAGCCAAAACATCTTCTGGGAATGTATGGCTTTACTGCTAAAGGCAACACTTGATACCAACAATGCTCATACCTAAACTACACACAAAAAAAAAAAAAAAACAAGAAATAAAGAGAACTTCAGAGCAATTTCCCTTATGAATATCAAAGCAAATATACAATAAAATTTTTACAAACCAAATCCAAGCAACCATCAAAATGATAATCCATCATGATGAAGTAGATTTCATCCCAAGGATGCAGAGATGGTTCAATATATGGAAATCCATCAGTGTAATTCACTAGAAAGGCAGGCAGTGAAAGGTACCCTGATTCCTGCTGGAGATAGGTTGAATCCCCAGGACACTTAAAGGGGACTGCCGGTGCCTTCCCAATTTCCCAGGATAACAGGTCCCCCCAAAGACCCCTTTACAGAGGTTTGAGACAGACCAGTCATGTAGGGCAATGCTGCAAACCCCTTCAGCACAGGTCATGTAGGCTCAAGACAGATCAGAGGTAGAAGCAGGACCACACCTACAAATAAGTATATGAGGAGGTCTTCCCAAGCTCTCAGGACAAACCAATAGGAAGTACCTTCTGTCAGACACTGACCCATTCACAAAACTATTTAAGTACAATGAAAGGTGTGCAGGAATTATTCCATTGTCTATAAGCTTCTGTTATAAGAGCTGTTACTCTGCCACTTGGAGATGAGATCTGCTCTCCAGAAATCATCACTGCCAGAATCTCCCTTGCACTCCTCACTGGCTAGTCAGTCCCCTGCTGGTTCAGCCCAGCCCAGGTAACCAAAGTGGCAGGCAGTGGGGGTAAGGAGAAGGACCGGCAGTTGGGGTGGCAAAAAATGTTCCCCCTCCCTGCCTGAGATCTTTCTCCCTTTACCTGTACCCCCACAACTAGCCAGCCTGGTCAGAAATCACTGCGGAGAGCACTCAGGCACCAGAGCCCTCCAATGTAGTGCTGGAACAATGATCAACAAAACTGCAGTGCGGGAAGGTGAGTCACCTCCCCCAACTCTGGAGACTAGCAACCTATCTTTTCCTGTTGAGTTTTCAGTCAGCACCATCTCAAGCTTAGGTCAAGCTGAAGGGGCAACTGAAGGCTCCTGGCCAGAGCTACTCTTTGGAGTTGGCTGAAGGTTCCTCTAGCCCCTGTCTAAATCCTGACAGCCTGCAAAACAGCCTGCAATCGGTTTTGGCAGACTCCCTATTTAACCTGGTAAAGCAGCAGACACTTAAAGCCACAGGTTACCTGCTAATCTGTAGGAAGGCTTATCGTTTTGGACTTCTGTGGAATCTCCCAAGGCCGATAGGCCAAGGGAATGCTCCCATTGGACAAACCATTTCTCCTTTTTTCTGTAACAGACAGTTCATCGACACACACAAAAACACAACATTAAAAAAAAATTTACTCAGTTCCTGCACCCCACCCCGCAGTGTTCTTGCAGTTTTCCACAGCCCAACACCCACCCTGTGGCAGTGTGGTCAAACTTCTAAGTCCTGTATCACCTAGGGGATGTGCCTTGTGGCTGAGCTGATCCAGAAAACCCCCATGGCTTCAAAGGAGACACTAAACAGACTGTCTGCTCCTCCCTCTCCCCCCAGGGCAGGACTCCATTAAAAAAACAAAGGAGCTTGGACTTGCCTCTCCCCTTACTCCACCTCCCCCCATCCAACAAAGGAGATCTCTCCTTAGAGGTAGGTGTTAAAACAGCCAACCAGATAAAGACCACATTAGGACAGAAGATATCATCTATAAAGACAATAGAATACCCGAGGAGACCCTGAACCCCCCCTCCAAATCACCCCCAATTCTAAGGGTCACTGTTGACAGCACACCTAAAAGCTCTAGAACAAAAAGAAATAAATAAACCCAAGAGGAGTAGAAGGCAGGAAATAATCAAAATCAGAGCTGAAATCAACCAAGTACAAACAAAACTGAGTATACAAAGAATCAGCAAAACCAGGAGCCGGTTCTTTGAGAAAATCAACATGATAGATAAACCCTTAGACTAACCAGAGGTCACAGAGAGTGTATCCAAATTAACAAAATCAGAAATGAATAGGGAGGCATAACAACAGCATCTGAAGAAATTAAAAAAAAAAAATTAGATCCTACTACAAAAGCCTATGTTTAACAAAACTGGAAAATCTGGAGGAAATGGACAGTTTTCTAGACAGATACCAGGTACCAAAGCTAAATCAGGACAAATAAACCATCTAAACACCCCCATAACTCCTAAAGAAATAGAAACAGTTATTGTTATTAAGAGTCTCCCCGGGTTGGGGATTTAGCTCAGTGGTAGAGTGCTTGCCTAGCAAGCACAAGGCCCCAGGTTCGGTCCTCAGCTCCAGGAAAAAAAAAAAAAAGAGTCTCCCAACAAAAAAGAGCCCAGGTCCAGATGGATTCAGGTCTGAATTCTACCAGACCTTCACAGAAGACCTCATACTAATACTGTTCAAACTATTCTACAGAATTGAAACAGATGGAACACACCTAAATTCCTTCTGTGAATTAATAATTGTATAATAAGACTATACAATTAATCTTATACTGAAACCACACAAAGACCCAACAAAGAAAAAGAAGTTCAGATCAATTTCCCTTATGATTATTGATGCAAAAATACTCATAAATGTCTTATAAACGGAATCCAAGAACACATCGAAATGATCATCCATCATAATCAAGTAGGCTTCATTCCAGGGATGCAGGGATTGTTTAATATACAAAAATCCATCAATGTAATCCACTATATAAACTAACCCAAAGATAAGAATGACATGGTCATTTGATTAGACGCTGAAAAAGCATTTGACAAAGTTCAACACCCCTTCATGATAAAAGTCCTGGAAAAATCAGAATTTCAAGGCCCATATCTGTACATAGTAAAAATAATATGCAGCAAACCAGTAGCTAACATCAAACTAAATGGAGAGAAAATTGAAGCAACCTAACTAAAATCAGGAACTAAACAAGACTGCCCACTCTCTCCCTACTTATTCAATCTAATAGTCAATGTCATAGCCAGAGGAATCACACAGTGAAAAGAGGTCAAAGGGATACAAATTTGAAAGGAAGAAATCAAATTATCACTATTTGCAGATGATATGATAGTATAGTTATGTGACCCCAAAAGTTCCACCAGAGAACTACTTAACCTGATAAACAACTTCAGCAAAGTGCCGGGGTATAAAATTAACTCAAACTATTCAGTAGCCTACTTCTATTCAAAGGATAAACAGGCTGAGAAAAAAAATTAAGGAAATGACACCCTTCACAATATTCCCAAGTAATATAAAATATCTTGGTGTGACTTTAACCAATCAACGAAAGATCTGCATGACAAGAACTTCAAGTCTCTTAAGAAAAAAATTGAAGGGTTGGGGGTTTAGCTCAGTGGTAGAGTGCTTGCCTAGGAAGCGCAAGGCCCTGGGTTCGGTCCCCAGCTCTAAAAAAAGAACCAAAAAAAAAAAAAGGGGATTAAAAAAAATAGAAAAAAAAAAGAAAAAAATTGAAGAAGAACTGAGAAAATGGAAATGTCTTCCATGCTCATGGATTGGCAGGATTAATATAGTAAAGATGGCCATTTTGTCAAAAGCAATCTATAGATTCAATACAATCTCCATCAATATCCCTACTCAATACTTTGTAGAGATAAAAAGAGCAATTTGCAAAACCCAGGATAGCGAAAACTATACTCAACATTAAAAGAACTTCTGTGAGAATCACCATCCCTGACTTCAAGCAGTATTACCGAGGAATCGTCATAAAAACTGTATGGGATTGGTACAGAGACAGAGAGATAGATCAGTGGAATAGAATTGAAGACCCAGAAATAAACCCACACACCTATAGTCACTTGATCTTTGACAAAGGAGCTAAAACCATCCAATGGCAGAAAGATAACATTTTCAACAAATGGTGCTGGTACAAGTGGAGGTCAGCATGTAGAAGAATGCAAATTGATCCATTCTCATTACCATGTACAAAGCTTACGTCCAAGTGGATCAAGGCCCTCCACATCAAACCAGATACACCTACACTAAGAGAAGAAAAAATGAAGAAGTGACTCGAACACATGGGCACTGGGCAAAATTTCCTGAACAAAATGCCAATGGCTCATGCTCTAATATCAAGAATCTACAAATGGGACCTCATAAAGCTGCAAAGCTTTTGTAAAGCAAAAGACAATGTCAATAGGATGAAATGGCAACCAACAGATTGGGAAAAGATCTTTACCAATCCTACATCTGATACAGGGCTAATATCTAAAACATACAAAGAACTCAAGAAGTTAGACTCCAGAGAGTGAAATAACCCTATTGAAAATGGGGTACAGAGCTAAACAAATCATTCTCAGCTGAAGATTATCGAATGGCCAAAAAAAAGCTAAAGAAATGTTCAACATCCTTAGTCATCAGGGAAATGCAAATTAAAACACCCCTGAAATTTTACCTCACACCATTCAGAAAAGCTAAAATAAAAAACACAGTTGACAGCAGATGCTGGGGAGGATATGGAAAAAGAGGAACACTCTTCCATTGTTGGTGGGATTGCAAACTGGTACAACCACTTTGGAAATCAGTCTGGAGATTCCTCAGAAAATTGGAGATTGCACTACCTGAGAAACCAGCTATACCTCTCTTGGGCATATACCCAAAATATGCTCCAACATACAACAAACACACATGCTCCACTATGTTCATATCAGCCTTATTTATAATAGCCAGCAGCTGGAATGAACTCATATGCCCTTCAACAGAGGAATGGATTCAAAAAAGTGGTACATCTACACAGTGGAGTACTACTCAGCTATCAAAAACAATGACTTCATGAAATTCATAGGCAAATGGAATGAACTAGAAAATATCATCCTGAGTGAGGTTACTCAATCACAGGAAAACACACTTGGTATGCACTCATTGATAAGTGGATATTATCCAAAAAGCTCAAATTACCCAAGGTGCAATCCACAGACCACAGGATGCTCAAGAAGAAGGATGACCAAAATTCAGATGCTCCCACTCCTTCTTAAAAAGGGATATATATATATATATGTATATATATATATATATATATGTATGTATATATGTGTGTGTATATGTGTTTATGTGTGTGTATGTATATATGTGTACATATATGTATATATGTATATATAGATGTATACATATATATGTATATATATGTATACTAGATAAGATTGATGAAGTTATCAAATGCATCTTGAAAGGAGCCGGATATAGATCTCTCCTGAGAGACACATCCAGAGGATGTCCATTACAGAAGTCAACGCTAGCAGCAAACCACTGATCTGAGAACAAGACCCTCGGAGGGAATTAGACAAAATATTGAAACAGTTGAAGGAGCATGCAACTCCATCAAAACAACAATGCCAACCAAACAGAGCTTCCAGGGCCTAAACCAGTACCGAAAGACTATACATGGAATAATCCAGGGCTCCAACCGCATACATAGCAGAGTATAGACTTGTTGGAGCACCAGGGGAAGGGGAAGCCCCTGGTCTTGCCAAGGTTGGACCCCCAGTGAAGGGGAATATGGGGGGGGGATAAAGTGGATGTATTGGGGGAATACCTGTATGGGGAGGGGGATGGGAGGGAATGGGGGCTTATATACAGGAAATTGGGAAGGGGAATATTGTTTGAAGTGTAAGTAAAGAAATATATCTAACAAAAATTTTTAAAAAATTAAAATTTAGGAACCAAGAAGATGCCAATGCCAGTTCTAGCTATAATGTTTAGGTCCCGAAATGGAGAAGGGGTGTTAACAAAAGTGAAGATACTGACCACCTTTTGATTTTCAGGCAAGTGGCCACAAATAACTTGAGCCTTCTATATTTATACAATGACAATTGTGCTTACCCAAGCAGTGATATCATTGCTTACATTATTAAAAGAAATCATAATATCCACATTTCAAAAGCTCTGTCTTTACACAAATCCTCCAATAGTTCCCCTACCTCCTTCTCCCATTCCTTGGATCAGCACCACCTAAACTTATTTTGCATTAAAAAGCACAATTTCAGCAAGACAAAAGAGATGTCTGGCCAGGCTTGTCGTGTAAACAGGAAGACTTACCTGTCTGGTAGCAAACATGGTTACATTGTTATGCATGGTGAGAGGCCGAATTAAACATTTGTTGGTAAACTATCTCTAGTCATTATCTTCTATCATAATTCCCTTTTTTTTTTAAATTAACTTGAGTATTTCTTATTTACATTTTGAATGTTATTCCCTTTCCCGGTTTCCGGGCAAACATCCCCCTAATCCCTCCCCCTCCCCTTCTTTATGGTTGTTCCTCCCCCCCCCCCATTACCGCCCTCCTCCCAACAATCATGTTCACTGGGGGTTCAGTCTTAGCAGGACCCAGGGCTGCCCCTTCCACTGGTGATCTTACTAGGATATTCATTGCTACCTATGAGGTCAGAGTCCAGGGTCAGTCCATGTATAGTCTTTAGGTAGTGGCTTAGTCCCTGGAAGCTCTAGTTGCTTGGCATTGGTGTTCATAAGGGGTCTCTAGCCCCTTCAAGCTCTTCCAGTTCTTTCTCTGATTCCTTCAACGGGGGTCCTAGTCTCAGTTCAGTGGTTTGCTGCTGGCATTCGCCTCTGTATTTGCTGTATTCTGGCTGTGTCTCTCAGGAGAGATCTACATCCGGCTCCTGTCGGCCTGCACTTCTTTGCTTCATCCATCTTGTCTAACTGGGTGGCTGTATATGTATGGGCCACATGTGGGGCAGGCTCTGAATGGGTGTTCCTTCTGTCTCTGTTTTAATCTTTGCCTCTCTATTCCCTGCCAAGGGTATTCTTGTTCCCCCTTTTAAAGAAGAAGTGAAGCATTCACATTTTGATCATCTGTCTTGAGTTTTATGTGTTCTATGCATCTAGGGTAATTCAAACATTTCATAATTCCCTTTTAATTGCAGACAGACAAGTTCAATTTACAAAGCAGATCTTCTAGACATCTTTCTAATATATAGATCTTTGTAAGATGTAATCATTCTAAGAGCCATTTTCAAGTCTCTATCAATCCAACATAATCTCTGCATTTTCCATGTCTCTACTGATCAGATATAGCTTCTTAAAAACAGTTATGTAAGCAGGACCTACCTCTCTCCACAACTGACACAGACTTGCTCAGTGTGACTGAGTACTTCTCTAAAGATATGATTATAAGTCTCAAATTCCCAGGATTTATGGTAACATCTGGAGGATTGATAGATACAAAAAGAGGTGAAGAACATTTTATCCCTTGAAAGAGTTTTGAGAAAAATGTAGAATCATCCACAGTGACTTAGCCTGTGTGACTCCAGATGACCTTGTCCACGACTGATGAAGTGATACAATTTTGATAATGACTATATGCAGTACAATGAAGGAATGGAGAGCTTGTAGGGCATGCAAACTTGGTACTAAATAGAAAGGCCCGCAAATTTCCCTTGTCAACTGAGAAGTGGTTTAAATGAACTTGCCACAGTAGAATCCTGTCACTGAAGCACTCATATGCTATTCCTTGCAGCAGCTACATGGCCACTGCCAGAAAGAGGTAGCACCTCTGCTAAATTATTTCTGGTACATGCATGAGGATCTGAGTGCAGTCTCCAGAGAACATGTAAAAAGTCATGGGACTGTGTTCCAAGCTAATCATCCTGGTGCCTGTGAAATGGAGAAGAAGAAACCCTGTGGCTTGACAGAGCCCAAGTCTAGCTGTATTGTTAATTCCATGGTCAGCTTGAGACCATGTCACAAAATCAATACAGTAGGGAGTGACTGAGAATGATACCCAGTATTGATCTTTGACCTCCTTATTCACACCTGTGGACATGCACCTGCAGACACATGTACCCCCACACAAACATGTACACACAAAGTACTGCGACCTTATAAGCAGACTCAAGCCTCTTTAGAAAGTTTCATGTCATTTTTTACCCTGCAAGATCTCTCATACAGCATACTGTTCCTTATTGTTTGCACTTTATCTTTTTTTAGTTTTAGATATATTATGCCCACTGTCTATCATAATGAATTTCATCTTTAAAAATAACCTCAGAATCATTATATTCATTCAGCCTCCTTGTCTTTAGGCAACAGAAATCATTTTTTTTAACTTATTTTTACAGGAGACTGGAGAGATGACGGAGAAGTTAAGAACATGTACTACTTTTGAAGGAGACCCATGTTAGATTCAAGGAACAAGATGACTCATAATCACTGGTAATTTCAGTTTCAGGGACCCAATACTCTTCCTTTTCTAGCCTCCACAGGCAACCCTATACATCCAAATACTCACACATAATTTAATAAAGACACACCCCCCCACATACACACGTTTACAATTTAAATTATTTTCTGGCCTTATTTTTTTTTTTACTAGGACAAAGAGGGAAAAAATATTCAATCTACTTCAAATTTCTGAATGGGAACAACATTTGCCTTCTCAATAGGAGACAAACCCCTCCAGATTTAGAGGCATCTAAATCCAACTTGACACAAGTGTCCATCATATACATTAATGTGTCTTTTGAATTGTCTTTTACTTTTCCATAATGGGTATTGCTTACAATTGTGTTGCTGCAGATTTGGTTTTACCACAGGCTTCTTTGATGGTCTGAGCTGTTTTGATTTTAATTTCTTCTCCTCTCTCAATTAGCTTCTCACCCTACATTGTTATTCTATCTTACCATTCATTTTATAACATCCATGCTCCATAAATTTGAAGAAGATAACAATTGCTGCTTAAAGTGTACTTCTTTTCCTTATAGTCACTCTATTGAAAAACATAGACTTTTGCCTTTAATTGTTGTTTTGTTTCTTTGACACAAGCTTTTTCCTTGAGTATAATAATATTGTTTTAGTCTTTTAAATTTATCCTTTCCAAGTAAGACAATAGAAAATTTGTGCGGGTGCTTTGTAAATGAATATGAGGATGATTCCTCTTGTCTATGTTTTGATGTCTTCTACATTTGAAAAATGAGTGCTGATTCAGCAACTAAATCCTACACAGGCAACCACTCTGGAGAGTCCAGTGGAGGTATTCCATGACTCCTGATGGATGTCAGATGCCCTTGGACTCATGCACTTGACATTTTTAACTAATATATTACCCTAAACCCAGGTTGTTGGGGTATTTTCTTTCACCCTCTACCTCATATCTCAGAAAGAATGAAGAATATCATATTGGAACAAGGTCACTTGATTCTATTTCACAATGTGACTAAGAAACCTGGAATCTCCTAGTAGTATTCCTGATTTGGTTATAAAGGAGAACATTTTGTTTTATTTCTCTAGTTACATTTAGTACATTTCAGTGTAGATGACTATTCCTCCACCATGCAAGGAAAGGTCCCTATAAATCTAAGTGATACAAATACAAGTGCTATTGTCTGGTCACCCTGGTTACACAATTCCACTGTGGAAAAGTCTCTGGAATCTACATGCCCCATATTTAAGTTTTTGATTCATCAATCTGAGTAATACATGTTCATGAGTCTGAACTTATAGTATCCAGGAGTTGTTTAGCTTATCTCTGCAAGACCAAGTTGCCTTCATATGAACTATATATGTATTCTTCTTTTAATTCTCAATATTATGTTCTGTTGCTCTGTAATACTAGGCAGAAGTTCCATGTATGTAATTTTTTTCTTGCTTCAGAAATGGGAGAAATGGAACACACATATGTATAGGAATACTTTCTCTAAGTCTGGGTATGTATCAGCTTTACAGAATTCTTACCATATCTCATGTCAATCTATATCCTTACCTTAATTTATGCATATATTTTAAATCCTATATTTATAGAATTCTAATTTTCTGATTCTTTTAGTTGAGTATTTGCACACATGTGGATGACGGACTACAATTTATGGCATTCATTTCCTCCTTCCATTGTGTATGTCCCAAGGACCAAACCAAGGTTAACTGCCTTGGCAACAAATATCTTTACCTACTGAGCTATTTCACTCTTCCTAGCATATGTCATAATTTATTGTTGCAAGCCCAATTGCTACCCCATGCCAAAAAAGGAATGTTTTCTTGCTGGTGTGTGCTGTAATATAAAGCATTTCTTCAGATTAAGTCATTGTCCTCTTTAATACTCTATTATGATACATACAATATCTGTGGGCATGCAGAAACACATATACACACAAAATTTCACTGACATACACTGTCGGTGCCCAATGCCCGCACCGACACGGCACCGAGAATCGGGCGAAAGCCTGCGGGATTAAAGAAACACACACACACACACAGGTTATTATTAGCCATTTTTTTGTAAAATTTTTAATGATATCACTTCAATACACAAGCTTAGAGATATACACCCACAAACTCTCACCTACAAACCATATAGGAAGGTTTTTTATCAACGTGATATAAAACTAGAGATAACTTGGAAGAGGAAATCTTAACTGAGAAAAAAACTCTTCATAAGAATGTCCTATGAAAAAGCCTGTGGGCCCTTTCTTGATCAATAATTTTGTTGGAGGGCCCAGCTCACTGTAGGTTGTCCCACTCCTGGGTTTATTGTTCTAGCTTTTATAAAAACACAGGCTGAGCAAGCCATAAATATTGACTAATAAGCAATCTTCTTCCCATGTCTCTCTAACATTTCCTGCCTGCTTAATCACTGGGATATCTTCCCACCCTACCTGATGCAACTAGGATTTGTTTTAGTGATTTTGTGTTTTGGACTGATGGCTGCTAATGGGATCGTAAAATAAGACTTAAGTTGAATCTTTCAACGTTCTAGAAAATGTGTAGAATAATTTTATTCTAATACCCTCATCTTTGAGACACAGGACATCATATATGAAATGTCAGAAAGATTCTGCCATAAATATAGGCATCCTGAAAGGTTAATTCTTTACAACCAATAGGTCCAGGTAAGAACTAGGTAGATAAATATTAGCAAAATGATTGTACATTGTAAGGTTAGTTTATATAAAGAAGTAGCCATGTTTGAAAGTGTCATATAATTGAGGGCCAGATAAAGTAGTAATTCAAAGAAAAAAGTGACAGAATGTATCACAGATAAAATATGCCCAATTCACATGAGAACAGCTTAGGAGTAAGAGAATACACAAGAGTAGAGAAAGAGAGACAAAAATAGACAAAAGAAAGACAGAGAGAAGTAGAGTAAGAAAGAGAAGTTGTGGTGTGTGGCATGTGTTTACGGAAGTTTTCTGGACATGATTTTACAGATTCAGGTTCTGAGAGAACAAACTATTCACTGGGGATAATAGAAAAAGCTGGAGAATTAGAAGGATCCAGAAGATTGTAACACATTGTCCAAGTTAATGTGAGTCCACGTAGAACAACTCATGAAGATGCCAAGAGAAACCATATTGAATCAGTCAGCTTGGAAGGTTGGATTACATGGAGGCTAGAAGCTCCTAGTATTAGGTCTATAAATAGTAGAACAGAGGGAAAAAATACTCTGGCCTCAGCCTAAAGGACGGATTTGCATAGCTTGGGTAAGACTCTTATCTCATCACTTTATCTAAGAATAGAAAAGTGACACTCACTTAGAAAGACATACAGACAGACACACAGACAGACAGACAGAAGACACACATACACAGAGACACACAAACACACAAACATACAAACAGCGGTGTGGTGAGGGAGGGAAGAAGAGAGGGAGGGAAGAAGGGAGAATGCTTGCAGTCAACCATTGAGCTGAGAACAAGGTTCTAAAAAGAGGAGTTAGAGAAAGAACTGAAGTAGTTGAAGGGGTTTGCCACCCCATAAGAAGAACAATATCAACCAACCAAATCTCTGCCCTCCATCTTCCATGGATTAAACAACCATCCCAAGAATACACAAGGATGAGCCTATGGCTCCATCTGCATATGAAGCAGAGGATATCCTTTTCAGGCACCAGTGCCCTTGGTCCTGTCAAGGCTTGATGCCCCAGTGTAGGGAACTGTCAGAATGGGCAGGTTGGAAGGAGTGAGTGGGTGAATGAGGAACTGCCCTCAGAACAGGAGGCATGAGGGGAAGTAATAGCCGGTTTCTAGAGGGCAAATCAGGAAAGGGGATAATATTTAAAATGTGAATTAAAAAAAAATCCCCTCCCCCAATGAAAGAAAAAGAAAGAGAAATAGAGAAAGAAAAAGAAAAACAAATGGGGGTACATAACTAAACAGATGCCGACTGGCGATGGGGCGGCGTTATTCCCATGATAGTCAAGCATCTTCTGGGAAACCAAAGTCTTTGGGTTCTAGGGGGAGTATGGTTGCAAAGCTGAAACTTAATGGAATTGATGGAAGGGCACCACCAGGAGTGGAGCCTGCAGCTTAATTTGACTCAACACGGGAAACCTCACCCGGCCCGGACACAGACAGGATTGACAGATTGATAGCTCTTTCTTGATTCCGTGGGTGGTGGTGCATGGCCATTCTTAGATGGTGGAGCGATATGTCTGGTTAATTCAGATAACGAACTAGACTCTGGCATGCTAACTAGTTATGCGACCCCCTGAGCGGTTGGCATCCCCCAACTTCTTAGAGGGACAAGTGGCGTTCAGCCACCCGAGATTGAGCAATACAGGTCTGTGATGCCCTTAGATGTCCGGGGCTGCACGAGTGCCACACTGACTGGCTCAGCGTGTGCCTACCCTACAAAGGCAGGTGCGGGTAACCCATTGAACCTCATTCGTGATGGAGATCGGGGATTGCAATTATTCCCCATGAACGAGGAATTCCCAGTAAGTGCCGGTCATAAGCTTGAGTTGATTAAGTCCCTGCCCTTTGTACACAGCACCCTTCGCTACTACCGATTGGATGGTTTAGTGAGGCCTCAGATTGGATGGTTTAGTGAGGCCTCAGATTGGATAGTTTAGTGAGGCCTGATCGGCCCATGGCCCTGTCGGAGGGCTGAGAAGAAGGTCGAACTTGACTATCTAGAGGAAGTAAAGTCATAACAAGGTTTCTGTAGGTAAACCGGTGGAAGGATCATTAAAGGAGAAGGCCGAGGGGGTGTCTGGTCCTTTCTCGGGCCTGTGTGATTCCCTCCTCTCACCAGGAGGCGCGTCCCCGGTCCCGGTCGCATTCGTGGCGTGTGCCGCGGCCGGCTGGCCAAGTGAGCATTTCGGGAAAGGCGGGGGTCATTACAGAGCGGTGCGGGGAGGGTGTCAGGTCTGGTCGGTCGAGGGACCTCCTCCATTCTCTCTCTCTCCCTCGCTCGTCTGCCTATGTCCTTGCCTCCATGCGCCCGCCTCCGCCTCCACCACTGCTGCCTCTGTGGCCGGCGCCTCCCTTGCCCGCTGGCCAGCCAAGGCCCTCAGCATACAGAGGTCATTCTGCCTCTTTCTGGACCGGCTCTGTGATCTCATCTCGTGTGGACCGGGCGGCGGGGGCGTCGCGCCGCTGGGACTCTGCTGGTCTCCCGAAGTTCAGACGTGGGCGGCGTCCGGCGGTCGTCCACGTCCGGTGGGTCTGCATGGGCCTCCATCTCCCCGTCCACCGGTGCCGCGGGCCGGCCACCCTTCTCGTGGCTCATTCCTGCTTGCTTTGCCACTCCCGCTCCTGTCCTCGCCTTCTCTCCCCACCGTGGGGACACATCGGGGTGGGCCGGTCGGGTGCCTGGGCGCGAGAGGGGCCGTGTCACCCGGGTTGGTCATCACGCCTCTGGCCTGGTGGGAGGCGGGCCCGGCCCACTGGGTCCGTGCATACGCCGCCACCACGCTCCCGCCAGTGCGTGCAGAGAGAGCAATCTGCGAGGGTTGGACTAGGGGTGGGGGGGATACCACACCCGCCGGGGCCGGTCTCAGGTACCTCACCTCCCCCCCTCCCTCTTGTGGGGACTGTCTGCTCGGGCGCCAGCTGGTGTGACACTGTGGCGTCCATGCGCTGATGCGACTTGTCCCCGGGATGTGGGAGCTGGCCGGTGTAGAGGTCGCAGGCCCCAGCCTGGGACCCCGGTGCCCTGTCGCTCTCTTCTTCTTCTGTCCTCCCGTGGCCGCGTGCGCCCTCCTTTCCTCCTTCCCCTTTCGACTGCGACCTCAGATCAGAAGTGGCGACCCGCTGAATATAAGCATATTAGTCAGCAGAGGGAAAGAAACTAACCAGGATTCCCTCAGTAATGGCGAGTGAACAGGGAAGAGCCCAGTGCCAAATCTCCGCCGCATGCCGTGGCACGTGAAATGTGGCGTACGGAAGACCCACTCCCCGGCGCCACTCGTGGGGGACCCAAGTCCTTCTGATCGAGTCCCAGCCCTTGGACGGTGTGAGGCGGGTAGCGGGCCCAGGCGCGCTGGGCCGGGATCTTCCCGGAGTCGGGTTGCTTGGGAATGCAGCCCAAAGCGGGTGGTAAACTCCATTTAAGGCTAAATACCGGCACGAGATCGATAGCCAACAAGTACAGTAAGGAAAAGTTGAGAACTTTGAAGAGAGAGTTCAAGAGGGCATGAAACCGTTAAGAGGTAAACGGGTATGGTCAGCGCAGTCCGCCCAGAGGATTCAACCCAGAGGCACGCGTTTGGCTGTGCAGGTGATCCCGGCGGATTTTTCGCACTCCCCGTTCCTCCCGACCCCTCCACCCACGCGTTTTTCTCCCCCCTCCAAGCGTCCCGCCATCGCTGTTCCTCTTCCTCCCAACAGGGGGTTTGCGGGCGCTCAGGCAGCCGGCGCGGGAACGCAGGTGTGGCCAGGGGTGGGGTTGTTGGGTGACCGCCCCTCCCCCCCTGTTCAGTGACTGGCCACAGCCAGGCGCCCTTCCACCGTGGTGATGCCCGGAAACCAGCTACGGGACCCCTGGGAAGGCCCTATGGGGAAGGTGACTGGGGCGGCGGTGCGGCATCACCCGTGGGCCCCACACCACCCCGTCCCGAGTGTTACAGCACATCCTCTCCATACAGAAGACACTGACAGACAGACAGACAGACAGACAGACAGACACACACACACACACACACACACACACACAAATACATATTTAAATATTTAAAATGTTTAAAAAAAACAGTCTTCCTGTTTAACAGAGGTTTAAAGGGAAGTTGGCTGACAGAACATTTTTGTGGTTTTTTATTCTCTTTTTTACCAAATAGTAGGTAGATCTGTTGGCCCTTTTATTAAAAGCCAAAGTATTAAGTGGCGAGCCGATGTTTCAACTTTTCCCATTATGTTCCTTTCACGAAAACCAGGGAGTTGTTGTTTCTTTGGCTTTTCCTTTTTGAAACAAAATGAAAGGAGCTCTACCAGTTGGCCTAGTTTCCCTGTTCCTTTTCCCTCTGCCAGGGTATGCTCGATGAAATAAAGTAAATAAATGAAGATTCTAGTTATTTATTTGTTTGGGAGACACGAACCCTCTCTCAAGAGATACTTCCATCTCCCCCCTCCACACACACAAGGCCTCCTCCCTGTATGTGGGGGAAGGGGTAGGGGTGGACAGGAGCTAGCTGAGAGCAGGTGGGGTGGGGTGGGGCTGGAGAATGTGCATGTCTGTGAGGAGCTGTCCTCACATACTCCATTACAAGATGGCACCGGCATCCGGCAGAACGCATCTAGTAAAAAGGGCAATACGCAGGCGCCTGGTAACTTCCCTACTCAAAGGGACACGTACGCTTTGGTATGTCATCTGGCATAATTGGCAGCGACCAGTCAGAGAGTAACACGTCCTAGGTGAGGATAGTTTCCTATATAAGGGACGGTTATTCCTCACTCGGCGTCTCTGCATTGTAAGCTTATGCTCTCCCTCTCAAGAAGCATTAAAGCTTTTCTGCAGAAGGATCCTGTGTGTGCTGCGTCGTTCCTGCTGGCGAGACGTAGCGCGGGACATCTGGTGCCGCAAACCCGGGAAAGACCTCGCCATCGTCAGCACCTTCGGAGATCCCTTGGCGACAAGGAGGATTCAGAACTGCAGGCAGGTACGTTCGGAGAGGCAGGCCTCTCTTGGACTTTGGTCTGGGGTTGTCACCGCCTTGGGAAGGATTTGTTGAAGCTATACCCTACTCTTTCTTATTATTATGTTCTGTTTTCACCGTTTTCGCTGTTAAAAGGACGATCACAGCAGCTGAAGGCGCGTCTCAGTCTCACGTATATAAGTGAGCTTCGCGCAGCTCCCTTTTACCCTCGATTTTTACTGTTGAGGAGCAAGGATGCGATAAGGCCGACGTAGATAAGCGGCACTGTCCGGGGAGGCACGTGTAAGACTCCCGTACATAAGAGAGCAGCGTGTCCATCTCTACCCTTTCACCTCACGCCTTGTCAGACGGATGTAGATAAGCCGCCAGCGTTCCTGGCCCATCATGGGATCCTCACAGTCTGTGGTCACGGCCTTGGAAACAGTGTTAAAGCAGAGGGACATCAAAATTGGAGGAAGAACACTTAAAAACTTTGTGAAGGAGGTGGAGAGGGTGGCTCCTTGGTTTTCCTGTTCAGGCTCGTTTACAATTGCCTCATGGAACAAACTTGGAAAGGACCTTGAAAGAAAATTGGCGGAAGAGGATCTGCGCCTAGGGACCAAAGCTATATGGAAGCTGGTTAAGAATTGTCTAAAGAATGAAACGTGTAAGGCAGCAGTAGTAGAAGGTAGTCCGGGACAGTATGTCAGAAACCGAACGTAGTGAGAGGTTGGGTGCGCGCAAGAAAAAGGACGTCCTAAGAAAGAAAAAAGGCCCTCCCGGTAAGTCCGCAGACAAGGGAGTGTTGAAATTTTCAGATTCCAGCACTTCCTCCTCTACACATAAACCAGGAGGGGGAGCCAGCCTATACCCTGTGAAAGAGCTAGAAGTGCTGAACCTCGACAGTTCTGAAAGCTCTGAAAATAAAACCTTAGACTCAGAGGAGGAGGCCGAGCTAGATGAGGAAACAGCTAAATATGAGGAGGAAAGATATTACCCCGATGAATGTAGGGGAAGTAATAGAAGGCTTCTAGTGCGGCCGCCACCAACGGCGCCCCCTCCATATGAGACACGCTCAAGCGCCTTCTCACTAGTCCCCGAGAGGGTGAGAAGAAAGCTGAGTATGACATTTCCTCTCTTTGAGACTCCGGAGGGAGGACGGGTCCATGCCCCTGTTGAATATAATCAGATTAAGGAATTAGCGGAATCAGTTAGAAAGTATGGAGCCACGGCCAACTTTACTCTAACACAACTCGACAGGTTGGCCATGACGGCATTGACACCAGCTGATTGGCAGATGATTGCTAAGGCAGCCCTTGCCAGCACGGGCCAATACATGGAATGGAAAGCGCTCTGGTATGAGGCAGCCCAAACACAGGCCAGAGCGAATGCTACGGCCTTAATAACTGAGCAACAGGAATGGACTTTCGAACTCTTAACAGGACAGGGCCGCTTTGCAGCTGATCAGTCTGCTTACCACTGGGGCGCCTATGCTCAGGTCTCCAGCACGGCTATTAGAGCCTGGAAGGCACTGTCCAGGAGAGGAGGTATCGATAATCAACTTACAAAAATCATTCAGGGACCCCAGGAAAATTTCTCAGATTTTGTAGCTAGAATGACAGAGGCTGCAGGACGAATCTTTGGCGATCCTGAACAAGCAGCACCGCTTATAGAACAGGTCGTTTTCAAGCAAGCCACCCAGGAATGCTGAGCAGCCATAGCCCCCCGAAGAAATAAAGGGCTACAGGATTGGCTTAGAGTCTTCAGGGAACTTGGAGGGTCCCTAACTAATTCAGGCCTGGCGGCCGCCATTCTCCACTCCCAGCGACGCCACGTTAAAGGGACGGATAAAAGATCATGCTTTCCATGTGGGAAAACAGGCCATCTAAAAAGAGACTGCAGGATGACAAAAGGCGACAGGGGGTCTGCAACCCTCTGTGTCCGATGTGGCAAAGGCTACCATAGGGCTGACCAGTGCCGATCAGTGAGAGACATTAAAGGCAAAATACTCCCTCCTTTGGAGACTCGGCCTAATGAGATGTCAAAAAATGGGCTGGTGGGCCCCCGGTCCCAGGGCCCTCAAAGATATGGGAACCGCTTTCAAAGGGCCACGACCCTGGTAGAGGAGGTCCCCCAAGAGGCGACACAAAATTGGACCTGCATGCCGCCTCCGACTTCTTTCTAATGCCCCAGATGGGCATTCAGCCAATTCCTGCTCAGACTGTGGGGCCTCTATCCCCGGGAACCATAGGCCTTGTCCTTGGGAGAGGATCTCTCGCCCTACAAGGACTGATAGTCCATCCAGGCCTTGTTGAAGCTCAGCGCTCTCTTGATGTTCAGATTCTTTGTTCAAGTCCCGATGGGGTTTTTTCCATAAGTAAAGGAGATAGAATAGCACAGTTATTACTCCTTCCGTGCTTCCAGGCCACGATACAGGATACCAAGGGACCCATGGGGTCCACTGGTCATGATTCGGCATATTTGGTGGTTCACCTTAACAACCGCCCAAAATTGAGCTTAGAAATTAATGGAAAGAAATTCGAAGGCATACTGGATACTGGGGCTGATAAAAGTATAATTTCCTCAAAATGGTGGCCTCAATCACGGCCTACCACAAAATCTTCTCACTCGCTACAAGGATTAGGCTACCAGTCATGCCCTATGATCAGCTCTGCCACTCTAACTTGGACAACTGCCGATGGCCGACAGGGACAATTTATTCCTTATGTACTTCCCCTGCCTGTTAATCTTTGGGGGAGGGATGTTATGCAGACCATGGGACTGACCTTATCTAATGAATACCCCTCACAAGTGGCCCACATGATGTCAAGGATGGGCTATAAGGAAGGGAAAGGCCTAGGGCGATTAGAACAGGGTCGTTTCACGCCCATTGAACCGATCGCCAACCCCCATAAACAAGGCCTGGGTTTTTCCTAGGCGCCATTGGGGCAGCACGACCCATACCATGGAGGACGGAAGATGCGGTGTGGGTTCCCCAATGGCCATTAACCTCTGAGAAATTACAGGCAGCTACAGGACTGGTGGATGAACAATTAAGATTGGGACATTTGGAGCCCTCCACCTCTCCTTGGAACACCCCAATTTTTGTAATAAGGAAAAAAATCAGGAAAATGGTGACTACTCCATGACTTGAGGGCCATTAACGATCAGATGGAATCCCTTGGACCCATTCAGCGGGGCCTTCCTATACTCTCGGCCCTACAAAAAGATTGGAATTTGGTAATAATAGATATCAAGGATTGTTTTTTCTCTATTCTGTTTTACCCCACTGATAGGCCCAGGTTTGCTTTTACTGTCCCATCAATTAATCATACTGAACCTGATAAAAGATACCAGTGGAAGGTCCTACCTCAGGGCATGGCCAACAGCCCTACGATGTGTCAGTTATATGTTCAGGAAGCCCTCAAACCAGTCAGGGAGACCTATCCAAATTTACTGTTAATCCATTACATGGATGATATATTGAAGTGTCATAAAGACTTAGAATTACTCAAACAAGCCTATTCCTTATTACAAAAAACCCTTAAACAATGGGACTTACATATTGCTACAGAAAAGGTCCAAATTGCTGACACAGGTCATTTTCTAGGGTCCATTATTTTCCCTGATAAGATTATACCCCAGAAACTGGAAATCCGTAGAGACCACCTCCATACTCTTAATGACTTTCAGAAGCTCTTGGGAGATATCAACTGGTTGAGACCATTTTTGAAAATCCCTTCCGCGGAATTAAAACCTTTGTTCGAAATATTGGAAGGGGACGGCCACATCACCTCCCCTCGTGTGCTAACTCCCGCTGCAACCAAGGCCTTACTAAAAGTAGAAGATGCCATAAAACAGGCCCAATTGCAACGCATTGATTGGTTTCTGCCTTTTTCACTCTGTGTACTAGATATCAAGGATTTACCCACTGCAGTTTTATGGCAACAAGGTCCACTGTTATGGATCCATCCACATGCTTCCCCTGTGAAGATTATTGATTGGTATCCAGCCGCAGTAGGACATCTGGCTATTAAGGGCCTAAAAGCTGCCATCTGTCATTTTGGGACTCCACCCCAATCCTTGATTATCCCATATACACCCTACCAGGTCCAAACTCTAGCCGCTACCTCTGATGATTGGGCAGTGCTGCTCACATCCTTTACAGGGAAGATAGATAATCATTATCCTAAACACCCCCTATTGTGTTTTGCAAGATCACAACCTGTTGTTTTCCCTCGCGTCACATCCCACAGACCATTAAAGGAGGGGATAACAGTGTATACGGATGGGTCAAAAACAGGGGTGGGAGCATATGTGGTAAACTCCCAAGTATTCTCACGACAATATTTTGAAACCTCACCCCAAGTGGTAGAATGCCTAGTGGTCATGGAGGTCATTGAAAAATTCCAGGTTCCTCTAAATATTGTTTCAGATTCCTCCTATGTGGTTAATGCTGTTAGTATTCTTGAAACCGCCGGTATAATTAAAACCACTAGTAAGGTGGCAGATATTTTCCGAAAAATCCAAATTATCCTATTAAATAGAAGATTCCCTGTATACATTACTCATATACGGGCCCATTCTGGACTCCCTGGCCCAATGAGTTCAGAGAATGATTTGGCTGACAAAGCCACAAAAATGATAGCTGTGGCCCTGGCCTCTCCTTTAGAGGCCGCTAAAGCCTTTCATGGCAATTTCCATGTCACCTCAGAAACTTTACGCCGCCGCTTCTCTATAACTAGAAAAGAGGCACGTGATATAGTCACCCAGTGCCAACAGTGCTGCCAGTTCCTCCCAGTTCCTCACATCGGGGTCAACCCGAGAGGAATACAGCCATTGCAAATCTGGCAAATGGATGTTACTCATAATTCTACTTTTGGAAAATTACAGTATGTGCATGTATCTATAGACACATGTTCTGGCATTCTACATGCCATCCCACTTACAGGAGAAAAAACAACACATGTCATTCAGCACTGCCTTGAAGCATGGAGTGCTTGGGGAAAGCCAAAATGTATAAAAACTGACAATGGCCCCGCCTACACATCTCAAAAATTCCGTCAGTTTTGTGCTCAGATGCAGGTTACCCACCTGATGGGCCTGCCCTACAACCCTCAAGGACAGGGAATCATAGAGCTTGCTCATCGGACGCTCAAATCATATTTAATAAAACAAAGAGGGAGAATTATGATAGAACTCCCCCCAACACCCCGAGTGGCCACTGCTCTGGCCCTTTTTACCTTAAATTTTTTAAATCTTGATGAAGCTGGACAAACAGCGGCTGAGCGACATTGCTCAGAGCCCAAGAGGACAAAAGAATTAGTCAAATGGAAGGATGTATTGACAAATGAATGGAAAGGCCCGGATCCTGTTTTAATAAGATCCAGGGGAGCTGTCTGTGTTTTTCCACAGGACAATGAAAATCCCATATGGATCCCTGGACGACTTACTCGGAGCATCAAAGCAAGTGATCAAGAAGGGACTGGGACTCCTGCACCTCCTCACTCTTCTTCCATGGATGCCAGCAACGGTGCAGGGCGAGCTACGATGGGGAATAATGTCAACCTTTCCACTCCTGATGCCGGTGATGTACCACTAACAGGGATTTAGGACTGGCCTATTTACCTAAGGATCCACAGGTTGAACGACTAAAAGAAAATAGGACTATTCCCCTTAAGGGCAGCCTTTGTTTTGGCATATTCAACAAAACAGCTTTTGATCTCCCTTGCATTATGTTATGTAATCAATCTTCTGCTTGGTTAAGGGAGGCCACATGGGGAACTGGTGAGGAGGACATTGTGGCTAACGCCACAGTTCTCTATGGTGGTGGCCTTACATTGGGTTAATGGTAGCTGCACTGATCTTATGCCCATGGCGATGCTACTTGGAGGAAAGTGCGGAAAGGGACGGTTGTCATTTTCCTGGACGGGGAACATCAAACCTGCTGCCTCTGTCTGGACAGCTACTCATATAAAATATCGCAGTAGTTACCCACATGCCTCGCTTTATCCCGATCCCTGTTGATACCCCGGGGATCATGACCTCATTTAGAGGAAAAAGAGATTTTGGTATTTCTGCAATTATTGCTGGCATTATTGCTACGACAGCAGTCGCTGCCTTGGTTACTGCCTCGGCATTGGCCTTGTCAAATTCAGTACAGACAACCCAAACTATCAATGATTTATCGGTCACCGTCTCTGTGGCTCGGGACAGACAGGCCTCGGCCAATACTCAGAGACAGGGAGGCCTTATGCTTGTCAACCAAAGTATAGATCTGGTCCGAGAGCAATTAGACATTCTATGGCAACTGGCCCAGCTTGGCTGTGAGCAAAAACTCCCAGGCTTTGTGTCACCTCCATATAATATGACAAATTTACCCGAGCTGCTAATCTGTCTAAGAGTCTTTCACAGCATCTGTTACAGAATTGGATCTCGGAGTTTGAACAGACACTTCGGGAGCTGAGAGCGACCATCATTCAAGTAAATTCTACCCGACTTTGACGGAGCGATTGTCGTCCTGGATCACCTCAGCAGTCTCTTATTTCAAGGAATGGGTGGGAGTGGGATTTTTGGAGTGATCCTCTGCTGTGGATTAGTGTTACTCCTCTGGTTGCTTTGCAAATTGAGATGTCAAACAAGAAATGACAAAGTAGTGATCGCCCAGGCGCTTGTAGCCCTTGAACAAGGAGCGTCAGCCGATATCTGGTTGACCATGCTCAAGCAACAGGTCGCCGGCTGGACAGCTCTTGCACTCCTAGAACCTCGGTTCATTGCACAGGATTAGAGTGTCCGGCTTGAGCAGCCCATGAGGGGTGACAAGCTTAGCATCGCACAGGGAAGTTCTACAAAATACGCTCTCTGGAAGGCATGTCATATTACATGAGGGTTTCTGCCCCAGTTTTCCCTCCCTCGAAAAATGGCAGTGCGACGGGTCGGGAGTGCCCTGGGTCCCAACAGCAGCCTAAGGGTATCTCTCTTGTACAGGTTCGCCAACTTTGTACGAGGATATGACCTCTGTCTTCGCCCTCCTATATCTGGGTGTCCTGTTTGCTTAAAAAACAGAAAAGGGGGAGATGTGAGGAGTTGTCCTCACATACTCCATTACAAGATGGCACCGGCATCCGGCAGAACGCATCTAGTAAAAAGGGCAATATGCAGGCGCCTGGTAACTTCCCTACTCAAAGGGACACGTACGCTTTGGTACGTCATCTGGCATAATTGGCAGCGACCAGTCAGAGAGTGACACGTCCTAGGCGAGGATAGTTTCCTATATAAGGGACGGTTATTCCTCACTCGGCGTCTCTGCATTGTAAGCTTATGCTCTCCCTCTCAAGACGCATTAAAGCTTTTCTGCAGAAGGATCCTGTGTGTGCCGCGTCGTTCCTGCTGGCAAGATGTAGCGTGGGACACATGTCCCTGAAGGACTGTCCGGGAAATACTGCTGCTGCCCTAGCACACTTTGCTTCAGCACTGAGCCAGGCGGTGCCTCTTTAGGGGGGGCAAGTTTTCTGCCTGAAATCAGTGAGTGACGATTTCAGTGTGAATGTCTGATCCCTTGCTGTCCTTTCAGTGCTCTGGCTCATGGCAAATGACTGAAGAAAACCTTAGTTAGACTCACACCCAGCTGTTTGGAAATGGTCATGGAATTGATAGCACACCCTCAGGGAAAGAGGAAGACTCCCTTTGCTCACTCCCAGCCTCGCCCTGCCAGCTCTGGATTTCTAAGTAAGGCTGAATCTGGACCATATTTACAGGATTTGGCGTTTCTGATTCATGTTTAATATTTAGTTAAATAAAGCTTGTGAAGGGCTGGAGAGATGGCTCCGAGGTTCATAGCACTCATCGCTCTGCTCTTCCAGAGGTCCTGAGTTCCATGCCACAGAAACCATATAGTGGCTCACGACCCTCTGCAAAGGGATATCCCATGTACTCTACTGCCGTGTGTATATGAAAAGGGCTTTAGTGTACTCATATAAATGAAAATCAATAAATAAACCTTTAAAAGAATGAAACAAAATGAAGCTGGCAAAGAAATTGAGCATCTTAAAATGCCAGGCACGTCTATCCACTCCTTTTATTTTATTTCGTGTGTGTATCACATAACCACAGAGGTGGTTCCCCTTTTCTTAACCTCGATAGCCCAACTGGGGCAGAAGTGCAAACTATCATCTCCCTATCTGGGAGTGGAGTGGTTGGATACAGGGAGATGGAACATTTGCAGTTAGTAAAGTTCTGCTGTCGGTTTTTTTTTTTCCTTTCCTTTTTGGATAGATATCGGGAGCTTTTTGTTTTGTTTTGTTTTGTTTTTTGTTTTTTAAAGTACAAATTTTGTTTTCTGTGCAACATTCTGATCATAGTTTCCCATTGCAAAGCTCTTTCCAGATCCTTCCTCCCCATCCACCACCCCATTGTACCCCAGGCCTGTCCTTATATGTGGTTGATGCATACCCAGGTGAATCTCCATTGGAGAAAGCACGATATTCCCATCTCCTATGACTGTCAATGGCAGATGACTTAAATGCCGGTGACTTCGGACTTGACTCCATTTTCCCCTCGGAGAACTGGGTTTGGATCTGTTGAACGAAGGCAGGCCCTGGGTTTTGAAACAAACAAACAAACAAACAAACAAACACACCAAAAATTATTTAAAGCAGGCAACAACTGCCTGCACGCCAAGAGACTGTTGACTCCTCTTTGGAGCTAGTATGATGTGATGCTAAATAAAGTAGAATCCACACAGCACAAAGGGAACACTTTACCAAATTATGAGGAAGAGGGAGAGAGAGAGAGAGAGAGAGAGAGAGAGAGAGAGAGATCTGTTTATCTCCCTCCTCTAGTTTTTCATACTAGAGATTTCATCTTCCTCTGTCTCTAGTCCTGGTGGCTTTACTGCTGGTTTGGGGGGATTGGGATAGGGATAGGAAGAAAAAAGTCTTGAGTGCTGATTTTAAAGCTCTCTCTCTAAAGCGCTCTCTCTCTCTCTCTCTCTCTCTCTCTCTCACACACACACACACACACACACAAACACAAACACACACACACTTCCTAGGATGGAAGAAAAAAATGAAAAGGAAGGCACCCATGGTGATGCATGACTTTGATCTCACTTTGGTCTCAGCACTGGAGAGGAAGATAGGAAGGCCTATCTAGATGCAATGTGAAGAAGGCCTATGTCAGATTAGTTAATGGCTAGGGAACTGTTACCTGGCTAGTCTGCCATTTTGTTGCAGTTACTAATATTATAAGGACACTTTCTCATTGGTTGTTTCTGCTGTTACTGCTGGAATTCATTACATATTCTGTGTGATAACACACTCAGAAACCAAACACTGTGGAAGTCAGTCTAACTGCTTTCTTTGTTGTCTAGTTACCCGCAATAATTTGGACCTGAACCGAACACCCAGCAGCATTTCCCGCACCCACTCATGTATAAGCTTTTATAAGCTGGACCATCAACACTAGAGCGACAGTGCAGACAGATTTGGAACCGGATTTCCATTTTGAGTTTTTGTTTGTGTTCTTGTTTTTTTCTCCTGTCCTGTCCTGTTCTGTCCTGTCCATCCTGTCTCTCTGTCTGTCCATCCTGTCTCTCTGTCTCTCTGTCTTTCTGTCTGTAAATCCACACATGTAGTTCTTTCCACGTCTTATGTTTCAAAACAAATAACGCTTGTTGTGCTCTTCATTCCATTCAAGGGTACTATTCTATAGATCAGAGGAGCCCCCTTTCAATTCTCCACAGGTAGTGATAACTGGAGTGTTCAGTGCGACTAAGCAGGAATTATATGGTTGCCGCCATTATGCTTGATCTTACCCAAGGAAGGGTTGCGGGGCATGGTTGCCAAGATGGCGAACAACAGACAGTGATTGAAGAGATGGAACAATAACCTACAATTCTCCCTCTCTGTCACTGTTTCTCTGTTCCTCTCTGTCTCTCTTCCCTCCTTCCCTCTCTCCTCTCTCAGACCTGAATGAACATTGGAACTAAAGTAAATGTACAGTGAAAAGAAACCAGGTGTGGTGCTGCATGTCTTTTATTGCATCACTCAAGAGGTGGAGGTGGGTAGAACCCTGTGAGCAGACTGCAGACCTGTTCCAGGTACTGATTTTCAGGGCTTATGTGCAAAGACCCCTGACTCAACTAAAGAAATGGAGAGGAAATTAAAGAAACAGATACAATTAACTTGGAATAAACCAAACAAACTAAGGAAAAGGAAAAGCAGTATTGGGGTGGACTGGCTTACAGAGGAGGGGCAAACATTTATTTGCCAGTGCCTCCTCAGTTGAACACACACACACACACACACACACACACACACACACACACATTGAGAGAGAGAGAGAGAGAGAGAGAGAGAGAGAGAGAGAGAGAGAGAGATCAATCTGTTAATCTGTTTGTCTCCCTCCCCTAGTTTTTCAGACAGGGTTTCTCTATGAATTCCTCTGTAGACTGGTTGCTTAGAGGGCAAAGCTGCTGGCTGTTAAAGGTCTAGGTAAAACATGAAGGCCTGAGGGAACTGTTAAGGCCTAAATGCCCTGTGAAGGAGGCCTACATCATGTATACATATATACACACATATTCATATATATGAATATGTATATGAATGTGTATACACTCAGGTATCCTTTATTTAATTAGCTTATTTTGAATATAATTTCCATGCTAATCAAAAAGAGGAAATTTTCTTTGGCATCGGATTCTTCTTGGACAAAAAATGGATATAAATAATCACATATTCAGATGTTATGTCTAATATTGAGAAGATATTCCCAGACATGGTGTTAATCCATCATAGTCCATGTGTGAAAACAAAACAGACTTAGTAAGAATTTTGACAAATGGATTTTAAAAGCATACAGGGTTATTAAGAGCAGTAGTAACATTTTAACTTGATATTTTATATATTTACATTGCAAATGTTATTCCCTTGCCTAGTTACCCACTCTCCCACACCCCACCCCCTGCTTCCATGAGGATGTTTCCCCTCCCATTCACCCATTTGCACCTCAATAGCATGCCATTCCCCTACACTGGAGAAAGGGGCATTCACAGGACCAAGGGCTTCTCCTCCTATTGATGCCAGACAATGCTATCCTCTGCTCCATATGCAACTGAAGCATTAGGCTTTTACATGAGTACTATTTGGTTAGTAGTTTAATCCCTAGGAGCAGTGATTAGTCTAGCTAGTTGATATTGTTGTTCTTCCTATGGGTTTGCAAACCCTTTCAGCTCTTCCTTCACTCCTTCATTGGAGTCCCATGGAGTCCGATGGTTAGCTTCAAGCGTGCTTGTCTATATCAGTGAGGTTCTGGCAGAGTCTCTCAGGAGACATCCACATCAAGCTCCCATCAGTAAGGACTTCTTGGCATCAGCAATAGTAACTAGGTTTGCTGGCTGCATATGTGATAGATCCCCAGATGGGGCACCATCTAGATGGCCTTTCCTTAAGTCTCTGCTCCACTGTGTTTTTGTTCCCCCTTCTAGGAAGGACTGAAGTGTCCACATTTTGTTCTTCATCCTTCTTGAGCATCATATGGTCTATGAATTGTATCTTGGGTATTCCAAGCTTTGGACTAGTATCTACGAACTGGGTTAATTCACTCAGGATGATATTTCCTAGTTCCATCCATTTGCCTAGGAATTTCATGAAGTTATTGTTTTTAAAAGCTGAGTAGTACTTCATTGTGCAAATATGCCACATTTTCTGTATCCATTCCTCTGTTGAAGGGCATCTCGGTTCCAGCTTCTGGCTGGAGGGCCTTTGCACTAGAACTCTTCCAGTCTGATGTCTCTCTCTCTCTCTCAGACATGCTCAAAAGTTTTTGTCCTGGGTGATTCTAGAATTCCATAAATCTGGATATAGTATTTTGTGTAAAATTACGAAAGCATTTTAATTAAATTAAAATAAAGGAAAAATAAAGTTAAAACTATGGAAAAACTCTCTTCCAGCTTAATCTTTTCTTGGTTATTATCAGTATCTAAGATACATGCTGGGTGACAACAGCAAATTAAGAATTACCCTGCAGTCCCTTAACCATTTTCTATGTATCTGTGGTGTTGTGTGTTGTAAGAATGTTGGTGGATGTGAGTGTGTGGTGCATGCCTGTAACTGTGTGGCTTTACCCATCTGTGCATGTGTTTTTGGAGTTCTGAGAGGGATTTCAAGCATCTTCCTTAGTGCTGTTCACTGTTCTTGACATAGTTCTCTTGTTGAACTAGAAATTTAGTGTGGGATTGGAGAACTGGTCAGTGAGCCCTCAGGATTCAGAGGTAATAGTTATGTGTAGCTATCCCCTATGCCTGGCATTATGTATACATGCTGAATATTCACACCCATGTCCATACGTTTCTACCCACTGAGCAATTTCCCAGTCCTAGAGTGGTGAATGTTTGCTTAAGATTTGATAACAGATCTTAATTGTTTTCTGTTTTTGCTTTTGTTTGTAATTTTCCATAGATAACTCTGCAGGTGGATATTATAAAACACACCTGAATAGACCAGAAAATAAAAACAGGAGGAGATGCATTACAAGCATTTCTATAAAACCGTATTTTGCATACTTACCTTGTGAAGCACAGTTGATATTTCTGGGTTTGCCTCTTATATAAACAGCATAGTTTGATATAAGGACAGTTTAGACTCTTTAAATGGAAAAGGAATAAGAGAGATACATCTCTTGAAATAGTATAGAGAATTTGATACTTTATCACATGAGAATTAAAACTGAGCCACACAGCCTTCAGCAGAGGAAATGAGGGAGAAGTGTGTATATACCTTTTGCAGCACAGTCTCTGGAATAAAACAAACAGGGACATTTAAATAAATATATAGCAGTGTTTAAGACTTCATTTCTCTTCCAATATTTGCAATTACATAGTCAAAAATTATATCTTGTAGTCATAGATCACTGTGTTATCTAGGATTGCACGATGAGGATGGCATAGTGGCAGTATAGCAAAATAACTGATAGGAAAAGCAGAGCAGTCACCCCATTAGGATTCATATGAATTGCATTTCCTCCCTGCTGGGAACTAAGCAACAATGGGTGAAACTGTACAAGTACCTCTGTAGTAATTTGGTGTCTTGGAGTTATGTCCCGAGGATATACAGCTGGAGCACATGGTGTTCAATTTATTTTTAGTTTGTCTGATTTAAAATGTGATTGCTGTTAGTAAACATTTTTGTGAAGATTGCTTGAAATTTATTTGCACTTTATTAGAAATTGTAGAATCATATTTATAATTTGCAGTCCTGGGGATATTGGTGGTTGTACATGGGGAACAACTAAGTCAGCAAATGATTAAGTCAGACAATGCTGACGAAAAGAACATGGGATACCACAGTTACAGCTGCCTAAGAACTGATATCCACAACCTAAGGGAAGAGTCTCTTCCCTCAACCTTGACTCCTTTAAGACATTGGCTTCAGCATCAGACAGGCCTTGACAAGTTTGATCCTGGGTAAGGGCATAGAACTAGTGTTCCAGTTATTCTTTTGTCCAGGTCTTTCAGACAGCCTTGGGCAGTCCTGGCTCCCCACATTAATAGGTACTTCATAGTATTCATAAGACTTTTCAGCTGGATGTGACTTTTGAATTTTCTTTCATAAGCAGGGAAGTGTTAGATCACAGTCCTGTCTAACTGGCTGCTTTCCTCAAACCTGCCATCCCCTTTGTAACCTCAATATAATTGATAAGCAACATGTTCTGTGGCCTTGTAGTCTCTCTGTCCCTTGCATCTGATTCCCAGGCCCCAAAAACCTTTAATGGTAACTCTGCCTCCACCTTTTTTTCTTTCTGTGATTCATCTATTAGTCTAGATCACAAGGTATATATCCTACCCCCAAAAAATCGTAGGATTGAGGGACACCAAAATCCTATAATTTCTTGGAAATTAAAAATCTTCACTCTCCTATCTTTGTCTTTAGTATCCCATCATGGTTATATGTGGCCATGATGCAATAAATCACTTCATACTCAAGGACTTAAGCATGTTTTCCCTTCAGGACACTCGACACACAATATATGTGCTGCAGTAAAAATAAAAACAAAAAAACAAAACAAAACAGAACTGGTTCCCAGGTATACCCTGGCTGTCTCACTCCCTTAATATTTCTGGTGCCATTGGAAATAGCAATAATTTATCTCAGTGGCTCCATGCTGTCCCATCTACTTTCTGACACACTATTCTTCCCAACACGGCACCCTGTCGGGCTGCTCCTCCCTCATCCACAGCCCTCTTGGTTGGGTTTCCATCACGCCAGGCATACACATCCCAATTCTTTGGTAGGCCCATGCATCTGGCCACCATACACTCTCTTAAACTCAATTAAGTTGCCTTATGAAAGAACACATCAAACAATATTTTCTGATCCAATTGATAAGATATAATTTGCCAATCTAGACAGCACAAAATCCTGTACACACCCATCCCTTGAGAATAGTCATAACAACCTGTAATATGTACAGAGAGGCATCTAAACATCTACTGCCATGTTCTCTGTGCTCTCACATTCTCACTCTGGCTTCCTCTGCCTCTCTAAAACTTTTCTCCCACCCATCCTTCCTTCTTATCCAATGACAGGCCTGGTTCTATCCTGTACCTCCCTTCCCTTAATAATGACATCAATCTACTCTTTTACCCTTTTAATTAAAAAAAAACAGAAACTTTTTTCTCAAATATAAGTTGAGCACAACTATTATCATTCTGTAATTTAAAAGTATCAGATGTACCTAACACCCAGCCCAACTTTTATCAGTTAAACAGAACATTTAGTTATATATTTTAGCTTTTAAAAGGCTTAAAATCTGTTATATCCTGGCTAGCTCATGTATTATCTGATAACTAACTAATTAAATATGTATTCTCAAAGTTAAATAGTCTGAGTGGGTTGTAAGATTATACTAAGTTTTCAACCCTGCCAGTAATCTGAGAATGAGCCATATATCTGTAAATATAGGAAGCCTAGCATGGCTTCTAGAACTGAGACAGGTTATAGAGACAATTTTCTATTTGCACAATCCCCTGTGAGCAACACGTGAGAGCAAGTCCTCAGGCTTCTGGCTTAGGATCATCAGACAGACTTTTGAAACACTGAATTTTGAAGGGCTAATCATTCTGGCTTGGCAGAAATTTTCAGCCAACTTATTCTGCAATGTTTCCTTTTCTGGCCAGTAATTAGTCTGTAGAAGAATTGGAGCAATTTTTGCATAGTGCCTATCTGCCACGATAAATCACCTCACGTGGAGGTGGAGATTTTCAATTTCTTCTTTGAATATACCAAGGGGGAGCTGGTGGGAGCGGGCATGTCTCAATGAAAGTTAACATTAAATGTCATATTTTGTGGACTTCTGGTGTTTTTTAGAAACCATCTAACTATATAAGCAATCTGGACTGTTGTCCATTAATTATCTTAATAAATTATCTTGAAAGCATTCTAACAATAAACTTAGAGACATGAATTTGCTATTTGGCCTTAAACTCACGTGCTTAATCATCTCAGCTTCATTTTTTAATAGCAGAAAAGGACTGGGTATAAGCCATCTATGCTGAAATGTGTTGTATGGGCACAATACGTGTACATCAGAGTAACAATATTAATTTTAAATCAATGAGAAATTTATATTAAAGAAAATCTTAAAAATCTAAATTTGTATCAAATACATTCTGTGCCAATGTAAAAGATCATAATTTTAGTTTAGTAATAAATATAAAAATAATTATGTACAACTTGAAGAAACCATTGAAGAGTTTTTGCCCCAATTCCCTGGACTTTGGGGGACTAAAAGTAGTTATTCTAAGGTTGTTTTTCTGAGGAATTTAGAAATGCGTATAATTTAACTGGGAGGAATTAGCTCAAACTGATTATACATAATCTCAGTCGGTGAAAAACCTTGTATTTATTACTAACCTAAAGTTTTAATCTTTTACATTTGAAAGTATATTATAATACATTACATTCTCTCCCATGATCTCTTACGATGATCTCTTAAACAGTGAAGAAAATTTGTACATCTTTTAAACTCATCTATTATTTCTAGCTTTATGTTTATAAGCTATTTAGAATTTGTCTATAGAGATATTCTATCTTCTGTTAATTAAGTAAACATTTGTCCTTTCATATTTTTCTTTATTTTTTATATAAAGAAATATACTTGTATGCACTCTACATTCTCTTTACCAAATCTCACCACACTTCCTATGATACATCTCCTGACACCATGTCTTCATCTGTTTAGTTTTTAGATCTCATCAAAGAATCAGAATCTAGTGTCACTCGTGAAGGGAATCTATTGAAGCATAAGCAAATTACCAAGGCAATACCCCCACACACACAAAATGAATGATTCTTCATTCACCAGTAGCCATCAAATGCCAAAAGCCCCTCAATATGGCATTGGCAAGGGTTGGTCACCCCATCTAAGCCCTGACTCTAGCTGGCTTGATCATGTGAAAGTATTGTGTTAACACAGGTGCTGTGGGTTCATGAGTGTGATAACCATGAGCTGTCCAGAGGACAGCTTTTCATTCTCTGTACCTAACAGCTATCACAATTTTCTTGATACAATAGAGATCAATTCAATGTTCATTGCAAGAAGGCAGGAACATACTCATCTAATTATGATGGAGATGTTATTAAAAATTTTTTATTTATGTAAATGCCTTTTATTTATGTAAAATTCCAGAAAATTTTATTTCTGTTTATGGTCTGAAACATCTTCCTTTCATTCATAACAAACACAATGATAGTTCTAACTTTTGAAGTGACATTATAATATAATGTATATGTATCAAACTTTTCTAAATTTGTGTGCATGTGTATCCCATTTTTAAGAGTATTAAGTTTTTCTTAATGTTTTCTAGCTGTATTAATATGATCATAAGATTTTCTTTTTAAGTAAAATAACTTATGCATTATTTTACTAACATAAGTCTTAATTTTATATCTCAAATATTATTTTCTATTGCATACATAGGTGAATTTTAGTTGTTAACATTTGGTTGATCAATTAGTTCCTTGTTTATTAAATTGTAAATTTATACTTTTGTGTTGAAACTAACTTTTGTAAAGTTTGCATACGTAATTTTCATATTTATTCAGTTGATATCACGTGATTCATAAAATTCTTTCTCTTCAAATAACTACAACATAGATTTTGATTAGTTTAACGAACAAAGACTATTAAATGCACCTGTAGAAATTATTGATTTGAATATTGATTTGAATAACTATAGAGAATAATTTGATATTAACTACTGGGTAGGAGTGTGGGACTGCATTTTAACTATCTGAATTATGCTGTTTCAAGGTTATGTTAAATGACTTTTTTTATAGATATGTACAGTATTAACATGACTTACATTCAAATCATTGTTCTTTGTCCTTCATTTTCTTTTTGACTTTTTTTAGTTTTTCATATTTAAAAGCGGTTTTAAATATATGCTTCATGCATCTGTACATGTGTGCACAAATGAGTACAGGTACTTGCAAAATGTAGGAGAGGGTACCCAATTTCCAGAGCTCGATTGACAAGTAGTAATGACCCACCAAGTATAGATACTGGACACTGAACTTAGGTTCTCTACTAGAGACCAAGGAAAACCCATGAGCCTTTTCTATAGGTCCTGATTTTAATTTTTGTTAAGGGTTTAGTTCTGTGTGCCTTTCTTATTCATGAAAACAACTTCGTCGAATTTGATACAAACAATTTTGTGTAAATATACATCTTTAATTAATTGGGATTCAAAAATTTGGACTGTATTTCCTATTGATTTTAGTAAGATGATATCATGCTGATATATACTATCAGAAAATCCGGCATGAAGTCACCATGACTGAAAATAGGAATAGAGAAGGCTTAAAAAATTGTACTTCATTAAAGGTTGACATGTCCACAATTCCTCTCATTAAAGTAAGCTCATATGTGGGAAAAGATACTTCAAATCAATCAGTTGAGGATTTGTCTTATTCTTATACTATCAACTCGGCTCATTTACATTCTACCACTGTGAGCAAATTCCCTCCCCAAGTGACTGCCATGTGGTTATTATCATTGTCTTTTTGAATTTTGCTGTAAATATGGCTAGTTTGAAAAATTTGAAACTTAATGAGGCTTGAATGGACTAAGAAAGAATCACCAGCGTGTCATCTGCTCAGTCCTTTTTTTTTTCCTCTTTGCAACACCTCGAATTGCCTTCATTTCAGTATGCATCCACATTTCAACATTTAGTGGTCCTGAACAGAGTGGGGAGCTTGTCAATGAGCCAGGAGCCAGGCCCACCTATCTGCAAACGATCTGTGAACATGGTGACACAGAGCTCCTCTGGGTCCCTGCCCAGGGTCTGAGGAGCAACACTGAGGAGCAGAGTCAGGGCCTCCTGCTCCAGCTGTCAGACTCCACTCCAGACCCGATGGGTGGTCAGGGTGACTGAGAGCCCTGTTCAAACCTCTTCAACGTGTAAAAACAAAGCAATTATGGGAAAAGGAACCAACTCAGAACCATGCGCACTGAGGACTCTCCACATGGCCTTTCTCTAGGCATATATCCTAGGACCCTGAGCGGTGGCCCGTCTGAGTCGCCCTGTGACTGCTCTGTTCACCTCTAGACCTGAGCTCAAAGCTCAGGAGCTGATGGTGGTGGCAGGGCCGCAGACCCAGCGCTCCCTTCCCAGGCTGGTGGCAGGTGAACAAGTGTGGTCCAGAGCTAAGGGAGGGAGGCCAGGCGTTTTCAACCTCATCTGATGGCTTCTGGCTACAGCAAGTGTTGGGTGGTGATGGGCAACAAGGGACTTGAGGAGGGGAAAGCAGCACCCCTTGATAAAGGTGGGGAGACTGGAAGCTCTGAATTCCTCAACCGCGGCCAATTTCAGGGGAGGGGAGGTTACAATCTAAGCTTTGACCAAGGGTGGGAGTGGAGGAGTGGGGACCATGGCTTGGATGGGGCAATCACTTAAGACTTAAGAAAGCATGGGTACAGCCAGAGCACCCCAAGCCTAGTGATGGTCAGTCGCACAGCTGCTACCTGAAACCTCCCCATCTATTCTATGGGCCACCACACAGCTGTGGCAGAGGGCGGGGCGGGCAAAGGCATATCCAGGCCAAGTGTCAGCAGCAGGTGATTGTGTGAGACGTGTCTGTCCACAGTTGCGTTAGCTATGCCCACCGCTCCCAAAGGAAACTGATTTCAACACACCTTATTGATCCCAGAAGTTCAACCAGGCAGACAGCGGTTATACTCGACAGATGATGTTACACAGCACAACTTAGGTATTTCAAATGGACAAGAAGTTAGTATGAGAGCAGTGTCTCAGGATGAAGTCTGAGTGGAGCTTCCTCTCCAGTACTTTGAGGTCTACAGATGGATCTAGAAAATTCACTACTGTGGAAAATGAAGACTTGGGTTGGATGGGGAAGGGAGGCCGGGGCCTTGGTGACTAATGGCTGTAACACTGTCCTTCTGGTGGCTGTGGCAGCTTCATGTTCTCTTTTGACATCATCAAGTGCCTCAGTTCCTGCAGGATAACTTTGATGTTGTGGGAATTCTGACACTTTGCCAACACTGCCATGGCTCGTGGATCCACCACTCCATTGGAACTGCTCACGCCGTTCATATTGACTCTTGTTACAAATCTCACAGACTGGGATGCTTCTGGATACTAGAGTGGCCCACACTCTATCTTAAGGCTGCATATTCGGTTTTCATAAATTGTTCATGGAGGCCCAATTATCATGCCTGTCCATCTTGTGAGTGTCATGTCCTCATAGTCCTCCAGACCCTAGCTAACTGTGCTGTCGCCTACTCCTTTCTGGCCTTCTTCCAGCTCTTCCAACAGTCGGATTCAAAGGACTTTTACTCCAGAGCCTGTGGTGGCTGCCATCTTGCATCGCTATCGCTCGAAGTCAGTCCTTCCTTTCTTCCTCTACCCCTCGGTCACTAGCTCCTTCCCTCTCTCTCTCTTTCTCTCTTTTTTCCACAGGGTCTCATAAACCCCAGACTTGCCTGAAGCTCACTATATATCCAGTGATGACTTTGAATGTCTGATATTCACCAATAAATTATAGATACGAACAACCATACCTGATCTTGTACAGTTTTGGAACTCATCCAAGGGTGTCTTCCATACTGGCATGTAGCCTGTCAAATGAGCGACTTACCAAATCTCTTCCTGTTTCTTCCTTGTTCCCTCCCTCCCTTCCTTCCTTCCTTCCTTCCTTCCTTCCTTCCTTCCTTCCTTCCTTTCATGCTTTCTTCCTTCCCTTCTTTTATTTTCCTTCTGTTCTTTCTGTTCATGCATTTTGTTTTCATTTTGATTTTGAAGTTAAAAGCTATTACTGAAGTTTTCACTTCTTGAAACCAGAAAGCATGAGCTGTAGAGCATTTAGACTTTCATATGTAGAAATCATTGTGTACCTATAGCAAAAACTATATACATTAAAGGTGACAGAAGCATTATTGTCTCAAAGTACTGGCTCTCTTCTTCAATTATTGTTAGAAACTTTTATTATTATTAATAGTCCACATAATCTAATATGTATACTATGAACATCTGCATTTTGAAAATGACAAAGGGGTATAAATTATATTTTCAATGCAGTAACACAGAAACAAGCATTTTTCTAATATTCCCATTCTAGAGTTAATATTTTATCTATCATGCAAATGTATTTTAGAGAAATTCATTAAGGATTCTCCTCTTGCTTAATTGTAGGTGACATTATCAAAACTTCTGAGAAAACAGGAATTCCAATGTGATTGTACTTAATATCTTAAAGTTGAAATTGGTACAAAAAACAACACTAGGATGAATTTTTTTTATAACTTCTGATTTCATTGAATAGGCATTAGATTAGACATGGCTTGTGTCATTCTTAGAAGTTCTTACAAGAAAGTAACAGGAGAATTCTTTTAGAGCTTCCATAATTCGTGTCATTATTTGAAGAAGATGCTTATCAGTTTTATCTGAGGTTACTGTCTAGGTGAGGTGTTTCCAGGATGTTTTCATCTTATTACAAGAAGTCACAGAGAGCAAGGTGACAAAGAAACTTTATTCAAAAGCAAAGTGAGAAACACTGGTATTCAGTGTAGCTTTAATTTGTGGACCTCTCGAGAAGGAGGAATTGTTTACTCAGAGTTCAGTGTGGATATTTCTGTTTTGATTGACTTTTTTTTTGATTAGGCAAGCCTTAATTTACTGTGAACATCAGTTTCCATGATGCATTTGATTTAATCAAATGCATATTCAATTATCATTAGGTATATGACATTAAGGATCTTTCCCTTGAAAGTTTTTCCAGAGGATTCAATACGACTTACTGAGTATATACTCTAAACTGTCTCAGGCCAGTTGAAACAGATTTCTCCCTCCAGTATGTGGATATGCTCTTGAATACTTTTGAATGGAAGTTGATCATGAAAGAAAAGTTTATAAACAATGTTATGTGCAGGGAGTCTTAGTCCATTGTTTGGTATGTATACAGCTTCATGCAGGTGAGATGAGGTGAGCAACTTCATTGTTAGGTATATTTCTGGAAGGTAGATGTTTATGCAGCCTAAGTCAAGTGAAGTCCCAGGTTGAAGAGCTTTTCCCATACCTATATGCCTCATTCAAGGAATTTTAGTGCTTTTGCTTGTATCGTTACTTAGGCTACAGTACAGCTCACTGTTTCTTTGATGTTTGCTCAGACTCAGCTCAGTCAGTGACTGCATCTCAGTAGCTGCTGGACTTATTTGGCTCTTGTTCTTTGTCTTCCAATTTAATGGTATCTTCTTCAAGGATCATACAATTTGGTCATTTTATGAATATTTATGTAACTAGTCATAAGCCCTTATCAAATGATATCCAAGTCTCCTATGCTGACATAAAATGGAATTGTCACTCCAGAGACTTGCTGAGCTTCAATATGAACTTCTAACTTCATGATGAGTAAATAACCTTCATCAATTGCTTATAAGAAATTCATTTAAATTTTGACAATTATTTTGGGCCAGCAAGAGGGAAAAAGGACTTGCAGAACAAGCTTAACACCCTCACTTTAATCATAGGAATCCATAGATAATGACCCATTACAGAAATTGGCCATCTGGCCTATACACATGCTGTGGAATCGGAAGACCTACGTGAGCACACACACATGCAGCACACACACACACACACACACACACACACACACACACACACACATACACATCAAAAAAATAGTAAACTTATGTTTTTAAAATTTTCTAATATTAATATGTCATGCCCTTACTTTATTCTGACAACTGATTTATTTTACCTATGTGGATCCATGGTTCACAAAATAGTATTCATGATCAATGGCAATTATAAAGGTCAAGTGGACATTTTCATGAGTTCAAGGTTATAAATTATTAATTTAATATTCCTCAACACGTGACCACCAAGAATTAGTGTGTGTGATATGGTGTGCGTGTGTGTGTGTGTGTGTGTCTGTCTGTCTGTCTATCTGTCTGTCTGTCTCTCTATCTGTGTCTTCATGCCTATGTGTTCAAGCGGAAGACAGAGAAAGTAAATAGTATCCTCTTTTATGATTTTCTACAATTTTTTTCAATTCAAAGCCTTTCACTAATACTGATGCTATCTTGCTGTGCACAAGCTCCAGAAATTCTTTCTCTGTCATCATAGCACTGGGGTTATAGCTGTATACAACCATGACTGTTTTAAAGTGCGGGCACACAAATTTGAATTCTCTTCTTTCTGCAGCAAATTCTTTCCCACACTAGGTTATCTCTTATCGTCACTTCTGAGTAACTCTGAAGACTGCTGTTTTCACTCTCTGTAAATTTGGTAAATTATATTTACAGTCAGGATTCGGAATTTCTATGGTCTGATAATAAAACCTGCCCCATGTCATCTAAGAGCTTTTAGAATGTGGCCATTGCTATTTACTTTTCATAATTTCAAATGTCTCCTCCTAAACAGAAATCAATGTGTTTTGATAATCATAATTTAGAATGTTTCCAACTGATTTGAAATGTCACCTCAAGTTGTGAATTCATTTCTTGTTTTGTATCATGATATGATTTGGGCTTCTGGAAATAGTAAGTTCAAGCAGAAATAAAAGTTTAGACATACTGTATCTACACAGCTAAGGCTTAAGCAGCCAACAAGCATTTCTCTAACTGACATGTTTACAAAGGTGTCCTGTGAAAAAATAAACTAAAAAGTCAGATATTTTGCTAGTTCAACACTCTGGGTACAAGTAGTTGAAATGACTGATCTTCTCTGCCAGACTGAGGATTTCGCTTTCCTCCCGATGCACTGCAGTGTCAGCAATCAATGTTGTCTCTTTTCTCTTGATCCATCTGACTAACTCCAGATACCTGATCTAACTGAAGCAGTGATTTGAAATATTGCTGCATTCACTGGCCATTTCAGTATAGAAAGAACTGGAAATGATATCTAAAAGGACAAGACTCAAACTGAGCAATGCATACTCTAGGTAATGCTGCAAGGTAACATGGTGATCAACATAGTTGGTTTCTGACAGACCTGTGTTTCATCTGTGGATGTCTGAAAAATATAACACTGTGAAAATCTACATATTCTTAGAGATGTAACATTCCTCCTCTGTTCACTGTGAGGATAAAATTAAATTGATCATGCAATAGTCTTAGTGGGAACTATGTCAAACTAATAAACATACATGATAGCAATTGTTATTGTTGCTTATCTAAAACCTAATAGAATACATATTCTATTGAACTCCACATGACTTTTCCTTTTCCTCCTCCTCCTCCTCTTCCTCCTCCTCCTCCTCTTCCTCTTCTTCTTCTTTTTCTTCTCCTCCTCCTCCTTCTTCATTCTTCCTCCGCCATCCTCCTCCCCTCCTCTTCTTCCTCTCTCTCTCTCTCTCTCTCTCTCTCTCTCACACACACACACACACACACACACACATACACACACACACACACACACACATTATATGAAAGGAAGATAGATGGAGTCATCAAAGATGAAGTTCTAAATAGATATCATATGTCACCATGTAAAACATTCGGCCAGGAATGCCTTGCATATTCTTAAATCATTGATGAAAGACGATACCATAGATCACCCCTCCCATCACAGCCCATTCTTCTGGGTATTATTTACTCTCTATAACATGATAATAAATGTTTAGTGCTGAGGATAACATACAATGTCAAACATGGAGAAGTACCCAGAGCCCAGATAAATGTTTCATTCCTATTGACTAATGCTTATGATGCTGGAAGGGAAAAATATTTAGATATAAGCCGTATAATCTATAACAGTCAGTTGGTTAAAAAAATGTACTCACTTAATAGTGGTATAAATGTGTGAATAAACAACCTCTTTTCTTTTACATTGTATTTGAGCCCCACTCTGTGAGACAGAATTCATATCTGACACAGATAAAGCAGCCACAAACCTGAGAATATATATATGTATATATGTATATATATGGACATGTATAAATATGTATATATATACATCTATATGTATATACATGTGGGTGTTTGTGTGTGTGTGTATTTGCACATACATTTAGAGAAAAGCAATAACTTTATTATTCTAAAGGAACATAGCAATAAAGTGAATGGCTCCTGCTAATGTACTGTTGTTATATGTGTAGATCAGTGCCATGTTCAGCCTCCGTAAGAGAAGCTTTCTTTCAGTTGAAGGGAACTAATATAGAGTTTGGATAGTGATGGAATTTTGAACTCACTATCATAAGTGAGATTTTTTTTATCATACCCCTTACCTAAAATGTCAGGCATCTGTATGGAAGAGGAGGCAGAAAGAATGAAAGAGTCAGAGGTTAGGTGATGACTTCAAAGAAACCATATTTTCAAAACACAATCATACAGATACACATATGAAGTCATAGGAACTCTGACAGCTTGCACAAGTTCTGCGCAAGGTCAAACCAGATTAAAAAGCTAGCACTGAGAAGGAAACATATATACAAAGTCTCATCCCCAGCAAGAAGGTGTTGGTGATTGAAACTTGCTGACAAAGCAAAAACTGATTTTCTCCAAAGGAGTATCATGGTATACCAATTTCACTCACTAGAAAGGAAAAAAAAATGCCCTGAAGTGTTGGGCAGCACATTATTGACTCTACAATTCTTTGTGTGTCTCTGTGTGTACCTTATCTCATTTTGTTTGTTTGGGTATTATTTTGTCTTATTACTTTTGTGTTTATTTTTAGTTGATTTTCGGGTAGGCTTTATATTCTTAAGAAAGGGAAAGATAGAGTTTTAGAAAAAGCATAAACATGGATTTGTAGATAGGTTTGGAGTATTTGTGTAGATTTCAATGAGAAGAAAAAATATAACCAAAATGTATTTTTTGTAATTTTATTTTTTAATTAAAGAAGTAAAACATTAAATAGATAAATAACAAATAAGGTAGGAAAGAATGGATGGCAACCTCTAGTTTCTACAGTCACCTATATCTAAAGGAATGCACACTAAGTAAACACTAAATTTCTACAAATAACAGTGGATAATAAAAACACTACACTCACAAAAATAGAAAAAAATTAGGGATTATCAAGTAACATAGAGAAAGTATCATTGTACTGCCATAAAAATTTACTTAAAAATATGATTGTTTAATCTTGTATGTTTTAGAAAAGTTGGAAGGCATAAAAGGTTTGACCTTTCATGCCTTTTTTGGTTTTAGAAAAGAGTTTAATTTAAAAAACACGTCTATCTGCAGCATGGTCTTTATACTGGAAGCACAAATTCTTATTTTATTCTTTTCTTGGCTATTTATACACATCACGGTGATTAATTTTGTTCTCAACTTGACAGGATCTAAAATCACCTAGGAGACAAACTTCAGGAAATATCTGTAATGTGGGTTCTGAATTTAATTGATTAATGGGGCAACATCAGCATTCACCTCTTTCTGCTTGCTGACAATAGAGGATGGGTTACTAGCTGTGTATTATTACTTCTCCTGTGCACTGTATCATGAGCTCTAATCTCAGATAAGCCATTTATTTGTTAAGTAGTCTTTCTCAGATATTTTGGCATAAGAACAGGCAAAGGAAAAAAGATATTTCATCTGTAGTTTGTCATAATTATACAGGTAGGATGTTAGAAAGAAACATGGTCCTTTGTCCTCATGTCCAATGATAGTGGCAAGCTGGATCCTTAGATAATCCCAATTTGGTCCTATCTAATATTCCTTGGCCCTAAGGTAAAAAGTATCTTTAGTCTATTTCTAGATTATATTTGATATTAAAAACTATATTGGACCTGCAGATAAGTTTACATACATCTATTTCTTGCCCTTGTTTTTATCTTCTCTGTAAAGAATGGCATGGGTATGTCTGAATATATGTTTCCTCTTTATGTGGTAGAATCTTTAAATAGAAGAACCTAGCTTTATGATAACATATACTGCTCATATTTTTTTAATCTTTATTAACGCGAGTACTTCTTATTTACATTTCGATTGTTATTCCCCTTCCTGGTTTCTGGGTCCAAATACCCCTAACCCCTCCCCTCCCCTTCTTTATGGGCTTCCCCTCCCCATCCTCCCCCCATTACCAGCCTCCCCCCAACAATCACGTTCACTGGGGGTTCAGTCTTGGCAGCACCAAGGGCTTCACCTGCCACTGGTGCTCTTACTAGGATATTCATTGCTACCTATGAGGTTGGAGCCCAGGGTCAATTCATGTATAGTCTTTGGGTAATGGCTTAGTCTCTGGAAGCTCTGGTTGGTTGGCATTGTTGTACATATGGGGTCTCGAGCCCCTTCAAGCTCTTCCAGTCCTTTCTCTGATTCCTTCAACAGGGGTCCTCTTCTCAGTTCAGTGGTTTGCTGCTGGCATTCGCCTATGTATTTGCTGTATTCTGGCTGTGTCTCTCAGGAGAGATCTACATCCGGTTCCTGTCGGCCTCCACTTCTTTTCACCATCCATCTTATCTAATTGGGTGGCTGTATATGTATGGGCCACATGTGGGGCAGGCTCTGAATGGGTGTTCCTTCTGCCTCTGTTCTAAACTTTGCCTCCCTATTCCCTCCCAAGGATATCCTTGTTCCCCTTTTAAGGAAGAAGTGAAGCATTCGCATTTAGGTCATCCTTCTTGAGTTTCATGTGTTCTGTGCATCTAGGGTAATTCAAGCATTTGGGCTAATATCCACTTATCAATGATTGCATACCATGTGTCTTTTTCTGTGATTGGGTTACCTCACTCAGGATGATATTCTCCAGTTCCATCCATTTTCCTATGAATTTCATAAAGTAATTGTTTTTGACAGCTGAGAAATATTCCATTGTGTAGATGTATCACATTTTCTGTATCCATTCCTCTGTTGAAGGGCATCTGGGTTCTTTCCAGCTTCTGGTTATTATAAATAAGGCTGGTATGGACATAGTGGAGCATGTGTCTTTGTTATACGTTGGGGCATCTTTGGGGTATATACCCAAGAGAGTTATACCTGGGTCCTCAGGTAGTTCAATGTCCAATTTTCTGAGGAACCTTCAGACTGATTAACAGAATGGTTGTACCAGTCTGCAATCCCACCAAGAATGGAGGGGCGCTCCTCTTTCTCCATATCTTCGCCAGCATTTCCTGTCACCTGAGTTTTTGATCTTAGGCATTCGGACTGGTGTGAGGTGAAATCTCAGGGTTGTTTTGATTTGCATTTCCCTTATGACTAAAGATGTTGAACATTTCTTTAGGTGTTTCTCAGCCATTTGGCATTCCTCAGCTGTGAATTCTTTGTTTAGCTCTGAACCCCATTTTTTTCCCTTTTTCTTTTTTTCGGAGCTGGGGACCAAACCCAGGGCCTTGCACTTACTAGGCAAGCACTCTACCACTGAGCTAAATCCCCACACTTGAACCCCTTCTTTTAATAGGGTTATTTGTCTCCCTGCAGTCTAACTTCTTGAGTTCTTTGTATATTTTGGATATAAGCCCTCTATCAGTTGTAGGATTAGTAAAGATCTTTTCCCAATCTGCTGGTTGTTGTTTTGTCCTAACAACAGTGTCCTTTGCCTGACAGAAGCTTTGCAGTTTTATGAGATCTCCTTTGTCGATTCTTGATCTTAGAGCATAAACCATTGGTGTTTTGTTCAGGAAACTTTTTCCATTGCCCATGTGTTTGAGATTCGGCCCAGGTTTTTCTTCTGTTAGTTTGAGTGTATCTGGTTTGATGTGGAGGTCCTTGATCCACTTGGACTTAAGCTTTGGTGATAGCCATGGATCGATCTGCATTCTTCTACATGTTGACCTCCAGTTGAACCAGCACCATTTGCTGAAAATGCTATCATTTTTCCATTGGATGGTTTTGGCTCCTTTGTCAAAAATCTAGTGCCCATAGGTGTGTGGGTTGATTTCTGGGTCTTCCATTCTGTTCCATTGGTCTATCTGTCTGTCTCTGTACCAATACCATGCAGTTTTTTTATCACTATTGCTCTGTAATACTGCTTGAGTTCAGGGATAGTGATTCCCCCTGAAGTCCTTTTATTGTTGAGGATAGTTTTAGCTATCCTGGGTTTTTGTTATTCCAGATGAATTTGCAAATTGTTCTGTCTAACTCTTTGAAGAAATGGATTGGTATTTTGATGGGAATTGCATTGAATCTGTAGATCACTTTTGGTAAAATGGCCATTTTTACTATATTAATCCTGCCAATCCATGAGCATGGGAGATCTTTCCATCTTCTGAGGTCTTCTTCAATTTCTTTCTTCAGTGTCTTGAAGTTCTTATTGTACAGATCTTTTACTTGCTTGGTTAAAGTCACACCGAGGTACTTTACATTATTTGGGTCTATTATGAAGGGTGTCGTTTCCCTAATTTCTTTCTCGGTTTGCTTCTCTTTTGTGTAGAGGAAGGCTACTGATTTATTTTAGTTAATTTTATACCCAGTCACTTTGCTGAAGTTGTTTATCAGCTTTAGTATTTCTCTGCTGGAACTTTTGGGATCACTTAACTATACTATCATATCATCTGCAAATAGTGATATTTTGACTTCTTCTTTTCCGATCTGTATCCCCTTGATCTCCTTTTGTTGTCTGATTGCTCTGGCTAGAACTTCAAGAACTATATTGAATAAGTAGGGAGAGAGTGGGCAGCCTTGTCTAGTCCCTGATTTTAGTGGGATTGCTTCAAGTTTCTCTCCATTTAGTTTAATGTTAGCAACTGGGTTGCTGTATATGGCTTTTACAATGTAGTTTAGGTATGGGCCTTGAATTCCTATTCTTTCCAGGACTTTTATCATGAAGGGGTGTTGAATTTTGTCAAATGCTTTCTCAGCATCTAATGAAATGATCATGTGATTTTGTTCTTTCAGTTTGTTTATATAATGGATCACGTTGATGGTTTTCCATATATTAAACCATCCCTGGGATGAAGCCTACTTGATCATGGTGGATGATTGTTTTGATGTGCTCTTGAATTCGGTTTGCCAGAATTTTATTGAGTATTTTTGCGTCGATATTCATAAGGGAAATTGGTCTGAAGTTCTCTTTCTTTGTTGGGTCTTTGTGTGGTTTAGGTATAAGAGTAATTGTGGCTTCATAGAAGGAATTCGGTACTGCTCCATCTGTTTCAATTTTGTGGAATAGTTTGGATAGTATTGGTATGAGGTCTTCTATGAAGGTCTGATAGAATTCTGCACTAAACCCGTCTGGACCTGGGCTCTTTTTGGTTGGGAGACCTTTAGTGACTGCTTCTATTTCCTTAGGAGTTATGGGGATGTTTAACTGGTTTATCTGTTCCTGATTTCACTTTGGTACCTGGTATCTTTCTAGGAAATTGTCCATTTCCTGCAGATTTTCAAGTTTTGTTGAATATAGTCTTTTATAGTAAGATCTGATGATTTTTTGAATTTCCTCTGATTCTGTAATTATGTTTCCCTTTTCATTTCTGATTTTGTTAATTTGGACATACTCTGTGTGTCCTCTCGTTAGTCTGGCTAAGGGTTTATCTATCTTGTTGATTTTCTCAAAGAACCAACTTTTGGTTCTGTTGATTCTTTCTATGGTCCCTTTTGTTTCTACTTGGTTGATTTCAGCTCTGAGTTTGATTATTTCCTGCCTTCTACTCCTCCTGGGTGTATTTGCTTCTTTTTGTTCTAGAGCTTTTAGGTGTCCTGTCAAGCTGCTGACATATTCTCTTTCCTGTTTCTTTCTGCAGGCACTCAGAAGTATGAGTTTTCCTCTTAGCACAGCTTTCATTGTGTCCCATAAGTTTGGGTATGTTGTACCTTCATTTTCATTAAATTCTAAGAAGTCTTTAATTAATTTCTTTATTTCTTCCTTGAACAGGTTATCGTTGAGTAGAGCATTGTTCAACTTCCACGTGTATGTGGGCATTCTTCCCTTATTGTTATTGAAGACCAGTTTTAGGCCGTGTTGGTCCGATAGCACGCATGGGATTATTTCTATCTTTCTGTGCCTGTTGAGGCCCGTTTTTTGACCAATTATATGGTCAATTTTGGAGAAAGTACCATGAGGAGCTGAAAAGAATGTATATCCTTTTGCTTTAGGATAGATTGTTCTATAAATATCTTTTAAGTCCATTTGGTTCATGACTTCTCTTAGACTGTCTACGTCTCTGTTTAATTTCTGTTTCCATGATCTGTCCATTGATGAGAGTGGGGTGTTGAAATCTCCTACTGTCATTGTGTGATGTGCAATGTGTGTTTTGAGCTTTAGTAAGGTTGCTTTTATGTATGTAGTTGCCCTTGTCTTTGGGGCTTAAATATTTAGGATTGAGAGTTCTGCCCAGCTTTTGTCAAAGGTCACCAAATTAGAGGGACAGAAGAGATGGCTCAGTGGTGAAATGATTTTTATTCAAGTACGAGGACCTGAGTTCAAACACCCAGAACCCACCTGAAAACTAGGCACGGTGCCGATGTGTTTGTAACCTCAGTACTGTGGAATGTGAGGGAGACAGAGAGATCCCAGAGCTGGCTGGACACCAGTCTGACACAGTCAAGAAGGCGTATACATGTGTCAGTGTGCATGAATTTGTGTGAGATCATGTGTATGTGTGTGTGTGTGTGTGTGTGTGTGTGTGTGTGTGTGTGTGTGTGTGTGTGTGTGATGTAGGATGAATTTGGGTATAGAAGCAAATGGGTATGACCTCTCTGGATTTGATGAGGAAAACAGTACTCATTCTGCACATTCTGAGTTTTAAGTGTCTAAGATAAAATGAGAAGCTCTGTGACTTTTACAAGAGCAGGGAACATGGTGGCCAGGAGCAGAAAACACAGTTGCCAAGACACCTGCCTGAAAGGTCAAATGGCCTAACAGTAGGGAGTACTGTATTTCTGCGGTGTCCACAAAATGAGAGCTCCTAGGAAAGCTTTAGAGCTTCTGTGTACGTGCAGCCAGCAATGTAGAAAGAGTTGTATACACATCTGAGACACAACATCCAGGATAATGGCATAGTTTAACAACCCAGGCATATTTTGACAACCCAAGCATTTTTATGGGACAGACTTTGAGTTCATACAAATGTGAGTGCATAGCACCCTCTATTAAGTCATCTCACCCCTACTTAGCCACAGAGTTCATACAGTTTTCCACATTAAAAATCCGCTTACTGTAAAATGCTTGTAGCACAATTACTGAAAATATGACCATGGTTCCTGTCAGTTACGATCTATTTTTATCTTTTATTTTTTGAAACAGAAATGGATTTCAAGAAGTTGGTGTGATCTATTAAAATGAATTACTAAAAGTGCAATCTGCTAAATGCAGAGAGAGGATGGTTAATTTCCTGACATAGTATCTCACAAGCAAGAAAAGGCTTTGTTATTTTTATTCAAAATAAACAATGCACTGGGGGGTTGCCTTCAGGGCCATTTGCCTTATGTGTTCTTTTGTAGCAAAGCTCTTGGGGCAGCTGAAATGCCATGACCCTGATATAGTTACATTCATTGTCTAGATGGCTACTCTCTTCCTGTCAAAGCCCCAGGTGTGCTCTGAGACTCAGGTAAACAATGATTGGTTCCCACCAAACTTGACAATCCCTTGTCAAAACCTGGACTAGGTTTGGCCAATTGAGCATGGAAGGGATGGATATCTGCAGTAGATACTGTAAGGATGGTTTTATTCACTTGGGTGCATTAAAAAGTTCACAACAGAAAACAGTTTGTCTAAAGCTACCCTTGCCAAGCTTGGATGCTGTCCTCTTCGTACATAGCCCTGGACAAAACCCATCCAGAGTCAAGCACAGTGAGAAGACTGACTCCTGGTTCATAATAAAATTGGGGAGGTCAGGGAGTTGCTGCTGGGCCTTGGCCTTTCTCAGGACTCCTAGGGATCTGGGCATGTGTTATACTTTACAGTCATTTAATTGGGGTTATTCTCCTGTTGTATCATTTCACCTGATAACAGAACTCCTTACCTAAGGCCCTAGGTGTCCTTGGTAATCAAATTAACAATTGTAATGATGGTAGGAGAACTATTCTACATGAACGGGTTAATCCCAAAGTTGGCCAGAAAAACCAGCTCCACCATTTTGAGCCAAATTTAAAGAAATCTTTACATATTAAATATTGACCAAGGGATAGACTTTGCTGAGGACCATTTCCTAGAATTTCCCAGCTGAGAATGGCCTCGAGCCATGTGTTGCAGGGGTTTATAAGGACAAACCTATAGGACAGCTATTTTCCCATGGGACTTTGTTATTTTCTAAAAAGTACAACTTCCAGCTTTCCAGGAAGTTACCTGGTCCCTGGGCAGGTAACGCGTACAGGTTAATTTTGAGGATTACACAACCTCAATCTGTTGTCCTCATAATCTCTTCACCTCTATCCATTGTTCCTCTAGTAAGCAGTGTGTATTATAAATGAGGTATTGCATATCAAGTAATGGGTATAGACAAAATTTCTACTGCTATGATTCTTTAACATGTATTTAAATGAAAGCTGTCTCTGTCTCTGTCTCTGTCTCTGTCTGTCTGTCTCTCTCTCTATATATATATATATGTATGTATAATGATCTATATATGGTATTAAGCTGGTATATTAAACTGACACGATGATTTCTATTTGAATAGAGAGGCATGTTTTATTTGGATTTTTTTCTGGATTTTCCCATATTTGTAAGATTCTACACTAAAAGGCTAGTTCAATAATACATATGTGAACCCTTCTGTTTAGGAAAAAATGAGATCAGGCTGATTTATTAAGGCAGCCTATTTCTGTAAGTTCAACTTCTCATTCCCCCAAGACTCTGTGGCCTGAGTTGGGGTCTAGTTCTCTCAACCATAATGCTTGGTGACCTTCCAGATCTGTCAAAAATGTTTTAAACATCTATGACTTACAAAGCAACAAGAGGGCACTGCCCTTTAGGAAAAACCAACAATCCTTTGAGGAAGGTAGAAGAAAGAACATCTGGAATTAGAGAAGGACGGTGTTACTGGAATTTCCAAACCCAATAAGCCAATATAAAAAACACACAATTGTTAGAATTATAAACTATATGCCTAGATTGGTCAGATACAACACAATACTAATTTATTCCCCAGCTGTAAGACACCCTTCGTACTTGCGGTTTCTCCTGGCCAGACGGTTCTGATCCATCCTGCTTCCTCCTCCTGCTGTCCTCTCTCCTTCCCCTCTTGTCCTCTTCTCCTCTCTTCCCCCACTATTGAACCTGCAATCCCACCTTTCCCCAATCACAGACTCTAGCCTTTATTGTCCAGTTAAAATGGGGAGAAGGTTCACCTGAGATCACTTAGGTACTTGATGGACTCCTGGCCTTGGGCAGCCCGCTCAGGGAGCAGAATTAACATTAGAATGCAAACAGCTTCAGGCCAACATACAGCAGGACTGAACAAAAGAGGAGTGTTGGGTAGGAGAGTTGGGAAGAGTGCAGTGGATTGGCAATTACTGAATGCAAGAGAATGGGAGACATCACAGGATGTCCTGGGGATTAGAGGATAGAGAATCCAGAGAAGAAAGAAGGAATGAGCCAGTGAAGAATGCCAGCTCCTGAGGGCTCCTTGTAGGCACTGGGCAGACAGAGGAGGCAGCTCCATGTGGGTGGAAAATATCAACAGAAAACAGAAAAGCTCCTTACAGATGGCTTGAAGGGCCTTGAACGGCACAACAAACACTTGGGATTTCTATCTGTAAGTCATTCTGAGTTTGGGAGCACCATGATTTGTTCTGTCTTTCCTAGGAGAGGTTCTGGGAATAGAAGGAAATCGTAAAAATAAAGTAATTAATCAAATTAAGAATTTAAAAATAATCAGAGAGGGAAAGAAAGTTAAGTGTAGCCTACTATATAAAGGAAAAGCAATCACTGATACAGAAAAGAGAATCTGTTTGAATGAAAAGGTTGCCACACACTCATGTGGTATTGCAAGCCTACATATCTACAGCTTGGGAGGCTAAGGTAGAATAGTGGAGAGTTTGAGACCAGCCTGAGCTACATACGGAGAACTTGTCCCAAAGGAAAAAAAAACAGAAAAGAGAAAAAGGAGACAAGAAAGGGAAGAAAAAAGATGGGAAGGAAGGGGACTGCTTTCAAGTGGGGGTAGCACTTAAAAATTAATGTTTGAAATTAATTGTAAACAATGCCAAAGAAAGGGTAAGAACATAAAAGCTAAATAAAGATTGGGGATTTGAACATAAAAGAAGTGATTTCGCTTGTGTTTGACCTCACATATTTCTTATTAGAGGCTGGCTCTGCTGTATTTTACAAGCACCAGTAACTAGTGCTTGTAAAATACAGAATATATTTTGGAAAGCAAAATACTTTTCTTTAATGCTTCTGACTCATAAAGGTAATTCTAGGGAACACATAATTTGACTGTTCTATTAGTTCCTTATTAGGGAAGGTGTTCTTTGTAATAAAAAGACATTTGTCTCATGCTACTATCTTAAATTTATTTTTCTTTTTGGGTTCAGAATATATGGTTTGATTAGAAAGTTGAAGATAGAATGCTCTTTTAATTTAAATAAAAAATAGGTGACAGAAGATAGTAGTAAGAAAAATATAGTTACAGAGAAATATCTTCCACTTTAGCAGGACATCTAATAGAAGGAGTAGAGCTAGAAATAAGGAACTGGGGACAAAGGGTATTGCCCCACTTCTACAGTACCATGTGGGCCTTTGTCTTTGAGCTCATAAAGCTGCCATCTATACATCATTATAGACTGCTTTGCAGATGGTGCATGACACATGCATATTTCCTCTTCAGGAACCCAACAGAGATTGTCTGTCATTATAAAAAGTCACATAAATTTTCAGCACAGAAACACCAGAAATACTAAGTCAGGATGCCAGGTTAGGTGTTTGCTGGGGTCCACAGATGTCCATTCCCCGACTTCAATCTTCTTGCTGTGTTCTCAGGATAGAAGGAATGTCTCTTTTCTGAGGACAGAGCCACCCTCATGAGTACTCCATGAGGCTACATACTTGTAACTTGGAAATCTGCCGAAGCCGCAAAATCACATCACCCTGTGGTCCCTCGAAAACTATCCTCGATAATAATAGAACTTCTGGGGGAATCACCATCCATGAATTCAAGCAGTATTACAGAGCAATAGTGATAAAAAATGTATGGTATTGGTACAGAGACAGACAGGTAGATCAATGCAATAGAATTAAAGATCCAAAAAAGAACCCACACACCTATGGTCACTTAATGTTTGACAAAATATACAAAGAACTCAAGAAGTTAGGCTCCAGAAAGCCAAATAACCCTATTAAATAAGGGGGTACAGAGCTAAACAAAGAATTATCAGCTGAGGAATATGGAAAGTCTAAGAAGCACCTAAAGAAATGTTCAGCATCCTTAGTCATCAAGGAAATGTAAATCAAAACAACCCTGAGATTCCACCTCACACCAGTTAGAATGGCTAAGATTAAAAAAAAAAAAACTCAGATGACAACAGATGCTAGCGAGGATGTGGAGAAAGAGGTACACTCCTCCATTGTTGGTGGGATTGGAGACTGGTGCAACCACTCTGGAAATCAGTCTGAAGGTTCCTCAGAAAGTTATACATAGTAATACCTGAGGACCCAGCTATACCTCTCCTGGGCATATACCCAAAAGATGCTCCAACAAATAGCAAAGACACATGCTCCACTATGTTCATAGTAGTCTTATTTATAATAGCCAGAAGCTGGAAAGAACCCAGATGCCCTTCAAGAGAGGAATGGATACAGAAAATGTGGTACATCAACACAATGGAATATTACTCAGCTATCAAAAACAATGACATCATTAAATTCATAGGCAAATGGATGGAACTAGAAAATATCATCCTGAGTGAGGTAACCACACACACACACACACACACACACACACACACACACACACAACCACACATGGTGTGCTCTCACTGGTAAATGGGTATTAGCCCAAAAGCTGAATTATCCAAGATATAATCCACAGACCACATGAAGCTGAAGAAGAAGGACCCTCTTTAAAAGGGGGAACAAAAATACTCATAGGTGGGGATATGGAGACAAAGTTTTGAGCAGAGACTGAAGGAACAGCCATTCTGAGCCCGCCACACCTGGGGATCCAGCCCATATATATACAGCCACCAAAATTAGACAATATTGATGAAGCTAAAAGATGGATGCTGACAGGAGCCTGATATAGCTGTCTCCGAAGAGGCTCAGCCAGAGCATGACAAATACGGAGGCTAATGCTAGCAGCCAACTACTGAACTGAGAGAACGGGGTCCCCATTGGAAGAACTAGAGAAAGAACTGAAGGAGTCAAAGGGGTTTACAACCTCCTAAGAACAACAATACCAACCAACCATAGCTTCCAGGGACTAAACCACTACCCAAAACACTTTGGACAGACCTATGGCTCAAGCTGCATATGAGGCAGAGGATGGCCTTTTTGGGCACCAATGGGAGGAGAAGCCCTTGGTCCTGCCAAGGCTGAACCAGTGTAGTGGAACATCAGGGTGGGGAGGCAGGAAGAGGGGTTGGTTGGGGAAGGCGAACACCCTTACAGAAGAAGGGGAGGAGGATGGAATAGGGTGCTTATCTCTGGGAAACCAGGAAAGGGAATAAATAACATTTGAAATGTAAATAAAAAATCCAATAAAAAATGTATCCACTACAACTTTACTAAGCAGTAGACATGCAAAAGCAGCTTCACAAACCATGAATGAAATATTAGTTGTTATTGAATGTCTTCACAACTGTTTAAGTTTTGAAAGCAAATATTGTTTTACCCTGTAATTATAGGATGGATTCATTAAGAAACATTATCAAAGGCTGGAGAAATGGCTCAGGGGTTAGGAGCACTGACTTCTCCTTCAGAGGTTCTGAGTTCAGTTCCCACACACATGGTGGCTCACAATCATCTCTAATGTGATCCAGTACTCTCTTCTGGTGTGTCTTAAATAAATAAAATCTTTAAAAGTTTTTCTTTAAAAAAAAGCATTATCAAACCTATTCTCAAAGCTATTTGGTGTGTAATAATGAACTTAGTGCAGTTCTTTCTGTTCAGAAAAACCATACCCCTGAATTTAAAAAAAAAAAAACTGTACTAAAAATTTTGCCATTGGTAAGTAACTGAGCTGATATGCAGCATAGAATTTCCCCTCTGTCCTCTGAAGATTTGCTGGGATAAAATATCTAAGATAAATTAAATGGGAGAAAAATGAGTAAATGCATTATTGTACTTTAGTACAGCCCGATATGATTCAGAAGCTTTTGGGCCCCACTCTTTCTAGGGGAAGTGAAATACAGGAAACATCACAAAACAACATGCTGGGTTTTTCTCTTGTTGTTGTGAGCTTTTTTGTTTTGTTTTGTTTTTATTGTCAACCTTATACAAGTGAGGCTCATCTTCAAAGAGGACTTCTTAATTGAGAAAAGACCTCCATCAGACTGGCCTGTGTGCAAATATGTTGGGCATTTTCTTGATTAATTGTGGATGTGAGAAAGCCCAATGAATTGTGGGCAATGTGACCCCTGGGTCCTGGGTCATCTGAAAAAACAAGCTGAGCCAACCATCGGGAGCAGCATTCCTTGGTGGTCTCTGCTATAATTCCTGCTTCCAGGTTCCTGCTTGCCAGAGTTACTGCCCTGATTTCCCTTCTTGATAAACTATAAGTTGTGAAACAGAATAAATAAAACCCTCGAGTTGGTGTTGATCTTTGTGTTTACCACAGCATGGAAAACAAATTACAACAAACAGTAAAAATCATTTAGGGAAGGTCACAGGCTTGAAGAATATACAATAATTTGGGACAACATGCATTTGCTCTGCAAACTTGGTGGGCAATATTGTGTCCAGTCTTTGAGAACCTCCCACCTGAGTGATGGCTCCATTATACATCTGATGCAAATCTGACAGAGGCAAAACGAGAGGGACACCTGTTGCACTGTGCATGTCTTCTAGCTCTTAATTGCTAAATCACAACCTGTATTTCTTTTTTAACAGCATCTATTGTTTGTGATAATCCTTACCATGTAATGTGATACAATTTTAAAACAGGTATTCCTTTCTTTACTAAGAGAAGCAGTTATGGTGCTGAAGAGATGGCTCAGTGGTTAAGAGTACAGACTGCCATTGAAGAGGATCGAGACCTGACTCCCAGCACCCACATTGGAAGTTTCACAGCTGCTTCTAACTCCAGCTCCAGGGGACCAGATACTTCTAGTTTCTGAGGGGCCCCCACACTCCCACACACATACTAAAAATAAATAAATAATTAAAAAAAGAAAAAGCAGTTGTCAGATTGCTTTAGTATTACATTTTACATGAATTTGTTTTTAAAAACAGATAAAAAGATGGGTTTAATATTAGCAAAGTTCAGAGTTAAAAAGACCAAATAAAAGGGTATCATTGAAATCAACCCAAAATGCTAATTGCTAGAGTTGTCTTAGTCTCAATCTCTCATTATTCCTTATGATGTGGGGGAAAAAAGTTTACCAGTGAACACTTACTGTTGTTCCCTATCCTGCACAGGCTCTCTAATGACACTAACACCAGGGATAGAAATAGTGACTAATATTTGCTTATTTAGTATCCATTAAGAGACAGGGCCTGCACAGTTTTACATGTTTCACCCTTAATTTTGTAGTAATCCTGAAAGGTATGTGCTATTTAGTCAGTTTTGCAGATGAAGGTTCTAGGACGCTGTCTAGCGCTCCAGTGGTCTGGGACTCAGAGCTGGAATCTGAGTCGCTCAATATCGAATGCTAAGTGTTGTGTTGTTCACTGCTTATCCTGTCTTGAGGTGGCTCGCCATCCTGGGAGTAATAAACTGATGTTTGTTACATGAAATGTTAGGGGAAATCTCTAAAGAAGCACTGACTATATTTTCTTATGAATTTGAACATCTCTCCACAGCCAAAGATGGCACAGACATTTAGTGAATAAAGAAATCATTGCATGTTGCAGGCCACCACCAGTGCATCCAAGGGTTTCACACACCCTAGCCTTAGTGACAAACCTTAAAAAAGAAAGAAAAGAAAAAGACATTTGAGGACAAAGGAAGCATCTAATGCTGACTTCTTGTGAAAGTACGTGTGATTAATCAACCAAAACAGATAGGCATAAAATTTCATTCTGTAAAGTTTTTTTTTTTTTTATTAACTTGAGTATTTCTTATATACATTTCGAGTGTTATTCCCTTTCTCGGTTTCCGGGCAAACATCGCCCTCCCCCCTCCCCTTCCTTATGGGTGTTCCCCTCCCAACCTTCCCCCCATTGCCGCCCTCCCCCCTATAGTCTAGTTCACTGGGGGTTCAGTCTTAGCAGGACCCAGGGCTTCCCCTTCCACTGGTGCTCTTACTAGGATATTCATTGCTACCAATGGGGTCAGAGTCCAGGGTCAGTCCATGTATAGTCTTTAGGTAGTGGGTTAGTCCCTGGAAGCTCTGGTTGCTTGACATTGTTGTACTTTTGGGGTCTCTAGCCCCTTCAAGCTCTTCCAGTTCTTTCTCTGATTCCATCAACGGGGGACCTATTCTCAGTTCAGTGGTTTGCTGCTGGCATTCGCCTCTGTATTTGCTGTATTCTGGCTGTGTCTCTCAGGGGCGATCTACATCCGGCTCCTGTCTTTCTGTACCTGTTGAGGCCCGTTTTTTGACCAATTATATGGTCAATTTTGGAGAAAGTACCATGAGGAGCTGAGAAGAAGGTATATCCTTTTGCTTTAGGATAGAATGTTCTATAAATATCCGTTAAGTCCATTTGACTCATGACTTCTCTTAGTCTGTGGACATCACTGTTTAATTTCTGTTTCCATGATCTGTCCATTGATGAGAGTGGGGTGTTGAAATCTCCCACTATTTTTGTGTGAGGTGCAATGTGTGTTTTGAGCTTTAGTAAGTTTTCTTTTACGTATGTAGGTGCCCTTGTATTTGTGGCATAGATATTTAGGATTGAGAGTTCATCTTGGTGGATTTTTCCTTTTATGAATATGAAGTGTCCTTCCTTATCTTTTTTGATGACTTTTAGTTGGAAATTGATTTTATTTGATATTAGAATGGCTACTCCAGCTTGCTTCTTCTGACCATTTGCTTGGAAAGTTGTTTTGCAGCCTTTCACTCTGAGGTAGTGTCTGTCTTTGTCTCTGAGGTGTGTTTCCTGTAGGCAGCAGAATGCAGGGTCCTCGTTGCGTATCCAGTTTGTTAATCTATGTCTTTTTATTGGGGAGTTGAGGCCATTGATATTGAGAGATATTAAGGAATAGTGATTATTGTTTCCAGTTATATTCATATTTGGATGTGAGGTTATGTTTGTGTGCTTTCATTCTCTTTGTTTTGTTGCCAAGACGATTAGTTTCTTGCTTCTTCTAGGGTATAGCTTGCCTCCTTATGTTGGGCTTTACCATTTATTATCCTTTGTAGTGCTGGATTTGTAGAAAGATATTGTGTAAATTTGGTTTTGTCATGGAATATCTTGGTTTCTCCATCTATGTTAATTGAGAGTTTTGCTGGATACAGTAACCTGGGCTGGCATTTGTGTTCTCTTAGGGTCTGTATGACATCAGTGCAGGATCTTCTGGCCTTCATAGTTTCTGGCGAGGAGTCTGGTGTGATTCTGATAGGCCTGCCTTTATATGTTACTTGACCTTTTTCCCTTACTGCTTTTAATGTTCTTTCTTTATTTTGTGCATTTGGTGTTTTGACAATTATGTGATGGGAGGTTTTTCTTTTCTGGTCCAATCTATTTGGAGTTCTGTAGGCTTCTTGTATGTCTATGGGTATCTCTTTTTTTAGGTTAGGGAAGTTTTCTTCTATGATTTTGTTGAAGATATTTACTGGTCCTTTGAGCTGGGAGTCTTCACTCTCTTCTATACCTATTATCCTTAGGTTTGATCTTCTCATTGAGTCCTGGATTTCCTGTATGTATTGGACCAGTAGCTTTTTCCGCTTTACATTATCTTTGACAGTTTAGTCAATGATTTCTATGGAATCTTCTGCTCCTGAGATTCTCTCTTCCATCTCTTTTATTCTGTTGCTGAAGCTTGGATCTACAGCTCCTTGTCTCTTCTTTTGGGTTTCTATATCCAGGCTTGTTTCCATGTGTTCTTTCTTGATTGCTACTATTTCCATTATTAATTCCTTCAACTGTTTGATTGTGTTTTCCTCGAATTCTTTCAGAGATTTTTGTGTCTCCTCTCTATGGGCTTCTACTTGTTTATTTATGTTTTCCTGGAATTCTTTCCGGCATTTTTGCGATTCCTCTCTGTAGGCTTCTACCTGTTCTCTAAGGGAGTTCTTCACGTCTTTCTTGAAGTCCTCCAGCATCATGATCAAAAATGATTTTGAAACTAGATCTTGCTTTTCTGGTGTGTTTGGATATTCCATGTTTGTTTTGATGGGAGAATTGGGCTCCGATGCTGCCATGTAGTCTTGGTTTCTGTTGCTTGGGTTCCTGCGCTTGCCTCTCGCCATCAGATTATCTCTAGTGTTACTTTGTTCTGCTATTTCTGACAGTCGCTAGACTCTCCTATAAGCCTGTCTGTCAGGAGTCCTGTAGACCTGTTTTCCTCTCTTTCAGTCAGTTATGGGGACAGAGTGTTCTGCTTTTGGGCGTGTAGTTTTTCCTCTCTACAGGTCTTCAGCTGTTCCTGTGGGCCTGTGTCTTGAGTTCACCAGGCAGCTTTCTTGCAGCAGAAAATTTGGTCTTACCTGTGGTCCCGATGCTGAAGTTCGCTCGTGGGGTGCTGCCCACGGGCTCTCTGCAGTGGCAGCAACCAGGAAGACCTGTGCCGCCGTTTCCGGGAGCTTCAGTGCACCAGGGTTCCAGATGGTCTTTGGCTTTTTCCTCTGGCATCCGAGATGTGTGTGCAGAGAGCAGTCTCTTCTGGTTTCCCAGGCTCGTCTGCCTCTCTGAAGGTTTAACTCTCCCTCCCACAGTATTTGGGTGCAGAGAACTGTTTATCTGGTCTGTTTCTTTCAGGTTCCGGCGGTGTCTCAGGCAGGGGTCCTGCCGCTCCTGGGCCCTCCCCCACGGGAGCCCAGAGGCCTTATACAGTTTCTTCTTGGGCCAGGGATGTGGGCAGGGGTGAGCAGTGTTGGCGGTCTTTTTCCGCTCTGCAGCCTCAGGATTGCCCACCTGACCAGGCGGTTGGGTATCTCTCTCACGGGGTCTGGGAGCCGAGAGCTGCTGCGGGCCGGGATCTGTGGTTGTGGGACTTCCGGTAAAAACAGGACGTGCCCGGTCCTAGAGGAATTCTGCTTCCGTGTGTCCCAAGCTCACCCGGCAGCTTTCTTGCAGCAGAAAAGATGGTCTTACGTGTGGTCCCGAGGCTCAAGTTCGCTCGTGGGGTGCTGCCCACAGGCTCTCTGCAGCGGCAGCAACCAGGAAGACCTGTGCTGCCGTTTCCGGGAGCTTCAGTGCACCAGGGTTCCAGATGGTCTTTGGCTTTTTCCTCTGGCATCCGAGATGTGTGTGCAGAGAGCAGTCTCTTCTGGTTTCCCAGGCTTGTCTGCCTCTCTGAAGGTTTAGCTCTCCCTCCCACAGGATTTGGGTGCAGAGAGCTGTAAAGTTTTATAAAGGAAAATAAACTAAGTACTGCCTGGGAGTTAGTGTTGTGCAGAGCACTCAGGCTTCTCTATGATTCTGCCTTCTTCTCAGCACCTCACAGCCAACAGCTGCCTCCATTACACTAAGTCACTCAAAGAGTTTTCTTTGAGATTTCAACAGATACCTCAGAAAGACCTCGCTTGGGTTGGAGAGATGGCTCAGTGGTGAGGAGCACTGGCTGCTCTTCCAGAGATCTTGAGTTCAATTCCCAGCAACCACATGGTGGCTCACAACCATCTGTAATGGGATCTGATGCCCTCTTCAGGTGTGTCTGGAGACAGCTACAGTGTATTCATATACATAAAATAAATAACTAAATCTTAAAAAACAAAGACCTCACTTTATGGTGAGGGAAGACCTTTTATTTATCATTCTTGTAAAATATACATAATACAAAAACTGTCATTTTTATCTAAGTTGACAGTGGAGTGGCATTAGGTACATTCACAGTATTGTGAGATTATGATTCCCATCCATCACCACAATTCTTTTACCATTTCAAACTGAAAATCTATATTTAGTAAATACCAGCTCTTCACTTCTCCCTCTCATTGCCCTTGGCAACCACCACGCTGCTTTCCATTGCTTCCAATTTGTTATCTTTAGGCTCCTTGTACAAATATCATATAATATTTGTCTCTTGGCAATTGGGTTATATCTTTTTGTGTAAATTCCTTGGGGCATCTATGTTCTGGCATGTGCCACAGCTTTTAGTCTGAATTATGTTCCATTTGTATATAGTGTGTGTTTATATATGTTTGCATACATCTCTTGACCAAATGTTGACTCAGGTAATATCTACCTTGTTTTTGAAGCTGGGTCTGTCACTTGAGATCAATAATTTAGGCTAAGCTGTCTTATCAATTAATCCCAGGGCTCCACCTAAACAGAGCTGGGCTTACTGATAGAACATCATATGCCTGACTGGTGTTTTGCAGTTTTGTCACAGGCATGTGTATGAATGTGTGTGTTTCTAAAACCAGCTTGGATCTATAGTAAAATTTTCAAAAATTTCTTAATACTTATTATACCGAATATTGGGATTTATTAGTGTTATCATGCATTATGTAATGTGTTAAGACATAGAGATGCAGCTCCCAGGCAGGGTCAAGTAAGGACTGGTGACAGGTGGAAGTAGGGGCTGGAATGTCGCCCTTGAGAAGAAAATGTTTTTCTCACTTGGCTTTAAACTATGTTTTATTGTGTCCTGTTTCTGTGGAAGTGGTTCTCATGATCTCTTTGTAATGGTGAGTATATTTTGATAATAAGAAGAGGGGTGATTTGTTATGTGAATTTTTGAGAAGCCTTTGTTTAGTCTTATTTCTTTGTTTAGTCTTGCCTTAGTTGCTCCTGGTATCATGGGAATAATGATCTTATGGTATCTTGCCAAAATGGAAATTGAAGTAATGCATATTCATATCTATATAAGGATTAATAAAGCTTGCAACTGTGTGTAGTTTCTTCTGACGTTTGTTTGGATCCCTGTGTCCTGGATGTTTGAGACTGTACCCAGGCCCCCCAATGCACTAGATGTTGACAGTAATGTATTTTGACAATATTCCCCCATAATTTGCATTGATTCTGTAGACAGATTTTGGAAGTATGGCCATCCCATGAGCATGCAAAGTCTTTCCCTCTTCTAGTGTCCTTTTTAATTTCTTTATTCATTATCTTAAGTTTTCATTATAGAGGTCTTTCACTTCCTTGGTCAGGTTTAGATCAAGAGATTTGGGGTGGGGGCTTGGATTTTTAAATTGTAATGAATGGGATTATTTCCCAGATCTGTCAATAAAATTTTATTGGTTGATAAGGCTTACTACTGCTTGCCATATATATTATGGTGAGATGTGTTTCTTATATCCTGAGTTTCTCGACATGATTGATGTTGGCTTTGTCAAAAGCCTTACATGTCTATCAAAATGTTATGATTTCTACTCTATCAAAAAAAAGAGATTTGTGAAATTTATAAAATGTATTGACATATTGAGCCAGCACTAATCTCTGGAATAAACCAACTTGATCATGGTTATTTTTCGATATATTATTGAAGAGTTTGCAGTTATCTTTAAAGAAATTTTGTAGCCTGGTTGCTGCCGCTGCAGAGAAGCCCGTGGGCAGAATTGTGTAGTGTAGAATTCTATCAGACCTTCATAGAAGACCTCATACCAATACTATCCAAACTATTCCACAAAATTGAAACAGACGGATCACTACCGAATACCTTCTACGAAGGCACAATTACTCTTATACCTAAACCACACAAAGACCCAACAAAGAAAGAGAACTTCAGACCAATTTCCCTTATGAATATCGACGCAAAAATACTCAATAAAATTCTGGCAAACCGAATTCAAGAGCACATCAAAACAATCATCCACCATGATCAAGTAGGCTTCGTCCCAGGCATGCAGGGATGGTTTAATATACAGAAAACCATCAACGTGATCCATTATATAAACAAACTGAAAGAACAGAACCACATGATCATTTCATTAGATGCTGAGAAAGCATTTGACAAAATTCAACACCCCTTCATGATAAAAGTCCTGGAAAGAATAGGAATTCAAGGCCCATACCTAAACTACATAGTAAAAGCCATATACAGCAAACCAGTTGTTAACATTAAACTAAATGGAGAGAAACTTGAAGCAATCCCACTAAAATCAGGGACTAGACAAGGCTGCCCACTCTCTCCCTACTTATTCAATATAGTTCTTGAAGTTCTAGCCAGAGCAATCAGACAACAAAAGGAGATCAAGGGGATACAGATCGGAAAAGAAGAAGTCAAAATATCACTATTTGCAGATGATATGATAGTATATTTACGTGATCCCAAAAGTTCCACCAGAGAACTATAAAAGCTGATAAACAACTTCAGCAAAGTGGCTGGGTATAAAGTTAACTCAAATAAATCAGTTGCCTTCCTCTATACAAAAGTGAAACAAGCCGAGAAAGAAATTAGGGAAACGACACCCTTCATAATAGAGCCAAATAATGTAAAGTACCTCGGTGTGACATTAACCAAGCAAGTAAAAGATCTGTACAATAAGAACTTCAAGACACTGAGGAAAGAAATTGAAGAAGACCTCAGAAGATGGAAACATCTCCCATGCTCATGGATTGGCAGGATTAATATAGTAAAAATGGCCATTTTACCAAAAGCAATCTACAGATTCAATGCAATCCCCATCAAAATACCAATCCAATTCTTCAAAGAGTTAGACAGAACAATTTGCAAATTCATCTGGAATAACAAAAAACCCAGGATAGCTAAAGCTATCCTCAACAATAAAAGGACTTCAGGGGGAATCACTATCCCTGAACTCAAGCAGTATTACAGAGCAATAGTGATAAAAACTGCATGGTACTGGTACAGAGACAGACAGATAGACCAATGGAATAGAATTGAAGACCCAGAAATGAACCCACACACCTATGATCACTTGATTTTTGACAAAGGAGCCAAAACCATCCAATGGAAAAAAGATAGCATTTTCAACAAATGGTGCTGGTTCAAGTGGAGGTCAACATGTAAAAGAATGCAGATCGATCCATCCTTATCACCCTGTACAAAGCTTAAGTCTAAGTGGATCACGGACCTCCACATCAACCAGACACACTCAAACTAATAGAAGAAAAACTAGGGAAGCATCTGGAACACATGGGCACTGGAAAACATTTCCTGAACAAAACACCAATGGCTTACGCTCTAAGATCAAGAATCGACAAATGGGATCTCATAAAACTGCAAAGCTTCTGTAAGGCAAAGGACACTGTGGTTAGGACAAAACGGCAACCAACAGATTGGGCAAAGATCTTTACCAATCCTACAACTGATAGAGGCCTTATATCCAAAATATACAAAGAACTCAAGAAGTTAGACCGCAGGGAAACAAATAACCCTATTAAAAAATGGGGTTCAGAGCTAAACAAAGAATTCACAGCTGAGGAATGCCGAATGGCTGAGAAACACCTAAAGAAATGTTCAACATCTTTAGTCATAAGGGAAATGCAAATCAAAACAACCCTGAGATTTCACCTCACACCAGTGAGAATGGCTAAGATCAAAAACTCAGGTGACAGCAGATGCTGGCGAGGATGTGGAGAAAGAGGAACACTCCTCCATTGTTGGTGGGATTGCACACTGGTAAAACCATTCTGGAAAGCAGTCTGGAGGTTCCTCAGAAAATTAGACATTGAACTGCCTGAGGATTCAGCTATACCTCTCTTGGGCATATACCCAAAAGATGCCTCAACATATAAAAGAGACACTTGCTCCACTATGTTCATCGCAGCCTTATATAATAGCCAGAAACTGGAAAGAACCCAGATTATCTTGAACAGAGGAATGGATACAGAAAATGTGGTACATCTACACAATGGAATATTACTCAGCTATCAAAAACGAGTTTATTAAATTCGTAGGCCAATGTTTGGAACTGGAAAATATCATCCTGAGTGAGCTAACCCAATCACATAAAGACATACATGGTATGCACTCATTGATAAGTGGCTATTAGCCCATATGCTTGAATTACCCTAGATCCCTAGAACAAATGAAACTCAAGATGGATGATCAAAATGTGAATGCTTCACTCCTTCTTTAAATGAGGAAAAAGAATACCCTTGGCAGGGAAGGGAGAGGCAAAGATTAAAACAGAGACTGAAGGAACACCCATTCAGAGCCTGCACCACATGTGGCCCATACATATACAGCCACCCAATTAGACAAGATGGATGAAGCAAAGAAGTGCAGACTGACAGGAGCCGGATGTAGATCGCTCCTGAGAGGCACAGCCAGAATACAGCAAATACAGAGGCGAATGCCAGCAGCAAACCACTGAACTGAGAATAGGACCCCTGTTGAAGGAATCAGAGAAAGAACTGGAAGAGCTTGAAGGGGCTAGAGACCCCTTATGAACACCAATGCCAAGCAACCAGAGCTTCCAGGGACTAAGCCACTACCTAAAGACTATACATGGACTGACCCTGGACTCTGACCTCATAGGTAGCAATGAATATCCTAGTAAGAGCACCAGTGGAAGGGGCAGCCCTTGGTCCTGCTAAGACTGAACCCCCAGTGAACTAGACTGTGGGGGGGAGGGCGGCAATGGGGGGAGGGCTGGAAGGGAAACACCCATAAGGAAGGGGAGGGGGGAGGGTGATGTTTGCCCTGAAACCGGGAAAGGGAATAACACTCGAAATGTATATAAGAAATACTCAAGTTAATAAAAAAAAAAGAAATTTTGTATACATTTATATTGGAGATTGGTGTTTATTTTTTGTTTGTTTTTTTTTTTGCTTGTTTGTTTCCGGTTTCAGTATCAGGCTAATCCTAGCTTCATAGTTTTGTAATGTGCCCTTCCTTTGCTATTTAATAGAATCGTTTGAGATGCATTTGTGTTAGTATTTCATTGAAGGTCTGGCAATTTTTTTTATTTGGTAGATATTTGATCACTACTTCACTCTAACTGCTTTTTACAAAGCTGTTCAATTTTTTTTTATATCTTCATGATTTACTTTTGGTAATACATATACATTCAGAAGTCTATTTACTTTATTTCAGAGTTTTCCAATTTATTGGAATAAATGATTTTTAACTTGATAATTTCTGAGAATTTTGTGAATACTATATATCATTTTCATCCCTCCCTTTCCCACAATCATCCTCCCCCCATTTCCTCCCTCAAATTCACACCTTTTTCTTTTTTTCTATCCCCCTAACCCTATCCCCACAACCTAACCCTAACCCCACCATGCTAACATAATCCCCCCAGTCCTAAATCCCCTAACCCTAACCTAATCTCTAACCCTAACACCTAACTTTCTAATACTAACTGCACACCCAACCACCCTAATCATAATCCCTAACTTTCTAACTCAGCTTGTTTCCAATTAACTCCTGGCATTTACTTATACCATGTTTTTGAAATGTTAAGTATTTATGCAGATTTCAAAACACAAAGACTTTACCACACTGAGCCCATTTATAAGACTTTTTTCTAGTGTGTGTTATTTCCTGTATTCACAGATAAATGTGAAGGGCTGTACATTGCTTCCATTCACAGGGGTTCAGTGAATGGAAGTACGAATACTTTTGTTATAGTGAGAACTATAGAAATGTGCAAAGGCTTCACCATATTCAATACATTCATAGTTTCTCTCTAGTGTGGTATCTTTCATGCTGTTTATCTTAATTTGGGTTTTAATGCTGTGAAAAGACACCATGACTAAGGCAACTCTTAAAAAGGACATTTAATTGAGGATGGTATACAGATTCAGAGGTTCAGTCTATTATCAAGGTGGGAAGAATGACAGTGTCCAAGCAGACATGGTGCTGGAGGAGAGTTCTCCATCTTGATCAGAAGGCAGCCAGAAGACTCTTCTGCCCTGGGTAGAGCTTAAGCATAGGATCTCAAAGCGCCCCCCCCCCAGTGACATACTTCCTCAAAGGCCACATCTATTCCAGAAAGGCCATACTTGCTATGGGCCAAGTATATTTAAACCACCACACCTTTGATGATCACAGTAAAGGCTTTATTACCACATTGGTTACATTCACAGGGCTACTCTTTAGTATGTGTTCTTTTGTGTAGTTGGAGGTGGCTTGATTGTGAAAAGGCTTTACCACATTGACCACATTTGTAAGGTTTCTCTCCAGTATGAATTCTTTCATGTTTTTGAAGTTGACCATGAGAGGCAAAGGATTTACAACATTGCTTACAATCGTAAGGTTTCACTCCAGTATGGGTTGCTTTGTGTATTCGGAGACTAGTGTTACACGCAAAGGCTTTACCACATTCATTACATTTGTAGGGTTTCTCTCCAGTATGAATTCTTTCATGTCTTTTAAGATCGTTCTGACCTGCAAATGCTTTACCACACTGACTACATCCATAGGATTTCTCTCCTGTATGTGTTCTTTGATGTATTTGAAAATGACCATGATATCCAAAGGCTTTACCACATTGATCACACGCATAGGGTTTCTCTCCAGTATGCATTCTTTTATGTACTTGGAGATAACTGTGATATGCAAAGGCTTTACCACATTGATCACATTCATAGGGTTTCTCTCCAGTATGTGTGCTTTTATGTATTTGGAGAGTACTGTGTCGTGAATAGACTTTATCACACTTATTGCATTTGTAGGGTTTCTCTCCAGTATGTATTATTTTGTGTATTCGAAGATTACACTGTTGTACAAAGGCTTTACCACATTGATTACATTTGTAGGGTTTCTCTCCAGTATGAAATCTTTCATGATGTTGAAGTTCAGAATGGTATGTAAAGGCTTTACCACACTGCTTACATGCATAGGGTTTCTCTCCAGGATGTTTGCTTTTATGTATTTGGAGATGACTGTGTTGTGAATAGGGCTTTATCACATCCATTACAGTTGTAATGTTTCTCTCCAGTATGAATTATTTCACAATCTTGAAGTTGAGAATGGTATGCAAAGTTTATCACATGGCTTACATTCATAAGGTTTCTCTCCAGTGTGTGTTCTTTTATGTCCTCCGAGATGACTATGTTGTGAATAGGCTTTATCACATTGGTCATATTTGTAGGGTTTCTCTCTAGAATGTGTTCTTTTATGTATTTGGAGATGTCTGTGATGTACAAAGTCTTCACTATACTGAATATCTTCAGAGGGTTTCTCTCCAGTATGAATTCTTTCATGCCTTTGATGATAACTGTGACATGCAAAGGCTTTACCACAGTGAGAATATTCAGAGGGTTTCACTCCAGTACGACTTTTTTCATGCCTGCAAAGATAATTGGCACATGTAAAAGGTTTACCACAATCACTACACCAATGAATCTTTTTATCTATAGGAATTAATTTTATAATTTGCTCAAATTGTAAAGAGGAATCACATCTTAAAGTTTTAATCACTTTGTTTACATTCATGGTTTCCCCTTTATTATGGGTTGTTTCCCATACCTATAATGGTAAGAGTGTCATTACATGGCTCACATTTGTAGCATCCTTTTACCTTATGAATTTTTTTTACATATTTTAAGAGAAATGGAAGAACTCAGAGCTTTACCACACTGAGTACATGCATAAATTTTCCTATATTGTGAAATATACACTTGCATACTACATTGGCAAGTGAACCAGGACAAACAGAAAAGAATTTCCACATTTCTAGTACTCATAGGGATTTTCTGCAGTGTGAGTTTATGGATATATTCTCAATGAAGTTGGAAAACCAACTAATTATAAACTTGTACCACACAGAGAAAGTCTGTTCAAATGGGGACTACTACATATATTTTAATTGTTCTAGGAGAGAGAATGAGAAGTACATTGCTTCTTCCAATATGCCTATGCCCACATGGCTTGTATCCATTGTGGCATTAAAAGAAGAATAAGAAATAAAAGATTTCCACACTGAATTCACACAGTTTGACTTTTTGTTGATCATAGGCATGTGGTATGTTTTTCCCCAACAACATTCTTGATTCACATAAACTGCCACTTTAACTTAAACTTAGAAATGTTACTTTATGAGTAATCAGCTTTACCATGAAATATTTGCTCATTAGAAACATATACTTATCACCTATAATATATATCATATATATGTACACACACACACTGCAATATGTGAGTGGCATGAGACTAAATAGATTGGCATTTCTACAGAGTAACTGTAATGTGGCTCTGATTTGAATGGTAATATCTGTAGACATTGTTTCCTTGTCTTCTTTCTTAGAGGAAAGCCTTGTAAACAAAAATCAGACACCTGACACTGAGGTACATAGATTTGTGAGAATTTAATAAACTATACACTTAAAGAAGTGCTTTTCTTTTTACACTGTTGCTTATCTTTAAAACTTCTAGGACACAGTAACATTTCTTTAGAGGCAGATCTATACCAACTTGCACATGACAATTACCTTCCAGGTCTTCTGAAACTTTGAAAATGTTCTTCAATATTATGGTCTTTCCAGTTGCAGCCTAAAATATAGTACGTGAAAGTGTATGATATATCATTGAATATTAGGCAAAATTTAAGTTACTATCTTTAGTGAACCTGATTTATTCACCTCATTCTTAACTGGAATTGCAGAAAACAGTTTTCCCCTTATTTTAAAAAGTGAAAGAAAATCCACAATCTTACCTATAGCAGTGAGGTTCTTATAGGTCTCCAGCATCACATCTTTGTAGAGACTCTTCTGTAAAGGATCCAGCATAGCCCACTCTTCTTGAGTGAAGTTCACATTCACATCATCATAAGTCACCACATCCTAAAATATCCCATACATGTGTACATCAGAAACCATGATACTGACATCACTGTAAATGTATGCCTCATTGACAATATAGTTGTATGATTCTGGTAATTCCCCCACTTATTTCTTGACCCAGAAGTTCTAATGGAATTACCAAGTCATCTTAGAAGGAAATTGAATGCTCATTGAATAGGATATAACTTTTCAAGAGAAATGCTAATTATGAGAGAGAAAGAGAGAGACAGAGAGAAAGACACACAGAGAGAGACAGAAAGAACCAAGTAGTACTAGCACACATCAGAGAAGTTGTACGAACAACTCACATCTTATTTCACTGAGTTGGATGCTAGGTCTATCCAGGACAGACAGAGGAACATATTAAGACTCTGTTTCCCATGTAAAAATCAATCAAAAAAGAGAGAAAGAACTCAGAGGTTTTTACCGGGGTTCCTACAAAGAATTACACATTCACTCCAGTTCTGTATTCATCTTCCAGAATCCTGAAGTGGCCAAGTTTAAACTATAACAGTAATGAGATCATACTAAAGGGGGGGAGTGTTTTTAAATAGATGCAAACGGACAGATGAAATATTAGCAATGTAAATGTTGATCCTAAATAAGCAACACGGGACAGGAGAGATGGCTCAGCAGTAAAGAAATCTTGCTGGTCTTGCAAATAATTGGGCTCAATTGCCAATACTTACAAGGGGTCTTCACAACTATCCATTTCTCCAAGTTCAGGAATTCTGAAGCCATCTTCTGCCTACTATTGGGACCAGGCATACATATTATGGATATTCATGCACACAGGTAAAATATTCATATTCCTTCAAAAAATCAAGACAAACACAACAGGCAGGAAAAATGTTATGCATCTGCAATTCAATGACTCAGAAAGCTCAGGCAGTAAAGCTTAGGCAGTAAGTCATGAATCTATGCCATCCTGAGAAGTAGACTATTCTCTCTGCCAAATTTCAAAATCCACGACATGGATGAAGATCAACACAACAGCATATGGTTGATATGTACAAAAACCTACATTCCAGGTCCATCAGCCAATAACATGAAACAAACACAGAAACAGTCAGGAATGTTGACTCACAATTAATCCCAGCATTCTGGACCTAGAGTCAGGTGGACCTTTAAGTTTGAGGCCTACTTGTTCTACATACCTACTTTCAGAAGAGCCAGGACTAGAAAGAGAAACTTTGTCTTCACAAACAAAAACAGAAACAAAACCAACAAAATTAAAAATATAAAAACACCAGGCTTAGTCCTTAGTTGTTTCAACCGTTGTTCCAACTGCATCTTATGTGATTACAGACAGAGTCTACAACATACCCAAACTTATGAAATATAATGAAACCAATGCTAAGAGGAAAACTCATAACTCTGAGGGCCTACAAAAAAAATTAGAGGGAGCATACACTAACAGCTTCACAGCACACCTGAAAACTTTAGAACAAAAAGATGCAATTACACCCAAGAGGAGTAGACAGCAGGAAATAATCAAACTCAGGGCTGAAATCAACCAAGTAGAAATGAAAAGAAATGTACAAAGAATCAACAAAACCATGAGTTGGTTCTTAGAGAAAACCGACAAGATAGATAAACCCTTAGACACACTAACCAGAGGTCACAGAGGGTATATCCAAATTAACAAAATCAGAAATGAAAAGGGAGACATAATAACAGAAACTGAGGAAATTAAAAAAAAATATCAGATCCTACTACCAAAGCCTATACCCAACAAAACTGGAAAAGCTTGAGGAAATGGACAATTTTCTAGACAGATATCAGATACCAAAGTTAAATCAGCATCAGATAAACCATCTAAACCACCCCATAACTCTTAAAGAAATCTAATCAGTCATTAAAAGTTTCCCAACCAAAAAATGTCAAGGATCAGATGGGTTTAGTGCAGAATTCTACCAGACCTTCAAAGAGGACCTAATACCAGTACTCTTCAAACTATTCCAAAAATTAGAAACAAAAGGAACACTACCCAATTCATTCTTTGAAGCCACAATTACGCTTATACCTAAACCACACAAAGACCCTACAAAGAAAGAGAATTTCAGACCAATTTCCCTCAAGAATATCGATGCAAAAATACTCAATAAAATTCTGGCAAACTGAATCCAAGAACACTCAAAAGGTTCATTCACCATGAGCGAGTAGGCTTCATTCTAGGGATGCAAGGATGGTTCAATATATGGAAATCCATCAACGTAATCCACTATATAAACAAACTCAAAGAAAAGAACCACATAATCATTTCATTAGATGCTGAGAAAGCATTTGACAAAATTCAACAACCCTCCATGAAAAAAGTCTTCAAAAGATCAGGAATTCAAGGCCCATATCTAAACATAGTAAAAGCAATATACAGCAAACCAGTAGCTAACATTAAACTAAAGGGAGAGAAAGTTAAAGCAATCCCGCTAAAATCAAAGATTAGACAAGGCTGCCCACTCTCTCCCTACTTATTCAGTATTGTACACGAAGTCCTAAGCAGAGCAACAAAAGGAGGTCAAGGGATACAAATGGGAAAGGAAGAAGTAAAAATATCACCATTTGCAGATGATCATAGTACACTTAAATGACCCCAAAATTCTTCCAGAGAACACCTAAACCTGATAAACAAGTTGAGCAAAGTGGCTGGATATAAAATTAACTCGAACAAATTAGTAGCCTTCCTCTACTCAAAGGATAAACAGGCTAAGAAAGAAATTAGGGAAATGACACCCTTCACAATAGTCACAAATAATATAAAATACCTTGGTGTGACTTTAACCAAGCAAGCGAAAGATCTGTATGACAAGAACTTCAAGACTCTGAAGAAAGAAATTGAAGATCTCAGAAAATGGAAAGACCTCCCATGCTCATGGATTGGCAGGATTAATATAGTAAAAATGGCCATTTTGCCAAAAGCGATCTACAGATTCAATGCAATCCCCATCAAAATTCCAACTCAATTCTTCATAGAGTTAGAAAGAGCAATTTGCAGATTCATTTGAAAAAGCAAAAAACCCAGGATAGTGAAAACTATTCTCAACAATAAAAGAACTTCTGGGGGAATCACAATCCCTGAATTCAAGCAGTATTACAGAGCAATAGTCATAAAAACTGTATGGTATTGGTACATTTACACAGTGGAGTATATATCACCCAGCTGTTTTAAAAAATGGCATCATGAATTTGAAGGTAAGTGAATGAAACTAAAAAAAAGAATTACCCCAAGTGAGGTAGCCCACACCCAGAATGACAGATATGGTATTCATTCACTTATTAGTGGGTATTACCTATTAGGTAAATGATAACCAAGGTATAATCTACAGACTCAGAGAGGATAAGTAAAGAAGAGGGCTACAGGGGGGAAGCATGGATCTCCTTCTAAAGGGGAAATAGAATCCTTTCTGTGAGTAGACTGGGGTTTGATGGGAACAGAAGAAGGAGGGATCAGTTGGGGGTGCGGCGAAGGGAAAAAGTAAAATGCAGAGCAAACTTGAGCCTCAGGACCACAGGTAAGACAAACCTTCCTGCTCCAAGCGATCTGCCTGGTGAACTCAGGACACACAGAGGCAAAATTCCTCTAGGAATGGACACTTCTGGTTTTTAGCGGGATTCCGAAACTCACGGATCCCTGCCCGCAGCAGCTCACTGCTCCCAAACCCCGTGGGAGACAGAGCTCACAGCCCAGATAAGTGGGCACTCCTGATACTGCAGAGCGGAAGAGACCACCAACACTGCCCACCCCTGCCCACATCCCTGGCCCAGGAGGAAACTGTATACGACCTCTGGGTTCCTGGAGATAAGTGCACAGGAGCAGCAGGTCCCCTGCATCTGAGACACCGCCTGAACCTGAAGGGACCAACCAGATAAACAGTTCTCTGCACCCAAATCCCGTGGGAGGGAGAGCTAAACCTTCAGAGAGGCAGACACGCCTGGGAAACCAGAAGAGACTACACTCTGCCCACATTACTGATTCCAGAGGAAAACACCAAATGCCATCTGGAACCCTGGTGCACTGAAGATCACGAAAAGGGCGGCACAGATCTTCCTGGTTGCTGCCCCCACGGAGAGCTCATAAGCAACACCCCACGAGCAAACTTGATCCCCAGGACCACAGGTTAGACAAACCTTCCTGCTCCAAGCGACCTGTCTGGTTAACTCAAGACACAGCCCCACAGGAACACCTGAAGACCTGTAGATAGGAAACACTACACGCCCGAAAGCAGAACACTCTGTTCCCATAACTGGCTGAAAGAAAAGAGGAAAACAGGTCTACAGCACCCCTGACACACAGGCTTATAGAATAGTCTAGCCACTGTCAGAAATAAAAGAAGAAAGTAACACTAGAGATAATCTGATGGTGAGAGGCAAATGCAGGAATCCAAGCAACAGAAACCAAGACTACATGGCATCATCGGAGCCCAATTCTCCCACCAAAGCAAACAAGGAATATCCAAACACACCAGAAAAGCAAGATCTAGTTTCAAAATCATATTTGATCATTACACTGGAGGACTTCAAGAAAGACATGAAGAACTCCCTTAGAGAAACACAGGAAAACATAAATAAACAAGTAGAAGCCTACAGAGAGGAATCACAAAAGTCCCTGAAAGAATTCCAGGAAAACACAATCCAACAGTTGAAGGAATTAAAAATGGAAATAGAAGCAATCAAGAAAGAACACATGAAAACAGCCCTGGATATAGAAAACCAAAGGAAGAGAAAAGGAGCCGTAGATACAAGCTTCACCAACAGAATACAAGAGAGAGAAGAGAGAATCTCAGGAGCAGAAGATTCCATAGAAATCATCGACTCAACTCTCCAAGATAATGTAAAGCGGAAAAAGCTACTGGTCCAAAACATACAGGAAATCCAGGACTCAATGAGAAGATCAAACCTAAGGATAATACGTATAGAAGAGAGTGAAGACTCCCAGCTCAAAGGACCAGTAAATATCTTCAACAAAATGATAGAAGAAAACTTCCCTAACCTAAAGAAAGAGATACCCATAAGCATACAAGAAGCCTACAGGACTTCAAATAGATTGGACCAGAAAAGAAATAGTCACATAATAGTCAAAACACCAAATGCACAAAATAAACAAAGGATATTAAAAGCAGTAAGGGAAAAAGGTCAAGTAACATATAAAGGCAGACCTATCAGAATCACACCAGACTTTTCGCCAGAGACTATGAAAGCCAGAAGATCCTGGGCAGATGTCATACAGACCCTAAGAGAACACAAATGCCAGCCCAGGTTACTGTATCCTGCAAACCTCTCAATTATTCCAAGATATTCCATGACAAAACCAAATTTACAAAATATCTCTCTACAAATCCAGCACTACAAAGGATAATAAATGGTAAAGCCCAACATAAGGAGGCAAGCTATACCCTAGAAGAAGCAAGAAACTAATTGTCTTGGAAACAAAACAAAGAGAAGAGAAGCACAAAAACATAACCTCATATCCAAATATTAATATAACGGGAAGCAACAATCACTATTCCTTAATATCTCTCAACATCAATGGCCTCAACTCCCCAATAAAAAGACATAGATTAACAAACTGGATATGCAACGAGGACCCTGCATTCTGCTGCCTACAGGAAACACACCTCAGAGACAAAGACAGACACTACCTCAGAGTGAAAGGCTGCAAAACAACTTTCCAAGCAAATGGTCGGAAGAAGCGAGTTGGAGTAGCCATTCTAATATCAAATAAAATCAATTTTCAACTAAAAGTCATCAAAAAAGATAAGGAGGGACACTTCATATTCATCCAAGGAAAAATCCACCGAGATGAACTCTCAATCCTAAATATCTATGCCCCAAATACAAGGGCACCTAAATAGGTAAAACAAACCTTACTAAAGCTCAAAACAAACATTGCACCTCACACAATGATAGTAGGAGATTTCAACAACCCACTCTCATCAATAGACCGATCCTGGAAACAGAAATTAAACAGAGACGTAAACAGTCTAAGAGAGGTCATGAACCAAATGGACTCAAAAGATATTTATAGAACATTCTATCCTAAAGCAAAAGGATATATATTCTTTTCAGCTCCTCATGGTACTTTCTCCAAAATTGACCATATAATTGGTCAAAAAACGGGCCTCAACAGGCACAGAAAGATAGAAATAATCCCATGCGTGCTATCGGACCAACACGGCCTAAAACTGGTCTTCAATAACAATAAGGGAAGAATGCCCACATATACGTGGAAGTTGAACAATGCTCTACTCAACGATAACCTGGTCAAGGAAGAAATAAAGAAAGTAATTAAAGACTTCTTAGAATTTAATGAAAATGAAGGTACAGCATACCCAAACTTATGGGACACAATGAAAGCTGTGCTAAGAGGAAAACTCATACTTCTGATTGCTTGCAGAAAGAAACAGGAAAGAGCATATGTCAGCAGCTTGACAGCACACCTAAAAGCTCTAGAACAAAAAGAAGCAAATACACCCAGGAGGAGTAGAAGGTAGGAAATAATCAAACTCAGAGCTGAAATCAACCAAGTAGAAACAAAAGGGACCATAGAAAGAATCAACAGAACCAAAAGTTGGTTCTTTGACAAAATCAACAGGATAGATAAACCCTTAGCCAGACTAACGAGAGGACACACAGAGTATGTCCAAATTAACAAAATCAGAAATGAAAAGGGAAACATAATTACAGAATCAGAGGAAATTCAAAAAATCATCAGATCTTACTATAAAAGACTATATTCAACAAAACTTGAAAATCTGCAGGAAATGGACAATTTCCTAGAAAGATACCAGGTACCGAAGTGAAATCAGGAACAGATAAACCAGTTAAACATCCCCATAACTCCTAAGGAAATAGAAGCAGTCACTAAAGGTCTCCCAACCAAAAAGAGCCCAGGTCCAGACGGGTTTAGTGCAGAATTCTATCAGACCTTCATAGAAGACCTCATACCAATACTATCCAAACTATTCCACAAAATTGAAACAGATGGAGCAGTACCGAATTCCTTCTATGAAGCCACAATTACTCTTATACCTAAACCACACAAAGACCCAACAAAGAAAGAGAACTTCAGACCAATTTCCCTTATGAATATCGACGCAAAAATACTCAATAAAATTCTGGCAAACCGAATTCAAGAGCACATCAAAACAATCATCCACCATGATCAAGTAGGCTTCATCCCAGGGATGGTTTAATATATGGAAAACCATCAACGTGATCCATTATATAAACAAACTGAAAGAACAAAATCACATGATCATTTCATTAGATGCTGAGAAAGCATTTGACAAAATTCAACACCCCTTCATGATAAAAGTCCTGGAAAGAATAGGAATTCAAGGCCCATACCTAAACTACATTGTAAAAGCCATATACAGCAACCCAGTTGCTAACATTAAACTAAATGGAGAGAAACTTGAAGCAATCCCACTAAAATCAGGGACTAGACAAGGCTGCCCACTCTCTCCCTACTTATTCAATATAGTTCTTGAAGTTCTAGCCAGAGCAATCAGACAACAAAAGGAGATCAAGGGGATACAGATCGGAAAAGAAGAAGTCAAAATATCACTATTTGCAGATGATATGATAGTATAGTTAAGTGATCCCAAAAGTTCCAGCAGAGAAATACTAAAGCTGATAAACAACTTCAGCAAAGTGACTGGGTATAAAATTAACTAAAATAAATCAGTAGCCTTCCTCTACACAAAAGAGAAGCAAACCGAGAAAGAAATTAGGGAAACGACACCCTTCATAATAGACCCAAATAATGTAAAGTACCTCGGTGTGACTTTAACCAAGCAAGTAAAAGATCTGTACAATAAGAACTTCAAGACACTGAAGAAAGAAATTGAAGAAGACCTCAGAAGATGGAAAGATCTCCCATGCTCATGGATTGGCAGGATTAATATAGTAAAAATGGCCATTTTACCAAAAGTGATCTACAGATTCAATGCAATTCCCATCAAAATACCAATCCATTTCTTCAAAGAGTTAGACAGAACAATTTGCAAATTCATCTGGAATAACAAAAACCCAGGATAGCTAAAACTATCCTCAACAATAAAAGGACTTCAGGGGGAATCACTATCCCTGAACTCAAGCAGTATTACAGAGCAATAGTGATAAAAAAACTGCATGGTATTGGTACAGAGACAGACAGATAGACCAATGGAACAGAATGGAAGACCCAGAAATCAACCCACACACCTATGGGCACTAGATTTTTGACAAAGGAGCCAAAACCATCCAATGGAAAAATGATAGCATTTTCAGCAAATGGTGCTGGTTCAACTGGAGGTCAACATGTAGAAGAATGCAGATCGATCCATGGCTATCACCAAAGCTTAAGTCCAAGTGGATCAAGGACCTCCACATCAAACCAGATACACTCAAACTAACAGAAGAAAAACCTGGGCCGAATCTCAAACACATGGGCAATGGAAAAAGTTTCCTGAACAAAACACCAATGGTTTATGCTCTAAGATCAAGAATCGACAAAGGAGATCTCATAAAACTGCAAAGCTTCTGTCAGGCAAAGGACACTGTTGTTAGGACAAAACAACAACCAGCAGATTGGGAAAAGATCTTTACTAATCCTACAACTGATAGAGGGCTTATATCCAAAATATACAAAGAACTCAAGAAGTTAGACTGCAGGGAGACAAATAACCCTATTAAAAGAAGGGGTTCAAGTGTGGGGATTTAGCTCAGTGGTAGAGTGCTTGCCTAGTAAGTGCAAGGCCCTGGGTTTGGTCCCCAGCTCCGAAAAAAAGAAAAAGGGAAAAAAATGGGGTTCAGAGCTAAACAAAGAATTCACAGCTGAGGAATGCCAAATGGCTGAGAAACACCTAAAGAAATGTTCAACATCTTTAGTCATAAGGGAAATGCAAATCAAAACAACCCTGAGATTTCACCTCACACCAGTCCGAATGCCTAAGATCAAAAACTCAGGTGACAGGAAATGCTGGCGAAGATATGGAGAAAGAGGAGCGCCCCTCCATTCTTGGTGGGATTGCAGACTGGTACAACCATTCTGTTAATCAGTCTGAAGGTTCCTCAGAAAATTGGACATTGAACTACCTGAGGACCCAGGTATAACTCTCTTGGGTATATACCCCAAAGATGCCCCAACGTATAACAAAGACACATGCTCCACTATGTCCATACCAGCCTTATTTATAATAACCAGAAGCTGGAAAGAACCCAGATGCCCTTCAACAGAGGAATGGATACAGAAAATGTGATACATCTACACAATGGAATATTTCTCAGCTGTCAAAAACAATTACTTTATGAAATTCATAGGAAAATGGATGGAACTGGAGAATATCATCCTGAGTGAGGTAACCCAATCACAGAAAAAGACACATGGTATGCAATCATTGATAAGTGGATATTAGCCCAAATGCTTGAATTACCCTAGATGCACAGAACACATGAAACTCAAGAAGGATGACCTAAATGCGAATGCTTCACTTCTTCCTTAAAAGGGGAACAAGGATATCCTTGGGAGGGAATAGGGAGGCAAAGTTTAGAACAGAGGCAGAAGGAACACCCATTCAGAGCCTGCCCCACATGTGGCCCATACATATACAGCCACCCAATTAGATAAGATGGATGGTGAAAAGAAGTGGAGGCCGACAGGAACCGGATGTAGATCTCTCCTGAGAGACACAGCCAGAATACAGCAAATACATAGGCGAATGCCAGCAGCAAACCACTGAACTGAGAAGAGGACCCCTGTTGAAGGAATCAGAGAAAGGACTGGAAGAGCTTGAAGGGGCTCGAGACCCCATATGTACAACAATGCCAACCAACCAGAGCTTCCAGAGACTAAGCCATTACCCAAAGACTATACATGAATTGACCCTGGGCTCCAACCTCATAGGTAGCAATGAATATCCTAGTAAGAGCACCAGTGGCAGGTGAAGCCCTTGGTGCTGCCAAGACTGAACCCCCAGTGAACGTGATTGTTGGGGGGAGGCTGGTAATGGGGGGAGGATGGGGAGGGGAAGCCCATAAAGAAGGGGAGGGGAGGGGTTAGGGGTATTTGGACCCAGAAACCAGGAAGGGGAATAACAATCGAAATGTAAATAAGAAGTACTCGCGTTAATAAAGATTAAAAAAATATGAGCAGTATATGTTATCATAAAGCTAGGTTCTTCTATTTAAAGATTCTACCACATAAAGAGGAAACATATATTCAGACATACCCATGCCATTCTTTACAGAGAAGATAAAAACAAGGGCAAGAAATAGATGTATGTAAACTTATCTGCAGGTCCAATATAGTTTTTAATATCAAATATAATCTAGAAATAGACTAAAGATACTTTTTACCTTAGGGCCAAGGAATATTAGATAGGACCAAATTGGGATTATCTAAGGATCCAGCTTGCCACTATCATTGGACATGAGGACAAAGGACCATGTTTCTTTCTAACATCCTACCTGTATAATTATGACAAACTACAGATGAAATATCTTTTTTCCTTTGCCTGTTCTTATGCCAAAATATCTGAGAAAGACTACTTAACAAATAAATGGCTTATCTGAGATTAGAGCTCATGATACAGTGCACAGGAGAAGTAATAATACACAGCTAGTAACCCATCCTCTATTGTCAGCAAGCAGAAAGAGGTGAATGCTGATGTTGCCCCATTAATCAATTAAATTCAGAACCCACATTACAGATATTTCCTGAAGTTTGTCTCCTAGGTGATTTTAGATCCTGTCAAGTTGAGAACAAAATTAATCACCGTGATGTGTATAAATAACCAAGAAAAGAATAAAATAAGAATTTGTGCTTCCAGTATAAAGACCATGCTGCAGATAGACGTGTTTTTTAAATTAAACTCTTTTCTAAAACCAAAAAAGGCATGAAAGGTCAAACCTTTTATGCCTTCCAACTTTTCTAAAACATACAAGATTAAACAATCATATTTTTAAGTAAATTTTTATGGCAGTACAATGATACTTTCTCTATGTTACTTGATAATCCCTAATTTTTTTCTATTTTTGTGAGTGTAGTGTTTTTATTATCCACTGTTATTTGTAGAAATTTAGTGTTTACTTAGTGTGCATTCCTTTAGATATAGGTGACTGTAGAAACTAGAGGTTGCCATCCATTCTTTCCTACCTTATTTGTTATTTATCTATTTAATGTTTTACTTCTTTAATTAAAAAATAAAATTACAAAAAATACATTTTGGTTATATTTTTTCTTCTCATTGAAATCTACACAAATACTCCAAACCTATCTACAAATCCATGTTTATGCTTTTTCTAAAACTCTATCTTTCCCTTTCTTAAGAATATAAAGCCTACCCGAAAATCAACTAAAAATAAACACAAAAGTAATAAGACAAAATAATACCCAAACAAACAAAATGAGATAAGGTACACACAGAGACACACAAAGAATTGTAGAGTCAATAATGTGCTGCCCAACACTTCAGGGCATTTTTTTTCCTTTCTAGTGAGTGAAATTGGTATACCATGATACTCCTTTGGAGAAAATCAGTTTTTGCTTTGTCAGCAAGTTTCAATCACCAACACCTTCTTGCTGGGGATGAGACTTTGTATATATGTTTCCTTCTCAGTGCTAGCTTTTTAATCTGGTTTGACCTTGCGCAGAACTTGTGCAAGCTGTCAGAGTTCCTATGACTTCATATGTGTATCTGTATGATTGTGTTTTGAAAATATGGTTTCTTTGAAGTCATCACCTAACCTCTGACTCTTTCATTCTTTCTGCCTCCTCTTCCATACAGATGCCTGACATTTTAGGTAAGGGGTATGATAAAAAAAATCTCACTTATGATAGTGAGTTCAAAATTCCATCACTATCCAAACTCTATATTAGTTCCCTTCAACTGAAAGAAAGCTTCTCTTACGGAGGCTGAACATGGCACTGATCTACACATATAACAACAGTACATTAGCAGGAGCCATTCACTTTATTGCTATGTTCCTTTAGAATAATAAAGTTATTGCTTTTCTCTAAATGTATGTGCAAATACACACACACACAAACACCCACATGTATATACATATAGATGTATATATATACATATTTATACATGTCCATATATATACATATATACATATATATATTCTCAGGTTTGTGGCTGCTTTATCTGTGTCAGATATGAATTCTGTCTCACAGAGTGGGGCTCAAATACAATGTAAAAGAAAAGAGGTTGTTTATTCACACATTTATACCACTATTAAGTGAGTACATTTTTTTAACCAACTGACTGTTATAGATTATACGGCTTATATCTAAATATTTTTCCCTTCCAGCATCATAAGCATTAGTCAATAGGAATGAAACATTTATCTGGGCTCTGGGTACTTCTCCATGTTTGACATTGTATGTTATCCTCAGCACTAAACATTTATTATCATGTTATAGAGAGTAAATAATACCCAGAAGAATGGGCTGTGATGGGAGGGGTGATCTATGGTATCGTCTTTCATCAATGATTTAAGAATATGCAAGGCATTCCTGGCCGAATGTTTTACATGGTGACATATGATATCTATTTAGAACTTCATCTTTGATGACTCCATCTATCTTCCTTTCATATAATGTGTGTGTGTGTGTGTGTGTGTATGTGTGTGTGTGTGTGTGTGTGTGTGAGAGAGAGAGAGAGAGAGAGAGAGAGAGAGGAAGAAGAGGAGGGGAGGAGGATGGCGGAGGAAGAATGAAGAAGGAGGAGGAGGAGAAGAAAAAGAAGAAGAAGAGGAAGAGGAGGAGGAGGAGGAAGAGGAGGAGGAGGAGGAGGAAAAGGAAAAGTCATGTGGAGTTCAATAGAATATGTATTCTATTAGGTTTTAGATAAGCAACAATAACAATTGCTATCATGTATGTTTATTAGTTTGACATAGTTCCCACTAAGACTATTGCATGATCAATTTAATTTTATCCTCACAGTGAACAGAGTAGGAATGTTACATCTCTAAGAATATGTAGATTTTCACAGTGTTATATTTTTCAGACATCCACAGATGAAACACAGGTCTGTCAGAAACCAACTATGTTGATCACCATGTTACCTTGCAGCATTACCTAGAGTATGCATTGCTCAGTTTGAGTCTTGTCCTTTTAGATATCATTTCCAGTTCTTTCTATACTGAAATGGCCAGTGAATGCAGCAATATTTCAAATCACTGCTTCAGTTAGATCAGGTATCTGGAGTTAGTCAGATGGATCAAGAGAAAAGAGACAACATTGATTGCTGACACTGCAGTGCATCGGGAGGAAAGCGAAATCCTCAGTCTGGCAGAGAAGATCAGTCATTTCAACTACTTGTACCCAGAGTGTTGAACTAGCAAAATATCTGACTTTTTAGTTTATTTTTTCACAGGACACCTTTGTAAACATGTCAGTTAGAGAAATGCTTGTTGGCTGCTTAAGCCTTAGCTGTGTAGATACAGTATGTCTAAACTTTTATTTCTGCTTGAACTTACTATTTCCAGAAGCCCAAATCATATCATGATACAAAACAAGAAATGAATTCACAACTTGAGGTGACATTTCAAATCAGTTGGAAACATTCTAAATTATGATTATCAAAACACATTGATTTCTGTTTAGGAGGAGACATTTGAAATTATGAAAAGTAAATAGCAATGGCCACATTCTAAAAGCTCTTAGATGACATGGGGCAGGTTTTATTATCAGACCATAGAAATTCCGAATCCTGACTGTAAATATAATTTACCAAATTTACAGAGAGTGAAAACAGCAGTCTTCAGAGTTACTCAGAAGTGACGATAAGAGATAACCTAGTGTGGGAAAGAATTTGCTGCAGAAAGAAGAGAATTCAAATTTGTGTGCCCGCACTTTAAAACAGTCATGGTTGTATACAGCTATAACCCCAGTGCTATGATGACAGAGAAAGAATTTCTGGAGCTTGTGCACAGCAAGATAGCATCAGTATTAGTGAAAGGCTTTGAATTGAAAAAAATTGTAGAAAATCATAAAAGAGGATACTATTTACTTTCTCTGTCTTCCGCTTGAACACATAGGCATGAAGACACAGATAGAGAGACAGACAGACAGATAGACAGACAGACAGACACACACACACACACACACGCACACCATATCACACACACTAATTCTTGGTGGTCACGTGTTGAGGAATATTAAATTAATAATTTATAACCTTGAACTCATGAAAATGTCCACTTGACCTTTATAATTGCCATTGATCATGAATACTATTTTGTGAACCATGGATCCACATAGGTAAAATAAATCAGTTGTCAGAATAAAGTAAGGGCATGACATATTAATATTAGAAAATTTTAAAAACATAAGTTTACTATTTTTTTGATGTGTATGTGTGTGTGTGTGTGTGTGTGTGTGTGTGTGTGTGTGTGCTGCATGTGTGTGTGCTCACGTAGGTCTTCCGATTCCACAGCATGTGTATAGGCCAGATGGCCAATTTCTGTAATGGGTCATTATCTATGGATTCCTATGATTAAAGTGAGGGTGTTAAGCTTGTTCTGCAAGTCCTTTTTCCCTCTTGCTGGCCCAAAATAATTGTCAAAATTTAAATGAATTTCTTATAAGCAATTGATGAAGGTTATTTACTCATCATGAAGTTAGAAGTTCATATTGAAGCTCAGCAAGTCTCTGGAGTGACAATTCCATTTTATGTCAGCATAGGAGACTTGGATATCATTTGATAAGGGCTTATGACTAGTTACATAAATATTCATAAAATGACCAAATTGTATGATCCTTGAAGAAGATACCATTAAATTGGAAGACAAAGAACAAGAGCCAAATAAGTCCAGCAGCTACTGAGATGCAGTCACTGACTGAGCTGAGTCTGAGCAAACATCAAAGAAACAGTGAGCTGTACTGTAGCCTAAGTAACGATACAAGCAAAAGCACTAAAATTCCTTGAATGAGGCATATAGGTATGGGAAAAGCTCTTCAACCTGGGACTTCACTTGACTTAGGCTGCATAAACATCTACCTTCCAGAAATATACCTAACAATGAAGTTGCTCACCTCATCTCACCTGCATGAAGCTGTATACATACCAAACAATGGACTAAGACTCCCTGCACATAACATTGTTTATAAACTTTTCTTTCATGATCAACTTCCATTCAAAAGTATTCAAGAGCATATCCACATACTGGAGGGAGAAATCTGTTTCAACTGGCCTGAGACAGTTTAGAGTATATACTCAGTAAGTCGTATTGAATCCTCTGGAAAAACTTTCAAGGGAAAGATCCTTAATGTCATATACCTAATGATAATTGAATATGCATTTGATTAAATCAAATGCATCATGGAAACTGATGTTCACAGTAAATTAAGGCTTGCCTAATCAAAAAAAAAGTCAATCAAAACAGAAATATCCACACTGAACTCTGAGTAAACAATTCCTCCTTCTCGAGAGGTCCACAAATTAAAGCTACACTGAATACCAGTGTTTCTCACTTTGCTTTTGAATAAAGTTTCTTTGTCACCTTGCTCTCTGTGACTTCTTGTAATAAGATGAAAACATCCTGGAAACACCTCACCTAGACAGTAACCTCAGATAAAACTGATAAGCATCTTCTTCAAATAATGACACGAATTATGGAAGCTCTAAAAGAATTCTCCTGTTACTTTCTTGTAAGAACTTCTAAGAATGACACAAGCCATGTCTAATCTAATGCCTATTCAATGAAATCAGAAGTTATAAAAAAATTCATCCTAGTGTTGTTTTTTGTACCAATTTCAACTTTAAGATATTAAGTACAATCACATTGGAATTCCTGTTTTCTCAGAAGTTTTGATAATGTCACCTACAATTAAGCAAGAGGAGAATCCTTAATGAATTTCTCTAAAATACATTTGCATGATAGATAAAATATTAACTCTAGAATGGGAATATTAGAAAAATGCTTGTTTCTGTGTTACTGCATTGAAAATATAATTTATACCCCTTTGTCATTTTCAAAATGCAGATGTTCATAGTATACATATTAGATTATGTGGACTATTAATAATAATAAAAGTTTCTAACAATAATTGAAGAAGAGAGCCAGTACTTTGAGACAATAATGCTTCTGTCACCTTTAATGTATATAGTTTTTGCTATAGGTACACAATGATTTCTACATATGAAAGTCTAAATGCTCTACAGCTCATGCTTTCTGGTTTCAAGAAGTGAAAACTTCAGTAATAGCTTTTAACTTCAAAATCAAAATGAAAACAAAATGCATGAACAGAAAGAACAGAAGGAAAATAAAAGAAGGGAAGGAAGAAAGCATGAAAGGAAGGAAGGAAGGAAGGAAGGAAGGAAGGAAGGAAGGAAGGAAGGAAGGAAGGGAGGGAGGGAACAAGGAAGAAACAGGAAGAGATTTGGTAAGTCGCTCATTTGACAGGCTACATGCCAGTATGGAAGACACCCTTGGATGAGTTCCAAAACTGTACAAGATCAGGTATGGTTGTTCGTATCTATAATTTATTGGTGAATATCAGACATTCAAAGTCATCACTGGATATATAGTGAGCTTCAGGCAAGTCTGGGGTTTATGAGACCCTGTGGAAAAAAGAGAGAAAGAGAGAGAGAGGGAAGGAGCTAGTGACCAAGGGGTAGAGGAAGAAAGGAAGGACTGACTTCGAGCGATAGCGATGCAAGATGGCAGCCACCACAGGCTCTGGAGTAAAAGTCCTTTGAATCCGACTGTTGGAAGAGCTGGAAGAAGGCCAGAAAGGAGTAGGCGACAGCACAGTTAGCTAGGGTCTGGAGGACTATGAGGACATGACACTCACAAGATGGACAGGCATGATAATTGGGCCTCCATGAACAATTTATGAAAACCGAATATGCAGCCTTAAGATAGAGTGTGGGCCACTCTAGTATCCAGAAGCATCCCAGTCTGTGAGATTTGTAACAAGAGTCAATATGAACGGCGTGAGCAGTTCCAATGGAGTGGTGGATCCACGAGCCATGGCAGTGTTGGCAAAGTGTCAGAATTCCCACAGCATCAAAGTTATCCTGCAGGAACTGAGGCACTTGATGATGTCAAAAGAGAACATGAAGCTGCCACAGCCACCAGAAGGACAGTGTTACAGCCATTAGTCACCAAGGCCCCGGCCTCCCTTCCCCATCCAACCCAAGTCTTCATTTTCCACAGTAGTGAATTTTCTAGATCCATCTGTAGACCTCAAAGTACTGGAGAGGAAGCTCCACTCAGACTTCATCCTGAGACACTGCTCTCATACTAACTTCTTGTCCATTTGAAATACCTAAGTTGTGCTGTGTAACATCATCTGTCGAGTATAACCGCTGTCTGCCTGGTTGAACTTCTGGGATCAATAAGGTGTGTTGAAATCAGTTTCCTTTGGGAGCGGTGGGCATAGCTAACGCAACTGTGGACAGACACGTCTCACACAATCACCTGCTGCTGGCACTTGGCCTGGATATGCCTTTGCCCGCCCTGCCCTCTGCCACAGCTGTGTGGTGGCCCATAGAATAGATGGGGAGGTTTCAGGTAGCAGCTGTGCGACTGACCATCACTAGGCTCGGGGTGCTCTGGCTGTACCCATGCTTTCTTAAGTCTTAAGTGATTGCCCCATCCAAGCCATGGTCCCCACTCCTCCACTCCCACCCTTGGTCAAAGCTTAGATTGTAACCTCCCCTCCCCTGAAATTGGCCGCGGTTGAGGAATTCAGAGCTTCCAGTCTCCCCACCTTTATCAAGGGGTGCTGCTTTCCCCTCCTCAAGTCCCTTGTTGCCCATCACCACCCAACACTTGCTGTAGCCAGAAGCCATCAGATGAGGTTGAAAACGCCTGGCCTCCCTCCCTTAGCTCTGGACCACACTTGTTCACCTGCCACCAGCCTGGGAAGGGAGCGCTGGGTCTGCGGCCCTGCCACCACCATCAGCTCCTGAGCTTTGAGCTCAGGTCTAGAGGTGAACAGAGCAGTCACAGGGCGACTCAGACGGGCCACCGCTCAGGGTCCTAGGATATATGCCTAGAGAAAGGCCATGTGGAGAGTCCTCAGTGCGCATGGTTCTGAGTTGGTTCCTTTTCCCATAATTGCTTTGTTTTTACACGTTGAAGAGGTTTGAACAGGGCTCTCAGTCACCCTGACCACCCATCGGGTCTGGAGTGGAGTCTGACAGCTGGAGCAGGAGGCCCTGACTCTGCTCCTCAGTGTTGCTCCTCAGACCCTGGCAGGGACCCAGAGGAGCTCTGTGTCACCATGTTCACAGATCGTTTGCAGATAGGTGGGCCTGGCTCCTGGCTCATTGACAAGCTCCCCACTCTGTTCAGGACCACTAAATGTTGAAATGTGGATGCATACTGAAATGAAGGCAATTCGAGGTGTTGCAAAGAGGAAAAAGAAAAGGACTGAGCAGATGACACGCTGGTGATTCTTTCTTAGTCCATTCAAGCCTCATTAAGTTTCAAATTTTTCAAACTAGCCATATTTACAGCAAAATTCAAAAAGACAATGATAATAACCACATGGCAGTCACTTGGGGAGGGAATTTGCTCACAGTGGTAGAATGTAAATGAGCCGAGTTGATAGTATAAGAATAAGACAAATCCTCAACTGATTGATTTGAAGTATCTTTTCCCACATATGAGCTTACTTTAATGAGAGGAATTGTGGACATGTCAACCTTTAATGAAGTACAATTTTTTAAGCCTTCTCTATTCCTATTTTCAGTCATGGTGACTTCATGCCGGATTTTCTGATAGTATATATCAGCATGATATCATCTTACTAAAATCAATAGGAAATACAGTCCAAATTTTTGAATCCCAATTAATTAAAGATGTATATTTATACAAAATTGTTTGTATCAAATTCGACGAAGTTGTTTTCATGAATAAGAAAGGCACACAGAACTAAACCCTTAACAAAAATTAAAATCAGGACCTATAGAAAAGGCTCATGGGTTTTCCTTGGTCTCTAGTAGAGAACCTAAGTTCAGTGTCCAGTATCTATACTTGGTGGGTCATTACTACTTGTCAATCGAGCTCTGGAAATTGGGTACCCTCTCCTACATTTTGCAAGTACCTGTACTCATTTGTGCACACATGTACAGATGCATGAAGCATATATTTAAAACCGCTTTTAAATATGAAAAACTAAAAAAAGTCAAAAAGAAAATGAAGGACAAAGAACAATGATTTGAATGTAAGTCATGTTAATACTGTACATATCTATAAAAAAAGTCATTTAACATAACCTTGAAACAGCATAATTCAGATAGTTAAAATGCAGTCCCACACTCCTACCCAGTAGTTAATATCAAATTATTCTCTATAGTTATTCAAATCAATATTCAAATCAATAATTTCTACAGGTGCATTTAATAGTCTTTGTTCGTTAAACTAATCAAAATCTATGTTGTAGTTATTTGAAGAGAAAGAATTTTATGAATCACGTGATATCAACTGAATAAATATGAAAATTACGTATGCAAACTTTACAAAAGTTAGTTTCAACACAAAAGTATAAATTTACAATTTAATAAACAAGGAACTAATTGATCAACCAAATGTTAACAACTAAAATTCACCTATGTATGCAATAGAAAATAATATTTGAGATATAAAATTAAGACTTATGTTAGTAAAATAATGCATAAGTTATTTTACTTAAAAAGAAAATCTTATGATCATATTAATACAGCTAGAAAACATTAAGAAAAACTTAATACTCTTAAAAATGGGATACACATGCACACAAATTTAGAAAAGTTTGATACATATACATTATATTATAATGTCACTTCAAAAGTTAGAACTATCATTGTGTTTGTTATGAATGAAAGGAAGATGTTTCAGACCATAAACAGAAATAAAATTTTCTGGAATTTTACATAAATAAAAGGCATTTACATAAATAAAAAATTTTTAATAACATCTCCATCATAATTAGATGAGTATGTTCCTGCCTTCTTGCAATGAACATTGAATTGATCTCTATTGTATCAAGAAAATTGTGATAGCTGTTAGGTACAGAGAATGAAAAGCTGTCCTCTGGACAGCTCATGGTTATCACACTCATGAACCCACAGCACCTGTGTTAACACAATACTTTCACATGATCAAGCCAGCTAGAGTCAGGGCTTAGATGGGGTGACCAACCCTTGCCAATGCCATATTGAGGGGCTTTTGGCATTTGATGGCTACTGGTGAATGAAGAATCATTCATTTTGTGGGGGGGGGGTATTGCCTTGGTAATTTGCTTATGCTTCAATAGATTCCCTTCACGAGTGACACTAGATTCTGATTCTTTGATGAGATCTAAAAACTAAACAGATGAAGACATGGTGTCAGGAGATGTATCATAGGAAATGTGGTGAGATTTGGTAAAGAGAATGTAGAGTGCATACAAGTATATTTCTTTATATAAAAAATAAAGAAAAATATGAAAGGACAAATGTTTACTTAATTAACAGAAGATAGAATATCTCTATAGACAAATTCTAAATAGCTTATAAACATAAAGCTAGAAATAATAGATGAGTTTAAAAGATGTACAAATTTTCTTCACTGTTTAAGAGATCATCGTAAGAGATCATGGGAGAGAATGTAATGTATTATAATATACTTTCAAATGTAAAAGATTAAAACTTTAGGTTAGTAATAAATACAAGGTTTTTCACCGACTGAGATTATGTATAATCAGTTTGAGCTAATTCCTCCCAGTTAAATTATACGCATTTCTAAATTCCTCAGAAAAACAACCTTAGAATAACTACTTTTAGTCCCCCAAAGTCCAGGGAATTGGGGCAAAAACTCTTCAATGGTTTCTTCAAGCTGTACATAATTATTTTTATATTTATTACTAAACTAAAATTATGATCTTTTACATTGGCACAGAATGTATTTGATACAAATTTAGATTTTTAAGATTTTCTTTAATATAAATTTCTCATTGATTTAAAATTAATATTGTTACTCTGATGTACACGTATTGTGCCCATACAACACATTTCAGCATAGATGGCTTATACCCAGTCCTTTTCTGCTATTAAAAAATAAAGCTGAGATGATTAAGCACGTGAGTTTAAGGCCAAATAGCAAATTCATGTCTCTAAGTTTATTGTTAGAATGCTTTCAAGATAATTTATTAAGATAATTAATGGACAACAGTCCAGATTGCTTATATAGTTAGATGGTTTCTAAAAAACACCAGAAGTCCACAAAATATGACATTTAATGTTAACTTTCATTGAGACATGCCCGCTCCCACCAGCTCCCCCTTGGTATATTCAAAGAAGAAATTGAAAATCTCCACCTCCACGTGAGGTGATTTATCGTGGCAGATAGGCACTATGCAAAAATTGCTCCAATTCTTCTACAGACTAATTACTGGCCAGAAAAGGAAACATTGCAGAATAAGTTGGCTGAAAATTTCTGCCAAGCCAGAATGATTAGCCCTTCAAAATTCAGTGTTTCAAAAGTCTGTCTGATGATCCTAAGCCAGAAGCCTGAGGACTTGCTCTCACGTGTTGCTCACAGGGGATTGTGCAAATAGAAAATTGTCTCTATAACCTGTCTCAGTTCTAGAAGCCATGCTAGGCTTCCTATATTTACAGATATATGGCTCATTCTCAGATTACTGGCAGGGTTGAAAACTTAGTATAATCTTACAACCCACTCAGACTATTTAACTTTGAGAATACATATTTAATTAGTTAGTTATCAGATAATACATGAGCTAGCCAGGATATAACAGATTTTAAGCCTTTTAAAAGCTAAAATATATAACTAAATGTTCTGTTTAACTGATAAAAGTTGGGCTGGGTGTTAGGTACATCTGATACTTTTAAATTACAGAATGATAATAGTTGTGCTCAACTTATATTTGAGAAAAAAGTTTCTGTTTTTTTTTAATTAAAAGGGTAAAAGAGTAGATTGATGTCATTATTAAGGGAAGGGAGGTACAGGATAGAACCAGGCCTGTCATTGGATAAGAAGGAAGGATGGGTGGGAGAAAAGTTTTAGAGAGGCAGAGGAAGCCAGAGTGAGAATGTGAGAGCACAGAGAACATGGCAGTAGATGTTTAGATGCCTCTCTGTACATATTACAGGTTGTTATGACTATTCTCAAGGGATGGGTGTGTACAGGATTTTGTGCTGTCTAGATTGGCAAATTATATCTTATCAATTGGATCAGAAAATATTGTTTGATGTGTTCTTTCATAAGGCAACTTAATTGAGTTTAAGAGAGTGTATGGTGGCCAGATGCATGGGCCTACCAAAGAATTGGGATGTGTATGCCTGGCGTGATGGAAACCCAACCAAGAGGGCTGTGGATGAGGGAGGAGCAGCCCGACAGGGTGCCGTGTTGGGAAGAATAGTGTGTCAGAAAGTAGATGGGACAGCATGGAGCCACTGAGATAAATTATTGCTATTTCCAATGGCACCAGAAATATTAAGGGAGTGAGACAGCCAGGGTATACCTGGGAACCAGTTCTGTTTTGTTTTGTTTTTTTGTTTTTATTTTTACTGCAGCACATATATTGTGTGTCGAGTGTCCTGAAGGGAAAACATGCTTAAGTCCTTGAGTATGAAGTGATTTATTGCATCATGGCCACATATAACCATGATGGGATACTAAAGACAAAGATAGGAGAGTGAAGATTTTTAATTTCCAAGAAATTATAGGATTTTGGTGTCCCTCAATCCTACGATTTTTTGGGGGTAGGATATATACCTTGTGATCTAGACTAATAGATGAATCACAGAAAGAAAAAAGGTGGAGGCAGAGTTACCATTAAAGGTTTTTGGGGCCTGGGAATCAGATGCAAGGGACAGAGAGACTACAAGGCCACAGAACATGTTGCTTATCAATTATATTGAGGTTACAAAGGGGATGGCAGGTTTGAGGAAAGCAGCCAGTTAGACAGGACTGTGATCTAACACTTCCCTGCTTATGAAAGAAAATTCAAAAGTCACATCCAGCTGAAAAGTCTTATGAATACTATGAAGTACCTATTAATGTGGGGAGCCAGGACTGCCCAAGGCTGTCTGAAAGACCTGGACAAAAGAATAACTGGAACACTAGTTCTATGCCCTTACCCAGGATCAAACTTGTCAAGGCCTGTCTGATGCTGAAGCCAATGTCTTAAAGGAGTCAAGGTTGAGGGAAGAGACTCTTGCCTTAGGTTGTGGATATCAGTTCTTAGGCAGCTGTAACTGTGGTATCCCATGTTCTTTTCGTCAGCATTGTCTGACTTAATCATTTGCTGACTTAGTTGTTCCCCATGTACAACCACCAATACCCCCAGGACTGCAAATTATAAATATGATTCTACAATTTCTAATAAAGTGCAAATAAATTTCAAGCAATCTTCACAAAAATGTTTACTAACAGCAATCACATTTTAAATCAGACAAACTAAAAATAAATTGAACACCATGTGCTCCAGCTGTATATCCTCGGGACATAACTCCAAGACACCAAATTACTACAGAGGTACTTGTACAGTTTCACCCATTGTTGCTTAGTTCCCAGCAGGGAGGAAATGCAATTCATATGAATCCTAATGGGGTGACTGCTCTGCTTTTCCTATCAGTTATTTTGCTATACTGCCACTATGCCATCCTCATCGTGCAATCCTAGATAACACAGTGATCTATGACTACAAGATATAATTTTTGACTATGTAATTGCAAATATTGGAAGAGAAATGAAGTCTTAAACACTGCTATATATTTATTTAAATGTCCCTGTTTGTTTTATTCCAGAGACTGTGCTGCAAAAGGTATATACACACTTCTCCCTCATTTCCTCTGCTGAAGGCTGTGTGGCTCAGTTTTAATTCTCATGTGATAAAGTATCAAATTCTCTATACTATTTCAAGAGATGTATCTCTCTTATTCCTTTTCCATTTAAAGAGTCTAAACTGTCCTTATATCAAACTATGCTGTTTATATAAGAGGCAAACCCAGAAATATCAACTGTGCTTCACAAGGTAAGTATGCAAAATACGGTTTTATAGAAATGCTTGTAATGCATCTCCTCCTGTTTTTATTTTCTGGTCTATTCAGGTGTGTTTTATAATATCCACCTGCAGAGTTATCTATGGAAAATTACAAACAAAAGCAAAAACAGAAAACAATTAAGATCTGTTATCAAATCTTAAGCAAACATTCACCACTCTAGGACTGGGAAATTGCTCAGTGGGTAGAAACGTATGGACCTGGGTGTGAATATTCAGCATGTATACATAATGCCAGGCATAGGGGATAGCTACACATAACTATTACCTCTGAATCCTGAGGGCTCACTGACCAGTTCTCCAATCCCACACTAAATTTCTAGTTCAACAAGAGAACTATGTCAAGAACAGTGAACAGCACTAAGGAAGATGCTTGAAATCCCTCTCAGAACTCCAAAAACACATGCACAGATGGGTAAAGCCACAGTTACAGGCATGCACCACACACTCACATCCACCAACATTCTTACAACACACAACACCACAGATACATAGAAAATGGTTAAGGGACTGCAGGGTAATTCTTAATTTGCTGTTGTCACCCAGCATGTATCTTAGATACTGATAATAACCAAGAAAAGATTAAGCTGGAAGAGAGTTTTTCCATAGTTTTAACTTTATTTTTCCTTTATTTTAATTTAATTAAAATGCTTTCGTAATTTTACACAAAATACTATATCCAGATTTATGGAATTCTAGAATCACCCAGGACAAAAACTTTTGAGCATGTCTGAGAGAGAGAGAGAGACATCAGACTGGAAGAGTTCTAGTGCAAAGGCCCTCCAGCCAGAAGCTGGAACCGAGATGCCCTTCAACAGAGGAATGGATACAGAAAATATGGCATATTTGCACAATGAAGTACTACTCAGCTTTTAAAAACAATAACTTCATGAAATTCCTAGGCAAATGGATGGAACTAGGAAATATCATCCTGAGTGAATTAACCCAGTTCGTAGATACTAGTCCAAAGCTTGGAATACCCAAGATAAAATTCATAGACCATATGATGCTCAAGAAGGATGAAGAACAAAATGTGGACACTTCAGTCCTTCCTAGAAGGGGGAACAAAAACACAGTGGAGCAGAGACTTAAGGAAAGGCCATCTAGATGGTGCCCCATCTGGGGATCTATCACATATGCAGCCAGCAAACCTAGTTACTATTGCTGATGCCAAGAAGTCCTTACTGATGGGAGCTTGATGTGGATGTCTCCTGAGAGACTCTGCCAGAACCTCACTGATATAGACAAGCACGCTTGAAGCTAACCATCGGACTCCATGGGACTCCAATGAAGGAGTGAAGGAAGAGCTGAAAGGGTTTGCAAACCCATAGGAAGAACAACAATATCAACTAGCTAGACTAATCACTGCTCCTAGGGATTAAACTACTAACCAAATAGTACTCATGTAAAAGCCTAATGCTTCAGTTGCATATGGAGCAGAGGATAGCATTGTCTGGCATCAATAGGAGGAGAAGCCCTTGGTCCTGTGAATGCCCCTTTCTCCAGTGTAGGGGAATGGCATGCTATTGAGGTGCAAATGGGTGAATGGGAGGGGAAACATCCTCATGGAAGCAGGGGGTGGGGTGTGGGAGAGTGGGTAACTAGGCAAGGGAATAACATTTGCAATGTAAATATATAAAATATCAAGTTAAAATGTTACTACTGCTCTTAATAACCCTGTATGCTTTTAAAATCCATTTGTCAAAATTCTTACTAAGTCTGTTTTGTTTTCACACATGGACTATGATGGATTAACACCATGTCTGGGAATATCTTCTCAATATTAGACATAACATCTGAATATGTGATTATTTATATCCATTTTTTGTCCAAGAAGAATCCGATGCCAAAGAAAATTTCCTCTTTTTGATTAGCATGGAAATTATATTCAAAATAAGCTAATTAAATAAAGGATACCTGAGTGTATACACATTCATATACATATTCATATATATGAATATGTGTGTATATATGTATACATGATGTAGGCCTCCTTCACAGGGCATTTAGGCCTTAACAGTTCCCTCAGGCCTTCATGTTTTACCTAGACCTTTAACAGCCAGCAGCTTTGCCCTCTAAGCAACCAGTCTACAGAGGAATTCATAGAGAAACCCTGTCTGAAAAACTAGGGGAGGGAGACAAACAGATTAACAGATTGATCTCTCTCTCTCTCTCTCTCTCTCTCTCTCTCTCTCTCTCTCAATGTGTGTGTGTGTGTGTGTGTGTGTGTGTGTGTGTGTGTGTGTGTGTTCAACTGAGGAGGCACTGGCAAATAAATGTTTGCCCCTCCTCTGTAAGCCAGTCCTCCCCAATACTGCTTTTCCTTTTCCTTAGTTTGTTTGGTTTATTCCAAGTTAATTGTATCTGTTTCTTTAATTTCCTCTCCATTTCTTTAGTTGAGTCAGGGGTCTTTGCACATAAGCCCTGAAAATCAGTACCTGGAACAGGTCTGCAGTCTGCTCACAGGGTTCTACCCACCTCCACCTCTTGAGTGATGCAATAAAAGACATGCAGCACCACACCTGGTTTCTTTTCACTGTACATTTACTTTAGTTCCAATGTTCATTCAGGTCTGAGAGAGGAGAGAGGGAAGGAGGGAAGAGAGACAGAGAGGAACAGAGAAACAGTGACAGAGAGGGAGAATTGTAGGTTATTGTTCCATCTCTTCAATCACTGTCTGTTGTTCGCCATCTTGGCAACCATGCCCCGCAACCCTTCCTTGGGTAAGATCAAGCATAATGGCGGCAACCATATAATTCCTGCTTAGTCGCACTGAACACTCCAGTTATCACTACCTGTGGAGAATTGAAAGGGGGCTCCTCTGATCTATAGAATAGTACCCTTGAATGGAATGAAGAGCACAACAAGCGTTATTTGTTTTGAAACATAAGACGTGGAAAGAACTACATGTGTGGATTTACAGACAGAAAGACAGAGAGACAGAGAGACAGGATGGACAGACAGAGAGACAGGATGGACAGGACAGAACAGGACAGGACAGGAGAAAAAAACAAGAACACAAACAAAAACTCAAAATGGAAATCCGGTTCCAAATCTGTCTGCACTGTCGCTCTAGTGTTGATGGTCCAGCTTATAAAAGCTTATACATGAGTGGGTGCGGGAAATGCTGCTGGGTGTTCGGTTCAGGTCCAAATTATTGCGGGTAACTAGACAACAAAGAAAGCAGTTAGACTGACTTCCACAGTGTTTGGTTTCTGAGTGTGTTATCACACAGAATATGTAATGAATTCCAGCAGTAACAGCAGAAACAACCAATGAGAAAGTGTCCTTATAATATTAGTAACTGCAACAAAATGGCAGACTAGCCAGGTAACAGTTCCCTAGCCATTAACTAATCTGACATAGGCCTTCTTCACATTGCATCTAGATAGGCCTTCCTATCTTCCTCTCCAGTGCTGAGACCAAAGTGAGATCAAAGTCATGCATCACCATGGGTGCCTTCCTTTTCATTTTTTTCTTCCATCCTAGGAAGTGTGTGTGTGTTTGTGTTTGTGTGTGTGTGTGTGTGTGTGAGAGAGAGAGAGAGAGAGAGAGAGAGAGAGAGAGAGAGAGCGCTTTAGAGAGAGAGCTTTAAAATCAGCACTCAAGACTTTTTTCTTCCTATCCCTATCCCAATCCCCCCAAACCAGCAGTAAAGCCACCAGGACTAGAGACAGAGGAAGATGAAATCTCTAGTATGAAAAACTAGAGGAGGGAGATAAACAGATCTCTCTCTCTCTCTCTCTCTCTCTCTCTCTCTCTCTCTCTCTCTCTCTCTCTCTCTCCCTCTTCCTCATAATTTGGTAAAGTGTTCCCTTTGTGCTGTGTGGATTCTACTTTATTTAGCATCACATCATACTAGCTCCAAAGAGGAGTCAACAGTCTCTTGGCGTGCAGGCAGTTGTTGCCTGCTTTAAATAATTTTTGGTGTGTTTGTTTGTTTGTTTGTTTGTTTGTTTCAAAACCCAGGGCCTGCCTTCGTTCAACAGATCCAAACCCAGTTCTCCGAGGGGAAAATGGAGTCAAGTCCGAAGTCACCGGCATTTAAGTCATCTGCCATTGACAGTCATAGGAGATGGGAATATCGTGCTTTCTCCAATGGAGATTCACCTGGGTATGCATCAACCACATATAAGGACAGGCCTGGGGTACAATGGGGTGGTGGATGGGGAGGAAGGATCTGGAAAGAGCTTTGCAATGGGAAACTATGATCAGAATGTTGCACAGAAAACAAAATGTGTACTTTAAAAAACAAAAAACAAAACAAAACAAAACAAAAAGCTCCCGATATCTATCCAAAAAGGAAAGGAAAAAAAAAAAACCGACAGCAGAACTTTACTAACTGCAAATGTTCCATCTCCCTGTATCCAACCACTCCACTCCCAGATAGGGAGATGATAGTTTGCACTTCTGCCCCAGTTGGGCTATCGAGGTTAAGAAAAGGGGAACCACCTCTGTGGTTATGTGATACACACACGAAATAAAATAAAAGGAGTGGATAGACGTGCCTGGCATTTTAAGATGCTCAATTTCTTTGCCAGCTTCATTTTGTTTCATTCTTTTAAAGGTTTATTTATTGATTTTCATTTATATGAGTACACTAAAGCCCTTTTCATATACACACGGCAGTAGAGTACATGGGATATCCCTTTGCAGAGGGTCGTGAGCCACTATATGGTTTCTGTGGCATGGAACTCAGGACCTCTGGAAGAGCAGAGCGGTGAGTGCTATGAACCTCGGAGCCATCTCTCCAGCCCTTCACAAGCTTTATTTAACTAAATATTAAACATGAATCAGAAACGCCAAATCCTGTAAATATGGTCCAGATTCAGCCTTACTTAGAAATCCAGAGCTGGCAGGGCGAGGCTGGGAGTGAGCAAAGGGAGTCTTCCTCTTTCCCTGAGGGTGTGCTATCAATTCCATGACCATTTCCAAACAGCTGGGTGTGAGTCTAACTAAGGTTTTCTTCAGTCATTTGCCATGAGCCAGAGCACTGAAAGGACAGCAAGGGATCAGACATTCACACTGAAATCGTCACTCACTGATTTCAGGCAGAAAACTTGCCCCCCCTAAAGAGGCACCGCCTGGCTCAGTGCTGAAGCAAAGTGTGCTAGGGCAGCAGCAGTATTTCCCGGACAGTCCTTCAGGGACATGTGTCCCACGCTACATCTCGCCAGCAGGAACGACGCGGCACACACAGGATCCTTCTGCAGAAAAGCTTTAATGCGTCTTGAGAGGGAGAGCATAAGCTTACAATGCAGAGACGCCGAGTGAGGAATAACCGTCCCTTATATAGGAAACTATCCTCGCCTAGGACGTGTCACTCTCTGACTGGTCGCTGCCAATTATGCCAGATGACGTACCAAAGCGTACGTGTCCCTTTGAGTAGGGAAGTTACCAGGCGCCTGCATATTGCCCTTTTTACTAGATGCGTTCTGCCGGATGCCGGTGCCATCTTGTAATGGAGTATGTGAGGACAACTCCTCACATCTCCCCCTTTTCTGTTTTTTAAGCAAACAGGACACCCAGATATAGGAGGGCGAAGACAGAGGTCATATCCTCGTACAAAGTTGGCGAACCTGTACAAGAGAGATACCCTTAGGCTGCTGTTGGGACCCAGGGCACTCCCGACCCGTCGCACTGCCATTTTTCGAGGGAGGGAAAACTGGGGCAGAAACCCTCATGTAATATGACATGCCTTCCAGAGAGCGTATTTTGTAGAACTTCCCTGTGCGATGCTAAGCTTGTCACCCCTCATGGGCTGCTCAAGCCGGACACTCTAATCCTGTGCAATGAACCGAGGTTCTAGGAGTGCAAGAGCTGTCCAGCCGGCGACCTGTTGCTTGAGCATGGTCAACCAGATATCGGCTGACGCTCCTTGTTCAAGGGCTACAAGCGCCTGGGCGATCACTACTTTGTCATTTCTTGTTTGACATCTCAATTTGCAAAGCAACCAGAGGAGTAACACTAATCCACAGCAGAGGATCACTCCAAAAATCCCACTCCCACCCATTCCTTGAAATAAGAGACTGCTGAGGTGATCCAGGACGACAATCGCTCCGTCAAAGTCGGGTAGAATTTACTTGAATGATGGTCGCTCTCAGCTCCCGAAGTGTCTGTTCAAACTCCGAGATCCAATTCTGTAACAGATGCTGTGAAAGACTCTTAGACAGATTAGCAGCTCGGGTAAATTTGTCATATTATATGGAGGTGACACAAAGCCTGGGAGTTTTTGCTCACAGCCAAGCTGGGCCAGTTGCCATAGAATGTCTAATTGCTCTCGGACCAGATCTATACTTTGGTTGACAAGCATAAGGCCTCCCTGTCTCTGAGTATTGGCCGAGGCCTGTCTGTCCCGAGCCACAGAGACGGTGACCGATAAATCATTGATAGTTTGGGTTGTCTGTACTGAATTTGACAAGGCCAATGCCGAGGCAGTAACCAAGGCAGCGACTGCTGTCGTAGCAATAATGCCAGCAATAATTGCAGAAATACCAAAATCTCTTTTTCCTCTAAATGAGGTCATGATCCCCGGGGTATCAACAGGGATCGGGATAAAGCGAGGCATGTGGGTAACTACTGCGATATTTTATATGAGTAGCTGTCCAGACAGAGGCAGCAGGTTTGATGTTCCCCGTCCAGGAAAATGACAACCGTCCCTTTCCGCACTTTCCTCCAAGTAGCATCGCCATGGGCATAAGATCAGTGCAGCTACCATTAACCCAATGTAAGGCCACCACCATAGAGAACTGTGGCGTTAGCCACAATGTCCTCCTCACCAGTTCCCCATGTGGCCTCCCTTAACCAAGCAGAAGATTGATTACATAACATAATGCAAGGGAGATCAAAAGCTGTTTTGTTGAATATGCCAAAACAAAGGCTGCCCTTAAGGGGAATAGTCCTATTTTCTTTTAGTCGTTCAACCTGTGGATCCTTAGGTAAATAGGCCAGTCCTAAATCCCTGTTAGTGGTACATCACCGGCATCAGGAGTGGAAAGGTTGACATTATTCCCCATCGTAGCTCGCCCTGCACCGTTGCTGGCATCCATGGAAGAAGAGTGAGGAGGTGCAGGAGTCCCAGTCCCTTCTTGATCACTTGCTTTGATGCTCCGAGTAAGTCGTCCAGGGATCCATATGGGATTTTCATTGTCCTGTGGAAAAACACAGACAGCTCCCCTGGATCTTATTAAAACAGGATCCGGGCCTTTCCATTCATTTGTCAATACATCCTTCCATTTGACTAATTCTTTTGTCCTCTTGGGCTCTGAGCAATGTCGCTCAGCCGCTGTTTGTCCAGCTTCATCAAGATTTAAAAAATTTAAGGTAAAAAGGGCCAGAGCAGTGGCCACTCGGGGTGTTGGGGGGAGTTCTATCATAATTCTCCCTCTTTGTTTTATTAAATATGATTTGAGCGTCCGATGAGCAAGCTCTATGATTCCCTGTCCTTGAGGGTTGTAGGGCAGGCCCGTCAGGTGGGTAACCTGCATCTGAGCACAAAACTGACGGAATTTTTGAGATGTGTAGGCGGGGCCATTGTCAGTTTTTATACATTTTGGCTTTCCCCAAGCACTCCATGCTTCAAGGCAGTGCTGAATGACATGTGTTGTTTTTTCTCCTGTAAGTGGGATGGCATGTAGAATGCCAGAACATGTGTCTATAGATACATGCACATACTGTAATTTTCCAAAAGTAGAATTATGAGTAACATCCATTTGCCAGATTTGCAATGGCTGTATTCCTCTCGGGTTGACCCCGATGTGAGGAACTGGGAGGAACTGGCAGCACTGTTGGCACTGGGTGACTATATCACGTGCCTCTTTTCTAGTTATAGAGAAGCGGCGGCGTAAAGTTTCTGAGGTGACATGGAAATTGCCATGAAAGGCTTTAGCGGCCTCTAAAGGAGAGGCCAGGGCCACAGCTATCATTTTTGTGGCTTTGTCAGCCAAATCATTCTCTGAACTCATTGGGCCAGGGAGTCCAGAATGGGCCCGTATATGAGTAATGTATACAGGGAATCTTCTATTTAATAGGATAATTTGGATTTTTCGGAAAATATCTGCCACCTTACTAGTGGTTTTAATTATACCGGCGGTTTCAAGAATACTAACAGCATTAACCACATAGGAGGAATCTGAAACAATATTTAGAGGAACCTGGAATTTTTCAATGACCTCCATGACCACTAGGCATTCTACCACTTGGGGTGAGGTTTCAAAATATTGTCGTGAGAATACTTGGGAGTTTACCACATATGCTCCCACCCCTGTTTTTGACCCATCCGTATACACTGTTATCCCCTCCTTTAATGGTCTGTGGGATGTGACGCGAGGGAAAACAACAGGTTGTGATCTTGCAAAACACAATAGGGGGTGTTTAGGATAATGATTATCTATCTTCCCTGTAAAGGATGTGAGCAGCACTGCCCAATCATCAGAGGTAGCGGCTAGAGTTTGGACCTGGTAGGGTGTATATGGGATAATCAAGGATTGGGGTGGAGTCCCAAAATGACAGATGGCAGCTTTTAGGCCCTTAATAGCCAGATGTCCTACTGCGGCTGGATACCAATCAATAATCTTCACAGGGGAAGCATGTGGATGGATCCATAACAGTGGACCTTGTTGCCATAAAACTGCAGTGGGTAAATCCTTGATATCTAGTACACAGAGTGAAAAAGGCAGAAACCAATCAATGCGTTGCAATTGGGCCTGTTTTATGGCATCTTCTACTTTTAGTAAGGCCTTGGTTGCAGCGGGAGTTAGCACACGAGGGGAGGTGATGTGGCCGTCCCCTTCCAATATTTCGAACAAAGGTTTTAATTCCGCGGAAGGGATTTTCAAAAATGGTCTCAACCAGTTGATATCTCCCAAGAGCTTCTGAAAGTCATTAAGAGTATGGAGGTGGTCTCTACGGATTTCCAGTTTCTGGGGTATAATCTTATCAGGGAAAATAATGGACCCTAGAAAATGACCTGTGTCAGCAATTTGGACCTTTTCTGTAGCAATATGTAAGTCCCATTGTTTAAGGGTTTTTTGTAATAAGGAATAGGCTTGTTTGAGTAATTCTAAGTCTTTATGACACTTCAATATATCATCCATGTAATGGATTAACAGTAAATTTGGATAGGTCTCCCTGACTGGTTTGAGGGCTTCCTGAACATATAACTGACACATCGTAGGGCTGTTGGCCATGCCCTGAGGTAGGACCTTCCACTGGTATCTTTTATCAGGTTCAGTATGATTAATTGATGGGACAGTAAAAGCAAACCTGGGCCTATCAGTGGGGTAAAACAGAATAGAGAAAAAACAATCCTTGATATCTATTATTACCAAATTCCAATCTTTTTGTAGGGCCGAGAGTATAGGAAGGCCCCGCTGAATGGGTCCAAGGGATTCCATCTGATCGTTAATGGCCCTCAAGTCATGGAGTAGTCACCATTTTCCTGATTTTTTTCCTTATTACAAAAATTGGGGTGTTCCAAGGAGAGGTGGAGGGCTCCAAATGTCCCAATCTTAATTGTTCATCCACCAGTCCTGTAGCTGCCTGTAATTTCTCAGAGGTTAATGGCCATTGGGGAACCCACACCGCATCTTCCGTCCTCCATGGTATGGGTCGTGCTGCCCCAATGGCGCCTAGGAAAAACCCAGGCCTTGTTTATGGGGGTTGGCGATCGGTTCAATGGGCGTGAAACGACCCTGTTCTAATCGCCCTAGGCCTTTCCCTTCCTTATAGCCCATCCTTGACATCATGTGGGCCACTTGTGAGGGGTATTCATTAGATAAGGTCAGTCCCATGGTCTGCATAACATCCCTCCCCCAAAGATTAACAGGCAGGGGAAGTACATAAGGAATAAATTGTCCCTGTCGGCCATCGGCAGTTGTCCAAGTTAGAGTGGCAGAGCTGATCATAGGGCATGACTGGTAGCCTAATCCTTGTAGCGAGTGAGAAGATTTTGTGGTAGGCCGTGATTGAGGCCACCATTTTGAGGAAATTATACTTTTATCAGCCCCAGTATCCAGTATGCCTTCGAATTTCTTTCCATTAATTTCTAAGCTCAATTTTGGGCGGTTGTTAAGGTGAACCACCAAATATGCCGAATCATGACCAGTGGACCCCATGGGTCCCTTGGTATCCTGTATCGTGGCCTGGAAGCACGGAAGGAGTAATAACTGTGCTATTCTATCTCCTTTACTTATGGAAAAAACCCCATCGGGACTTGAACAAAGAATCTGAACATCAAGAGAGCGCTGAGCTTCAACAAGGCCTGGATGGACTATCAGTCCTTGTAGGGCGAGAGATCCTCTCCCAAGGACAAGGCCTATGGTTCCCGGGGATAGAGGCCCCACAGTCTGAGCAGGAATTGGCTGAATGCCCATCTGGGGCATTAGAAAGAAGTCGGAGGCGGCATGCAGGTCCAATTTTGTGTCGCCTCTTGGGGGACCTCCTCTACCAGGGTCGTGGCCCTTTGAAAGCGGTTCCCATATCTTTGAGGGCCCTGGGACCGGGGGCCCACCAGCCCATTTTTTGACATCTCATTAGGCCGAGTCTCCAAAGGAGGGAGTATTTTGCCTTTAATGTCTCTCACTGATCGGCACTGGTCAGCCCTATGGTAGCCTTTGCCACATCGGACACAGAGGGTTGCAGACCCCCTGTCGCCTTTTGTCATCCTGCAGTCTCTTTTTAGATGGCCTGTTTTCCCACATGGAAAGCATGATCTTTTATCCGTCCCTTTAACGTGGCGTCGCTGGGAGTGGAGAATGGCGGCCGCCAGGCCTGAATTAGTTAGGGACCCTCCAAGTTCCCTGAAGACTCTAAGCCAATCCTGTAGCCCTTTATTTCTTCGGGGGGCTATGGCTGCTCAGCATTCCTGGGTGGCTTGCTTGAAAACGACCTGTTCTATAAGCGGTGCTGCTTGTTCAGGATCGCCAAAGATTCGTCCTGCAGCCTCTGTCATTCTAGCTACAAAATCTGAGAAATTTTCCTGGGGTCCCTGAATGATTTTTGTAAGTTGATTATCGATACCTCCTCTCCTGGACAGTGCCTTCCAGGCTCTAATAGCCGTGCTGGAGACCTGAGCATAGGCGCCCCAGTGGTAAGCAGACTGATCAGCTGCAAAGCGGCCCTGTCCTGTTAAGAGTTCGAAAGTCCATTCCTGTTGCTCAGTTATTAAGGCCGTAGCATTCGCTCTGGCCTGTGTTTGGGCTGCCTCATACCAGAGCGCTTTCCATTCCATGTATTGGCCCGTGCTGGCAAGGGCTGCCTTAGCAATCATCTGCCAATCAGCTGGTGTCAATGCCGTCATGGCCAACCTGTCGAGTTGTGTTAGAGTAAAGTTGGCCGTGGCTCCATACTTTCTAACTGATTCCGCTAATTCCTTAATCTGATTATATTCAACAGGGGCATGGACCCGTCCTCCCTCCGGAGTCTCAAAGAGAGGAAATGTCATACTCAGCTTTCTTCTCACCCTCTCGGGGACTAGTGAGAAGGCGCTTGAGCGTGTCTCATATGGAGGGGGCGCCGTTGGTGGCGGCCGCACTAGAAGCCTTCTATTACTTCCCCTACATTCATCGGGGTAATATCTTTCCTCCTCATATTTAGCTGTTTCCTCATCTAGCTCGGCCTCCTCCTCTGAGTCTAAGGTTTTATTTTCAGAGCTTTCAGAACTGTCGAGGTTCAGCACTTCTAGCTCTTTCACAGGGTATAGGCTGGCTCCCCCTCCTGGTTTATGTGTAGAGGAGGAAGTGCTGGAATCTGAAAATTTCAACACTCCCTTGTCTGCGGACTTACCGGGAGGGCCTTTTTTCTTTCTTAGGACGTCCTTTTTCTTGCGCGCACCCAACCTCTCACTACGTTCGGTTTCTGACATACTGTCCCGGACTACCTTCTACTACTGCTGCCTTACACGTTTCATTCTTTAGACAATTCTTAACCAGCTTCCATATAGCTTTGGTCCCTAGGCGCAGATCCTCTTCCGCCAATTTTCTTTCAAGGTCCTTTCCAAGTTTGTTCCATGAGGCAATTGTAAACGAGCCTGAACAGGAAAACCAAGGAGCCACCCTCTCCACCTCCTTCACAAAGTTTTTAAGTGTTCTTCCTCCAATTTTGATGTCCCTCTGCTTTAACACTGTTTCCAAGGCCGTGACCACAGACTGTGAGGATCCCATGATGGGCCAGGAACGCTGGCGGCTTATCTACATCCGTCTGACAAGGCGTGAGGTGAAAGGGTAGAGATGGACACGCTGCTCTCTTATGTACGGGAGTCTTACACGTGCCTCCCCGGACAGTGCCGCTTATCTACGTCGGCCTTATCGCATCCTTGCTCCTCAACAGTAAAAATCGAGGGTAAAAGGGAGCTGCGCGAAGCTCACTTATATACGTGAGACTGAGACGCGCCTTCAGCTGCTGTGATCGTCCTTTTAACAGCGAAAACGGTGAAAACAGAACATAATAATAAGAAAGAGTAGGGTATAGCTTCAACAAATCCTTCCCAAGGCGGTGACAACCCCAGACCAAAGTCCAAGAGAGGCCTGCCTCTCCGAACGTACCTGCCTGCAGTTCTGAATCCTCCTTGTCGCCAAGGGATCTCCGAAGGTGCTGACGATGGCGAGGTCTTTCCCGGGTTTGCGGCACCAGATGTCCCGCGCTACGTCTCGCCAGCAGGAACGACGCAGCACACACAGGATCCTTCTGCAGAAAAGCTTTAATGCTTCTTGAGAGGGAGAGCATAAGCTTACAATGCAGAGACGCCGAGTGAGGAATAACCGTCCCTTATATAGGAAACTATCCTCACCTAGGACGTGTTACTCTCTGACTGGTCGCTGCCAATTATGCCAGATGACATACCAAAGCGTACGTGTCCCTTTGAGTAGGGAAGTTACCAGGCGCCTGCGTATTGCCCTTTTTACTAGATGCGTTCTGCCGGATGCCGGTGCCATCTTGTAATGGAGTATGTGAGGACAGCTCCTCACAGACATGCACATTCTCCAGCCCCACCCCACCCCACCTGCTCTCAGCTAGCTCCTGTCCACCCCTACCCCTTCCCCCACATACAGGGAGGAGGCCTTGTGTGTGTGGAGGGGGGAGATGGAAGTATCTCTTGAGAGAGGGTTCGTGTCTCCCAAACAAATAAATAACTAGAATCTTCATTTATTTACTTTATTTCATCGAGCATACCCTGGCAGAGGGAAAAGGAACAGGGAAACTAGGCCAACTGGTAGAGCTCCTTTCATTTTGTTTCAAAAAGGAAAAGCCAAAGAAACAACAACTCCCTGGTTTTCGTGAAAGGAACATAATGGGAAAAGTTGAAACATCGGCTCGCCACTTAATACTTTGGCTTTTAATAAAAGGGCCAACAGATCTACCTACTATTTGGTAAAAAAGAGAATAAAAAACCACAAAAATGTTCTGTCAGCCAACTTCCCTTTAAACCTCTGTTAAACAGGAAGACTGTTTTTTTTAAACATTTTAAATATTTAAATATGTATTTGTGTGTGTGTGTGTGTGTGTGTGTGTGTCTGTCTGTCTGTCTGTCTGTCTGTCTGTCAGTGTCTTCTGTATGGAGAGGATGTGCTGTAACACTCGGGACGGGGTGGTGTGGGGCCCACGGGTGATGCCGCACCGCCGCCCCAGTCACCTTCCCCATAGGGCCTTCCCAGGGGTCCCGTAGCTGGTTTCCGGGCATCACCACGGTGGAAGGGCGCCTGGCTGTGGCCAGTCACTGAACAGGGGGGGAGGGGCGGTCACCCAACAACCCCACCCCTGGCCACACCTGCGTTCCCGCGCCGGCTGCCTGAGCGCCCGCAAACCCCCTGTTGGGAGGAAGAGGAACAGCGATGGCGGGACGCTTGGAGGGGGGAGAAAAACGCGTGGGTGGAGGGGTCGGGAGGAACGGGGAGTGCGAAAAATCCGCCGGGATCACCTGCACAGCCAAACGCGTGCCTCTGGGTTGAATCCTCTGGGCGGACTGCGCTGACCATACCCGTTTACCTCTTAACGGTTTCATGCCCTCTTGAACTCTCTCTTCAAAGTTCTCAACTTTTCCTTACTGTACTTGTTGGCTATCGATCTCGTGCCGGTATTTAGCCTTAAATGGAGTTTACCACCCGCTTTGGGCTGCATTCCCAAGCAACCCGACTCCGGGAAGATCCCGGCCCAGCGCGCCTGGGCCCGCTACCCGCCTCACACCGTCCAAGGGCTGGGACTCGATCAGAAGGACTTGGGTCCCCCACGAGTGGCGCCGGGGAGTGGGTCTTCCGTACGCCACATTTCACGTGCCACGGCATGCGGCGGAGATTTGGCACTGGGCTCTTCCCTGTTCACTCGCCATTACTGAGGGAATCCTGGTTAGTTTCTTTCCCTCTGCTGACTAATATGCTTATATTCAGCGGGTCGCCACTTCTGATCTGAGGTCGCAGTCGAGAGGGGAAGGAGGAAAGGAGGGCGCACGCGGCCACGGGAGGACAGAAGAAGAAGAGAGCGACAGGGCACCGGGGTCCCAGGCTGGGGCCTGCGACCTCTACACCGGCCAGCTCCCACATCCCGGGGACAAGTCGCATCAGCGCATGGACGCCACAGTGTCACACCAGCTGGCGCCCGAGCAGACAGTCCCCACAAGAGGGAGGGGGGGAGGTGAGGTACCTGAGACCGGCCCCGGCGGGTGTGGTATCCCCCCCACCCCTAGTCCAACCCTCGCAGATTGCTCTCTCTGCACGCACTGGCGGGAGCGTGGTGGCGGCGTATGCACGGACCCAGTGGGCCGGGCCCGCCTCCCACCAGGCCAGAGGCGTGATGACCAACCCGGGTGACACGGCCCCTCTCGCGCCCAGGCACCCGACCGGCCCACCCCGATGTGTCCCCACGGTGGGGAGAGAAGGCGAGGACAGGAGCGGGAGTGGCAAAGCAAGCAGGAATGAGCCACGAGAAGGGTGGCCGGCCCGCGGCACCGGTGGACGGGGAGATGGAGGCCCATGCAGACCCACCGGACGTGGACGACCGCCGGACGCCGCCCACGTCTGAACTTCGGGAGACCAGCAGAGTCCCAGCGGCGCGACGCCCCCGCCGCCCGGTCCACACGAGATGAGATCACAGAGCCGGTCCAGAAAGAGGCAGAATGACCTCTGTATGCTGAGGGCCTTGGCTGGCCAGCGGGCAAGGGAGGCGCCGGCCACAGAGGCAGCAGTGGTGGAGGCGGAGGCGGGCGCATGGAGGCAAGGACATAGGCAGACGAGCGAGGGAGAGAGAGAGAATGGAGGAGGTCCCTCGACCGACCAGACCTGACACCCTCCCCGCACCGCTCTGTAATGACCCCCGCCTTTCCCGAAATGCTCACTTGGCCAGCCGGCCGCGGCACACGCCACGAATGCGACCGGGACCGGGGACGCGCCTCCTGGTGAGAGGAGGGAATCACACAGGCCCGAGAAAGGACCAGACACCCCCTCGGCCTTCTCCTTTAATGATCCTTCCACCGGTTTACCTACAGAAACCTTGTTATGACTTTACTTCCTCTAGATAGTCAAGTTCGACCTTCTTCTCAGCCCTCCGACAGGGCCATGGGCCGATCAGGCCTCACTAAACTATCCAATCTGAGGCCTCACTAAACCATCCAATCTGAGGCCTCACTAAACCATCCAATCGGTAGTAGCGAAGGGTGCTGTGTACAAAGGGCAGGGACTTAATCAACTCAAGCTTATGACCGGCACTTACTGGGAATTCCTCGTTCATGGGGAATAATTGCAATCCCCGATCTCCATCACGAATGAGGTTCAATGGGTTACCCGCACCTGCCTTTGTAGGGTAGGCACACGCTGAGCCAGTCAGTGTGGCACTCGTGCAGCCCCGGACATCTAAGGGCATCACAGACCTGTATTGCTCAATCTCGGGTGGCTGAACGCCACTTGTCCCTCTAAGAAGTTGGGGGATGCCAACCGCTCAGGGGGTCGCATAACTAGTTAGCATGCCAGAGTCTAGTTCGTTATCTGAATTAACCAGACATATCGCTCCACCATCTAAGAATGGCCATGCACCACCACCCACGGAATCAAGAAAGAGCTATCAATCTGTCAATCCTGTCTGTGTCCGGGCCGGGTGAGGTTTCCCGTGTTGAGTCAAATTAAGCTGCAGGCTCCACTCCTGGTGGTGCCCTTCCATCAATTCCATTAAGTTTCAGCTTTGCAACCATACTCCCCCTAGAACCCAAAGACTTTGGTTTCCCAGAAGATGCTTGACTATCATGGGAATAACGCCGCCCCATCGCCAGTCGGCATCTGTTTAGTTATGTACCCCCATTTGTTTTTCTTTTTCTTTCTCTATTTCTCTTTCTTTTTCTTTCATTGGGGGAGGGGATTTTTTTTTAATTCACATTTTAAATATTATCCCCTTTCCTGATTTGCCCTCTAGAAACCGGCTATTACTTCCCCTCATGCCTCCTGTTCTGAGGGCAGTTCCTCATTCACCCACTCACTCCTTCCAACCTGCCCATTCTGACAGTTCCCTACACTGGGGCATCAAGCCTTGACAGGACCAAGGGCACTGGTGCCTGAAAAGGATATCCTCTGCTTCATATGCAGATGGAGCCATAGGCTCATCCTTGTGTATTCTTGGGATGGTTGTTTAATCCATGGAAGATGGAGGGCAGAGATTTGGTTGGTTGATATTGTTCTTCTTATGGGGTGGCAAACCCCTTCAACTACTTCAGTTCTTTCTCTAACTCCTCTTTTTAGAACCTTGTTCTCAGCTCAATGGTTGACTGCAAGCATTCTCCCTTCTTCCCTCCCTCTCTTCTTCCCTCCCTCACCACACCGCTGTTTGTATGTTTGTGTGTTTGTGTGTCTCTGTGTATGTGTGTCTTCTGTCTGTCTGTCTGTGTGTCTGTCTGTATGTCTTTCTAAGTGAGTGTCACTTTTCTATTCTTAGATAAAGTGATGAGATAAGAGTCTTACCCAAGCTATGCAAATCCGTCCTTTAGGCTGAGGCCAGAGTATTTTTTCCCTCTGTTCTACTATTTATAGACCTAATACTAGGAGCTTCTAGCCTCCATGTAATCCAACCTTCCAAGCTGACTGATTCAATATGGTTTCTCTTGGCATCTTCATGAGTTGTTCTACGTGGACTCACATTAACTTGGACAATGTGTTACAATCTTCTGGATCCTTCTAATTCTCCAGCTTTTTCTATTATCCCCAGTGAATAGTTTGTTCTCTCAGAACCTGAATCTGTAAAATCATGTCCAGAAAACTTCCGTAAACACATGCCACACACCACAACTTCTCTTTCTTACTCTACTTCTCTCTGTCTTTCTTTTGTCTATTTTTGTCTCTCTTTCTCTACTCTTGTGTATTCTCTTACTCCTAAGCTGTTCTCATGTGAATTGGGCATATTTTATCTGTGATACATTCTGTCACTTTTTTCTTTGAATTACTACTTTATCTGGCCCTCAATTATATGACACTTTCAAACATGGCTACTTCTTTATATAAACTAACCTTACAATGTACAATCATTTTGCTAATATTTATCTACCTAGTTCTTACCTGGACCTATTGGTTGTAAAGAATTAACCTTTCAGGATGCCTATATTTATGGCAGAATCTTTCTGACATTTCATATATGATGTCCTGTGTCTCAAAGATGAGGGTATTAGAATAAAATTATTCTACACATTTTCTAGAACGTTGAAAGATTCAACTTAAGTCTTATTTTACGATCCCATTAGCAGCCATCAGTCCAAAACACAAAATCACTAAAACAAATCCTAGTTGCATCAGGTAGGGTGGGAAGATATCCCAGTGATTAAGCAGGCAGGAAATGTTAGAGAGACATGGGAAGAAGATTGCTTATTAGTCAATATTTATGGCTTGCTCAGCCTGTGTTTTTATAAAAGCTAGAACAATAAACCCAGGAGTGGGACAACCTACAGTGAGCTGGGCCCTCCAACAAAATTATTGATCAAGAAAGGGCCCACAGGCTTTTTCATAGGACATTCTTATGAAGAGTTTTTTTCTCAGTTAAGATTTCCTCTTCCAAGTTATCTCTAGTTTTATATCACGTTGATAAAAAACCTTCCTATATGGTTTGTAGGTGAGAGTTTGTGGGTGTATATCTCTAAGCTTGTGTATTGAAGTGATATCATTAAAAATTTTACAAAAAAATGGCTAATAATAACCTGTGTGTGTGTGTGTGTTTCTTTAATCCCGCAGGCTTTCGCCCGATTCTCGGTGCCGTGTCGGTGCGGGCATTGGGCACCGACAGTGTATGTCAGTGAAATTTTGTGTGTATATGTGTTTCTGCATGCCCACAGATATTGTATGTATCATAATAGAGTATTAAAGAGGACAATGACTTAATCTGAAGAAATGCTTTATATTACAGCACACACCAGCAAGAAAACATTCCTTTTTTGGCATGGGGTAGCAATTGGGCTTGCAACAATAAATTATGACATATGCTAGGAAGAGTGAAATAGCTCAGTAGGTAAAGATATTTGTTGCCAAGGCAGTTAACCTTGGTTTGGTCCTTGGGACATACACAATGGAAGGAGGAAATGAATGCCATAAATTGTAGTCCGTCATCCACATGTGTGCAAATACTCAACTAAAAGAATCAGAAAATTAGAATTCTATAAATATAGGATTTAAAATATATGCATAAATTAAGGTAAGGATATAGATTGACATGAGATATGGTAAGAATTCTGTAAAGCTGATACATACCCAGACTTAGAGAAAGTATTCCTATACATATGTGTGTTCCATTTCTCCCATTTCTGAAGCAAGAAAAAAATTACATACATGGAACTTCTGCCTAGTATTACAGAGCAACAGAACATAATATTGAGAATTAAAAGAAGAATACATATATAGTTCATATGAAGGCAACTTGGTCTTGCAGAGATAAGCTAAACAACTCCTGGATACTATAAGTTCAGACTCATGAACATGTATTACTCAGATTGATGAATCAAAAACTTAAATATGGGGCATGTAGATTCCAGAGACTTTTCCACAGTGGAATTGTGTAACCAGGGTGACCAGACAATAGCACTTGTATTTGTATCACTTAGATTTATAGGGACCTTTCCTTGCATGGTGGAGGAATAGTCATCTACACTGAAATGTACTAAATGTAACTAGAGAAATAAAACAAAATGTTCTCCTTTATAACCAAATCAGGAATACTACTAGGAGATTCCAGGTTTCTTAGTCACATTGTGAAATAGAATCAAGTGACCTTGTTCCAATATGATATTCTTCATTCTTTCTGAGATATGAGGTAGAGGATGAAAGAAAATACCCCAACAACCTGGGTTTAGGGTAATATATTAGTTAAAAATGTCAAGTGCATGAGTCCAAGGGCATCTGACATCCATCAGGAGTCATGGAATACCTCCACTGGACTCTCCAGAGTGGTTGCCTGTGTAGGATTTAGTTGCTGAATCAGCACTCATTTTTCAAATGTAGAAGACATCAAAACATAGACAAGAGGAATCATCCTCATATTCATTTACAAAGCACCCGCACAAATTTTCTATTGTCTTACTTGGAAAGGATAAATTTAAAAGACTAAAACAATATTATTATACTCAAGGAAAAAGCTTGTGTCAAAGAAACAAAACAACAATTAAAGGCAAAAGTCTATGTTTTTCAATAGAGTGACTATAAGGAAAAGAAGTACACTTTAAGCAGCAATTGTTATCTTCTTCAAATTTATGGAGCATGGATGTTATAAAATGAATGGTAAGATAGAATAACAATGTAGGGTGAGAAGCTAATTGAGAGAGGAGAAGAAATTAAAATCAAAACAGCTCAGACCATCAAAGAAGCCTGTGGTAAAACCAAATCTGCAGCAACACAATTGTAAGCAATACCCATTATGGAAAAGTAAAAGACAATTCAAAAGACACATTAATGTATATGATGGACACTTGTGTCAAGTTGGATTTAGATGCCTCTAAATCTGGAGGGGTTTGTCTCCTATTGAGAAGGCAAATGTTGTTCCCATTCAGAAATTTGAAGTAGATTGAATATTTTTTCCCTCTTTGTCCTAGTAAAAAAAAAAATAAGGCCAGAAAATAATTTAAATTGTAAACGTGTGTATGTGGGGGGGTGTGTCTTTATTAAATTATGTGTGAGTATTTGGATGTATAGGGTTGCCTGTGGAGGCTAGAAAAGGAAGAGTATTGGGTCCCTGAAACTGAAATTACCAGTGATTATGAGTCATCTTGTTCCTTGAATCTAACATGGGTCTCCTTCAAAAGTAGTACATGTTCTTAACTTCTCCGTCATCTCTCCAGTCTCCTGTAAAAATAAGTTAAAAAAAATGATTTCTGTTGCCTAAAGACAAGGAGGCTGAATGAATATAATGATTCTGAGGTTATTTTTAAAGATGAAATTCATTATGATAGACAGTGGGCATAATATATCTAAAACTAAAAAAAGATAAAGTGCAAACAATAAGGAACAGTATGCTGTATGAGAGATCTTGCAGGGTAAAAAATGACATGAAACTTTCTAAAGAGGCTTGAGTCTGCTTATAAGGTCGCAGTACTTTGTGTGTACATGTTTGTGTGGGGGTACATGTGTCTGCAGGTGCATGTCCACAGGTGTGAATAAGGAGGTCAAAGATCAATACTGGGTATCATTCTCAGTCACTCCCTACTGTATTGATTTTGTGACATGGTCTCAAGCTGACCATGGAATTAACAATACAGCTAGACTTGGGCTCTGTCAAGCCACAGGGTTTCTTCTTCTCCATTTCACAGGCACCAGGATGATTAGCTTGGAACACAGTCCCATGACTTTTTACATGTTCTCTGGAGACTGCACTCAGATCCTCATGCATGTACCAGAAATAATTTAGCAGAGGTGCTACCTCTTTCTGGCAGTGGCCATGTAGCTGCTGCAAGGAATAGCATATGAGTGCTTCAGTGACAGGATTCTACTGTGGCAAGTTCATTTAAACCACTTCTCAGTTGACAAGGGAAATTTGCGGGCCTTTCTATTTAGTACCAAGTTTGCATGCCCTACAAGCTCTCCATTCCTTCATTGTACTGCATATAGTCATTATCAAAATTGTATCACTTCATCAGTCGTGGACAAGGTCATCTGGAGTCACACAGGCTAAGTCACTGTGGATGATTCTACATTTTTCTCAAAACTCTTTCAAGGGATAAAATGTTCTTCACCTCTTTTTGTATCTATCAATCCTCCAGATGTTACCATAAATCCTGGGAATTTGAGACTTATAATCATATCTTTAGAGAAGTACTCAGTCACACTGAGCAAGTCTGTGTCAGTTGTGGAGAGAGGTAGGTCCTGCTTACATAACTGTTTTTAAGAAGCTATATCTGATCAGTAGAGACATGGAAAATGCAGAGATTATGTTGGATTGATAGAGACTTGAAAATGGCTCTTAGAATGATTACATCTTACAAAGATCTATATATTAGAAAGATGTCTAGAAGATCTGCTTTGTAAATTGAACTTGTCTGTCTGCAATTAAAAGGGAATTATGAAATGTTTGAATTACCCTAGATGCATAGAACACATAAAACTCAAGACAGATGATCAAAATGTGAATGCTTCACTTCTTCTTTAAAAGGGGGAACAAGAATACCCTTGGCAGGGAATAGAGAGGCAAAGATTAAAACAGAGACAGAAGGAACACCCATTCAGAGCCTGCCCCACATGTGGCCCATACATATACAGCCACCCAGTTAGACAAGATGGATGAAGCAAAGAAGTGCAGGCCGACAGGAGCCGGATGTAGATCTCTCCTGAGAGACACAGCCAGAATACAGCAAATACAGAGGCGAATGCCAGCAGCAAACCACTGAACTGAGACTAGGACCCCCGTTGAAGGAATCAGAGAAAGAACTGGAAGAGCTTGAAGGGGCTAGAGACCCCTTATGAACACCAATGCCAAGCAACTAGAGCTTCCAGGGACTAAGCCACTACCTAAAGACTATACATGGACTGACCCTGGACTCTGACCTCATAGGTAGCAATGAATATCCTAGTAAGATCACCAGTGGAAGGGGCAGCCCTGGGTCCTGCTAAGACTGAACCCCCAGTGAACATGATTGTTGGGAGGAGGGCGGTAATGGGGGGGGGGGAGGAACAACCATAAAGAAGGGGAGGGGGAGGGATTAGGGGGATGTTTGCCCGGAAACCGGGAAAGGGAATAACATTCAAAATGTAAATAAGAAATACTCAAGTTAATTTAAAAAAAAAAGGGAATTATGATAGAAGATAATGACTAGAGATAGTTTACCAACAAATGTTTAATTCGGCCTCTCACCATGCATAACAATGTAACCATGTTTGCTACCAGACAGGTAAGTCTTCCTGTTTACACGACAAGCCTGGCCAGACATCTCTTTTGTCTTGCTGAAATTGTGCTTTTTAATGCAAAATAAGTTTAGGTGGTGCTGATCCAAGGAATGGGAGAAGGAGGTAGGGGAACTATTGGAGGATTTGTGTAAAGACAGAGCTTTTGAAATGTGGATATTATGATTTCTTTTAATAATGTAAGCAATGATATCACTGCTTGGGTAAGCACAATTGTCATTGTATAAATATAGAAGGCTCAAGTTATTTGTGGCCACTTGCCTGAAAATCAAAAGGTGGTCAGTATCTTCACTTTTGTTAACTCCCCTTCTCCATTTCGGGACCTAAACATTATAGCTAGAACTGGCATTGGCATCTTCTTGGTTCCTAAATTTTAATTTTTTAAAAATTTTTGTTAGATATATTTCTTTACTTACACTTCAAACAATATTCCCCTTCCCAATTTCCTGTATATAAGCCCCCATTCCCTCCCATCCCCCTCCCCATACAGGTATTCCCCCAATATATCCACTTTATCCCCCCCCCATATTCCCCTTCACTGGGGGTCCAACCTTGGCAAGACCAGGGGCTTCCCCTTCCCCTGGTGCCCCAACAAGTCTATACTCTGCTATGTATGCGGTTGGAGCCCTGGATTATTCCATGTATAGTCTTTCGGTACTGGTTTAGGCCCTGGAAGCTCTGTTTGGTTGGCATTGTTGTTTTGATGGGGTTGCATGCTCCTTCAACTGTTTCAATATTTTGTCTAATTCCCTCCGAGGGTCTTGTTCTCAGATCAGTGGTTTGCTGCTAGCGTTGACTTCTGTAATGGACATCCTCTGGATGTGTCTCTCAGGAGAGATCTATATCCGGCTCCTTTCAAGATGCATTTGATAACTTCATCAATCTTATCTAGTATACATATATATACATATATATGTATACATCTATATATACATATATACATATATGTACACATATATACATACACACACATAAACACATATACACACACATATATACATACATATATATATACATATATATATATCCCTTTTTAAGAAGGAGTGGGAGCATCTGAATTTTGGTCATCCTTCTTCTTGAGCATCCTGTGGTCTGTGGATTGCACCTTGGGTAATTTGAGCTTTTTGGATAATATCCACTTATCAATGAGTGCATACCAAGTGTGTTTTCCTGTGATTGAGTAACCTCACTCAGGATGATATTTTCTAGTTCATTCCATTTGCCTATGAATTTCATGAAGTCATTGTTTTTGATAGCTGAGTAGTACTCCGCTGTGTAGATGTACCACTTTTTTGAATCCATTCCTCTGTTGAAGGGCATATGAGTTCATTCCAGCTTCTGGCTATTATAAATAAGGCTGATATGAACATAGTGGAGCATGTGTGTTTGTTGTATGTTGGAGCATATTTTGGGTATATGCCCAAGAGAGGTATAGCTGGTTTCTCAGGTAGTGCAATCTCCAATTTTCTGAGGAATCTCCAGACTGATTTCCAAAGTGGTTGTACCAGTTTGCAATCCCACCAACAATGGAAGAGTGTTCCTCTTTCTCCATATCCTCCCCAGCATCTGCTGTCAACTGTGTTTTTTATTTTAGCTTTTCTGAATGGTGTGAGGTAAAATTTCAGGGGTGTTTTGATTTGCATTTCCCTGATGACTAAGGATGTTGAACATTTCTTTAGCTTTTTTTTGGCCATTCGATAATCTTCAGCTGAGAATAATTTGTTTAGCTCTTTACCCAATTTTCAATAGGGTTATTTCACTCTCTGGAGTCTAACTTCTTGAGTTCTTTGTATGTTTTAGATATTAGCCCTGTATCAGATGTAGGATTGGTAAAGATCTTTTCCCAATCTGTTGGTTGCCATTTCATCCTATTGACAGTGTCTTTTGCTTTACAAAAGCTTTGCAGCTTTATGAGGTCCCATTTGTAGATTCTTGATATTAGAGCATGAGCCATTGGCATTTTGTTCAGGAAATTTTGCCCAGTGCCCATGTGTTCGAGTCACTTCTTCATTTTTTCTTCTCTTAGTGTAGGTGTATCTGGTTTGATGTGGAGGGCCTTGATCCACTTGGACGTAAGCTTTGTACATGGTAATGAGAATGGATCAATTTGCATTCTTCTACATGCTGACCTCCACTTGTACCAGCACCATTTGTTGAAAATGTTATCTTTCTGCCATTGGATGGTTTTAGCTCCTTTGTCAAAGATCAAGTGACTATAGGTGTGTGGGTTTATTTCTGGGTCTTCAATTCTATTCCACTGATCTATCTCTCTGTCTCTGTACCAATCCCATACAGTTTTTATGACGATTCCTCGGTAATACTGCTTGAAGTCAGGGATGGTGATTCTCACAGAAGTTCTTTTAATGTTGAGTATAGTTTTCGCTATCCTGGGTTTTGCAAATTGCTCTTTTTATCTCTACAAAGTATTGAGTAGGGATATTGATGGAGATTGTATTGAATCTATAGATTGCTTTTGACAAAATGGCCATCTTTACTATATTAATCCTGCCAATCCATGAGCATGGAAGACATTTCCATTTTCTCAGTTCTTCTTCAATTTTTTTCTTTTTTTTTTTCTATTTTTTTTAATCCCTTTTTTTTTTTGGTTCTTTTTTTCAGAGCTGGGGACCGAACCCAGGGCCTTGCGCTTCCTAGGCAAGCACTCTACCACTGAGCTAAACCCCCAACCCTTCAATTTTTTTCTTAAGAGACTTGAAGTTCTTGTCATGCAGATCTTTCGTTGATTGGTTAAAGTCACACCAAGATATTTTATATTACTTGGGAATATTGTGAAGGGTGTCATTTCCTTAATTTTTTTTCTCAGCCTGTTTATCCTTTGAATAGAAGTAGGCTACTGAATAGTTTGAGTTAATTTTATACCCCGGCACTTTGCTGAAGTTGTTTATCAGGTTAAGTAGTTCTCTGGTGGAACTTTTGGGGTCACATAACTATACTATCATATCATCTGCAAATAGTGATAATTTGATTTCTTCCTTTCAAATTTGTATCCCTTTGACCTCTTTTCACTGTCTGATTCCTCTGGCTATGACATTGACTCTTAGATTGAATAAGTAGGGAGAGAGTGGGCAGTCTTGTTTAGTTCCTGATTTTAGTTAGGTTGCTTCAATTTTCTCTCCATTTAGTTTGATGTTAGCTACTGGTTTGCTGCATATTATTTTTACTATGTACAGATATGGGCCTTGAAATTCTGATTTTTCCAGGACTTTTATCATGAAGGGGTGTTGAACTTTGTCAAATGCTTTTTCAGCGTCTAATCAAATGACCATGTCATTCTTATCTTTGGGTTAGTTTATATAGTGGATTACATTGATGGATTTTTGTATATTAAACAATCCCTGCATCCCTGGAATGAAGCCTACTTGATTATGATGGATGATCATTTCGATGTGTTCTTGGATTCCGTTTATAAGACATTTATGAGTATTTTTGCATCAATAATCATAAGGGAAATTGATCTGAACTTCTTTTTCTTTGTTGGGTCTTTGTGTGGTTTCAGTATAAGATTAATTGTATAGTCTTATTATACAATTATTAATTCACAGAAGGAATTTAGGTGTGTTCCATCTGTTTCAATTCTGTAGAATAGTTTGAACAGTATTAGTATGAGGTCTTCTGTGAAGGTCTGGTAGAATTCAGACCTGAATCCATCTGGACCTGGGCTCTTTTTTGTTGGGAGACTCTTTTTTTTTTTTTCCTGGAGCTGAGGACCGAACCTGGGGCCTTGTGCTTGCTAGGCAAGCACTCTACCACTGAGCTAAATCCCCAACCCGGGGAGACTCTTAATAACAATAACTGTTTCTATTTCTTTAGGAGTTATGGGGGTGTTTAGATGATTTATTTGTTCCTGATTTAGCTTTGGTACCTGGTATCTGTCTAGAAAACTGTCCATTTCCTCCAGATTTTCCAGTTTTGTTAAACATAGGCTTTTGTAGTAGGATCTAATTTTTTTTTTTTAAATTTCTTCAGATGCTGTTGTTATGCCTCCCTATTCATTTCTGATTTTGTTAATTTGGATACACTCTCTGTGACCTCTGGTTAGTCTAAGGGTTTATCTATCATGTTGATTTTCTCAAAGAACCGGCTCCTGGTTTTGCTGATTCTTTGTATACTCAGTTTTGTTTGTACTTGGTTGATTTCAGCTCTGATTTTGATTATTTCCTGCCTTCTACTCCTCTTGGGTTTATTTATTTCTTTTTGTTCTAGAGCTTTTAGGTGTGCTGTCAACAGTGACCCTTAGAATTGGGGGTGATTTGGAGGGGGGGTTCAGGGTCTCCTCGGGTATTCTATTGTCTTTATAGATGATATCTTCTGTCCTAATGTGGTCTTTATCTGGTTGGCTGTTTTAACACCTACCTCTAAGGAGAGATCTCCTTTGTTGGATGGGGGGAGATGGAGTAAGGGGAGAGGCAAGTCCAAGCTCCTTTGTTTTTTTAATGGAGTCCTGCCCTGGGGGGAGAGGGAGGAGCAGACAGTCTGTTTAGTGTCTCCTTTGAAGCCATGGGGGTTTTCTGGATCAGCTCAGCCACAAGGCACATCCCCTAGGTGATACAGGACTTAGAAGTTTGACCACACTGCCACAGGGTGGGTGTTGGGCTGTGGAAAACTGCAAGAACACTGCGGGGTGGGGTGCAGGAACTGAGTAAATTTTTTTTTAATGTTGTGTTTTTGTGTGTGTCGATGAACTGTCTGTTACAGAAAAAAGGAGAAATGGTTTGTCCAATGGGAGCATTCCCTTGGCCTATCGGCCTTGGGAGATTCCACAGAAGTCCAAAACGTTAAGCCTTCCTGCAGATTAGCAGGTAACCTGTGGCTTTAAGTGTCTGCTGCTTTACCAGGTTAAATAGGGAGTCTGCCAAAACCGATTGCAGGCTGTTTTGCAGGCTGTCAGGATTTAGACAGGGGCTTGAGGAACCTTCAGCCAACTCCAAAGAGTAGCTCTGGCCAGGAGCCTTCAGTTGCCCCTTCAGCTTGACCTAAGCTTGAGATGGTGCTGACTGAAAACTCAACAGGAAAAGATAGGTTGCTAGTCTCCAGAGTTGGGGGAGGTGACTCACCTTCCCGCACTGCAGTTTTGTTGATCATTGTTCCAGCACTACATTGGAGGGCTCTGGTGCCTGAGTGCTCTCCGCAGTGATCTCTGACCAGGCTGGCTAGTTGTGGGGGTACAGGTAAAGGGAGAAAGATCTCAGGCAGGGAGGGGGAACATTTTTTGCCACCCCAACTGCCGGTCCTTCTCCTTACCCCCACTGCCTGCCACTTTGGTTACCTGGGCTGGGCTGAACCAGCAGGGGACTGACTAGCCAGTGAGGAGTGCAAGGGAGATTCTGGCAGTGATGATTTCTGGAGAGCAGATCTCATCTCCAAGTGGCAGAGTAACAGCTCTTATAATAGAAGCTTATAGACAATGGCATAATTCCTGCACACCTTTCATTGTACTTAAATAGTTTTGTGAATGGGTCAGTGTCTGACAGAAGGTACTTCCTATTGGTTTGTCCTGAGAGCTTGGGAAGACCTCCTCATATACTTATTTGTAGGTGTGGTCCTGCTTCTACCTCTGATCTGTCTTGAGCCTACATGACCTGTGCTGAAGGGGTTTGCAGCATTGCCCTACATGACTGGTCTGTCTCAAACCTCTGTAAAGGGGTCTTTGGGGGGACCTGTTATCCTGGGAAATTGGGAAGGCACCGGCAGTCCCCTTTAAGTGTCCTGGGGATTCAACCTATCTCCAGCAGGAATCAGGGTACCTTTCACTGCCTGCCTTTCTAGTGAATTACATTGATGGATTTCCATATATTGAACCATCTCTGCATCCTTGGGATGAAATCTACTTCATCATGATGGATTATCATTTTGATGGTTGCTTGGATTTGGTTTGTAAAAATTTTATTGTATATTTGCTTTGATATTCATAAGGGAAATTGCTCTGAAGTTCTCTTTATTTCTTGTTTTTTTTTTTGTGTGTGTGTAGTTTAGGTATGAGCATTGTTGGTATCAAGTGTTGCCTTTAGCAGTAACGCCATACATTCCCAGAAGATGTTTTGGCTCAAGTCTCACCTCCACCTGGGCATCTTTACCTCACAGTACAAATAAAAGCAGACTGCCTCCACCCTCACTCTCTTTTCTGTTCTTTCTCTGGCCCCTTCCCCTTGTTTTTAATAAGGGAATTATTAAATCTCACCACATGGAGCCATGTTGGTATTGGTTTGGTGTGCTCTTTCTGGACGGGCACAGCCAATATTTAGTAGCAACAAGCATAATTATGGTTTCATAGAAGGAATTGGGTAGTGTTCCTTCTTGTTCTATTTTGTGGAATAGTTTGCACCATATTGGTATGACATCTTCTTTGAAGGTCTCATAGAATTCTGCACTAAACACATCTGGTCCTGGGCTTTATTTGGTTGGGAGACTTTTAATAACCGCTTCTATTTCTTTAGTAGTTATGGGACTGTTTAGATGCTTTGTGTGATCCTGACTGAACTTTGGTACCTGGTATCTGTCTAGAAAATTATCCATTCAATACAGATTTTCCAGTATTGTTGAATATAAGCTTTTGTAGTAGGATCTGATTATTTTCTGAATTTCCTCAGATTCTCTTGTTATGTCTTACTTTTCATTTCTGATTTGTTAATTTGGATACCCTGTGCCTTCTGGTTACCCAGGCTAAGCGTTTATTATCTATCTTGTTGATTTTCTCAAAAAACCAGCTCCAACTTTTGTTGATTCTTTGTATATTCCTTTTCTATTTCTACTTGGTTGATTTCAGTCCTGAGTTTAATACAATTTCCTGCCTTCTACTCTTCTTGGGTGCATTTGCTTCTTTTAGTTCTAGAGGTTTTAGGTGTTCTGTCAAGGTGCTAACGTATGCTCTCTCTCCAATTTCTTTTTGAGCTGTGTGTTTTCCTCTTAGCACTGCTTTCATTGTGTTCCGTAAGTTTGGGTACGTTGTACCTTCATTTTCATTAAATCCAAAAAAGTCTTTATTTCTTTATTTCTTCCATGACCAAGTTATCATTGAGTAGAGTGTTATTCAGCTTCCATGTATACGTGAGCTTTCTGTCACTATTGTTGTTATTGAAAACAAGCCTTAATCATGGTAATCTGATAGGATGCATGCAATTATTTCAATCTTATATCTGTTGAGGTCTGTTTTGTGATCAATTATATGGTCAGTTCTGGAGAAGGTACCATGAGGTTGTAAGAAGAAGGTATATTCTTTTGTTTTAGGATGAAATGTTCTATTAATATCTGTTAAGTCCATTTGGTTCATAACTTAGGTTATTTTCTCTATGTCTCTGTTTAATTTCTGTTCCTATGAGCTGTCCATTGATGAAAGTGGGGTGTTGAAATCTCCCACTGTTATTGTGTGACATGCAATATATGCTTTGAGCTTTAGTAAGGTTCCTTTTATGATGCAAGTGCCCTTGCATTTGGAGCATAGATATTCAGGTCTGAGAGTTCATCTTGTTGGACTTTTCCTTCGATGAATATGAAGTGTCCTTCCTTATCTTTTCTGAAAACTTTTAGTTGAAAGTTGATTTTATTCGATATGAGAATGGCTACTCCAGCTTTTTTCTTTGGACCATTTGCTTGGAAAATTATTTTCCAGCAATTTACTCTGAGGTAATGTCTGTCATTGTCACTTATGTGGGTTTCCTGTTTGCAGCAAATGCTGAGTCCTCTTTAACTATCCACTCTGTTTGTCCATGTCTTTTTATTAGAGAAGTGAGTCCATTGATATTAAGAGATATTAAAGAATAGGATTGTTGTTTCCTATTATTTTTTGTTGTTAGAGGTGGAATTATATTTGTGTATTTCTCTTCCTTTGGTTTTGTTGCAAGAAGATTACTTTTGTGCTTTTTCTAGGGTTAGTTTTCCTCCTTGTGTTTGAGTTTATGATCTATTATTCTTTGTAGGACATAAATACCTATCTTAAAGAAGTACAGCACAACACAGGTAAGGAATAGAAGCCCTTAAGAAGGAAACACAGAAATCTCCTGAAGAACTACAGGAAAGCACAAACTAACAGGTAAAGGAATTGAACAAAGTCATCCAGGAATTAAAAATGGAAATAGAGACAATAAAGAAACACAAAGGGTGACAACCCTGGAGATGGAAAAAGAAGGAAGGAGATCAGGAGTCAGAAACACAAGTATTTTCAATCAGAAATCAAGAGATAGAGGAGAGAATCTCATCGGCAGAAGATAACAGAAAACACTGACACAACTATCAAAGATAACGAAAAACGCAAAAAGCTCCTAACCCAAAACATTGAGGAAATCCAAGACAATGAAAAGATCAACTCTAAGGATAGTAGGTATAGAAGAGAGCTAAGATTTCCAAAATAAATGTCCAGTAAATATCTTTAACAAAATTATAGAAGGAAACTTCCTTAACGAAAAGAAAGGCATGCCTGTAAACATTCAAGAAGTTTACAGAACTCCAAATAGATTGACCAGAAAGGAAATCTGTCCCATCACATAATAGTCAAAACACCAAATGCACAAAACAAAGAAAGAATATTAAAAGCAGTAAGGGAAAATATCAAGTAACATATAAGAGCAGACCTATCAGAATTACACCAGACTTCTCACCAGAGACTATTAAAGCCAGAAGATCCTTGGCAGATGTCATACAGACCCTAAGAGAACACAAATCCAGGCTACTCTATCCAGCAAAACTGTCGATTAACAAAGATGGAGAAACCAATATACTCCATGATAAAACCAAATATACAAAGATCCTATGCATTTATTATGTGTATCTAACTGTGTGTCAGACAGACATCTATATACACATGTAAATAAGTTACATATTTACTAAATTACTCAAAAACATTTTACAATATTCAAGTAGACATATGTACATACATGCCTACATATATACACATATACAAGTGTGGCTGGTATATACCCACCGGTTAGGTGTCTTTTTTGCACATCTGTCTTTATAAATGTGTGTGGTCTGTGTGTGTGTGTGTGTGTGTGTGTGTGTGTGTGTGTGTGTGTGTGTGTGGCATGTGTGTGATGTGTATATATTTATGTGTGAATGCACACTCTTTTGTGTGGAAACACATGTGAAAGTCAGAGGAAAAGTTCATGTGTAGGTTGTCACCCCTTACCTTGTCCTGGGTAACCTCTATTGCTACTACCACTGAGTAGTCAAGGCTACCTCGATCAGAAGCATCCAAGACTTATCTTCTTTTCTCTTTCCACCTTACCATATGACCTGTGGTATCCACATCAACCATGCCCATGCTTATTTATATGGATTAGTCTTTGATATGGTGGGTGTTTGCAGCAAGGTCTTTTCCTTAATGAATAAAGATTTCAGGGCACCAATCACTGGACATATACTTCTGGTTAGACTTCCAGGTTGGAGGGAGAAAGAGAGGATGAGAAAAGGGACCTGTGGATTGTTGGATTGTAGAAGAACTTGGGGTAGGTGATATAATGAACTAGAGTCTCCCACTTAGATTTCTGATCAGACAGGATCAGCCACTGAAGGATTTCATTTACTATGGCTTACTAATAAGGAATGTTAGTAGTTGTACCCAGTGATTGAATTACCTGTTGATTCTAAACTAAGTTTGTGTGGTGCTTGCCTTCACACAGCTTCTCAACTGTTCTCCAGAGATAGGTACAGCCCCACTCCCACCCCCACTCCCCAACCAGCCGATAAATTTGGATGCTCGAGTCTGAGGTTTGTCATGGAAGTGACTTTCTAAGGTGAGTTAGCTAATTGGGTGAAGAGATTTCTGGAGCTACAGGCCAGAAAGTCTGTCAAGATGAGAACAACAGCCCACCAGGGCCAAATGACCCATTTGTGCCATGTGACCTGCTCGTACATGGGGTAATATGGGATGGTGCCCTCTTCGGTATTTCACGCTGCAGGTGTTCAAATTCAGTTTGAACCAAAATGAGTACTTTGGTATTAAAGCCTAAGTTTTAACCAATAACAATATTCCAGCACTGACATTATATTTCTTAGCATAAAGCATCCTATGGGATCTGTACGGTTCAGAATGAGTTCTCTGCATTTGATCTTTTCACAAGATTCAACCCAACTCCCAGCTCCTTTGGAGGTCACCAACTATACTATAGGCTGTTCTCCTATGGCACCAAACCTGGGCATCAAATGTAAAATGTTATCAGGTTGATTGAACTCCCATGAATCCATTTCCCTTCACTTTCCTCTTTGTTCAGCCACTGATGGCTTTTGGTTGTCTTTTTAAGTAGCCATACACATACAACCCTTTACATTGTCTTTTACAGAGAGACTCTATGGCTCACGTCTGGACAAACCACACCAAGCCAACAGGGCTCCACGTGGAGAGGTTTATTGGAATGGTAGAGACAAAGGCCAAGGGGTGAAGAGAGGTAGGAGAGAAAGAGAGGAGAAAAAGGGAAGAGAGGAGAGACAAGTGGAAGAGGGCAGAAAGGATCTGCCTTTTATGTGAAATGTGGTGTAACTGTAACATGAAATGTATGCTGGATATGGATGACCGTTGCCTTGACAACAGATGCTCAGGTGACCAGATGACATCATTGCTGGAGGCAAAAGCAGTTCCTGATACCAACATTTGGAAATTTAGGTCACCAACTGGGACCTCCTTTGTACCTGTAGCATCCCTGTCAAAAAAACTAGATCTAACCATGCAGGGATGGCACCTTGTGTTTGTACCTTAGCAGCTGCTGAACTCCTTATTCAAGAATAAGAAAACCTAACATTTGGGTTGCCTATAATGGTCTTCTCCTCTTATAACATGTCACAGCTTCTACCTTTCAAAGGTTTACAGAATCTACCTCCCTCCCAGGTTCTTTCTCTTCAGGTAGCACTAATAGAAGATTCCACACTAACCTTTCAATCACACCTGCCTTTCCAATCTTCTTTCTGCACCAAATACTAACCACTCCTTATCTCACCCCTGCACTAAAACCTTAGAGGAATCATTACCTTACCCTTCACACATACAGGAGGGCAATTTGCCTCACACCGTCTACTCCTGGTATACAGATGGAAGCTCCTTTCTACATGAAGGAGCCATAAGAGCCAGCTACCCCCTAGTGTCAGACACTGAGGCACAGGCCCTTCCTGCTCATACCACCACTCAACAGGCTGAAGTAGTAGTCCTTACCCATGCCTTCCAAATGGCACAGGGACAATCCTTCAACATCTACACAGATTCTAAACATGCTTTCCATATCATCCTGACCCATGCCACTAACTGGAAGGAGCATGGGGTACTTATGACTAAAGGAGGATCAGTAACTAATGCAAACCAAATTATGGCCAGGCTAAAGGCCTCCCATCTCCACACAGCTATTGGGTTTGTCCACTGCAGATCCCACCTGACGAACGACTCTATTGTCTCCAAGGGGAACAATGGAGCTGAAGAGGCAGCCAGAGCTTCAGCCCTTAGGGGCCTATACATGTCTCACCCTCCCCAGGACATTTTTACACTGCAACCCACATCCACACTCTCACTCCCTAACACTCATCAAACTCTGTCCTGTCTTCACCACATCTTTCATACTAACAGCAAGACATTCTTATTTTGTTAAAACCCACCTGAAGCCTACTCCTAAGGACTTAAGTTTCTTAAAATCCATTACTGCCTCTTCCAAAGTCTGTCAAATGTCAGACTTCAACCTCTGGTATTGTAGCACCCCTTTTTCTACCCATCAGGCCAGAGGTTCCCTTCCTGGAACTGACTGGCAACTTGTCTTTACCCACATGCCAAATGTGCCAAGTACCTCCTAGTTTTGATTGACACATTCTCAGTGTGGGTGGAGGCATATCCCACAATTAACAAAAGGGTTCAGACAGTTTCTGAGCTCCTCTTCCAAGAGATCATCCCCAATTTGGTGTCTCAGCCTCCCTTCAGTGAGACAATGGTCCCGAATTTACTTCCCAAATTTCTCAAATCCTGTCTAAGGCCCGAGACATGACCTGGCATTTTCATATTCCATACCACCCTCAATCTTCAGGTAAGGTAGAAAGAACTAACTGCTCCCTAAAAACCACTCTTGTCAAACTGTCACAGGAACTTCGATTGGGCAAAACTCCTACCTCTGGCTCATTTTAGGCTACAAGCTCTCCCCAAGTGACCTCTCTTTGTCTCACCTTTCAAACTCGTGTACGGATGTCAGTAATAACTCCTGGTCTTTCAAGTAAATGCACTACCCTCCTAGACCATTGACTTACCCCATTACTTTGTCACCCCCTTTCTCTCCTATGGAACTTTACTGACCACCACTGACTAAGGCCACACACTGTCTCCTGTCCACTACCTAACAACATTTGAGACCAAGTTCTTCTGTCCCCTCCAGATCAGGAGCTCTTAGCTGTCTCTCCTAAATGGTAGGCCCCTTCATGGACCCTGCTCTCTTAAGCTCCACAAGATGTTGAGACTACCCACCTTGTGCCTAATCCCAGAAGAATGAGACTCCACTCTAGCATCTGCGCTCCACTCCACTGGATTAGACCTGGGCTTCTCATCTGATCGTTTCCATCCATGGTATCACTTACATCTAGAGATTCGAGGTTCAATGAATCCCCACTGATAACAAACAGACTTTCCCAATAGGATCAGGAAACCGCTCCATGCTGGGAGCCAATCCAAATTGCTGTCATCCCTATATCTGTCATTCCTTCTACATATTATGTTCTCTTTGTCTGCTTCCTCTTTGACCAGACAAAAGATGATTGCAAAAAATGGCCAGACAAATATGGGGGCTGCCCATATTGCTCGTTCCAGATACATATGTTAAGATCAAGGACCAATCACTTCTGTCAGCAATGCAAAACCCTGTTCTTCTATATACCAGACCCATGGAATCTCAGGTAGAAAACAGGAGTTGTTGGTAAGCTCTAATGTAAAAACCAAGCAGGGTCTCCAGTGAGTACTATCCACATCCAGAGAAATTTTGTCCAATTTCCCAAACTCTAGATATCGGAAAAATAGGAGAAATAATCAAACACTCCTCCAGGGTCCTTACGGCCTTGACATGCCCCCTCACAAATGGTACTAACTTGTCATTTAGCCTTTTGATTCAGACCCTGATCTTGGTGTACCAACTCCTTATGGCACCCAACCTGGTCACTTTAAAGACAGTTAGCTACACAGTACCCCCCTGAAACTAATTCACAATTGCCAATTACAGCCTCTCTAGTGATACTGCCCAATAACCTTACCTCAGCTTTTATCAGCTGCCCTGACTCCGATGCTGCCATCGCCCCATACTTTTTTATATCCCTCTTATTGGTTTGTCAGTTTTATGACATCCAGGACATGTTCTGAAGGGAAACTCAGTTCCCTAGACTGCAAGAGAACCACCATCCTTGATACCCCATCTCTGACGCAGTGCCCTGCAGTCCAAAACACGTCAATTCTCTGTGGCACTGGTATATATCATCACCTACCTGCCAGCTGGTCAGGAAGAGTTTGCACACTGGTGTTCCTTCCCTGAACTAGGAGTAATACATGACAAAGAATCTCTACCAATTCCAGTTTTTGACATATACCTGTTCAGCATAAGAGGGCACTGCAGGTTGTGCCATTCCTGGTTGCTGCAGGAGTAGCTACAGGTGCTGACACTGGAACAGCAGGGCCGAAGACTTCCCTAATCCTATACCAGAAGTTCTTATCCCAGCTTGCAACCGATTCCAAGGAATGTATGAAACCATGCTCATCATCCAGAAAAAGATCAATTCTTTGGCAGCAGTTGTGCTTCAGAACTGACAGGGACTAGATGTCCTGACAGCTAAAGAAGGTGGTCTTAGTCTGTTTCACCAGGAAGAATGCTGTTTCTATGTCAACGAATCTGGGGCAGTAAGAAACAAATTCCATCAGCTGCAATCAGACATCCAGAAATGCAGGGAACAGCATGAGGCCTCCAATTCCTGGGTTTTTCAAAACCCTACATGGAAATAGGATACTGCCCTTCTTAATGCGTCTTCTCCCCATTTTCCTGGAGCTACTATTTCCTCCCTGCCTCATTAATCTTGTTTCCACATTCCTTCAAAGACAAATTCAAAATTTTCTAACCAAAAAGTCAAACAGTTCCTTTTACACAACTATCAAGTGGGCCCGGATGGTAAAAGTCAGCTACACCCCAAAACTGATAATGCTCCTAGACAGCAGGGAGCAAGTTAAGAGGTCTAAAGCCCCTATTTCCCTTTTAGCATTGGCTTCTCCTGTTTCCCTTTTTTCTTCTCTCTATGATAAGAAAAAGGGAAGTATGTTATCATCAGAAGTGGTTTACAGCTAGCCTCTGAATCCAGCAATGACATCATCCTTAGGTAACAAAGACCTGCTTGCTTCTGTTGCCACGGCAACTGTCACACTCTCAAAGCACATGCCTCACTCACATTAAAAGTACACACACACACACACACACACATTTACACACACACACAAATGAGTATTTACAAACAGATAAGTAAGATAGAGTACACTATTCTTTGTATTATTTTATACTATCATGTGTATTTATAACTATGCTCACAAAAAGAAAAACTATTATAAGTAACTAAACATCATTTAAAAGATGGTAAGAAGAAGTAATGCGTATCTATATAAGCAATGGAAATGGAGAAAAGTACACAATTACAGTGAGAAATTAACTCTTTTTAAATTGTTTTTAATGAGTTTTTAAATAACCATACCACTAACTTTCAATTTAAGTCCCCAGGAATTAAATTCCTAAAGCATATTGTACCATAACTGACATGGATAAATCCTACCTCATAGTAACTAGTATTTTTTTAAATAGGCAAAGACATATTTGTATCCATGAAAATACATTGTTTCAGGTAGCACAATTTAAATGTTCAATCTCCTCCTTCCTCTCCAGCCTGTCAACAGCCTTATTTTCAAATGTTTTCCTATTTCCCATCCTTTCCTTTTCACTTCCTCAGTCAGGTTCTTCTAATGAAATTTAGGTCTTACACACAGTATTCCTGCTTGCCATAATCTTCTGTGAATATATAAGAGATATACTCCTTTCCATGGTCCTTCTTCTTATGTTCATTAATGGAACTGGTGAAATTCAATAAAAACACACTAAGAAGTGAAATAAATGGTCTAGTGACTTGTTTTCAAATAAATCAAGGATGTAATTACAAAATATTAATTTTTTTTGGTTCTTTTTTCGGAGCTGGGGACCGAACCCAGGGCCTTGAGCTTCCTAGGTAAGCGCTCTACCACTGAGCTAAATCCCCAGCCCCAAAAGAACAAAGAACTTCTTTTTTTTTCTGGAGCTGGGGACCGAACCCAGGGCTTCTGGTAAAATGTAAGTACGTGTCACATTCTTACAAACTCAAGACAAAGTGAGCAGATTATCCAGTGTTTTCACAACAGTCCACTATTTAATCTGCAGGAATTTAAGGGTCATAAATAACAAACCAACAGAAAATGCCACTAAACAAAGACAACAGCCATGATATAGTATATTCCAAAGTTACAACTATGAATTAAGCTTTAAAAGGAAGTTACATAACCTTTATATTTTAAGGACTTTTAAAATAAGATCTCACTTCGAAATTATGCAAAGTTCATCTTTGACTACTGAGTGTGGGCCATGCACCCCCACTGCCCTGGCCTGAGAGGCAACACCATAGTGTTCCTCTTCACTGGGCTAGCTGACCTGTTCCACAGTGCAGCAGAGTGCATGGGTCTCTCCACAAGCAGAGTGAGCTACTCTATGTGAGATTCATGGAAATGCAAGGATACACGTTCTTCACTGGAGGGCAAACTAGACAAGCACATGGAGAAAGGATGTGGAGGAATAGTTGGAGAAATCAGAGACCAGGACACAAAATTGTGAAAGAGTAATCACTGAGAGTCAGTCAGTGACTAATAGAATTTAAATTGTTGCTCTTGTAGAATGAAAAGTAAAGTTGCTAACAGGGTAGACAATATCTGCATCCTGGGAATCCAGGAAGGGTTTGTAAAAGGCCCCAAACATGTGCAGAGATTAAATAGCTCTAAACAGGAATCATCAAAGAGATGATTCAAGAAACAGCACACAAAGGAAGTCACAGATGGATCAAATGCTCTGGTTACATTGACCTAATTTCTTAATATAAGGAACAAGAAATCAGTTTCCAAAAAACACGAAAGATGCTTCATCTAACAATACAAGTCAATATTAGACCTAATTTTTATAGAGCTAATGTGTAGAAGTCAAAGATACTAACTTGACTAAAATGACTCTTAGTACATTTAATTTTTGTGTGATGTCTAATAATGACTCAGAGGATGTGATATTGGAAAAAAGTAGAAGAAAGGCATTGGAAAAGGAGTTTTAGGCACAGGTTTGGCTGTAAATTTAATAAAAGACAATCTAGTCATTTTATATCTAGCAAATACTTTTAGTCAATTTTAAAACATCACATTTAAGAGTAATGTTAACATAATATAGAATATATTATGGACTGTACACCACCTTAATAGATGAATTTCCATTTCTTCAGTTTTCTGATAGAATGTTAAATCACTTCTAACAATAGCATAGCATTATTTCCTATTCTATATTCTAACCTTCTTCCTTTAAGATTATAATTTTATGAGATAAATCTGACTATACAATTTAGTTATGTGTAGTTTCACCTATTTAGCTTTGATAAACTCCATTCTGCACAACTCTACAAATTTTATTTAATGAAACAATTACAATGGCTAGTACTACCCAATGTTGTTGATAAGTAATAAAACGCAAGAGGTTTACAAGGAGTTAGATTAATTCTCACAACATTGTAGGGAAAAATTACTATCACCCACAACTTTTATATTAGTAATATAAGTTCAACAGCTGGTGAGTACCCAAATTGGAATTTATTTCCAGTCAGTCTGATTTCCAAGCTCTTAAATTATCACACTTGTTGCTATTAAAATCTCATTGTAATAAAATACCCACCACACCCATCCAAATAGAGCACACAAAACTAACACAGTTCCACTTGGTGAGATTTAATGGGAGAACAAGACAAGGGAAAGGGGTGAGAGAAAGAAGAGAAAAGAATGAAGAAAAGAGAGCATGAGGGCAGAAGAAGTCTACCTTTCATTTGGAATATGACATAACTACTCCCACGTGGAGTTGGGATTTGGACAAAAAGAATACTGGGAATGTAGGGCTGTTGCCATGTCAACAGTTACCAAATGGTGTCGCTGCTCAAGGCAATTCCTGATACTAACAATACTGCTGTTATAATTCGACATATTTCAAAAAGTAGTTCACAAAAAAACAAAGTCTATATACACAGGGAATTTTTCTTTCATCATTAGCTGTTACTAGTTCTGCCGCATGACTATTATATTTATGGAGATGAAAGTAAATATTATCTCATATGGAAAATTACTGACTTAGAATAACCAGAGATTGTTAATAAGGATTATTGTAACCCAACTATTAGGATAACACTACTTTATAATAATATTACTTCTAATAATCCCGCTGGTGTTCCAAAATATGATAGTACAGGTCCTAAAACTGCCACCCATTCCTACTTGTCTCAAGCTCTGGCCGAATCTTTCGTGCACTGTGACAGCCAATTCTGTGAACAACTGACTCATAAAAGGCCAGTGAAAGAAGAACACAGACTGGAAACAAGTTGAAAGATCCCACGCAGAGAGACCCTTACTCAAGTCTTGGGGAATCGTGGACCCCAGACACAGAGAGACCATTTTGGATGTAATAAGCAAAGGCAAGGTTTATTAGGGAGACCTATGACAGAGATCTCCAGGCCGACACATTTCGTGCGCAGAAGACAAAGTTGTCGACCCAGAGAAGCTGGGAGATAGAGTATTTAAAGGCAGAGGCTGTGAGCCCCAGGGGATGGGGGGATGTCAAAGGGGAATGCACCACAAGTTACAGGATTGTTTTATGTCTCTAGCAGATAAGGGGACGCCAAAAGGTTTTATAGCCCCCTGGTCCCTGGAACAGAGCTACAAAATCAGGAGAACGGTTGGGTCTTTAGGTCCTCATTATTTTTAAAAATTTCTCAAAATTGATGAAGCATCTGTATTTGAAACACCTCTGGTTAGGCTTGGGCTGCTGGTTTCCTGGGGTGCTCTCTGTAGGACACAATGGCTAGATAGCACAAGTAGGGGCTTAAATAAACATCACAGGGGCAGAACAAAGAACAGTTAACTCACACCGGGTAATAAGCAAAGTAGTTCTCTTGCATTTCTTTTCTTTATCTTTATGGTCTGTTATTCCTGGCGGCAGGGCTTAGTCCTGAGTCTGTGGCTTTTGAGGCTTACCCTTTTAGTTTTATATATATATATATATATATATATATATATATATATATATATATATGTTCTTTTTTTCGGAGCTGGGGAACGAACCCAGGGCCTTGCGCTTCCTAGACAAGCGCTCTACCACTGAGCTAAATCCCCAACCCCTAATTTTATATTTTTAAACCTTAAATTTGTATAATTTTCCTTTCATTCCCTTCTTCTTCTACTAAATAATTCTAATCTTAGAATTTTGATATCAAGTCTCTTATTTGGTCTCTCCAGTTGTCTTAACTGACTGGTACTGTTGTCTCAGAACCATCAACTGTATAGCACCCACTCGATTTTTAACAAAAGCAATTAACCTGTTTGTCACGCAGGGGCCAAAAACTAAAACCAAGAAAATTATTAGTAATGGCCCAGCTATAGCAGAGCGTAGGTTAGTCATCCAGGGAGACCGAGTGAAACAAGACTCAAACCAACCTTGTTAAGTGTCTCTATCTTTTTGCATCTTACTAAGTCTTTAGCATCAGGATTCTAATCTGGACACTATCTGTACCTATACACCAAGGTCATGACTGTCTTTTAGAACTTTTAAACGTATACAGGTTGTGATCCCTGAGGCACAGTCTCAAGAAGTGTTAGGAGTACTAACACATGTAATGTTATATCATTTGTAATAGAAATTAAGCCTATCTCTATACTTTTCTCGATGGAACCCAGGGCAAACATGAAATCTTTGTTTCTAAAGCACACTCTTTAAGTGAGCATTATAGCAACCTCCCAGTCACGTCTCTGATGTATCGACTTATCTGATGTGTAAGTCTAGGGAGCTTTTTGAAGATCTGAGTTTCCCTCTAGGTCTCAGCTCTCAGCACCAACAGCTAGTGAGAGCTGAGAATTGACGGCTGTCAGGGTGGTCAGCAGCACCAGGTACAGTCCTTTTCAGTGAGGCTCGAGTGTCTGGGCTCAGTATCGTCGTATGTAGCTGTAGTCTCCAATCTGGAACTGATCAGATATCTCAGGGGTCCCTGGGGTATAGGCTGCTTTCAGCTGTGACCAGACTTCTTTTCGTATCACCTGTAGGTCTTTTAGCCTGGCATATAAATCATTATTACTATGACATGTTGGTTCAGTAACATCATCTAATACAGTCAGAGGAGCTGAGGCCCCGTATAAGATCTCAAAGGGGGTAAGGCTGAATCTGGAAGGGGTATTTCTTGCTCTGAAGAGAGCAAGAGGGAAGGAGTGTCACCCAGTCTGTGCTAGTCTCCATGGTCAATTTGTTTAGGGTCTCTTTTAGAGTTTTATTTATTTACTCTACCTGTCCTGAACTTTGAGGTCTGTAAATATAATTTAATTTCTAATCAACCTCTAAATACTTGGCCACACCCTGGCTTACCTTGGCAACAAAAGTAGGGCCGTTGTCTGACCAGATTACCTTGGGCATTCCAGACCGGGGGAAGATGTCTTTCAGTATCTTCTTGATGAATATGGAGGCCGTCTCTTGATTGGTGAGGAAAGCTTCTATCTATTCCTGGAAAGGTATCGACAAGCACTAGGAGATACTTGTGATCATATTTTCTTGGTTTTATCTCAGTGAAGTTTACTTTGACTTTTCATTAAACTCTCTAGGTCTCTTTGTCCTGTTTGTTTCTTAAGCATTCACTTACTGACATAGCTTATACTTTTTTTACTATCTTGTCTCTCTTGGCTAAAATCTTAAAGTCTATTATATATATTTTAAATATTTGGACAAACTTTTTATCTCCTAAATGAGTCCATTTCTTTATTTGGCAAAGTGAGTCTTTTGTTTGTTCTCTGGGGGGTATAGCTTTCTCCCCAAGTGTGTCATTGTCCTTTTATCTTTTAAACAACTTGGGCCTTTTCTTCTGTTGTACATTCTAAGTGAGGCCATCCCTTAGTCCAATCCCAGTTCCCAGTGGCTGTCTCTTGTAGGCCTGTAACCAGAATAGGTTCCTGTATAGCCATTTCCCGAGCCACTTTATCTGTTTTGTTACTGTCCTATGTCACTGAATCTCATCTTTACTGATGTCCTGGGCAATGAATAATACTCACAGTTGTTGGCTTCATCAGGGCATCTAAGAGATGGCAAAGACATCTGTGGTGCTGATGTGCTGGGGGGTTGATGTTTAGCCATTCCAGATGACATTGTGTTGTCCACCATGGTAGCACCCACTTATCTCTGACCTTTATGAAGAGAACTGTTCCCGTCTGCAGACAAGGTAGCCTTAGCTTTTAGCACGGGTCAATCAGCCAGTCGCAGAGGTCTTTCCTCCACCCATGGGCTTCTGTCAGTGCTTGACACTCATATTGCAGTGGCTCCAGGTCCGGATTGGGCAGCAAAGTGACCAGATTGTCCCCAACCAGTGGAGAATCTAGACCAGTGGTCCCATCCTCTGGGACATTTTATTTAAAGGCAAAACATCAGCCACTCTACCACAGTCTAAGTCCTGGATTGGGGGATAATTGTTAGTGCCCGGCTGGCAGGAGTGATGTGTTCTAGGCAGAATGGCACTAAGCTATACATTTCTCAGCATCAGGTACTGGTGTACCATGACAGGTCTTAAGCTCCACATACACAGTCTGTAGATATGTATACACATGGCCTCACCCAGCCATTTTAGCCCATGTAAGCCATTTTGGAGAGCAAATTTCTCATGAGCAAGGGATGGGGGTAGTCTGTAAGTATTGTTTGTTGTCAGTAGCCCCCTGCACCCAAGGTCTCTTACTAGACACTAGTCCATTTGGGCGCAGGAGCACAGAGTGTTAGGCCCCCATATTCACAAAACAACTGGGCAGGCTTCTCTTCTATCTTTGTACATAGCCAGCACTCTAGACGAGAGGCTTGCCTTCGGGGCCACTGGAGAGGCCCCTCTTGTTTTTATTGGGGTAGTCCCTGACCCAATGTCCTTTTTCTTTGTATTAGGCACACTGATCTTTTAGCCAGGAATTCTCTTCTGTTGTCAGGTACTGTCTTCCTAGGTTCCCTAACTACGGTGGCCAATATATGTTCCTCTCTTGTCCTTTATCTCCCTTTAGCTCTCTAGCTTCTTTTTTTTCTCAGTCTCTCTGTTTAACCTTATTTTTTTTGTAACTTATATTAACTCTCAGCAACTTAGCTTAACCCTTCAAATTTCTGTAACTTTCTCTTCATATCCTTTCCTTATCTTAGCCAGCTTGGTGGGGCATTTTCCAGCCACTCAGAGACCCACCCTTGGAGTCTGGCGGCAGACCTGGAGCACTCCCTACCTTCAGGCATCTGAAGAGAGCAGGCAGAAGTGAGGGCCTTCCATCCATGTCTGGAACATTTTTTCTGGCCTCTAGTAGGATTCCGTCTTTCCTCGGTGGTAAAGAAGACCTGTAACATTTACTAACAAGCATCTCAAATGGGATGGTGAGAAAACAAGGGAATCTTGAGAATAGAGGTCCACTGAAGAAGGCAAATAGCATTTAGTCACACAGCTAAACCAGGAGGCTTTCTTGGGACAAAAAGGCCTTGTGTCTGTGAAACAGAAAAGTGAGCAGAGGGGCAGCCTATCTGTTACCGGCTGTCTCTCTGGACTTAGATTTTCCCTTAAGGAGTACCTCCCTATAGTGTCAGCTCCGTGGCTTTATTGCTCAAGAGACCCATCCTCTAAATGGCACTAGGCTTCTAGTAAGAACTAATAACAAAAGGATGGAGAGACATCAGAACCTGGGTACTGATACTAAGCAGCTGACAAAGGAATTATAACCAGTTAACCTGGGATTTTCAGGACCTCAGTAGCAGCCCATTACCAAACTGTCTCAGTGGGCTAAAGGCCCATGGAAAAGAAAACATTAATCCTGACCTTGGCCACAGCCAAAGCCTGAATTCTAAATTCTGACTGGCAAAACAAAACAAAGTTCTTCACAGTTTGTTGTAGATGTTTTGAAACTATTTTAGGGGCTTCCTTGCCCCACAACCTGGGACATTTCCACCACAGGGGCAGGAACTGGCTGCTGTGGGGTTAGGATCAAAGGCATTCTCTATGCTAATGATGACCAGTGAGAAAAGTAATTTAATGCTGAAGACTGACTCCTCTCTTGGAATAGGGCCAGCAAAGTAACAAAAAGTCTATTCAGTCCCAAATCAAAGGACACCTGCCTGTTAAGACAAAGGACAGGGCAAGCAGGGAAGATCCAGGTAAATATATTTAAAATGCTGTCAATTGGGGGCAAACATACACAACTATGACCATCAAGAAGACTCAAAATTAAGAAAAATTTGGGTAGTAATACTCAATAAAGAAAAAGTGCTAAAATGATCAGAAAGGAATAAATCTAGATTGGGTAAATGAAAAGTCAGAAAGAAATTATTTGGTATAAAAAAAGAAGGAAAATAAAACTAATTAAATAAATAAATAATTGGGGGCCAGAAACAGATAGAACAATCTCACTGGGCAAAAAAAAGTAGGTGAATATGTGTCTTACAGTTTTATTGCTGTGAAGAGACACCATTACTGAGTCAACTTTGATAAGGAAAACTGACATTGGGCTGGCTTACACTCTCAGAAATTTAGTCCATTATTGCCATGGTGGGAAGCATGGCAGCATTCAGGGAGGCATCGTGCTGGAGAAGGAGCTGAGAGTTCTACATCTTCATCTGAAGGCAGGAGCAGGAGACTGTGTCGACACTGGTCATAGCTTGAATATAAAGGCCTCACAGTCCACTTTCCCAGTGACCCACTTCCTCCAACATGGCCACACATACTCCAACAAGGCCCCACCTCCTAATAGTGCCACTCCTTATACAACAAGCATTCAAGCATATGAGCCTATGGTGGTCATTCCTATTCAAATCTTCACAGCAGATAAGTCTTCAGACAGGGAGTTCATAGCTAAAACTATTAGCTATAACTAAAATTTCCAGATATCTTCACCAACCCACAAGACAAACTACTCATTCATTCCAGAGACTAGACCCAGGAAGAGTAGATAGAGCTGGTAGAAGAGGCAACCAATACAAAGGGGTAACTCGGTGATACCCTTTCTAGACTGACAATTATGGCCTTTTGCCCCCGCCAGTGGGGACCCAGTAATTCAGGGTCCCGAAGAGGCCTTCTACCTGTGGGCCAAAATGGGGGTGAAGAGAAGAAGGAGACCAAGCAAAAGTTCTGTTGTCAAGGTCTCATTTATTGGGGTGAACGTTACAGCTTTTAAGGCTTTCAGGTAGGGGGAGTGTCCTTTGCGAAACACAGAGGAGGGGGAGGTGTGGATATAGGTAGTGATAGCTGGAGGCAAAGAGGTCAGGCAGAAGATGATGAGGTCAGGTGGTGGAGACACTGGGTGTTGATTCAGGAGATAATAGGTATCTGCTAAGGGAGCTGAGGCATCCCTTGAATGTCATCTTCCTGTGCCATAAATTCATGGGAGAGGCTTTCATCCAACAATCTTAAGATGTAAGGCAGTCATCTTAGGGGTGAGTCTCTGTGGCCAAACAGCCCAGAGTCACCTAGTCACTTTGAACCATGCAGTTCAAAAAGCGGCTAGGCCCAAATCCAATATGGCTCCCTACAGCCCTTTCCTGACCTTCTTTGACAAATCCAAAAATGTTCTCTGCTATGTATGTACCCTTTCTCAAGCAAGAAAAAACAGATCTTTCTCTAGGAAATCAAAAGCATGAACCCCAAATGACCTCAGGGCCAACCCTAATCCTGAGTTCCTGCATGAAGACCCTGAGAGATGAAGTGAAGCCTGGGATACTTGTACAGACTCCAAGGTGTTGGAAGTGCCAAAGCTGTGATTTCTTCCAGGGAGAGTTGCTTACATGGGATAGAACCAGCCTGGAAGAAATATATTTAACAGGCAGAAAGATGGAGGGATGATACCATCTAAGCCTCTGATATCAGATATTAAGCTACAGCCCTGGTTCTCAACCTTCCTAATGCTGTGACCCTTCAATACAATTCCTTGTGTTGTGGTGAACCCAACCATAAAATTATCTTTGTTGCTACTTCATAACTGTACTTTTGCTACTGTCATGAATCATAATGTAAATATATGTTTACAGATGGTCTTAGGGAGCCCCTGTAAATGGGTCATGACCCACAGGTGGGACATCTGACCTAGGGGACTTGATGTTTACATGCTGCCTTATCAGTCTTGCTTTGTCCAGTGTTTTCTGACTATGCCCCCATTCCTCCTTTTAGGAAATAGTAATATATATCTTTTCCATTGTATGTTGAAATTAATTCACTTTTCGAATTCACAGGGTTTTACAGAGACTGAGTGAGACCATGGGGACTTCTAAAGTAGGATTAAATATACTTCATATTATAACAATGGCCTTTGGAGCCTGGGAGGGAAATGTGGTGGTTTGAATGAGAATGTATCCCCTAGGCTCAAATGTCTGAACCCTGGTGGTGACTTTACAGGCTATACCTTGCTAGGGGCTAGCTCTGAGGCTAGTATATATTGACTAGCCCCAATTCCTGTTCACTCTCTCTGCTTCATATTTGGGGTTTAACATGTGATCTCTCAGTGCCCTGCCATGATGGTCTCATGGAAACCCAACCAAAATAAACTCTTCCATTAACTGACTTGGTCATGGTATTTCATTATAGCAACAGAAAAGCAAATAGGTCAGGCTATAAGTAATTGAAGATTAAAACAATTTTTTCTTAATCTTAAAAAGTTCATGATAAAATTGGGCACAAAACCAGTCAAAAGCACTCAACATCTCTAACCATTAATATAGATAGCAATTCCTCTAAATATTGCAGTGTCCCATCCTCCTGCTTAACAGAAGAAATGGTTCCTCCAGCTTCTGGAACAAGGCAGCCAGGTGCTCATCCTACAACCAAGAAAAGACATTCGAATAAACAGCAGGTACAGCTCCCTGCCACAAAAATAACTTTAAAATGCCAACTCACTTACAAATACAATTTCATTTTTTTTACACTGTTTTGATTAGTTTGCTTTTTTTCTCCATCTTTATTAACTTGAGAATTTCTTATTTACATTTCAATTGTTATTCCCTTTCCCGGTTTCCAGAACAAAATCCTCCTAACCCCTCCCCCTCACCTTCTATATGGGTGTTCCCCTCCCCATCCTCCCCCCATTACAACCCTACCCCCAAAAATCACATTCACTGGGGATTCAGCCTTGGCAGGACCAAGTGTTTCCCCTTCCACTGGTGCTCTTACTAGACTATTCATTGCTACCTATGCAGTTGGAGCACAGGGTCAGTCCATGTATACTCTTTGGGTACTGGCTTAGTCCCTGAAAGCTCTGGTTGGTTGGCATTGTTGTTCATATGGGATCTCAAGCCCCTTCAAGCTTTTTAAGACTTTTCTAAGATTCCTTCAATGGGGATCCATTCTCAGTTCAGTGGTTTGCCGCTGGCATTCGCCTATATATTTGCTGTATTCTGGGTGTGTCTCTCAGCAGAGATCTACATCTGGTTCCTGTCGGCCTGCACTTCTTTGCTTCATCCATCTTATCTAGTTTGGTGGCTGTATATGTATGGGCCACATGTGGGGCAGGCTCTGAATGGGTGTTCCTTCTGCCTCTGTTCTAAACAATGCCTCCCTATTCTTGTTCCCATTTTGAGAAGGAGTGATGCATTCGTATTTTGGTCATCCTTCCTGGGTTTCATGTGTTCTGTGCATCTAGGGTAATTCGAACATTTGGGTTAATATCCACTTATCAATGAGTGCATACCATGTGTGTTTTTCTGTGATTGGGTTACCTCACTCAGGATGATATTTTCCAGTTCCATCCATTTGCCTGAGTTTCATAAAGTCATTGTTTTTGATAGCTGAGTAATATTCCGTTGTGTAGATGTACCACATTTTTTGTATCCATTCCTATGTGGACGGGCATCTGGGTTCTTTCCAGCTTCTGGCTATTATAAATAAGGCTGCTTTAAACAGAGTGGAGCATGTGTCTTTGTTATATGTTAGGGTATTCTTTGGGTATCTGCCCAAGAGAGGTATAGCTGGGTCCACAGGTAGTTCAATGTCTAATTTTCCGAGGAACCTCCAGACTGATTTCCAGAATGGTTGTACCAGTCTGCAATCCCACCGACAATGGAGGGGTGTTCCTCTTTCTCCACATTCTCGCCAGCATCTGCTGTCACCTGAGTTTTTGATCTTAGCCGGTCACTGGTGTGAGGTGGAATCTCAGGGTTGTTTTGATTTGCATTTCCCTTGTGACTAAAGATGTTGAACATTTCTTTAGGTGTTACTCAGTCATTCCGCATTCCTCAGTTGTGAATTCTTTGTTTAGCTCTGAGCCCTATTTTTTAATATGGTTATTTGTCTCCCTGCAGTCTAATTTCATGAGTTCTTTGTATATTTTGGATATAAGCCCTCTATTGGTTGTAGGATTAGTAAAGATCTTTTCCCAATCTGTTCGTTGTCATTTTGTCCTTACAACTGTGTCCTTTGCCTTATAGAAGCTTTGCAGATTTATGAGATTCCATTTGTCGATTCTTGATCTTAGAGCATAAGCTATTGGTGTTTTGTTCAGGAAATTTTCTCCAGTGCCTATGTGTTCGAGGTATTTCCCCACTTCTTCTTCTATAAGTTTGAGTGTATCTGGTTTGATGTGGAGGTCCTTGATCCGCTTGGACTTAAGCTTTGTACAAGGTGATAAGAATGGATCGATCTGCATTCTTCTACATGCTGACCTCCAGTTGAACCAGCACCATTTGCTGAAAATGCTATCTTTTTTCCTTGGCTCCTTTGTCAAAAATTAAGTGACCATATGTCTGTGGGTTCATTTCTGGGTCTTCAATTCTCTTCCACTGCTCTATCTGTCTGTCTCTATACCAATACCATACAGTTTTTATCACTATTGCTCTGTAATACTGCTTGAGTTCAGGGATAGTGATTTCCCCAGAAGTCTTTTTATTGTTGAGGATAGTTTTAGCTACTCTGGGCTTTTGTTATTCCGGACGAATTTGCACGTTGTTCTGTCTAACTCTATGAAGAATTGGCTTGGAATTTTGATGGGGATTGCATTGAATCTGAAGCAGTCATTAAAAGACTCCCAACCAAAAAGAGCCCAGGTCCAGATTGGTTAAGTGCAGAATTCTATCAGAACTTCATAGAAGACCTCATACCAATACTATCCAAACTATTCCATGAAATTGAAACAGGTGGAGCACTACCGAATTCCTTCTATGAAGCCACAATTACTCTTATTCCTAAACCATACAAAGACCCAACGAAGAAAGAGAATTTCAGACCAATTTCCCTTATGAATATCAACACAAAATACTCAGTAAAATTCTTGCAAACCGAATCCAGGAGCATATCAAAACAATCATCCATCACGACCAAGTAGGCTTCATTACAGGGATGCAGGGATGGTTTAACACACGGAAAACCATCGACATACTCCACTATATAAACAAACTGAAAGATAAAAACCACATGATCATTTCATTAGAGGCTGAGAAAGCCTTTGAAAAACTACAACACCCCTTCGTGATAAAGTTCCTGGAAGAACAGGAATTCAAGGCCCATACCTAAAGATAGTAAAAGCCATATACAGCAAACCAGTAGCTAGTATTAAACTAAATGGAGAGAAACTTGAAGCAATACCACTAAAATCGGGGACTAGACAAGGCTGCCCACTCTCTCCCTACTTATTCAATATAGTTCTTGAAGTTCTAGCCAGAGCAATCAGACAACAAAAGGAGATCAAAGGAATACAGATTGGAAAGGAAGAAGTCAAAATATCACGATTTGCAGACAATATGATTGTATAGTTCAGTGATCCCAAAAATTGCACCAGAGAACTACTAAACCTGATAAACACCTTCAGCAAAGTGGCTGGGTATAAAATTAACTCAGACAAATCAGTAGCCTTCCTCTACACAAAAGAGAAAGAAGCAGAGATAGAAATTAGGGAAATGACACCCTTCATAGTAGTCCAAAATAATATAAAATACCTCTGTGTGACTCTAACCAAGCAAGAGAAAGACCTGTATGATAAGAACTTCAAGCCTCTGAAGAAAGAAATTGAAGAAGATCTCAGAAGGTGGAAAGATCTCCCAAACTCATGGATTGGCAGGATTAATATAGTAAAGATTAGTTTGCCTTTAAAGTCAAGCTATAGGTGACAACTAGTGGTATACTTTGTCCAAACTGCAAACAACTTACTTTTACTGATTAGTAAATTTTATATGTTCCTTGTATTTTCCAAAAATTAGAAACATAAAAAGAAAATGTTTTGCTATATACAGATGATTAACTAATAACACTATGTACTAGATACTTATATGTTTTTCCTAATTCTCAGTATTACTAGCAATGCTGAGCTAAACAAAAATATATTGAATTGTTCTGTGCAAGAATATCTACTTCCCCTGAACAAAATTTTTGAGAGTAAAATTAACTTTCAAGGTTAGAATTTTTGAGCAGTGGAAATATATTCCACCTGAAGCCATATTGTAAACTAAAATGAACAAAAATTATCTGGATATGTAAATATCTTTATTCATTAAAACACAGCCCTTTTCCCAGCCATGATTTTCAGATTTCGTCCTCCAACAACACTGCCTCATGGTAGGCGGAGATTCTGTATGGAGAGAAAAAAAAAGTCAGTTTTATACCATAACGTACTCTTCATTGATATTTTATCAAGGAAAATGGGAAATTTGAAAACTCAAATGTCCAATTAATGAAAGACAAAAGTATAATCCCAAGTAAGCCTTATCAAAATGTATTCTTTTCAGGTTGCTTTATCAGTGCAGTCTGTCCAGAGAACATCCTCTCTACACTTTTAGTCTCATATTTAAACACTTTCCAGATTTCTACTTGTAATCGGGGTCAATGGGGAATCTATGCCCTCCTGAATAACACTTAACATCCACTTTGCATCAAACATCAATAAATCCAACTGTCACTTACTTGTTACCATTAATTAGTTAAACAATCTACTAAAATATTCCCTTTGTCATCTGACCTAAAATGACTCTTAAACTGTGTCATAGAAGCCACTCAAGAAAACACATAGTACAACACATCTGCCAAACAAAATGCACCCCCAAGAAGTTCACTAAAAGATCTACATAAGGGACTTCTTAGTGTGATAACAAATTTAATACATGAGGTTGAAACAAAATACATAAAGGAGTATTACTTACTGCAGACCCATGCCAAGATGTGCTCTTGAGAAATGATTACATGCAAGAGATCAGGGGTAAGAAGGTGTGGGGGGGGTGAGGGCTTGGAGACTGGGTAGAAGCAGGCAGACAAGAGCAGAGGCATGAGGGCAGAGAAGGGAAGACAACAAGGTCAGAGGACAGATAACACTGGCATTCTTAATGCAACACTTAACTGTACTATACAACACCAAGATTATCAGATCCTGGCATGTCTCAAGCTCCCAGCTTAGGGACTAACTAGTCAGCTAGTTAAGTCATTGTTGGATCAAAAGAGGCACAAAATTTTTTCTAGGTACAAGTTAGGCCACCACTGCATTAACTTTCACAAATTAATGCAACATTTACATTTCTTTCTGTAATTCTCTACGATTATATCAAAGACTATTATATGAAGCCTTCACTATCAAAGTCAAACTAGCTTCGGTAAGATTTATGAGAATCTTTAACACTTAAAACATATTTTATCAACACACATGACTCCTACTTTTTGAAATGCCTTTTGATTTGGTTTCTCTTTCTGACATTTGTATTAACGACATATTATATACATGAAAAACGGCTAAAGACACACGGACATTGTCAGCTAAGTCCTAGGAGTGAGAAAGACAATTAAATGTTTTAGGGGCATATGTAAACGGCCCTGAGAATAAATTACTAATTCTGTGGACTTTGCTCTTAAATTTGCTCTGGGCGGGTACCAGGGTGTTCCATGGTGTGTTCCTTATTAAGCCCAGAATTGCCAGATGTATCTCATAAATTCTCCTTAAGAGGCTTATTCGCTAGTCTTCACCCCTTAAGAGCCAAAGAAATTCCTATTGCATAATGACTGGTTCAAAGAAACTCTGAATCTATACACATACTTTTAACAGCAAATGACTTGAACATTCTGCTAATGTGTATGTGGCAGTCATTAAATGTAACAACATGTAGTCATATGCATGAGAATGTCCTCATAGACTCTGATATTTAGACACCTAGCTGGTGGTGCTGTTTGGAAGGGATTAAGAGGTATGGCCTTGCTGGAAAAAGCATGTCCCAGGAGGGAAGCTTTGAGAGGTAAAGATTGTTGTATATCCAGTCTGCTCTCTCTGCTTCTGCTCACCACCATGCTTCCCATCAAGATGTCTATTAACCTATAAACAAAGTTACTTTCTCATGGGAAAAGCAACAGGAAGGTCTCTTCCTTAGGTTTGCAGCTTATTTGGCAGAGCACCAGGATTCTCTGCTTGAGAAAGTCTGCTTCCTTGGTCTCAGTTTGCTTAGAATGACAAACACCCTAGGTTGCCTGCAAGCTGGCAAGCTGGGAACAGTGTCCTCATGCCATTTCTCTACAAGTAATAAAATATATCTTCAAACTTAAAGCCAGGTATGGTGTATTACACCTTTAATTTCAGTGTCTGGAAGGTACAATGAGGAGAATCAGAAGTTCAAGGCTAGCCCCATGTATATAATGAGCTCAGGACAAGCCTCAACTTCAGAACCCTAGTCTCAGTTCTTAAAAAATGAATAAGTAAAAGAAAAATAAGTGAGAAATAAAAAATAAAAACAATTCATTTGATTATTCATTTAAGAGCACGGTATGCTCACCAAAGTTTCTGCTGTGAAAAGCCAGTGAGAAAATCCTTATTGATGGTGTAACAAGGAGGGTATCAAGTCTGACACTGAGAAAGATGCTAAGGCTATGGATATGCATCAGGGGTGCAGCACTCGCCTGTCATTGAAGAGGCTGTGGGTTTAGTGTCAATAATTAAGGAAAAATGCAAAACCAAGCAAGCCCCACAAGAAACTAAAACTATGTTTTCTATAAAAAATTGTCCCAAGGCAAAGTCACTTCCCAGGTAGTGGAAATTAGTGAAATAAATATCTGAAGAGAACAAAATTTACAAATACCTGCTACTTCCCCCAATGGGATTCTTTCCTCTCTGAGAATAATCTGTCAACTCCAGAAGAGTCACTGAAGAGCAGCCATAATTTTGACAAACACCACACGTAAGGAATGAGAACTGGACTTGAAGAATCTTCCAAAAATACTGATCTCTATATTACCAAAAACAACTGAGACTGGAGAGATGTCTCAGTGGGTAAGAGCCCTGACTGCTCTTCCAGAGGTCCTGAGTTCAATTCCCAGCAACCACATGGTAGCTCAGATCAGCTCTGTAATGAGATCTGATGCCCTCTTCTGGTGTGTCTGAAGAGAGGGACAGTGTACTTACATACATAAGATAAATAAATAAATTTTAAAAAAAGAAAAAAGAACAAACTAGAAGTAAACAAACCTACTTTTCCAGAAATTAAACCCCCAAAAACTTCTACTAAAAGGCCAAATACAAGGCAAGTGATACATTTCTACACACTTGCATTGATACTTATTGCCCTAGTTAGGTTTATTATCACTGTGCTGAAACACTGAAGCAAGTTTCAGAGGAAAGAGTGTATTTGCCTTACACTTACACTTGGTAATCCATCACTGAAGGAACTTGGGACAGGAGCCCAAACATGGTAGCAACCTAGAAGCAGGAACTGGTACAGTGGTCAACCAGTGGGAGCTTACTGGCTTCCTCAGCTTGCTTTCTTATACAGCCCAGGACCACCAGGCCAGGGATGGCCACACCCACAACAGCCTGGGCTCTCCTGTATAAATCACTGAAATAACACCCTATAAGCTTGATAAATAAAAATAAAACCTGATCTTATGGGGAAGCATTTTCTTAATCGAGGTCCCCTTCTTTATGATGACTATAGCCTAGATTGAGCTGACATAAATATGGAGATCATATTCATATGTACACATTCATATTTCACTGAAACCAACAAGAATCTTGTTTCACATACTCAAATATTATCATGAAAATATATTAAATTGCCATTAACTGTACATGTGATTGGGTAGCAAAGAGTGTTTCAGTCCAGCCAGGACTACATAATGTTGGGGTAGAAATCTCATTTCGCATCCAGACAAACCACAATGGGACAACAAGGTTCCATGTGGAAATGTTTAATGAGAGAAGAGTAGAAGAGGAGAGGAGTAAAGACCAGCCATGAGCATGTGGAGGGAAGGAGGAAGGAGAATGGGGAGAGAAGGGACAAAGGGGAAGAGGGGAGGCAGGGCAAGAACAAGAAACAAGAAAGGAAGAGAGTAAGAGGGGAAAAGCTACCCTTTTATAGTGCCAGGCATACCTGGCTGTTACCAAGTAACTGTGGGAGTGGAGCTTAGACAGAAAACTAACACATAGTGAGAACCTGTTTCCAAGAAAAAAAAACAAAAACAAAAAACAAACAAGGAAAATGAACAAAAAGTTTTTTCCAGGACTGAAGAGATGCTTCAGTAGAGAAGAGAATATAATACTCTTGCAGAGGATCAGAGTTTGGCCAAAGCAAACACATCTAGCAGCTCACAACCACCTGACTCAGCTCTAAGAGCTCAGACACACTCTCTGGATGCCAGCACCTTCATTCCCATGTGTGCATACCCACCATCACCATCAAGCTGCTACTACATACACACGCATATTATTAAAATAAAATAAAACATTTTTAATAGAAAAAATTCTGAAAATTCAGACTCAAACTCTGAACGTATATATCACAAATTCTCTTCTAAAAGTAGTATAGGAAAAAACTCCAGCATTTGGACCTCATTGATAGCAACAAGAACCATGTAGTATGTGGAAAATTACTACAAATCATTCATAGGATTATACTCTATGAGGTGTCATGGTATAAAAGCATAAATTTCTGCTAATCCATAACGATCACCAGAAAAGAAATAGTTTATCGATGTCTCTGTGGTCTTATCTATAGAGTGGTTTCCCACTCCAGAATACTTGTCTATTTATTTAAATAAGACTTTGTCTAAAGGGAAGAGGGCAATGGATTAGGATACAAATAATATGATGAGGCATAGTTCAAAAAATGAGGTTTTTCTTCCTGTTCCAAGCAACTTTTGCAATTACAATGTGTCCTCTTTACTACGCTGACTCATTAGGAAGCAATGGTTCTGTATTGACAAGTCGTCAATTATAAAGCTAGACTTGTAGGCGAAAACCACCTTGTTTGAGGTGATTGGGTTTCCAAAGCTAATTGTATGGTGTTTGCTCATCTCAGGTGAGCATCAGTGAGAAACAGTGTCTAAAATACAAGGTACAAAATAAATCGGCCCACAACTTCTCTGTATTCTGCAGCATTAACAGAGAAACTATAAATGATGATGTCAAACACTTAAGCTTAAAAGTAAATTAGACATGAACTCATAAATCTACAACACATTATGCCCATCATTTGGGGAATGTCCTCAAAACACTTTAGTGATTTATCACAGGATTCTATCCTGCCAGTGCAGAGCAAAAAGCATATTGGAACAGACTTAGAATCCCTCTGAAAACTATACAAAACATAAAGTCACTTAAAGGCACCATCCAACCGCTACAGAGAGACACAATGGAAAGGATTTACTAATGAAAGACCTCAGCTCAGATCTTAGTCAAAGGACTGCCACCTTAGCTATTATACAGGGTATATTCAAGAGCAGTGAGCCTCAGATCTCTTCACCTATTAACAAGAAATGTGACTGACTAGTGATCAGAAAATCCCCATGTGGGGCCATATGTGGATATTAGGTAGCAATGTGACCAGAGTAAAGAGAACTGAACGTAAATATGTCAAGAAGGAGGGTTCCATTGTTTAACCCTGTCTTTAGCAGTCTTTTTCTTATTTAAGTTTTAGCTTTAAGTTCTGAATAGAGTCTCCTCAAGGTTTAAAAGTAAAAGAGTTTTGAACAGATGAGACTGATTTAAACTAGTCAGCTAAAAATAGTGTAAAATTCCTCAGTGTAGGGTTGCGTGAGTCCCATGTCCACTCTGCCACAGGGCAAGGCTGCAATAGGCGGGATGTGGGAGATGACTGCACTTACCCCATCGACCAGTGGTTGTATGGGAAGACAAGGGACACTGCTCTGGGGGGTGGGGGGATATGAAATGTAGTCTGAGGCACAGGACCACTGGAGCTGCCTGAGGGATTGGGGAGGTTCCTTGGGCCTGCAACACGGCAGGGGCTGTCTGGTTCTTATGCTCTTAGGCATCCAGGTGCCCCTGAATGTCACAGAACTGTTGAGAATGGAGTTGGGGCCCATGGAACTGGATCTAGTCCCGGGCTGAAGGGGAAAGAAGGGGGCCTCTAGCTGGTCCTTTGAGGAGAGGCTTTGGCTTGGTGAGGGGGTCTTGGTTTGGCTTGGTTGTGGTGGTTGCTGTGGCTGGGAGAGCAGGGAGGCCTTCTGTAGGAGATTAGATGCTGGCTCTGTAGTCTAAGGCCTTCTCTGTGGCTCACCATGGTGAATCCCAATAAAATGAGGCAGTCCATGGTTTTACGATATTTATCGGCATGGTGAAAAGTGAATGATTAAAACCGTACCCCACTTCTCAGGGTGGACTTGCGATTAAGTACCTTTTGAAGGGTGAAATATCTAGGAAGGAAAAGTTATTGGCTAAGCCTCCAGGCCTTTGGTACCTCATTAAAATGGAGATCTGTCTTGAGTCTATGAGACCACAGGCCATGTCCTCTACCTGTGGAGGGACTTGAGGCATTACCCTTCTGTGACTGATGGCCATGAATCTATGGAGGGCTTGTGATCTGTCTAGTTTCCCAGGAGTCAGGCAAAATGACTACTGTCTCTTCAGTGTCACCGGGATTTCTAGCCTCAGTTCAACCAGGAACCAGACTGTCTTTCATGGTACCACACAGTTCTTACTTCTTGTTTTCATATGACTCTATGAAAGTTGCCCAAAGTTCCTCAACCACTGAAAGGTTCGTTAAGCTAAAACTGTAAAGAAATATTAAGGCAAAAATATTAAATGTCAGCCAATCAGTGACTATAAAGTATAACTATGCCCTGTTCCATTCAACATACCAGAACAGTCAGCCAGCTGGCTTCCCTTCAGTGGAAGGGTAATGATAGAGCAGCATGGATTTAGAATGTTTACAATAGGCTTCTTACAGGATTACTAAAGCCTGTCATTCTTGATGGGCACAGCAGTAGCAGCTCATTCTGGACTTCAATGTACATGTTAAGAGGCCTCTCACACGCCATCAAAAAACTTCCTTTTGTCTGCTTACATGGGCATTGGTAAGTTTTACTTAATTTTGCTTATTTTTTGGTTTTTCTGACACAGGGTCTCTATAGCCAAGGATGGCCTAGAACTCAAAGTTATCCTACTGACTCAGACTGGGTCTTGGCATACACTACCACATTTGATTCTTAATTTTAATATTTGTCAAAGGAACTATCATCATTAGGAACAATCAGGTTTTGCAAAAGTGGCATTTCACATATTTACTAAGAAAATTACATATACAATAAATAATAAAGAGCTCATTTACCACACCCTGACAAAATGCTCCCAAATACAGCTAATGGCATTTGTAACTCCTAAGGATATGAAGTATTAATGAAAGAAACTGAAGCTTGTTTGCTCCCCATGCCCCCGTAATTTCAACACTCAGAAGACTGAGGCTGAACAGTTATGGCTGGTTTGGGCTATCTAGGAGTGGTAATTGCAGTGTTGTGGGAGGATACATAGGAAGAACAAGCCAGGTACAGTAAGTCACACCTGTAATCCCAGAACACAGGAAGAAGCTAAGGCAAGAGGATTCTGAGTCCAAGCCAACAGAGGCTAGATAGCTATGTAGTTAGATCCTATCTCAAACAAACCAATAACGAAAACAAGTAAGTGCAACTGCCTTTGAGTGACCTTATTCAGTCTCATTGCTGTGGTCATAAACAGATACAAAGTGCTACCTTACCCTCACTTAATAGTTACAAGAAATATTTGTTAACTAAAACAAATGTACAATGAATTCACTATTGTGCCCATTTTAGTTGTATGACATAACACATAATGTGCCACAAATGTAGAGAAAGCAACCTGGGGCCACTCTTAGACAAGGTGAGATAAGCTGGGTTTGGGCCCACACATATCTCTCTTCTCAGTACCTTTCCCCCTTACCTTAACCATCAGTTTCCTACTTAGGCAGTTACTTACAACTGAGGACCTTAAGGTATAGTGCAATCCAGGGACATTTGTATTTAAAGGGGCTTCTCTGTAAGAAATCAATGGGGCAGTCTTTTAAATGAAGAGAGTTAGTGAAACTGGGATATCACATGCAAAAGAAGATGGACCATTAGCTTACACTATATATAAATATTAATTCATAATAGATTTTAAAATGGACTTAAATAAGACCAAAACTACTGACTCAAGAAAAAGAAAATAGGTAAATATTTTGACAGTGGATTTGTAAATGATTTCTTGGATATGATATGAACATATTCTCACAACAAAGTAGATAAACTACAAAATACTCAGACGTAATACTGTGAAAGCAGAAGGGGGTCCATGACAAGAATAAATCCCATGATTTTGTGTGTCAACTAAAACTCTTAATTAAACTTTTGGGGAGAAAAAGTAAAAACTGGAGCTGAAGAGATGGTTTAACACCTGAGAACACTTGCTTCTCTTGCACAGGACTAAGGTTTAGTATCCAGCGCACACAAGGCAACTTGGAACCATCTGTAACTCCAGTTTCAGGATATGCAACATTTTCTGGCCTCTACATGCATGCTGTAAACATACAAACGTAGTCAAATATTCATATGTTGAATTAATAACTATCAGCACTCAAATGCTGCCGCGGTGGCAGCAGCACACAATCACAATCCTCACAGCCTGCCAAAATTCTCTGGATTCATGAATGAAACACACACGCACACAGACTCTCTCTCACACACACACACACACACACACACACACACACACACACACACACACTCAGAACCTTCTATTTAATATGCTTTAAACATTGAAATGTCTGGACCCATCCAAATATCCCCGCAACTAAAACAGTCTCCCCTCCCATATGCTTTAATTATTTCTTACAAAATATTCAATACTGGCAGCCACAGACCCAAGCCTGCAGCCCTCATGCGCCATGATCTCCAACTCTTACATGTTGTCAGGGTCTCTGTGTCTTTGTCTCCCTGTCCTACATTTCTCAGGCTAGGACCTTCTCTTTCCCTGGCAATGGTGATCCCCAAGTCCCGCCTCTGTCTCCCTGCCTAGCCATTGGACACCAGCAACTTTATTACCAATCAGAGCCAACTGGGGGTAAGGACCCTCAGAGTCTTACAGGCAGACATGTGGTTCCCATGTGCTTTTGGAGCCAAATGAACACAAATAGCATTACAACCAATCCACAACAGTCATAGACATTAAGAAAATAAATATTTAAGTTAAAACTGCATCAAATCACACAGCAGTGAAAAGGCAACTTACAAAATGGAAGAAAGGAAGTGAAATTACATTCAATAAGAGATAAAGATATAGGCTACTTAAAACTAATTTTATCATCACTGAAAAAGTAATCTAACAGTTTTGATGTATGCATGGCCAATAAGCACAGGAAAATATGCTCCCAGTCACCAATCATACAAAAACACTAGGAGAGGCCTCCTCACACCCAAACGGATGGGTACTGGGGTTCAGGGTGTTGGGCATAATCTAAGTATTGAATCCAGTGTCATGTGTGCCCTAAGCAAGTGCTCTACCATTTAACTCTATCCTCAGCCCCTTTTTCCCTTGAGTCAGACTCTATGTAACCCAAATAGCCAGAATTCCTGATCCTCTTACTTTCATCGCCCAAGAGAGGAACTAGGCGAGAGGATATAATGATGCTCCTACTGTGGGAAAAAGCATGGCAGAAATCGAAAGCATTACTACAGCACTACATTATCTATGTCCACTTCTGAGTATAGACCAAAACTCAAAGTAGATGTGGCCCTTGGTGAAAATGGGTTGAGTTGCTTCCAGGGGTCTCTGGTCTGGCAGGAAATGGGCAGAGTGTTAACAGCTCTTACAAGGAAAGCAGGGAGGTTTGAGAGGACAATATAGGAGAGCTATCCAGGGTCCTGGGTCTCCTCTGCTACTGTGGCAGTGCCAGTGCCAGTGCCAGGGTGGCATTAGCAGCAGTAGGCTTTGCTGATGGCAGGAGGCTGCGCCAAGGTCCAGATGAAAGCTTCTGATGACAGCTTCCAGAGAGAAAGCTCTTTCCCAAGAGTTACAGCTCAGTAAAACAGACACTCTCAGATTACTCTAGGCAACATAGCTTCTGTACTTTATTAAATGTGAATAGGAAATATACTTTTGGAGTAGAGTGGGTTCCAAGGGAAGATGCTTGGATCCACTGGATCAGTTTGAGAAGCTAGTGATGCTCTATTTGCATGGGGAAGGATTCCAGGTGTTTTTCCTACGTGACTAATAGTCCTGGTCTTCTCAGTGTGGTGTCCTGGTTACATGTTCTAGAGCAGGCAATGTCCTCATTCCTACCATTATCAATTCTGAGATTCATGGTGTTTGAGATCACTAAACCTTCTGACTTCTTCTGTCTGGTATCATGGTCCACTTGCTCACAATGAAACATTTATCTGTACACCTGTATTCCCAACAGCAGCATTCATAGTAGCTAAAAGGTGAAAGCAATACCATATATACATTGATATACAATCACAAAACAAAACATGCCACATACACACATGAAATATTATTTAGACTTAGGAAATTTAGGATGTGCAACAGCATAGTCATGAAATCAAGATGCTAAGAAAAGCAGTCATTTGTAAAGGTAAACTGCTCTACCATCCCACTCAGACCAGATACTTCAAGTATTTAGGAGATACTGAAAATAGGAGAGTGTGTTTTGGGACTGGGGTAATAACAGGAGAATCTTAGGTCAAGATGAAAGGGATTTATTGACGAATGGTAGTAATGTCTGTTGCACACTGTATTAATGTTACTGAACAACCCATGTAAAAATGGTTGGGACCAAAGAGATGGCTGAGCAGCCAAGGGCACTGGCTTCTCTCTCAGAGGACTATGGTGGGCTCCACTGCCAGCACCCACATGGTGATTCACAGCTGTCTTTAACTCTAGTACCAGGAGTACCCAATGCTGTCTTCTAGCCTCTGTGGTTACCAGGCAAGAATGTGGTGTAGAGACATACAAGCAAGCAAAAATACCTTTACACATAAAGCAATAACTAAAAAAGGATCATCAAAATGTTACATTTTAGGGGTTGGGGATTTAGCTCAATGGTAGAGCGCTTGCCTAGGAAGCACAAGGCCCTGGGTTCGGTCCTCAGCTCTGAAAAAAAGAACCAAAAAAAAGTTACATTTTTATGTTTTAAGCATTTTAGCACTTTACCACAGTTTTAAATGGTGTATTTAATGGCTTAAAGATAAAAATGTGGGTCAGAGAATGGCCACTAAGAAAATACAGAGCACACAGAAATGCTTAAATAAATGGAATACAAACCCAGAGGTCTAAAAGAATTTTGAGAGAGTCTGTACTGTTATGTTCTATCTTCCTTTCACATTTCCTATATCTTTAATAGGGTACAGCATTGGGAACTATGAATTATATTTCCTAGTGACTATCAAATCAAGAGTATGCATGTTGACTAAGTTCTAGCCAGCAACATATGAACCGAGGCCACAGTCAAAATGTCTGCCATTTCCTTCTTTATGTTTACCCTCCCTAGTACTGAGGATCAAATTCCTATATTCTTAAAGAAATTTGCTTAATTTAATATCAGGAATGTATGTGTAAAGGGTCAACATCTGGTGTTGAGCATTGTCTTATTTTGGCTCCCCAAAAAACCAGGCCTGAGGCTCCTGGAGTTCTTTAATTGCAAATAAAGAGTTGCCATATAAGCAATGGCTGAGTAGAAAGACAGAAAGAAAGGGCAAGGATTGAGAGAGGGGAGAATGAAGAGAATCACCATGATCCATATTTAGAAGGAACAGATTTAAGAGCTGCAAGAGAGAAAGCAGCCTACAATATAGGTGGAAGGGAATAGGACCCTATAGGGAAAGTGGAGGCTTTCCCAGAAGGTAACAGAGCAACAAAGATAAAACACAGATTTAAACATAGATCCCTCCTGGGATACCAGAGGGAAATGTATGCTAGATGTCAGGAGGATTAGAAATGCCCAGCCATTGGGCATACTCGAGGTGTATCAAAATTAACTGGTGTGCGTGTGTGTGTGTGTGTGTGTGTGTGTGTGTGTGTGTGTGTGCGTGTGTGTGTGTGTGTGTGTGTGCGTGTGCGTGTGCGTGTGTGTGTGTGTGTGTGTGTGTGTGTGTGTGTGCATGTGCATGTGCATGTCTGGGCACATGTGTGTTTCATTCAGAGAACTCTAGAACAGTGCCATGCCTAACTATGGAGCCAAAGCAGAAAAATGGATTCAATGCTACAGTCTAGTACACTGAGGTCTCAAGTGAGGTTTGCATTAACCTGGATATGGGGGGTTCACAGCCCAGTCAGCCAATGCACAGTTTATTCAGTTTCAACTTCTTTTAAAAGCAAAGCAGGATAAAAGTTTCCCACAATTTATAGTTCTCACCAGCTGCTGCTTCCCTACCAATAGCATATCTTGGATTGAAGTGATGCAAACCTCTTTGCAAACTGAGAAACTTGTCAGCAGTCCAACTCTTCGATCTGTTAGATGTGCTGTTGTCTAATTAACCTATATACAAAGTTACTTTCTCAGGAGAGAATGATCATGAAGGCCACGTCCTCAGGTTTGCAGCTTACTTGTCAGTAAGAGTCACCAGAGTCCTCTGCTTAAGGAAGTGTACCTCCTCGGTATCTCAGTATGCTGGGAGTGACCAAACCATCCTAGCGTGCCCTGCAGCTGGCAAGCTAGGAGCAGTTGCTTCCTGTCATTTCTCTATAGTAGACTAAAATAGTGTCAAATGAAATCCGTAGAGAATGGCTAAGCAGACAGAGTGACCCGTGGTCCTGAATAGCCAGAGAAATGCTGCCCTCTGCGGATTAGCTGCCTATCTTTGGGCCAGCACAGGCAAGAGAAAAGTCTCAGTATTTGCATCAGATCTAGTCTTTTCCAATCGCTTGGTCTGTGCCCTAGTGAACGTAAGAACACTTAATAATTTTATATTGTAATTTATTCCACATTTCAGCTACATAATTGAGATTGTGCCAAAAGGGAAAAAAATGAAACAAAGCACATTCTTAGTAATCTTAGATGTAAGAATCATGGAGTTTAGAGAATTATACAAAGACCCTCTTGGGAGGGTGGGGGAGGGAATGGGGGCTTATGGACAGGAAACCGGGAAGGGGAATAACATGGAAATGTAAATAAAAATATACCTAATAAAACATTAAATAAAACAAAGAAGTTCCTCTTAAACCTTGAGTGTGATCAAACAAGACTAAGCCAGAAAGGAACATTCTGTTCACTTTTATGCTAGACTCAAGACCAATCGTATACAATACACGCATCGATCACAGACATTTTTTGTCCTCTCCTGCACACATAGAAAGCCATGGGGCCAGAAACTCAGATAATAAACTTCAGTCCAAACACAAGAAGCAAATTAAAATAATGCTGGGGAGACAGAGACTCCATATCCTCCCTAGCCAGATGGCCAATTCGACCTGTCCTATTGACGGCACCTGAAGAGTAAACCACAAGGTTGTCCTCTGGCCTCCACACATGCAAGCTCACAAGGCCAAACGAGCCTGTGAAAGGTTTTTCATGAGCCAATAAGATAGCTCAATGGGTAAAGGTTCTTGTGTGGCCAAGCCTGATGTAATCAGTTCACTACCTCGGACCTACACTGAAATCTGACTCCTACCAGATGCCGTGACCTCCTTGTTTTGAGGTTTGGTCTGTTGCTCTGCATTGTAATGCTAACTGCAGACCCCCAAGGCCTGATTGTCCCAGAGACAAGATTCCATAAGTAGACCCAAGTGATGAGATGTGATGTTTTCCCCAAATTATTTCTGATAAGTGAATAAAGATGCCAAAAGTCAACAGTTGGGCAGAAGACACAGAGACAGGGTTTAGCATTCCAGGACTTTTGGCATCAGAGAAGAACCATGAGGGGAAAAGAATGTGAAGGGAGAAGGAAGCCTCCATGGGTCAGGTAGGTTAGCTAATTAGAGTTAAGAGAAGCCCAGACATAGGAAACTTAATTTTATAGTGGGATTATTGGCTGTGAAACAGACATAACAGCAAGAGGATCCATATCTGCCCAGCTCCTTTACTGATTAATATAAATATAAAGTTGGTCGTCTTTTATCTAGGAACTAAGTGGTCAGAGGCAGGGGAGAAACCCTGTGTCAGGATTAAACAATTTTTACAACATTCACACATACAAATGCTGCCACACACACACACACACACACACACACACACACACACACAAATAAAAATTGTCACTTTTAAAAGGGGGTAAAGGAACTTGTCATCACCCATGAGGATCCAAATTCTATCACTACAATCCATGGGGTAGGAGGACGACCTCCCCACTCATTTGTCCTCTGGTCTCCATATACACACACTAACATATATAGACATATGGAGACAGAATACGTTAATGAGTTAATTAATTAATTAATTAATTAATTAATTAAAAGCTTTTCTAATTGTTCTTGGCCCCAGCTCACTCTGTCTTTGCTTTACACTGTTCAACTCCCCACATCTGCCTCACCTTCTCTCATGCCTGTCATGCTTTCATGCGTGTTACTCCTCCCTTAGTGTCCATGTTTAAATCTATATTCGCCTCCTTATAAACTATAGTCTGGTGATTAGAGAGATACTTCCCAGGATGAAAGAACTTGCTGTGCGATTATGAGACCTGCAGTCCGAATCCCAGCGTCCTGCAAACACCAGTCACTACAGCTGCCAGGAATCAGACAGCATCTTCTTAGGCAAAAATAATGAAATACTGCCAGTAATTTGGATGAACATGCACTTATGAATATAGGGCAAAATGCAAAACTTTGTCCTTTTAAGATGTAGCTCACAAAAAGAGTGAGGACTGGGGTCATGAGTCAAAGGGAAGTAAACATACTGGTTTCTTTTATACCATGTGAACCAAACAAGTACTGTTATCTCTACAAATCTGTTCCTTTCTCATAAGCCAAATTTAAATAATGCTTTGGAAAACTATCCACCTGGACCTGGATCATCCTGCTCTGTTGGCCCATCTTGATTTTCATCACCTCTCTTTCTCCTCCCTCCTTCCTAGACTTTTCCCCACCTACCCTTCCTTCTCATCCAATGATAAGGTATGCCTTATCCCGGACTCGCCTTGCTCCATAATGGCATCACCTTACATAGAACAGTGCCACAGATTTCAGCAGAATACAGGAGAGGGATGGACTGGGGAAATAGGATGCTCAATGTTCAACACAATGATGTGAAGGGTCAACATCTAGTCGAAGTCCTGTTCTCAGACAGAACAAGGCCTACATTAAACTCCTGGGCTTGGCTATTTCTGTATATTTCTAATTTCTCAAAGCCTAGCTGAGGAGCCACCCATTTAGTTGAATGCTCACTTTGTTCAATCATTAATGTTTAGGAGGGTTTTTTTACCCTTTTACATCAGTATGGGAAAGTTCACCAACACTAATAATAATCTTGAATATAAGATCTGTTTGTCAAGTCCATTTTCCTCATGAAGAACTATTATAAAAATTGAGGACCAGCATGAAGGCTCAGCAAAAGGCTTTTGCCACAAAGCTTGATGACTTGAATTCAATGCCTGGATCACATATGGTAGAAGGAGCTACCACCCACAAGTTGGCCTCTGACCTCCGCACCCATACATGTATATACATACATACACATAAAAATGCGATGAAAATTTAAAACGGAAAGCCTAACAAAATTAATTATAATTCAGCCAAGGTACCTTTAGTGCAATTTGAGTTGCTTTATCTTCTGCTGACTTAACAATACAGAGGGGGAATGGAAAGAAATGGCCTATTGTTTTGACTGTGCCTAAAACCTGAAGCATGCCCAAGAGTAGGCAAGCCTGTAGGATGGCCAAGGTCCTAGAGGGTTTGTACCAAAATATCACCACACAGTAGAGAACACATGTAGTCAGAAACTACTTAAACAGAATGTGTAAGTCCTCAATACACAGGACACAGTTGATGGTCCTTGGGGTGCAATTCTTAGGGGCCCTGCAGTGTGTAAAATACAAGACACTTGTGTTATATAACTGTCTGGGATTCAGTGAATCTATATGCTTCAGTTCTAGCTTTGGATTACCTCAGCAGACCTTTGTGGAGTTTTTTATCGATAGAGTAGCTCTTTACTTCCTCATAACCTTATTATGCTTTAGGCTTTTATTGTTTTATTTTTCCCTCCCACTATTTAAAGTTGACCAGAAGAAAAGGGTTGTGTTGAGGCTAAGTTGGTTGGTCCGGTTTTCTTCTTGGAGGTAGGCTTCTGAAAATCAAAATATCTGAATGGACCACCTCACCTCTAGATCCCAATGAGGGCTTTTCAATAGAACCCAACTGAAATTGTCTGATTGTCTCTTCTCAAAGATCAGGAAAAAACAACAGTGCCATTTCAGACCTCTTATAGAGGGAAGGGCATGTGGCTGCCTCAGTATTCTGTTGCTCGTGATTTTTGTAAAAACCGAATTTTTAAAATCTGTTAATGTTTCACAAAGAAGAAAGCCACAGTTTGTGGTATCCTCTAGTTTTATAGCTTTACATTGTGTGTTTCTTCCTTTTAGGAGAAACCCTACCCAGTACAAGCCATCACATGCACAGAATGTCCAGTGAGTGGGTTGGTTCTCCACAGTCCTTGGTGTAGTACTTAGTTTAGTCATTTACATTCTTTTGTATATGAACCCCAATAGGCTTATATGTTTGAATACTCAGTCATCAGGGAGTTGAATCATTTGAGAAGGATTAGGAGGTGTGGCCTTTGGGAATAGGTATGGCCTTATTGGAGGAGGCATGTTATTGGAGGAGTGGGTTTAGAGGTTTCAAAGTCCAGTGTATCATTCTGGGATATATTAGGATGTATAGCTCTCAGTTACTGCCCCAGCACCTTCTTATTTGCTTTGGGCCATGATAACGTGTACTGATTTTCTAAAATTGTAAGCAAGCCCCCAATTAAATGTTTCCTTTTACAAGAGTTGCTTTAGTCATGGTATCTCCTCATAGCAATAGAATAGTGACAAACATAGGGTTTATTTGACTTACAATTTCAGGTAACAGTCCATTATTTCAGGAAAATCATAGGAATTGCAGGAATTTGAGGCAGATGGCTGAAGAATATTCACAGTCAAGAGTAAAGAGAGCATATTTGCATGGATAGTTACTTAGAAGCTTTTTTTACTTCTATATATAGTTCAGGGCCCAACCTAGGGAATGGTGCTGCCCATAGTGAGCTAGGACTTCTTACTAAGTATTCAAACTTATGAACCTTTGGCAGCCATTCTCATTCAAGCCACCATAATCCCTTGTTCCCTAAGTTGATTCTGGCCAGGATATGTAATGACAGTAAGGCAAATAAGACTAGAACAAAAATTGGTACCAAGAGTAAGATAGTCGTTGGGTGCTGAGATTAAAAAAAAAAATTGAAGATATCTACCACCACCACCACCATAACCACCAAAACGTGCCTATAGTCCAACATGAACGAAACAATTCCTAAGTAAGACTCTCTTCCCAGGTGATTCTAGATTGTGTAAAAATGACAGTTAAAAGTAGCCAACACAATGACCAAAACAAAGAAGAAACGCAGCCTTAGAATATAGCCCCCTTTTCCATCACTGAGAAAGTGAGAACTCACTACTGCCCAGGATAATCATGACAATAGTATTTCAGTAGGAAGAGACATGCAGTGTGTAACAAGACATTCTACTACCAGTAAACAATACCATCTCAGTGGAACCCATTCTTCATTTAGTATTTTATGTTGTGGTATAATGTGTGATGCTCATTCTCAGAAGAATTCTGAGAACTTTGCAGTAATTCTGGATGGCTTACAACCCCTGTTCCTGCTGCTGGGTTAATGAAGCATAGCTATATTTATGCGTGAGGTTGCTTTTCGGGCCATTCAGATTATCATTTAGCTACTGTTAGCTGTTGGAGCACGAGCAAGCCACTTAAAATTTCAAAATCTCAATTTTCTTATCTCATAGGATGTGATGAAGATTGTGAATCCATTGCAATGTCTATTGTGTAATAAATTTTTAATAAATTATGAGAACATCATCAACAAATCTAGACTGCAAGCTTTTAAAGGGCATGGTGTCATATTTTTTCAGACTAAAGAATTCAGATATTTAAAGTCCTCTAATTTTATGAGGTATGTCCAGTTGAGCACACATAATTCTAGCTTCATGAAAATTGGGAACACAAGAACTGGCTGGCAGAATTAGAGGTTCAGCTGTTGCCCATGTTTTGAGGGAGGTCAGAGGTCAGATAGCGTGGGCTTGAAGTTTGGTTTTCACTCTTGCTGAGTGGGTTCTTGGTTAAGGCAGGTAATCCCTCTACACTCCATTTCTGTATCTGAAAATGAGGCATGATTACCGGATAAACAAAACAGTGGAAAGAGTGCCCAGGCCAAGCCCTGTATGTTATAGATGGCTCAGTTAAGGCTTGCTATTGCTATCATTGACTTCAGGAACATCGTTCTAGCTCAAGTACCAAGTTCCAGAGGAAGTACTGGTGGCCAGCATGTCACATGTAACAATAACAGGTGATTTGATTTGGGGAAAAGCAGAGCATATGTAGGCAAACAGCACAAAGAAAGCCAAAGAAAACTGGAAACATGACTGCTTTCACTACCCAGTGGAGACAGCTCACACTGATGTTATATTTGGGCAGCCATGAGCTCTTTCTGCATCATCAGAAGTACACCAGCATTTATTTACAGAACACTGTGTTAGGGCAGCTGGGAAAGTCTTAAAGGAAATGAAAAGTAGAACCTAAGAGAAACAGAGTCTGGGGAGGGGAAGACTTCTGTGTGGAGGACATAGAGACTGATAGAATATACTTAAGTATAGTTTGTGTGTGGGTTTGCTTCTTGTTTTTCTTTGTTTTTTAACTCAAGTCTCATGTATTCCTAGTAACAATCAAGAATGTAGCAAGAATGCAAAGAATCAGGGAGTAGATTATACAGGAGAAAGTGTGGGAGTTAGGAAAGCCATTCTAGTAGTATTTTTTCCTATTTATGTCAGCAAGGGTTTACTGAACATCCCTGTGTAGCAGGTCTGTGCTGTGAAAAATAAGATAAAGAGATACTATGCATAGCTGACCACATTCCAATGACTATGCAAATCCAGCCAGGAATACATTTGTAAAGCTTTCTCTTGTCCTATGATCAGAGAAACAAGCATTCTTAAGTGACTACATAAGGTAGATAAGAGAGCAGAGAGACAGAGACAGACAGAGTGGGTCAAAGATGTACCATGACATGAAACTACAGTTCAAACCCTGGAGCCTTTGGAAATGACAGACCTAACTAGAGTACTGGAGAGTTTAGAGGAAAGGCTGAGAAACATATGCACAAGTATTAGGCAGGCAGAAAGAGCAGGTTCTTTGGAACATCTGCAGGTGGGAATGGCAAGGAGCAGCATCTGCTGAGATATACCAGGATCCAGCTGTTTTTGCGGATGGGGTACTGGAGAGAAACAGTTCAGTATTCTGAGGATGTAAGGCTGGAAAGAACAGTATATATCAGAGGAGATACAGAACAGCATTAGCTTTCCAGGAAGGTGGGGAAGCTCCACCCAAGCATGTCAGACAGAGATATACCATAGGTTTGTTTAAATTTTATGGACAGTGCAGGGTTAAGTGTAGAGTGTATTAATAAGGCATAGGAATTCCTACATGTAAGAAAAGTTTACGCCAGCAGTGGTGTGTTTTCTCTCACAGTGAAGGGGTGGTGACAGGAGGGCAGGGCTCTCTGCAGTTTGGCTTTGTCATGCTTTGCTCTCATAGAGGCCATTCTGCCATAAGAAGATGGTTGGTGGAGCACAGGACCTTGCAATTGTGTTTAATGATACAAGAATGGGATATAAGCCAACAGTTCCTGTATCATCCATCATAAAGGCCCTTCCAGAGACCAACAGCTTCAGTAGATTTCTGCAAGTCAGGTACATACCATCTCCAATGGCCACCTTTGGCTGTAAGAAAAGCTAAGCAAGCAGTAATTCTCCTTGTATAAAAGGTCTGGGCATGGGAAACTGGGAATAAACAACGAATAAGTTAAGCTACCATTTCTTCTACCATAGGGAGCAGGTGAGATACAATGAGGACCTGCAGCAGGCTAATGGTAACAATACATGCCTTTAGAAGAAACGTGGAATTTAGAAATTCTTCTCGTTCTTGATGTGGAGTCTCAGGGGAAACTCAGCAAAAGGCTGGATGTAAGTTCAAAAGCCAAAGGCTCAGGGCTGGGTCTGAGACTCTAGCTGTGAGTAGGGGCCATTAGAAGAGTCCGGACACTCCAGGATGGCATGGAGCAGAAAGAGAATCAGGCCTCAGTAATGACATGCTTTTAGAGCAGAGGCGTAAAACAAAGACTTTAAGGAAGAATATAAGGAGATGACCAGAGAGGAGAGCCAGGCAGAGAATTTCTAGAAAGAGACTCCAGAAGGGTGAGAAATACCAAAGAGGTCTAAAGGTAAAAGGCTGGAAATTGCATAGACAATTTTGTCATATGATTTCATAGCTGGTCTCCATCTGAGCCATCTATTGGTGGAAACGGAACAGTCCATTTCCCTGTATTGTAAAGGAAGGCACCTGGCTAGTTTAAATTCCTTCTTAGCAGAGGCTCTAAAAATGCAGAGAAAAAAATCAATGCAGTAGGAAGTAGAGAAAAATATTAATGGCTTGACTGGTGTATAGTTAGGGATTAGGAGAAAGGCCAATAGGAAGGGAATGGTTGAAGACACAGGAGACACTTGTAGGAATGAGAAAAGACATTCAGGCATTGCCCTTTATCCATGGCTTTGTATTTTATTGCCTTAGTTATTAATGGCCAACTACCTGCAGCCCCCAAACTTCCAGAAATAAATAATGCATAGGTTTTTTTCAGTAAGTCTTATTAAAGCATCTTGTTCCATTCTGTTTTTGTTAATGCCTTTAGGGCTTACTTTTATTATGATTTTTAACTACGTGTAGGTATGTGTGTCTGCATGTCTCTGGTTTCCACGTTCCCTAGAGTATGAGACAGTCCTGAGGAATTGGGTGCCCAGTACCAAACTCAGGGGCTCTCTGAGAGCAGCAAATTCTTTTAACTGCTGAGCTGTCTCCAGCCCCTTCAGCTGCACCTAATTAACAACTCAATGCTGTCCTAGGGGTGCATAGGAAAAGCCCTAACACACAGTTTCAGACATCCAAGGGATGTGTTCTGCAATGGAAGAGGTAGCAACTGTAATCATGACTGCCGGACCAATTTTAGTTGTCTGTCAGAATGGGGGCCACCATACCTAGCTTTGCTGCACTTAGAATCTGAACAGTATGAAGCTTTTGAGTCCAAAGAAAAGAAGAGGAAGGCTGTTGGGAAAGAATCTGAATGCCCCCCCCCCATACCATCTCTGTATTTAAAATTATAGGAAACCTACATGGTCAGTAACATAGATGACAAGACTGCAAGACTCACAGTCATTATACACCGTACATCTTACATCAAATACTATCTTGCGCGTGGTATTTCTGAGGCCCAACATAATTCCACGTGAGCCTCAGTCTGAGAAGACATGCTAATTTGCCCTATTCTATTTTTTCACAGGCCATCACACCGACCTTGGAATATAGTTGGATAGCAAAGTTATGCAAAGAGTCCCTGAGTACTACAAGAGCTGGGCTACACAGAGAGTGTGCTCCCCTGACTTTGCATGGCACATGATTGTCTGACAGTCCATGGAGCATATACTTCTGGTCTATCCTTGGAGCATGCTCATCTGACTAACCATTGAGCATGCTCATCTGACTAACCATTGAGCATGCTCCTCTGACTAACCATTGAGCATGCTCATCAGACTAAACATTGAGCATGCTCATCTCACTAACCATTGAGCATGCTCATCTGACTAACCATTGAGCATGCTCATCTCACTAACCATTGAGCATGCTCATCTCACTAACCATTGAGCATGCTCATCTCACTAACCATTGACTATGCATGGAACGTGCTCTTGAGAACTTGCATCTATCTGCACACAGAGGAACAGATGTGCTTTCATTTTCCTAAGCAAAATAACAGGAAGTATCATCATTCTTGAGGTCACAGTATTCATAACAGGAATGTGTTGAGAGTCACGTGAGATCAATTGGGTGTCTGGTTCAGTCCCTATCTTGAGGGGGATAAAATAATCTCAGTTCTCAAATGGTGTCAGTCACCATAAGGACCCAACCCAAGACCAAGGACCCAACACTTCTGTAGTCCCTTAGAATCTGAGCTTGAAAGGGGCCTCTGCCTCTTCAGCCAGCTGGGCAGCTCACAGAAATTCTATCCTTGCAAACGGAGCTATAGGTACCAGAGAAGCAGCTCTTCCCTCTGATTAGTGGAACAGCTATGACAGAAATTGTCTTTTCCCCAAGACACAAAGTGACATTTTAAAGGAGAAGCCTCTCTTTTGATGCCATGGAGTCATTTAAAAATAAATGTAAAAGCTCCAAAGAATGTCTGTTTAAGCACAGCTGTAATTCAGGGACACAAGACCATTCACTTCAGCCATCTCTCTGCCGGATTCACTTCTTGATCCTCAGATTATGTAGGAATCAAATCCAGTACTATCTTTACTTTCAAAGTCAGTTTGCCTGTTTTGCTGGTGACTACATGGTATGTTAGAGCCTTGTACGTATGCTTCAGTTTCCAAACCTAATTGTGATCGTGGGCCAGTAAGGTCGAGGACCAGGTCATGAAAGCCATCATAGCTTACCCACCTGGGTAAGCTTGCAGGAATATTGCCAAATGAATGAGAGACTGATGAAAACTACAGTAGTACAGTACAGTAGTGGGTGGGTTGCTAAGCAGCCTGGTAAAGAGGATTACAAATTAGGTCCCATTAGTAGAAAAGGTGGGGTGGACAGTGAGAAAGACCGCTGTTCTGGGCCAGCAAAACTGGGTCCTAGTCCCAGGCTGGCTTGCTGGGCTTCACTCACTCAACAAATACTCCTCGAATTTCTAGGCATTTGACAGGCTCAGAATAAGACAACATTTCTTCTCCCAAAGCATACTGAAGGTGTCTAATTGGATCACAAGAGAGATATGGGAAGACATTCCACCTTGGTATGTAAACGTGGGGTATGTGCTGAGCAAGAGGCTTCTAAATCAAGTTGTTGTCCAGGAAAGCATTCTGAAGACTATTGCTTCATGCCTTGAGGGATACAAAGGGTCATTTGTAGACTGGTGGAAAAATTTACCCACCACAGGGAACAGGACTAGTGTTTGAGTTATTCTGCATCATGAAATGTAGGAGGTGGCATTTGACAGCTGATAGCATAGCCAGAGATGAATCTAACCTGTTACATTGCAAAGTAAAAATGCCATTGAGTCAGTACAATTTGCAGATGAAGGTAGAAGTCCAGAGACAAGACAAAACTGGGTTTAAAGATAAGCTTTGACATACATCAGTCACGTGACAGTAATCACTTAAAACAAACAAACAAACAAACAAACAAACCAAACATTCTTCAAGTTTAGTTTCCTTAGCACAGTGTTCTGATTTGGTTATCTATTGATGTCCAGCAACTCCTCTCAAATGAAATGCCTTAAGACAACACATATTTAGTATTTCTCAGGGTCATTATGAATTAAGAATGTGTTATGGCTTAAATGAGGCCCTTGCTTCAAGGGTCTATCACATGGCTTCAACCAAAGTCAACCATGGTTGTGGTGCCATCTCAAGACTCCAGAAGCTCATTTACAGGTCTCTTGGCAGTTTGGTTCTTGCTGGCTGGTGACCAGAGTCTCTCTGGAGTTCTTCAGTATGTGTTGCCCTCCTAAGGCAGTATATATCTTCCTCAGATCCAGTGGAGATACGGTGTTGACTGGCAAGACAGAAAGGCCATTGAAGTGAATTCTGAACACTATGGCCCCATTCTGTTGGTCAGAATTCACAAGAAAGCCTACCCTTCTCAGGTTGGCAGGCGTGTGTTGTTGGAGAGTAGGAGTGCATGGGAGGATGGGCATTTACACAAGAAAGAGAACACTAGGAAATCAAGCTGTGGGGATTCCATCTTGGATTTTGGTTTGCCTCTAATTTGTAGGCTAGACCTCCAGTCAATGTTAGAGCTATTGTTATGCAGAATGGAGGGATGGTGAGCCAGAGGCAGAATGTACTGTGGGTGGAAGAGTAAATAAGGTGACTTTGGACAAGTCAAATCGCCTCCTGCCTCTGAGACACCATTTTGTCCTCAGCAAAATGTAAATACTTGGTCACAGGGGGGCAAATGAGAAAAAAAAGTGCAAGTTTCAGTTTGTTTTCTGAGGGAGAAAACATAGCTCTCTCCACTTGCGGGGACAAACTGCTCTGGGCCTTTTCTGTTTTGTTGATTCGGAGTCTGTCAGTCTAGTATCTTCAAGGATTTTATTATTTGGCCCCTTGGAGCCAAATAATAAAGAAATATATTAAATAATATATAAATAATTAAGAATTACATGGCTTGGAATAAACACAACGAGAAAGCTGGTTTTGGGAGTCCTTTAAAGTATCTCTAAGGCTTTTTTAAAAACTACCTTTGCTTCTAAGGAGCCCGTGGGGGGTGGGCCTAGCTGAGAGAAAACTGGCTGTATGTGGGAAATTTCACGCTCCTGATAATAAAATGGTAATAAAATCTCATCTGGCTCCTGAGGCTTAGAGCAGAGGGGATGTTTATGGTGGAGGGGGTTCCCCAACCCAGGTGCAGCTGCTTTCCAGGTTGTGAGGTTTCCAGCCCTACAGGGCAGCTGGGATTATGGACTCTGTGGCCTCCTGCTAGGCCAGTTCCTTTACTTTGGGAGAAAACACTCAGTTGTCCCGCGCTGGCGCCAGGCAGCTTCACTCTAGGCTCCAATTGAATGGTGTCACAACAAAGTCGGATTCACAGTCTGCCTGGGGTGGTTTGCCCCAGGGAAGGTAAACAGCTGGGGAGGACATTTCAGAGGGTGGCAGTGTCCTCCCAAAGGTTAGCCAGTGATTGGGGATAGAGTTTGGGAGTCAGCCTTTCACAAAGGCATGCTTCTCAGCAGGAATTGTGGGTGGGGCGGGGCAGTCCTGGGATAGAGACAAAGCTCCTTTGAATCTTTATCAGAAGGCCTGGCCTCTTGCAAGAGGGGTACCCGGGACTCCAGGGCAGGGAGAAAACTCCAGTGTGTAATCTCATTACACTCCCTCGCTCTGCCGACCTAGAATGCACAGTTGCTTACAGCCTACAGCTGCCAGCGCGCTGAGTGTCCCTCCAGCTCATGAGGTCACCTCCTGCAGCGTCATAACCCATACTGGAGAGTTGTGGGTAGCCCAGGAGTAGTTGGGACAGCCCAGACCAGATCTGGCCAACAGTCTCACTTTCCCAGGCTGGCTGCTCCACCAAACTACAGCAGTCTTAGAAAACCTAATGAGAGCCAGTTGTAGTGGCCGCTGGCAAACTTTCACAGAGTCGCTGATTGGTCGGTGGCCGAGAGCTGTAGCCAATCAGCGCGGTGTTTGGGCCCGCATTTCGGACCAAAGGTCCGAGTGGGCGTCTGGCGGGCACAGTGGCCTGCAGAGACTCAAGGTGTGGAGGGCGGGGCCAGGGAGGGGTGAGCATGTCTTGGGACCCGACAGCCAGGCGGCTGGCACCGCCATCACCGCTATCGCTGCTCCTGGTGCTGGTGCTGCTGTCACGAGACGGGGCTCTGCATCCTGAAGAGCTCTTTCCTTACGGGGAGTCGTGGGGAGACCGGCTGCTGCGGGAGGGGGACGTTGAAAGCTCCGCGGCGGTGAACCTAGCAGTAAGTAGAAGTAGCTTTTACGGTGTCCAGTTCAGCAACCTCTACGTAAGTTCAGCTCCCAGAGGTGCGAGGCTTGGTGTGGGGTTGTTGTTTCTTCCCAGGCTGTGGAGCAACTAACCTCCATGTTTAACTGTCATCGCCGCTGGTGACCTGACTTAGCAGCGGTGCTGCAGCTTCTTGATCCCTACTGTGGAGGAATAAGGATCATTTCAAGGGAGAGCTGGAACCGTCCCCCTCTACTTCGACTTCCCAGGCAGGAAGATGAAATTGAGGCGGCTAGTGCGGTTTGCCTTTAGGGGCGGTGGGAGGCTGTGCACACAGGTATAGCAATCTAATTAAGGACACGGCACCCAAGGTGTGCAGTGGTGGAGAAAGATGAGCGGGTTCAAGAGCGGCCGCACCTGTGAGTCGCAGTGCACTTGATCACTGTCGCCAAAGTTGAGTTTGTTACCCTGGATGTGTCTCAACCTCCCAAGAGGAGGGAGTCTTCTTGACTCGAAAGCAAATCGGACCGTAGGTGCGTTCGACTGGTGGTTGCCCACCACCAGTTTGAGCGACCACCGTTTTGCCCTTTAAAAAATGTTTATGTGGGGCGGGATTCACGTGCTACCTTATGCGTGTGAAGAGCAGAGAACAACCAGTTTTGTTTTTTTTTTTTTTATCCCACCTTCTGTCGGGTCCTAAATCTCAAGTCATCAGGTTTGACAGCAGAGTGCCCTTACCTGCTGAACTGTCTCACCGCCTTGTGGTCTTATTGTAGATGGGCACCAATGGGATCATCTCCACCCAGGACTTACCCAGGGAGACTTAATATGTCGTTGCTGATTTTCCTACTGACTTCCCAGCCATCACCCCATTCCTGGCTGACATCCACTTGAGTCACAGCAGTGGCCGGATCCTGTATGGAGGACACCTCCTGGGCTGTGCTGAGTCTGGCTGCTTGCTACCTGTGCACAGGCTTCCCCCCTACCCACTTCTTCCTGGCCACCTGGGAGCAAGTGGGCACCTAGGAGGAGGACAGGCCTGGGGACGCACGGTCTGGAGAGGTAAGCAAGGGGTACCTTGCAGCTGAATAAACAGAAGGGTTGGGCTTGAAAAGGAAACTAAGAGATTGGCTAAGAGGCATTCCCTTGATTCCCCTCCTCAACACTAAGAAAATCGCTTAGTAAAATGAGGGACTAAGGTGCAGATACCAAAGACCCTGAGGGAACTTAAGGCACTTTACAGGTTTTTTTTTTTTTTTTTTCTGGAATCACCTATAAGTACACAAATAGTTCTAATGATATATTCATCAAAAAATTAAAAATTTGGGAAATTTAAAAAGGAACAACTTTTGTTTTTTGTTTGTTTGTTTGTTTTTTCTTTTTTCTTTTTTTTTGTATGAGCTGGGTGTGGTGTCACTCACCTTCAATCCCAGTAGAGTGAGAAAGGCAAACAGATATCTGTGAGTTCTAGACGAGCCTGGTCTACAAAGTGAGTTCCAGGACAGAATACAGAGAAACGCTGTCTGGAGAAACCAAAAATATCCTGTAGGTTCGTGTGTACATTTCTACTTATTTCTTTAATATTGTTGCCGTTGACAACAGTGGGTCCACAGTGCCCATATTACTGTTTCACTTGCTTGTTCTGCTGTTTAGTATGCTCTGGTCAGTGTATTTCTGTAACATTTATTACAACCTTATAAAATCTCACCCTTCCTAGTGATCATTAAGGTTGCTCCCGTGACATTTTTACTATAATCAATACTATATAATGCTTTATAAGGTTTTTATTTTATTCATGTGTGTGTGTGCGTGTGTGTGTGTGTGTGTGTGTGTGTGTGTGTGTGTGTGTGTGTGTCTTTCTCTTCGTCTGCTTGTGTTGGTAGGGCCAGAAGAGGGCTTGGGCCCCCTGAAGCTGGAGTTGTTACATAGAGACAGTTGTGAACTGCTTGACTGACAATGGATACAGAGATTTGAGCTAGCATGCTGAAAGGACTACAAGGTGCTGAGTCACCTCTTCAAAGCCAACACTTTTTAAAGTGTCAAAACACTGCACAGCCTGACCTGACATCACAGGAGAATGAGCAAGCATGCCATGAACTTCTTAGTAAGTTCCCTGTAGCTTTCTCCACATTGCCTTTGTAACAGTTTACATACTTCTGTCTGCAGGAGCCTGCTTTGCAGTCTCCCTGGAGAAAACACCAACTCTGCTCTGGCTTTGGTCTTGGCAACATGTGAAGCGGGTATGGGTGGGTGAGGGTAAATGGCCTCATTCCTGGTGTAGGTACAGACAGAGTCCTCTTGTGAAATTCCACCTGGCTGTAAAATGCCATAGACCTGGAGCAAATCTGTGTTTGCTTTAACTCCCCTAGTACCCCTGAGCTACAGAAGTGATGTCTTCCCTAAGAGCTTGCCCATTGTTTTTAAGTTTGTTCTGTGAACTTAAAGGAAGAGACATGTTTTCCTGAAGCCTGCACCAGCAGAGATGGAGAAATTGTTTGAAGTTTCAGTTTCTTACTTGACAGGATAACATCCAGTTTTGTTTACTGACTAGCCTTGGCTTTGACATCTCAATTACAGTTCAACAGAATACCTTCAACTCAAACACTGCCTCCTTGGTGCAGGCCAGCCAGCTAGAGTGCTAGAGAAGACAGGCCCCACTGTTAAGTTTCATTCGCAGTTCTGGGACTTGAACACAAGTCCTCATGAAGGTTAGCTAAGTATGTCCTTCATGAATGAGCAACACCCATAGGCACAGTAATTCTTTCATTACACCTTCCAAGTACTTGTGAAGTCAGGAACAAGGCAGAAAACACTTGCAGCAGTGGTCTTGGAAGACACAATCCCTCAGGCTTCATTTTCTAAGCTGTAGATTGACATGGTAGTGCTGACTTTTTAGGGTTGTCATGAGAATTAACCAAGGCGATGTGTTGTTCCTGCCATGTAACGATCTTGTGGTAGAACTCCTTTATGTAAGGACTTGGTTGTTTTATTTCATTTTATTCTCTCTCTGTGTGTGCATGTATGTGTACTTATATGTTTACGTGCTACATGTGAATATGTATGTCTATGTATGGTGAGTGTGTATGTAAATAATCTATGTTAATGCTGTATATGAAATTGTGTGTCTGCATGTTCATGATGTGTATGTATGTCTGCATTTGTGCATTATGTGTGTGTTTGTATATGTGTGTGTGTGATGTGTGTGTCTGTGTATGGTTTATGTGTATGATGCATGTATGTGCATAATGTGTGTGCTTGTGTGTGTCTGTATGGTGTGTTCATATGCATATGGTGTGTGCATGTTGTGTGTGAGTGTGTGGTGTTTGTATGGTATGTGCATACTGCATTGAGGCCACTTGTGTGTGCATGATATATATGTGGGGTGTGTGTATGGTATGTGTGTAGGACATGTATGGTATGTGGTTTTGTATGATTTATGTGTGCACGTAGCGGGGTGCACATGCAGAGATTGGGAGGAGATCCTCCCGGTACCAGTTCTCTCCTTTTACATGGGTTCCTGGAACTGAACTCGGATTTCAAGGCAAGGGATTTATTTACCTTTCGAGCCTTCTCTGGCCCTCTCTGTAAGTACTTTTTAAGTGGAGGTTTGTCCAAATTGCTGTTTTGGGTTTTTCCCCTTTGTTTTTCTTATCTTTTTGCAGGGGAATTTGGTGGGGAAAATTCTGTAGCTTTCTTGTTTTTTAACTTTTCCAAACATCCATATTGTTCTTCAGATATTGCCATAGGCTGAATGGGCTTCAGGACTTGTTCCATTCGATGAGGTTTTGAGCACAAGATGTGTTCTCAATTACTCCTGTGGAAGGCTCTTCTGAATACTTTGAAGACCGTGGGATTGAACTCTTGCTTCGATAGATTTTTTTTTTATTTTTGAGGTAGATTTTGGCACACAACAATCTCCTTTGCCTGGAAGATTCTGTGATCGCTACATAGTTTTCTGACATCTGGTATAGCAATATTAATATTAGTCACTGGAAATGACATCAGATGAATAATATCTTTACCGTGTGAAATGTTTCTGCTCTCTTCATTCCCTCCAGGATGTTCACGTTGGGTATGACAGAGTGTTCTACCTGGCATGCAAGAATGGCATGGTGCAACTGCATTGAAAAAAAATGAACAAATAAAGTGTTTGTTCATTTAGTTAATCTGAGATTTCTTAAACTGTCACTTCATAGAGCAAAGAGGTTATGGCTGGAAGATCTGAGTAATGATGGGTACCGTTTGTTGTTGTTGTTTTGTTGTGGTTGTGGTTGTTGTTGTTGTTGTTGTTGTTGTTGTTGCTCTGTGTGTTTTTGGTGTCAGGGGAAGGCTGTTGTGTTCTCACTGGGGAAGAGGGTGTTATCTAGAACTGAGTTAGATAGTATGTGGAAGGTTTTTGTTGATGAGGAATTTCATTTGGGTTGGAAGGACCACAGGAATGGGAACCGAGAGTGAGTGGTAGGAGAGCTTGCCCTAGTCTGGGCTGCATCCTGGGAGAGGGATGGGAGCGTGGAAGTTGCTTCAGGAAAGGATGGAAACATTGTATCTGTAGCCAGGAAACAGAGAAAGATGGGAGTTTCTAAGCTTTCTTCTTTGTATGCAGTGCAAGCCTGAGCCCAGGGAATGGTGGTGTCTATATTTAGGGTGGGTCTTCCCTCCTTAATTAATCTAGTCAAGATACTTTATCAGAGACATGCCTGGTGACTGTTTCCTGGATGGTTGTAGATAGCGTCAGATTGACAGCTAATAGTATGCATCACAGCTGGTCCCTGGATGCTTTTACATGGAATGGTGGGTGTTGAGTTGGTGCAGAGGTGACAGTTGTTGATCAAGAACTTTGGATTTAGCTGGAGCTCTTAATTTATGAAGCTAGAGTCCACAGAAACAGTACGTGTGTAATTTACCACATGTCAGTGAAGACAGAGAGGATAGAGAATAACTAGATATATGAAAATGGGTTGAAGAAAACTGCTTAGGTGTCCTTGAAGACTACATATGAAGGAGGATACACTATGCCATCGTGAAAGCATTAGGCATTCTCTTAACTCTGCAGTACAGGGGTGAATTTGGAATACCCCAAGCACATCAGTATCCCCATGGGAATGGGGAAAAAGTAACATACAAAGTGGTGGTTGGTGTTCACACCAAACATCGGAGGCCAGAAACAGTGGCCTTACACCTCCATAGAATGTGTCCTTAAAGAAGACTGAGCATTGAACTTTGTCCCCCAGGAAGGAATCACCTCATTTCTTATTTTGGTATCATTTTGGTAAGGCTGAATAGACAAATCCCTTGTTGTAAAGATGTCATTCTGCTGGTTGATGTTTTACCCTTGTTGGATGGTATGTTTGAGAAGCCTTCTGGTTTTCTGTCTGAACAGGAAACTGGAAACCTTGCAGCTGGGCAACTCTGACCTGATCCTCTTTGTACTGCTCCCCACCCTGTGGAGAGCTCCTCTCCTAGCTGGCACTCTCTCTTTCTCTTTGGGGAGGTTGGGAGGCCATGACTCTTGTACAGGTTTTGGCAGTGCAACTGAGGGCTTACCTTCAGAACCGGTGTGGAGGACTCTTGGAAAATTTGTCTCTGGGAATGTGAGGGCCTTTCCCTTTGGAAAAGAGTCAGACAGACAGTGTCTCTAAGGGGGGGCTCTTCAGAGCCTATGAAGTGGCCTCTTAGCGATTCTGTGTGGAAGTCTGTAGCCCTGACAAGGGGTCCATGTGGCAGATTTCAAGCAGCTCAACTCTTCCGGAATGTACTTTGGGATCACAAACTATATTAAAAGGAAGTTTTTGTTGTTTTTTCCTCTGTTATTTGCCTCTTTTAGTGGGGATGAGGAAATTAAAAACTTGCCATCTGAAGTGAGTGCTTTGCCAAAAGGTGACACAGAAGAGACATAGAGCAAAAAAGACACTACATGTGCAGATCTCCAGGTTAAAAGTCGGGTTCTCCCATCACAGTCTCCTCACTTCTTCCCAGACCTCCTCGCCACTGCCTTCTGATCTCCACATGTAGACAGCCCTTATCATATGGAATTTCTGTAAATTTAGAACCTTGGTTCTCCCTTATCTTGTGAAGTTGATTGTGGCCACCATACCAGGAGCCTCCACAGTTGGTTATTTAAGGATGGGATTATTAGTTCGGCTTTTTCTCTCCTACTTGAACTTTGTTGTTACTGAAATAAAGCTTTCTCAGCCTCTGGCCCTACCCTGACTGATGATGGATGATGCATGTTCTTCGTGTACCTGAGTTTGAAACTTAGAGGGGTTGACCTTTGTGGGGAGGGTCAAGCCCCGCAGATGACATACTTGAGGACTACAGCTGCAACAAATGTAGAATGTGGGGACTGAATTCATGAACTCTTTTTTGAAAAACAAGGAAGGTAAGCAGACTCTTCCATTTAGAGAATACAGAGGAGCTACAGAGGTTTTTTTTTTGAAACTATATTAATATCTGCATTTCTTTGTCTTATTACCCAAACCTCAAAGTATTACGTGTCAGAAAGGTAAAATTAACATTTGAGATGTTCTAGAACAAGGCAGAAAAAAACACAAGGAAACATTTGTTCCTTGTATTCAGTTTTGAGGTTCTTGCTGTGTCAGTTTGTCTTGTTTAGCAAAATGAAGAGGTAATGATACCAATAAGTGATTTCTTTTCCTTCTTGTCATCCACCGTCTTTATAAAGCGAGTATTTGTAAGAGAAATGTCTCCCCAGTTCCCTATTAAATTGTAAAGCATATATGATCTAGTGAGAGAAGCCAACTACAGAGTCTAAGACAGTGGAGCATCCCTTAACTAATCCTTTGGTGGAAGAAGGTGGTAATGGCACAAAAGGTCCCTTTGAAACTCAGTAAATGAAATATCAGGGAGTAATTCCACAGTCACCCTGGTGTTAATTCAGACTCCAACTCTCATCTAGGTCTGCTTTGCCTCCCACAGTGTTTATCTTCATCCATTGGCTGCCACTGTGATGCTACCCAACCCCACTCTGATGTCCTGGACACTCTCCTTTTTCTGTGGCCTCTGCCACCATGCCTGTCCCCAGTCACTCTCCTAAAATTCCAGTCCTGGCTGTTTCTCTCTCCTATAATTCAGGCTCTTGGGGCATAGTTTTTTGGCTCTTTCCTGACTGCAGCATCAAACATAATGTGGTTTAGCAGGTACCCAACCCCGATGAATTAATATTCAGATGGGTTAGTGAGTGGAGGTCAAAGCCAAACCAGACAACCAACAGGAGCCAAATACATACTGGAAAACCAACATAGTGGGTGCCGAAGGATGGAAGGGGTTCCGCAGGGAATCACAGTCCTCGACCCCCAGGAGGCAGTGCTTGCTGGTTAGGATTTTCTTGGTGCAGGGAAATATGGACACAGCATCAAAGCACTTAGTAGGAGTGGGGACCCTTAAACACTGTGTAGAGGGCTTAGTGGAGCTGAGCCTGGGAAGGGAGATTGGGTCAGAGCAGGTGTCCTGGAATGGCTTGTTTGGTAGAGTTCAGATGACTGTCTATTGCAGGGGATGAGCTGTTGGGTCTGGCTGGCTTCCACCATTAATCATTGTCCGACCTTAAGCAAGCCCCTGGGTCTCTTTCTTCATCTGCAATGTGACAAGATAACTCGTGTTGTAAAGAGATTGAAAAGGAAAGGGAGTTTGGCTGTGAAATCAATAAGGATGCCTTTTGATCAGCTGCTTCCTGACTGAGTGTGGCCTGCAGTAGGCAATGGGTGGATGCATAGATGGATGGATGCATGTCTTGCTGGATGCACAGATGTTGGATTCATTCATGGATGGATGGATGCATGGCTGGCTGGCTGGATGCATGCTGGATGGATGCATAGATGGATGGATGCATGCATGCATAGATGGATGAGTGCATGGTTTCCTGGATGCATGCTGGATGGATGCATTGATGGATGGATGGATAGATGGATGCATAGATGGGGATGGATGCATGGATGTTGGATTCATGGATGGATAGATGGATGCCTAGATGGATGGATGCATGGCTTGCTGGACGCATGGATGGTTGGATGCATGGATGGATGGATGCATGGGTGGGTGCATGCATGGATGCTAATATGATATATGGATGTGAAAGCCATTCAGACACAAAATAAGAACTGAGGGTATAGGAATGAGCAAGTCAATTTTGTTCCTTGTCCAGAATTCTCAAAAGAGTTTGGACTGGAAAGCTTACAACCTTAACACTTTTAAATACACTGTTTTAATGATATTTGTTGAGAATTTCATACATTGATACAGTATATTTCAGTATATCCACTTCACCCCCTGTATTTGTTCTAATAATCCCTTGAATATAGCGAAGCCTACTCATGAGTGAGGGGCCACCACTGCAGCATGGTCCACTCACTAGGGACCATACCCCTAAAGAAAACCCTCCCCTAGCACTTCTCAAGTGACAGAATCTTCTCAACTGCAGGCAGGGGCTTCAGTGCCCTACCACATCTGTGCTGGAATGTTGAGTGGTTTGCTCTTCTGCTGGACACCAACTGCACTGAGTTTGTGAGTTCAACGACCATATCATGAGAACATGTCATTGTTTTGATCCAACTCCTTCCGACCTTTGGCTCTTAAACTCTTTCCACCTCTTTTCTTTCCAATATTCCCTGAGCCTTGAGGGAACTTGATACAGTGGGAGCTTCTGTGGCTGAGCTCTCCACAGAGAGTTCATTCTCAATACTCGGACTAGTTATGAATGTGTATTAACTACCATCCACTGTATGAAGATGCTCCCCCAATGACCAGCGAGAGCTGTGTTAATCTATGAGTTTGTAACTGGTATAGTTTGATACTATACATCCATTTAAGAAAATAGTAGTTATGGTTCACTCCCAGGGCTTATGAGCCTGTCTGCCATGGTTTTCCTGACCAGATTTAGAATGCCAGGCAAAAGTTTCCTCTTGTAGTGCAGACCTTAAATCCACCCAGAAAATGATTGGTGATCCTCATTACATTCCTGCCATTTATGGTGCACCCAGGAGTACATCTTGCCAGGGCTTTTGTTATGTAGCCCTGAGTAGTCACAGTGGAGTGAGAATAGTCTGCATAGCATCTTCTAGCATCATAAAGGGTAGCTAGCAGGGGTGGAAGCTTCCTGCTAAGTACTGTGCAGGCAGGTCTGTGTGATTTCTTCAAGTTCTTTGACCTACTTGTGTGGTGTCATCAGCTATAGGATCTTACCATCACATTCTGATGGGTAGCCCTGAGCAATGAGAATTGACAACTCTGGTATCATCTCTGTGACATCCTCGACCAACAACTTGAGAGCAAGGTGTCCTACATCTAGCTCTGGACTTTTTGAGAACTTGTAGCCAATGGAAGGAGAATTACCCACCTTGTAACGTTCGTTGTAAGTTGGTAAGTAGCTTTTCATATGGCTTTTGTATTTTAATGTTCTGGACGTTTTACCTACTTGTATGTCTGTGTGAGGCTGTCAGAAGTCCTGGAACTGAAGTTACAAGCAGGGGTGAGTTACCATGGGTGAGTAGGTGCTGGGAATTGAACCCAGGACCTCTGGAAGAGGAGCCTGTGCCCTTAACTGTCCGTCTCTCTGGCCCTTCATATGGTTTTTTCAAATATCCTTAGTCTTAGTTAGTTCTTCTTCATCCTCTTCCCTGCAATCCTAAAGATTTTAAACCAGTTTTTCATTTGTGCATAATTTAGCTCTTGATCTAAATTGGTAGAAAAGATTAAAAAATAACACATGGCTTACAAAATTATATTTGTAATTTGAAGAGGGGATTCTAAAGGAGATTATGTTCAAAAACAACATGGGGAAATCCAAAAAAGGATCTGGCCTCTGCCCCCTTTTTGGAACACCTTACCTGTGTTCTGATTTTCTTCTTTTGTTTATTTCTTTATTTAAGGGTGTCTGCAATTCCTTTTTGTCCACAGCTGAACACTTTCCAGGCCGTTCTGGCATCCTATGAATGTGATTCCTATGCCCTCTTTCTCTATCCTGCCAATGGTCTTCAGTTTTTGGAACTCACCCCAAAGAATCATACAGTGTCCATCTGCAGGTTCCTGCTAAGGTGGGATTCTGCCAAGGGGAAGCAGATGACGTGAAGAGAAAAGCCTTGTATTTCAGCCTGACTAACAGTGAGAAGTCGGTGAAGAATCTCTACCAGGGAGTAATGTGGAGTGTGTGACTGTGCTATGCACTGGAAGGACATTTAGGAGGGACACTATCTCTAGTGGCCAGAAACTATTTGATAATAACCTTTGGTGGCTTCTAAGAAAGGCGCTGGTTGAAAACCAAGAGCTAAGCTGGACCTCTGGAGCTTCAGGCTGTCCAAAATTTAAAAGATACTTTCTTTTTCCTGCACTATCTGTCAGGCATAGAAACCAGAACCAGCAGTGATTATATGTTTTTGCATAACTACTGGGATTTGCTGTGAAAAACATTGTTCTTGGGGCTACATAAAAATATCCAGTCATAACTAACTGCCTCAGTGGACGCTTTTCAGGTTAATGATTTCTGGAGAGGAGGCATCATAGTTCAGTCTTTCAAACAGGTATTGTTAAGGATTAAATTATGAGTACTATAATGGGGGGGAGGTAGATGAGGCTTTTAGTCGTCTCAGGTTTCTCCTGGCACCATCACCAGAAATCATGCTGACTGGTTTACCCACAGCGTTTCCAGAGACAAATCCATTTCTTAGTCTCCCCAGTGGGTTATTCTGCTAGTGCTGCAATAGGCTATTCTGCAGGTGTCTGTCCAGTTGGTGCTCCTAAGAGACTATTGACTTCAGGTGGGCTCTTTTGTCTTTGTATTTTGCAATACTAGCTTAGCCCACAGTAGTTACTTTGTGGCTTCCCATAGTTGCTTCTCATTCAAACTAGATCGTGGGCAGATAGAGTGACAGAGCAAAAATTTGCCGATCACTTTATCTGCAGAGCATTGTGATAAAACCCTTGCAGATATTATCTTAATTAAAACTCTCTCAACTTATAGGCGGTAAGTATAACTATCTTCTCAGTTTTACCAATAGTCTTACCGAAATTACGAAAGGTGCTTATGTCAGAGTTAAATGGCCGAGCCATAGTCAATACAGCTCTGAAGTATGGATACAGGGGTGATCTCTTATGCAGAGTAGATAGGGTGTTTCTTACTTGGATTTCATGTTACCTGGTTGTTTGTATTTTGGTTCATTTTATCAGTCACTCCGGTTACAGCTCACTCTGCCCCTCTCCTGCAATTTTGATATTTCTGGAAAGCATCAAAGGAAATAGTGAAGAACCGGAGTGAATGGATGACAGTGTTTGTGTGCGTGTGCGTGTGCGTGTGCGTGTGCGTGTGCGTCTGCGTGTGTGTGTGTGAGCACGTGTATGAAGGCCTTTATGGCTCTAGACAACTGTCTCCTCACATGCTTTTGCACACACACACAGGCACAGACACATGCACACGCACACGCACAGCAGCTTCTTATGGCTATGCAGGTACCAATTCTCAATCTAATACTCTGTGATTCTTGGTCCTTCCCAGATTCTGTTGGTGTCCAGGGGCTCTGCCTTTAAAAATCATAGTATTTCAAGCACTCAGCCTTATTTCCAAGGTTCTACATACAAGTGTCCCCTCCTGTTCTGTGATCCGTACCGGGTGTAGGTCTCCATCTCACCCTAGTCTGTGTAGTCTAGACTCTAGAACAGACTTAGCAGTTGGCCTCTATCCTTTCTCCTCTAACTTCTTACCCTCTAGCTTAAAGACTCTGTCTCCCCAGGTTGTACCTAGAGCTCCTTGGAAGGAGGGCTGAGTGCTTGAAATACTACAATTTTTAAGACACAGGCGTGTGCCAGAAAGGAGCAGCGTGAGACATGACCAGAGTGATTGACAAATTTGGTGTGCCTCACGCTTAATAAAATGAGACAAACTACAGACAATGGAATAACATAAAACGCAAGGCAGAATTATCCTACCACTACTCGGAGTGACAACTCTGCTACCTCCCCTTTCAGCGTGGGCTTTGCCTCCCATTCAGTGTTTGCATACTTAACACTGTCTCCTAGGCTTCTTTCCTCCAGATTCTGTCAGTATCGTTGTCTTAAGGGTTGAAACATTGCATCACACATGCCCAGCATTGAGGACAACATTTGTAAACTAAAGTAGCTAAGGATCATGGTCCTAGCTCCCTCTGGATGCTTTGCTGTACTCCTCCAAGGAGAAGAACATTTTCCTAGTCCTGGAATCTCTTCCTCCAACAGAGGTCATACATTATTCATGTTTGCAGGCCTCTTATGAAACATGCATATTCAGGTAGGGAAGAGAGTAGTTCCTGGGAAGGGATTAGTCCCAGGCAGGCCAGCATGGCTGTTCTGTTTTGTGATACAGTTTTTCTTTCTAGGAGACAAATTCTATCTGTGAGCATTCATAAACAACCTCAGTGTGGAGGGTAAATTAACTGTTTAGATTCCCACCAGGCACTGTGGCAAATGCCAGGATATTGATTTATGTCTCATTAGAAGGCATTTATTTAGCTCCACTCTTGCATGATTTGTATTTTCCTTCTCTTTGAAGCTTTGAAGCTGTCCACTTCCAAACTCAAGAGGTTTCCCAGCTGCAATACCCTGCTGTGGGATGGGCTGGGGCTCCAGGGTCTCTTCTTACTGATTGGTTTCAGTTTTTAAAATTACATTACTGTGTGGGAGTTGGGGTTGGACGCAGCTGTTGGGGAGATGTCTGGGTCGGAATCCAGATTGTCACAGTTTGTGCTCTCCCCCTACCACGTGGATTCTGGGTATAGCTCTAAGCTCTTGTAGGTAAGTGGCTTTCCCTGCTAAGTCATTTTTTCAGCCTGGAGTTTTGTCTTCTGTGGTGTGTTTTATTTGCAACCCTAATTTCTACGAGCACCAACTGAGGGAAAGAGTTGAAGCTCTGCTGGTAGAACATTGCCTAGGGGACACAAAGCCCAGAGTTTTGACCTTGGTGCCACACAAACAGGGTTTAGTATCACACCTGGTATCCCAGTGTTTGGGAGGTGCAGGCAGGAGGAATAGAAGCTCAAGGTTATCATCAGCTACATGAGACTGTGTCTCAAAAAATGAAAAGAAACCTTAGCAATTGAATATGACAAATCACAGAAGGGACGAACACTGACCTGATTGGGGAGGAGAGAGTTTATTTGGTTTACTGTCCTGGGTCACACAGTGCATTAGGGGAGCCAAGGCAGGAACTAAAGCAAGACAGGAACCTAGAAGGAGGTAGGAACTGGAGCAGAAATCATGGGGGAACATTATTATTGGCTTGGTTCCTCTGTCTTACTCAGCCTGATTTCTCACACAACCAGAGATGGTACCCTAGGGTGGTATCACCCATAGTGAACTGCTCTTCCTCCTACCAATCATTAACCAAGAAAGCGCCCCTCCCCCAGACTTGCCTTCAGGCATGTGTGATTGAGGCAATCTCTTCTCAGGTCTGCATCAGGGTGAAGAAATCCAGCCAGTACAGCAGAGTATGGTGAATACATTTGGGTACAGGTAGTGGCTCGTGGACAGTGCACAGAATGAGAGATAGATAGAGAACTGAAGAAAACCTCAACTCTCCTCATTATTGCAGTAGAAACCGAGACTAGAATGATGAATACTTGCCCCAGTGAACAAAGATCTCGTTATATGATTCAGTGGATCTTAATACTTCTTTTTAGCCATTCCCTCTTATTCTTGATTGTTGACTTTTGAGGAAATTGCATAGTCTGGGATAATTTGAGCTTTGGTATTTCGTGCAAACAGAGGATTGATATCATTGGTTAGGTCCCGTTTTCCAGAGTCATTTTTTTTCTCCATCTTTGTTAAATTGGGTATTTTTTATTTACATTTCAATTGTTATTACCTTTCCTGGTTTTCAGGCCAACATCCCCCTAACACCTTTCCCCTCCCACTCTATATGGGTGTTACCCTCCCCATCCTCCCCCCATTACTGCCCTGCCCCCAACAATCACGTTCACTGGAGGTTCAGTCTTGGCAGGATGAAGGGCTTCCCCTTCCACTGGTGCCCTTACTAGGCTATTCAATGTTACCTATGCAGTTGGAGCCCAGGGTCAGTCTTTGGGTAGTGACTTAGTCACCTGAAGCTCTGGTTGGTTGGCATTGTTGTTCATATGGGGTCTCAAGCCCCTTCAAGCTCTTTCAGTCCTTTTTCTGATGCCTTCAATGGGGTGGTCCCATTCTCGGTTCAGTGGTTTGCTGCTGGCATTCACCTATGCATTTGCCATATTCTGGCTGTGTCTCTCAGGAGAGATCTACATCCAGTTCCTGTCAGCCTGCACTTCTTTGTTTCATCCATCTTATCTAGTTCGGTGGGTGTATATATATGGGCCACATGTGGGGCAGGCTCTGAATGGGCATTCCTTCAGCCTTCCAGAGCCTTCCTAGCCCGAGCTTTCTCTTACGGTTAGGAGTCATCTTACACATGGCTGTCCTCTTCACAGCAAGCGTACCATTGACACTGAGATAGTAGGTGACTGAGCTGGCAAGAGTAGTGCCACATCCCAGCAGAAGATCTAGAGTTTCAGGATAGCTGGGACTATCTGGTGAGACTCCTGAGAAAAGAGATTCTTGGGAACTAACAGGGGTTCATGGTCTACTCTACAGAGAAAATGAAGATCTGTTCCCAAATACTGAGCCTCATTTTGATTAATACATTTGTATCTTACCCATGTTGAACTTTTGCTCAAAAATTGTTTTAGACTTGGTCATTAAAAAGTCCTGATAGATCTATCATCCTCTGTCATGAATACATTAGTCCATGTGAATCAGAGTACACAGAGATGTTTGTAAGACAAAGTTTCTTGTTAGCATGAAATTCTTGCCGTGGCTTTGCCAACTTTGGGCTGTATGATCTGAAGATTAGCTAACCCCTCAAAACCAACTTTTTCCTCACTAAGATCTAGCACAGCTACCACCCCTATCTTGCAGAGCACAGTGAAGACTGATAAGTACTGGTGTAGGCACGGCTTGTAGAAATCAGTATTATTTAAGTGTTTTAGGAATTTTAAGCTTAAGTAAGCTTGAGTCCGATTTAAGTTTTCATTCTCATCGAGAAAGCATAAAATATTCTTGCATTCCATGTTTGATCTCAAGACAGCCAGGTTTTTGACAGAATATTTGATTTGGGCTTCTGGTGCAGACATATAACCTGATGGCTTAGTGTTCCATACACAATGCCAAACAAAAGGCAGCTTATAACAAAGTTCCTGTATGGTATTTATCTCAGTTACTTAGAAGCTTTGCTTCTGTTTGACATAGCATGGAAAGTTTGGCTTTGATCGTTAAAGTCTTTTGATTTCAATATGAATTCTGAAGGAGGATGAATGGACTGGTTACAATCCACTCTTTCCACTGTTCTTAGACTAAGCAACCTGGGGATTCCTGGGGCATGGGCCTTTCACTTCAGCAGCAGGCTGGCCCTGGACAATGTCTGGCCAGCCACGGTCAGAGGTGACCATTCCACAGCCTGCTCCTCAGCGCTGGAGCACTCCTTCCACCATGCTGCAGCCCTGGAGATCTGTACTAAGGATAGTTGCAATTACCACAATGAGAATGGAGAGGATGTAGAATACCCACCAATTGAACCAGGGCAGGCCCTGGAAGGCCACAGGAGAATCGATGTATTGATGTGTCTTTCAAATCAAAGGCTAATTCGAGCTTTGTGGATGTTGGCACCACGTCTCCAGAGTCTGATCACGCTTCTCCTTTGCCACACCCAGCACCTGGTAACTGGCCATCCTACCGGGAAACAGAATCGGCTTCTTTGGTCCATCAAATCAAACAGGGGCCACCTGTGGGAGAGGTAGAGGTCCTGGATTTCAAGGACCCAGCATTGCTTTTGGATCCAATGGGCACCAGAACCCCAGCTCCTCCACAGGCAGATGCAGCTTTCCTAACTCCAGGCAGGAAAGACCTTGGGAACAGAAAACCCCAGTCCTATCCAGAGGCACGGCCAGTGCTTTCACAGCCAGATGTTCCCGCCGCTCCTTTGGAAGGAGAAATCCTTCCTAATTACCCCGTGTCTGGTACATGCCACCCCTGAGTGGAGGGAGGTATGTGGTAGGACTGGATGACCACGTGAGTTCTAAAGCTCAAGGCAAGTGCATTGAAAAACTGGGCATTTGAGGTTTTGTTTAAAGAAAATATAGCAGAGTTGACAAACTAGACATGGTCATTCACCTGGGCCCATTCCTGTACCAGTCAGGCTGGGACAGGCTGGGGCAGTCTGAGACAGAAAGATTTTCTAGGTTCAAGAGTAGCCTGGGCCATATAGAGAATTCTAGGCCAGCCTGGATTATACAGCCAGCTCTCCTCCCAAGTGTAATGAAAATTTTCGGTTTGCAAGTTCAGAGAAGGTGAACCATGTCGAGGCTTCATAGGCATTGCAGGATAGTGGGTACAGCCATTTAACTTTGACTGTGGTAGTTAGCTGTGCAGGCTTAGGCAAACATGCTGAAGAGCCTTAGGGAGAGAACATGGTATAGACACCTGTGTCTGCTATTAGTTCTGGTTCTTGTCCCCATAGCTGTGGCCTTCACCTCCCCTGAACCACCTTAACCTGGTTCTGTGACTCACTAGCACTAAAGGTAGCAGGAAGAAGGCAGGGGAATGCCCAGAGGGAACAACTTTTCATCCACCCTGATGGAGTGGGAAACTGGTCCTAGATTCATCCTCCCCCACACCTATCTCCCGCTCTCCCTGCTCAATGATCTCTGCCAGGAGGATGTGTCAGAGGTCATACCTCTCTCCACAGCATTTCAACTTCACAGTTTTTCTGTCCGTGTATTGACAAAAACATTAACCTAGCAGAGAGGACCTTCTGGTTCTGCTGGGACATTTTCTGCAGGTTCAGGGGTTGTTTAGAGAAATAGTTCAGGAGGGAAGAAAACACTTTGTGTTTAACAGAGTATAGAGTAATAGTTAGGGGAGGACCGTTGTTGTCAAGTTTGAATCTTGGCCATGCTAAGGCAACTTATTTCACCCTCAGGTCTCTGATTTTCATTTATAAACGTATTGCCAGGATTTGTTGTTAGTATATGTTATGTTTTGATTGTCTGCATTAGTCTGTTCCTCAGAAGACAATTAAGACCATCATTACTAATCTTTAGAGGATTTAAAACATAGCAAACTGGAGGATGGGGGGGGGGGAGTAACAGCTGGGCTGGAAAACAGAGAAACTGAAAACAGAAAGTCTCATTAAAAAGCTTATGCCTCCTGGCTCCTTTTCTGCTTGATGAAGTTTGATGAGCATTTGTTTTTGTTAAAGCCAAAGGCATGGATTTCTTTTAAACGTTCTAGAACTTTCAAATTCTTCTAACAATCTCCTAAAATATTCAGTGTGAGTTTTTTCTATCTAAAGAGATTTAAAGGCACGAATCAAAAATTTCCTCAAAGGGATTTTGTGTTACAGATGGGTTTTTGAGTGGCCTTTTGTTGGGGGTTGTATTTTCCTGGCCCAGGAAGAGCACACAGTTATTGGAAAGTGGTTGTATGTACAGTTGTCTGAAACCTGAGGAGCGGGCTATGGCCCAGCACAAAACTGTAAACTGATGTAAAACCTTCAGAGAGTTTTCTTTTGCAATCGGTCATGGTTCTTGAAGCGTGAACTTTGTAGATGATAATGTGTCACAGTGTCAAAGGTTGTGCGTGGCTGTTTAAGAGCTCAGAAAGGCCTGAAATGGAACCAGTCACTGGGAACTGAGGGTAACAGCATAACCCAGGAGGGACATGATCTGTGGTATTTAATCAGCTGCCAAATGTAGTCAATGCTGACATCTAAATGCTAGAATGGTTATGAAAAAGACTTTCAGGGGGAGATTGTCCAACTGGAAGCTTCTAAGTCTTAGAGGAGAAAAATACTTTTAAATTTTATTTAAAAAAATATTTATGTGTGTTCATGTGTACAAGTTCATGTGTGGGAAAGCCTAGCCCTTAAGAAAGAATGTTTGGTGAGCTGTGTGAACCATAGAAACATGTAATTGTTATTATTTATGTTCAGAGGAAACACTGTTCTCCCGGAGGTTTATCCAGCAGCTGTGGGCTTACTCTGGGCAGCTGTTGACATGGGGCTGAGACCTTCTAGTACCAGCTCAAGGTAGGAAATTTGAGGCTTCTGGTAGTGGATGGAATTGAGTTACCCTGCAGCTCTGTTGTGTAGTTTGAAGACAGATGCTGTTTGAACCTTATTTTCTGAACAGAGAGCACCCTTCTCAATAAATTTTAACTTCCCCTTTAAGCATATAGGATTTGGTTTGCTGAGTCAGGGAATTAGGATTTTGTTAAAGGCTCAGAAAATTTCTCTTCTTTTTAGTATTGTTTTCATTAGGGTGTGTGTGTGTGTGTGTGTGTGTGTGTGTGTGTGTGTGTGTGTGTGTGTCTGTGTTTGTGTGTGTGTCTGTGCACGCCTGCCTGCCTGCCTGCCTGTGCATATGTATATGTGTTGTATAGGCCCCATAGGCATAGGAATAGGAGAGGTGCTCTGAAGTGGCCCCAGGGCAGCTTATGCAGCATGATGGTATAGACAGGTTCCATGCTGCCACCCTGAGCAGTGTTTCTGTGTCCTGAGAGCTGGCTGCAGCCCTGCTCATATTGGGAGCTTTCAATTCCAGGCTGCAGTAGGTTTTTGGTTGTCACAGCAGAGAGTATCTGCATTCTCACCTCCAGGGAGGTGGACTCCACTTGCAGAGAGAGAGAGAGAGAGAGAGAGAGAGAGAGAGAGAGAGAGATTCATGGGGAAAGGCTGCAGCGCATTTGTTAGTCTCAGTAGACTGAGCAGCTGTGAACTTTCCCTTCACTAAGGCCATCCCTAACTCAAGCATCAGGAACTGTTCCCTACAGCTTTTACTCTGGACTGAGCTCACCCTCCCTGTTGCCTGCCCTGATCCTCAGCTTCCACCTGGTTCCCAGCAGCTACACAAACAGACCAGTTCTTTTAGTCTGAGGCAGGGATTCTGTTGCAGCTTTCAACCTGGAGTAGCAAGCGCTGCTGAGGTGCTGGGGTCCTCGCAGCTGGGAGAACTGAAGTAGAGGAGGAAGGTGTGGCCAGGTCGAAAGCTCTGGGCCAGGGTGTGGTGGTCTCACAGGTGGCCATTTCTGAGCACCTTCTCCACTGCTGTTCTTAACCCCCTGGCTTCTGATACTCGAAGGCCTCTTCTGACATTCCCATAGTGACGCAGGAAGGGGAGGGTTCTGTGGGCAGCAAGTAGACACACCACCCAATCCGGATCAGACGACCCAAGGGTGTCTGTTAGCCCCGCCTCCGCCCCTCCCCCATGTCCCACCTCCAGACTGCTGCCAAGCTGCTCAAGTGGTTCTAGCTGTTGGTGGGGTCCTGCAGATGTGATAGGCTCCTCCTCTCCAGCCCCTCCTCCCCACCCACCTCTCAGGCCCTCCTGGGATAGCTGTCCTCCTCTGGGGCCCTGTACTTGCTCCCAGCCATGGTGGCTAGGCTCACTGCGCTCCTCCTTTACCTCGTTTTCTCCTTGGCCATCCTGGTCCAGACAGGTAAGGTGAGTGAGGGCTGGGGCACCCGGGGACCCCGCCCTGGTGCCTGGGGGTCGCTCTGTTCATGAGCGACTTTGTCTCTACCTGGCTGGCCTGAGGTGTGGCATCGGGGTAGGAATAGGGAGACCTGGCTGCTCTGGGCCTAGGGGTGAGGGTCTAAGATTTTCTGGAACTGAACCAACTCTGAATTGAAGATGAGGGATGGGACCTTCTTAGGGCTGGTATGAAAACACTAGGATGTTAAAATCCTAGCCAAGTATTAGTGATAACAGCTGTCCCCAGCAGTGTACCTTGGGAAAAACCTTGGAAAAAGCAGTCATTTTGAAAATTGGCCTTGAGGCCACCTGCAGCAAAAGCATCTGGAGAGCTTCCCAGGAGACTCTCTAGCCACTTTCATCGGGAACTCGGAGGGTTAGTAGAGCAACAAAGGGAAATTAGGGTGGGGGTGACTTGTACTTCTTAACAGCATCTTACGTGCTTTTGGTGTCTGTCCCTACACTTCTAGAGACTCTGGTCATATTTTGTGGAGGAGGTGGACACAGAAATTGTGCTGAATCAAGGGAACACGTTTCTTTCACCTTGTGCAACTCAATTTATAGACCAGGCCTAAGTGGCATCACCTGGGGTCTAAGGTTAGAAATGCAGTAGCTCCTGAGTTACTGTGTCAGATTCAATGACCTATTTAGCATAGTAATCAGATCCCCAGGAATTTGCAGGCACATTCAAGTCTGAGTAGTGTCTTCTTATGATAAATACAATCTTAAGCATGGACCAGCAGAGTGTTCTTTCATTTATTATGTCCGGTCTCCACATCAGGAGGGGAAAAATGGCTTCAAGAAAACACTGCAATTGTAGTTGATTCAAAGCAGCATTATGCTTTGAGCTTTCTAAAAATGAAGGCAAACCCAACCAGTGAGAAACATAGGCTTAGGCAAACCAAACTTGGCCTTAGCACTGACTTCTAGCAAGGTTTATGTCACATATAAGGAACACTGGGAAAGAGAACTCCTTGCCCAGGTCATTATGATAAATGAATGAATGAATGAATGAATGAATGAATGAATGAATGAAGAAATGGTTTTCTTAAGGCAATTCTGTTGGTGTTGGTACAAGAACCTTTCAGTGAGCTACAGAGAGATGGCCAGTCTGGGTTCTGGGTTCTAAGAACTGATGCTGCAGAGGGTAAAGACAGCCAACACTTGTATCTCTGCGATGACAATGTGGTAGAGGAAGAAACCCAGCATAAATGTCAGATCTATGTCATGGACTGCTAAGGAGGGAAGAAAGCAAACAATCACAGGGATAAAGAGTGGCTCATGATTTTAGTCTCCCTTTGGGGATAAAATTTTTATTGTCTAGTGTCTTTTTGTAGAGAAAAGTATCCAGTAGCTCAACTTATCCTTGAGCTTTGTGTCCCAAACACTGCGGGAGATGCCTGAGACTGTAAATGTCAATTGTTTTTCCTTTGCTGAGTTGAATCGCAAAGCCCTGTGCATGGTAGATAATTGCATCTTATAGCATGGAGGTTTTGAAACTAGACTGTGAATGCCCTTAGGTTTTCCTGCTTTGAAGTGAGAGAGATGGGGGAAGCTGGTAGAGGTGAAGTCATACAGTGAATAATTGGCGGCTAGGGTTTGCTCCCAGGCTTCTGTGACTCCACAGTCACCATCTAAAAACATGCGGCGTAATTCATTTAGACCTGGAGGCTGCCCCACTTCTAACCTTCTGTGGCTTTTTGAAAATGAGTTCTCTAAACCCGTTCAATCAGTCCATATAATGAGTAATAATCGCAAAAGATGTCTCTGGTCCAGGAATGTGTCCATCTTAGATCAAGTACTACTCCCTGGTGTTTTTGTGCCCATCGTATGCCTTCCATCCTTGTTTGCTTCCTTTCTTTTTTTTAAAAGATAGAGTCTCAAATTTGCTATGTGTTCAAAGCTGGCCTTGAACTCTTGATCCTCCTGCCTCTGCTTCCTGAGACCTAGGCTTAGATTCCTGATTCTCTTGCCTCTCCCACCTGAGACTTGGAGTTTCACTTATGTGCCACCATGTCTGACATGCATCTTGTTTTGAATCAACACTACAACTGTTTAGGTTAGATATCCTCACTTCCAAGTAAGGGGACTGTGGCTACAGGTCAGAAAGAATGGCAGGGTTCAACCAGATAAGAACGCCACTCTCTGACCTTTTTGTTTTGTTTCGTTTGACCTAAGAATACTGAACCAGAAGTATCTTTGCTTTAAAGGTAGGGACCTAATTTTTCTGTAGCAGGGTCCAGGGAGCTCTGCCCCAGTGTCCCTTTATTCTTGTTCATGGTCCTCAGTAATGGGTTGTACCTGAACAACCCTAGAAGGCATGCCAAAGCTTCCAGAAGCACTTTGGCACTCCTGGAGGGTTCCAATGTCCCTCCAGGCGCTAGGAAGTAGCAACACATTTTAGCTCTCAAAAGTTGAAAGGGTGATTAAAACGTCACTCTATAGAGACCAAGGGGAGTTAATGTTAATGTGTTCTACCACTTCTGAAACATCTTCTCAGGACAGGTGCATCACACACATGTATGCCATGCACCAACCTGGGAAGGTTGCCACAGTTACCTGCTCTGACACTCAATGTACATAGTGAATTTTTTCAAACTGCTTTGCAATTCTATCTTGCCATAGTCAGGACCATCCAATCAGATAGACAGCTCTCAATGGACAAACTATAAATAGCTAATAAATATTTGAGGAAATGTTCAATATCCTAGGTCTTTGGGGAAATGCAAATTGAAATTGCTTGAGCTTAGAATGGTGTTGATGAGGATGGGGTGGGGGCGGCTTACTCAAGATTGGGGCAGCCACTGTGGAAATTAGTATGCGGTTCCTCAAAACCTGTGAATAGAACTCCCATATGATTCAGCTTCACCACTCCTGTGCATGTACCTAAAGGACCTTAAGTCAACAGACCATGAAGATAGCTGTGCACCATGTTTGTGATTATTCCCAATAGCCAGGGTATGGAACCAGTCTAGACTCCCAGAAGTTGACAGGTAGCTAATGACAATGTGGTACATACATGCACATAATGGAGTTTTGAGATGATTATCTTTATAATTCTTTTTATTATTATTTTACTATTGGGGTATATATGTCTAGTCACACTGCAGGGTACACATGGAAGTCAAAGGACAAGTTTCTTTAGTTGATTGTCTTCTTCCACCCTACAGGTCCCAAGGATCAAACTCAGGTTATCAGGCTTGATGGCAAGTGCCTCTACCTACTGAACCATTTTACCAGCCTCACAATGGATATCATTCATCTGTGAAAGAAAAAGTTATATTCCTTGCTGGAAAATGGATAGAACTGGATATGATCATGTTAAGTAAAAGACGTCACCCCGAAAAACAAATACCCAAGTTTTTCCCCTCATGTGCTAAGTCTATATGTGGATCCATGTATATATTTATATGCATAAGACATGAAGATAAAGCAGGACTGTTGAGAAGAGGTAAGGGAGTAGTAATGTGGCAAGAAAAAGAGGAGGTTAATAGGGAAAAGATAAATAGAACCTTTTTCTCAGATGTGAAATCAGAAGGGAGACTAAGTAGTGGATAATGGGGAGAGTGAGCATGAGTGGAGTATGAAATGTCATAATCAAGCCCATTACTTTATATGTTAAGTTTTAAAACAAAATAAAAGAACTGGTCAGTAACAGTAGGACTGTTGGTCCTATGTAAGCAACATGTAGCTCCAAAGGCTTTAGCAACCTTTTGGGGACATTACTATTCGTTTCTTCAGTAATACCATGGGGATGACGGCCCTTTTCTCCTGGTGTGGCAGTTATCAGGATTAAATAAATGTGTCTAAAGTCCTCAGCACAGGACCTACCTTCCAGTAGCCCCTTTCAGATTAGTACAAATTAATCTTACTTCTTCGATATTCCCAGCAACATTTTAATAAATACACTTTGCAAATCCTGACAGTGTTGTTTACATGAAATGGTCAGAGATCTCACACCTATACAAAGAAAAAGGGGGAAGGGGATGATGGCAAGTGACAGCTTAAAGGGCAAAGGCTTTGGGAAGTAATAAAAACCTTCTAGAAATAGAGAAAGGTAATGCTGTATGTTCTTAAAGTATCATAAAAATCATTGAATTAGACACATTGAAAGGGTGACTTGTGTGATGTGAGCTCTATATTCATTTAAAATAATCCCCAAAGGCTGAAGATTTCGCTCATTGTCAGGTAGAATATATATTTAGCATGTGCAAGGCCCTAGGTTCTATCTTCAGTCCCAGAAAAAGAAAGGAATGAGTAGATAAATGTAAGTTTTTTAAAACGTAAGCTGGATGTGATGGCCTATGTCTGTAATCTCAGCATTTGGGGATGATGCAGAAGGATTGCTGTAAGTTTGAGAGCAGTCTAGATTACGTGATGAGGTCCACACTAGCCTACGGAAAGGAAAGGAATCGAAAATACCACATCATGTCCAATAGAAAAAAATGCTTTCCTAATTATACCCTACATGGTGACACATGCCTTTTAATCTCAGTGCTCCAGGAGCTGAGTCAGGAGGATCTTGAATTTGGGGCTAGACTCCCCTCAGCAAACAGCCAACCAGAATAAGGTGTACATAATTGTGGGTAAGAGCACAATGACCCCAGTGCTAATTATACTGAGTGGACAGGCTGGGTTCCTAACAGGAACTTGTGCACTGATTTGGGGGTATCAAGCTTTATACATGTGCCCCAGAAAGAGTGTGGGATTGGCTTCAAGCTCCTTGAGTGCCTTCATCAGTCCTGGGAATTGGGCATCATGAGGACAGAGAGAATTTTCTTTCCCTCAGTGGTACTAGGGTCACCATTTTGTCAGCTAGTCCTCCACAGGGTCTAGAGCCTCATTCTTGAGACGTTTGATAAGTTTTCAGCCCCTCCTTTGGTGGTATAGGCCACGTCTTCATTTTTCAGTACAAGACAGACACCAGGTACCTGTATCAAGTGTACAGAAGCCATTTGAATGGATATTTGTGGGTAGCAACAAAAATAAAGTTATGGTTGGGGGTCTCCACAGCATGAGAAATGGTGTTAAAGGGTCACAGTGTGAGATGACAAGAAAAAGGCTGCTCAGAGGGGCCTGAAGCCAGGAGCTTCACTGGGTTCTGAGAGTAGACTTTCTAGACACACTGAGTTTCCTGTCTCCAGTTGTGCTTCCTACCTGATGGTTTGGCTTTTCCAACTTTATGTCTACTGTCACTTTGTACATTTTTAATGTTGTTCCTCTGCTGCTCTTGGGTTCCCAGAAAGCCTGGCTCAGAGGCTCCTGAACCTTTGTTTATTCTAGACTCAGCTCTCCCAGTAGCCTTCTCAGAGGTCCAGTGACTGAGGATTTGGTGTTCTAAAGTAGGTATATATAAGATCACCATTGGATTTCTGGTGAATGTCTGTAATCTCAACACTCAGGAGGTGGAGGCAGGAGAACCAGGACTTCAAGGCTAGCCTCAACTACACAGCCAATTAGAGGCTACCCGCTGGTATATGAAACCTTGACTCCACTTTTCCATACATCTGCATATCTGCCCTTTGTGGCCTTCACAGTCACACAGTGTTGCTTTCATTGAACTCTACACATTGTAAGTCCCATTGGATGGTGGAGAGTCTAGGTCACGGTACATATTCCACCATGAAAGTGGAGGAGTGTCCAATGAATTTTAGCCCCAGTTTCTCAACAGGCACAAACTCATGGAGTTGTAGGGTCCTGCTGAAATGCTGCACCCCTAAAGTTCTCCCCAGTCTTCCCAGTGGCAGTGACTGTATACCTCTAGCATGAAGCTGGTCCCTTTAGTTCTTTGAGTAGCAATGACCATTAGAGGTATTTGGTGACCTGCACATCTCTTTATTTCTAGCACTTTGAATGAGGCCATGATGTGTCTGTCAATTGTCGGTTGTCACGTTCCCCCTCCATTGGGGTTGGGTGTGAGCTAGTTGGATCCAAAGATTTTTCTAGAATTTTCTCTATGGTGAGGCTTCATACAGAGAGTACAATGTCCAGTGGGACAGCTCCCTTAGTGGAATTGGCAGAGCATCCGTCTTCAGAAGTCTAGATCAGGAGCTGGGGCAACCTGGGGGCCCTTGTCTATGACAGAGAAAAGTTACTTAGGTTTGCCTTTTTCTAGATGCAGACAGCAGAGCAGTTCCTTAGCACCAGGCCTTTGAATTTTAGCCTGGAACTTGTATGTGGGTTGGGGTAGCATAGTGTGAGAAACCTGTCTAGCATATACGAGGTTCTGGGTTCCAGGAAGTAGTGGTGGGGCAATAACAGGAAAAGGAAAGTTGCTTGATTGATCGTAGATATCTTGTAAGCAAGGGAAATGTGGGTGCTGTCCTGTGTGGTGTAAGATGTTTGGCACATAATCTCTTGCTTTTACCCAGCAGGTACAGCACCCTGCTCACTTGCCTTGCAACCTGAAGATGACTGCAGAGAGCATCCAGTGTGTGCCAAGCAGTAGATTTCTACTGGTGGAGCATCAGTGATACTGACAAAGATGTCTATCTCATGACTCTTGAGATATCTCTATATGCATGTGGTTCTAGGGCTGAGAAGGAGGAGAGCCTTGTACATACCACGCAGGTGCTCTACTACTGCCAAGACACAGCCTAGACCTTGGCAGAGTTTTTCAGAGACAGGATATCTGTGTGTATGTAATGCTATTCTTGAACTTATAAGCCCCTCCTGCTTCTGCAATGAAATGCAAGGATAAAGGTTTCAGACAGCTTGCAGATGTGTTTTTGTTGTCATTTTTTGTTTTTTTGTTTTTTGTTTTTTGTTTTTTTTACAGTTCCCTCTCTTGATTTCAATATACTCAAACACCAAGGTTTTCTGTTTTCCTTGCTGCCTTAGTACAGATGTGTTGGAAGAATTGAGGTCAGGGGCCATCTTTGTGGGTTGGTGTCAGCTCCACTCATCTCAGACCTACCCTGGACTCTGGTGAGCTTTGGCTGTCCTAACTGTATAGCAAGTCACTGAGATGGGTAGATGTTAGGTCTCGCCAGTCTCAGTGCATGATGACTTTTATTTTATTTTTGGTTTTGTTGTTTTTTGTTTGTTGTTTAATTTGAAAATCTTTTATAACAAAAGTTTTTAAAAAATGTACTTTGATGGCTAGTGGAAGATGCACTCTGTCTTATGCCTTTAAAATCTATTTTAACGTGTCATATGATAAATATCAATAGTCAGAAACCATATTTAAAAAGCACATGAAGGTCTTCAAGTGTTTTAGCATCTAGGGATGTAAGACCAAAAAGTTTGATGCTTCCTTTGGCAAAATTATACTCAGGAGAGTGGTTTCTGCTGTGCACAGTGTTTATCACTTTATTGTTATGAAGTGATACCCAACTATCTCCTGTGGCTGTTTTGGTTCTGGTCACCAGCAGCGTACTGAAGTAGCCATTGTGTAATGGCCTTGTCAGCACTTGTCAACTTTATCATGATCTAAACCCGCAAGATTTAGACATTTATTATACAATTATATTATAATTATTTATTTGTAATTATATTTAGTTTACATGCTTCCAATTACTACGGAGTTGTCTAAGATAGTTTCTTCTTTAAGGAATTGCCTGGTCAAGCCTTTGGCTCAGTTCCTTGTGTATATTTTCTCCTGGTTCCTGCTCACAATGCTCTTTTTTCATGTTTTCTTTGCTGTATTTTTTTCATTTTTTTTATTATCATTACAATATCTATCTATTGATCTGTCTGTCTGTCTGTCAATCTATCCAAGTCATTCCCATTGTTTGCCCTAATCTTAAGTAGTATATTTCTTTATTTCTTTATTGACTTATTTTAAAAAGTCAGTATCTTTTGTTTATCAAGTCATGGACTTTGTGTTAACAGACAAGGATGTAAAATATTCTTCTTTGCTCTCAGTTTATAATCTAGTACAACAAAACCAAGAGAATATAATATAAACAAGGGATTGAACCTAGCATAGTCGCTTACTAGCCAAATGCTTCTGAGCTCTATGCACAGCCCCAACCTTGTCTTTCTAAAATTATGCTTTGTTTTTGAGATCTACTTGCCTGCAAGTTTCTGCCACTTACAGCTGAGAATAAAATTTTCAAAGTTTTAAATGCTATTAGGATTCCTCCCCACTGCCGTTGATTTTTTATTTTTTAGAGAAGATCTTCCTGGGTAGCTCAGTCTGCCATGAAATCTCAACCCTCCGCCTTAGGGTTTACAGTGCTGCCACTGGAGGCCTGCCCCACTATGCCTGGCCTACCTTGGGCTTTAAAATATTGTTTTAGATTTATTTTTTACTATTTTATCACTAGAAATATTTTTCCTACATGCATGGATGTGCATCATGTGCTGCTTTGCGCCTTCAGAGGTCAGGAAGGTGTTCGATCCCCTGGCACTGGAGTTACAGATATAAGCAGTCATGCAGATGCTGGAAATCAGTTGCCAGCACCCCGGTCAGGTCACTTACAACCACCACAGCTCCAGGTCCAGAGGATCTAAGGCCCTCTCTGTAGGGACTGCACTAATACAGATTTAACCCCTCGGCCCCTATATGCATAATTTAAAAAATCTTAAAAGATGTAATTTTCTTTTACATTATTGATATTTCCCATTCAAATGTGATCTATGTGATTCTTTTAACTTTGGGTTTATTTTCATAATCTTATTCATTTTCATTTCTCACAGGGCTGTTGCCAAGCATTGTATAGTATAGATTCCTGTTACGAATAGGATCTTTTCCTCCTCCTCCTCCATTTCTCTAACTCATGAATATTGATGCCTGAGAAAACTTAAGATTTTTTTTCATATATCTGAAATTAGCAGCAACACCCTTAACTACTTTCTAAAGTTTTGTGTGTGCATGTATAACATGAACAGCTTCTGATGATGGATGACCCATAGTCTCTAATCTATACACGCATGCACACACACACACACACACACACACACACACACACACACACGAGAAAGAGAGAGCTAGAGGGGCAGAAAGATAGAGACAAAGATAGAGAAACAAAGACAGAGAGACAAAGACAGAGAGACAGAAAGGCACAGAGATAGAGACAGAGACAAAGACAGAGATGGAGAGAGGGAGACAGGGAACACTTCACTGACTGAGCTACATTCCTCCTCTCATGTTTTGTTTTGCTGTGTAGCCTAGGAATGTGTCAGGATGCTTGGTTTTGACCAAGTTTTTGAAATGTACAGTTACAGAATACTATCCATTAAGTCCAGTTGAATATATGATTCATACACAAACAGGCTTTTTGGTCTGTTTTATTTACTGTTATATCCCTAGGACATGCAAGAGGGTAGGTGTTTTTCAGTTCAATGGAAGGAAGAACAGATAAATACCAAGTTTTCCATTCACAAGCACAAAGCTAAAGTGATTTTGTTTTGAACCAGGCATAGTGGGCAAGTTGAAGTAAGAAGATGGTTTGTGTGTCTTCTTATTCTCTGATTCCTTTTATATGGTAGCTCTCTGCCTCACCAGGCTTCTTATTCATGAATTTTCATAACAGCTTTATTTGAAATTGCCTGATACTGGAATGAACGCATATGTCCCAGACAATGGAATGAACTGTAACAATCACTTGGTGCACTCCAGTGGGAGAGATGGCTTCACAGTTGGGGTGAATGGACTCAGACAGTGTTAAACACTTCAAGCAGTACGATGCCACAAGTATTACTTTGTTGGAATTACCTCACTATGGAGGCAGAAAGCAAATTAGTGGTCATTTGGGGTCTGAGGTGGGTAGTGGATGGAGACCTAGGAGAGGTAGAGACAAGTATGTGTGTTAATCAGAGGTGAGTAGAAGGGGCCAGTATAGTGATGTAACTGTTCTTTGCCTGGACTGTGGTGGGGTCTCATGACACATTTGACAAAAGTATGGATGAGCAAACCTTCTCCAGTGAATGAAGGTAAAACAGCGGAAGTCTAAACCCAGTGTATGGTTGTGTGAATTTCTGTATTTTTATTGTGATGATAGACTATGTCTGGCCATAATGTGACTTTTGGAGGAAACTGAGCAAGCACAAGAAACCTCTTATGTTGCTTCTTACAACTCTGTGAGCCTATAGTTATGTTGCTAAACTTTTGAGGTCCTGTGGCTCAGTAATTCTGAAGACATCTGCATACATGTCATGGGTAGAGGGCAACACCATGTGTCTTCAATTGTTCTCTACTTTAAAAAATATATTTATTTATTTGCACTTTTGTGTCTGTTTTGGCTGCTCATATGTAAGTGCATCACTCGAATGCAGTGCCAGAGGAGGGTGCCAGATCTCCTTGAACTGGAGTGCGGGTGGTTGTAAGCCAGGTAACACATACCCAGTGCTAGATTAACAGCCGAGCACCACCACATCTGGCCTTTACATGGCTGCTGCACACCTGAACTTAGGCTCTTATGCTTGTGCAGCAGTAACGGTACTCAGAGGTCTCCCTAACCCCGTTTGACTGCTTGAAATAGAATAGGCTTTTCTGACATTGGAATTGTACCGCCCAGTTCCTCGTGCTCATGTGCACAGCTGGTTTCGTGCTTGGGCAGTCAGACTTAGGTTTTGGTTGGAAGCCTGGTATATTTATGGTCCTTAAGACATAAGACCTCCCTCTCTCCATCTCACACCCTGAATACTTGGCCATTTCTCATCCTTCTTCTCAGCACACATTATACAGGGCATCACTGATGCAGATGGGAGCTGCAGAACTCCTGATCCACTAAGATGTGAGACATGTCATCTGCTGACTCCTGTGGTCCCTTACCGAGCCACTCTGTTAGGCTTCCCTCACCATGATGCACTTTATCCTCTAAGACTCGAGTCAGTGTGAGGCCTTCCTCTGTAAGTTGCTTCTGTCAAGTGTTTGTCCCAGCCACGAGACTAGAAGTCCGAGAGTGGAGAGATGGGCTGGGCTGTTCCTCACTTGGTTCAGAACTTGCTTGGTCCCTACCATCAGATAATCCCAGGCACAGAGACTGCAGTTACACACGCTGTCAAGGTGCATTCTAGCTGCAGCATGGCTCAGGACTCTGTGCCTTTGCACCTGACTGATAGCCCACTGCGTAGCTGGACTGCATCATAGGAGATGACCTGTCCTCACCTTTCTCTAGTATTACTTCTCTCTTCTTTCCTTCTCCTCTCTCCCCACCCCGTTTCTTCTTGTATTCCTTTCAGCAGACTGGACTGCCCCAGTGACCCTGCACTTCTGCTTGTCATGCAATGGAAGATGGCTGTGTTGCTGTCTGCTCAGTAGTGTTACAAGTGATATGTGATTGGCCAGCATCACCCTTTTTATTGTTCTTGGGTAATTTTCCGTATTCCACGTGTTTCTCCTGAAAATAGATGCTTGAGTTGCTTTGTTTTTATTACAAATGAAACATGTCTGAGAGACCAAGGAGGGGCATTCCTGACTAACGGAGCACATATATGTTTAATGTCTTAAGAATCTTCTGGGGGTTTCTAAAGTGTTCCTACCATGTTACCCTCTCAGCAGCAATGCATGGCACATTCCATCCTTCCTCAGAGTAAGAGGAACTTCCAGAGGAACAGAAGTGGCTTAAATCAGGAAAACAAATTCACTCAAGAAGAGCTTTGAATCACTAATGAATGTTGACTGAAACACAGAAACATGGTAGAAGCACTTTGGAATGCCTCCTGTGTCTAGCTAGTGTCTGTGGACACCCATGTGCTCTTTTTTATTTATTTTACTCTTTCCCGGGTGTTTGGACAGACCAAGGATACAGACATGCATGCCTGAGGACATAATGTTTTATTTATACAGATGTGTGTGGCATCCAGCTTGAAGTTCTCTGTAAACAGGGCCAGCTGTTCCTGACATTTTCCTCTTCTCTGCTTTTTCTTTGTATAGATGCAGACAATGGAAAATGATGATTTCTGTTCCCTCTGATCAAAGACTGTTGACCTTTCAGCTGTAGCCTTATCACAAAGCCAAGAACTACTCATTGAAGGGGGGAAATGGGCCTGTTGACATTTTACAGGATTTTTTGAAATGTTAAAGATCTTTTTGAGGGTAGGGCCAAGGGCACAGACACCTGTAATGTGTGCACTGTCCTGAACATTCTCAGGAAACAGGGGGCTACTGCTTTGTGTGTACTCTTGGAACAAACACATACCCTCCTGAAAGGACCAGAGTTTGTTGTGCTGATAGAGGGTCACGTGGTAGACTGGGCTGAGGCTTTCACAGCCTCTGTTGAGGGAGTAGTACTGGGGGGGGAGCCTTTCTGTCTGGTATCATTAAACAATGCTTGTCATTTGGGGCTTTGATACGTTGCTTAGGCTACGACTTGGCAGGACACTTCCATAGAGCAGGACACACAGATTGGTATGGTACCAAAGTGGCAGGAAAGCAGTTTTTTTTTTCATTTAAGAATTTAAGAGGAGGGCTCAAATCCTGTGCACTCTGTAATTTTGGTCAATCGTCATTGGCTATCTGTTAGTCTGGCAGTTTTAAAAACACGAAAACAGTATTGGAAAAGTATGTTCCGGCTCAGGGGAAAACCCAGGCTTTGCCAACCTGACTTTAAACATCTTTTTTCATAGAACTTAGCACAGCTAGTGATGCTGGGGGTGGGGTGGGCAGTGTAGGGAAGAAACTTAATTAGGCAAATTTTGATCTTAAAGCTTTATTCCTATGTTTCCTGGCAGGCTGTTCTTTAATCTCTAGAGCAAGATTGCTCAGAATTACCATATATTTTCATTAATTTCATTAAAATTATAGCAAAGGTTGTTTTTGCTATAATCAAGAGTGATTTTGATTAATATTTAGGAAATCAAACCCCTCGCCAGCAGTGGGAATGAGAACAACCTTCTCAGTTAGTCGTCCTTTCTCTTCCTTCTCACCCCTTCTTGCAAAAGGCCAAAGATACAAATGCACCAGAGGGATTTTTAAGAGTCTGTTTGCCTTTGCAGATAGTTCTAAGGAAAACACTACAAAATGGGAGTCCATTTTCCTCTCTCTTGAGTGTGAAGAAAGAACACACGTGTGCACACCAGCCTGCCTTGGCTGGCAACAAACAGTGCCAGGAGCACACACCCTCTCGTACAGGCTGACTGTTATGTCAGCAGAGAATGCTGGGAAAATCTAGAAGATGAAGCAGGTAACATACCCATGTACCCATGTAAAGAGGACATGAAAATTGCAGACAGGTATTAGATAAAAACTAACGGACCAGTCGAAGATGATCTATCTTTGCTTTTAGAAACGATACCTACTGAGGCATCCCACATTATAACTTGCTCTGATTTCAAAGCATAGTTTGACATGTGTGTTTTTGTGCTTATGATCTGTTCATGAGCGTTCATTAGTACACTATGTACAGTGTGAGGAGGAGCAGGTCATTGATGGAGAAAAAGATACTGGAAAGATAGTCATTTGACACGCTATAGTTTCTAATGTTTCAACCACACCCTCCTCCATTTTCCTCCCTTCTTTCCATTCTTTTGAGTACTGATGCTGGAAACCATGACCTTGTGTGTGCTAGACAAACACTCTATCAATGATTCTCTGTTGCCTCCTTATTGATCTGTGTAATAATTTTTGGTCACAGGATAGGTGTAAAATAGTGTATCTTCACTATCTCCTCCTTCAAGGAGTGCTCAGTACTCTAATCAAAGACAGAACCCATTTGTCCATTGTCTTTTTCCTTGCCAACCTCTATGGTTCCTGCTTTTAGGAAAAAGTGGGGCCAGCTTACAGGTTCAGAGGTTCAGTCCGTTATCATCAGGGTGGGGGCAGGACAGTGTCCATACAGATGTAGGGCTGGAGAAGCTGAGAGTTCAACATCTTCCGAGGGCAGATAGGAGAAGACTGGCTTGCAGGCAGCTTTTAGGAAGTCTTGTCAGACTATTTCTTATGTTTGGACACTGTAGGTATCTGTGTTGCACTGCTTTCTTAGGGCTACTGGGACAAAGTGGAGTTAAAGTATACATTAACAACTGGCCACACAGCAACATTTGATCCATTAAAGACTGAATACATGACAGTATGTATTATTTACTTCTTTATTGCTTTGAAAGACACCATGGCCAAAGCAAATTAAAAATAAAATTAGGATGATGTTTCCAGAAGGTTAGAGTCCATGATGGCAGAGAGAAGCCATGGTGTCAGGAGCAGCTGAGAGCTTACATTTTGGGTAATTTAGTGTGAGCATGAGTGAGTGTGTGCGTGTGCGTGTGTGTGTGTGTGTGTGTGTGTGTGTGTGTGTGTGCGCGCGCGTGCATGCACAAGAGTGTGTACATTTATGTGTATGTATATGTGTAAGAAGAGAGAGAGAGAGAGACAGAGACAGAGAGACAGAGAGACAGAGAGACACACACACAGAAAGAGAGATTGATATGTACCATGGTGCCTGTGGAAGTCCAAGAAAAGTTATGGAGTTGATAATTTCCCACCTCTACATCGGTTCAAGGAATTGAGTTCAGGTTATCAGGGTTTCTGCTTTTTAGGCAGAAGATAACTGTACAATAAACTGGATAACTTAAAATTTGAAAAGAAATAATAATTTTTTCCAATTCCCCAGAATGGAATTCCCCAGAGTTCAAAATATCAGCAGAGCCATGCTCCTGAGTGTTCCTGGATTTGAATGGAATCCTTCCTCCCCACCCCACCCCCGCCCCATTCTTAACTACTTTGTATCTCACTAAAATATAAGAACAGCTAACCAGTTTCCTGTGGATAGATGTGATGACTTGGAAGCCTTTCTTCTGGATTTAGATTAGTGTGAGCAAAGGATGTGTCCCTCAGGTGAGTGGAATGCCATTCTTTGTCACCTCAGCTTTCACAAGTCCTTTGTAATCACAGTAATTGCAAGAAGCTGTGCAGAGGACAGGGTCATGGTACAATGTTCACAAATGCCAATGTGTAGCAAAGGCCTAATAATACACTAGGTGTGAATTATAAACTTCAATTAAGGCCTTTGCCAGTCATATTGCCCAGTTAGAATATACATAATTGTAAGTAGGACTCCATTTTTTTTTTTACAAAAAGAATATTTGCTTGGTAAAAGTGTGACATTCAAAAGTTAGCTTAATAGGATGTGGAAAGATTTCCCAATGAATACTGCAGACCTCAGAAGAGCAAAGGCGAGCACATGGTTTGTTTTAAACAGATGTTACCTGCTGTGGAAACTTCTTTCAGGCAAAGAATACAATGTTCTTATTGTTCTCTAGGCCACTGATGGATTGTTATATACATAGGAGAAACGGGGGAAATAGTCTCTCTATTTCTGCTTTAAACTTAGATGCCTAAAGCAACACAAATCCATCCATTAACATTTTGGGTATTAGGCAGCTGAAAGATTCCCACTAGAATAAAGTTCAGCTTTTGCAGCATTGTCCTCCTCTGAAGGCTCTAGTTTCTTTGCCTTTCCTGAGTTTGTTCTTATTGTTTTGTTTCTTTTTGTTTTGTGAAATGTGTCTTCATCTCATGGATCATGGCTCCTTCCCCTGATCCACTGACTACATGTTGTCTGATTATCACTCTTCTTTTCTTATCATGACCCTAGAATTCACTTTGAGCCTGTCCAGATAATACAAGATAATAACTGTATCTCCAATACCTTAGAAGCTAGCTTAGTTACATTTTATAGTGATTTCTGCCTCATAAAGTATCAACTGTGTATGCCCTGACACTCGAAATGAGAACACCCCTGAGGGATTGCATGCATTACAGGAAATTGAACATTATATCATTAGCATTGTGTCGTGATGGCACACTGTTTTTATTTTACATAAAACCACAATAGATTCTCAGAAAAGATCATATCTAGACAACTTCCATATATGGTTTTAAAAACAGTGTAAGATCTTATGAAAATCAGAAATGAAAATTCCACAATATGTGTGTTAAGTGCGGGGTCAGCTGAAATGACTGAGACCCATTGCAGGGGCCTAAGTACTTTTTCCTTCCACTAAGTGGTGGTTAATGAGCACACAGTAAGCCAAATGGACTGTGCATGCAGTCTTCTTCTTTTGTAGCCTGGGTTCTGCTATTTTTGCACAGGTCTGGTATTCATGTTTTTGCATGTGTCTCACTTGGTAATATCTATGTTACTCACAATGCAGGTCTAAGCGTGACAAACATGTTGAGTGTACAGTGGGGTTGTGTCTCAGCGGCTCTACCACAGGTGTCTTGCCTCAGGCCTCTTGGGCATTCTTTGTGCAGAAATGTTAGAACTCATCTACCCAGTGATCCCACAGAGATGTTGGGTGATAGCCAGGACATAATGATTCTCTGGTTGGGGGGGGAGGGACATGATGCTTTAAGTGTGTTTTAAAAATTATCACTTTTACTTTTGAAATTATAACATAATCCCAACATTTCTCCATTCCCTCCACTTCTCCTCCCACCAAACCCTTCCATGTGGGCTGGAGAGATGGCTCAGTATTTAGAAGTGTATTTTACTCTTCCAGAAGAACTGAGTTTGGTGCCTAGTACCCTTGGCAGATGGCTCACAACTGCCTGGACTTCTAGCTCACAGGCTCTGATGCCTCTGGTTGCCTTGGGCATTCACACATACACAGGATGAAAATAAAATAAAATAAAATAAAATGTTAAAATGACTCCCATCTACTCTTGCTTGCTCTCTTTCAAGTCCACGACCTCCTTTTTCATTAATTGTTGTTACATGAAACTATGTATAGATTTTCCTACATACATAAATATAACCTATTCAACCTGTCTAATGTTGCTCGTATGTTTATGTTTTCAGTACTGACTACTTGGTATTGGGTAAAAATTGACCTGCTCTTCCCCGGGGAAGACTATCAAAGTCTCAGCATTTCTTAGTTGCATGTAGTTCTTTGTGTAGAGTTGAGGCTTCACGGGCTTTCATCCACTTTGGCGTGTCTATTAGCTTGGTAAATCAATTAATTTATTGAGGCTTAGTTACTGAGAAGAAACTGTGTGCCTGAAAGGTAGCTGCATCACCAAAAGCTCACCACAGAGGATGGGGAGAGGGTTCAGTCCGTAAAGTGATTGCTGCATAAACATAGGAATATGAGCTCAATACCGAACACCCACATGACAAGCCAATGCCAGTGGCACACACTTGTGCTCTCATTGTTGGTGAAAGGGGGAGAGCAGATCCTTGGCACTGAGTAGAAAGTTGACTTGACTTAATTGCTATGTTCTGTGTATGTATGAAAGATTCTGTCACAAAAAAAGAAGGGCCTTCAAATACCCACAAAGGTGTGTGTGAACCTAAACATAGAAACATACACACACACACACACACACACACACACACACACACACACACACACACACACACCTGCACATACATCTACAAAGTTTGGTTTTGAAGTTCCACCCCAGCATGGGTGATGGCTCACCAAAGCTGTAGACATAGAGCGCTCTGAACAATTTACAGGTAGCCCGAGGAACCAGAGGCATTTTGATAAGTTTTATGTGCCCTACAAGTCTACCTTCTCACTCTAGGAAGGGATTAGCAGTGACTGACTTTATGGAGGACCATACTTTGAGCTGTTGGAAGGGACAAAAGTCCTTAAAGAAAACGGTGTGCAGTAAAGAGTCACAGGGTAGGTTGTAGCTGGACTGGAACTAAAATCCTTGCCCTGCCTTGTTTAGAGCTGCTTCACTCCAGTCCGTTTCTATCTTCAAGAGGCCTCCTTCATGATATACCTTCCTCCTCTTCTTTGAGGTAGGGTTTCATCGTATAGCCCTGGCTGGCCTAGGACTTGACACGTACACCAAGCTGTACTTGAAATCGCTGTGCATACCAGGCTCGCCTTGTGCCTGTAGTAGAACGTCTGCTGACTCCCAGTTTCTGGGAGTAGAGAGGCTCTCGAGAGGACCTGGATTCAGTTCCCAGCATCCACACGATAACTCGCAGATGCCTCTAAGTCCAGTTTTAGGGGATCCGATGCTCTCTTCTGATCTCTAAGGTTTCTTGCACACTCGTTGATTTTATGTGTGTGTGTGTGTATCATATTAATAACATATTAAATAAATAAAAAATTTTTATTTCTTGCCTACGTAGGTGCAGAGTATCACTCTTTGCCTTTGCTGAGGAAAGGTTTCCTCTTTCAAATTAGCTGCCCCTAAGCCATCATCCAGCTCACACACAAGTCTTGAGTCTCCTTATGAGCAGCAGTAATTAGATGGACCAGAACATGAGAAGGGGAGTGGAGCAATAAAACAGGCAAAATAATTTCGCATTACTTCCAGACTGGTATCTCAGGGAAAACTGCTTAATGGACTGCTTGTTCTGTAAGTTGGGTTAGCATTCAAGTGTGTGTTTCTGGGGTAGTGCTTTGGGCCCAGGGCTAGAGAGAGAACTGTCCATCTCTACTGGTTTATGGTACTGTTAGTGTCGGTCAAGAGGATAAGATCTCCAGTCTGAGTGGAGACTGGTTCGATCCCTTTGGTAAGGGATCACCATAGAAAGGTTGGCTCACCAGCTAAAACCTTACTGAAAAGATAGAATGGTTTTTAAAATGAGACACTGTACTTTTCTTTCCCACGATTCCCACCACCATTGTTCAGAAGCTTACCGACCAGTCATGTAAAAGGTCCTAAGTCCTACCCTATGACCAAGTCAGAAAAGCATACATATTTTTCACATTTTCTATCTCTTTTCTAAGTGTTCTTTCCTTAGTACTGGGGTCTTTATCCCCAGCATTTTGGGCCTCCCTACTCTTTCCTTAAAACTAGTAACCCCACATGTGGCTGCTTGCTGGCCATGAGTCTAACCTCCATGGCAGCTTAAACAGCACGGCATGGCCCTTCTCCTTTCTCCTCCTCTGGGAGCTGCTAAGGCTTTACAGCTTGCCAGTCCTGGGGTTCTTCTTCTGAACTCTAATAAATCGTCCTTGTGGTTCTTTGTGAGTGTTTTTAAGTCCTGTTGTCAGTGTGACTCCGAATCCCAGAGGGGACCTTGATCTTCCCTGTGTCACTGTGGGAGGAAGATTATAAGAGTTGGACTTGATAATATTGAATCCCATGTTCAGGATTTGGAAGTAATATGTAAAGGACTCTGAAAAGAAGCAAGACTTGGCTACTAGGCTGTAAGCTTTTGACTCAGAAACTTTTTCGGTGCATTTGTAAGCTTGGCACTAGCAGTAATTGCCAGGTTGTGGAGAGGGTCCACATGACCCTGTAGCTTTGGGCAGGTTGAGTATGGTACACTGGGTGGTTCCATTTAAGTGGGGCTGACAGTGCTGTTTGGAGGGGTATATGGGAAGATTTGGAGGGAGGGAAGGGAGAAGTGTTGTAGTTATAGTCTCAAAAATAAAGGGCCTTTTGCACACACCAAGTACGTGTGCTATCACCAAGACATTTCCCTAGTCTAATAACCGTTTTCTGTATTCATTTACCTAGATAAAGCTTGAGTTTTTTTCCCCATACCTTGGCTACTGTGAATAGTTGTGCACTGAGCGTGAGCGTGCAGATGCCTCTGATTTACCAACCTCAGTTCCCAAGCTTCATATAACTGGATTATAAGATAATTCTATGCTTACTTTTCAGGAGCGTCCATACCATTTTCCATGGGCTAGGATTAAAGCTAGCTTCATTGCACTTGCAGTTTTTGTTTCCTCAAAGATTAGACTTGTCGTACATTATCTTTTAATTCATCGGTTGACCATAAACATCATTTCTTTGTGGAAAATGTCACTTAATTGCATGGGTCATTCTTTAGCTGTGGTGAAACATTTTGGTTGGACGCATGTTAGTCTCCTTGTTTTGTGGTGCTGGGAATTGAACCCAGGGCTTTCCACTTGCGGAGTGAGCTCTTGGCCTGTAAGCTCCGCCTCACTGCTGCAGTTTGCTCTTTTGCCTATGCTTTGGGAATGCTCTTCAGGAAACCATAAGCCAGACCAATGCCCGCTACTTCTTTTAGTACCTCTTCAGGATTGGGTATCACATTTAATAAATTGCAAATTAATTATGATTCAGTTACTGTATTGGAATAAAGGTCTAATTTTATTCTTTTGTGTTTTCCCATCAGTGATTCCTGAAGACACTATCCTTAACCCTTTGTGCATTTTCAACTCTCCGTAAGAGTTACGTTCGACTTTATTTCTGGGTTGTGTATTTTACACTACTATTATTTTGCTTTTATTTTTGGCAGCTTTGTAGCATGCAGGTCAAGTACCGCTTATACGGATTTTAGATCATTTTGTATTTCTGACTTTTATATTATCGCCAACTTGTAGTTCGTGCCTGTCACTGACCAATGTTGGCCCTGTCACTTTCCGCACTGGCCACACAGGGCTTTCACTTATTCTGAACTGCGTCCTAGGATTTGTGATGTGTGATTTTATTTGTTCTGTTCCTCAAGTGCTTGTTTAAAATCTAGGCTCAGACTTGAAAACTAGCTTTTCATTAAGATTTTGGTTCCCAGCATCCATGGCGGGCTGCTAGCTCTACCTCCTAGGGAACTGACATTCACTTTTGGTTTCCAAGAGTACCTGTACCTATGTCCACAGATACACATATATATGTAATTTTTAAAAATTAAAAATAAAAAAATTAAAATCTAGACTCTCCCATTTGAGACAAAGTGTGTGATATTCAGCTTTCTGAATTAATCCTTGTATACAACCGCTTCTTCTGTGGGGTTCCAGAAATGACCCAGCAGTAAAGATCACTGACTGCTTTTCCACAGGACGTGGGTTTGTTTGATCCCTAACATCCACATGACAGACCAGTCATCTGTATTCCAGTTGTAGAGGACTTGACACCCTCTTCTGGCCTCTAAAGGCACTGCATGCATGCCATGCAGAAACATACATGGCGCGCCAATACATACACATACACACACACAACACACACACACACACACACACACACACACACACACACACACACACTCATATAAAGGAATTTCAATCATTTCCTTTAGATTACCCACTTTGTTGTTTTTTAAAAATGCTTTGCTCTGCTTGGCTTTCCCTTTGTTCTGCTTTCTAGCTTTCTGAGGTATAACATGAGGGCTGATGTATTGCAGGCTTCCAGTCAGGACTGCTTTCCATTTGCATGTATTGTGATCCCATTTGCCCTTGTCTCTGGATCCTGTTTGGTTTCCGTCTAGTTGGTTTTCCTTGACTTATGGATTGTTGAGAAGAGTGTTGTTAATTTCTACATATTTGTGAGCTGTCTCTCTCACCATTCAGTTTTAGTTTTATGATGTTGTAGTCAGAAAAGAGACTTGATATGATCCCACTCTTCCATAATCACCGCTGGAATGTGCTTCGTGTATTAGCACACGATCTATGATGTTCCCTATGTGTGCATTTGCAAAGAATACTTGTAAAAGCCACTGTTTCTCCCCATGGTTAGGTCATCCATTTGATGATGGAAGTTTCCTATTACTGTGTTACATTCTATGTTCATATCTATTAATGGTTGCCATATATGTTTGGGTGCCTGACAATGGAGACACACACACACACACACACACACACACACACACACACACACACATGCACATATCTCAAATGCATTTGACTTGTTGCTGAAGTAGCCCTTTTGCATTTTGTAATGATCTGTTTCTTTCTATCACAATGGAGTGTTTGACTTCTGCTCTATTTTTTCTTGGCGTAAGTGACCAGTCCAGCAGGTCCAGTTATTCAGGGTCCCGAAGAGGCCTTCTACCTGTGTATCAAATGGGGGTGAAGAGAAGAAGGAGACCAAGCAAAAGTTCTGTTGTCAAGGTCTCGTTTATTGGGGTGAACGTTACAGCTTTTAAGGTTTTCAGGTAGGGGGAGTGTCCTTAGTGAAACACAAAGGATGGAGGGAGAAGGGCATTCCAGCAGCGAGAGCAGAAGGTGAAGAGGTCATGCGATGGAGACGCTGGAGATGTCTGGTGTTTGCTCAGACTGAAACATCCTTGAATGTTATCTTCCTGTGCCGTAAATTCATGGGAGAGGCTTTTGTCCAACACTCTCAAGACTTATGACAGTCATTTCAAAGTTGAACATCTGTGGCCATGCAGCCAAGAGTCACGTAGACACTTTGAGCCACAAAGCGGCCAGGCCCAAATCCAATATGGCTCCCTACACGTAAGTATAGCTACTTTGGATTTTTGTTTTCCGTTTGCATTCACATCCCCCTGTTTTAAATGACAAACACCATGTCAAGAGTCTATTTTAGCATCAGCCTCAGTGGTGAACACTTGCCTAGTACATTCTAGGTCCTAGGTTCAGTTCTCAGAACCACAAATTATAATGGTAAGGACAAAGAAAATATTACAATCTTTCCTTCATTTTAAAAACTACCTAAAAATTAAAACTACCTAAAAACTAACTTAAAATTGTCTTCTTCTTTGCAGGATATGGAGACTTCGATGATTTTAATCTGGAGGATGCACTGAAAGAAACTTCCTCAGTAAAGCGTGACTCAAACAAACAAGTCCACCAAGCAAACAGAAGTGGTCAGCCATGCACCACACTGACAATCTTGCCTTCAGAAAAGTACACGCATATGAGACTAGCTGTGCCTCCATCTACCTGTTTGTTCTGTTGTGCAAGGCTTGTGTCGTTTTGTCATACGTGTGTCATCTTCCTTTTACATTTAGAAAATTTCATAATTTTCACTATGTTGAAACCACAAGAGAACGTGCATCTGCCTTCGCCTTTTTTCTGCTGTACAAAAAGAGAACTCCGACCCGTTTCATTCCTCTCACTGTTTTGTTTTGAGACAGGGTCTCTTGATTAAGCCCGAGTTGTCCTGAAATTCTCTGTGCCGAGAAGCCCGGCTTTGACTTGGGTCCAGTATTAGAGCAACAGTGACTCTTGGCCACTGATGTGCATTTCTAGCTTCAGAACCCATGACTTTTTATGATTCTTCAGTGTGATCCCCACAATGGCCTCGGGGACCTATACTGAGACCATTCTCACGATGTGACTTCTGTAAACCATAAAGCAGCCACTGTGTTTTACAATCTGCTTCCTTTCGTCCTCCCTTCTCCCTTCAGAGAGCCACTTTAGCACCACGACTAGAAGGACAGGAACAACCAGAGCCTCATCAAATCCAGCAGGTAATGAGGTGTGGGAAGTGAGGAGGCCAGACTCACCTGAGAAGGGACACAAGGAGGGACTCATTAGGACTCCATCTGGGACAGGGTCAAAAGGAGCCATGTAGAATTTTTAGCTGCACATATGAAAAGTTAGCAAAGGCACCCATGTGAATGTTAGATTTAATTCAACAGAATCCCATCTGGTTGGTCACTGTGCCTTACGTGACAGCCATGCGTTTCCACTTCCCTATTGCTTTGGGTGACGATGGCTGCCAGAATCCAGGTACAGGAGGCGGAAGGGGTGAGCTGAAATTAACTTAAGCCCCAGCCTATCCCCATAGCTCCCAGGTTAAACATGAGCCATTCATAGTCGAGCAGAGTTGGGCAACCTGAGGCCTAAGGAGAAGTCTTCAACGAAGATATTCAGACGTTTTCATGATATTCTCTAAGTTTTTGAAGATCTCGGGAGAGTTTGTGTATGTGGGTCACATCTATAAATACTTCTCATCTGAGAACTTAGAACTAAAAACTGATATTAATCCGAGGAAAATAAAAAGCCATATGCATTGACATATGTGGTGCGCTTTTATGAGAAGTAACTGTTCTTATAAGGTGAAAACATAATTTAGAGTAATGAATGACATTATTTTATAGTTTTCTGTAATGTCTGGCTTCAATAGAATTCATCTGGATTCTTGGTGTGTGTGTGTGTGTGTATGTGTGTGTGTGTGTGTGCGCACGTGTGCATGTCTGTGTCTGTGTGTGCCTCTGTGTGTGTGTGTGTGATTGCATGAATGTCTGTGTGTGTATGTGTGTATGTTTGTGTGTCTCTGTGTATGTGTGTGTGTTTGTGTGTATGTGTGTGTGTTTGTGTGTATGTGTGTGTGTCTGTGTGTGTCTGTGTGTGTGTGTTTGTGTGTATGTGTGAGTGTATGTGTGTGTCTGTGTGTGTATGTGTGTGTGTATGTGTGTGTGTGTGTGTGTGTGTATGTGTGTTACTGTGAGACAGACCTAGGAATCACTATGTAGACCACACTTTACTAGACAGACCAGACTGGCCTCAAATTCACAGAGATCTGTCTACCTGCCTCTACCTCCCCACCCCCCGACCCCTGTGCTGGGACTACAGATGTGTGTTACCACTCCTCCTGGATTTTTAATATCTGCATCTGGACTGAGCAGTTATAAGTTCCTGAGGTTCAGTACAACATGCAGACAAAATCCAGACTCATGCAAATATGTAGGAGAAAAGGGGAAAGAACTCAATGTGCTTTTTTTCTTTAGTATTTTCTTATTTATTTATTTACTCCCTTTTTGTCCAAATTGCTGCCAGTTTCCCTGCTCCCTTACACAGTCTCTCCCTCTATCTCGCCCCTTCTCCTCAGAGAGGGTGGAGCCCCCAGGGTATCCGTCCCCACTCCCCACCCCCCGCACCTAGCTGGCACATCTAGCCTCTTTGGGGCTGGATTCATCCTCTTCCACTGAGGCTAGTAAGGTAGCCCAGCCAGGGAAACAGGATTCACAGGCAGGCAACAGCTTTAGGGACAGCCCCTGCTCCAGTTGTTTGGAGCCAACGTGCCCAAGCTGCATATCCGCTACACATGTGTGGGGACCTAGGGCCAGATGTGCATGCTCCCTGGTTGGCGGTTCAGACCCTGAGAGCTCCAAGGGTCCAGGTTAGTTGACTCTGTTCATGGTCCTTTGGAGTCCGTGACCTCTTCTGGTCCTTCAGTCCTTCCTCCAGCTCTTCCATTGGACTCTCCTATTCTTTGAATGGATCATTCACACTTTGCTAGCGCTGTGCACTGGTCACTTGGAAACACTGATACCCCAACCAATGCACAATGTAATATATTACCGAATCACACCGATTCCTGTTGCCACCTATCTCATTGAACAAAGCGTTCAGTAAGTCATGCAGGGGGGCACCACCTGTAATCCCAGCACTGTGGAGGCAGAGGTGGGGAGAATACCAAAAGTTTGAGGATAATCCTGTTCTGTATTGCAAGTTCCAGGGTACTCAGGGTTACAACAGCAAGATCTCTTGTCCAAAAACAAATAAGCAAATAAATGATGAGTAAAACAATGATTTAAAAAACCACCTAGATATTGAAAAGCTGCTCATATTACAGCCACCAGCAACTTTTCAGAAATCTGTCTTAAATTCCAAGTTTCATTACTGGCAGCAGATATGATCAAGGGAGGCTGCAGGGATAGTTCAGTGGCGCAAAGCACTAGTGCCTGTGTGGCAGCATTCCTCTTGGAGGCTCTGCGGGGGAGTTATTTTTCTCCTTTTGCCATATACATTCTTTGGCTTATGACTACTTCGTTCATCTTCAAAACCATGGATATGCCAGTGTTTCCTCTTTCAGTTTGTCTATTTTTCCGTATCTGTAGCCCAGGCTCATTTGAAATTTGTTATATAATTCAGGCTGCCCTCTAAGTCCTCCTCCTCCAGAGTCTGCCTGTCAGATTCTGGGTTCATAGGTGGCCACCACCACACTTGGTTCTCATGGATCTTCTGTGTATACAGTCCTGTCACCTACAGACCCTTTTCAATATCCTTTCCTCATTCTTGCTAGGACTGCTGGTACTGCATTGAGTAGAATTGGTAGATTGGACACGGTTGTCTTGTTCCTCAGGTTAGAAGGAAATCTTTCAGTGTTTCCCCCTTGACTATGTACCCTGCTGCCTCATCCTGTGTGGTCTTCATTCCGTTGGGTGACATCCCTTTCATCTTCGTTACTTTTCTAGTTGCTGTAAGAAAGCGCCAGGGTGGAAGCCGCTTAAGGGAGAGTTATTTTTGCCCAGTTTGAGTGATGATGGCATACACTCAGCTCACTCCATCACCTGTGTACAGGCTAGGATCTCAGACCGAAGAACCATGTCATCTGCCGTAGGTGCTTCTTTTCAACACAGTTTACAGAGCCAAGATGATCTCCTACCATATTGCTGGAGGCCTCTCTCTCAGGAGGTTCTAGAACTCATTGAGTTGACAACTCGCGCTAACCACTCTAGCTTCTATGGCTGAGATGTGGAATTATCATCAAAAAGATGTTAAATTTTGTCAATTTCTCTTTCTATACCTACTGACATGATCACATGGTTTTTATGCTTCATACTTTTAATGTTTAATGATTTAACTTATGTTGAGCAATCCTGTGTCCCGGGCATAAATCCAGTTTTGATTATAGGGTGCAATCTTTTAAATATGCCCTTCATTTTCTTTGCTAATGTAATGTTTCCTTGATTTTTGCCTTTATTCATGTAGTTTTGCTTGTTTTTGGCATTCTCCTCTGGCTTCGCGTGAGGGTCATGCTGTTCTCATGAAGTGAATTTGGAATTCTTTCCTCCTCTTCAGATCTGCAAGAATTTGAGAAGGATTAGCTTTAACTTTTCTTTGAATTCATTTTTATAACCTTCTCTTACTCGGATATTTCTTTGTTGGGAGGTTGTTAATTATTCTAATTATCATCCATCCATTTATATTTTGATTTTTCTTAATCACCTTCATAGTTTGTGTGCTTCTATCCATTTCCTCTAGCGTGTCTGATTTGTTGGAATACACTGTCCATTGTAGTTTCCTTTGTACCTATTTAGTATTAGTTGCAATGCCTCCTCTCCCATTTATAATTTTGAGTCATTAGAACAAGTTTTGAATCTTGTTTTCTTTTCTCAAAAAGCCAACTCCAGATTTCCTTTCTTTCCTCTCCTCCCCCTTGTTTTTCCCCGTTTGTTCTGAGGAAAAACCTAGGACCTCTAAGTAAATGCATGCTTGCTTCTGAGCTATGCCACCAGCCCACAAGAACCTTAGCTCCATTAAAGCTTCCTGATGGTTTTCTTGTCTAGAATTCTTTGTCCTCCCTCCTTTCTACACATCCTATTCCTATGCCACTTCTTCCTCTTCCTCCCTCTTTTGAGACTGAATCTTACTATCTTGGCAAGCAGTCCTAGCTGGATCTCAAATGCCAGGTCCTCCCACCTCAGCTTCCTGGATCGTGGCCGTGCACCAGGTGGCCTGCTCTTTCCAGCTTCGTAATAACTTTTCCTCTTATGGGCCATGTTTCTGTTGTCGAATATCTGAACTCTTTACTAAGCATTCAATTCTGAAACACTTCCTTTTGAAAATTTAATGGTTTAATATTTAAGCAAATAGAACCTATCAATTTGCAGTTAGTTGTATATAAAATGAAACCCATTGCTTTTTCTTTTGGAAGTTTAATTATTCCAGCACCTTTTGCTGAAAAGATTTCTTCCTCCCTTGAGTTGCTTTGCATATGTATAACAAAAATCACTTGAGCAGATCTGAGGTCTTTGGAACTCTTCATTCTATTCTGTTGCCTGTATCTATCTGTCTGCCACATCTTTGATAAATGTTAACTATGAAATATTAGGAAGAGTGATTCATCCCACTTTATTCTTTTTAAGGTTTAAAAAAGACAATCTCAGGTTCTGCCTTCCCCAAAAAGTTTAGATCAAATTTTACTATTTCTGGAAAGAAACAATCAGTGGGACTTCTATAGGCTTTCATTGACCATAGAGAGTGTGGGAGCTGATGTTGCCAGTGTGGTGTGTTTTCTGGTGTGTGTCTTTATTTGGATCTTCTTGGTTTTATACCTTTAGGTTTACTTTACGTTTATAGTAATTTCCCTCACCTCTGCTTTAAATACTTTGCTTTCTGAGACACTGCTGAAATGAGTTCAGTAGCATCGACATGTAATAGTGATGACAAGGCAGCATCCAATCCATCACTTACAAAATGCCAGAGTAGTTCTCCTTTACTCTTAACCTAGGCCCCATGTAACCCCACTGCTCACGTTGGAGTGACACGCAGGAAGCACAGAGACAGAGACAGGAAGTGGACTAGTAAACCTTACATGTCACCTTCCAGTGACGTATTCCCAACAATTGGCCTGTAGGGTCATTTCACGTTTGACTACAACACCCATTTGTTTGTTGTTCTGTGACGGTGCAAGTGAGTTGTTTGGAAATCCTTATTGTTTTTTCTTTTCATTTCTTTCTCTTTTTGTTTTTGTTGTTGTTTCTTTAATGCAGGGTTTCTCTTGGCTGTCCTGGAACTCACTCTGTGGACCAGGCTGTTTTCAAGTTCAGAGATCCTCTTGCCGCTGTTCCTCAGAGTGCTGTGATTAAAAGAGTGCATCGCCAAAGATCACATGAAACTCGAGAAGGATGACCAAAATGCGAATGCTCCACTCCTTCTTTAAAAGGGGAACAAAAGTACCCTTAGAAGGGGGTAGGGAGGCAAGGTTTAGAGCAGAGTCTGAAGGAACGGTCATTCAGAGCCTACATGTGGCTCCACATGTGGCCCATACATATACAGCCACCAAACTAGATAAGATGGATGAAGCAAAGAAGTGCAGGCTGACAGGAACCGGATATATATTTTTTCCAAAATGTTTTCTGCTGAGTGTTTAGAAACTAGCTTTTTAGGTCTTTGATCCACTTTTAGTTGATTTTAATGTATGGTATAGCATGATGGTCAAATTTGCTTCTTTAACCACTTTCAGTTTGTAAAGCAGTTCTCTGTACATCACATAAATGCTAGCTTATAAAATAATTCTCTGCACATTACAGACAACACCAGCTCATTCATCTCTGGGCTTCGTAATCTGCTGTTCAGTTCTTGCACTAACAGTGGAGGAAACTGTAGCTCAAAGGTCTCAGGGATCGTCTAGAATTCCCTACTCCATGTGTGCAGCAGATCTGGGCTCATGTTTTAGCTCTGGTCAAGTGGTGAGATGTGGGTCTCTCGGTCCCCAACCTATGAAGAATGGTTAGAATCTCCCTCACTTAAACCTGTTCCATCTCTTTGCCATCTTTTTCCGGGTAGTCATGAGGTTGTATAGGAGCTTGAATAAGTACGAACGATGGTCTATTCATGGTGTGACTTCCTTAAACTATGATGTAGGTATGCATTTTATTTATTTATTTTTTTTTTGCTGTTTTCCCTCCTACTGTCAGAGAGAGGGGACCACATCACCACTACAACGAGAAGGCCAGGAACAACTAGAGCACCGTCAAATCCTATGGGTAAGACAAGCTCTCAGAGGAAAAAAGGAAGGAAGGATTTTCCACATCAGCTACCTGTTTCAGTGGGTATCCTAGTTTGTGTTTCTACGGTGATAATTAAACACCATGATCAAAACCAACATAGAAAAGAAAGTGTTTATTTTATTTGTCTTATGACCACCAGTGTAGGGGTGGTACCTTCCACAGTGTACCGTGTCCTTCCCCACTGATCGATCACTGAGAAAATGCCTAACAGCCTGAGCTTATGGAGGCCTTTTCCTAAACACGGTTCCCTCCTTGTAGATGGCTCTAGGTCATGCCGACATAAAAACTACCCAGTAGGAGTTGGGGATTTAGCTTAGTGGTAGAGCGCTTGCCTAGCAAGCCCAAGGCCCTGGGTTCGGTCCCCAGCTCCGGAAAAAAAAAAAAAAACAAACTACCCAGTACAGTAGTGATTATCTCTTTTGTTCTGTGGTCCCCAAAACTTGATGGGTTTGACTTGGAAGATGCCTTGGATGATCAGAATGATCTGGATGGCCCCAAAAAGCCAAGTACAGGAGAAGGAGGAGGTAAGTTCTAGATGCTCAACATTACAGGCCAGTGCTATAGTTCCTGGTATGGTTTGTCTTATACCTGCAATGGCGTTCTGAGACGTTCAGAGTACTGTAGATCTGGGCCAGATCTGGGCCATGTTGAGCTGTAGGAGAATCCCACAACAGTAGTAGTGATATATTTTGGTCTTGGGATTCTCCGAATTACTGGGAATCTCAATAACTATTGTCTGTGTGTGTCATATCTACCTCTGTTTATCATCTATATATTTAATTTTTTTAAAAAATCAGTATTGTTCGTATAAAATGATAATACTAAACCAATACATATTAACATAAATAGCACATTGTATGAGTCTGTGTTGAGAGAAAAACAATTTGTCAGAGAGTAGCATTATTATATACTTCTTAGAAATTTCTAGAATGTCAATCTTGCTAGGAGATACCTGGATTCTCATATTGAGATATGCAGCTTGCAAGCTGTCCTCTGACCTACACACACACAAACACACACACAGACACACACACACACACACACACACACTTAAATACAATTAAATTCAAAAGGGTTTAAAACAGACATATAAATGAATAAGACATTTTAAAAAGTGTTTAGTACCTTTCCTCACATAGTTCTCCTTTCATTACTGTTCTGGTTGCCCTGACCAAGTACCTAGCAAGCGAAGAGAAGAGGAAAGATTTTTTCAGTTTATCATTTAAGAAGTGATGAGGCCCCGATATGACTCTGCTGCTCGAGTTGTATCCACACACAGGAAGCAGAGAGACAGAGACAGGAAGTGGGCTAGTAAAACCCAGATGTCACCTTCCAGTGATGTATTTCCAAAAGCAGGCCTCAAGAATCCCAGCACATGAGCCTATAGGGACATTTCACGTTTGAACTACAACACCCGTTCAATGGACTTGTGCCCATTTGTAGTTTTCTAGCATTGCAGGTTAGTCTTTGGAAAACCTTGTTCTCTTATGGTTTATAAAAGTTCAGTGTAATGCTGCATGCTATAATAAAAAAAAATCTAACTTGCTGCTAACACCACCCATACCACTGGAAAAGACTCACGGTAGCTTACAAAGGCTTCACCCAAAATCTTGTCGACAAGCACCATCAGTGGCTGTCCTGGACTGACGGATTCATTTCATTCAGTTTTAAGAAATGCTTCCCAAGTCATCCAGTTGGTATGACATTCATTCTGCCTGGCAAAAGTGGTCTCATGACACAAAGCAGACAAAGCCAAGTATGAGAAGGAACAGTGACGCCAGGGGCTTATCAAATCACCCCTCTGTCCTCTGGAATATAGCGGGATGGCTTTAAGCATACTTTGCACACAGAGCATAGGACATTCAGGAAGATGTGTACTTAATCACTGAACTATGGTTAATAATGATTCTGCTTCTTGCATTAGTCATCTGTGATTGTGTTGCAGATCGTGAGAAAGTTGAGACTTATTTTTGCAGAAAGGCATTAATCTCCTTGGTTCAGTTAAGAAGCAGAGTCTTCTATAGAGTCAGAGCCTCAGAGAGCTGCCATTGAGGCAGGGGGATGGCGTCTCATCTGAACTTAATTATAGGATTGTATTTCTTCTCTCTGTGGTCACACAAACACTCAAGATGATTGGCCGTTCTACAGAACATATACATCGGCAATGAGCTGTCTGAGGGGCCGGTTGAAATTTTGCCTACCCCCTTTCTTCCTTGTTCATTTCCCTCAACCTCCTTCCCTTCCCCCTCCTTCTCCCCCTCCCCATCGATCCTTAGTATGAGCACAAGGTGTGGTTCTGAGACCTTACATCTGCTGTGCCACTGAACCACACTCTCAGTTCCATGAAGAACACTCACGTGTCATGGACAACTTTGACTAATCCAAATGTTTGCTGCTGAGATTTTTTTCTTTTGGCCACTGAAATATGTGGTTTTTCTGTAGGTTGGTCAGACAAGGATCTCGAAGATATCTTGGGAGGCGGGGGATACAAACCTGACAAGAATAAATGTAGGAATGTTGCTTTGTTTGGCAACACATGGATTCTCCTTAAAATGCTAACCATCCGGCCACCAGGTAAACATGTCACTCTCAGCCTCTGGCAAATCAGGCTTCGACATGTGCACCTGTCATGTGCAGTGGGCTCTCATTCTTGTGGGTGGGGGCTCATTTGTGAGCCATCCTGGGATGCTACCCATTTGCTCTGTTGCTCTTTAAGCCTGAGCTGGTGTCCCCACTACCTAGGTGCACCTCATAAGCCAGTTTTCCATGCAGTGCGAGGGTTCAAACTTAACATGGCACACATTTTAAAGAAGCCCCTAGCAAATCAGATGTTTACAAAAGTCCTTTGGATTCCAGTTCCCCTTCCCAGGAAGATTCACACTTCCCTCCTATTGCATCCCAGGAAGTGGAAACTGTCCTTGGGGTGTAGCGTGTGATCGAAGATACTATTTTCAATTAAAAAGACAAGAAGTTGGGGGAGGGGAAGGAGAGGGAATGGGCGCTGATGGACAGGAAGGCGGGAAGCTGAATAATATCTGAAATGTAAGTAAAGAAATATATCTAATAAAAATTTTTAAAAAAGAAAAATTAATACAAAAAGCAATTTATAAAAATATTATCTAATGAAAAATTAAAAAAAAAAAGAAAGACAAAAAGTCCCACATCGTCCCTTGCTGGGTCCGAGCCCCGGGTCCTGTTTATCAGCTGATAGAATCCATTCTTACCTTAAAGATCATGGGAGCTTTGCTACTTTGCAACAGAATTTCAAGATAGCAATCCCTGAGGTTTAACTGTGTTTAAATGTGTAGGAAAATTAAACCACAGGATCAGACTGTCTAGGGGTTTCAATCCAGTCTGACACACAAAACAAAACACAAAACAAAAACAACCAACTGAAAAAAAAAGCCCTTAATATTAGAAAAATAATGTAGCACTGGTTCAGGAAAACTACCGAATCTTCATCCAGCCTCGCCCAAGGAGCCTCCATTGTAGAACCATAGAGCTGGTTGTTCTAAATCGGAAGTTGTTATCTGTGAAATAAAGTCACCTATTGAAGTTGTTATCTGTGAAATAAAGTCACCTATTGATATTTTGGAAATTATGTTAGATCTCATTTTGTGTGTGTGTGTGTGTGTGTGTGTGTGTGTGTGTGTGTGTATGTGTGTGTGTTTGTGTGTGTGTGTGTGTGCATTGTCGTCTTTGTTTCTGAGCTGCTGAAAGTCTGACACTTCTGTTAACAGCAGAGCTTATTCATCATTTCTCAACCCATTGTCTTTCCCTATAAGAATAATAATTAATAATTAATAGTAATATTAATAAAGGAAAGATGTTTATCTCCAAGTTCTGGGAGCCGGGTGACCAAGATGGGTGGCTATATCTGGTGAAGGACTCACATTGCACCCTAAAATGGCAGAAAAACAAAAGGGCAAATGGGCACAGATCCAAAAGACAACACAGCCGGCTCTTGTGGCACCGAACAGAAGCATCACGCTTTTTACTGCAAGTTTCCGTGGGGACAAGATTTATTCAAACCACTGAGCACAACTTCCTCACGGAAGTAATTCCTCTTATTCTATGGGGTCCATCCAAGTAAAGGTGGTTGCTATAGCGACAAGGTCCCTGTAACCTCAATCAGGCAAGCATCATAGTTTTGTAATCTTTGCATTCAATCAGAACAGGGCATTTGTCCTGGTCACAGTTTCATGTCTTTGAATATATGTGCTTTTAGAAAGTCGGTATACATCGTGATCTCATGTTCATGCCCTTGTCCCAGTTTCTCCTCATCATTTATAACAATTTATATCACCGAGCCCTTTTCCATATATCACCAAACATTTTACTTTGCTATTTGTCAGTGGATGGACTGCCAGACTGAAGGCTGTCAAGAAAGAAATGTGCTGCTGTGAACATCTGTATATGGGCGTATAGAAGATTTCACACAGGCATAGTTTTTAACTGTCTTGAGTACATGTGGGCATTGGCATCTGCTCAGCATCTGCTAGGGTCTCTGTGCTGGGTCCAGATATGGCTCCGTTTCACTTGTGGGTGCCCCTTTAATACCCGAACAATATATTATATATTGCCTCTATACTAATCTCGCTGCACTTGCCCAAAATTCTCCTCCTGAGACTTAACCAGAGAACAAAGTCTCTGCTGGGACTTTCTGAGACTTCCTTTGTCTCTGCAATGAATCTGAGTCTTCACCTTAGCCTCAGGCAGACTCTTCAGACGGGGGCAAAAAGCAACCACATTCTTCACCAAAACACCACAAAAACAATCTCCAGGCTACACACTGAAATTATTCTCCCCTGAAGCCTCCTGGGCCAGGTCTATGCAGTTAAATTCACTCACAGCCACAAAGTCTTCCTGCCAGGATGGCTCATTGGGCCCCACTCAAACCATTTCGTGGCTTTCTAAATCCAAAGTCCCAAAATTCACGTTCTTCCAAACGAAAGTATGGTCAGGCTTATCAGTAATACCCAGGCCTTGGTATCAACTTCTGACTTACTTAGGGTTTTACTGCTACGGACAGACAGTGTGACTGAGGCAGCTCTCACAGGGACAACATGTGACTGGGGCTGGCTTACAGGGTCAGAAGTTACCTTAGTGCCCCTGATGGCTTCAACTGATGATAAAGAGTTGCCATATCCAATGGCTGAGCAGAAAGACAGAAAGACAGGTCATGGACTTGGGAGAGAGGAGAGGATGAAGAGAGTCACCATGATCCAGAGTTAGAAGGATCAGATTTAAGAGCTACAGGAGAGAAAGCAGCCTATGATGAAGGTAGAAGGGAATAGGACCCTATTGGGGGAGTGGGGTGTTTCCCAGAAGGTAACAGGGCAGCAAAGATAAAACATAGATTTAAAGGTGTGAAACCTGGGATGCTGGGTGGAAGGGAGATATATGGTAGCTGTCAGGAAAATTAGAAATGTGTCTTTCATTCTCAAAACCAGAGAAATCTTGGGCAGGGGCCATGACTGTACTAAGGAGCCAAAGTTGTTTAATTAATTCACTGCTACAGTCTGGTACATTGAGGTCCCAATTGAGTGTCGCATTACCCTAGACACAGGTTACACAGCCCAGTCAGCCAATGCAAAGTTTATTCAGTTTCAACTTCTTTTAAATGCAAAGCAGGATAAAAGTTTCCCACCATTTCTAGTTCTCACCAGCTGCTATTTCTCTAGCAATAACACATATTGGATCAAAGTGACCCAAACTTCCTTGGAGACTGAGAAATCTGTCAGCAGTCCAACTCTTAGACGTGTTAGAGGTGCTGCTGTCTAATTAAGCTATAAACAAAGTTACTTTCTCATGAGAAAATGACCATGAAGTCCACGTCCTCAGGTTCGCAGCTTATTTGGAAGACAGAGCACCAGGATCCTCTGCTTGAGGAAGTTGCCTCCTCTGTATCTCAGTGTGCTGAGAGTGACTGAACCATCGTAGGGTGCCCTGCAGCAGGCAAGCTAGGAGCAGTCGCCTGATGACATTTCTCTAAATTAAAGAAAAATAGTGTCAATCCTAATCCCTAGAGAATGGCTAAGCAGACAGAGTGACCCATGGTCCTGAATAGCCAGAGAAATGCTGCCCTCTGTGGATTGGCTGCCTACCTTTGGGCTATCACAGGCAAGGGAAAACTCTTAATATTTGCACCAGATCCAGTCTTTTCCAATAGTTTGGCCTGTGCCCTAATTAACTTAAAAACACTTAATTTTAGTATTAATAATTTATTCCACATTTCAGCTACATAATTCAGTCTGCCTAAAATGGGAAAAATGAAAGGAAGTAAATTCTTAGTAATCTCAGATGTAAGCGTCAGGGACTTTAGAGAATTATACAGCCTTTGTTGGATAACTAAACCTTCAAGAAGTTCCTCTTAAACCTTGAGTGTAACCAAGCAAGACTGAGCCAGAAAGCAACATTCTGGTTCACTTTTATACTAGACTCAAGGACAATCATATACATACACACATCAATCACAGACATTTTCTTCTGTCCTCTCCTGCTTACATGGAAAGCAATGGAGCCAGAAACTCAGATGATAAACTTCAGTCCAAACACAAGAAGCCAATTAAAATAACAACAACAATAAAGAAAGCTGGTTTGATGGCACACACCTTTGCTGGGGGGACAGAGACTCCATATCCTCCATACCCAGCTAGCCGGGCTGGGTATTAAGACAGATTAATATTCCTAGTCAAATGAAAACTCCCATTTTATAAAAACTGGTGGATGGCACCTGAAGAGTAAACCCCAAGGTTGTCCTCTGCCCTGCACACATGCAAGCTCACATATGCAGAGCCACAGGACCAAACTAGCCTGTAAAAGGTTTTTCATGAGCCAGGAAGATAGCTCAATGGGTAAAGGTTCTTGTGTGGCCAAGCCTGACATAATCAGTTCACTACCTGGGACCTACCCAGAAACCTGACTCCTACCAGATGGCCCTGACCTCCATGCTTTGAGGTTTGGTCTGTTGTTCTGTATTGTAATGCTAACTGCAGGCCTCCACGGCCTGATTGTCCCAGAGACAAGAGATTCCACATGTAGACCCAAGTGATACTATGGAAACTTGTGTCCCCAAATTATTTCTGATAAGTGAATAAGGATTCCAACAGTCAACAGCTGGGCACAGGCAGGGTTTAGCATCCCAGGACTTCAGGCATCCAAGAAGAACCATGAGTAATAAAGAAAGTGAAGGGAGGAGGAAGCAGCCATGGGTCAGGTGGGTTGGCTAATTGGAGTTAAGAGCAGCCCAGATGAAACACAGCAAATTATATAGTGGGATTGTTATCAGGGAAACAGACATAACAGCCAGAGGGTCCATGGCTGCCCACCTCCTGTGCTGATTAAGGCTTAATGTAAATATGAAGCTTGTGGGTGTCTTTTATCTGGGAACGAAGTGGTCAGAGGCAGGGGAGAAAACCTGGGTTGGGATTAAATAATTTCTACCACATCTACACTCACAATTCCTCCCCCTCTACACACACACACACACACACACACACACACACACACACACAAACACACACACACACACACACACACACAAATAAATGTAATTTTAAAAAGGGAGATAAGGAACTTGTCATCAACCATGGAGATCCAAGTTCTATTACTAAAACCCATGTGGTAGGAGGATGACCACCTCACTTATTGTCCTCTGACCTCCATATATGCACACTAACACATATATGCATATGCACACAGAATATGATAATGTATCAATTAACGGATTAATAAATTAATTAAAGGTTTTTCAAATCATCTGTTTTTGGCCCCCGCTCACTTCTGTCTTTGGTTTACACAGTTCACTTCCCCACATCTGCCTCTCCTTCTCACATGCCTTTCATGTGTGCATGTGTGTTTCTCCTCTCTTAGTGTCCATGTTTAAATCTATATTCACTTGTTTATAAACTACAGATCTGGTGGCTAGACACATGGTTTCCTGGTTAAAAGAACTTGCTGTGTGATCATAAGGCTTGGTGTCCAAATCCCATCATCCTGCAAACACCAGCCACTACATCTGCCAGGAATCAGACAACATCCTCTTGGGCAGAAATAATGAAATACTGCCAGTAATTTGGAGGAGCACACACTTACAAATATATGGCAAAAATGCAAAATTTGTCCTTTTAAACTGTAGCTCACAAAAGTGTTAGGACCTGCGTTATGAATCAAAGGGAAGCAAAAATTCTGGTTCCTTTTATACCATGTGAGCCAACCAAGTATTGTTATCTCTGTAAACCTGTTCCTTTGTCTGTACGCCAAATTTAAATAGTGCTTTGGGATATTAAATGGGAAACCACTTAGCAAAGAGTTCTGGAGCATAGTGCATACTATGGAATTCACCAATTATTATTAAGTTTTGGAACAAATGTTAAAAAACAAGTAGGGTTTCATGTTCATTTTTAAGTGTCAGGCACAAGGCTTACAATCCTATGATATAAGGTTGAGACTAAAATGAATTACAAAACATTATTTGCCAAGGACAAATGCTAAGTAAAAATATGCTCCAACTTGAGAACCAAAATACAACATGTAGGAAAGCTCCTTGTACAAAATGGTAGAAAACATCACACTAAAGATAATAAGACACCTCTTCTTCCTGAACACTACAAGAAACAGAATTCCCTGAGATCTTCTAGGGTTTTCCTGTCTGCATAAAGGAAGCCCCAGTAAGTTCTCTTGTCACCAGAATCGTATTTCCAGTAGAACATCAAAGCAAAACCTAGGAAAGGCATCTGTAGCTTTCCCATTCTCAGCAATTCATTTTTATTTCATTCTAGACTTACCGATAATCTACTTACAAAGGCAATCAAATTTTGGTAGGCAGCAAAATTTCACTCAAAAAATAAATAAAAATGAATTCTATTTTGTCTTTTGATAACAGTGAAAAGTGTCAGGGAACAAGAAACGGTAACACACCTTTAATCCCAGCACTCTGGAGACAGAGGAAGGTAGGCAGATCACTTGACTTTGAAACCAGGCTGATCTATAGGATACTCAGGAAAAGTTTGTGCATCACTGAAAAAATCCAGCCTCCAACAAAAGGAGAGAGAGAGACAGAGAGAGAGAGAGAGAGAGAGAGAGAGAGAGAGACAGAGAGAGAGACAGAGACAGAGAGAGAGAGAGAGAGAGAGAGAGAGAGAGAGAGAGAGAGAGAGAGGAAGAACCGATTTTATTAAAAAGTTTGGATTATCTGTTTATGTTTCTTTGCTTGGGGACTGGAGTGCGGAGGGTTTTCTAGCAAAATAAAACAAGCAGAATTTACTTATGAAGCCTGCAGGCTCATTTCCCACAGCAGTACTATCCACCCCACTGCTAAACTCTGCAGAGCATCGATGGAGTGGGTATGAAACTCCTCTAGTTTTCTTTCAAGCTGTAAACTGCAGGCCAGTAGCATCCTCAACGCTGCCTCCCAAAGTGGCATCTTCATCTTATATCATCTCATCCCATGTGGTTGGGGGAATGAGAAGGATATGCAGGCTCTGATGCTGTTTCCACTGTGTTGACTTTCCAAATGCTTTTATATCCTTTCTGTTTTCATGTTCCCCTTATAACAAAAGCCTCTGTGGCACTATTTCTATGTAATTGTCTCTAGCTTGTCACTACATGAGTACATGGTGTCCAGACTCTGCTGACTTTAATAGATACCAGAGAACATTCGAGATCCACACCCCAGACCCCTCTGCCTTTATCTTGCTAGTTTCCACCCCAACTCTGTAGTGCATCGTGAGAGGATTCTCAGAGAGGTGTGTGGACAGTCTAGTTTCTGATGAACAAGCTCTGTCTACATCACTTCCTCAATGACAACCCCTCAAACCCTAGGATATGCATCCTAGTAATGTGAGACAGCCAGTATGAAGCCCCTGACTTTTGCTTAGGGCAAACATTTAAGCAGGGCATACCCTGATCTCAGGTGCAGGGAAGTTTGTCTGCCTGACAGGTGGCTTACGGAGGTGAGTAATCCCTACTTAAAGGTGGACTTGTCACAAGAAAGAGACCAGAGCTGAGTCTTACATTCTTAGAACTTCATATCTTATCAATTATACTTCTGGGCTGCGTGCTTTCAGTGGCCACACATTCAAGTCACCAGTTTTGTCTGTTTATTTGTTTGTTTGTTTCCAGTATTGGACAGAGAGAGGTAGCAGTTCTACTGTGTTCTGTGTTTCAGACATATGACTGGATGGTTGCCTTTCTGTCTCTACTACTGCAGTTAGACCATCAGGCTGGCTTAGTAAATTGGAATCCTCATTTTGTAGTTCAAAAGTGATTCCCACTTCTAATTGTAGCATCAGCATCTCAGTACAAGTTTAGTTTATACATAGTCTAAGATTTCTTAACAGAAAACATATTGATACCCTCAGCTTTAGAACTGAGACATAAAGCTTGGCTAATTTTCAGTTCCTGTTCTTGAGGCCATTGTATTTGGGGAACATCATGTGATTAGTAATTGCACGTCAACTTGGTCAGGCATGGGATGCCCAGGAGATGACTAAATAGTATGTCTTACCATATCTGGAAGAGTGTTCTAAAGAGCTTAGCATCCACACTGGTGGACTAAAGGACATAACTGCTCCTCTGTGTGTGTGTGTGTGTGTGTGTGTGTGTGTGTGTGTGTGTGTGTGTGTATGTATGTATGTGTGACATCTGGCCAGTTGCTGGCTGAATAGAAAGAGGAATATAGGTGAAGGTTGATTCCTAGCTTGATTTGGGGGATTGATCTGTCAGTGACATTTTTATTTGTTTTTGTTTTTTTTTATTTTTTTTCCTCTTTTTTTCCCCCGGAGCTGGGGACCGAACCCAGGGTCTTGTGCGTGCTAGGCAAGTGCTCTACCGCTGAGCTAAATCCCCAACCCAAATATTCAAAATCTCTCTCTCTCTCTCTCTCTCTCTCTCTCTCTCTCTCTCTCTCTCTCTCTCTCTCTCTCTCTCTCTTTTTCCAGAGCTGGGGACCGAACCCAGGGCCTTGTGCTTGCTAGGCAAGCGCTCTACCACAGAGCTAAATCCCCAACCCCAAAGTAATCATTTCTTTTTTTTTAAACATTTTTTTAAGATTTATTTATTTATTTATTATATATAAGTACACTGTAGCTGTCTTCAGATACACCAGAAGAGGGCATCGGATCTCTTTACAGATGGTTGTGAGCCACCATGTGGTTGCTGGGAATTGAACTCATGACCTCTGGAAGAGCAGTCGGGTGCTCTTAACCGCTGAGCCATCTCTCCAGCCCGACATTTTTAATTCTCAGGCTGTCAGGCTGACTAGATCTCAACTGTGAGCTCTACTGTTTTGAGATTTCTTTCAAACATAACACTGGCTTTACAATTAGACACACATAGAGAGCCACATGTAAGTCAAGGGCTGGAATGCAGACTGAGAAAACTGTTCCTAGGCAGTTTTGTAGTTTGAGTGTGAAATACACTATTGAAAAAAACATTGTGCATCATATGACTGTGTATACAGAACACACATACAGAGAGAGAAATATACAATTGGTCCTATTTCTTTCATTTCTTTGAAGAACTGTGACTAATACTTAGTACTTGAAATCTGAAATTCATAGTTTTCTTTATGGATCTGTAAGTCAGAGGCTTTGGAAGGCAAGTTACTTGCTGTAGGTCATTCTTCAAAGGAAGGCAAAGATAAACATGAAGGAAAGGAGAACGTCATGGAGGATGTTAACACTGGGCTTGCATAGTTCCATTGGCAGGACTCGTGTCTTTCAAAACACTCAGTCTTTACTTCCTGATTTCTACACATGTCTAAATGTTTTCAAAGGGAGTTCTAAGAACTCCATCTTTGCCTGGTAGTAAACTAGACAAGGCTCATACCATTCACTGTAGCAAACAGAAGTCACTGAAACCTGGAGATTAGATTTAAAGGATGTGCACTGTCATCCACACAGTACACAGAGTCCTGTGAAGTTTCTATGTTGCTGACTATTGGATGTTTGCTATCCTCCAGCACCATCAGTCACTATCCTTGGTTCTTGTTTTGAGCCTCATTGAGGACCTCTTAGAACGGCAGTCTGAGTATATCTCCGGTCATAGAGGATAGCAAGAAAGATGAGAACCATGAAGGTAACCTAAAACTCACGAAGGACTGAAGCCTTTGAGGATACACTGGATGTGCACATGTCTTACCGTCTCCAGCCTTAGTAGCACCAGTATCGTGCAGAGGAGCTCAATGATCTGAAAATGTACATGACTTGAGACTTGAAGAACCATTGGTGGAGACCAAGGAGTTCCAAGTGCAGATGATGTCCTATGCAGCAGGATGAGCCAGCAGGTCAGGGGGAGTGTGGGATGCCACCAACATGCCCAGAGACTTGCATTTTGTTTTTAGAGTGGGGACACAATGATGATGCTTCTCTGCTGCCTTTCAGATGACAGGCAACATGACACTTGCTCAATCACAAGCGAGTGCTTGTCACAAGGATTCTGGATGGTATTTTCTTCTCCTCTGGAAGATACAAGGAAACTCTACCATTCAGCGCCTCCAAGGCTTCAGGCATCTGCATGGAAGGCACAGCCAGAGGAGAGACAGTGTCAGTGCATCCACTGCTCCACCACAGTCTGCTTTCTCATTAGGAAAACAAAAGGCCTCCCAGGAATTCTGAGACCTGCAAAGAAGGAGGTAGAAACAGCTTTCGAATTACTCAAAAGCATTTCTTAAAAAATCTGTTGAGTGAGTTCTCATTTGAAGTTCATAGAACACTCACTTCCTAATTTGAAAATTGGCATTTGAGGAGCAAATTAAATATCCAAACTTCGTAAAATCTTCCTATAAATGTATCTTAAGGAAACCAAAATGTCCAAATGATGACTGTTCTACTGTATAGAAGACTGTTAATTAAGAATATGGAAAGCAATACAGAATCAGAAAAGCCCACATTCTGTAATTCCTATTAAATTTAGCAATTTAGTTACTATGTTGAATTCTAATTAAAATGTTTAGCTGTTGGGACCTAAGAAAGTCTCGTAGGACCAAAAGTAACCCTGCAGAGATTGCTTTCTTGTGGCTGATGGGGAAAGAGGGGCTAAGGATTCAGTGAAAGCTCAGACTGGACCAACAAGCTCAACAGGTAAAGAAACTTGCTACCAAGTTTGGTGACTTGAGTGTGATCTCTGGAAGCAGGTCCAAAGGACAGAACTCCTCCCAAAAGTTATCCACTGATGCCACAAGTGCACACACACACACACACACAGGGAGGGGGGCGTAAATAAACATAATATATTTTGCAAAGGCTCAAATGTCACAGTGCCTAAGAATGAATCTTAGCATCCAGTCAGTGTTGCAGAACAGAAGGCAGAAGCAGGTCAAGTTTTCAGCAAGCTAGCAAGTTTCTAAGAATGTGGATCCTGAGACAAAACAAGGTTTGGAACCAGGGCGTGTCCAAACAGATGGACCATAAAAGGATTTTTTTGAGAACTTCATGCAGACATTTGCACTTGCACCAGAATTATTGTTAATGTTGGCATTCATTCTACACTCCACTGAGCCAAGCTCCCTGGGCAAGCCATCCCCAAATAGGACTTGGAAGTGCCATTTCCACATCTAGCTACTAGGATAATGAGTCCCACCTCTAAATCCCCTGCCTGTGAGTTCAGAGTGCTCCAGGGGTATCTGAAAAGATCTTCCCAGTACAGGCCCAATACCTCTGAGACCGTCTCATGCTCTTCCTACCCCAGCTTTAGTCTCCTTGATGGTGACCTGGGCCCTTGAAAACAAAAGAAGTAAAAAGTTCTTAAGAAGCCGTGGCTTTTTGTTTAGCTTCTGGTTCTTAGTGGCTTTGAGAAAAGCTGAATTATAGGGTTAATTAATTAATTTGGGATCATAGAATTCACATCCAACAAACTGGGGAGACTGGGCTCAGAGCTGGAGAGGGGAGACTCAGATGGAGCTTGAGAACTGTCCAAAACTACATCCCATTTCCCTTTGCAACTGCAAGAGTGGGAGAGACCGATTTCTGAGTTGTGCTGATCTGTGCTATAGTAGGCTTGGTAATGAGAAAGCACAGTGCCTCCATTTGTAGCCTCAAACTCCAGGCTCTCCTGTCTCAGTTCCCCAAGCATCAGGAGGGCAGGTGTGCGCTGCCACAGTGCTAGCAGGAACAGGGAGATTTCTGTGTTCTGTTATCTTCTTCATGGGCTGAGGCTGAGCCTGGAGTCTCCATGTCACTAGCATCTTTCCAGGTTGTTCCTCTGCAGCTCTAAACCTTTTTTTTCTTTTTAAAAATATAAACCAAGTTTATTTTGCCTTTTAAGTAATGTTCATATAGCACTACAGGTAGGTAAACAATGTGAATTACTATATGTCATCTCAAAAGCCAGAGTTTTGTTATCGTTGTTGTCATTTTTTAATGAGTTGTGAAAATGATGCAGCCTATTCTAACAGGATAAATATTTTTAACCATTTCACTTTGAGTTAATGAAGGCTCACAAATGAACAACACTCCTCATTGAGGAAAACAGAAAGCTGTTCTCGACAAGGGGCAACTCACTCACACAAGCAAAAAGAACTGTGTAAAAATAACTAACTGATCCCATATTAAACGTTGACCACTGGGGAGATGCCTGGGGAGGTTCACTGTCAGATTATTCAAGCACTTGGGCACCCTCTAGAGGCACAACTTGAAAACCTTCAAAACTTCGTTTGGAGAGGTTCACTGTCAGAATATTCAAGCACTTGGGCACCCTCTAGAGGAACAACTTGAAAACCTTCAAAACTTCATTTGGAAATAAGAAAAATCTGATTTTACCTAAGCTATGAAATTTTAAGCTCAGAGGTACCACTTGGACATTTTTATTTGGAAACCTCTTCAGAAGGTGTCTTGCTCTAAAGCACCCATGAAATGGGCGCAGCCACTGTCTTTACTACTGTTCCAGTCCTTTCTGAACAGCAACAGAGGGACAATCATCTCCAGTCTCTGAACTGCAGTAAACTGTAAGCACTGCTACAGTGTGGGACAGCTAGATTTCCTCCTGTTCTTAGGGATAGCATTCTTAACATTTGAATGCCTGTAACATCGCTCATCTTTGGCCCTTCTTCCTCCCTCCTTCCTGTCCTTTTATTCGTCTGTGCTAGACAAGGTTCTGCCATTAGACTGTCACCCCATATCTGAGTTTCTTTTCATAGGATTAAATCACCAAATCATATAAAGTGATATCCCCTGAGATGACAGCTTGTTTCCATGTCACTTCCTTATGGCTGTTCTTTTGAGAAAGGCTACCAATGCACAGCCCAGACTTAACACAACCTAGAGATCCTCCTGCCTCTGACTCCCAGTCCTCATCGCTTTCATCTGAAATGAGATTAAAAGCTCAAGTTTCAACTTTTGTCCCCAGTACTGGGAGCTTTCTCTCTTGAAGATGCTCTGATAATTTAGTGGGCGAGCGTTGATTTGAATCAGTTTGACTTTGGGTTGATAAAAATTTTCACTGAGTTCATGGACTTCATTTCTTCTCTTTGAGAGTCTCTGAGAACCTGGTTCTTATTTTATTCTTCAGGGCCCAAGAGTCCAGAGATTAGAAATATACCAAAGGTGAAGATTCTAGAAAGAAACCTTGTCCCATAAATGCGGGCCTTAAAGAGAAGGCTAAGGATGACTTAGAAGTAAAGGCAATGTATTTTTACACTCTGTTCATGGGGAGAATAAAAATCAGTAAGATAGACGGAAAGAGGACACTAAAGAAAACAGAGACCTGCCCATGAGACCTTACAGGTATCTGTTGGTTGGGGTTCTCTGTGACCTTGTAGCCCCAACATCATCTCACCTGGATGTTCTACTAACATCATGCCTGGTTGAGTTTACACTTGTTTAAGATCAGGCATATTACCAGTGTCATAGTCAATGTTCTACTGTTATGAAGAGACACCATGACCATGACAACTCTTACAGAGGAAAATTTTTAATTGATACTGGCTTAACATTTTCAGTCTATTATTGTCATGGGGGTGGGTGGGAACACAGGAAGCCATGGTACTAGAGAGATAGCTGAGACTTCTACATTCCCATCAGCAGGTAGCAGGAAGAGAGCAAAGACATTGGGCCTAGCTTGACCATTGTTAGATTCTCTTTTTGATCACCAAGAAACAAATTGATTTAAGTCTGTGGAGATTTCCAGGCAAATGTGGTGGTTAGGCCCTGTAATTCTAACAACCTGGAGACAGAGAATAAGTCATGGTGAAGACCAACTTCAGCCCAGAGTGAGACCCTGTGTCAAAAAAAAAAAAAACCCACAAAGAAAAACAAAAAAACAAGAGCCTAAGGAAATGTACCACATTTGATTATATAACCTTCTGGATACCCTGAGAGATTACTGGGGTCAGGCTAGTTGGACAATAAACCTTAACAGTGAACAGCACTGATCAATCAATAGGCCTTGACTGTATATAAAGAGAAAGGGAGTGGAGCATAAGTATTCATTGCTCTCTGCGTTCTCACAGAGGATAATATATAGACAGCTGCTCAACCTGCCATGGTGGAATTGTGGCCTCCAATTGTTGGCCAACATACACCCATTCATTAAATTGATTCTTGGGCATGTGATTTAGTAATGGGGTAGGAACTCATGTGGTAGGGCATCTACAAATCCGTGTGACCAGGCAGGCATGTTAAAAATAGGGAAAGGGTCCAGAGGAAGCTTCATAAACAAGAGAATCTCCAAATTGCAGTCTTTAAGTATACTGTATGTACAACACCATTAACATGTAAAACATATCCAGATTTCAAGGAGAGGCATTCTAGTCATGGTGGCACATCCTGGCACTGGGAAGATGAAGCAGGAGGATCTCTGTGAGTTTGGGTCAGCCAGGACTACATAGTCAGTTCAAAGCCACCTCATAGTTTGTCTAAAAAGAATTATTTTTTTCAGTGAGATAACAAGTCCAGAATAGAGAAACAGAAAATTCCAACAATAGAAGTGTTACTGAGGACGCAGACTGATAGGGGGCACTCAAAATCCTGGGATGTGGTGTAAGTTGGAAAACATTTTTATGCCAATAAAACTAGGTGTGCACACACCCTGTGATCGTGAAGGTACTTGCCTGTGTACACTGCATTAGAGGATCTGCCTTCTCAGATCCAAATCCTCCATTTCAAGATGCAAGGAACAGAGCCACACTGACTGCTAGGTGAGTCTACAGGGTGAGTCCGAAGTCATAAGTGCTGTGGACCCCCCTCAGTCCTGCAATTCTTGAGGGAACCAGCCACTAATGGTCCAGATTTGGCTCCTCAACACTTGGGTAAATTGCTAGTGAGAGCAGGGTATGTAGTCTCTGGGGCCTGAAAAACATTTGACTGTCATTCTTGGAATTAATCTACTGTGCATGACTAAAGGAATCTGCACCCAGGAACTACTAGCCAGTAGCTTGGTGGCATTAAACATGTACCCTTTCCCTGGAGATGCCCTGGAGTGACCTTAGATTGGTCCCATTTCTAGCTGATAGAATTGGAGGTAGCACTTAGATTGGCTATGAGCTCCCTGCTTCTGATCTTTTGGATTATCAGGGTTTAATGTCTTTCCTACAAAAAAAGACAACATAAGAAAATTACAATTTATTGAGGTTGGAAGCCCACTGTCTGTGGCTGGCATCATTACCATGACATCATTCTGTGAATAGCATATGAAACTGGGCTCTAGCATTCATGTGGTAATTTGTGCCAAAACAAGTTTGCTGCGTGATCAAGACAAGAGAGATGAAGTAATAGAAAATATTTGGTAACTTAAGAACGTACGATTTTAAAGTATTAAGCTTGGAAAGTTGTTATAATCATACAAATATTATTTTAAAATATTTTATGTGTTCAAACATGTATGGCTTAATTAAACAATTAATGAAACATATAAATCTAAAGAAAATGAGAAAACTATCATTATAAGAACTGTGTCTGTTTTATCTTTAGTGGGTTAGAGACTCTGGTTATGACCTATATTCTACATCCCCGTGTAGTAGGGTGTGGTGAAACTGGGTGCTGAGGACCACAATGTATGGGTTTTCACCATTGGTTCCAAGCTCTGTGTCAGGATCCTCTCTGTCCACATAAGATTTCCAGTCTGGAACTTTTGGTCAAGCTCAGACATGAGCAAGGGCTCAGCCTTGTGAATATTCCTCTGGGTCTGTTGCAGGGTCTTTAAGAATGTGACAGGGGAATGGCTAGTAACTTTTGCCTAGTGAACATCTCAATATGGGGGGCATCTGACCCTTAGGGCAAAAAGTAGGAGGTTAGTCCAATTTTCATAGCTTTCATTGACACATTTAATTTACCCTTCCTGATTTTTGCAGCCTCTATGCACAATGTAATCTTAGATGAACATTTAGGGCTTTTGCCAGATTTAGGGGAAAGTTTGATCATGAAGGTGAGGGCATTGTCAAATCTCAGAGATAGAGGCAACCCATATGCAGAATTTTTTGTCTTCTGATAACAGCAGAGAGTATGGGTCTCTTGTTCAACAAGAACTGCCATCCATTTGCCTCCTGTTTCTTTATGTCACTTGGTTTCTTCCTGTGTTCTCTCTGTCAAGGTGAGGAGTCCCCTCTCTCTAAAGAGGGCCTATGGACACTGGCATTGGCAAATGCATGTCAACTGTTTGCAGTATGCATGTCTTTGCCCTTCTCCCAGCAAAAGGAATGGGATAAAGCCAGAAGGTCAGCCCTTTGTGTTGAAGTCCATTGGCTGAGGGACTGGGCCTATACCATCCTGGGAAGGTGACCACTGCAACCTAGTATACCTGATTTCATGTTGAACAAAGCTGCTCCATATAAAACCTCTTCATGCCTGTAGGAAGTGTAGAGTGCAGCAGCAGTGGAGCCCAGAGTGGAAGCCAGAGGCTTCCAGCCAGCCCCACAGCAGAGCAGGATGCAGCAGCCACAACTGCAGAGGTAGCCGTAATCACGCCTGGGTTCCTGCTTAAGACGGGAGATGAAGCTGATCACATCCACCTTCTACCACAGCTATGGTTGTTTCTGTATTGTCAAACCCTGCCTGCAGGATCTGAGCTTTGAGCTCCTGTTGATCAGAACTGAAGGAGCCAGAGCCTGGGTAGTTCCTGGAGTACATTTCCCCTTATGAGGGTTGTTATGGGGCCTCTCCACATCCATGGCTATGTCCCTCCTCTGTTCGGGGGAGTCTGATGACCTGAACTTGACTGCTGTCTTGGAGTGGCTCCTTTGGGTTATCATCTGGTAGTGGGCTAGGTGGGCTGACGGCTATTGTTTTATTAAGTCAGATATGGGTCTGGCCCAGAAGACGTGCCTCATATGGGTTATTTCAATGTTATGCATCCACTTACTGCAGTTCCCCTCAGGAGGTCCATTACAATGATGGAGATGTAAGTTAATAACAGTTCCTGGCACAAAGTCAATGTATTTATTAGTATGGTTGTAGCAGCAACTGATCACAGAAAAGCAGGCCAAACAAGATCAAGTCTTTTGGATAGATAGGCCACTAGCCTCCTCCAGGGTCACAGTGCCTGAGACATCCATCATAGCCATCCTACTCCACAAAACTCCTTCTGGGCTTGTGTCCTCCACCCACAATACTATTCAGGAGCCCCTACTGCTAGCATCACCATAGCAACAATAGCACCGACTTGCAGCCACAGTTGCTGCCAGAAGAGGGGTGCAGCATGGATGGGCCAGCATGATCTATGAGCCTATGGGAAGTTGTGTATCATCCCAGGGGCAGCAGTAGCTGTTGTCCCAGGCGGGCTCACTTCCCTTCTCTTTTAGATCTTTGACTCCAATCAATAGAAGTGACAGAAATATACAGAGAGATAAATACATAGAGAAAATTATCAGGGTCCCAACCATACATTCATGCACCTGAAGAGACCATATGGACCCCAGTCATAGATCCTCACCACCTGCAACTCATTGGCATCCTAAACAGAAGGTGGCTTAACCAAACTTAACTCTAGAGGTGACAAACCCGGCAACTTTCAATTTTGATCCATTTTTGGGCTGGAGGTGTCAGATTCTTTTAAAGCATTGGCCATCAAAGAGATTTCATGAGGAACATCTCAGGTTGTACAACTCTCAGAGTTCTTGACCATTACATTCTTTCCATCTCCAGGAAACTCCAAGACCACCAGTGTTTCAAGGTCTGGACCCGAGATGGAGGTATGTTACTGGGAGTGGATTTTGAGGTTGCAAAGGCCCCCACCATTCCCAGTTGGCATTTGTTTTCTTCTACTTCTTCATCAACATCGGAGCTCTCGGCTGTCCATGCCACATGTTCTTGCTCTAAAACTCTGAAATTGCAAGTCCCCAATTAAATATGTTGTTCTATATGTCGCCTGGGTCACCTGTTTAGTCCTTTTTAGTTCTAGCATTCTGTTAATAGAAATAGCGACAAAAATCAAGCTTTCTGATTTTGTAGATTCTTTGCCAGGGCATGGTAAGATCTACCTACCTTCATTGTGATGATTTTCAAGACTATACTGATTTCTAAATCTTGCTTTTCTCAAAGACTGGAATGGTCCCCTTGTCAATAACAGATGGGGCCTGCTGATTCTTTTTACTAAGTCAGGTAATAGTGAAGGGCAGGAAAAGGAAGCTCCAAACACCCAACTGCAATTTGCTGTGAACTTAGCTTTGCTGCACATGGAGGCCATTCTGGGAAGAGAAAGCCATCCATTCCAGGCAGTCCAATGAGAGGAAGTGATTGGCTTCATCCAAAGAATAGGTTGAGTAGAGTTAAATTTGCATTTCTGATAATTCCCAAGGAAGTGAAGTTACTGGTGCTTGTCCAGGTTACAGTTTCAGAAGTGTTGGTCTAGCATGCCTGACTGGTAAGTGAGGAGGTTGTTCAGGTTTTGATATTTATGGAATTTCTACTTTCCAGAACTTCTAGGAATACATGGCAAGTAGGCTTCAGTCTAAATGAATAACTTGTCTTCACAGTTTGCATGGTGGGTAATGTGTGTTGATCATCAACTTGACAGCACCTGGAATCTCACTGAAGACACACCTCTAGGCACCCAAGTGGAAGATCATTTGATTATTAGCTCTACTATATAAGGCATTGCTAGATTTAGGTTAGCCTCTGGACATGCCTGTGCAGAACTATTTTGATTAGACTAATTGAAGTGGGAAGACCACCCTCTATGGTTGACTGGGATAGTGGACTGGATATGGTCGATGAAGTGATTAGAATACCAGCATCTCTGCTTGCAGTCAGTACAAGAGCTCTCAAGCTCCTGCTGACTTGACTTTTCACTATGGTGCATCTTGCAACTATAAAACAAAGTAAACTTCTCTCCCTTAACTGTTGCTTTTGTACACATATTTAATCAGAGCAACAGAGAAGTGACAAAGCCAATCAACTTTCACTTAAGCTCCTGAAAATCCACAGGAATCTCAGCCAGGAGTCATAACGTATTCTCCAGGAAAACTGGAAATTCAGGAGGAAGAGACACTCTTTCACAGTGCTTCTCCATTCACAAGCATTTTATGGGAACACAGACACTCAAGAGACAGAAAGTGGTCAACTGCAATGGAACTGAAAGGACACAAACCCCAATCACATGGTGGATCGCATGAGTCACATGGTGGATCCCATGAGTCAGAGGGTGGATCCCATTATCTCTGCTTCCTAAGCCACCGTGTACTTATCTCCTTTTTCTCTGCTACCTGACTCCAGCTCCATCTTGCCTGAATCTTTCTGCCATGTGTCATGGTATTACTACTTTGATTTCTCATGATTCTGTGCTTTTCCCTTTGTATTCTGATGGCCATGGTGCCTGTTCAAAAAACACCATGCTGTGATGGATTTACTCCTGGTAATATCCTATAGCCACAAAGTTGAATTCAATCATTAACCTTAGTGGTTTGAATTCTGCTGTGCCTAACACTAGTTTTTGTTCACATTTAGAGGACAGAACCTTTGACTCCTTTTTATCTTTGAGGGGAGTCTTTCGACTAGGCTTCTCTGCCCTGCACATAGAGTCACTATGTCCCCTTTCAAGTACATAAATCATAAAATACCCCTCCCTCTGATTCGGTTGGTTTCATAGCATGAAAAACCAGGGCCAGGCTCTTTACAGATTCATTGCTTCCTTACCTTGTCCAGTACAAAGACTGCAGCACTGTATCAGGTGTGACACTACTCTAATGCTCCCTGGTGCCCCTGCCCTCCCTGGTCAGAGTCCACATCCCTGGGTGAGACCCCAACTCCATCCTATCCCTAGCCTGAGCCCAAGTCCTAGCCTGAGACCAAGCCCATGCCTTAGCCTGAGCCTGAGACCGAGCCCATGCCTTAGCCTAAGCCCAAGCCCTAGCTGTGACCCAAGCAAGAACCCAAGCCCCAGCTTGAGCCCTAGCCCAAGACCTAGCCCTTGACTTGGCCCTAGAACTAACCCTAGTCTGAGCATGAGCCCAAGCTCCGGAACTGGTCCGAGTCGGAGACCAAGCCCTATCCTGAGCCAGAGCACAACCCCTAGCCCTATCCCTGGCCCAAGACCTCGCCCAAGCCTGAACCCTAGCCCTAGCCTGAGCCTGAGCCCGAGTCTGAGCCTGAGCCCGAGTTCGAGCCCGAGCCCGGCCCTAGCCGTAGGGTCAACTAAAATACAATTTTATTAGTCCGGGCTCTTAGTCTGCAGCACATCTATCTAGGCTCTTATGACTCTTAGAGTCTCTAGGGAGAAGTAGTGTGTAATTATTATAGGAGGACTGCATTCATATGTTACTAGTCCTTTTCCCCTTGCAGGTTTTATTACACTTTATTTGTTCTCCATGCTAACTGGCCTAGGTAATATATGCCCAGGAGTATTCTTTTTCAACTCCAGGCAATTTCATACTCTGCTTGCTCCTTTCACTTTGATAAGTCTCTTATTTAAGTTAAGGACATTTTCTTCTGTATTTTTGTTGAGAATATTTTTTCTTTGTTTTGTTTTTTGGGTTTTTTGCTTTTGACCCGAGTTTCTTTTCCTCCTTCTTATATACTTTATTGTCTTTATCATTTTATTATTATATTTGTTATTTTGTAGAAAAGCCCTATCTATTTCTTGGATGTTTTCTTACAGGATTGACTTTCTTTCTTTATTTTTCCTTCCTTCCTTCCTTCCTTCCTTCCTTCTTTCTTTCTTTTTTTTCCTTTTTTTTCGGAGCGGGGGACTGAACCCAGGGCCTTGCATTTGCTAGGCAAAGGCTCTACCACTGAGCTAAATCCCCAACCCCCTCTTTCTTTCCTTCTTTCTTTCTTTCTTTCTTTCTTTCTTCTTCCTTTCTTTCTTTCTTTCTTTCTTTCTTTCTTTCTTTTCATTTCTTTTCTTCCTTTCCCCCTCCACTCTTTTCCTCCTTTTGGATTTAACATATTCCTTTATCTATATATCCATTCCTCCTATCATCTCTTCAATGCCTAAGGTTCTCTATACTATCTGTTGTAGTCTGTTATTAAAATCTGCCTCTGAGAGACTATTTGAGTTCCTACATTTTACTCATCCACATCTCTCTGTTTAGGTTTTCTTTATTCGTTTCCTTCCACAGTTAGGGTTTTCACAGATTTCTTTATTTTTCTCTTTAAAGACCTCTATCATATGTGCAAATGCTGTTTTACCCTCTTTTTTATTCTCGTTCTTCAGTCATGTTGACATATTCAGGGCCTTCTGTGATAGTGTTGATGGTCTCTAATAGACATTTTAATGCCCTGGCTGTTACTGGTTGTGTTTTTATACTAGTCTGTAGGTATCTGGGATTGGGAAGATTGTAATTCTAGGTGCTGGAGGCTGGTTTTGTGTGATAGATAGTATTTGATCTCAACCATGAATTTCTACCCATCCTTTGACCAATTAGTTTCTGGATAAAAGATGCATACAAGCTTTATATTTATGATAATCCTTAATTAGCACATGAACTGTGCAGATAGCTATCCTGTACACTATTATGCATATTTCTCAGCCAAGAATTTCATTACATAATTTGCCATGGTTTTGTCTGGACTGCTTTTAACCCCAATTAGCCAATTCACATGGCCATTATCTAAAGATTCTTACCTCATGGTGGCTTCTCCTCTGCTCTGTTTACCTTCTTCTATCTGCCCCTGTCATGGTCTCCTCCCACCCCCAAGCTGGGAACACCAGGGAACACGGATCTCAATTCTGCACAGCATTTGAGTGTAGGCATTTTTATTTACAATTCAGAAATAACTTGGGGGTGAGTTCACTTAAGAGTATGGATTAGTGTTTTCTTTCTTTTGTTTTGTTGTTGTTGTTCTTCATTTGGCTTTGTCTGTCTCTTTGGTTGGTTAGTTGGTTTTTGAGACAGTGTTTCTCTATTAGTATTTTCAAAAGCCAATTGTTTGATTAAGATATCTGGGGTCAGAGAAAGGACCACCCATTTCCTTAAATCTTGTGTATTGTAATCAAGAAATTCTACTAAAACTTCTGAAGGGCCCTGTTACCCTTCAGCCCCAGGGTATATAGGTACCTCTGGATATTCTCTAATTTACTTTATTGATCAGGATGGTCTTAAACTCGGAGATCTGCCTGCCTTTGTCTCCCGAATGGTGGAATTAGAGGCATGTGCAAGCATGCCAGGCTAGTGCCCTGAATAATTGCAAGAACTGAGTAGTCTCTCCCTGCTAAGAAAGATTTTGATATGCATGCTGTGCAGACATTTTCAGGGAGTCATGAAATCAGTATATCTTGCTGACTCATGCCTGCTGAGGCCTGCCTGGCTCTGCCAGTTAGTCCCAAAGCTGTTTACTATCCAGAGTCTACCGAACTGGATCGCTGATGTATCTGTGAAGGGTTTGTGAGTAGATCAAGCTGCTGCTGCTGACCTGTGAACTGAACTGCCAATTTTCCATCTGAAAAAACAGATGGGAGTTGCTCTAAAGAACCATTTCTAAACAAGTCCACTCCCCCATATCCTTTCTTTCCCACTACCTCTGGTAAAAATGGCTAAAAGGAAAGTTAAAATACTTAAGAACCATCATTAAAAATAGGTTTTAAAAAGTTGCAGTTATACTCCTGCGTTTTAGTTCCTGAGAAACATCCCTGGCTCTTCTGCAACTTGGTGTGTAGACCAGGGTGGCTTAAAACTTACAGAAGTATGTCTGTCTTTGCCTCCTGAGTGCTGGGGTTAAAGGCATGTACCACCACCCCATCCAGTCAACAGCTCTTGGAAAGTTTCACTCACACATGTCATGGTGCTGTTTCTACCACATGAGTCACTAAGAGATAATGACACTCTTACCTTCCCACTCGAGTGGTTCTGTTCAGTACCTCTATTCCAACGCACATGATCCAAATTATTCTTCTGCCCCTAATGTTGTTTTACTTTTCTTCTGTTGCTATTTGGAAGTTAGTGTTGAAATTAAAAGCTTTAAAAGTCAATAAATAAATCGCAAAAGTTAAAACATGCACATGAACGATAATCAATACTTTACATGGCACAATGGTCAAGATATTTCTAAATTTAGAAAAATATGAGGGACATCTATCATGTTAAAGAAACATAAGAGTTATCTCTTATACCTCTTCAGTTACCTACTCTAATAGGAACTAAGGTTGAAAGCACCATTAGGAAATCTGTACTTTCCTGACTAAGGCCAGCTTTGGCATCCATCTGGTGTGCAAACTGAGGCAGGCAGCCACTGGGGGTCAGTCCTTAGAGCTTCTGATGGTTGGATCCAGATACCTAAAGATGCTGCTGCCAAAGGAAGCCAGAAATCAGAGAAGTTACTCAGCAGACCTTTTTATGAGGGAACAACGCTTAAATTACTGGGGCTGGAACTCCCTGAGTGTACTGGAAAAACTATGAACTTTTTCTAATTCCTTGGGGCCAGCAAGAAAGATAAGGAAAGAGAAAATTCTCTCTCTCTCTCTCTCTCTCTCTCTCTCTCTCTCTCTCTCTTTACACACACACACACAAACACACACACACACACATACAAACACAAATACACACACGAACACACAGAGGCAGGAACACACGCACTGAGTGGATGAAACAAAAGACAAAGTCCAATAATTTCATATACACAAATATATGCATACAAACACACAGACGTATATGCATAGAGACCTATAGACAGACATATGTACATTCACACATAGATTAGTTAATGCAGACCTCCAGCAAGCAGGCTTCAAATATTTCATACCTGGATGCATAAGTACACACAATAGGTGGCCTGAGAAAGCATCACACACCCAGAAAGGCAACAACCTTTGCACATATACCTACCTACATACATATTGTTGATGGGTGAAAGGAACAATATTCCAAACTACCATAGACACAAACATTGCACATACACATATGTGGTGAATGAGGGTGGAAGCTCCAACCCTCATTCATGCAAACTCTGCACATATACATATATACATACATACATACATGCATACATGCATACATGCATACATGCAAGTATACAAGCGCACACAATTGATAGATAAAAGAACAATGCTCTAACCATCACACACACACAACCCTTACACATATTCACACATACCCCATTGTTTATGTTAGAAGAAATAATGCTGCAGCCCACCACACATAAACCTCAACAGAGACACATAGCTGGTGGATGCTCCAATCCCCACAATTTATTCTTCATTTCATCCAATATATATCCCAGCAAAATCTTTCATGCAGTATTAAATTACAGTGTGTTTCTGTTTTAGTTTTATTGTAGTGAATGGTGAGTGAATGATGTGTTTTTCAATACCTTATAAGAAATAACATTACAAGTACAGGTAAAGAACAAAAGTTAGTACCAAAAACCCATGAACCTTCATAACAAAGCAACTTATCATAGATTAACAAAACGTAAGCAAGCAAGATAGTTTTCTCAGCGTGTTTCTCTTACTGGCAGGCAGCAATTAGCAATTACAAAGAAATGAGTAATTATTTTCTTATTTTTCTTAAAAGTAATCTTTTAAGAATCTTAAAAGAATCACACTAAACTTTTATATAAAAATCAGTCATATCTTCCTTAAGTCCTCAGAATGCATATTGACTCATCAGAAATTCGTAGTAAGTCTTATCAGGATGCTGAGGGGAAAATGGGTGTAAGAAATCAATTATCACCAGTCCAGCCTGAGTGAGAGTCATGTCAGCTACTAGTGCCATTGTACTTATTTCCTGATCATAAAGATCCTAGCTTAACCCATACGAGTATGCCTTTCTGAACTTCAAATTATTTCCTAAGATTTTCTACATCATAGCCAATAGTAGAAAACATCTCAGCCTAGCTTCACTAACAACTTTTATACCCAATATTTTGTAAGGGTGGAGGTCATTGTTGACAATTTAAGTATCCAAGTTCTTCACAGGTCCAAAGGCTTTTCCTCCTATTGATGCTGGACAGTGCCATCCTCTGCCACATATGTGACTAGAGTCATGGGTCCCTCCTTATGTACTCATTGGTTGGGGGTTTAGTGCCTGGGAGGTCTAGTGGGGTTCGATTGGTTTATATTGTTGTTCTACCTATGGTGTTGCAAACCTTTTCTGCTCTTTCAGTCTTTTCTCTATCCTCTCCATTGGGGTCCCCTTGTTCAGTCCAATGGTTATCTGCAACCATCCTAATCTGTATAGTAGGGCTCTGGCAGAGCTTCTCAGGAGACACCCTTTATCTAGCTCCTGTCAGCAAGCACTTCTTGGCATCAGCAATAGTGACAGGTTTGGTTGCTGTTTATGGAATAGATCCCGAGGTGGGCCAGTCTCTGGATGACTTTTTCTTCAGTCTATGCTCCATTCTTTGTCCTGTATTTCCTCCCATGAGTATTTTGTTCTCCCTTCTAAGAAGAAATGACACATCCACATTTTGGTCTTCCTTCTTCTTGGGCTTTTGGTCTGAATGCTCTCTGAGTCCAGGGAAACCAAGGATGGGGATTGGAGCTAACTTCAAAGAGTTCTCTATTCTAGGTTTAGAGTGGCTCTTGCACCTTACCACCACCCTAGACCCTTAGCTCATCCCCTGACTCACATGATAATGACTGGGAAACCAAGTAGACAGGTGCTTGAGAACAGCTATCTCAATTCCTGAAAGATCACCCTGTGGCATCTCTCCTTGGGTGCTGATAACAGGGTCCAGGGACTTTGGCCTCAGCCCAAAAGTAATGGGAAACTAAAAAAGAACAACCAGGGAACTTTCCTACCTCAGGAAGGGTAGGAAGGAGAGTCTGGTGCACGCGCAGAGACCTGCAAGGACCTGTCCTACCCAGTCTTTGTGCCCTTCCCCTTTTCAGCTTGTCAGCGGGGTTGCCAATGTCCAAGTGACCTAGCCGGGTACCTCTTTTTTTTCTTAAATTTCTTTTTTTTACTTTAAATTTCAAATGTTATCCCCTTTCCTGGTTTCCCCTTCATACACCCCCTATCCCACCTCCCCTCCCCCTGCTTCTTTTAGGGTGTCCTCCAAGCATCCTCTTACCACTTTCTCCCTCCCCGCCCTGATATTCCCCTGAAATGCAGGGGCCCATCCTTGGCAGGACCTAGGGCTTCTCCTCCAATTGATGCTCAAAAAGGCTATCCTCTCCTACATATGCAGCTGAAGCCACGGGTCTGTCCATGGATACTTTTTGGATGGTGGTTTAGTCCCTGGGAGATCTGGTTGGTTGGTATTGTTGTTCTTATGGGGTTGCAAACCCCTTTAGCTCCTTGAGTCCTTTCTCTAAATCCTCCAATGGGGACCCCATTCTCTGTTCAAGTTGGCATCCTCTGTTATTTGTCATGCTGTGGAAGAGCCTTTCAGGAGACAGCTATATCAGGCTCCTATCAGCTTGCCCTTCTTGGCATCAGCAATATTGTCTGTCTTTGGTAGCTGTATATGGGCTGAATCCCCAGGTGGGACAGTTTCTGGATGGTCTTTCCTTCAGTCTTTGCTCTCAACTTTGCCTCTGTATTTCCTGCTGTGAGTATTTTTGTTCCTCCTTCTAAGAAGGACTGAAGCATCCACACTTTAGTCGTTCTTCTTCTCGAGCTTCATGTGTTCTGTGGATTCAATTCTGGGCAATCCAAGCTTTTGGACTAAACTCTTAAGGGCTCTCTCTCTCTCTCTCCTCAGATTTACCCTCAGTCTGTGTCATCGCTGGGTTGTCCCACTTCAATTGTAGCTGCTCTTCTGCACATATTAGAAACTAGTGCTTATTCCTTGTGAAGATGAATTTCTTTCTTTTTGTGTGTGGAGGGGTCTGTGCTTATGTGTAAGGAACTGCTGACTGGCTATGCACATGAATGGATAGCTAGTGTCCATAGACTGCAGCCTGCTCCATCTTCCCCACCCTTACCTGAGGAAGCTTGCTAGGGATCCTGGCTTCTGAGGGAACACGTCTTTCCCCTCCATTCACTCTACACTATTTCTTGTTCTTTCAATTTTTTTAGTGAAGCTGAAAGTGCAGTTCAGTAATAGATTCCTACCTATGTAATAGATTCCTAATGCAGTAGGAGTCTGCAGAGTTAGAACTTGTTTATTCTTGGCAGGAAGGCTGCTCCTGTGGCCTGGGGAAGAGCAAGGCCTTTCTAAAAGAATACAATGTAACATTCTTTTGGAAGTTACTCAGGAAGTTACCTGCTTAGCTACTGCAAAAACACCCTAGAAAAACTGATAGGTGTAAATGTAAAGTGGATCTAAAACTTCATAATGAAAATTCCCTTAATTTTACCAGAGTTTGGGGTTAAAGGACAAAATTAAACATAGGGAAAATACACTTGAGTGCTGGGAGCTCTGCAGCAGCCTGGGAGGGAAATAGGAGGGGGGGCCACAGTGGGTGGGGTTCAGGTATAGGTGTGAGGCCATGTGCTTTCCCATTGCTTACCCGCCATTGTTCACCCCACTGCTCACTGTGGACAGACTTCCAAAGAGGTGACACAGGTCAAAAAGAGTCATATTAACCAAGAAAAGTAAGTGTCACTACAACAATACAGAAAAAATAATTCAAAGAAGGCATTCTTAACTCTCATTCTTAACTCTTGATCTGGAATAAAATAAGAAGCAAATGGAAATGTTTATTGGAGACAAATATTTGGCACTTTTGCAAATAATTAATAGGTGATGCCTAAATGTTGGGTATGGAATTTAGTGAAAATGCTTCTGTTGATATTATATATAATAGCAGAAATCAATTGGCAATAGTATGAGATTAACAGGCAGGCAAATTTTAGCAGGGTTTGTTGAGGATGCTTCTAAAACATGTCATACTTGCCAGTGACACAATCCTGGTGGAAACCACTTAGGCAGGACATGTGTGAGCATCAAGTCTCAAGGCCCTCTGAATACTCAGATGGATTTTATACTGGTGTTGCTTCAACTCTACATGTTCTGCACAAGACAAAGGCAACATATTACTAAAAAATATTTAATAGCCTCCTCTCCTCTCTTTTTCAGGCCCTTCTTGTTAGTTCGCACCTCTGAGTGCAAACATTAAATCAACTACAAGGCATATTGTCTGGAGACATTATTGAAGATTTGTGCCTCTGTAAAAAGTTTATTTTCAAACGGGGGTTTTGCAAACAGCACAAAATAGGACAGAGACATTAAATAATCATTGCAATACTTAGTTTAAAAAATAGAATGATGGCAACGCAAACCTGATGGATTCTGTTGTAATGTGGGAGATGTAAACATAGAGTGAGCAGTCAGAGAGCAAGAGAAGCCCATGGTGTTTGAGATGTCTGAAGGAATACACCATGGAAGGTCTACAGAGTTCTTAGTTCTTGGAGTATTCATTCTGTATGATACTAAAAAATATACAAGTATTGTGCTGGGTATTTTGGCACCTAATCCTTCTAAATTCCTTACAGACTAATAATATTCTGGCACAGGAGTACATTTAATGACATTACTCAATTGGTACAAATAATGAGCACATTTTAAATACTGTCCAGCAAAAATCTTTTGCTAAGTATCCAAACATGTTGATCATAGCCCAAATATAGATGTTGGTATTCTGTCAAGCTTGTGGCCTGGTAAAACTTTTTTTCAATATTCCCGTGAAGCTTCAGTAGACTTACTCAGTAAGCCGACACATTGGGTAAATACATATGACAAATCAGCTCCCATCTGAAGTTCTACTTCCTTGGCAATGGCAACAGGCACCCCAGATTTATTGATTACAACCATTGTTTCTATGACTGTTGGAATCCTTAAAGGGGAGCCATATTTTTAGGACGGAACTTCTCCAGAACGCCTTCTTTCTCCACAAGAGCAGTAATGTAGGCTGCTTCACATACTCTTCCTATTAGGGTAATGCCATAACTGTTAACTTCCTCTATACAGTTGTTTAAGTTTGCATTGGTTGTATTGTATGTAATAAGAAATCTCATGTTCTTGTATGTGACTTCTACAAGAGCAAGGCGTTTCATTCAAGCCATATGAACTTAGTTTTTTTAAAGAAACATGGAATAGAGTTATGAAAGAATTAAAAAATTGAATACAGAAATTATTCCAAGCAAAAACCAAAACCAGTAGCGGGGGAGTGGGGGAGAGAAACTGAAATCTGCTTCAATATTTATATACTCCACTTACAAGTTTAAATGGTTGAGGACAGGAAATCAATGTATTTGTCCATTGACACAAAAGATGTGGTATAGTGAGTGGCGAACAGAATGCATTCTATGACTAAATACTGGGTTACAATGATTTCGGGAACTGCGTTGTAACGTGTGTATTTTTCTGTCTCACAAATAATGTTTTGTCATTTGTCTTAATGAACGTAACTGCTGTGCAAATAGATTTAAAAAAAATAAAACATTCTCCCAAACTTCAGTTCCTTTTCCCCCCACTGTGGCATTTCAGGACAGGGCCTGCTGGGGATGCAGCTAGCGAGGAGCTCTTTCTGTAGCTCCTGAAATAAAGCTGTATCTATCTTTTCATCCTTTCAGATGTGTGTCCTGAGAAACATGCAACTTTCTAGGGGTAGGAATGGAATGCTGAAGTTGAATTCATAAAGGAGAGCGAGAAAGAGGGAAAGAGAGGGCGATTTTTATTTGAATATCTGTCTTTCTGGGGGGAAAGCACAGGTTTGCAAAGTCAGTTTTAAAGAGTACTGATTGTTTCTTGTGTTTGCAAACTCTTTTCAAATGTGTAAGGTGGGGGAACGAAAGTGTTGAACTTCAGGAGAGAAATTGTTTGGCTTCATGTTTGAGTATTTTGACAATAAGGACTATTGTAATAGTTTGTAATATTCATTCAGTTTGCCAGGTCACAGGTAGGCTGAAGGGTGGGGAATGGTGCTAAGCTGAGCTGATTGGTGCATCCACTCTTCCACCTTTTGCAGATCATGGCAGGGGCACCCATGGCCCACACCAAGGTTCTCCAGTTTCCTCTCTCTGCTCATCCCCCATGTACCCGCTTCTCCCTCCATCTTGCTCTTAAGCATCCTGGAGTCAGTTTCTGGAGACAATGTTTAACAAACTCCCTTTTCCTTCTTACTTATCTGTCCTGTTTCCTATGCAGGTCACCTGTCCCCTGTGATGCTACAGATGCTCCATTCACACTTGTGTGTACTGTTAAAATAGCAGTCAGTCTGGGGAGACTGAGAGCAGAAGTTGTAGCTGTCTGGAAGAACATTCTTTTGTGTGTCTGGTTTGGAAAGCCGACCATCCTGTAGGAAGTTTCTTAATTGTTTACAAAACTGTACAGTTGATGCAGGTCTAGGACTTTGCTGTTTTTCTTGGGCAAGTTGTAACCTAGAATTACCATTCTATGAGTCTGCTTTCTCACACCGACTGAGCTTTGCCCTGGGAAATCCTGCTACAATACCCTTTGTGCCCTTCCAGTGCTGCAGTTCAGACACTTGGAAACTTACCTGAAGCTCTCCATCCAAAAATTCAGTTTACCTGAGTGCACTCAGCTTACTAATTTCTTTATTTCTCCATCTTTATTAAATTGGGTATTTCTTATTTACATTTCAATTGTTATTTCCTTTCCCAGTTTCCGGCCAACATCCCCCTAACTCCTCACCCTCCCCTTCTATATGGGCTTCCCCTCCCCACCCTCCCCCCATTAAAACCCTCCCCCTAAAAATCACATTCACTGGGGGTTCAGTCTTGGCAGGACCAAGGGCTTCCCCTTCCACTGGTGCACTTAATAGGCTACTGATTGCTACCTATGAGGTTAGAGCCCAGGGTCAGTCCATATATAGCCTTTGGGTAATGGCTAAGTCCCAGGAAGCTCTGGTTGGTTGGCATTGTTGTTCATATGGGGTCTCAAGCCCCTTCAAGTTCTTCCAGTCCTTTTTCTGATTCCTTCAGCGGGGGCCCGTTTCTCAGTTCAGTTGTTTGTTGCTGGCATTCGCCTATGTATTTGCTGTATTCTGGGTGTGTCTCTCAGGAGAGATCTACATCCAGTTCCTGTCAGCCGGAACTTCTTTGCTTCATCCATCTTATCTAGTTTGCTGGCTATATATGTATGGGCCCCATGTGGGGCAGACTCTGAATGGGTGTTCCTTCTGCCTCTGTTCTAAACATTGCCTCCCTATTCCCTCCGAAGTATATTCTTGTTCCCCTTTTAAAGGAGTGAAGCATTTGCATTTTAGTCATCCGTCTTGAGTTTCATGTGTTCTGTGCATCTAGGGCAATTCGAGCATTTGGGCTAATATCCACTTAGCAGTGAGTGCATAACATGTATGTTTTTCTGTGATTGGGTTACCTCACTCAGGATGATATTTTCCAGTTCCATCCATTTGCCTATGAATTTCATGAAGTCATTGTTTTTGATAGCTGAATAGTATTCCATTGTTTAGATGTACCACATTTTCTGTATTCATTCCTCTGTTGAAGGGCATCTGGGTTCTTTCCAGCTTCTGGCTATTATAAACAAGGCTGCTATGAACATAGTGGAGCACATGTCTTTGTTATATGTAGGGACATCTTTTGAGTATATGCCCAAGAGAGGTATAACTGGGTCCTCAGGTAGTTCAATGTCCAATTATCTGAGGAATCTCCAGGCTGCTTTCCAGAATGGTTGTACCAGTCTGCAAACCCACCAACAATGGAGGGTTTCGCCAGCATTTGCTGTCACCTGAGTTTTTGATCTTAGCCATTCTCACTGATGTGAGGTGAAAATCTCAGGGTTGTTTTGATTTGCATTTCCCTCATGACTAAAGATGTTTAACATTTCTTTTGGTATTTCTCAGCCATTCGCATTCCTCAGCTGTGAATTCTTGTTTAGCTCTCAACCCCATTTTTTAATAGGGTTATTTGTCTCCCTGGGGTCTAACTTCTTCAGTTCTTTGTATATTTTGGATATAAGCCCTCTATCAGTTGTAGTATTGGTAAACATCTTTTCCCAATCTGATGGTTATCACTTTGTCCTAACAACAGTGTCCTTTGCCTTACAGAAGCTTTGCAGTTTTCTGAGATAAAATTTTTCGATTCTTGATCTTAGAGCATAAGCCATTGGTGTTTTGTTCAGGAAATTTTCTCCAGTGCCCACATGTTCGAGATGCTTCCCCAATTTTTCTTCTATTAATTTGAGTGTATCTGGTTTGATGTGGATGTCCTTGATCCACTTGGACTTAAGCTTTGTACAGGGTGATAAGCGTGGATCGATCTGCATTCTTCTACATGCTGACCTCCAGTTGAACCAGCACCATTTGCTAAAAATGCTATCTTTTCTCCATTGGATGGTTTTGGCTCCTTTGTCAAAAATCAAGTGACCATTGCTGTGTGTGTTAATTTCTGGGTCTTCAATTCTACTCCACTGGTCTATCTGTCTGTCTCTGTACCAATACCATGTAGTTTTTATCACTATTGCTCTGTAATACTGCTTGAGTTCAGGGATAGTGATTCCCCCTGAAGTCCTTTTATGGTTGAGGATATTTTTAGCTCTCCTGGGTTTTTTGCTATTCCAGATGAATTTGCAATTTTTTCTAACTCTCTGAAGAATTGGATTAGTATTTTGATGGGAATTGCATTGAATCTGTAGATTGCTTTTAGTAAAATGGCCATTTTTACTATATTAATCCTGCCAATCCAAGAGCTCGGGAGATCTTTCCATCTCTGAGGTCTTCCTCAATTTCTTCCTTCAGAGGCTTGAAGTTCTTATCATATAGATCTTTCACTTGCTTGGTTAAAGTCACACTGAGGTATTTTATATTATTTGGGACTATTACGAAGGGTGTCATTTCCCTAATTTCTTTCTCGGGTTGTTTCTCTTTTGTGTAGATGTAGGCTACTGATTTATTTGAGTTAATTTTATACCAAGCCACTTTGCTGAAGGTGTTTATCAGCTTTAGTAGTTCTCTGGTGGAACTTTTGGGATCACTTAAATATATTATCATATTAATTGGCTATCCTCCCAAGTTTGGCACCACATTGCCCTGGCACATCTTTCAGGGAGGACAAATTGTGGTTCAAAGGATTTTTGGCTGCATTGGTGCTCTCGTGTCAGTTTTGGTACCCTGCAGAGTACCTCCCTGTACCAAAGAGGCTAGAATGTAGGAATTCAAAATGAAGGAAAACATGCACGACTTGACCTTTATGAACATTGTAGATGCTGTCCTTGGCAACGAGGCCATGCTGTCAGTTTGTGGAGGGCATCCCTTTGTTCTGTCATGATCATGGGTTGTTTGCAGATCCCCATAGCCAAGTTTAGCCACTGTAAGTCTTCTTTGGCTATAAGAAATGGCCAAGTCAGAGTTTGTACTCTACGAAACTTAAAGCCTTCACTAGAATCACCTTCAATGAAGTTTCCTCTGAATGAGATTTCCACACCACAACTGTATTTGCATCCAATTCCAATTATCTTTTTTTTTTATTAACTTGAGTATGTCTTATATACATTTCGAGTGTTATTCCCTTTCCCGGTTTCCGGGCAAACATCCCCCTCCCCCCTCCCCTTCCTTATGGGTGTTCCCCTCCCAACCCTCCCCCCATTGCCGCCCTCCCCCCATAGTCTAGTTCACTGGGGGTTCAGTCTTAGCAGGACCCAGGGCTTCCCCTTCCACTGGTGCTCTTACTAGGATATTCATTGCTACCTATGGGGTCAGAGTCCAGGGTCAGTCCATGTATAGTATTTAGGTAGTGGCTTAGTCCCTGGAAGCTCTGGTTGCTTGACATTGTTGTACATATGGGGTCTCGAGCCCCTTCAAGCTCTTCCAGTTCTTTCTCTGATTCCTTCAACGGGGGACCTATTCTCAGTTCAGTGGTTTGCAGCTGGCATTCGCCTCTGTATTTGCTGTATTCTGGCTGTGTCTCTCAGGAGGGATCTACATCCGACTCCTATCGGTCTGCACTTCTTTGCTTCATCCATCTTGTCTAATTGGGTGGCTGTATATGTATGGGCCACATGTGGTGCAGGCTCTGAATGGGTGTTCCTTCAGTCTCTGTTTTAATCTTTGCCTCTCCCTTCCCTGCCAAGGGTATTCTTTTTCCTCATTTAAAGAAGGAGTGAAGCATTCACATTTTGATGATCCGTCTTGAGTTTCGTTTGTTCTAGGGATCTAGGGTAATTCAAGCATTTGGGCTAATAGCCACTTATCAATGAGTGCATACCATGTATGTCTTTCTGTGATTGGGTTAGCTCACTCAGGATGATATTTTCCAGTTCCAACCATTTGCCTACGAATTTCATAAACTCGTTGTTTTTGATAGCTGAGTAATATTCCATTGTGTAGATGTACCACATTTTCTGTATCCATTCCACTGTTGAAGGGCATCTGGGTTCTTTCCAGTTTCTGGCTATTATAAATAAGGCTGCAATGAACATATTGGAGCATGTGTCTCTTTTATATGTTGAGGCATCTTTTGGGTATATGCCCAAGAGAGGTATAGCTGGATCCTCAGGCAGTTCAATGTCCAATTTTCTGAGAAACCTCCAGACTGATTTCCAGAATGGTTTTACCAGTCTGCAATCCCACCAACAATGGAGGAGTGTTCCTCTTTCTCCACATCCTCGCCAGCATCTGCTGTCACCTGAGTTTTCGATCTTAGCCATTCTCCCAGGTATGAGGTGAAATCTCAGGGTTGTTTTGATTTGCATTTCCCTTATGACTAAAGATGTTGAACATTTCTTTAGGTGTTTCTCAGCCATTCGGCATTCCTCAGCTGTGAATTCTTTGTTTAGCTCTGAACCCCATTTTTTAATAGGGTTATTTGTTTCCCTGTGGTCTAACTTCTTGAGTTCTTTGTATATTTTGGATATAAGGCCTCTATCTGTTTTAGGATTAGTAAAGTTCTTTTCCCAATCTGTTGGTTGCCGTTTTGTCCTAACCACAGTGTCCTTTGCCTTACAGAAGCTTTGCAGTTTTATGAGATCCCCTTTGTCGATTCTTGATCTTAGAGCGTAAGCCATTGGTGTTTTGTTCAGGAAATTTTTTCCAGTGCCCATGTGTTCCAGATGCTTCCCTAGTTTTTCTTCTATTAGTTTGAGTGTGTCTGGTTTGATGTGGAGGTCCTTGATCCACTTGGACTTAAGCTTTGTACAGGGTGATAAGCATGGATCGATCTGCATTCTTCTACATGTTGACTTCCAGTTGAACCAGCACCATTTGCTGAAAATGCTGTCTTTTTTCCATTGGATGGTTTTGGCTCCTTTGTCAAAAATCAAGTGACCATAGGTGTTTGGGTTCATTTCTGGGTCTTCAATTCTATTTCATTGGTCTATCTGTCTGTCTCTGTACCAATACCATGCAGTTTTTATCACTATTGCTCTATAATACTGCTTGAGTTCAGGGATAGTGATTCCCCCTGAAGTCCTTTTATTGTTGAGGATAGCTTTAGCTATCCTGGGTTTTTTGTTATTCCAGATAAATTTGCAAATTGTTCTGTCTAAATCTTTGAAGAACTGGATTGGTATTTTGATGGGGATTGCATTAAATCTGTAGATTGCTTTTGGTAAAATGGCCATTTTTGCTATATTAATCCTGCCAATCCATGAGCATGGGAGATCTTTCCATCTTCTGAGGTCTTCTTCAATTTCTTTCCTCAGTGTCTTGAAGTCCTTATTGTACAGATCTTTTACTTGCTTGGTTAAAGTCACACCGAGGTACTTTATATTATTTGGGTCTATTATGAAGGGTGTCGTTTCCCTAATTTCTTTCTCGGCTTGTTTCTCTTTTGTATAGAGGAAGGCAACTGATTAATTTGAGTTAATTTTATACCCAGCCACTTTGCTGAAGTTGTTTATCAGCTTTTAGTAGTTCTCTGGTGGAACTTTTGGGATCACTTAAATATACTATCATATCATCTGCAAATAGTGATATTTTGACCTCTTCTTTTCCGATCTGTATCCCCTTGATCTCCTTTTGTTGTCTGATTGCTCTGGCTAGAACTTCAAGAACTATATTGAATAAGTAGGGAGAGAGTGGGCAGCCTTGTCTAGTCCCTGATTTTAGTGGGATTGCTTCAAGTTTCTCTCCATTTAGTTTAATGTTAGCAACTGGTTTGCTGTATATGGCTTTTACTATGTTTAGGTATGGGCCTTGAATTCCTATTCTTTCCAGGACTTTTATCTTGAAGGGGTGTTGAATTTTGTCAAATGCTTTCTCAGCATCTAATGAAATGATCATGTGGTTCTGTTCTTTCAGTTTGTTTATATAATGGATCACGTTGATGGTTTTCCGTATATTAAACCATCCCTGCGTGCCTGGGATGAAGCCTACTTGATCATGGTGGATGATTGTTTTGATGTGCTCTTGAATTCGGTCTGCCAGAATTTTGTTGAGTATTTTTGCGTCGATATTCATAAGGGAAATTGATTTTCAGTTCTCTTTCTTTGTTGGGTCTTTGTGTGGTTTAGGTATAAGAGTAATTGTGGCTTCATAGAAGGAATTCGGTAGTGCTCCATCTGTTTCAATTTGGTGGAATAGTTTGGATAATATTGATATGAGGTCTTCTATGAAGGTTTGATAGAATTCTGCACTAAACCCGTCTGGACCTGGGCTCTTTTTGGTTGGAAGACCTTTAATGACTGCTTCTATTTCCTTAGGAGTTATGGGGTTGTTTAACTGGTTTATCTGTTCCTGATTTAACTTCGATACCTGGTATCTGTCTAGGAAATTGTCCATTTCCTGAAGATTTTCAAGTTTTGTTGAATATAGGTTTTTATAGTAAGATCTGATGATTTTTTTAATTTCCTCTGAATCTGTAGTTATGTCTCCCTTTTCATTTCTGATTTTGTTAATTTGGACGCACTCTCTTTGTCCTCTCCTTAGTCTGGCTAAGGGTTTATCTATCTTGTTGATTTTCTCAAAGAACCAACTTTTGGTTCTGTTGATTCTTTCTATGGTCCTTTTGTTTCTACTTGGTTGATTTCAGCTCTGAGTTTGATTATTTCCTGCCTTCTACTCCTCCTGGGTGTATTTGCTTCTTTTTGTTCTAGAGCTTTTAGGTGTGCTGTCAAGCTGCTGACATATGCTCTTTCCTGTTTCTTTCTGCAGGCACTCAGCGCTATGAGTTTTCCTCTTAGCACAGCTTTCATTGTGTCCCATAAGTTTGGGTATGATGTACCTTCATTTTCATTATATTCTAAAAAGTTTTTAATTTCTTTCTTTATTTCTTCCTTGACCAGTTTATCATTGAGTAGAGCATTGTTCAATTTCCATGTATATGTGGGCATTCTTGCCTGATTGTTATTGAAGACCAGTTTTAGGCCGTGGTGGTCCGATAGCACGCATGGGATTATTTCTAACTTTCTGTACCTGTTGAGGCCCATTTTTTGACCAATTATATGGTCAATTTTGGAGAAAGTACCATGAGGAGCTGAGAAGAAGGTATATCCTTTTGCTTTAGGATAGAATGTTCTATAAATATCCGTTAAGTCCATTTGGCTCATGACTTCTCTTAGTCTGTCGACATCACTGTTTAATTTCTGTTTCCATGATCTGTCCATTGATGAGAGTGGGGTGTTGAAATCTCCCACTATTATTGTGTGAGGTGCAAAGTGTGTTTGGAGCTTTAGTAAGGTTTCTTTTACGTATGTAGGTGCCCTTGTATTTGTGGCATAGATATTTAGGATTGAGAGTTCATCTTGGTGGATTTTTCCTTTGATGAATATGAAGTGTCCTTCCTTATCTTTTTTGATGACTTTTAGTTAAAAATTGATTTTATTTGATCTTAGAATGGCTACTCCAGCTTGCTTCTTCTGACCATTTGCTTGGAAAATTGTTTTCCAGCCTTTCACTCTGAGGTAGTGTCTGTCTTTGTCTCTGAGGTGTGTTTCCTGTAGGCAGCAGAATGCAGGGTCCTCGTTGCATATCCAGTTTGTTAATCTATTTCTTTTTATTGGGGAGTTGAGGCCATTGATGTTGAGAGATATTAAGGAATAGTGATTATTGCTTCCCGTTATATTCATATTTGGATGTGAGGTTATGTTTGTGTGCTTTCACTCTGTTTGTTTTGTTGCCAAGACGATTAGTTTCTTGCTTCTTCTAGGGTATAGCTTGCCCCCTATGTTGGGCTTTACCATTTATTATCCTTTGTAGTGCTGGATTTGTAGAAAGATATTGTGTAAATTTGGTTTTGTCATGGAATATCTTGGTTTCTCCATCTATGTTAATTGAGAGTTTTGCAGGATACAGTAACCTGGGCTGGCATTTGTGTTCTCTTAGGGTCTGTATGACATCAGTCCAGGATCTTCTGGCCTTCATAGTTTCTGGCGAGAAGTCTGGTGTGATTCTGATAGGTCTGCCTTTATATGTTACTTGACCTTTTTCCCTTACTGCTTTTAATATTCTTTCTTTATTTTGTGCGTTTGGTGTTTTGACTATTATGTGACGGGAGGTGTTTCTTTTCTGGTCCAATCTATTTGGAGTTCTGTAGGCTTCTTGTATGTCTATGGGTATCTCTTTTTTTAGGTTAGGGAAGTTTTCTTCTACGATTTTGTTGAAGATATTTACTGGTCCTTTGAGCTGGGAGTCTTCACTCTCTTCTATACCTATTATCCTTAGGTTTGATCTTCTCATTGAGTCCTGGATTTCCTGTATGTTTTGGACCAGTAGCTTTTTCCGCTTTACATTATCTTTGACAGTTGAGTCAATGATTTCTATGGAATCTTCTGCTCCTGAGATTCTCTCTTCCATCTCTTGTATTCTGTTGGTGAAGCTTGTATCTACAGCTCCTTGTCTCTTCTTTTGGTTTTCTATATCCAGGGTTGTTTCCATGTGTTCTTTCTTGATTGCTTCTATTTCCATTTTTAATTCCTTCAACTGTTTGATTGTGTTTTCCTGGAATTCGTTCAGGGATTTTTGCGATTCTTTCAGGGATTTTTACGATTCCTCTCTGTAGGCTTCTACTTGTTTATTAATGTTTTCCTGTGTTTCCCTAAGGGAGTTCTTCACGTCTTTCTTGAAGCCCTCCAGCATCATGATCAAATATGATTTTGAAACTAGATCTTGCTTTTCTGGTGTGTTTGGATATTCCATGTTTGTTTTGGTGGGAGAATTGGCTCCGATGATGCCATGTAGTCTTGGTATCTGTTGCTTGTGTTCCTGCGCTTGCCTCTCGCCATCAGATTATCTCTAGTGTTACTTTGTTCTGCTATTTCTGACAGTGGCTAGACTGTCCTATAAGCCTGTGTGTCAGGAGTGCTGTAGACCTGATTTCCTCTCTTTCAGTCAGTTATGGGGACAGAGTGTTCTGCTTTCGGGCGTGTAGTTTTTCCTCTCTACAGGTCTTCAGCTGTTCCTGTGGGCCTGTGTCTTGAGTTCACCAGGCAGCTTTCTTGCAGCAGAAAAGTTGGTCTTACCTGTGGTCCCGAGGCTCAAGTTCGTGTGCGGGGTGCTGCCCACGGGCTCTTTGCGGCGGCAGCAACCTGGAAGACCTTTGCCGCCCCTTCCGGGAGCTTATGCAGCCTCAGGAGTGCCCACCTGACCAGGCGGAGAGGTCTCTTTCCCACGGGGTCTGGGAGCATAGAGCTGCTGCGGGCCGGGGTCCGCGAGTGTGGGACTTCTGGTAAACACAGGACGTGCCCGGTTCTAGAGGAATTCTGCCTCTGTGTGTCCCGATTTCAGCAGGCAGCCTTCTTGCAACAGACAAGTTGGTCTTACCTGTGGTCCCGAGGCTCAAGTTTGCTCTCGGGGTGCTGCCCACGGGCTCTCTGCAGCGGCAGCAACCAGGAAGACCTGTGCTGCCCCTTCCGGGAGCTTCAGTGCACCAGGGTTCCAGATGGCCTTTGGTCCAATTCCAACTATCTTAATCCTATCTCTCACTCATCACCCCCCATGAACTCGACCCCACCTATTCTTATCCCACACTCCCTTAATTCACCCAAAAAACTGTCCTTTTTCCCCTGCCCAAGGAGATCCATGATTCCTATAGCCTATTTCTTTGTCTAACCTTTCTAGGTCTATGAAGTGTAACTTATTATTTACTTAGCAGTTAATATGCATGTATGGTTGAATACATATTATATTGTTCTTCTAGGTCTAGATTACCTGCCTCAAGATTTTTTTTCTGGTTACATACCTTTTTCCACAAATTTCATAATGCCATTGTTTATATCAGTTGAGTCAGACTTCACTATACAAATCTACCACACTTTATTAATTTTTGGTTGAGGAATATCCACATGGTTTCAAGTTTATGGATATTATGAGTAAAGCCACGATGAATATAATTTAACAGGTGTCCTTGTGGTAGAATGGAGCATCCTATGGGTATATGCCCAAGAATAGTATGGTTGGGTCTTTTAGAAGATTGATTCCTAACTTTCTGAGAAACTGCTATATTCATTTCCATTGGAGCTGTAGAAGTTTGCACTCCAACCAACAAGAAGTTTCCCCTTGCACCACATTCTCACTAGCATGAACTGTCACTTTTACTATTACTCTTAGTCATTCTGATAGTTATAGAATAGTATTTCATGGTAGTTTTCATTTCATTTCTTTGTTGGCTAAGGAGGTTGAACGTTTCTTTATGTGTTTCTCAGCAACTCAAGATTGCTTTGTTGTAAAGTCTCTTTAGATGTGCACCCCATTTTGTAATTGGAACATCTAGTTTCTTAAGTTCTTTATATATTATGAATATTAGCCCTCTGTCAGATGGGGAGTTGGTCAAAGTCTTTTCCAATTGTATAAACTTCCGTTTCCTCCTACTGACAGTGTTCGTTGCCTTACGGAAGATTTTCAGTTTCATGAGGTAACATTTTTTTCAATTATTGATCATATTGCTGGTCTTATTAGTATTCTGTTGAGGAAATTCTCTCCTGTGCTAATGCATTCAAGACTATTTCCCACTTTTTCTTCTATAAAGTTCAGTATGTTGGGTTTTATGTTGAGCTCTTTCATCAACTGGGACTTGAGTTGTGCACAGGATGATAGACACAGTTCTATTTCTTCTTCTACATGTAAAAATCCAGTTAGAACATAAATATTGTTGAAGATGCTTTCTTTTTCCACTGTGTATTTCTAGCTTCTTCATCAAAAATAATGTGTTCACAAGTATGTAGATTTATGTCTGGGTCTTAGACTGGATCTCATTGATCAAACTGTATGCTTTAATGCCCATAACCTGTGTCTTTTTAAAATTTATATTTATTTTTACACTCCATATTTTATTCAGCTCCCGATCCATCCTCTTGACTGTACCACATCCCATACCTCCTCCCTGCTCTCCCTGCCTCCAGGAAGATGTCCCCACCCCACCCATCCCACTAGATCTCTAATGTTCCTGGGTCTTCCAGTCTCTTGAGGGTTAGGTGCATCTTCTCTGATTGAACCCAGACCTGGTATTTCTGTGCTGTATATGTGTTGGGAGTCTCATATCAGCTGGTGTATGCTGCCTACTTGGTCATCCAGTGTGTGAGAGATCTCGGGGATCCAGGTTAATTGGGACAGCTGGTCTTCCTACAGGGTCACCTTCTTCCTCAACTTCTGGCTTTTCCCTAATTCAACCAGAGGGGTCAGAAGCTTCTGTTCATTGGTTGGGTACACATATCTGCATCTGACTCTTATTATTACAGCTCTGTAATAGATCTTGAAATCAGGGATTGTAATAGGGTTGGATTTTCTTTTATTGTACTGAATCATTTTAGCTATCTGGACATAATGCTTTTCCATATGAAATTACATATTGTTCTTTTAAGGTCTGTAAAGAATTATGTTGCAATTTTTATGGAGATTTCATTAAATCTGTAGATTCTTTTAAGTAGGATGGCTATTTTTGCTATATTAATCTTACTGGTAGTATAAGCCTAGGGCATCTTTCCATCTTCTAATATTTTCTTCAGTTTCTTTCTTCAAAGATTTTAAGTTTTATTATTTTTTATTATTTGTCTTAGTTAGGGTTCTATTGCTGTGAAGAGATACAGGGCCCATAGCAACTCTTTTAATGGGAAACATTTATTTAGGGCTGGCTTACAGTTCAGAAGTTTAATCCATTATCATTGAGGCTAAAAACTTGGGAGTGAGCTGGCTGGAGAGATAGCTTAGAATTCTATATCCAGATCCAAAGGCAGCAAAACATAAAAGTGACATTTGGCATGGCTTGTGCTTCTTAAACTTCAAAGCTCCTTACCCCTCTCTGCCAGAATAAAACACTTCTTGCAAAAGAGAGAGCCACACTTGCTCCAGCAAAACCAGACTTCCTCATTTTGACACTCCAGAGTAGCCTACAAGGACCGTTTTCATTCACACTCACACATTTTATTCTGTGGCCCCCATAGTCCAACTTCAAGGGTCTATCATAGTGTCTGCACTGTTCGAAAGTTCCAGGTCTCATCTGAGGCTCATGCAATCTCCTTACTGTAATCCTCTGTAAAATCTACATGAAACTGCGGATCGCTTACTTTCAACACACAGTGACACAAAATATACATTACCATTCCAAATGGGAGAAAAGGGGACATAATATGGAAATACTAGATGAAAGTAAGACTAAAACCCAGCTAGACAAACTCTAAATTCTGAACCTCCATGTTTAATTTCAAAGCATTCTTTGGATCTCCAACTCTTTTCAAATTTATTGACTACAAAACCCATCTTTCTTTTGAGCTGTGTTTATTCCCCATTAGCAGCATGCTTTGGCAAGCATACAAGACTACTTTGACATTAACAACATCTTAGAGACTCCAAGGCAATCTACGCTTCATCCTCGCAGCTTAATACAATGACCTCTATGGATCTTCGTTCAGGGTTACCTCTGCCATAACTTAGGGGTTATTTACTTGTTTAAGTCACAGAGGGAGATTCCATAACCCTATTCTTGCACATTTATCTCTAAAGTTATAAGCATATACCCAATGTTGTCAAGATTTGTTGGTTTCCAGTATTGGGACATGGATTATTGTTCAAGTACAGTTTTACCAGCCTTTTGCTTTTGATGGTTTCCTTCAATGTTTAATCTTGGCTGTACTTGAGTTGGCTCTGTAGACCAGGCTGGCCTTAAAATCACTCTGCTACCTCCTCAACTCAAGGGCTGTTATAAAATGCATGTAGCAATACAGCTATTTTAAAGTTTTTAAAAATTCTTTTTCAAAAATTGGAAGATGAACTGGGTGGCGTCTTGCCCTGAGGTTACCACACCCTTTCCATGAAATTTTTCAATTTTTCTCCTCCTTCTTCTCTTCTTCCTCTTCTTCCTCCTCCAATTCTTCCTCTTCCTCCTTCTCATTATTATTATTTACTATTATTGTTGTTGTTGATTTAGGCTTGTTTTATACAATCCAGTCATTATCCTCCTCCCAGTTCACTCTCCAATGGTTCCTCATCCAATTCCTCCTACTGTCTCCAAAAGAAGGCTTACAAACCCCTATCCACCAGAGCTTTTCTAGGGAACCTCCAGACTGATTTCCAGAGTGGGTGTACCATCTTACAATCCCACAAAAAATGGAAGAGTGTTCTACTATCTCTACATCCTTGCCAGCATCTGCCTTTAACTGAAATTTTTATCTTAAGCCATTCTAACTGGTGTTAGGTGGAATCTCAGGATTGTTCTGATTTGCATTTCCCGGATAACTTGAGATGTTGACCACTTCTTTAGGTAATTGTTTGCTATTCCATATTCCTCAGCTGAGAATTCTTTCTTTAGCTCTGTATCCCATTTTTAATAGGGTTATTTGATTTTTCTGGAGTCTAACTACTTGAGTTATTTGTATGTATTGGACATTAGTCTTCTATCAGATGTAGGATTGGTAAATATCTTCTCCCAATCTGTTGGTGGACATTTTGTCTTAAGGACAGTGTCCATTGCCTTACAGAAGCTTTGCAATTTTACGAGGTCCCATTTGTCGACTCTTGATCTTAGAACAGTCTTAAGAAATGATCTTGAAATTAGTCTGTCATTTCCTCAGAAAATTAGACAGTTCTATCTGAGGACCCAGCTATACAACTCCTTGGCGTATACCCAAAAGATGCTCCAACATATAACAAGGAAACATGCTCCACTATGCTCATATCAGCCTTATTCATAATATCCAGAAGCTGGGAAAAAACCTACATGTCACAGAACAAAGGAATGGATACAGAAACTGTGGTATATTTGGACAATGAATAATTACTCAGCTATTGAAAACAATGACTTCATGAAAGTTTTAGGAAAATGAATGGAAGTAAAAAATATGATCCTGAATGAGGTAACCCAATCAGAAAAGGACACACACGATATGTACTCACTGAGAAGTGGATATTAATTTTAAAACTTGGCATACCCAAGATGCAATTTACAGACTACATGAAGCTCAAGAAGAAAGACAAAAGTGTGGATGTTTCAGTTCTTCTTAGAAGGGGGAACAAAATAATCACAGAATAAAATACGGACACAAAGTGTGGAGCAGAGACTGAAGGGAAGGCCATCCAGAGACTGCTACACATGGTGATCCATCCTACATGCAGTCATCAAAACCTAATCACTATTGGGAATGCCAAGAGGTGCATGCTGACAGAAGCTGTCTCCAGATAGGGTCTGTCAGAGCCTGAGAAATTCAGAGGCAAATCCTTGCAGCCAAACACTGGACTGAGAATGGGGTCCCCATCGCAGGAGTTAGAGAAAGGACTGAGGTATGTGAGGGGATTTGCAACCTCATAGGAAGAATAGGATCAACCTACTAGATACCCCAAAGCTCCCAGGGACTAAACCACCAACCAAAGAATACACATGGAGTGACCCAAGTCTCCAGTCGCATATGTAACAGAGGACAGCCTTGTTGGGCAGTAATAGGAGGAGAGGTCCTTGCTCCTATGAAGGCTTGATCTTTCATTATAGTAGAATGCCTGTTTGGGGAGGTAGGAGGGAGTGGGTAGGTAGGTTGCGGGAGCACCCTCATGGAGGCAGGGGTGTGGGGATGGAATAGAGTTTTTTTGGGGAGGAGAAACCAGGAAAGGGGATAATATTTGAAATGTAGATAAAGAGAATGTCCAAGAAAAAAAAAGAAATGGTCATTCTACCAAAAGTATTCATTAGATTCAGTGTGAGGCCCCATCAAAATTCCAGTAGATCAACAGATCTTGAATGGACAAATCTCAACTTCAAATGAAAGTAAACACACACACACACACACACACACACACACACACAGAGAGAGAGAGAGAGAGAGAGAGAGAGAGAGAGAGAGAGGTAGATATCTAAAACACTGTGATATAATAAACGTATGGTATTGGCACAAAACAGACACAGTGATAAAAAGAATTGACCTGATAAGCCAGACGCAAATTTACATACCTATGGTAGATTTCATCAAATGTCTGCATGCAGGAGAATTAAAATAGGTTTATACTTACCACCCTGTATAAAACTCAACTACAAATGCAAGAAAACTACAACAATAAGCCAGATATACTCAATATGATAGGAGAGTACGTAATGAATAACCTTGAACTCACTGACAGAAGAGAATACTTTCTGAACAAGACTCTATTAGTGAAAGTGCTAACACCAAAATTTAATAAAAATGGGACCACCTTAAACCAAGAAGCTATACATGCCAAAAGACACTGTCATTAGGCAAATCAAGAGCCTACAGAATGGGAAAAGATATTTAATCAACAATACATTCTGTAGAGGACAAATATACTAAGTACATAAAAATAAAAAAATTGGTTTTCAATAAAAATATGCAAACTTTTTCATTCTCTATGAAAATCAGTATGGAGGTTCCTCAGAAAGTTGGAAATCAATTTATCTCAAGATCTAGCTATACCACACTTCAACATAAACCCAAAGCATATTTCATCATATCAGAGAGAGACTTTCCCTACTATATTTAATGCTGCTCTATTCCCAATTACCAGAAAGTGGAAATGAGCTAGATGCCTCTCTAAAGAAGAATGGATGAATAAAATTTGATAGTTTACATATTCCAATATTACACAGTTGTTAAAGAAAATGGCATCATGTAATTTGCAGGCAAATGATGGAACTGGAAAATTAACATCCCAAGTGAGGTATCCTCGACCCAGAAAGACAAGTATGTCCTATATCACCTACACATGGATATTAGCTGTTAAGCAAATTAGAACCAAGCTTTACTGAATGTATAGAATAGAAACAATTAGACTTTTAAAACATGGAATATTTCTATATGGGAAAATATGATTTATCTTTTGCAGGGCAGAGATTTTCCTACTTACTGAAAAAATTAGGTTAAATCTGGACTTTAATTAATGTTGTTTTGAAAGGGATTGATCTCTAAGAGGTAATCCAAAGCTTGATAGAAAAGAAAATATAGAATTAAACATAGGTTCTTACATTTAACCAGAAGCAGCATATCATGGAAGACATATTCCATTGAACTTCTCATACAAAATCAGATTAATATAAGCTGACTATATCACCACTTAACTGTTTTTTCTCTTGATATAATCATTATCAACACCATACTCCAGAATGTCCTTCTATATGACTGATGTGCCAGTTATGGCAGGATTACTGAATTTATGAAACTTTATAGTATTTTATTAAGTGAAGTTTCAGTTAATTACAAAAGTACAAAATTATAATTCATTTAAATTACTTTTAAGATGTGTTACCATATTCTATGACTAAGGGAGTGCTAATATTTTTATAAATTATTTTAATTTTTATATAAAAGTATGGCACACATGGAACTCTCTATGAAGACCAAAAGAGGATGCAGGGTGAGTTGAAGATAGGGTTATAAGATGTGTGAGCCACCAAAAGTCAACAATAGGAACCAAATCTAAGTCCTTTGGACAGGCAGAAAATGCCTAGACAAGATAACCTGTGGATGTTAATCTTTGGACACAAACTAGGAAAATCAAGTTTCCTGAGAATTTCAAAAGTGTATGCTGGTCTTATATTTCTTCTGTTTTTTTGTTTTGTTTTTTTTTTTACTGTGTTTTGTTTTAAAAACAAACTTCACTGACAAATTGGGTATAAGTTCAAATACTTTGAGTTATTTAGTAATAATAATTTAACTAATTTAATAGGTAATAATTTTAATTTACAAATTTATTAGATTAATCTAGGCTTTACTCTATAAAACTTACTATATATTGATAGCTGTGTGTCCTCCTCTGTATCCTTCAAAGATGTCTGGCTTCACAGAAGTGTGTGAAGGTTTCTGATTCTATGTCAGGAAAGCACAGTACAATTTAAAGTTCCTTGTGATTTTGTGTCTATTCAGTTCTAAGGTTCTCAGTGTTAAAGAAGTCTCCATGCTACCTTTTTCATAAGGAACCTTATGTTGAAAAAATAAAAATTGACAATTTTTGAAGATTCATATGCATTTCACAATATTTTAAACCAATATCTTCTTATACACATGTCTGTCTATCCATCTATCTGCCTGTCCATCTGTCCATCCATCCGTCCATCCATCCATCTCTCTCTATCTTTCTATCATTCTATCTATCTATCTATCTATCTATCTATCTATCTATCTATCCATCCATCCATGTATCTGTCTTCTATCTCATCTATATCTTATAAGTATATATACATCTATATGTATATTTATAGTTGTGAAAATGTTATTCATTACAAACACTTGTGGTTCCACCTGTGTACAAAAATTATGTTTTAAGGCCACAAGGTGAGTAAATTAAATGCACGTGTCACTTTGCCAGATGACATGTGCCTTAGAATATTCACATCACAATAGTCCTTCAGCCTGACAACTACAGAATCCTCAGACTTCAGTAGTTTTCTAGCCACTGTAGTCACCAGTTCAGTGTCTAGAGGCAGGAAGGCAAACGAAAATTTCACATTGTTTGATAAGTTCTTCATCGCAGGCTCTACTAAAAAGGTATATATTTATATATTTGATTCTCATGATAGACTTATGGTACCATGAAGTGTTCTGTCTTGATTATTCAAGATCATATGCGATAATTCAACTCATCAGTGGTTTCTTGATAGGGTAATCATTGTAGTAATATTCAGTACCAATCTTCTACAGAAACAAAGTTATCACATGGAGAGGGGTATATTTTGTGCTACACAGGAGAATAATTTCTGTAAAGTTTTAAAAAAATGTACAAGTTAGAAGTGAGGATTATTTTATGCTCAATCCAATTACTTTCCCCCCATGGCTGTAGATTTTTATTTTAAGAAACTGGTAAATCTAACCCACAATCTAACAATTCTCTGGTTTTTAAGACATCGTTATTGTTTCCGACACACATTGTGCCCTTTGGAATCTAATGCTCAGAATTTAACACTGACTCAGATGAGACATGCACAACTTTCATGACATGATCATTAACTTAAAATTTTGTTCATGAAGCTGAGGTACTACTATTTTTTAAACATATCTTTACAATACTGCTTGATGTGTGTGATGGCAACTATTGTCTGTTCTCCTTTTGATTCATGTGAGTCATAAGTCCTTTCTAAGTGAAAGCTATGACATTTCTGTACATATTCTTTGAAAGATGTAACATATATTGTGGGATGAATTATAGTCACTTGAGTGACTATATGTTATATATGTTAAATATCCAAACTGAAAGAGCAGGGCACAATAAAGAAACCACCAAAACAGAAGCCACTCCCTTATTATAGGAAACAATTTTGTTATGAATAAGAGAGAAAAATGTTCAGAGGCACATGGAAAATTTCAGAATATAGAAAACAGAAACAGGCTTGACCAAGTCTGGGAAAAGACAAAGAAGACTATCAGAAGAGAGAATGGAGATAGCTTGGTCACGGAAAAGGACTCACAAAGAGAGGAAGGGGATTATAGCACATGTTAGGAGTTAGTATAATGAAGAAGGGGATGAGGATGTTGGAAAATGTCTGTAACCTAGATGTGGGATTTTAAATTTATACCAAGTATGATTACCCCCTTCAAGAATAAAGAAGGTCAGAATGGAAATTGATATCCTAATATGAACAAGTCAATGGAGAGCCATATGTCCCTTTTGCCACAGTCAGGGGAAATGTCTACCTTTGCTAGACAAGACCAATTTCACAAATTTTTTGATGAATGCTTGTATTTTTTTTTTTAGAGTACAGATCTGAGTTTATTGCATAGCACATAAGCTTATATACAGTGTTTGAGCTAAACCCAAGCTCCTAAATCCTTGGCCAATCATATCTCACCACACAGTCATTGTGTACCCATGACAACTCTGTCTGATGAGTTAACTCAGAAAAAAGAGGGGGGAGGGGAGTATAATTACAGATGAGGATTTACATGAAGACAGGGGAAGCAGCCACCACCCTAGCCACAGTTCCTTTCGGCTGTCTCACCAGTGTGCTGGGAGCCATCTTAGATCTAATGCCGTGTAAAGCAGATCAGGATTCTTCTAGGAGTTGCAGAAGCCTGTGGTGCCTTGCTCTCCATCCCATCCTTTCCTTCACAAGGCTGACTTCCACATCTCCCACAGGGAGGCAGAGGCAGGCAGATCTCTGTGAGTTAGAAGTCAGCTTGATCTACAAAATGAGTTTCAGGACAGCCAGGCCATTAGACAGGAAAAAAGAACTGTCTCAAAGTGGGAAAAAGTACTTTTCTATCCTTAGTCACATCCCCACAAGTCTTGCCCTGGCTCACTTTGCTCCATGTGTGTCTTCATGGAAACTCCCTTGGCAACTTGCCAGGGCAATTCCTCATGGTCCATCATCTTCTTCATGGTGACTTCTTTTTCCTCTCCTTTCAGCTTTCTCTCATATCTCCCACCCCCATCTCTTTGAGATAATGCTTGTATTTTTTAATTTTTCCTTTTATTGTTCTTGTTGTTTTTTTGTTTGTAACTATCAGGAATCTTTCTTTCTTGTGTCTTGAACTGGACCAAGCCTGGCAATTGAGATAACCCGATTATTTTCAGCACATCTACTGTTGGGAGCGGCTAAAGATAGCACTGACATCTAGTGGTCGTTTGTGGTATACAACCATTAAGGCCGTGTCCCTGGCCTTCCTCTGGCATTTACAAGGCCAAGGTGATATACATGCTAATAAGGTATCTCATACTGCACCAATCCCCAGAGGATAAATTTACAGTCACTGTCTGTCTTGTATTTAAGGTGAGTGCCTTTGTTCCTCGGGGTCCCCATATCAACAATTAGGTGTTCCTCCAATAAAGGCTGCTGAGAAAAATCTGACGGTGTTGTTTGTTCCTTGCTGGTCAGGGTGGGCGCAACAATCTACAATGTTAGCTCACAAAGGTTTACTTATAGCATTTTCTCAGAGTATCATATCTGATATGTGACATAATATATATCTACATTAGGATTTATAAAAGTTTCAAAAAATCAGTTGTAAAGTAGCAATGCAATAATTTTATTGGAGGGTATCACTACAAGTTTAGGAACTGAATTAGTGTTGTAGCATTTAGAGTTTGAGAACCATTGCTCTATATCCTACCAACTACACTTCTTCAAACTATTCCCATGACACTTCTGAAAAGGGTCCCATTTCTGAAAAGATCCTACTTCTTCAATACGTTCCCAATAGTTCCCTTCATCCATGACATAGTTTCTGTTACATTTTAAAGCTGTCTATAGCTCAACAGAATCATGCTTGGAAAACTGAGTCTGCATTTTAACTCCGTTCACCCTTTGAAATACAGTATGAACATTGGTTTTTAACTTATCCACTGAACACTTGTTCTCTAGGTGGAGCTCTGCATCAGGAGAATTTTTTTTTCTCCAATATGGACACGACTAAGGAGGAAGATGTAGGAGAAGAAAATCAAACCGTGGTTTGCCAAGGTGCTGCGGTTATCTGAAGAGGCTGGAAAAGAAAGAAACGATATCTGACCTGTTCAATGACATTTTGGTGGTATCCAGTAAACTGTAAGTATACACATCATGCTTTGCTTACTATAAGAGGCTACTCAGTGGAAAGGCCTTAAGGCACAAAACTGTTTATAACTTCCTTTATTTTTGAGATTATAATTACGTTACATTCTCCTTCTTTTTCCTCGTCCATGTCCTTCCACATCCTTCCATATACCCCTCTTTGTTCTCTTTTGAAATCATGGCTTTCTGGTTTTTTTTATTACTCATTCTTACTCATTATTTTATATGTAAGCTAACATAAGATAAACATATATAATAGATATGCATGGATACATATATATGTACAGTTTCTAAGCAATTAAATATAACCTACTCAGTCAGTATAATATTGCTTGTATTTGTGTTTTCAGTAATGTGTATTTGGTATTAGATAGGCAATCTAATTGACAATCCTAGGGGAGATTTCTCTTACTCTCAAGCTTCCTTAGTGGCATATACTTCTTTGAGTAGGGTTGATGCTTACTGGACTATTCCTATATATTTCTCAGTTTGTTTTGACACATTCTTTGGACACATTTAAAAAATTAATTAATTAAGGTACTACTCTGCTGTTTGAATCTGGTGAAAGATTAGCGACAAACTTCAAAGGAGACAGTTATGCAGACATGTGCCCACATTTCTAGCATTTTTTAAAAACTAACTTAGGAGTATTACAACTGGTAATACTTTCCACCAGGAAAGAGAGCATTCTTCTTCAAAAGAAGGGAGGGCAAGGCCAGGCAGTTCCCCAGAAAGCAAGAGCGGATAACTCCCCACAAGGGAGAGGGCATGAGGACTAGCTTGACGGTTCTACTCCAAGGGAAACCCAGATAAACACTGGCAAATGCAGGATGCTGGGGTATTCTCAAGTTGTCCTCACTTCCTGTTTAGCATTCTAGGGTTTGGAAACCAGCAGGATATACAGAACCAGTACAGCACTGAACAGAATCTGATGGCAGCATGAAGAAGCCAAGAAAGGCGCTGCCTGGCAGTCCTCAGGCCTCCTTGACTCCCGCACAACAGGTTCTGTGTCCAGGTGTGCGTCCATGATCACACAGGTTATGCAGAAGGTTGCTAAGCATCAAAAGGAGAGCCATTTGCGTCACAGGACTGCAGAACAAGGTTCCCAAGAACAATATGACTAAAATACGAGGACCTGTTGTGCTCAAGCAGGTCCTAAGAGGCGGACCCCAAGGCCTGCAAGCTGTCTTGGACACCAGTGCTATCTTTGCCATTACTGCCACTGTCACCTCTAGCCAGGTTGTCCCGCTGATAGGCCTCTTCGGAACCAGGAAGTGTGCTACCCTGATTCTCCTTGGAACCAAAAACGACATATCCGCCTTTCTTCAGCTCCAGTTGCCTTCTCAGCTCATCTGCCATCTGTGAGAGATCTCGCTTCAGAGCATATGCATCTTCGCCATCTGCATAGTACTTGGGCTCCACCTCACTAACCTGGAAGTTCAGGGTGCTGGAACAGAGGTGCAAGGCTGCTCAGTTGCTCTTCCTGGCATGCAGGGAGACATACTTTGCACTGAAGTCCTCTATCATGGCCTGGGAGGCCTGGTCCATTAGCTTCTTGGCCAGGGCAAAGCTTAGGTGGCAGCGCTTCACAGCCAGTGGGGTGATGTGTCCATGAGGGACGTTATCAGGATCCTCTTTCATTTTGGCCAGAACATAACCCACAATCTTCCCAACCTCATCCTCAGCAATGTAGGAGAGCTGGGCCACGAGAGGCCATGATAGTAGTACTTCATCGGGTAGTTCTCGGGCAGGCAGAGCAGGTTGCAGTGTTGTATGTTTATCAGGTCATATGGCCGAGCCCAGCAGATGCTCATATTGGCGGCAGAAAAGCCTATCAGACTCGGGAGAATCAGAGAGGATGCCACAGAGCACAAGCGACACCAGCACCATTTGCTTTAAGACACCTGGGTTATCCAAACGGAACTCATACGAGATGAGGAAGATCTCTCACTATCTTCCATTTCGTTTCGGCGATGCTGTACAGAACTTTGTATATCTTCATGCAAGTGGGGTCCTAGTCGTGTCCGAAGTAAATGATGACCACGCAGTCCTCCTCTGAAAGGATTGGCCGGTCTACCTGCCAGCCATTGTGTAGATGCGGAAGCATGTACAACATTTTGGACGCACTTGCACAGCATGACCTCGCGAGCTACCTCTAACCTCGTGTGAGCCCACAGTGCCGGATCAATGGGCAAAGCACCAGTGTGCTTTATGTTTTCATCTGCGATGTTCAAGACTCCACAAGATCCATGGGGCAGGACAGAGGTGCATTGTCCTAGAAGAATGTGAACAAGACAAGATCTTATTTATCCTACACATTCTTCTTCCCAAAATGATCTGATTTTATCTGTGTCTTAAAAGTACACAGATCTATCTCTTCCCAATAATATTGTGTAGTATAATTAAATTTGAAAAATACTTTATATACTCCCACATTTTCTTAAAAATTAGTATTTAATTGAATGATGAAAAGTTACTCATGCAATACTCAAGTATTTGAATGTCTCTGCAGAAGAATATCACTGGTTTTTATAGTCAATTAAAAAGGACTGGTGTCATTAGACCATCAGAGTCAGGTATAATTTTCAGAGTTCAGGAAAATTTCAAATTTGCATTCTAATCTTTCATGAGAAGATGTGCTCATGGCATATTGATATTATATTGAGTGTAGTTGATGGAATCACAGGGATTGTGTAGCATGTGCCTTCTGCTCTAATCAAACATACACTAAAATTCGAATTTTTTTCCACATGAAAAGTTCATGCATACTCCATATTTGGGCTCTTTTCATTCTTCTATCCAAATTCTTAGTGTCATCACACAGTTGACTCAAATAACACAAACACAAGTTTTATGAGCATTCTAGGCTCTGTGACTTTGCTCTTTACATGGAAAAGCATTTGTCATAGACTCTGACAAAAGAGAAGATCACCTTTTGTTCTCTGAATGTTTTCTATTCCTCCGGTAAAATCTCAAAAGTTTGTTATTTAATACTTAGGGTTTCTCTCTTATCAAATATGAGAAATATTATATTTAGGGATGGTAAAGTGTCACATGACAGCACAGCAGTACAAAAATTAGGTCATTTAGAGGTGGAATCATGTAGAGACTGCCAAATATACCTATACCATAATTGATGACCACAGACGTAAGATATTTTTATGCATAATAACCTTAAAAATCTTACCATTTATCATGACTCTACTATTTTTCAATTTCACAGTTCCATGGGACAGACCATTTGGTGGTATTTCTTTCTACAAAGGTATTTTACTTTTGTTAATATTTTAATTCTTTGGTGATATAGGAATGGTAGTATGTGCTTCGATATATATATATATATATATGTATATATATATGTATATATATATATATACACATTTGATAATCTGTCTCGAAATCAGTTGTTAATTAGATGGTCAATGGAAAATGCTTTGCATTCTCCTGTCCATTCATTATTTTATTTAATTTGGTGGAAGTTCTGCATTTATTATTTCCTCTTCGTATTAGAGTAAACAGTACTCTCAAGTCTTATTTTAAGTTCCACTAAGTAGATGTCACTCTATCATACACATTCCAACCATCTGCTGCTTCCTCCTTTGAGGTCAAGCAAATTTCTATTCTTCTGTTTGTTTCAGGCACATCATTTTGAGGACTGGCTATACTACTTAGGTCAATGTGTTATTACCTGACTATATCTGTTTCTGAAACATTTTTCACTATTCACCAGTCAAATAATGAATATTGCTGAACTTATTTTCTTATATTGAAAGCTAAGATGATTCTGAAAAAATATTAGCAGGGATTAGCTTGAAATATGCTCCTAATTAATCTTGCTGTACTGTATATTTTTGTTGCATTTCACAGATCCATTCGTGAAGCCAAGAAACACAACAAAATGGAACTTCCCATGCGGATATTCACTGAGAACATTGCAGGCTGTGACACTGTATGTGAATACAAAACCAAAACTAATATTCCATGTTCATGACTAGGAGAGAGGCAGTTTGTAAAGTAATGGAAGATGGAGACATAAGAAGAGCATGGATGGGGAGAGCAGGACAGAGGGAGAGAGGACAGAGGGACAGAGAGACTGAGGGAGAGAATTTAGACAGTATTGTGTGGAACTAATTAAATTATTTTACATTAAATTATATTAAATTATATCTGTAGTCAATGCAGACATAGGACTCTCATATGTGATGTGTAGAGAGCAACATGAAACAAGACTGATTCATGTACTAGAGATCCAAAAAGAGGAAATACTTTTTGTTAAATCACTGAAAATTGAACCAAGTATTTCCAACAGCATATATTTCCAAGTGGAGTATTATTAGTACAATTAAACTGCTCCCTCCTGAATCCTTATTGCTTATATATAAACTTGTGTGTTGTTTCCTCTATTCCTTATTCATTTTAAAATATTTATGTCTAGAAAACAATTTTTATTATATAATATTATCATAAAGCATTATTGATATACCTAAGTGTTATAACCATAACACTCCATACCTAACTGTTCAATGATATATTAGCTCTTTATCTCCATTCCTAAGTGTTCAATGACATATTAGCTCTTTATCTCCATTCTGTGCTCTTTCTCTAAGTCTCTTACTATGCATCCTTATACCTTCCTCTGAATACCAGCTACAAAGTCATGGCTTTCATCCTCATGTTTATTTGAATAATCTAGTCATGAGGGTAGCTTTGCATGTGGTTCTGTTCAGAAATTACCTTTATAAATTTAACAGTGGTGTGTGTGTGTGTGTGTGTGTGTGTGTGTGTGTGTGTGTGTGTGTGTGTGTGTGTTCATCTTTGTGTATGGTGTTTAGGATAAAACTCACAACCTCACAATACTATACAGTAGTTCTATCATTGAGATAAACATAAATATCTATTGAATAATTGTCTACTTTTCTCAGGCTTATATTATTGTTCACTTCCCAGTATTGGGTTTAGTGCAGATCAAAAATTTAACTACTATGTAACATGTAGACATTTCCTACTGTAAAGCAGAATATACTGTGACTCAGGGATCACCACCTCTCTGCCTTTCATAAATGCTAATGGGTACACCTAGAGTCAGTGTTCTAACATGTCACTGTGGACACTGCACTCGACTTACAAAGGGCACTATAATGAAGATATTTTAGATCACCAAGCAATTTCTTACTCATACCAGGTCCACGTTACACAAAACAGTAACTAAAAATAGTATAAAATAGATTTTGAGTCAGTGACATAAATCAGGGAACACTCATTAGTTTGGCTGAACCATATATGTCCTCAGGACAGAGAAGAGCAGAAGAGCAGAATGTCCCATAGGGAAATGGTCTCTTGCCTCTGCTGTTTGACTTTAGCTGTGGCAAATGCTCAGCGTTGTACACTTTTGTGACTTAGATCCATTTGCTTCAACATGAACATTTTTACTAATTCTCTCCCATGACTCTAGTGCTTTAATATTTTATCCTACCATAATTATTAAAAACCTTTCATGTAGTTCAGAAGATTGGTAATAGATAATTATAACTTTTATTCATGTTATATGTTTATATCCTTTCTGTCTTTGAAGAGATATTATCAGATCATCAAAACATTCTTCTACCTTTCTTAGATATCTTCCCTTATTTTCTTTCTTCATATTCTCTAGTCAGTATTCAGAAATAATTCTTCATATATATTTTATATATATATCAATTTTTAGTAGTTTTCATTGATTTTTTTGTTTATACTTTAGCCTCTTCTTTTATCGTTTGAAAATTCTTTGAATCATCAATGTATTTCATTACACTTAAGATAAACCTGTAAAGTTTTTCTATGGATAAATTAGGAAAATGTTTTAATCCTATTTTTATATTAGGATTTTTCCGCCTAATTTTTGTTTTTTCTTTATTCTTAAGATTGAATGTAGATCTCTCAGATACTTCTTATATTTTAAAATAGATAGATGCAGATGATTTTAGAATTATCTTTATTCGATAATTTCGTGTAAGTATAGAAATGCCAAATCCCCCGCACAATCACACGATATCCCCAAACCTTTCCCTATATTCATGTTCTTTCCTTTTCTTGACTCTAATAATTACCAATGTATAAAATATTGACTTTTGGTCTTAGCATTGTATAGAAAACAACTGCACTGTCCTCATGAGTCAATGCTTATGCCATGGCTGGGGGACAGTATTTTACTACATGCCTCCATGATTTTAGTAATCTGTTTTAAAATTCATACCTTGTTACTGATAGTATCACCTCACTGTTGCACATTTAGTCTATTAATATGTAATTTCAATATTTACAGTTATTATTTCTATCTGAACATATAGGCAAATATATTTACGTTAAATTTTTTTTATTTGTCTTTGAAAAATTAAAACATTTTATTCCTCATAGAAGGAGCATGTGAACTATCCTAAGGTTGATCTTCTCTCTTAAGAATTGTTTACCTTTCTGTGGTTCATCATGAGTCAAGAAATACTTTAGCATATATAATAAAACTACCAGTTCTATTTTAGTTTTCATGCTTTACAAATGTTATTTGTAGAAATATTTTATTTAAAAAGTCTCTTTGTCTTGAAATCTGTTTTACAAACAAAATCACCATCAGAAAGAGATGTACACATCTTTGCAACCATTAATTAGACATTAATATGTTTCTAATGCTGTGAAAACAAAATGTTTACAATAATGTGAATTAAAGTCCCGTGTGAATTATTACTCTATCTCATGTGCAGAATTCTTCATAATAAAACTTTGTTATCTTAAAATTATACCAATGTTTTCAGACATTCATCAAAATATCAGAAGCTTTACTTTTCTTTAAATGTTCAATGCTTCCATGTGTGTGTGCGTCTGTCTCTATGTGTGTGTGTGTGTGTGTGTGTGTGTGTGTGTGTGTGTGTTCCTATGAGTATGTGGTTTATGAATATATGTACATATTTCAATGTGCCATATTGGTGTAAGAAGGAAACTTGCAGGTGATTATTTCCTTCTGGCATGTATGATTTCTGAGCCCTGATCTATATTTTCACCCATAGGTGATTAATTTTACATTCTGAACAAAAACTTAAATTTGTTCCTTTATTGTTACATTCCAACCACAAGATCAGAGCTGGTTTTTTTTTTCATATTCTAAGATGCTTTTGCATAATTGTTAGCCTCTGCATAAAAAGATACAAAGTCAGTTAGTGTAAGTTGTCCTTTTCATAAAATTCTACTAAGCTGACATGTAACATTGGGGTCTTGGATGAATCATCAGAAGCACTCAAACATACACACAAACACACACACACGCACACATACACACACACAGGCACACACACATGCAAACACACCACAGACACAGACACACTCACTCATATTATTTTCAAAGTAATAGATTATGCATAGCAGTTGATTAATAAAAAGTAAAAATTAAAAAGTAATGAATGAAACCTTTGTAAAAGAGATGGCTTGTGAAGTGGTTTTCTTAGGTTTGGGTTCATGGTTGTTATGGATAGGGAGAGAGCACATGTGCTGTGTTTCTCATTTAAGGGACTGAAACAGATACTTACAGATAGATACTTACAATCCTCATCAAAGATAACTGATAATATAGATACTAACTTCATAAAAATATACTTATGTACTCACTGTCTGGTTATTTATTAGATTTCCAGTACATCAGTGGTTTCTTGTCCGATTACTATGCTTTGATTTCATGCTATATTCTTGCTGCTGTCTTCCTTGGTCTCTGGAGCAGATCCTAAATGTGAGAGGCAGTAGAGAGCTAACAAGTACCTTGTTTTTTCCTGGGAGTGTTAAGAAATGGGGTCTTGTTTCTAATATATTCATTTTGGATCCCTAGATCTATCACCATAAAAGAATTCAACACTCTATATCTGTATGCCATCTAAGTATTTACAAACCCTGATATGATAAGAGTGCTCACTAATTTTAATTTTTATAAAAATAATTGTGCTGCTTCCCAACCTCATTTTCCTAGAACTGTGCATATGAAGCACATGGAAGTAAGGCTGTAATGATGGAAGTCCAGTTGGAGAGGAAGCAAACGTCTCTGCTCTCTTTTTAAGTGTCCTCCCTGACTACGTTCTGCCATAATGAAAGAGAAATCAGGATGCTGAGCTCTAGCACCCATGGCTTCTCAGTCCTTTATCATACACAACCTGTTACAGTTACGTTTGATTTTTCAGTACCCAAGAACTAAATTCTAATATAAATATGTTAGACTGAGTGTCTTCCAGACTTAGCCTATGGGAAGAAAATGAGTTCTACATTAGAGGAGTTGTTACAGATTATAAATTGTAAATAATGATTAGATCATATTAATGTTGTATTCATGAGCTTTCAGGTTATTTTATAGCATTTTTCTCTCTGTGCATTCAATACCCTCTGTATGTGACAGCAACAAACTTTGATATGGTGAATGACATAATAAGCAATGTACTACCAATGATAAGAAAGCATGTAAGTTACTTTCAATCTATTTTGAGTTAAAATTGAATTTTGCTTTTGAGATTCACATAAGTGGAAATGTGTAAATACAGATGAAATTAGATCATGATACATTTACAAATCATATTTTACAAAAGGCTCCTTTTTTATTTTATTTGTTAGGTATAAATTTCTTTCTATTTTTTTTTTATTAACTTGAGTATTTCTTATTTACATTTTGAGTGTTATTCCCTTTCCCGGTTTAAGGCCCAACATCCCCCTAACCCCTCCCTCTCCCCTTCTTTATGGGTGTTCCACTCCCCATCCTCCCCCCATTGCCACTCTCCCCGCAACAATCACGTTCACTGGGGGTTCAGTCTTAGCAAGACCCAGGGCTTCCCCTTACACTAGTGATCTTACTAGGATATTCAATGCTACCTATGAGGTCAGAGTCCAGGGTCAGTCCATGTATAGTCTTTAGGTAGTGGCTTAGTCCCTGGAAGCTCTGGTTGCTTGGCATTGTTGTTCATATGGGGTCTCGAGCCCCTTCAAGCTTTCCAGTTCTTTCTCTGATTCCTTCAACGGGGGTCCTGTTCTCAGTTCAGTGGTTTGCTGCTGGCAATCACCTATGTATATGCTGTATTCTGGCAGTGTCTCTCAGGAGAGATCTACATCCGGCTCCTGTCTGCCTGCACTTCATTGCTTCATCCATCTTATCTAATTGGGTGGCTATGTATGGGCCACATGTGGGGCAGGTTCTGAATGGGTGTTCCTTCTGTCTCTGTTTTAATCTTTGCCTCTCTATTCCCTGCCAAGGGTATTCTTGTTCCCCTTTTAAAGAAGGAGTGAAGATTTCACATTTTGATCATCCGTCTTGAGTTTCATGTGTTCTAGGCATCTAGGGTAATTCAAGCATTTGGGCTAATAGCCACTTATCAATGAGTGCATACCATGTGTGTCTTTCTGTGATTGGGTTACCTCACTCAGGATGATATTTTCCAGTTCCAACCATTTGCCTACGAATTTCATAAAGTCATTGTTTTTGATAGCTGAGTAATATTCCATTGTGTAGATGTACCACATTTTCTGTATTCATTCTTCTGTTGAAGGGCATCTGGGTTCTTTCCAGTTTCTGGCTCTTATAAATAAGGCTGATATGAACATAGTGGAGCACGTGTCTTTTTTATATGTTGGGGCATCTTTTGGGTATATGCCCAAGAAAGGTATAGCTGGATCCTCAGGCAGTTCAATGTCCAATTTTCCGAGGAACCTCCAGACTGATTTCCAGAATCATCGTACCAGTCTGCAATCCCACCAACAATGGAGGAGTGTTCCTCTTTCTCCACATCCTCGCCACCATTTGCTGTCACCTGAGTTTTTGTACTTAGCCATTCTCACTGGTGTGAGGTGAAATCTCAGGGTTGTTTTGATTTGCATTTCCCTTATGACTAAAGATGTTGAACATTTCTTTAGGTGTTTCTCAGCCATTCGTCATTCCTCAGCTGTGAATTCTTTGTTTAGCTCTGAACCCCATTTTTAATAGGGTTATTTGTCTCCCTGCGGTCTAACTTCTTGAGTTCTTTGTATATTTTGGATATAAGGCCTCTATCTGTTGTAGGATTGGTAAAGATCTTTTCCCTGTTGGTTGCCGTTTTGTCCAAACCACAGTGTCCTTTGCCTTTTAGAAGCTTTGCAGTTTTATGAGATCCCATTTGTCAATTCTTGATCTTAGAGCATAAGCCATTGGTGTTTTGTTCACGAAATTTTTTCCGGTGCTCATGTGTTTGAGATGCTGCCCTAGTATTTCTTCTTTTAGTTTGAGCGTATCTGGTTTGATGTGGAGGTCCTTGAAACACTTGGACTTAAACTTTGTACAGGGTGATAAGCATGGATCGATGTGCATTCTTCTACATGTTGACCTCCAGTTGAACCACCACCATTTGCTGAATATGCTATCTTTTTTCCATTGGATGGTTGTGTCTCCTTTGTCAAAAATCAAGTGCCCATAGGTGTGTGGGTTCATTTCTGGTTCTTCAATTCTGTTCCATTGGTCTATCTGTCTGTCTCTGTACCAATACCATCCAGTTTTTATCACTATTGCTTTGTAATACTGCTTGAGTTCATGGATAGTGATTCCCCCTGAAGTCCTTTTATTTTTGAGGATAGTTTTAGCTATTCTGGGTTTTTTGTTATTCCAGATAAATTTGCCAATTGTTCTGTCTAACTCTTCGAAGAATTGGATTGGTATTTTCATGGGGATTGCATTGAATCTGTAGATCGCTTTTGGTAAAATGGCCATTTTTTCTATATTAATCCTGCCGATCCATGAGCATGGGAGATCTTTCCATCTTCTGAGGTTTTCCTCAATTTCTTTCTTCAGAGTCTTGAAGTTCTTATTGTACAGATCTTTTACTTGCTTGGTTAAAGTCACACTGAGGTACTTTATATTATTTGAGTCTATTATGAAGAGTGTCATTTCCCTAATTTCTGTCTCGGTTTGTTTCTCTTTTGTATAGAGGAAGGCTACTGATTTATTTGAGTTAATTTTATACCCACCACTTTGCTGAGGTTGTTTATCAGCTTTAGTAGTTCTCTGGTGGATCTTTGGGATCACTTAAATATACTATCATATCATCTGCAAATAGTGATATTTTGACTTCTCCTTTTCCGATCTGTATCCCCTTGACCTCCTTTTGTTGTCTGATTGCTCTGGCTAGAACTTCAAGAACTATATTGAATAAGTAGGGAGAGAGTGGGCAGCCTTGTCTAGTCCCTGATTTCAGTGGGATTGCTTCAAGTTTCTCTCCATTTAGTTTAATGTTAGCAACTGGTTTGCTGTATATGGCTTTTACTATGTAGTTTAGGTATGGGCCTTGAATTCCTATTCTTTCCAGGACTTTTACAATGAAGGGGTGTTGAATTTTGTCAAATGCTTTCTCAGCATCTAATGAAATAATCATGGGGTTTTGTTCTTTCAGTTTGTTTATATAATGGATCACGTTGATGGTTTTCCGTATATTAAACCATCCCTGCATGCCTGGGATGAAGCCTACTTGATCATGGTGGGTGATTGTTTTGATGTGCTCTTGGATTCGGTTTGCCAGAATTTTATTGAGTATTTTTGCATCGATATTCATAAGGGAAATTGGTGTGAAGTTCTCTTTCTTTGTTGGGTCTTTGTGTGGTTTAGGTATAAGAGTAATTGTGGCTTCATAGAAGGAATTCGGTAGTGCTCCATCTGTTTCAATTTGGTGGAATAGTTTGGATAGTATTGGTATGAGGTCTTCTATGAAGGTCTGATAGAATTCTGCACTAAACCAGTCTGGACCCAGGCTCTTTTTGGTTGGAAGACCTTTAATGACTGCTTCTATTTCCTTAGGAGTTATGGGGTTGTTTAACTGGTTTATCTGTTCCTGATTTAACTTCGGTACCTGGTATCTGTCTAGTAAACTGTCCATTTCCTGCAGATTTTCAAGTTTTGTTGAATATAGGCTTTTGTAGTATGATCTGATGATTTTTTGAATTTCCTCTGAATCTGTAGTTATCTCTCCCTTTTCATTTCTGATTTTGTTAATTTGGACACACTCTCTGAGTCCTCTCGTTAGTCTGGCTAAGGGTTTATCTATCTTGTTGATTTTCTCAAAAACCAACTTTTGGTTCTGTTGATTCTTTCTATGGTCCTTTTTGTTTCTACTTGGTTGATTTCAGCTCTGAGTTTGATTATTTCCTGCCTTCTACTCCTCCTGGGTGTATTTGCTTCTTTTTGTTCTAGAGCTTTTAGGTGTGCTGTCAAGCTGCTGACATATGCTCTTTCCTGTTTCTTTCTGCAGGCCCTCAGCGCTATGAGTTTTCCTCTTAGCACAGCTTTCATTGTGTCCCATAAGTTTGGGTATGTTGTACCTTCATTTTCATTAAATTCTAAGAAGTCTTTCATGTCCTTCTTTATTTCTTCCTTGACCAGGTTATCATTGAGTAGAGCATTGTTCAATTTCCACTTGTATGTGGGCATTCTTCCCTTATTGTTATTGAAGACCAGTTTTAGGCCATGGTGATCTGATAGCACGCATGGGATTATTTCTATCTTTCTGTACCTGTTGAGGCCCGTTTTTTGACCAATTATATGGTCAGTTTTGGAGAAAGTACCATGAGGAGCTGAAAAGAAGGTATATCCTTTTGCTTTAGGATAGAATGTTCTATAAATATCTGTTAAGTCCATTTGGTTCATGACTTCTCTTAGACTGTCTACGTCTCTGTTTAATTACTGTTTCCATGATCTGTCCATTGATGAGAGTGGGGTGTTGAAATCTCCTACTATTATTGTGTGAGGTGCAATGTGTGTTTTGAGCTTTACAATGGTTTCTTTTACGTATATAGGTGCCCTTGTTTTTGGGGCATAAATATTTAGGATTGAGAGTTCATCTTGGTGGATTTTTCCTTTGATGAATATGAAGTGTCCTTCCTTATCTTTTTTGATGACTTTTAGTTGAAAATTGATTTTATTTGATATTAGAATGGCTACTCCAGCTTGCTTCTTCTGACCATTTGCTTGGAAAGTTGTTTTCCAGCCTTTCACTCTGAGGTAGTGTCTATCTTTGTCTCTGAGGTGTGTTTCCTGTAGGCAGCAGAATGCAGGGTCCTCGTTGCATATCCAGTTTGTTAATCTATGTCTTTTTATTGGGGAGTTGAGGCCATTGATGTTAAGAGATATTAAGGAATAGTGATTATTGCTTCCTGTTACATTCATATTTGGATGTGAGGTTATGTTTGTGTGCTTTCCTCTCTTTGTTTTGTTGTCAAGATGATTAGTTTCTTGCTTCTTCTAGGGTGTAGCTTGACTCCTTATGTTGGGCTTTGCCATTTATTATCCTTTGTAGTGCTGGATTTGTAGAAAGATATTGTGTAAATTTGGTTTTGCCATGGAATATCTTGGTTTCTCCATCTATGTTAATTGAGAGTTTTGTAGGATACAGTAACCTGGGCTGGCTTTTGTGTTCTCTTAGGGTCTGTATGACATCTGTCCAGTATCTTATGGCTTTCTTAGTTTCTGGCATAATGTCTGGTGTGATTCTGATAGGTCTGCCTTTATATGTTACTTGACCTTTTTCCCTTACTGCTTTTAATATTCTTTCTTTATTTTTTGCGTTTGGTGTTTTGACTATTATGTGACGGGAGTAGTTTCTTTTCTGGTCCAATCTATTTGGAGTTCTGTAGGCTTCTTATATGCTTATGGGTATCTCTTTCTTTACGTTACAGAAGTTTTCTTCTATGATTTTGTTGAAGATATTTACTGGTCCTTAGAGCTGGGAGTCTTCACTCTCTTCTATACCTATTATCCTTAGGTTTGATCTTCTCATTGAGTCCTGGATTTCCTGTATGTTTTGGACCAGTAGCTTTTTCTGCTTTACATTATCTTTGACAGTTGTGTTGATGATTTCTATGGAATCTTCTGCTCTTGAGATTCTCTCTTCTATCTCTTGTATTCTGTTGGTGAAGCTTATATCTATGGCTCCTTGTCTCTTCTTTTGGTTTTCTATATCCAGGATTATTTCCATGTGTTCTTTCTTGATTGCTTCTATTTCCATTTTTAATTCCTTCAACTGTTTGATTGTGTTTTCCTGGAATTCTTTCAGGGATTTTTGCGATTCCTCTCTGTAGGCTTCTACTTGTTTATTTATGTTTTCCTGTGTTTCTCTAAGGGAGTTTGTCACGTCTTTCTTGAAGCCCTCCAGCATCATGATCAAATATGATTTTGAAACTAGATCTTGCTTTTCTGGTGTGTTTGGATATTCCGTGTTTGCTTTGGTGGGAGAATTGGGCTCCGATGATGCCATGTAGTCTTGGTTTCTGTTGCTTGTGTTCCTGCGCTTGCCTCTCGCCATCAGATTATCTCTAGTGTTACTTGCTACTTATATCTGACAGTGGCTAGACTGTCCTATAAGCCTGTGTGTCACGGGTGCCGAAGACCTGTTTTCCTGTTTTCTTTCAGCCAGTTATGGGAACAGAGTGTTCTGCTTTCGGGCGTGTAGTTTTTCCTATCTACAGGTCTTCCTGTTTCTGTGGGCCTTTGTCCTGTGTTCATTAGTCAGGTCACTTGGAGTAGGAAATTTTTGTCTTACCTGTGGTTCCGAGGCTCAAGTTTGCTCGTGGGTTGTTGCTTATGAGCTCTCCGTGGGGTCAGCAACCAGGAAGATCTGCGCTGCCCTTTCCGGTAGCTTCCGTGCACCAGGGTTCCCGATGGCGTTTGGTGTTTTCCTCTGGAATCAGTAATGTGGGCAGAGTGTAGTCTCTTCTGGTTTCCCAGGTGTGTCTGCCTCTCTGAAGGTTTTGCTCTCCCTCCCACGGGATTTGGGTGCAGAGAACTTTTTAGCTGGTCGGTCTCTTCAGGTTCAGGTGGTGTCTCAGACGCAGGGGACCTGCTGCTGCTGTGGCCTTATCCAAGGGAACCCAGAGGCCATGTCCAGTTTCCACTTGGGCCAGGGATGTGGGCAGGTATGAGCAGTGTTGGTGGTCTCTTCCACTCTGCAGTCTCAGGAGTGCCCACCTGTCCAGGTGGTGAGGTCTCTCTCCCACGGGGTTTGGGAGCAGTGAGCTGCTGCGGGCAGGGATCCGCAGGTTTGGGAATCCCACTAAAACCAACTGGCATCTTTTTAATCAGAATTTATTGAAGACATAATAATAGTCCTTTGAGTAACAGTTTTTCTTGAATTCGTGTCTAGTTTTATGTGAAATGAAAGTCATAGCCCAATGGTTTGAGCTGTATGTGTAGTTTCACTAGATAATACATATCCACTGTAATAAACTGTGATTAATTTGTCATGTGCTCATACCTAATTTAAAGGATGCCAATGTTAGAGGGAATATTTTTCTTTCTTTCTTTTTTTTTTAATTAGACTATACTGCCTATTTGGTATGTAATTCTGTAGTCTTTCCCATTTCTTCCTGTTTTTATTTCTCTTGTGTGGATGTGTAAGTGTACATGTTCTAGTGTATTTATTTTTAACTTTTAATAAATCTTTAATGAATGAGTCTACATTTCTATGTCTTTTCTGCATACATATCTGTGTATATATTGTCTTTCTATTTTTAAATATGCATGTGTATCTCTTTGTAACTGTGTGTGTGTGTGTTTCTCTGTGTTTATGCATCCCTGTCTATCTCTTTCTGTAATTTTGTACAATGAGAATCCACATGTCAGTCTGCCTCTCTAACTTTATGCCCCTCTACCTCTGTCTGCCTCTCTCTTTCACTCTCTTTCTCTTTCTGTTTCATTATCACCTCTCCATGTATGTTTGTGTGTAAATGGGTATTTGGTGGTGTGTCTGCTTGAGTGCTTTTTGTCTGCAAGTTTAACACTGAAAAAATCTATGGGACGATGACATTGGTTTTAAATAGGAGTCTACAAGAAAATAAAATTAATAATAATTCCAGTTAGAGCCACTCCTGGAGGGTGCGCAATATTTCAACATTCTATTTAGATAATCATTTCAAATGGATCCATAACACTGTGTGCAGTAATTATGTTCTAGAACTTCTTTTCAGCATCAGGCCTATTTTCCAGGATAGACACATGTCCTTCATCTCCACAGACTGGACATCTCTGAATGAAAGCCAAGGGCTGTTTTCACTTCTAGGCACCCTCAAAGACTCTGTTTTTGACTCTTGTGTTCACTGTTCTCAAAGTTATCATATCTTTTGAATGTTAACTTTGCTAAACTCATCATAGCCACCATGAGTATATGCCTCTGTGGACATTAGGTTCTGTGCTCATGTTAAGTCGAAATTCAATATACCACACACAGTCTGCACAGATGTAAGAAATTTCATAATACTATTTGTCTTGGTTAGTGGTAATGGCTGAATGCAACTTCTTATTTTATTGTGGATCAGTAGATCAAGGTTCCCTCCAAGAGGAAAGGCAAGTACCCATAGATTTTCTCCTGAAATCAGTCCTGTTTCTCAAACCTGTGGTCAGAAGAAATACCATTAGTACTGGTTTAAATAATTTCCCTGCTAAAGAGCTAGAAATGGTAAGTAAAGGAAATTGCTAGACTCTTCAAGACTCTGATGTCAGTTTATTTGTGATGGTTGGTTCTTTTTGCCTCCCAGAACATTGAAGATTACCAACTGCGGTTCTGTACTGGCCCTGGGAAAGCTCCAAGAGTACTCCAAGGTAATAACAGGGAAATCTAAGGAGGGACGAGCTGAGTTTGGTGAATCCTCACTATTTTCATTATTTAGTCTTAAACTTGAATAAACACTAAAGCAAAATGACTTAAGTATAATTTCATTCATTTAAATCATAATTAATTAATAATATAACATTCAGAAACAATTTATTACCTCATAAGCAACAGCCTTAGAATGACAGGAATTTTTCTGTGCTTTCTGTTTCAGAAACAGAATTTTCCTGATAAGGCAAACAAAACAAAAATCTAGACATATTGTTTCTGGAGAAAACAATTTAAAAAAGTCATTTGGTGATCATTACAGAAACTCTTCCTAGCTATATATCTCAAGGGATTCCATCACTCACATGGTAGCTCACAACCATCTATAACTCCAGTTTCAGGGGTTCTAATTCCCACATCTGACCTGCCCAGACACCAAGTCTAACATGGTGATCGGGTATATATGTGAGTGAATGAGTTACACAGAGAAACAAGTTTAAATCTAAAATGTAAAATCTTCAGTTTTTTATTTATTCCAAATTATGTAGATTGTTTTGTAATGAATATTAGAAATATAGCCCTCTCTCCGAATCCATGTAAAATATTCAGTTCACATCTCCTATGACCAATAATTCTGCAACTGAATATGAAATCATATTCTCATTTCTGGAGACAATCTGACTTAATTACAGCTATACTGTTTGTTGCCTTCTTTTATTTCTCACCAGATTATTACCAAATAAATAATAGTAATAAAATTATCATTAAAGTTTGAATAAGAAATAAAATTTGAGATCACCAAGTATTCTTGCAAAGCTGATCTTTTAAAAGCTACTGAAAATTTGAAGCTCTAACCCATAAAGTTGACCTTCATACCAGTGGCATAAGTCTCTGCAGATTTAAGGGCACGCTCTCCCACTAATGCCAGATAAGAAAACTTTCTCGTACATAGGTGCCTGTGACCTCTGAACAGCCCTTGCTCTTTAGTTGGTGACTCAGTCTCTGATAGCTCCCAGGGGTCCAGGTTGATATTACTGGTCTTTCTATGATGTTTCCAATCCTTCCAGTTCTTTCAATTCTCCCAACTTTTCCATAAGGCTTGTTGACCTCAGTCCAATGGTTAGAGGTACTATCTATATCTGTTTTAGTCAGCTGCTTGCAGGGCCTCTCAGAGGACAGCCATGCTAGGCTACTGGCTGCAAGTACAACATTGCATCAGTAATAATATTTTGGATTGGTACCTAATAATGGGATGGATCCCAAGTTGAGCCTGTCACTGACTGGTCACTGCTTCAGACTCTATTCCATTTTTGTCCTGCATTTCTTTTAGACAGGAGCAACTTGAGGTTGAAAGTTTTGTAGGTGTGTTAGTGTCCCTATCCATCTACAGATGTCCTGTCTGATTTAAAAAGGTGGTCTCTTCAAATTTTACATCTGTGTGATTTTGTGTTTGGGCAAGATTTCCTACCTTGACTCTTTTTTTTTTTTAGTGTTTTTTTTTTAATTTTTTTATTAACTTGAGTATTTCTTATTTACATTTCGAATGTTATTCCCTTTCCCGGTTTCCGGGCAAACATCCCCCTAGTCCCTCCCCCTCCCCTTCTTCATGGGTGTTCCCCTCCCCACCCTCCCCCCATTGCCGCCCTCCCCCCAACAATCACGTTCACTTCTACCTTGACTCTTGGGAGCACCCCTATCCCATGACTCTGGGATATTCTAGGGGTTCCCACCAACCCCGAGAGCTGTATATTTCCATTCATTCTCTTGGGTCCCTTGTCCTCTCTCATGTTTCTCCCATACCTGATCCTGACCTGTTCTCTTCCCATTCCACTCTCACACATATCTCTCCTTCCCTCTGCCTCCCATGGTTATTTATTTCCCTTTGCTAAGTGGGATTGAAGCATCCTTACTTAGGCTTTCCTTATGGTTTAACTTTTAGTGTCATGGATATTCTGTATATTTTGTGTAGTGTCACAGATTAATGAATATATACTATTCATGTCCTTTGGAGTCTGGGTTAGCTCACCCAGAATATTTTCTAGATCCATGCAATTGCCTGCAAATTTCACGATGTCATTTGTTTTTAGTAGCTGAATAGTATTCCGTTGTGTAAATAAACCATATTTTCTGTATCCATTCTTTGGTTGAAGAACATCAGGGTTGCTTATAACAAATAAGGCTGCTATTAACATAGTGGAGCTTGCGTCTTTGTGGTACTGTGGAGCATATTTTGGCTATATGCCTAGGACCAGTATATCAGCGTCTTCAGGTACAACTATTTCCTGTTTGCTGAGGAACAGCCAGATTGATTTCCAGAGTGGTGGTAGTTTGCCATCCCACCAGCAATGGAGGAGCATTCCTGTTTCTCTACAATCTCACCAGCAAGTTCTGTAGTTCTGTTTCTCTTTTGAGAACAGTTTAAGGAGTTTTACTATTAGCTCTTATTTGAAAGTCTGGTAGAATTAGGCACTGAATTATGCATCATGCCCTAGTCTTTTTGTTACTGTTATTGTTGTTGGTTGTTTTTAATGAACTCTTCTAGTTCCTTAGGGGTTATGGGATTGATTAGTTTATCTGATCTTGATTTAACTTTGGTATGTGGTATCTGTCTAGAAAATCATTCATTTCATATAGATTTTCAAAGCTTTGTCAAGTTAGTCTTTTGTAGTAAAACCTGATGATTTTTTTTAATTTCTTCAATTTCCATTATGTCTCTCTTTTCATTTCTGATTTTGTTAATTTGCATACTTTTTCTGAGACTTTTAGTTAGTTTAGGTTTATGTGTCTTGTTGATTTTCTCAAAGAACAGGATCTTGGTTTTATGGATTCTGTTTCTAATTGATTTCAGACTTAATATTATTTCCTGTTGTCTGCTTCTCTTTAGTGTATTTTCTTATTTTTGATCTGGGTTTCTCATTGTGCTTTTAAGTTGCTAGTATAGGATATCACAATTATCTTTGTGAAGACAATTAGTGCTCATATTTTATTTTATGTATGCAGTGTGAAATATTTAAATTGCTTAATATGAAGCTAGAGGAGTGAAGTAGGATTCTTTTTTTTCTATTCTTTTTTTTTTTTTTTTGGAGCTGGGGACCGAACCCAGGGCCTTGTGCTTGCTAGGCAAGCACTCTACCACTGAGCTAAATCCCCAACCCCGGTGAAGTAGAATTCTTATGATGTAAAAATATTATAGGTATTAATACTCCAACAGGCCTGTCTTAAAAGGGTTAGAGAAGAATACAGCAAAAGTCCCCCTACACAGTGCATTCTTAGGTCTAAACAAAGTGATACACTGAAAATTTTCTCCTCATTATTTTTAGAGTTTTCAGCTTAATTTATTATAGTATCCCTGTAAGGGTTCTAATGTTCTAGTATGTACAGTCTACATTATCCTGAAAAAGGAGAAGGAGGAGGAGGGAGGGGCAGGGGGAAGGAAGGGGGAGGGGGAGGAGGAGGAGGAGGAGGAGAAAGAGGTGGAGTGGGAGGGGGAGGACAAGGAGAAGAAATGCAGCAAAGCATTCTAAATTGTATCAGAAGGGTTGCCTATATTCAGTTACAGTAGTTACAATTCATGTTTTTTTTTCTCATAAGGCATGAGTATCCGCATGACTTTAGAATGATAAATATTCAAAAGAACTTCAGTTCACGGGACTTAAGAAATTTTACAGCTTTTCCTTCCCTACCTGGGGTAATCATGAAATACCTAAATGCTGATGTACATGGGAAATTCATCTTGAAGCCCAGAAACTCAGCAAGAAACCAGCAGCAAAAGAGTGAGTCTGCCATCTTCCTTCAGGTGGCTTTTCTTAGTTCCTATTTTAATTTGTCATAAAATATCGTAGCATACTATAATTTTCTTGCTTAGGAATGGGGCACTGTAAAAACAAACAAACAAACAAACAAAACCACACTAAAGCAGTATGTTTCAGGTCCATATTAAGAGAACTCTAAATTCCGATGTAAAGACTAATCTTGGTATAGGGAGAATATTTCATTTTTCCCAGGCAGATATTTGCCATAAACTGGTATGTCAAAACGCTGTGTACACACATTTTTGTCCCATTAGAATAAGCACGTCTAAGACATGGATCATGATATGTTCCCATTAAGTGGTTTTGTGATTAGAGCACAAAATTACTCATGAACTATATTTTGACAATCTATTGCAATGAAATGTACATAGAAAAACAAGATTTATGGTATTGCAGATAATCTGTTGCAGGCTTGACTAGAAATCACCTTAGGCTTGTAGCCCAGTCTCTAATCTCATTTCAAATCATACAACAAATACCTTTTAGACTTCTATCTAGATTCGAAATGGCCCTAACAGTGATAGACTGGGGCTTTTTAATTATTTTTTCAAATGATAGAATACTATTATTATTTCTCCTTATTCTCCTTTCTTGAAAACCTCCCACTTATACCCCTGATTTCTTTTAAACTTTGCTTTTTTTATTTTTATTACTTTACTTACATTTGAAATGTCCCATTCCTGGTCCCCCTACCAAGAATACCCCACCACATCCCTCTTCCCCTTTGCCTGTAAGAGGGTGCTCCCCCACCAACCTACCTACTCCCACCTTACCCCTTTAGCACCCCGCTTCTTTGGGGCATCAAGCCTCCACAGGAACAAGAACATCCGCTCCCACTGAGGCTAGACAAGACAGCCATTACTTTACATATGTAGCAGGGACTGCAGACTGGCAATGTATGCTCTTGGGTTGTTGGCTAAGACCCTGAGAGCTCTGAGGGGTCAAGTTAATTAATATTATTGTTCTTCCTATGGGGTTGCTATCCCTCTCTCCTCCTTCATTTCTTCCCCTAACTTTTTCATTGGGGTCCCAGGACTCAGTCATGTGGTTGGCTGGAGTATCTGCATCTGTCTCAGTCAGAAGCTGGTAGACCCTCTCAGAGGACAACCCTGTCAGGTTCCTGTCTGCAAGCATATCATTTCATCATCAACACTGTCATGGTTTGGTGTCTATGGATGGGATAGATCAGATGTTGAGGCAATCTCTGGATGGCCTTTCGTTCAGTCTCTGCTCCAGTTTTTGTCCCTGCATTTTCTTTAAACATAAACAATTCCGAATCAAAAATTTTGATAGGTGTTTTGGTATACATATATATTAAAAAAACCACATACACACACACACACGCACGCACACACACTCAAACATCTTTGTCCATCTATCTAATATTACTTGTGATTTCAGCCCTCATAATTTTGCATTAGATAGCCAGGCAGGCAATATGTTTTTCAGTGAAGAAGACTATTTTATATTGTGTTATAAGACTCATTTGTTTACTTTTAATTTATTTGTTTTAAGTAACATGTTTAAAATTGTATTATAGTCCAATATTCTAAAAGAAAACTCAGAAGCGAAAAAGAAACTTAATTTCAGCTCTGAACTGACACTATAGTGTATAGTCATGTATATTTTCTCATGAGGGGGACATGCTGCTACTGAAATAAACTTAACAATCGTTCTTCAAAATGCTGAACAAGAAAAGTAAGGATGAAAAGAGCTTCACTGTGACATTTGAAAAAATAGAAAATTTTTAAATGAGAATAAAAGTAAGCGTGGCTATGAAAATGGATGTAATTATTGAAGCAACAGCCTATACATACTTCAGGGAGTTCGTTCAACCAATGTATCTAGTATTTCATGATACAGTATGGAGTTAGACATCATCATGTTGTGAGAATTCCCACTACAGAACACAAGACCATGTCTTAGAGACATCACTAAGATTAATAACAGTGTAAGGCATATGAGAAGAAGGTTACATAAGCACAACAAGATGATTAACCCATTATAATACGGACATTTTGCAATTGAAATTTGGTTTTGTAAAAGATCTTTATAAATTATATTATACCATGTAATGATCTCAACTCCTGCTCAGATATGAAGGAAAAAACTTTTAAGAAAAAAAGAACTTCTATAACATCGCAGTTGGACAGGGGCTCTGTACCCCACAGGACCAAGTATGCACCACCCCACCATTTAAAAAGGGAAGAAAACTGTTTGGAAGGGAACTCAGTTCCATTTGTCAGGATGGCATCCTGCCTGCAGCAATTGTGGTATGTCTCATATAGTGTTTCTCTGGCTATCCTAAGACAAAATCCTGCTTCTTAAATACCTGACCCCTTCACTTCTATCACCATGTGGAGCAAGAATTGTTTCTCAAATCATTGGCTTTCCAGTAGGAAGATGAGAGAGGGCTATTCAGAAACCATCTATTGGAAAAGTTGGATTTAATCCCTTAACTATTTTGGAAAATCTGATATAAAGAAACGTTGCCTGATCCTTAATGGATAATATTAGGGTGGGAAGTGTACAACAAAAGATTGAGGCACAAAACCAGCGTGAGGTCATCTGTGTCCAGGCCAGCACGTGCACTGCACCTGTGCACACCATTGGTCTGGTTCTTAAGGAACAAATAGTAGTCTGTGGTGTGTGAAGCCTGATAGGTATTTCTCTATCTTATTCTCAGGACATGCTGTACCTACTAAAAAAGAAAGGGCTCACAACCACGGGTGTCTTTTTAGAACCTCCGAGTATAACTTTGTGCCAAACAGTAAAGGACAAATTGGATTCGGAAGAGGAGGTGGATATAAACAAGCAATCAGTTAATGTAATGGCGTGGATCTTTAAGGTAGGGAATGTCTTTCCATCATCCACCTCAGGATTCCTCTGAGTCTATGAGAGTAGTTGTCTTCTTTTTGCATTCCCTTGAGTGACAGTAGATATGTATGAGAGAAATCTTATATGCTCAAAGTCTCCTCTGTTAGTGTTAATAACATGGATGATGTTTTGTTCAGAAATTGTTTAAGCAATGTGATTGTTGAACTATCAAAAGTGAACCCTCCCCTCATTTCTAGGAGACCAAATCTCAAAGCAAATGTCCCTATCCTCTGGTGTACAATTTTTCTGACTGTCTCAACCTATGCTCAGAGCCAACAGTTCAGGAGTTATTATGTATATATATAAACTGGCACTCAGAGTCACAGGATAGGTTGTTCTTTGTAACTTGACTAGCTGTGGTTTTCAGTAATGGTCTCCATCCATTTCAAAGAGAACCTTTTTTGATGGGTAAGGGTATGTTATCTGTGAGCATTAAGTTAAATATTTATAATAGAGTTCGGAGTTACACTTGTTTAGTGAAATAGGGGCAGGGCATTCTCTAAGAACTATGACCACATGTGCTTCCATGCTTCCAGTACCAGACGTGGCTTTCTGCTCCTGAGAAATCCGATAATAACTTGCTATGGTTGTCTTTATTGTGGGTATCATAATTGTATGTTTCTATCATTTAAAAATAGTATTCAAACTGTAGTATTAATCACTTATATGTGCTAGTTTGCTCAGCTGTCTGCTAGAGGCATGCTGAGCTAAGGAAAGATTTTTCTATAGTCCAAGTAAATCTGAAAATTTACTCTTTGGTCTCTAGCTTAAATAGATGAAACTTACTGAGCCCACATAGTATGGAACGTTCTAACTAGGGGAAATTTGGGGAACTGGGAAGTAAGTTGGAACTAAACTGAAATTTACACGTGAATGTACTTTGAATAATTTCCATGTTTAATTTTCTCCACAAAATATTTTTCCTCTCTTCATAAGGACTTCCTCCAAAACCTCAAGGGAAGTCTAATGGCTTCAAAACTATATGATGAGTGGATTGCTGTACCCGAAAAGGTCAATGATGAAGAGAAATTAGCTGCAGTGCAGAGGTAATCATTGGAAACTGTGAACAACCTCAACAAAATAGAAGTAACATTTGCTTACACACATTAGAAATTATATATCACAGAAACATTTACTAAGAACACTGACAGACAGCAAAAGCTTTCAATTGTTCACAAACATGGAGGACACTTTTAAAAGAGTATGAGTTACAGTGGGAATTACAGTAGCCCAGGCTTATAATCTTACTTTCATATTCCAATTAGATTTGTCTTTTTTTCTGAATTGGGTAAATATTTCAAGCAATAATTTGAGTACAAACTTTCATTTTATTTACAGTGCATCCTGCATACGATACGATTACTCCGTTCCTTTCCTTTATATTTACAAATTGAGTATACTTGTTTTAAAATAACTGTCTCTGTGTTCAGTCTTTTAGATAAAATGCCACCCTGAAAATGCAGCTCTTCTGAGGCCACTTTTTTGTACATTATATGGAATTAAAAGTAACTGTTCTGTTAATGAAATGTCTTCTTACAACCTATCTGTTGGGTTAACCCCATGTCTCTTATTTGTGCCCAGCTCCTGCAATAATGGAGTGACAAATGATATTGACAAAAGGGTAATTAGATAAGAACTTTGTGCCTAGCATTGATAAGCCTTTACAATGAGACAGGAAAACAAGATTACCCTGAGAATCTTGGTTATTTTGTTGTTGTTGTTGATGATGATGATGATGATTGTTTTGGTTTTTGTTTTGTTTCATTTTGTAAAGTAAGTACAGCTTTGAAAGGTGTTCTTCTGGAGGGAAGGAATCATTGGTGCATTCTAAGTAAAATATAAATGGGTATTTGAGCTCCGTGACTCAGTCTTTTGTCTTTGTCATTTAGAATATCCTTACACTAACCCATAGAGAACAAATGCTGTTAAATGATACAAAAAAAATCCTAGGTACTGGGTTCAGCAATCAAGACTTAATTCTGACATATTCAGTGTAGAATGTGTGAAATTCTACTTGTTTTCAAGGTGGTTTCCCCAACAAAAATGGCAATGCAATTTGGATTTTTTTTATCAGATATGCTCCTTAAGAATTCCTGATTAATGTGAGTAAAATACCATTGACCTCAGGATGCTGGTTATGATTGGTTTAGAGAAATTATTGTGTATACTTTTCTATGTTAGCCATCTTTCAAGTACTGTAATAAACTAACAAACCTTATGCAGTACAGTGATCAAATGGTTATTTTGACTCTAAGTATTTGAGTTTCTGATCCATTATTAATTGACCAATTGTCCTTGGACCTGTAAGGAACATACTGTAAAACAACTCAACTGAGAAACAATAATATTCCTCATATTGTGTAGAAGAATCAAAGATCAGGAGAAGACAGAGTTCCAAAGTACCGGCCATTGAAGATACATAATTATCCCATTTCCTCCCAGTAGATCTTATTTCAAATACCACCCAAATATAATGAATAATAAAATCAAGATGTTACCATTGCATCTGCACTGAGTCATCACTGTATTAAGATTAAGTAATTAACTAAATATGTGAAGAAATGGCACTTACACTGATATATTGATGCAGCTGTTACCATTGCACTGCACTGAGACACATGAATTTCACTGCTCAGATGGGTTTCCCTGTCTCTTACTTTTTAGACAGCCCATGTGAACTTTCAATAGGATTCAGATGCCATCTTCCCTCCTTAGCTCTGCCTTTCTATAAGCATCCTTATAATCATGCTCACACATATATTATAAAATGTAACCAAAGCTATTTCAGTGTACAGTATGTATCACATACTGGCCATCACAATGTAAAAACTGGAAATCATTCTCTTATGTAACAGTGCACTGTGATGATCACACTTGAACATCTGATCTCACAACCTTTTCAATTTCTGACAAAAGCCTGCCCCTACTTAGAACAGCTAAATTTTTCTCAGAATTTTGAATAGCATATTTTTAGCCTCCAAGACTCAGAAGTAAAATGTGATTTTGCAACCATGAAAAATGACAGAGACCCTCTGTGTCTGTCCTGTTTTTTCATAGATTTCTCTAGTAGAATTTATGATTGAAAATTCTCCAAAAGTTTTTGAGAGGCCTTGGCTGCAGTGCGGCATGGAACATCACTATACCATCCTCCTGGAGGAAAGTCCTCATGTTCCCAGAATAATGCAACAAATATTGGAAACATTAAGGAAACCGAACATGGACTCAGCAGCTGCCCCATTGGGAGGACATGCACTACTGGCTATAATACAATGCCGAACAGTCCAGCTGCTCCTCTTCCCTATGAGGGCCTTATAGGTTGTTCTACTCCCAGAACTTAAAGTTAAATCATTGAGCACTGAAAATATGATTTATAACAAACAGTAATGAAGGATTTACCATGTGAGAGAAAATTTCACCTGTGCATTATAGATATTATCCTATTGTTAGAATTTGCTTCCAAATTTTAGTACCTCTTTCCACTGGTCCTGAGTTTATGCTAGAGGTTAAACACAGAAATGAGATTAAGAAATTAAGAATATGTAAAGAAATGATACTTAAATGATATATTGATTCTTAACATTTTGTCCATGTTTATTAACTTGAGTATTTCTTATTTACATTTCTTTTTTATTTTATTAACTTGAGTGTTTCTTATTTACATTTCGGATGTTATTCCCTTTCCCGGCTTCCAGGCCAACATCCCCCTAACCCTTCCCACTCCCCTTCTATATGGGTGTCCCTCTCCCCATCCTCACCCCATTGCCGCCCTCCCCCCAACAATCATGTTCACTGGGGGTTCAGTCTTAGCAGGAACAAGGGCTTCCTCTTCCACTGGTGATCTTACTAGGATAATCATTGCTACCTATGAGGTCAGAGTCCAACGTCAGTCCATGTATAGTCTTCAGGTAGTGGCTTAGTCCCTGGAAGCTCTGGTTGCTTGGCATTGTTGTTCATATGGGGTCTCTAGCCCCTTCAAGCTCTTCCAGTTCTTTCTCTGATTCCTTCAACGGGGGTTCTATTCTCAGTTCAGTGGTTTGCTGCTGGCATTCGCCTCTGTATTTTCTGTATTCTGGCTGTGTCTCTCAGGAGAGATCTACATCCGGCTCCTGTTGGCCTGCCCTTCTTTGCTTCATTCATCTTATCTAATTGGGTGGCTGTATATATGGGCCACATGTGGGGCAGGCTCTGAATCGGTGTTCCTTCTGTCTCTGTTTTAATCTTTGCCTCCCTATTCCCTGCCAAGTGTATTCTTGTTCCCCTTTTAAAGAAGGAGTGAAGCATTCGCATTTTGGTCATCCATCTTGAGTTTCATGTGTTCTGTGTATCTAGTGTAATTCAAGCATTTGGGCTAATAGTCACTTATCAATGTGTTCATACCTTGTGTGTTTTTCTGTGATTGGGTTACCTCACTCAGGATGATATTTCCCAGTTCCTTCCATTTGCCTATGAATTTCATAAAGTCATTGTTTTTGATAGCTGAGTAATATTCCATTGTGTAGATGTACCATATTTTCTGTATCCATTCCTCTGTTGAAGGGCATCTGGGTTCTTCCAGCTCCTCGCTACTATAAATAAGGCTGCTATGAACATAGTGGAGCACGTGTCTTTGTTGTATGTTGGAGCATCTTTTTGATATATGCCTAAGAGAGGTATAGCTGAGTCCTTAGGTAGTTCAATGTCCAATTTTCTGAGGAACCTCCAGACCGATTTCCAGAATGGTTGTACCAGTCTGCAATCCCACCAACAATGGAGGAGTGTTCCTCTTTCTCCACATCCTCACCAGCATTTGCTGTCACCTGAGTTTTTGTTCTTAGCCATTCTTTCTAGTGTGAGATGGAATCTCACAGATTTATATAAGAAAGAAAATAGCAACTCAATAGCAAATTGGATCTTCTCTATGTAACAGCTCTGGCTGTCATGATCAGTGAACCAAACTGACATCAAATTTACAGAGATCCTCTTGGCTCTGCTTCCTGAGATCTAGAAATAAAGGCATGTGCCACCATCCTAGTCTCTTACAAAAATCTGTAAATGTAACATAATAAACCCATATGGTTGACATAGACACTACGATCTCAGATTTGAGCTCACAGATCAGTGGAGAAAATCAAGGAATATAACAAAAGTGCAGTTAGGCAAATTGTGTTGTGAAGTACAGATACTGCTGGTACTTTACTGTTGTCCACGGCAGTCAGAAAGTCAAACAATAGAATGAAAAGAGTGGTACTATATGACTATTTGATTCTAATACCTATAAGCATAGCTTTCAAGGCAAACACATTAACTTACTCTTTATACATGAAGAATGGGCCATATAGAACTATGTATCGAGTGCCTTATGAAGCAAGATCATTATAAATGTTATAATATTAATTAGTTATTTTCTGTGTGTTTGTGATATTGCATAAGACATGCAGGTGGCAAAAGGAAAAGGGCATGTATCCTAGGGCTAAATGAGGACTAAATGAGTTCAGTTACAGCAATGATTTCCCTTCTTTCTTAGATTCACAAAAACACAAAGGCAATGTATATACTAACCCAAGAGTAACATCTATTAATCCACGACAAGCAAAACAGAAATGTTTGTTTGGCAAATCTCTTTAGGGTCTTTTAGAAGACAAAAAGTTGCCTACTCCAAAACTTGTGAGTATCATTTTGGGTTTCTACAGCACCTTCGTTTTAAGGAATTATTTAATCAAACAGATTAATGTTTAGATAACCTATACATGAAGGTAAGATCATTGTAAAATAGAAATAATTTGCACTGAAGTTTGAGTCATGTAATTGAAAGAAATCAAAAATACAAAATAAAAAGAAATAATATTCCCACGTTTTACCCTGATTGTATCAAAGATCCTAACCCACCAGCTTCTTGGAGGAAATGGGTCTAGGGAAGTACACCGCTGATAACCCGACTGTAAAGTCCTCCAGCTTCTTTATGACTCCATATTATTCTGGAGTCGATCCCTTAACAGCATTGCCTCTGAGATTACTCAATCTTTTATAATTAATATCTATAGACTTTTACTTTACTTTATCAATGAATTAGATGTACACATTATTTTTTTGCTATATAGTAACATCTTTCATTATAGTGGACTAGATTTAAATGCTGTCTAATATGGCTTAATCTATTTTAAACTACTTACTAGACTTCTTTGGAAATATATATTTACTGTCCACATCTATTTTAGCACTATAGCTGAGCTAGGAATTTATGCTTTGTGTGAACCAATTTATCTCGTCAGACACATGAGCATTCCTGCCCATTTCTTAGGTATTTTAGAGCAGAGTTTTCTGGTAACCATGTTTTTAATCTGTAATCAATTGAAAATAGAGAAAATGTGGAATAAATGTGTGTATGGTAGTCATTTTTTACAGAATAAAATTATGGAAGAATAATTGACAAATACTTGGGTTCTTAAATGTGACAGCATCTTTAGACATAGTTAAAAATAAGAAGTCACAGAAAGGGTTGGGGATTTAGCTCAGTGGTAGAGGGCTTGCCTAGCAAGTGCAAGGCCCTGGGTTCGGTTCCCAGCTCCGGAAAAAAGAAAAAAGATAAAAAAAAAGAAGTCAGAGAAAAGGAAATTAAAGTCTTAGAAGTAGGGAAATAATATTTATAAAAATAAAAAACTTAGGATACATAATAGAGGCCAGGAGAGACAGGAAGTAAAATACTGATTTGATCTCTAGAAGGGAAATATCCCAATATTTACTTAGAATGCCATGCTTGAGAAAGATATTCATAGAAGGAAACAGAAAGTAATAAAGGACCATTCACCAAAATGCTTTGGGGAACAGGAGTCCAAACAAAACTGTGATGTTACAAATTGGGGGAAAATGGATTAGGGAAGAAAATGTATTTGGAAGCTAAAACAGAAAAAAGTTCAATGACTTCTTTATTCCTCTCAGTTATTGCTGTGCACGCAAAACTGTCCTTGCTCAGGATCACAATAAAAGATATATTTGTGCTTCAGATGTGGCTCTCTATTAATACAAGCTTATCCTTATCCCACACAGGATATGTTATCCATAATTGCAGAGAAAGGGCCAGAATCAGATCACATGTTCGAAATTCTACCTAAAGAATCACACTGGTCCCTGAGGTGTAGGCTTGACAGTGAACAACACAGTGACTGGAGTGAAGAATACATGCTTATAACAGCATCTGTCTTAAAGGTAAGGAAGGTTTTTACATCACCAACATTAACATCCCTCTAGAGATGCGTATGTCCTTTCTGTCCTTGAGATTACATGATGATGTCGGTTTCCTGGAGCTATGGACACATGACATCTTGATAAGAGGCATAACATTTAAAAGTCTGACAACCTCAAAGACTCATCACAAAGACACAGGTGAAGAGCTTCTGTTGGAAGTTAACATCCTCATATGTCAGATGGGCTTTAGTTTGGCGTTAAAAAAGTTCCTACTGATTTCACCTCTGACCATACCATGTGAAGTAATAGTGAAACAAGTTACAATAGTGGTAAAAGTGTGTTTCACAAAACACATGTTTCAATAACACTTACCAAAAAATGTCCTTCAGAAATAACAGCTCAAAATGGCTAGTCCACCACTGATCAAGAAACAGTAAACAGGCAAAGGCTGGGCAAGGTGGGAATGGGGTTCCTGCATCCGGCCAGGGGGACAGCACCGGAGGCAGCGGCTTCATCAGAGCAGATGACCCTCGGCTGCAGGCACTGGTGGAATGGATCGGTAACAGAAGACCACTTCCCTTCCTCCTCAGGGCTTCAGCTCCTTCCTGCCCCCCACCAGCAGCCCTAGTGAACACTGCCAGGCCAAGCAAGGCGGCAGGCTGACCCGGACTCCCAGCGCTCAGGAGATCAGCCCTACAAAATTTCCTGGATTTTACCGGACAGGTGAGCCTTCACCTCCCCATGACATCCTCCACGAGCCTCCTGATATCGTGTCAGATGATGAGAAAGACCATGGAAAGGAAAAAGGAAAATTTAAGAAAAAGGAGAAAAGGACTGAATGCTAAGCTGTCTTCTCGGAAGACAGCTCTGGAGATGAAGTTGAAAGTCCTTCCAAGATGAAGAGGTCCAAGGGAATCCATGTGTTCAAAAAGCCCAGCTTCTCTAAAAAGAAGGAAAAGGATTTTAAAATCAAAGAAAAGCCCAAAGAAGAAAAGCATAAAGAGGAAAAGCACAAATAGGAAAAACATAAAGAAAAGAAATGTAAAGACTTGACAGAAGCCAATGTTGTTAAAGAGTGGAAGGAAAAGAAGAAAAAGAAGAAGCCAACTCAGGAGTCAGAGGTGCCTCAGACGGACGTCCCAAGTCTCAGACTCATTTTCGGCGTTGCCTTGGCTGACGCAGTAGAGAGGACCATGATGTATGACGTCATCCGGCTGCCAGCTGTCTTCTGAGAGTGCGTGGACTACATGGAGCAGCATGGCATGAAGTGTGAAGGCATCTACCGAGGGTCAGGAGTCAAATCAAAGGTAGATTAGCAGCCTGTGACCGAGAGGAGACTCCAAACTTGGAAGAATATGAACCTAACACTGTAGCCAGCTTGCTGAAGCAGTATTTGCGAGACCTTCCAGAGAATTTGCTTACCAGAGAGCTTATGCTCCGATTTGAAGAGGCTTGTCAGCAGAGGACCACAGAGACAAAGAAAGTGCAGGAGTTCCCTAACTGCCGGAGTATAACCATCTTCTGCTTTCCTGGCTCATTGTGCACATGGACCACATCATTGCAAAGGCGATAGAAACCAAGATGAACATCCAAAACATCTCTCTAGTGCTGAGCCCAGCTGTCCAGATCAGCAATCGGGTCCTGTATGTGCTTTTCACACACGTGCAAGAGCTCTTTAGCACCGTGGTCCTGAAGCAAGTAACAAGACCTCTGCGTTGGTCCAACATGGCCACAATTCCTACACTGCCAGAAATCCAGACAGGCATCAAGGAAGAGATCAGGAGACAGGAGTTCCTTTTGAACTGTTTACATCGAGATCTGCAGCGCGGAATATAGGACTTATCTAAAGAAGAAAGATTATGGGAAGTATAGAGGATTCTGACTGCCCTCAAGAGAAAGCTGAGGGAAGCTAAAAGACAAGAGTGTGAGACCAAGATTTCCCAGGAGATAGCCAGCCTTTCGAACGAGGATGTTGCCAAAGAAGAAATGGATGAAAATGAGGAGGTCATAAATATCCTCCCTGCCCAGGAGAATGAGATCCTGACTGAGCAGGAGGAGGTCCTGGCCATGGAGCAGTTTCTGCACAGTCAGATCGCCTCGGAGAAAGAAAAGGTCCACTGTCTCTGAGCTGAGATTTCGGAGATCCAGTCACCAGCATGGCTGCAGCGAGACGGAGAAGCCCTCTTCTGACAGCGAGTGCGAAAGCAAGTATGAGGAGGAGCTGCAGATCATTCTGGAAGACTTAGAGAGGCAGAATGAAGAGTTAGAAATAAAGAACAATCAATCACTTGAACCAAGCAGTCAGTGAAGAACGGGAGGCCATCGTTGAGCTCTGAGTGCAGCTCCAGTTGTTCCAGATGCAGCGAGCCAAGTCTGAGCAACAGCTCCAGGAGGAGGAGGAGGAGCCTGAGAGGTGAGGGGGCACAGGCGACTGCCCTGTGAAGGTGTCCTTGAGGTGATAGCAGCCAAGGAGCAGGTGAAACCCTCGCCCAGCAAAGACCCGAAGGAGACGCATCTGAACTGCCCCGGCCCTGTGCATCATATTGTAACTGAGAGTCCACTGCCTGTCCTGCCCGGCAGCGTTCTGTAAAGGCTCTCAGAGACGCTCACTCTTGCACACGTCTGACTCCGTGTCAGGCTCAGGTCCTGGGAGGGTGAAGCGGTGGACACTCGGGGGTGGAGGGCTTGCAGGGAACACAGGCATTTCCAGATAGTGTCAGTTTATTTGAAAATTAATTGTCTTTGATAAAAATAAGTATTTTCACCCTTGAATGGCTTCTTTTTAAACCAAAAACCTTTTTGCTTTTGTTGTTGTTGTTGTTGTTGTTGTTGTTGTTGTTGTTGTTGTTGTTGTTGTTTAAATCACAGTAGAATCAGGATCTCTTTCTTATCAAAGGCTGGGAACCAAACCAGGTCACTTCTGCGCCTGCCTTGTGGACGCTCATGGTGTCACCAGCCCTGCAGGGTCCCTGGCCACTCTTGCTTGTGCCTTCCACACCTTTTGGTGCAGATTGTTCAATGGGGAGCTGCCTCATATTCTCTGACTGGCCAAAAAGGCTCTCGCTGGGGTTCCCTGTACCTGCCCTGTGTGTACTACTTTGCTTTTCCAGCTGGGGGTCTGTCAGTGTGAGTCAGGATAACCCAGTTTGTTTGCAGACGGAGGTTATCATGCAGCCTGCCACCAGCCTGGGCAGCGCAGGTCACCCACTCACTGCCAGGGAGCAGCAAGGGCCTCTTCTCAGAGGTGGCCCTGAGGTTGCACAGGACGCTTCTCACACCAGAGTCCTTTTCCACACTGACCTTCCAGGAAAGTCACCTTCCACAGTGACTTCAGTTGCTAGCTTGGGCTGGGATACCCACACCTCTGCCAGGAAAAGCAATGTAGATGCTCTCATGCACAACTTTCACCTGTCCATGTCATCTCAAGGGGCTGCTTAAGGACTCTGACAGAACTGAGCAGAAGGAAGGAAAGCATAACTGTAATTGACCCGACCTGGTGTTTGCCTCTAACCCAGACAACTGCTCCCAGCGGTCTGGGAGGCCTGACTCTTAGGCAACTGGATTTCACTGTCAGATCAGTGGCCCCAGGGAGGTCCCCTGTGGCTCTGAAGACAGACCCCACACTCTAAAGTGAGCAACAAACCCACAGGAGGGCTCCAGTCTACTCCTAGTTAGTATTTATTTCAGCACCTGTTTTGTGTGATTTTTCATTAGCCTCTACCTATTGCACTGTGGTGACTTGTTGGCCATTATTTGATTTTTGTATGAAAAAATAGCTTTGTTATAGAAATCAGCATACTATTTTTTTAAATCTGGAGAGAATGTGTTATGGAGACTGGAAACATGGTCAGGTGTCAAATGAAAATGTATAAATGCATTGCTGCACCTGTCAGATGTGCGACACTCATTCTATATTTGCTGGCAATATCAAAGAATTCTTTTTGTTTGTGTAAACTCTAATTTCTATCAAGGTATCATGGGTTTTTAAAATTTCATTACAAATGTCTCAGTGTTGGTTAACTAATTTTTGCCAGTACCATTATTGATTAAGGAAATAAATTCAGCAGACATTTGAGAAAAAAAAAAGAATTGGTGTTCGATGTTGGATATTGCCCTCCCTACATGGAATTGTTTTCATTCCCAATCAAAAAACTAACCCGCAATTTCACTTTATCTGAATATTCACACTGGTCCCTGAGGGATAAGATAGACACCTAACAATATATTAATTGGAATGAAGAACGAGAGCTTGCTATACCATCTCTCTTTCCTGGAACCATGGACTCATGATCTCTTGATAAGATGCATGGCAGGTAAAAGTCTGACAAAGATTAGAATGTCACAAGATTCATCCCAAAGACACAGGTGAACAGCTTCTGTTGGAAGGTAAAATAATCATATAGCAGATCGGCTTTAGTTTGGCATTACATATATTCCTATTGATTCACCTCGGGCTGTATATTGTAAAGTAATAGCAGGACAAGTAGTAATAGTGATAAAAGTGTGTTTTACAAAATTCATGTCTTAAATAATACTGACCAAAAATTATCCCTCACAAATAACAGTTCAAAATGGCTAGTCCACCACTGACCCACAATAGGCTGTCAATGTTTGATATTGCCCTCTGCCCAGTAGATAAACAATATTGTTTTCCTTGTCAATCAAAAAACAATCCAACATTTTCACTTTTGCCGGATATTGACATTCTAATTCCATGTCAAGTAGTCAAGAATTAACCTAAGCTACATTTAACCTGTCTAGCACTCTTAATTTGTCAGGGAGCTGCAGTGACTCTACAGCAAATATCCTTGTTTTATTTCTGTTTGGGCCTTGATCTGATTTCAAATCTCAGAAGACTCTGGACCTATGGCCCAGACATCAAGAGAAAACATAATGTTCTGCGATTAACTATGTTTAGTAACATTGGGCAAAGGTACCCAATGATTCCTCCTTGGCTCTTGAGCTTGCCAAGTGTGTCTGGTTAAAATTGCCAGAAACTTAGGACCACATCATGGGGAGAAAGTTAAGATCAGTGACTGAAGGTAGCCATGTGCATTCAAAGAAATTTACAGGTACAAGAGCACCTGGGATTCTTCCAATTTTATGATTTGCTACCCTTAGTACAACACGAAAGTTATTTGTGGTATTTTATGAACAAAGACAGTTTCTGTTCTTTAAACAAACTGATGCTTACAACTTAATTTATATTGTTGAATATTTACCAATTTTAAGAAAAAGATATGAAACTGAGATGTTCTCACTTGGAAAACATATAAGAAACTTCATCACTCCCATTCAGAGCCTGCCCCACATGTGGCCCATAGATATACAGCCACCCAATTAGACAAGATGGATGAAGCAAAGAAGTGCAGACCGACAGGAGCTGGATGTAGATCTCTCCTGAGAGACACAGCCAGAATAAAGCAAATACAGAGGCGAATGCCAGCAGCAAACCACTGAACTGAGAATAGGACCCCCGTTGAAGGAATCAGAGAAAGAACTGGAAGAGCTTGAAGGGGCTCGAGACCCCATATGTACAACAATGCCAAGCAACCAGAGCTTCCAGGGACTAAGCCACTACCTAAAGACTACACATGGACTGACCCTGGACTCTGACCTCATAGGTAGCAATGAATATCCTAGTAAGAGCACCAGTGGAAGGGGAAGCCCTGGGTCCTGCTAAAATTGAACGCCCAGTGAACTAGACTGTTGGGGGGAGGGCGGCAATGGGGGGAGGGTTGGGAGGGGAACACCCATAAGGAAGGGGAGGGGGGAGGGGGATGTTTGCCTGGAAACCAGGAAAGGGAATAACACTCAAAATGTATATAAGAAATACTCGGGTTGGGGATTTAGCTCAGTGGTAGAGCACTTGCCTAGCAAGCGCAAGGCCCTGGGTTCACACCCCAGCTCCGAAAAAACAGAAAAAAGAAAAAAAAGATACCCTATTGGGCTGGAGAGATGGCTCAGCAGTTAAGAGCACCCGACTGCTCTTCCAGAGGTCATGAGTTCAATTCCCAGCAACCACATGGTTGCCCACAACCGTCTGTAAAGAGATATGATGCCCTCTTCTGGTGTATCTGAAGACAGCTACAGTGTACTTATATATAATAAATAAAATAAATCTTTAAAAAAAAAGAAATACTCAAGTTAATAATAAAAAGAAAAAAGAAACTTCATCACTATTCCAGGTGGTGTGTATGTAGAGGTCTACATGTATATTACAGCTTTACTCTGTGTGTACTCTACACATTCACCAAATTATACAATTAGGATCAGGTAATTTCTGGTGCTGCCATTTTTTGACAGTTGCCTATTTCCAAGAAGAGGACTATGGTCTTTGTTTCTTTGTTTTGTTCATTTATTTTATTAGTTACTATCATCATCAATATTATAATCATTATTATTATTATTTTACATTTATTTATTTGTTAATTTTATGTCTCTTATGCTGACAACCTCCCTCCCCCCATTCTCTCCTCACAAAGTCTTTTTCCTTCTCTGAGCCAGTTTTGGAGCCCTGGTTTATCCTACTACATTGGCACCTCAACTCTGTTCAGGGTTAGACCATCTTCCTCCCTAAGGCCAGTTGAGGAGAAGTTTCAAGTCAAGAGCTTGCAGATAGCCCTGCTCCACATGTTGGGGGACACACATGGAGACTAAGCTTTACATTTGCTATAAATGTGCAGTAGGTCATGGTACAGCTTCTGTAGGCTTTTTAGATGGTAATTCAGCCTTTGGTAGCCCCTAGTGGTCCTGAGTAGTTGATTCTGTAGCTCTTCCTATGGAGTTCCTATCTCCTTTAGGGTGTGGAATCCTTCCCCCATTTCTTCCTTACAAGTCCCTGATTGATCCATAAAATCCAATGACTGACTATGGCTCTTCATATCCTATTCCAGTCAGCTGCTGGATGGAGCCTCTCAGAGGGCACTTACGATAGGTTCCTGTCTGGATATTCCATGTAGGAGCTGGTTTCCTTTAGGCAGAGAGAGCTTTGAGCTGGGAAGTGGAGTGGAGATCTATGATTGCAAGGAATGGTGTAGTCTAGAAGCCAGGAGAGGCAATTTGAACAGACAGTAGGTTTACTTCATTGCTATAGCAACTAGGACTCTGCTTCATTGATTCTAGTTTTAGGAAAGAAAAAAATAAGATGCTGCATATATAGGTTCCACTTTTGAGCCAAGATTCTGGAGCCAGGGCAGTTGGGGAATCTTTTGGGGAAGTACACTCTCAACCAATGATTCTCAGCCTCCCTAATCCTGTAACACTAATATATTGTCTCATGGCTTTGTGACTCTCAACCATTACTTCATTTTGCTTCTCTTCATAATTCAAAGTTTGCTCCTGATGTGATTATAAAGAAAAATGGATGGAATATCTGATATGGAAAATATATGTGACCCCGTAATGATTATGACCCACAAGTTGAGAATCACTGGTCTAAACTGCTAATTTTAAACAAAAAAGGTTTTCAAGTACTTTCTACAATGTACATTGACCATTTCTATTTTTGTTTTATTTTCAATAAAAAAAGGATTTTATTATTACCATCGATGGAAGCTTACTAACCTTGGATTTTTATGAAAATTGGCTTAGCATCCCAGATGAAGGAACTCTGGCTGGAAAAATTAATGCCATTCAAAGGTAATGATACAGTAAACACTTGGGGAACTGCACCAATATAGAAGCAATGCTTTTGTAAGGTACATAGGCTTGTGTTTATAGGATTATAAGCTGGAATGATGTTCTATGCCAAGAGGTTTCCTTAGGTCAGACATGTATTGTCACTTTTTAAACATTCCCATTTCTCAAGCTAGCGTGTTGAACCATGTCTGTAATCTTACCTTATAAATGTCATGATTTAGAAGACAGTCTATGTAACACCTCCTGTTCAGGTCAGTTTAGAGTATTGGTTTAGTTCCTGTGTGAGACAAATTAAAAGAAGTAAGTGTGGATAATACCTGTGGGTTACTTGCATCCTAGAATTGTTACCACGGTATTGTGAATATTTCACATGGTCAATATATGTCATTGATTAGAACAGGAATCTCTTACTGAATTCTTCTTTCTCAACTATAACTACCTAGAGAAGTCTAGATCAGGTATAGCTTTGACTTTTTTGTATCATTTTTCTGTGTGATACATAGAATGATTTCATACTTAACCAGAGCTTTGAGCTTCCATTGCAACCCAGGATCCCTGCATCTCTGTCTTGCTGTAGCGAAGCTTTTATAATTGCATTTTGTAGGGTCACTAATGCGCTTTCTGCTCCTTATGTTCTAGAGTGTCACAAGAGTGTTACATGGATTCATACTACATTAGATATTAAATGTGTCTCCACTCCATGATGGATGGAAAGATAGTTTGCTGTTTAATAACACTGGATGTTTTCATACACAGAACACACATGGTCTTCAAAAATCTTCATTCATTCTAATACCAGGGCATTGAGTAGAGTCATGAGTGTGATTTTGCTCCTTATGTTCTAGATTGTTATAAGGGTGTGTCATCGATTCATAATACATTAAATATTAAATGTGTCCCCATGGTGGCAAGAAAGATGGTTTGCTGTTTGATAACACTGAATGTTTTCACACACAGAACATACATGGTTTGCAACAATATTCACTCATTCTGTTACCAGGGATCCTGACATGTTCCTCTGGCTTCCGTAGGTAGCAGTCATACATCTACTACACTGAAATTCCTAAATAATTTGAAAAATGTTTTTTCCATGATTCTGTACAGAAAAGTGATTTGCAGAAAATATTTTATGTAATACTCTAGGTATATATTCTTACTTCTTTTGAATTCTGATTATACTATGAGTTGGTCTACAAAACATTTACCCTATTTGTTCTTTGTAGTTAGATTTCTAACTTACATTATTTTCAAGTTGGTCTAACGTAAAATTCTCCTTTTTCTTTGTTTAGCCTTTTGCAACAGATCCCAGAACCAAACTTTATACTATTAAAACATCTCATATGTGTATTAGTAATAATAAAAGATTCTTCCATGAATAATTTAGACAGTTACAGGTTGTCTCTGCGCATAGCTCTCCACATGTACTGTGGGGTCAGACTTCGAGAGATTCATTATGTAGGAGTCACGTCTTAAGAAAGGTAAGGGGATCTGAAATTTGCCTTTGGGAACAAAAGTCTAATTTTTATCATTCAGTAATTGGGAATACTTTACAAAGACGATTTCTCTAACAGGAAACCCTAGGATTGCATTCTTATGGAGTGAAGTAGAATATGTATTGATCTATTTCAGGAAGATTTGGGAAGGAAGATTTTTTAATGTAGTTTAAAGTAAGTTAATCATTTCTTTCTACTGTTCTTTCCTTCTTTCTTCTTAGATATTGATTTAGATATTGATGTTTTAGCCAACAATAATCTGTACATATAATGGCAATCCAAGAAGACTAGAGTGAAATTTTAAAAGATCCAGATTACCTAGGTTTTGTTTGTTTTTTCCATTGTAGCCCTACTTTTGGAGTATAGAACAGTTGTGTTTCACAGTGGTGAGACCATGATATTACTGAATATTCACATCATGTGAATTGCTGGTCATATTTAAGCATATTGCATATATATACATATATATATGTAGGTGTGTATACATATATGTGTGTGTGAGTGTGTGTCTGAGTGTGAGTTTGTGTGTGTACATATACGTGTAAAGTGTACTTGTATATGTGCATGTATTTGTATATGTATATGTATATACATATGTAATGATGAATAATTGGTGTATATTATTTTATATGCTTTCCATTATTTTAGCACTAACCTATTTCAGGTAGAGTTTTATGATCCTCAGGTATACTATAGCTGTTAATTTTATTATAAACACACATACATCAATATTCTTCACTAATTTATTTACTTTATATCCTGAATGCAGTCCCTGCCTCCAAGTCCCATCTTTGCAACCTGTTCTTCCCTCCATTCTTCTTTAACTCAGTAGTGTAGACCTTCCATTGACACCAACCCACTCTCATACATCAATTCACAACAGGAATAAGTGAATCACCTTCTCCTGAAGCCATACAAAGCAGCCCAGATAAAAGAAAGCAATCCAGTTGTAGACTACAGAGTCAGGGCCACTCTGCATACGAACTGGTAGGGGACCTAACTGAAGATCAAGCTGCATATCTGCTACATATATATAGGGGCCCTAGATCCTGCTGATGGAGTATATGATGGGGGAGATCCTGCAGATTCAAAGCTGAAGGATCACAATGACTAAAGGCTACAGCAAGATACCAGGATATAGAAGGAGAGGCATCTCCAGGAGATTCCAGTATTGAGAGTATAGAAAAACACAGAGAGCTTAAACCAGACTTATTTCATTATACATTTGCAAGAAAATCTGTTTGGACAAGAGGGTATAATGTGTGACCACTTATGGCACAACACATCTCACACACTGTATTTTTAATTTTTTTTAAATTTTAGTTTGATTTTTTAAATTAAATTTAAATTTTTATTTAATTTTAATTTTTGAAATTTAGTGAGGGGGGATTGTTTCCAAGGGATATATGGAAGGATTGAAAAATGAAATGAGAGTTACTTGGTAGCTTGATTAGAAATTTCAGAGAATTAATAAAGGACACATATTTTGAAAAGAAAAAAATAAAGAAAATATAAATATGACAGAAAGCAAGGTACATGTTAACTAGTAGCTCCCAGGTATTAGGTCCACTGGAAAGAAGATATCATGATGTTACTCACAATGGAGGTTGATAGCCCAAGGGATAGCTTGAATAAGATTCTTGCTCAGGACTGGACTTGGCTTGAACTAGAAACATAGCTTTTTTAGTTAATTTCTAATTACCAAGGTACTGGAAACCTAAAATCCAAGACTATATCAAACTGCATGTTTAGTCCAAATGAAACAATAAAATATATTTTTACTTTTAATAACTATTAAAGATTCTTCCTTTATGGACAGTTCTTTTCAAATATATTCTTTTGTATGGTCAGGTATGAAAACAAAGAAGCAAAACTATCCTGTACAATCTGCATATAAAATAAGACTATCCTGTGCAGGACTGCTCAAAAATAAACTTAGGTGCATGCTGAGAAGAAACATATGTGATGAATAGAGTTTGCTTAACCTAAGTCATCATCTCAGGAGAAAAGTAACTTACCAGTATTGTTCAATTTAGGAAGTGCCATAATTTTCTACAATTGCTGTGACAAAACACTGATGAAAAGCAACTAATGGAAGACAGGTTACACTCCACAATATACTTGCAGTTACCAGTTAAATACTGAGAAATGTCAAAGCCAAAAATAAAACAGGGAGGCAAGAAGTGAGGCAGAAGCCTAGTAGGAGCACTGCCTCCTGCCTTGTATCTCATATCTTTCTTTTTCTGACCAATAACTCAAGGGTGGCACCATCCTGGAGATCTGGACCCTACAAATTCCAAGGTTAATCAGGACAATATCCCTTAGGCTTCACTATACAATAGGTCCATCTGATGGAGGCATTTTCTCAATTAAGACTCCCTCTTCTCACCAACTTCTTTCAGTCACATTTCTATTGCCTTAATAAAACATCAGGATTTAAAAGACCAAGCAAAGAGTGCACATGGGGGAACCATGGCTCCAGCTGGATATGTAGCAGAGGATTGTCTTATTTGGCATCACTAGGAGGGGAGCTGCTTAGTCCTGAGGGGCTTGATGGCCTAGGGTAGGGAAATGCTAGGTTGTTGAGGCAGGAGTGTGTGGTCAAGTGAGAGAAAACTGCAATAGAGGCAGGGGAGGAGATGTAGGATTTGTGGAAGGGATCTGTGAAGGAGGATAACGTTTGAAATGTAAATGAATGAAATAAACAATAAAAAATAAAACAACATGACCAGGGAAACGTATTGAAGTAGGTGGTTATTTGGGACCTACAAATGCTGAGCGAGTATAGCACTTTGGTGTCATGACAGAGGAGCACGACTGTAGAAAACAAGAAAAAACAAACAGGAAGCTGAGACCTGATGGTTCTTATCTTGGGAAGCAAAAATGTAGCAGAGAAAGTACATTGAAAATGGGCACCTACCTTTTGTAACTACAAATTCTAAGCAGTGGCACTGTTTACCAGGCAGACCAAGGCACCAGAAAATTGTCAATGAGAGGGTATTGCGATGCCTAGAACTAGAGAGTCATCCCATTCAAAACATCACAATAAACAGCTACCCCCACCCGCACACAAAAAAATTAACACACAACAGTCATTAATTTGGTACACTCACAGTTTTTTCAGCATATCAGTTCTGAAATGTTGCTTTGGTTAAGTAGTTCTGTTCTTTGCAATATGCATGAAATTTTAACAAGTTGTGTAAAGATGCAAAAGACTTAGAGTCTCCATTTCAGAGACTTCATTTCATGGGTTCTTATCTGTAATTTTCCTCCTGGTATTTCTTTTCATTTTTAAATTTATTTTGTAAACTATGTGAAATGACAATCTTGTTTTTGCCTTGTGGTGTTATGGAAGTCTGTTATACATATCATGATTGACAACTATGGTCAAATATTTGGAAATGATGATATATTTAGTAAACACATTGACAAAAGGACTGAAGACTTAAAGACATACAAAGAATCAATCAAATATTCTGGAAAATCTCCTATTATGACAAAAGTCATAGCTGGACACAACTGGAAAACCAATGATATTGATGAAAAATTTAATATTTCATATGCTGCACTGCAAGAAGAAGGTCCTACAGGTAAGACAAGATTTATTTATTCATCAAATGAATGGAATCATTTGATCAAATCATTTCATGATGTCATAAATTTGTGTATATCAGAGAAGCTTTGGGACGCAAAATGATTATTAGAGTATGGGAAAAGTTTTTTAACATCATATATATATATGTATATATATTTATATACACACATATACATATACTCATATACTGAAATACATCTGGATTCATTCAGGTATGTATGACACATTCTTTATTTAGAGAATCCACCAATATTGTCTGCTATACTTTCCCCCCTTTCTTCCCATGGTCCTTAAGTTAGAGAATTCCTTGCATATGAAATTATTATTTTTGATAAGATCATTTAGAAACAATGATTTGATTAAAAAATTGATTAAACATTCTGCAAGATTAAGCCCTGCACCACTGTCAACATGCTTTGGTTTCCTAGCACGAAAATACTAGTGTTTGTTTAATTTCCTATGAGAAACAATATTTGTCAAAATCTTATCATTGTTAAAAATACTTGCACAGGATCCACTACAAAACCTATGAGAGGTATGATAAAGAGGTTAAACTCACGTGATTATCAGGTGGTAGCACACAAATTCAAATACATTTTTAACTGAACTAATTCTTTCTATAGAGTTAAGAAAATATACCCAAATATTACCCTTATTTTAAGTGATGTGAATCTATCATCTGAGAATATTTGTCTGATGATGACATTTTATGTTTCATTTAGCAGGACAAAACAGAGCAGCTACCACATATAAGTGGTATTGGATGAATTAAGAAGGTCTAAGGGCATCGTATTTTAATGTTCCCTTCTACCTCCCAGTTAATCATATTAGAAGAATTATTCCAAGATCCTTTGTTAGTTTTATATTTCACCGTATTAGTTACAAATAATTTTCACTCATTGTACTTATTTTATGCTGCATATTTCATATTGTTTGCTATTATAACAAATGTTATTAAATTGGGTTATTGCTTACACTCCAATGTGCCTTGTTCATGGTCCTACACAGTCTTTGGAAAAATTTTCAGTCTCTGCCTCTACAGCCCAGTTATAGTACTAGTTTTCCCACCTCAGTTACCAATGTGTGGCCAGAAGCTAATGACACTGAATAATCCCTCAGAATTCTGCATAGAATCACGTGCCATAGAAGGTTATAAATAAAATTCCATTAACAATCAAAATTAAATCATCACACATGATGAACTTAGAGGTGGATCATGGTTTTAAAATATAAAAAATGACCTGAAAAGATAATCCAGTGTCTAAAGCAATTGAGATTTAGACTTTGTAACATGAATTTGGGTCATCAAAACATACATTAAAAAGCAAACAAAACTAGGCATTGTAGCACAATCATCTCTAAACGAGAAGTTTCTACCTGAATAATCATGGCAGGCAGAGACAGTAACAGAAGCTTATTGGACAGATATCTCTGACATGTAGTTCAGTAATGATGAAAAGAGACCCCCCCCCCGAAAAAAAAGAGACAGAGAGAAAGACCAATACTAGAGGCTCCTCATATGTTAATAAGCTCAAAGCTCTAATTAAGCTCTAAATATATATCACCAGTGATGTGATCTGCACGTGCTTTACACACACACACACACACACACACACACACACACACGCATGCATTACGTACACTGATGAATGCACAGAAGCATATAGCATATTTGTTATATCTCTCTTCATCACCTGAGGCCTCAACATGAAATATTCTTTATTCATGGTTTGTCTATCTCAAAAGTGTCTGTAATACAAATTTGAGAAATGGAAATCTTAGAGAAAACCTCTAGTAAAGAAATTGATAATTTCCATATTTACTGTTCTTGGTCTTTCCTGAACTCCCATTACTATAAGTTTACAATGTTTTCATTTATTACTAGTATTTTAAATTTTTATCAAAAATTGAATTATAGCACTGTAGCCTGACTTTTCTCCCTTAAGTCCATCACAGTCACTGCACTTTCATACTCATTTAAATATTGTTTTGTACATATTTATATATATATGTTTATATCTTTACAAATATGAATATTACTTGAGATCATTTTGTTCTGTTTGTGAATATGGTTTCCATGATATACAGTGTGTATTAGACAATCCATATGCAGGTCATTTCTGGAAAAATTAATATTCTGTCAGTCATAATTAGCTGCCTGTAACTTTTGACAAGTGAAAATTTGACCATTGCTTTAACACTGCATTGACGTTGCTATTATTGTGATTTTGCACCTATTTTTATGAGAGGCAATTTCAAAACAGACTTTCAAGTATGCTGGGTCTTACAGTATTTGTAAACCCTTTTCTACAATGGTCCCTGAGCTACAGAGCATTTAGCTCTAATGTACATGTATTCACTGGTGCTGGATTTTTCATAATGCAATTATCTCTTCATTGTGTCCAAGTTTTTGTTTTTTGTAATGGTTTCCATTTTCTATACAAAGAGGCTTCTTCGATGTAGGATGATGGCCCCACTTGTTGGTACATATAAGACTAATATGTAAATGCTTTAAGAAACGTCGATAATTTATTAAATTAATGTCATCAATTTTAAAGTTTATGACCAAACTAGTTACATAAATCGGACTAGATTTCTAGCTCCAGCCATGATTTCAATCCTGGTGAGAGAAATTCTACCAATTGTTAAAGTATTTCCTGTGGCTTTCCCCCAAAATATGGATTTGTCAGGTAGCACTTGGATTTCTCTCAAGGTTGGTGGCTTGAGTGCCAGTTGCCAAATAAATCTTACAAGGAATTCAGCAATCTACCTGAATATGTCTTAGAAGCCTCTAGGTTTAAGTCAAAGTTCTAAGGTAGATAAAACAGTAGACAAGTTAACACGTTAGGCAAGCAATTGATAGTTGTACCCACCTGTAATATCTTTAAAGTACGATGATAACCAGTATGGCAAGATAGCAGAATGGGTTCAATAAGTGACACTAACAGCTCAATTCAAAACAACTGTTCTTTGATTAGACTTAAATGTATTTTCTTTACCATAGAATTGAACATGGTTCTGGGTCTTTCATTTGGTTTCTCAGAAAAAAAAAGTTATTCCTAAGTATGCTTTAAAGTTCAACATTTGGTATCTTGTTATTTCTCTTTAGGATCATCCGTGCAGGTCCTTTGACTTGTCCAAGTCACACATTTTCACTCCTCTCTGACAAGATAAATTCATTTTCCTAAAGTAATATGATATAAATGTTATATAAATATACAATTCCTTCTTTTTGATTACTTTAGTTTTCTTCTTTCCACATCTACAATTAGCCTTAATTGACAATAGTCTAAAACATCAAAAGTTGAAATTTCTAGCAATAAGAATGCTTACCATATTGAGTTAATTGAAGAATATTTAACAGTGAGTGCCTTATGTATGCAAGGATAATAATGATTCTATCACCTAGAATTTTTTATAGTGTGTGCTGCCCCTCATCAAGTTATTTATGAAATATTATGGTACCAATGGCTTCCTTTGCTGATCTTTGGTCATCCTCAATTTACGCTTGTTTCATACAGCATATGTAAACAATTAAGAGAATATTAAAACTGCATGTGACCAAGGGGACATATATTAGAAATGAAGAATTCAAAGTATGTCTTTCTGAAAATCATATGATAGTAAACATAAGTGAACCTAAATATAACATAAAAATAATCAGATATCTTGTAAATTCTTTCAAAAGTAGCAACATACAAAATTAACACACAAAGTGAGTACTCCTTCTTTGTAAAAATCACTGAATTACTAAAAAGTAAATCAATGAAAACATGTCATTAACAGTAACTTTTAAAAGTATTAAGTTTCTTGGGAAAATTCTAACCGAGAAATAAAAGGCTTTCATGATTAAAAAAACAAAGCCAAAAACAAAAGAAAAAAATGAAAAATAAATTCAACCCAAAACAAAACAAAATGTCTTATAAATTGAACAGATATCAGATAATGGAAAGATTCCCACATGTTCATGAATCAGTGAGATTTAAACAATAAAAATTCTAAATCATCCTGTAGTAACATTTTGATTCTATCCTTTGAAAGCTTGATAAAATTTATAACACTCTTGATGTTATTAGGAGAAACAATATTGTAGAAGTGATTTTTTTAAACTTCTTTCCTCCTAGTCTTCTGCCATGTTCCCTTGACTTCACCTGTAAAGCCTCACCAACATCACTTCCTAAACATTAACTGAACAAGGCAACACCAATGAACATGGAAAACTAAATGGGCCCTGAAACCTAGACAAAGAAATATAGGCAATTGCATCATAAACATGAGTAGGCGATTTTATCTAAAACAAGTGTATTTTTTGGATGCAGGAGATAGATGAAACCTGCTTTCTGACCCAAACTGATAGTCTGTATAGTATTGGTGTGAGACAGTTAATGCTTAGAGTTATTAATGAGCAGTATTTATTGGTCTTTGTTATTTTTTTGTTGACACATACTTTTCCCCCTCTTTTTTGAATGATTACAGGGTTATTTATCATTTCTGTCCTCTTGTGTATATGTACGTTATCTTCAGCCTGCTGTTTGCATTTTGTAGACCAAGATTGATGATGAGAAATGGCTTAGTGGTGCTTAAACTATGTAACGTTTCTCCTCTTTTGTTGATATGAATGATGCTTTTGCTCAGTAATAATGTCTAGGCTAGTATCTGTATTCTTTGAAAGCATGGAGAACGTTGATGCAGGCCCACTATATTTTAGAATATCCATTGAAAATTCAGGTATTAGTCTAATGTAGTTAACGTTGTGTGACTTTGTCTGTTTCATTCATAGCTTTTTGTATTTTTATTTCTATGTTCAGTTAGCCTTTGACTATTATGTGTCTACTTGATGTTTTCTATGCTTCTAGTACTTTAACACATATCTCTTTTTGATTTGGTGTGATAAATGCAAAGGATATACAAGGTTAAAGAGAGTTCAGTTTCAAAAATGATTTCCCTTCTTTCTTATATGCAGAGAAACAGAAAGGCTATATATATATATAGCTTTTTGTATTTTTATTTCTATGTTCAGTTAGCCTTTGACTATTATGTGTCTACTTGATGTTTTCCTAGAATTCTTCTTTTTTCCAGAGCTGGGGACCAAACCCAGGGCCTTGCGGTTCCTAGGCAAGCACTCTACCACTGAGCTAAATCCCCAACCCTACTTGATGTTTTCTATGCTTCTAGTACTTTAACACATATCTCTTTTTGATTTGGTGTGATAAATGCAAAGGATATACAAGGTTAAAGAGAGTTCAGTTTCAAAAATGATTTCCCTTCTTATATGCAGAAAAACAGAAAGGATATATATATATATATATATATATATATATATATATATATATATATATATACATGCCAAGCCACCAGTATATTCTGATCCAACACCACCAAGAAAGAAATGCTTATTTGGCAAAAATCTTACAAGCATTTATGTCAACAGAAAGCTGCCTGCTCCAATACGTGTGAGTATCATTTTGGTTTTCTGTAGCACCTTTGTTCTCAGTAAGCTATTTAATCAAACTGAGGAATGTTTAGATAACCAATCTATGAGAGTAAGATCATTTTAAAACACAAATAAGTTCTACCGTATTTTGAATAATGTAATTGAAAGAAAAAGAGAAGAAATACCATTCCCATGTTTTGCACTGACTGCATCAAAGATTCAAACCCACCAGCATGTTGGAGGAAATAATTCTATGGAAGTGCCCCACTAATTACCCAACTGTAAAGTCTTGCAGCTTCTTTATGACTCCACATTTCTCTGGAATCTCCCTTAATATCATTGCCCCTGAAATTACTCAATACTTAAAAATATCTGTAGGCTTTTCTTTTAAATTATCAATGAATTAGATGAGCACACTGTTTTTTATATATATTAACATCATTTCTCCTAGTGGACTATATTTAAATGCCATCTAATATGGCTTAATCTATTTTAAATGAGTTACTAAACTTCTTTGTAAACATATCTTTAGTATCCAACATCTCTTTTAGCACTATAGCTGTGATAGGAATTTATGCTGTTTGTGAACAAATCTATCCGGTCAGACACATGAGCATTACTGCCAATTTCTTAGGGATTTTAGAGCAGAATTTTCTGGTAACCTTGTTTGTATTCGTGTAATCAAATTAAAGTGGTGTAAACCTATGCATGGTAGTCATGTTTACAGAGTAAATTATGGAAGAATGATAGAAATATGCTTGGGTTTTTGTGAAAGCATCTGTAGACATAGTTGAAAATAAGAAGTCACAGAATAAGGATATAAAAGTCTCAGAAATATGGTGAAAAAATATTTCTTCAAAACACAAAAGTTAGGATTCATAATACAGGCCAGGACAAACAGTAAGTAAAATAGTGAGTTTATCTCTGGAAGGGAAATGTCCCAATATTTACTTAAGATGCCAGGCTTGAGAAAGATATTGATAGAAGGAAACACAAAGTAGTAGAGGACCATTCACCAAAAAGCTTTGGGGAACAGAAGTTCAACAAAACCATGATGTTACAAATTGGGGAAAAAATGGATTAGGGAAGAAAATGTATTTGGAAGCTAAAACAGAAAAAAGTTCAATGACTACTTTATTCCTCTCAGTTATAGCTGTGCAGCCAAAACTATCCTTGCTCAGGTTCACAATAAAAGACATATTTGTGCTTCAGGTGTGAATCTCTAATACTACATCCTTATCCCACACAGGACATATTATCCATAATTGCAGGGAAAGGACGAGAATCTGATCACATATTTGAAATTCTACGTGAAAATTCACACTGGGGCCTCAGAGAGAGGATTGACAGTGAACAACTCATTGAAAGGATTAAAGAATGCGTGCTTGTAATAGCATCTGTCTTGAAGGTAAGGAAGGTTTTCATGTCACCAACATTAATCATCCCTCTAGAGATGCATATGTGCTTTCTGTCCTTAAGATTACATGATGATGACTGTTTCCTAGAACTATGGACACGTGACCTCTTGATAAGAGGCATGGCAGGTAAAAGTCTGACAAACCCAAAGATTCATCATAAAGACACAGGTGAAGAGCTTCTGTTGGAAGTTAACATCCTCATATATGAGATGGACTTTAGTTGGGCATTACAAATATTCCCACTGATTTCACCTCTGAACATACCCTGTGAATTAATAGCTGAACAAGTTATAATGGTGGTAAAATGTGCTTTATCAAATGAATGTATTAAATAATACTTACCAAAAAAAATCCTTCACAAATAAAAGTTCAAATTGACAAGTCCAACACTCACCTACAATAGGCTATCCATGTTGAATATTACCCTCTGTCTTGTATATACAAGAAATCGTTTTCCTTCTCAATCAAAAAATGATCCAGCACTCTCACTTTCACCAGATATTGCCATTCTAATTCCATGTCAAATATTCAAGTATTAGCCTAACCTACTTTTAACTTGTCTAACACACTAACACTCCTAACTTGCCAGGGAGCTGCAGTGACTCTAGAGCAAATATCATTGTTTTATTTTTACTTGGGCCATGATCTGATTTCACCTTTCAGAAGTCTGTGCAGCTATGGCCCAGACATAAATAGTAAAAATAATGCTCTGGGATTAACTATGCTTACTAACATTAGGCAAAGGTACTGAATGATCCTTCCTTGGCCTTTGAGCTTGCCACGTGTGTCTGATTCTCATTGCCAGAAACTTAAGACCTTACTGAAGTTAGCCATGTGTATTCAAAGCAATTTACATGTACAAGGGCACCTATGATTCTTCCATTTTATGGCTTGCTATCCTTAGTACAACATCAAAGTTCATTGTTGCATTTCATGCAACAGACAGTTTCTGTTCGTCAAACAATCTGATGCTTACAACTAAATTTAAATAGTTGAATATTTACAAATTTTAAGAAAAAGACATGAAACTGTGAGATCTTCTCACATGGAAAATAAGTAAACTTCACCACTATTCCTGCTGGGTCTGTAAGCAAGGTCTGCGTGTATACAACAGGTTTATGCTGTGTGAGCCTAAAGTACAGATTCAACAATTATACAGTCAGGATGAGTTAATTTTGGGTGCTGTCATTTTTTGATAGTTGCCTATTCCAAGAAGAGGACTTTGGTTTTGGTTTGATTGTTTTGGTGGATTTTTAAACCATCACCATCATCCTCGTCATCATTTTACATTTTTTTTTGTTTGTTCATTTTATGTCTTGTATGCTGCCCCCTACCTATTCTGCCCTCACAGACTCTCTCTTTCCCTGAGCTTAATTGGGACCCTTGGGTTGTCCTCCTACCCAGGCACATCAACTCTCTTCAGGTTTAGCACATCTTCTTCCCCTAAGGCCAGGTGGGAACAGGTTTTCACAGTCAACAGCTTACAGGTAGCCCCTGTTTCCACATGTTGGGGGACCCACAAGGAGACTAAGCTTTACATTTGCTAGAAATTGTGCTGTAAGTCATGCTGCAGCTTCTGCAGGATTTTTAGATGTTAATTCAGCCTTTGATAGCTCCCAGTGGTGCTGCTTAGTTGATTCTGTAGCTCTTCCTGTGGAGTTCCTATCTCCTCCAGGTCATGGAATCTTTCCCCCATTTCTTCCATACAAGTCCTTGATTGATCCATAAGATCCAATGATTGGCTGTGGCTCTACATAGCCTATTTCAGTCAGCTGCTGGGTGGAGCCTCTCAGAGGGCAGTTATGATAGTTTCCTGTCTGGATATTCCACATAGCATCTGGCGTTTTTCAAGGCAGAGGGAGCTTTGGGCTGCGAAGTGGAGTGCAGATCTATGATTGCAAGTCATAGTGTGGACTAGAAGTCAGGAGAGGCAATTTGAACGGACCATAGGTTTATTTCATTGCTATAGCAACTAGGACACTGCTTCATTGATTCTAGTCTTAGGGAAGAAAACACACAAGATCCTGCATATAGGTTCCACATTTGATCCAAGATTCTGGGGAGATAGAAGTTTGGGAGTCTTTTATGTTATATGCTTTCAACCAATGATTCTCAGCCATCCTAATACTGTAACACTAATATATTTCCTTATGGTTTGGTGATTACTAACCATTACATCATTTTGCTGCTTTCTCACAATTAAAATTTTGCTATTTGTAAGAATTGTAAAGAAAAGTGGAGAGAATATCTGACATGGAAGATATATGATATGTGAACCCCTAATGGATTATGACTCCCAAGTTGAGAATCACTGGTCTAAACTGCTAATTTTAAACAAAAATGCTTTTCATGTTCTTTCTAAAATGTACATTGACCATTACTTTTTTATTTTAATTTAAAAAAAGGACTTCATTGCAAACATTGAAGGAAGTTTACTTATTTCTGACTTATAAGAGAATTGGCTTAGCGTCCCAGATGAAGGAACTCTGATTGGAAAAATTAATGCCATCCAAAGGTAATGATACAAAAAGCACTTGCGGAACTGTACCACCTGTAGAAGCAGTGTTTTTGTAAGATACATAGGCTTGTGTTTAGAGTATTATAAGCTGGGGTGATGTCCCATGCCAAGAGGTTTCCTTAGCACAGACATGTCTTGTCACTTTTTAGACATGTTCATTTCTCAAACTAGAGTGTTGAACCATGTCTGTAATCACACCTGGGTGTCTTCTTCTTTATAACTGTCACAGTTTAGAAGACAGCCTATGCAACACCTTGTGTGCAGGTCAGCCTAGAGTATTGGTTTAGTTCCTGTGTGAAACAAATTAAAAGAAAGAGGTGTGTATAACACCTGTGGATTATTTGCATCCTTGTATTATTACCGTGTTACTGTGAGTATACCACATGCTAAATATATGTCATTGATTAGAACATGAAGCTATTATGAATATTTCTTTCTCAAATATAACTACCTCAAACAGTCTAGGTCAGGTATAGCTTTGACTTCTTTGAATCTTTTTTCTGTGCAATACTCCAGAGAATGATTTTGTGTGTAACAGGAGCATTGAGCTCCACTTGCTACCCAGGTGCCATGCATCTCTGTCTTGCTGTAGCGAAGCTTTTATAATCGCATTGTGTAGGGTCACTAGAGTACTTTCTGCTCCTTATGTTCTAGAGTGTCACAAGAATGTTACATGGATTTATACTACATTAGGTATTAAATGTGTCTCCACTCCATGGTGCTTGGGAAGATGGATTGATGTTTAATAACACTAGATGTTTTCATACACAGAACACATAGTCTGCAACAATCTCATTCATTCTAATACCAATATCCCAACAGCTTCCTCTGGCTTCTGTAGGTAGCAGTCAAATTTCTATTACATAGAAAATCATTCATACTTTTAAAATGTTCCCATGATTTTATACAGTAAAGTGATTCGCAGAAAATATTTTTTGTAGTACTCTAGCTGTACTTCTTTTGAATTCTGTTTATACTATGAGTTGGTCTACAAAACATTTGCCCTGTTTTCTTCATAGTTAGTTTTGTAACTAGCATTATTTTTCAGACGGTCTAAAAAAAAATTGTCCCCTTTCTTTGTTTAGACTTCTACTGAAGATTCCTCAGGCAAACTTTATCCTTCTAAAGCATCTCATTTGGTAATAGTAATAATAAGAAACTCATCCATGAATAATTTAGACACTAACAGGTTATCTATCCGGATAGCTCCTTATGTTTTGTGGGATCAGACTACAAAGGACGCATTGTTTGGAAGTGATGTATCAAGAAAGGTAAGGGGATCTGACTTTTGCCTTTGGGAACAAAATTCTCATTGTAATGCAGGAAGTAGGAAAACTTTGGAAAGATCATTTCTGTAAAAGGAAACCCTAGGATTCCATTCTTCTGGAGTGGAGTGGAGTGGAATATATATCGATCTGTTTCAGGAAAATTAGGGGGGGAAAGATGGTTAATGTAGTTTAAAATAAGTGAATCATTTCAGTCTTTCTTTTGTTCTTTCTTCATAGATATTGATTTTGGCCAACAGTATGCTTCACATATAATGGTAGTCAAAGAAGACTAGAGTGAAGTTTAAAAAAATCCTGATTATCCAGGTTTTGCTTGTTTTTTTTTTTTATTCCAGCCCTATTTTTGGAGTATATAATACTTGTATTTTACAGTAATTAGACTATTATATTATTAAATATTCATATCAAGTGAATTAATGGTCATATAAAAGTACATTTCATATATATATATATTTCATATGTGTGTGTGCGTATTTGTGTGTGTGTGTGTGTATGTATGTGACAAAGTGGTGTATATTATTTTGTATACTTTCAATTACTTTACCACTAATGTATTCAGGTGCAGCTTTAAGTTCCTCAGGTCTCAAACCAGATACACTCAAACTAATAGAAGAAAAAGTGAGGAAGCATCTCGAATCCATGGGCACTGGAGAAAATTTCCTGAACAAAACACCAATGGCTTATGTTCTAAGACCCAGAATCGACAAATGGGATCTCATAAAACTGCAAAGCGTCTGTAAGGCAAAGGACACTGTGGTTAGGACAAAACGGCAACCAACAGATTGGGAAAAGATCTTTACCAATCCTACAACAGATAGAGGCCTTATATCCAAAATATACAAAGAACTCAAGAAGTTAGACCCCAGGGAGACAAATAACCCTATTAAAAGATGGGGTTGAGAGCTAAACAAAGAATTCACAGATGAGGAATGCCGAATGGCTGAGAAACACCTAAAGAAATGTTCAACATTTTTAGTCATAAGGGAAATGCAAATCAAAACAACCTTGAGATTTCACCTCACACCAGTGAGAATGGCTAAGATCAAAAACTCAGATGACAGCAAATGCTGGCGAGGATGTGAAGAAAGAGGAACACTCCTACATTGTTGGTGGGATTGCAGACTGGTACAACCATTCTGGAAATCAGTCTGGAGGTTCCTCAGAATATTGGACATGGACCTACCTAAAGACCCAGCTATACCTCTCTTGGGCATATACCCAAAAGATGCCCCAACATATAAAAAAAGACACGTGCTCCACTATGTTCATAGCAGCCTTATTTATAATAGCCAGAAACTGGAAAGAACCCAGATGCCCTTCAACAAAGGAATGGACACAGAAGTTGTGGTACATCCATACAATGGAATATTACTCAGCTATCAAAAGCAATGACTTTATGAAATTCATAGGCAAATGGAGGGAACTGGAAAATATCTTCCTGTGTGAGGTAACCCAATCACACAAAAACACACATGGTATGCACTGATGGATAAGTGGCTATTAGCCCAAATGCTTGAATTACACTAGATGCACAGAACACGTGAAACTCAAGACGGATGATCAAAATGTGAAATCTTCACTCCTTCTTTAAAAGGGGAACAAGAATACCCTTGGGAGGGAATACGGAGGCAAAGTTTAGAACAGAGGCAGAAAGTACATCCATTCAGAGCCTGCCCCACATGTGGCCCATACATATACAGCCACCCAATTAGAGAAGATGGATGGAGCAAAGAAGTGCAGGCTTACAAGAACCAGACGTAGATCTCTCCTGAGAGACACAGCCAGAATACAGCAAATACATAGGCGAATTCCAGCAGCAAACCACTGAACTGAGAAGGGGACTCCCAATGAAGGAATCAGAGAAAGGACTGGAAGAGCTTGAAGGGGCTCGAGACCCCATATGAACAACAATGCCAACCAACCACAGCTTCCAGGGATTAAGCCAGTACCCAAAGACTATACATGGATTGACCCTGGGCTCCAACCGCACTGGTAGGAATGAATAGCCTAGTAAGAGCACCAGTGGAAGGGGAAGCCCTTGGTCCTGCTAAGACTGACCCCCCAGTGAACGTGACTGTTGGGGGGAGGACCGTAATGGAGGGAGGATGGGGGAAGGGAACACCTATATAGAAGGGGAGGGGGAGGGGACAGGGGGATTTTGGCCTGGAAACCGGGAAAGGGAATAACTATCGATTAAGCTGCACATCTGCTACATATATGTTGGGGGCCTAGATCATGCTGCTGGAGCATATGAAGGGGGAGGTCCTGCAGATTCAAAGGTGAAGGATCACAATGATTTAAAGGCTACAGCAAGATACCAGGATATAGAAGGAGAGGCATGTATGGGAGGCTCCGGTATTGATGGTGTAGCAAAATCCAGACGGCTTGAAGCAGACTAATGATTTATTTCAATGTACATTTGCAAGTAAACCTGTTTGGACAAAAGGGTATAATTTGTGACATAGTATAGTGACATAGTGAGCACACCACATCACACAGACTGCATTTTTTAAAAGGATTTTAATTTTTTGTTTGATTTTTAATTTACCTTTAAAACTTTATTTAATTTCAATTTTTGAAGTTTTGCGAGGGGGGATTCTTATCAAGAGATAATTGGAAGGATTGAAAAATAAAATGAGAGTTACTTGTGAGAATGATGATAAATTTAAAGAGATTCAAAAACAGACATATATTTTGAAAAGGATAAAAAGCAACAAAAAAGTAAAAAATGAAAGAAAGCAGGGTACATTTTAACTAGTAGTTTCCAGTCATTAAGTCCATAGGAAGGATGAATTAGTGATGTCACACACATGAATAATATTCTTACCCAGGACTCAACTTGGCATGGACTAGAAACCTACCTTTTATAGGTAACTTCTTATTACCAAGCTCCTGGAAACCTAAAATCCAAGCCTGTATCAGAGCGCATGTCCAAATGAAGCAACAAAATTCATTTTTCACTCTTAATAACTATTAGTGATTCTTCTGTTATGGGCAGTTCTTTTCAAATATATTCTTTTGTATGGTCAAGCATGAAAACAAGCAAAACTATTCTGTGCAATCTGCATATAAAATATGACTATCTTGTGCAGGACTGCTCAAACATAAACTTAGCTGCATGCTGGTAAGAAATATGTGATGAGTAGAGTTGACTTAACCTAAGCCATCATCTCAGAAGAATAGTAACTTATCAGTGTTGCTCACTTTAGGAAGTGTTATAATTTCCTATGATTGCTCTGACAAAACACTGATAAAAAGCAACTTATGGAAGACAGGTTACACTCCATGATATACTTGGAGTTACCAGTTAACTCCTGAGAAATATCAGGGCCTAAACTGAAGCAGGGCAGGAACCTGGATTCAAGAACTGAAGTACAAGCTGAGTAGGAGTTCTGCCTCTTGCCTTGTACCTCATACCTTTCATTTTCTGACTAATAGCTCAAGGGTGGCAACATCCTAGAGATCTGGGCCCTACAAATTCCAAGATTAATCAGGACAATATCCCTTAGACTTCTCTATACATTAGGTCAATCTGATGGAGGCATTTTCTCCATTAAACTCCCTTTTCTCACCAACTTCTTTTCTCAGACACATTTGTTTTGCCTTAATAAAACACCAGGATCTAAAACACTAAACAATGATTGCACATGGGAGAACCCATGGCTCCAGCTGAATATGTAGCAGAGGATGGCCTTATTTGGCGTCACTAGGAGGGAAGCTGCTTAGTCCTAAGGAAGCTTGATGACCCAGGGTTAGGAAATGCTAGGGTGTTGAGGCCAGAGTGTATAGGTGAGGGAGGGAGCATGTAATAGAGGCAGGGGGAGGAGATACAGGGTTTGTGGAGGTGAACGGTGAAGGGGGATAATGTTTGAAATATAAATAAATAAAATAGTCAATAAAAAAATAAAACAATATTACCAGGGAAACTTGTTCAAGTAAGTAGTTCTTTGGGTGTTAGAAATGCTGAGAGAGTATAGCACTTCAATGTCATGACAGAGGAACATGTCTGCAGAAAGGAAAAAAAAAACAAACCTGATGAAACCTGATGTCTCTTGTCTTGGGAAGCAAAAATGTAGCAGAGAAAGTACATTGAAAATGGGCACCTGTATTTTGTAATTCCAAATTATAGGCAATGGCATACTTCTATCAGGAGGGCCAAGGGACTTAAGCCACCAGAAAGTTGTCACAAAGAGGGTATTGCCATGCATGGAACTAGAATGGCATCCCATTCAAAACATCCCAACAGAAACCCCCAATCCTTCTACCCCCTAAAAATGTCAACGAATGACATTCATTAATTAGATTAACTCACACTGTTTGGCAGCACATCAGGTTTGAAATGTTGCTTTGGTTTAGTAGTTCTTCTATTCTTTGCAGTATGCCTTAAATTTTGACAAGTTTTGGTAAAATGCAGAGAACTTAGAGTCTCCATTTCAGAAACTTCATATCATGCATTCCTATCTATGGCAACTGTTATTTTCCTCATAGTTTTGGATATCATTTTTAAATTTCAATTTTGTAAACCATGTGAAATGACAATCTTGTTTTGCCTTGTGTTGTTACAGATGTCCTTTATACAAATCATGATCGACAACTATCATCAAATATTTGGAAATGATAATATATTTTTTTTGGTTCTTTTTTTCGGAGCTGGGGACCGAACCCAGGGCCTTGCGCTTCCTAGGCAAGTGCTCTATCCCCAACCCCGATAATATATTTTATAAATGTATCGACAGAAGATCTGAGGATTTAAAGACTTGTGCAGATTCAATAAATTCTTCTGGCAAATCACCTATTATGAAAGAATTCCTAGCTGGCCACAACAAGAAAACATGCGATAATGGTGAAAAATTTAAAATTTCATCCATTCCTCTGCAGGAGGAAGGTCCTACAGGTGAGCCAAGATTTATTTAGTCATCAAATGAGTGGAAGGATGACATCATTCACTTATTTCATAAATTTGTAAATATGAGAGTAGTTTTGGCCACAAAATGATATTAGAGTATGGAAAAACTTTTTAACCAACACTAATTAAATTATACTAAAATTTATGCATATGTATATACAAACATATATATATGTATATATAATTTATATGTATACACACAGACACACACACAAATACTTAGGTACTATATATACCACATGTAAGTATGACAGACTCTATTCAGCCTATGTAAGAATCCCACAATATTGCCATTCTTCCTATGGTCTTTAAGTCATAGAGGATTCAGCATATAAAATTATTATTTTTGATAAGATCATTTAGAAACAATGTTTTAATTTATACCTCCATTAGAGATTCTGCATGTTTAAGTCCTGTACCACTGTCAACATGCTTTTTTATTTTAATGCAAAAATAATAAAGTTTCTTTAATTTCCTACAAGAGACAATCTTGCCAAATGCTTAGCATTGGCATAAATATTGAAATTGCAATGGATCCACTACAAAACCTACGTGAAGAAAGATAAAGAGGCTAAAACGCACCTGATTAATAAGGTCGTACCACTCAAATTCCTATACATTGATAACGCAAGTAATTATTTGTATAGAGTTAAGAAAATATACCGAAATATTGCTCTTATCTGAAGTGAAGTGAATCTATCATCTGAGAATGTTTGTCTAACAATGACATTTTATGATTCATTTAACAGGACAGGACAGAACAACTACCACATAAAAGTGGTAGAAGATGACTGAAGACATTATAAGGTCATTCTATTTTAATGTTCCCTTCTACCTTCCACTTAATCATAGCAGAACAATTATTACAACATCCTGCTTCAGCATTCATATGCTATCATAATAAATGTTATAATAAATAAAAGTGTTATTGCTTACACTCCAATGTGCCTTGTTCATGATTCTCCATAGTCTTTGGAAAGTGACATTTTTCTGTCTCTGCCTCTACAGCCCAGTTATACTACTTGCTTTCCCACCTCAGTTTCTAAAGTGCAGCCAAAACTAATGACATTAAATAATCCCTCAGAATTGTGCCCAGAATTCTGTGCCATACAAAGTTCTAAATAAAATTCCATTACCAATCAAACTTAATCATCACACATGATGAAGTTAGAGATGGATCACGGTTGTTAGATTATACAAAAAGACCTGAAAAGATCAGTGCTTAAGCAACTGAGATACAGGCTTTGTGACATGAATTTTGGTCATCGAAACATACTTTAGAACACAAACAAAACTGAGTATTGTTCCACAAGCAACTCTAGACCAGAAGCTTCTACCTGGATGGAGGTGGGACTTGGAGACAGTAGTTAACAGAAGCTTATTGGCCAGATATTCCTGACATGTTGTTCAGCAATGATCAAAAGAGACCTTATGCCAAAAAAAAAAAAAAAAAAAAAAAACTGAGAAAGACCAATACTGGATGCTCTTTTCAAATGTAAATAAACATGCTTTAGACATACACATGCACTCATACACACATATATTCATCCTTATACATTACATACACTCAGAAATATACAGAAGCGTACAGTATATTTGTTTTATCTCTCTGCATAACCTGAGACCTCAGCATGAAATATTCTTTATTCATTGTCTATGTGGAAATGGTCTGTAATACAATTTTGAGATATGGAAATATTAGAGAAAACCTCCAGCAATATAATTGATAATTTCCATATTTACTCTTTCTTGGTCCCTCCTGACCTCCAAATTATAATAAGTTCAAAATGTTTTCATTTATTACTATTATTATTTTAAATTTAAAAAATTTTTTATTAGATATATTTCTTTACTTACATATCAAAGGTTATTCCCCCTCCTGGTTTCCTGTCCATAAGCCCCCATTTCCTCCCCTTCCCCCCACACAGGTATTCCACCTATGCATTATTAAAAATTGAATTATAGCACTATAGGCTGACTTTTCTCCCTTCGGTCACTGCAATCTCGACCTCATCAATATTGTTTCATATATGTGTTTATTTATGTATATTTGTATCCTAAAAATATGGATACAACTTGAGTCCATTTTCTTGTGTTTGTGATTTAGTTTCCATGGTGTACAGTGTGTATTAGACAATCCCTATGCAGGTCATTTCTGTAAAAATTAACCTTCTGATGGTCATCTTTAGATTCCTATAACTTTTGACACATGAATTTTTTCCAGTTTTACTAGTGCATTGATATTGCTAACATTGTGTTTTTGTACTCATTTTTATCACAGGAAATTTGAAAACAGACTTTCAAGTATGGTGGCTCTTAAAGTCTTTGTAATCCTTCTTCTACAATGTTCCCTGAGCTATAGAGATTTTCACTATAATGTACATGTACTCACAGGTGCTGGGTTTTACACAAAGCACTTTGTGTCCAGTTTTTCTTTTCTGTAATGGTCTCCATTTTCTGTACAAAGAGGCTTCTTTCATGAGGGATGATGGCCCCGTGTATTGGTAGATATAATACGAATATTTAGAATCCTGTAAGAAGCGTGGCTGATTTAGTAAATTAATGTGATAAATTTTAAGGTTTATGACATCACTAGTTCCATAAATCTGACTAGATTTCTTGCACCAGCCATGATTTCATTCATTTTGAGAGAAATTCTTCCAACTGTTAAAGTATTTCATGTGACTTTTTCAAATATATAGATGCTTTAGGTAGCACTTGGATTTCTGTCAAAGTTGACGGCTTAAGTGCCTGTTCCTAAATAAATCTTACAGGGATGTCTCAGCAATCAACTGATTGTAGATGGATATGTCTTAGAAGGCTCTATCTATACGTCAATGTTCTAAGGTAGATAAAATAGTAGGCAGGTTGACATGTTGGGGAAGCAAATGATAGGTTTTCTCACCTGCAACAACTATGAAATATGACAATAACCACTATGGCCAAGATATCAGAATAGGTGCAATAAGTGACACTAACAGCTCAGTTGTAAACAACTGCCCTTTGATTACACTTAAGTAAATTTTTTTTACCATAGAATTGAACATAGTTCTGGGTCTTCATTTGGTCTCTCAGAAACCTAAGGACCATTTTAAAATTCAACATATTATGTCTTATTATTTCTCTTTAGGTTTATCAGTGCAAGTCCTTTGACTTGTCCAAGTCATACATTTTCACTCCTCTCTGACAAGGTAAATTCATTGTCATAGTATGATATAGACAGGGACAATTTTCTCGAACAGAACTGCAGTTTCTAAGCGAATTCTCTTTGTTCCAAGTGGGACACACTTGTAGCAGGCATAGTTCTCAAGATATAGGCAGGGAAAATTTTTGCGAATGGAGTTGCAGTTTCTAAGCAAATTCTCTTCGTTCCAAGCGGGACTCACTTGTAGCAGGCATAGTTTTCAAGATATAAACAAAGCAAACGTTTGGCAAATGGAATCGCATTTTTTGGTGAATTCTCTTCATTGCAAGCAGGACTCACTTGTGGCAGGCGTAGTTTTAAAGATATAGGCAGGGCAAGATTTGGCAAATGGACCTCCAGTTTCTAAGCAAATTTTCATCTCTCCAAGTGGGCCATACTTGTAGCAAGCGTAGTTTTCAATATATAGGCAGGGAAAGTTTTCGTGAATGGAGCTGCAGTATCTAAGTGAATTCTCTTCGTCCCAAGCGGGACCCACTTGTAGCTAGTATAGTTTTCAAGAAATAGGCAGGGAAAGTTTTTGTGAATGGAGCTGCAGTTTCTAAGTGAATTCTCTCATTCCAAGCGGGACTCACTTGTAGAAAGCATAGTTTTCATGATATAGGCAGGGCAAGTTTTCAGGAATGGAGCTGCAGTTTCTAAGCGAATTCTCTTCCTTACAAGTGGGACTTACTTGTAGCAGGAGTACTTTTCAAGATATAGGCTGGGCAAGTTTTCGAGAATGGAGCTGCAGGTTCTAAGCGAATTCTCTTCGTTCCAAGAGGGACTCACTTGTAGCAAGCATAGTTTTTAAGATATAGGCAGGGAAAATTTTTGCGAATGGAGTTGCAGTTTCTAAGCAAATTCTCTTTGTTCCAAGCGGGACTCACTTGTAGCAGGCATTGTTTTCAAGATATAAACAAAGCAAGGGTTTGGCGAATGGAATCACAGTTTCTTGGTGAATTCTCTTTGTTCCACGATGGAACCAATTTTAGCAGGCGTAGTTTACAAGATACAGGCAGGGCAAGTGTACTCGAATGGACCTGCAGTTTCTAAGTGAATTACACTCTTCCAAGCTGGACTCACTTGTAGCAGGTGTAGTTTTCCAGATATAGGCATGGCAAGTGTTCGAGAATGGAGCTGCAGTTTCTAAGTGAATTCTCTTCTTTCCATGCAGGACTCTCTTGTAGCAGGCAGAGTTTTCAAGAAGTATGCAGTGCAAGTTTTCGCAAATGGATCTGTAGTTTCTAATCTAATTCTCTTTGATCCCAGCCGAACTCGCTTTTAGCAAGCATAATTTTCAAGACAAAGGCAGGGAAAATTTTTGCGAATGGACCTGCAATTTCTAAGCGAATTCTCTTCAGTCCAAGCGAGACCCACTTGTACCAAGCGTAGTTTTCAACATATAGGCAGGGAAAGTTTTTGCGAATAGAGCTGCAGTTTCTAAGTGCATTCTCTTCATTCAAAGCAGGACTCACTTGTACCTCGTGTAGTTTTCAAGACAAAGGCAGGGAAAATTTTTGTGAATGGAAATGCAGTTTCTAAGCGAACTCTCTTCGTTCCAAGAGGGACTCACCTTTATCAGGCGTAGATTTCAAGATACAGACAAAGCAAGCGTTTGGCGCACGTAATCACAGTTTCTTGGCGAATTTTCTTTCTTCCAAATGGGAATCCCTTGTAGTAGGCATAGTTTTCAAGATATAGGCAGGGCAAGTTTTCGTGAATGGACCTGCAGTTTCTAAGCGAATTCTCTTCATTCCACGTGGGACTCACTTATAGCAAGCGGAGTTTTCAAGATACAGTGAGGAAAATTTTTTCATGAATGGAGCTGCAGTTTCTAAGCGAATTCTCTTCGTTCCAAGTGGGACTCACTTGTAGCAGGCATAGTCTTCAACTTATAGACAAAGCAAGCGTTTGGCGAACATAATCACAGTTTCTTGGCGAATTTTCTTCGTTCCAAGTGGGAATCACTTGTAGCAGGCATAGTTTTCAAGATATAGGCAGAGCAAGTTTTCTGAATGGAGCTGCAATTTCTAAGTGAATTCTGTTCTTTCCAAGTGGGACTAACTTGTATCAGGCATAGTTTTCAAGATACAGACAAAGCAAGCGTTTGGCGAATGGAATCACAGTTTCTTGGCGAATTTTTTTCATTCCAAGTGGGACTCACTTGTAACAAGCATACTTTTCAAGGTATAGGCAGGGAAAATTTTTGAGAATGGAGCTGCAGTTTCTAAACGAATTCTCTTCATTCCACGAGGGACTCACTTGTAGCAAGTGGAGTTATCAAGATATAGGGAGGGAAAATATTCACAAATGGAGCTGCAGTTTCTAAGCGAATTGTCTTCATTCCAAAGGGGAATCACTTGTAGCAGGCATAGCTCTCCAGATATAGGCAGGGAAACTTTGCGAGAATGGAGCTGCAGTTTCTAAGCGAATTCTGTTCGTTCCAAGTTGGAATCACTTGTAGCAGGCATAGTTTTCAAGATATAAACAAAGCAAGTTTATGACAAATGGAATTGCAGTTTCTCGGAGAATTCTCTTCATTCCACGTGGGAATTACTTGTAGCAGGCATAGTTTTCAAGATATAGGCAGGAAAAGTTTTCTCGAATGGAGCTGCAGTTTCTAAGCGAATTCTCTTCGTTCCAAGCATGACTCCCTTGTAGCAGACGAAGTTCTCAAGACAAAAGCAGGGAAAATTTTGTGAATGGAGATGCAGTTTTTAAGCGAAATCTCTTCGTTCCAAGTGGGATTCACTTGTTGCAGGTGTAGAATTCAAGATACAGTCAGGGCAAGTTTTCTCGAATGGAGCTGCTGTTTCTAAGCGAATTCTCTTTCTTCCAAGCTGTACACACTTGTAGCAGGCAGAGTATTCCAAATATAGGTATGGCAAGTTTTAAGAAGGGAGCTGCAGTTTCCAAGCGAATTCTCTTCTTTCCAAGTGGAAATCTCTTGTAGCAGGCACCTCAAGAAGAGGGCAGGGCAAGTTTTTGCGAAAGGATCTGCAGTTTCTAATCTAAATCCTTTGATCCAAGTGGAACTCACCTGTAGCAATCAACTTTTCAAGATATAAGCAGGGAAATTTTTCGCGAATGGAACTGCAGTTTCTAAGTGAATTCTGTATTTTCCCAGCGGGACTCATTATTAGCAGGTGATGTTTTAAAGATATAGGCTGGGCAATTTATCGTGAATGGAGCTGCAGTTTCGAAGCAAATTCTCTTTGTTCCAAGCAGGACTCATTTGTAGCAGGCGTATTTTTCAAGATATAAGCAAGTGAATTGCTGTTACTTGGCGAATAAGCTTAGTTTTATGTGGTTCTAGACCATAAAAGCAAACTTTTCTATATAGACAAGACGTGCGTTTCCCAGTCTGAATCGCACATTCTTTGGCGAATTCTGTTCGTTCCAAGCGAGAAAAGCTTGTAGAAAGCTGACGTTGAAGAGAAACACACAACTAGTGTTTCACAAAGTGAATTGCTGTTACTTAGTGAATAAGCTTAGTTTTAAGTGGTTCTAGGCATTCTTTGGAGAATTCTGTTTGTTCCAAATAGGAAAAGCTTGTATGAAGTTTACGTTGAAGATAAAAACACAGCTAGTGTTTCGCGAAGTGAATTGCTGTTACTTGGCGAATAAGCTTAGTTTTAAGTGGTTCTAGACGTTAAAAAGCACACTTTTCTATATAGACTAAATATGTGTTTCCCAGTCTGAATCGCACATTCTTTGGCGAATTCTGTTCGTTCTAAACAGGAAAATCTTGTAGCAAGTTGTCTTTGAAGATAAACAGCTAGTGTTTCACAAAGTGAATTGCTGTTTCTTGGCGAATAAGCTTAGTTTTAAGTAGTTCTAGATGGTAAAAAGCACACTTTTCTATAAAGACAAAATATGTGTTTCCCAGTCTGAATTGCATATAATTGGCGAATTCTGTTCGTTCTAAACAGGAAAAGCCTGTAGGAAGTTGAGTTTGAAGATAAACACACAGCAAGTGTTTCGCAAAGTGAATTGCTGTTACTTGGTGAATAAGCTTAGGTTTAAGTGGTTCTAGGCAGTAAAAAGCATCCATTTCTACATAGACAAAACGTGAGTTTCCCAGTCTGAATCGCACATTCTTTGGAGAATTCTGTTGGTTCCAAGCGGGAAAAGCTTGTAGAAAGTTGACTTTGAAGAAAAACATACAACTAGTGTTTCACAAAGTGAATTGCCGTTACTTGGCGAATAAGCTTAGTTTTAAGTGGTTCTAGACAGTAAAAAGCATCCGTTTCTACATAGACAAAACGTGAGTTTCCCAGTCTGAATCGCACATTCTTTGGCGCGTTATGTTCGTTCCAAGCGGGAAAAGCTTGTATGAAGTTTACTTTGAAGATAAACAAACAGCTAGTGTTTGGCAAAGTGAATTGTTACTTGGCGAATAAGCTTAGTTTTAAGTGGTTCTACACGGTAAAAAGCACACTCTTCTATATAGACAAAATATGTGTATCCCAGTGTGAATCGCACATTCTTTGGCGAATTCTGTTCGTTCTAAACGGGAAAAATTTGTAGGAAGTTGACTTTGAAGATAAACACACAGCTAGTGTTTTGCAAAGTGAATTGCTGTTACTTGGTGAATAAACTTAGTTTTATGTGGTTCTAGACCATAAAAGGCACACTTTTCTATATAGACAAGACGTGATTTCCCAGTCTGAATCGCACATTCTTTGGCGAATTCTGTTTGTTCCAAGCAAGAAAAGTTTGTAGACAGTTGACTTTGAAGAGAAACACACAACTAGTGTTTCACAAAGTGAATTGCTGTTACTTGGCGAGTAAGCTTAGTTTTAAGTGGTTCTACAGGGTAAAAAGCATCCGTTTCTACATAGACAAAACGTGCATTTCCCAGTCTGAATCGCACATTCTTTGGCAAATTCTGTTCCTTGCAAGCGGGAAAAGCTTGTAGGAAGTTGTCATTGAAAATAAACACACAGCTAGTGTTTCGCAAAGTGAATTGCTGTTACTTGGTGTATAAGCTTAGTTTTAATGGTTGTAGATGGTAAAAGGCATAATTTTCAATATAGACAAAATATGCGTTTTCCAGTCCCAATTGCACATTCTTTGGCGAATTCTGTTCTTTCTAGCGGGAAAAGCTTATAGGAAGTTGACTTTGAAGATAAACACACAGTGTTTTGCAAAGTGAATTGATGTTACTTGGCCAATAAGCTTCGTTTTAATTGGTTCTAGACTGTAAAAAGCATAATTTCTGTATAGACAAAACGTGCATTTCCCAGTCTCAATCGCACATTCTTTGGTGAATTCAGAACCTTCCAAGTGGGAAAAGCATTTCTGAACTTTACTTTGAAGATAAACAGATACTGTTTCACAAAGTGAATTGCTGTTACTTGGCGAATACGCTTAGTTTTAAGTGGTTCTAGTAAAAAGCATCTGTTTCTACAGAGACAAAACGTGCGTTTCCTGGTCTGAATCGCACATTTTTTTGAGAGTTATGTTCGTTCCAAGCAGGAAAAGCTGGTATAAGTTTACTTTGAAGATGAACACACAGCTAGTGTTTCGCAAAGTGAGTTGCTGTTACTTGGCGAATCATCTTAGTTTTAAGTGGTTCTACACGGTAAAAAGCACACTTTTCTATATAGACAAAATATGTGTTTCCCAGTCTGAATAGGCACATTCTTTGACGAATTCTGTTCGTTCCGCGCGGGAAAAGCTTGTATGAAGTTTACTTTGAAGATAAACAGACAGCTAGCATTTCGCAAAGTGAATTGCTGTTACTTGGCGAATAATCTTAGTTTTAAGGGGTTCAACACGGTAAAAAGCATATTATATTTCTATGTCGACAATATGTGCGTTTACCTGTCTCAATGTTACATTTTGGCAAATTCTGTTTGTTCCAAGAGGGAAAAGCTTGTAGGAAGTTGTTGTTGAAGATAAACACACAGCTAGGGTTTGGCAAAGTGAATTGCTGGTACTTGGCGAATAAGCTTACTTTTAAGTGGTTCTAGACAGTAAAAAGCATACTTTCCGATATAGACAAAATATGGGTTTTCCAGTCTGAATTGCACATTCTTGGCGAATTCGGTTCATTCTAGCGGGAAAAGCTTATAGGAAGTTGACTTTGAAGATAAACACACAGCTAGTGTTTCGCAACGTGAATTGATGTTACTTGGCAAATAAGCTTAGTTTTAAGTGGTTCTACACGGTAAAAAGCATACTTTTCTATAGACAAAATAAGTGTTTTCCAGTCTGAATTGCACATTCTTTGGCGATTTCTGTTCATTCTAAACGGGAAAAGCTTGTATGAAGTTTACTTTGAAGATAAACACACAGCTAGTGTTTCGCAACGTGAATTGATGTTACTTGGCGAATAAGCTTAGTTTTAGGTGTTACTACATGGTAAAAAGCATACTATTCTATATAGATAAAACATGCGTTTTCCTGTCTCAATTCACATTCTTTGGCGAATTCTGTTTGTTCCAAGCGGGAAAAGCTTGTAGGAAGTTGACTTTGAAGATAAACACACAGCTAGTGTTTCGCAAATTGAATTTTTGTTACTTGGCAAATAAGCTTAGTTTTAAGGGGTTCTAGACCGTAAAAAAGCATACTTGTCTATATAGACGAAACATACCTTTCCCCATCTGAATCATGCATTCTTTGGCAAAATCTGTTCTTTCCAAGCTGTGTGTTTCTCTTCAAAGTAATCTTCCTACTAGCTTTTGCATCTTGGAATGAACAGAATTTGCCAAAGAATGTGCTATTCAGACTGGAAATCGCAGGTTTTGTCTATATAGAAAAGTATGCTTTTTACCGTCACGAACCACTTAAGACTAAGCTTATTCGCCAAATAACAGCAATTCCCTTTGGGAAACACAAGCTGTGTGTTTCTCTTCAAAGCCAATTTCCTACAAGCTATTCCCACTTTGAACGAACACAATTCACCAAAGAATTTGGGATTCAGACTTGGAAACACAGGTTTCACAGGTTTTGTCTATATAATAAAGTATGCTTTTAACCATCTAGAACCACTTAAAACTAAGCTTATTCACCATGTAACAACAATTCACTTTGCGAAAAACTAGCTGTGTGTTTATCTTGAAATCAACGTCCTACTAGCTTTGCCTGCTTAGAACAAACAGAATCGCCAAAGAATGTGCGATTCAGACGGGGAAAATGCATGTTCTGTTTATATAGAAAAGTATACTTTTGACTGTATAGAACCACTTAAAAGTAAGAAGCAATTCACTTTTCAAAGCACTAGCTGTGTGCTTATCTTCAACGTCAACTTCCTACAAGCTTTTCTCCCTTGGAACAAATGGAATTCGCCAAAGAATGTGCGACTCAGACTGGGTAACGTAGGCTTTGTCTATATAAAAAAGTATGCTTTACTATCTAGAACCACTTAAAACTAACCTTATTCTTCAAGTAACTTCAATTCTCTTTGCGAGTCACTAGCTGTGTCTTTATCTTCAAAGTCAACTTCAAACAAGCTTTTCCCGCTTGGAACGAACAGAATTCGCCAAAGGATGTGCCATTCAGACTGGGTAATTCACGTTTTGTCTATATAGAAAAAGCATGCTTTTTACCGTCTAGAACATATTAAAACTAAGCTTATTCACCAAGTAACAGCAATTCACTTTGCCATTCACTAGCTGTGTGTTTATATTCAAGGTCAATTTCCTACAAGCTTTTACCACTTGGAATGAACCGAATTCGCCAAAGAATGTACGATTCAGAATGGGAAATGTAGGTTTTGTCTCCATAGACAACTATGCATTTTACCGTCTACAACCACTTAAAATTAAGCTTATTGGTCAAGTAACAGCAATTCACTTTGCAAAACACTAGCTGTGTGTTTAACTTCAAAGACAACTTCCTACAAGCTTTGCCCGCTTGGAACGAACATAATTCGCCAAAGAATGGGTGATTCAGACTGGAAAAAGCACGTTTTGTCTATATAGAAAAGTATGCTTTTTATGGTCTTGAACCACTTAAAACTAAGCTTATTCGCCAAGTAACAGCAATTCACTTTGCGAAACACTAGCTGTGTGTTTATCTTCAATGAAAACTTCCAAGCTATTCCCGCTTGGGACGAACAGAATTTGTCAAAGAATATGTGATGCACACTGCGAAACGCACGCTTTGTCTATACAGAAAAGTATGCTTTTTACCGTCTAGAGCCACTTAAAATTAAGCCTATTGGCCAAGTAACATCAACTCATTTTGCAAAACACTAGCTGTGTGTTTATCTTCAAACTCAACTTCCTACAAGCTTTTCCCGCATAGAACGAACATAACTCGCCAAAGAATGTGCTATTCTGACTGGGAAACGCACGTTTTGATTATATAGAAAAGTAAGCTTTTTATCGTGGAGAATCTCTTAGAAGTAAGCTTATTCGCCTAGTAACAACAATTCACTTTGGGAAACAGTAGCTGTGTGGTTATCTTCAAAGTCAACTTCCTACAAGCTTTTCCCGCTTGGAAGGCATAGAATCCGCCAAAGACTGTGCAATTCAGACTGGAAAACGCACATCTTGTCTATATAGAAAAGTATGCGTTTTACGGTGGAAAAGTAACCTTACTCGCCAAGTAACAGCAGGTCACTTTGCGAAACACTACTTGTGTGTTTATCTTCAAAGTAAACTTCATACAAGCTTATCTCGCTTGGAACGAACATAATTAGCCAAAGTATGTGCGATTCAGACTGGGAAACGCACGTTTTGTCTATGTAAAAACGGATGCTTTTTACTGTCTAGAACAACTAAGCTTATTTCCCCAAGTAACAGCAGTTCACTTTGCGAAACACTAGCTGTGTGTTTATCTGAAAGTCAACTTCCTACAAGCTTTTCTCGTTTAGAAACAACAGAATTCGCCAAAGAATGTGCGATTCAGACTGGGAAACACACATTTGGTCTATATAGAAAAGTTTGCTTTTTACGGTGTAGAACTACTTAAAACTAAGCTTATTCACCATATAACAGCAATTCACGTTGGGAAACACTAGTTGTGTGTTGATCGTCAAAGTCAACTTTCTACAAGCTTTTCTCGCTTGGAAGGAATAGAGTTCGCCAAAGAAAGTGCAACTCAGACTGGGAAACGCACATCTTGCCTATCTAGACAAGTATGCAATTTACCGTGTAGTTTATGGTAAGTCTATTTACAGTATTTACAGTAAGTCTAGAACCACAGTAAGCCAAGTAACAGCAATTCACTTTGAGAAACACTAGCTGTGTGTTAATCTTCAAAGACAACTTCCTACAAGCTATTCCCACTTCGAACTTACTGAATTTGCCATAGAATGTGAGATTCAGACTCGGAAACGCACGTTTTGTCTATATATAACAGTATGCAATTTACCGTATAGAACCACTTAAAACTAAGCTTACTCGCTAAGTAACATCAATTCACTTTGCGAAGCATTAGCTGTGTGTTTATCTTCAACCTCAACTTCCTACAAGCTTTTCTCGCGTGGAACGAACATAACTCGCGAGAGAATGTGCGATTCATACTGGGAAACGGTTTTGTCTATGTAGAATCGGATGCTTTTTACTGTCTAGAACCACTTAAAACTAAGCTTATTTGCCAAGGAAAAGCAATTCACTTTGTGAAACACTAGCTATGTGTTTATCATCAAAGACAACTTCCTACAAGCTTTTCTCGCTTGGAAGGAACCGATTTCGCCAAAGAATGTGCAATTCAGACTGGGAAACGCACATCTTGTCTATATAGAAAAGTATGCGTTTTACCGTGTAGAATCACATAAAACTAACCTTATTCGCCAAGTAACAGCAGTTCACTTTGCGAAACACTATTTGTGTGTTTATCTTCAAAGTAAACTTCATACAAGCTTATCTCGCTTGGAACGAACATAATTAGCCAAAGTATGTGCGATTCAGACTGGGAAACGCACGTTTTGTCTATGTAAAAACGGATGCTTTTTACTGTCTAGAACCATTTATAACTAAGCTTATTTCCCCAAGTAACAGCAGTTCACTTTGCGAAACACTAGCTGTGTGTTTATCGTCAAAGTCAACTTCCTACAAGCTTTTCTCGTTTAGAAACAACAGAATTCGCCAAAGAATGTGCGATTCAGACTGGGAAACACATATTTTGTCTATACAGAAATGTATGCTTTTTACTATCTAGAACGAGTTAAAACTAAGCTTCTTTGCCAAGTAACAGCAATTCACTTTGTGAAACACTAGCTGTGTGTTTTTCTTCAAACTCATCTTCCTACAAGCTTTTCTCACTTGGAACAAACTACATTCGCCAAAGAATGTGAGATTCAGACTGGGAAACGCACGTTTCATCTATATAGAAAAGTATGCTTTTACCGTCTAGAACCAACTAAAACTAAGCTTATTTCCCCAAATAACAGCAATTCACTTTGTGAAACACTAGCGGTGTGATTATCTTCAAACTCATCTTCCTACAAGCTTTTCCCATTTCGAACGAACGGAATTCACCAAAGAATGTGAGATTCAGACTGGGAAACGCACGTTTTGACTATATAGAAAAGTATGCTCTTCACAATGCAGAACCTCTTAAAAGTAAGCTTATACGGTCAGTAACATCAATTCACTTTGCGAAACACTAGCTGTGTGGTTATCTTCAAACTCAACTTCCTACAAGCTTTTCCCGCTAGGAACGAACAGAATTTGTCAAAGAGTGTGCGATTCAGACTGGGAAACACACATTTGGTCTATATAGAAAAGCTTTCTTTTTACGGTGTAGGACTACTTAAAACTAAGCTTATTCGCCAAATAACAGCAATTCACTTTGCGAAACAATAGCTGTATGTTTATCTTCAAAGTAAACTTCATACAAGCTTTTCCCACGATGAACGTACATAACTCGAGAAAGAATGCGATTCACAGTGGGAAACGAACAGAATTTGCCAAAGAATGTTCGATTCAGACTGGGAAACACACATTTGGTCTATATAGAAAAGTTTGCTTTTTACGGTGTAGAACTACTTAAAACTAAGCTTATTCGCCATATAACAGCAATTCACGTTGGGAAACACTAGTTGTGTGTTGATCGTCAAAGTCAACTTTCTACAAGCTTTTCTCGCTTGGAAGGAATAGAGTTCGCCAAAGAAAGTGCAATTCAGACTGGGAAACGCACATCTTGCCTATCTAGAAAAGTATGCAATTTACCGTGTAGTTTACGGTAAGTCTATTTACGGTATTTACAGTAAGTCTAGAACCACTTATAAGTAAGCCAAGTAACAGCAATTCACTTTGAGAGACACTAGCTGTGTGTATATCTTCAAAGACAACTTCTTACAAGCAATTCCCACTTCGAACTTACTGAATTTGCCATAGAATGTGAGATTCAGACTCGGAAACGCACGTTTTGTCTATATATAAAAGTATGCAATTTACCGTATAGAACCACTTAAAACTAAGCTTACTCGCTAAGTAACATCAATTCACTTTGCGAAGCATTAGCTGTGTGTTTATCTTCAACCTCAACTTCCTACAAGCTTTTCTCGTGTGGAACGAACATAACTCGTGAGAGAATGTGCGATTCATACTGGGAAACGGAAGTTTTGTCTATGTAGAATCGGATGCTTTTTACTGTCTAGAACCACTTAAAACTAAGCTTATTCGCCAAGAAACAGCAATTCACTTTGTGAAACACTAGCTATGTGTTTATCTTCAAAGACAACTTCCTACAAGCTTTTCTCGCTTGGAAGGAACCGATTTCGCCAAAGAATGTGCAATTCAGACTGGGAAACGCACATCTTGTCTATATAGAAAAGTATGCGTTTTACCGTGTAGAATCACATAAAACTAACCTTATTCGCCAAGTAACAGCAGTTCACTTTGCAAAACACTACTTGTCTGTTTATCTTCAAAGTAAACTTCATACAAGCTTATCTCGCTTGGAACGAACATAACTAGCCAAAGTATGTGCAATTCAGACTGGAAAGCGCACGTTTTGTCTATATAGAAAAGTATGCTTTTTACCGTGTAGAACCACTTAAAACTAAGCTTATTCGCTAAGTAACATCAATTCACTTTGCAAAACACCAGCTGTGCGTTTATCTTCAAACTCATCTTCCTATAAGCTTTTCCCACTTGGAACTAATATAACTCGCCAAAGAATATGCGAATCAGACTGGTAAACGCAAGTTTTGTCTATGAAGAAACGGATGCTTTTTACTGTCTAGAACCATTTATAACTAAGCTTATTTCCCCAAGTAACAGCAGTTCACTTTGCGGAACACTAGCTGTGTGTTTATCTTCAAAGTCAACTTCCTACAAGCTTTTCTCGTTTAGAAACAACAGAATTCGCCAAAGAATGTGCGATTCAGACTGGGAAACACATATTTTGTCTATACAGAAATGTATGCTTTTTACCATCTAGAACGAGTTAAAACTAAGCTTCTTTGCCAAGTAACAGCAATTCACTTTGTGAAACACTAGCTGTGTGTTTTTCTTCAAACTCATCTTCCTACAAGCTTTTCTCACTTGGAACAAACTACATTCGCCAAAGAATGTGAGATTCAGACTGGGAAACGCACGTTTCATCTATATAGAAAAGTATGCTTTTACCGTCTAGAACCAACTAAAACTAAGCTTATTTCCCCAAATAACAGCAATTCACTTTGTGAAACACTAGCGGTGTGATTATCTTCAAACTCATCTTCCTACAAGCTTTTCCCATTTCGAACGAACGGAATTCACCAAAGCATGTGAGATTCAGACTGGGAAACGCACGTTTTGACTATATAGAAAAGTATGCTCTTCACAATGCAGAACCTCTTAAAAGTAAGCTTATACGCTCAGTAACATCAATTCACTTTGCAAAACACTAGCTGTGTGGTTATCTTCAAACTCAACTTCCTACCAGCTTTTCCCGCTAGGAACGAACAGAATTTGTCAAAGAGTGTGCGATTCAGACTGGGAAACACACATTTGGTCTATATAGAAAAGCTTTCTTTTTACGGTGTAGAACTACTTAAAACTAAGCTTATTCGCCAAATAACAGCAATTCACTTTGCGAAACAATAGCTGTATGTTTATCTTCAAAGTAAACTTCATACAAGCTTTTCCCACGATGAACGTATATAACTCGAGAAAGAATGCGATTCACACTGGGAAATGCAGTGTTCTATGTAGAAAAGGATGCTTTTACTGTCTAAAACCACTTAATACTAAACTTATTCGCCAAGTAACAGCAATTCACTCTTTGAAACACTAGATGTGCGTTTAACTTCAAAGTCAACTTTCTACAAGCTTTTCTCGCTTGGAAGGAACAGAATTCGCCAACGAATGTGCAATACAGACTGGGAAACGCACATCGTTTCTATATAGAAAAGTATGCCTTTTACGGTGTAGAACCACTTAAAACTAACCTTATTCATCAAGTAACAGCAATACACTTTGCGAAACACCAGTTGTGTGTTTATCTTCAAACTCAACTTCCTACAAGTTTTTTCCGTTTTGAACGAATATGACTCGCCAAAGAATGTGCTATTCAGACTGGGAAACGCACGTTTTGACTATATAGAAAAGTATGCTCTTTACCATGCAGAACCTCTTAAAAGTAAGCTTATACGCCTAGTAACATCAATTCACTTTGCGAAACACTAGCTGTGTGGTTATCTTCAACCTCAACTTCCTACAAGCTTTTCCCGCTAAGAACGAACAGAATTTGCCAAAGAATGTTCGATTCAGACTGGGAAACACACATTTGGTCTATATAGAAAAGTTTGCTTTTTACGGTGTAGAACTACTTAAAACTAAGCTTATTCGCCATATAACAGCAATTCACGTTGGGAAACACTAGTTGTGTGTTGATCGTCAAAGTCAACTTTCTACAAGCTTTTCTCGCTTGGAAGGAATAGAGTTCGCCAAAGAAAGTGCAATTCAGACTGGGAAACGCACATCTTGCCTATCTAGAAAAGTATGCAATTTACCGTGTAGTTTACGGTAAGTCTATTTACGGTATTTATAGTAAGTCTAGAACCACTTATAAGTAAGCCAAGTAACAGCAATTCACTTTGAGAGACACTAGCTGTGTGTATATCTTCAAAGACAACTTCTTACAAGCAATTCCCACTTCGAACTTACTGAATTTGCCATAGAATGTGAGATTCAGACTCGGAAACGCACGTTTTGTCTATATATAAAAGTATGCAATTTACCGTATAGAACCACTTAAAACTAAGCTTACTCGCTAAGTAACATCAATTCACTTTGCGAAGCATTAGCTGTGTGTTTATCTTCAACCTCAACTTCCTACAAGCTTTTCTCGTGTGGAACGAACATAACTCGTGAGAGAATGTGCGATTCATACTGGGAAACGGAAGTTTTGTCTATGTAGAATCGGATGCTTTTTACTGTCTAGAACCACTTAAAACTAAGCTTATTCGCCAAGAAACAGCAATTCACTTTGTGAAACACTAGCTATGTGTTTATCTTCAAAGACAACTTCCTACAAGCTTTTCTCGCTTGGAAGGAACCGATTTCGCCAAAGAATGTGCAATTCAGACTGGGAAACGCACATCTTGTCTATATAGAAAAGTATGCGTTTTACCGTGTAGAATCACATAAAACTAACCTTATTCGCCAAGTAACAGCAGTTCACTTTGCAAAACACTACTTGTCTGTTTATCTTCAAAGTAAACTTCATACAAGCTTATCTCGCTTGGAACGAACATAACTAGCCAAAGTATGTGCAATTCAGACTGGAAAGCGCACGTTTTGTCTATATAGAAAAGTATGCTTTTTACCGTGTAGAACCACTTAAAACTAAGCTTATTCGCTAAGTAACATCAATTCACTTTGCAAAACACCAGCTGTGCGTTTATCTTCAAACTCATCTTCCTATAAGCTTTTCCCACTTGGAACTAATATAACTCGCCAAAGAATATGCGAATCAGACTGGTAAACGCAAGTTTTGTCTATGAAGAAACGGATGCTTTTTACTGTCTAGAACCATTTATAACTAAGCTTATTTCCCCAAGTAACAGCAGTTCACTTTGCGGAACACTAGCTGTGTGTTTATCTTCAAAGTCAACTTCCTACAAGCTTTTCTCGTTTAGAAACAACAGAATTCGCCAAAGAATGTGCGATTCAGACTGGGAAACACATATTTTGTCTATACAGAAATGTATGCTTTTTACCATCTAGAACGAGTTAAAACTAAGCTTCTTTGCCAAGTAACAGCAATTCACTTTGTGAAACACTAGCTGTGTGTTTTTCTTCAAACTCATCTTCCTACAAGCTTTTCTCACTTGGAACAAACTACATTCGCCAAAGAATGTGAGATTCAGACTGGGAAACGCACGTTTCATCTATATAGAAAAGTATGCTTTTACCGTCTAGAACCAACTAAAACTAAGCTTATTTCCCCAAATAACAGCAATTCACTTTGTGAAACACTAGCGGTGTGATTATCTTCAAACTCATCTTCCTACAAGCTTTTCCCATTTCGAACGAACGGAATTCACCAAAGCATGTGAGATTCAGACTGGGAAACGCACGTTTTGACTATATAGAAAAGTATGCTCTTCACAATGCAGAACCTCTTAAAAGTAAGCTTATACGCTCAGTAACATCAATTCACTTTGCAAAACACTAGCTGTGTGGTTATCTTCAAACTCAACTTCCTACCAGCTTTTCCCGCTAGGAACGAACAGAATTTGTCAAAGAGTGTGCGATTCAGACTGGGAAACACACATTTGGTCTATATAGAAAAGCTTTCTTTTTACGGTGTAGAACTACTTAAAACTAAGCTTATTCGCCAAATAACAGCAATTCACTTTGCGAAACAATAGCTGTATGTTTATCTTCAAAGTAAACTTCATACAAGCTTTTCCCACGATGAACGTATATAACTCGAGAAAGAATGCGATTCACACTGGGAAATGCAGTGTTCTATGTAGAAAAGGATGCTTTTACTGTCTAAAACCACTTAATACTAAACTTATTCGCCAAGTAACAGCAATTCACTCTTTGAAACACTAGATGTGCGTTTAACTTCAAAGTCAACTTTCTACAAGCTTTTCTCGCTTGGAAGGAACAGAATTCGCCAACGAATGTGCAATACAGACTGGGAAACGCACATCGTTTCTATATAGAAAAGTATGCCTTTTACGGTGTAGAACCACTTAAAACTAACCTTATTCATCAAGTAACAGCAATACACTTTGCGAAACACCAGTTGTGTGTTTATCTTCAAACTCAACTTCCTACAAGTTTTTTCCGTTTTGAACGAATATGACTCGCCAAAGAATGTGCTATTCAGACTGGGAAACGCACGTTTTGACTATATAGAAAAGTATGCTCTTTACCATGCAGAACCTCTTAAAAGTAAGCTTATACGCCTAGTAACATCAATTCACTTTGCGAAACACTAGCTGTGTGGTTATCTTCAACCTCAACTTCCTACAAGCTTTTCCCGCTAAGAACGAACAGAATTTGCCAAAGAATGTTCGATTCAGACTGGGAAACACACATTTGGTCTATATAGAAAAGTTTGCTTTTTACGGTGTAGAACTACTTAAAACTAAGCTTATTCGCCATATAACAGCAATTCACGTTGGGAAACACTAGTTGTGTGTTGATCGTCAAAGTCAACTTTCTACAAGCTTTTCTCGCTTGGAAGGAATAGAGTTCGCCAAAGAAAGTGCAATTCAGACTGGGAAACGCACATCTTGCCTATCTAGAAAAGTATGCAATTTACCGTGTAGTTTACGGTAAGTCTATTTACGGTATTTATAGTAAGTCTAGAACCACTTATAAGTAAGCCAAGTAACAGCAATTCACTTTGAGAGACACTAGCTGTGTGTATATCTTCAAAGACAACTTCTTACAAGCAATTCCCACTTCGAACTTACTGAATTTGCCATAGAATGTGAGATTCAGACTCGGAAACGCACGTTTTGTCTATATATAAAAGTATGCAATTTACCGTATAGAACCACTTAAAACTAAGCTTACTCGCTAAGTAACATCAATTCACTTTGCGAAGCATTAGCTGTGTGTTTATCTTCAACCTCAACTTCCTACAAGCTTTTCTCGTGTGGAACGAACATAACTCGTGAGAGAATGTGCGATTCATACTGGGAAACGGAAGTTTTGTCTATGTAGAATCGGATGCTTTTTACTGTCTAGAACCACTTAAAACTAAGCTTATTCGCCAAGAAACAGCAATTCACTTTGTGAAACACTAGCTATGTGTTTATCTTCAAAGACAACTTCCTACAAGCTTTTCTCGCTTGGAAGGAACCGATTTCGCCAAAGAATGTGCAATTCAGACTGGGAAACGCACATCTTGTCTATATAGAAAAGTATGCGTTTTACCGTGTAGAATCACATAAAACTAACCTTATTCGCCAAGTAACAGCAGTTCACTTTGCAAAACACTACTTGTCTGTTTATCTTCAAAGTAAACTTCATACAAGCTTATCTCGCTTGGAACGAACATAACTAGCCAAAGTATGTGCAATTCAGACTGGAAAGCGCACGTTTTGTCTATATAGAAAAGTATGCTTTTTACCGTGTAGAACCACTTAAAACTAAGCTTATTCGCTAAGTAACATCAATTCACTTTGCAAAACACCAGCTGTGCGTTTATCTTCAAACTCATCTTCCTATAAGCTTTTCCCACTTGGAACTAATATAACTCGCCAAAGAATATGCGAATCAGACTGGTAAACGCAAGTTTTGTCTATGAAGAAACGGATGCTTTTTACTGTCTAGAACCATTTATAACTAAGCTTATTTCCCCAAGTAACAGCAGTTCACTTTGCGGAACACTAGCTGTGTGTTTATCTTCAAAGTCAACTTCCTACAAGCTTTTCTCGTTTAGAAACAACAGAATTCGCCAAAGAATGTGCGATTCAGACTGGGAAACACATATTTTGTCTATACAGAAATGTATGCTTTTTACCATCTAGAACGAGTTAAAACTAAGCTTCTTTGCCAAGTAACAGCAATTCACTTTGTGAAACACTAGCTGTGTGTTTTTCTTCAAACTCATCTTCCTACAAGCTTTTCTCACTTGGAACAAACTACATTCGCCAAAGAATGTGAGATTCAGACTGGGAAACGCACGTTTCATCTATATAGAAAAGTATGCTTTTACCGTCTAGAACCAACTAAAACTAAGCTTATTTCCCCAAATAACAGCAATTCACTTTGTGAAACACTAGCGGTGTGATTATCTTCAAACTCATCTTCCTACAAGCTTTTCCCATTTCGAACGAACGGAATTCACCAAAGAATGTGAGATTCAGACTGGGAAACGCACGTTTTGACTATATAGAAAAGTATGCTCTTCACAATGCAGAACCTCTTAAAAGTAAGCTTATACGGTCAGTAACATCAATTCACTTTGCGAAACACTAGCTGTGTGGTTATCTTCAAACTCAACTTCCTACAAGCTTTTCCCGCTAGGAACGAACAGAATTTGTCAAAGAGTGTGCGATTCAGACTGGGAAACACACATTTGGTCTATATAGAAAAGCTTTCTTTTTACGGTGTAGGACTACTTAAAACTAAGCTTATTCGCCAAATAACAGCAATTCACTTTGCGAAACAATAGCTGTATGTTTATCTTCAAAGTAAACTTCATACAAGCTTTTCCCACGATGAACGTACATAACTCGAGAAAGAATGCGATTCACAGTGGGAAACGAACAGAATTTGCCAAAGAATGTTCGATTCAGACTGGGAAACACACATTTGGTCTATATAGAAAAGTTTGCTTTTTACGGTGTAGAACTACTTAAAACTAAGCTTATTCGCCATATAACAGCAATTCACGTTGGGAAACACTAGTTGTGTGTTGATCGTCAAAGTCAACTTTCTACAAGCTTTTCTCGCTTGGAAGGAATAGAGTTCGCCAAAGAAAGTGCAATTCAGACTGGGAAACGCACATCTTGCCTATCTAGAAAAGTATGCAATTTACCGTGTAGTTTACGGTAAGTCTATTTACGGTATTTACAGTAAGTCTAGAACCACTTATAAGTAAGCCAAGTAACAGCAATTCACTTTGAGAGACACTAGCTGTGTGTATATCTTCAAAGACAACTTCTTACAAGCAATTCCCACTTCGAACTTACTGAATTTGCCATAGAATGTGAGATTCAGACTCGGAAACGCACGTTTTGTCTATATATAAAAGTATGCAATTTACCGTATAGAACCACTTAAAACTAAGCTTACTCGCTAAGTAACATCAATTCACTTTGCGAAGCATTAGCTGTGTGTTTATCTTCAACCTCAACTTCCTACAAGCTTTTCTCGTGTGGAACGAACATAACTCGTGAGAGAATGTGCGATTCATACTGGGAAACGGAAGTTTTGTCTATGTAGAATCGGATGCTTTTTACTGTCTAGAACCACTTAAAACTAAGCTTATTCGCCAAGAAACAGCAATTCACTTTGTGAAACACTAGCTATGTGTTTATCTTCAAAGACAACTTCCTACAAGCTTTTCTCGCTTGGAAGGAACCGATTTCGCCAAAGAATGTGCAATTCAGACTGGGAAACGCACATCTTGTCTATATAGAAAAGTATGCGTTTTACCGTGTAGAATCACATAAAACTAACCTTATTCGCCAAGTAACAGCAGTTCACTTTGCAAAACACTACTTGTCTGTTTATCTTCAAAGTAAACTTCATACAAGCTTATCTCGCTTGGAACGAACATAACTAGCCAAAGTATGTGCAATTCAGACTGGAAAGCGCACGTTTTGTCTATATAGAAAAGTATGCTTTTTACCGTGTAGAACCACTTAAAACTAAGCTTATTCGCTAAGTAACATCAATTCACTTTGCAAAACACCAGCTGTGCGTTTATCTTCAAACTCATCTTCCTATAAGCTTTTCCCACTTGGAACTAATATAACTCGCCAAAGAATATGCGAATCAGACTGGTAAACGCAAGTTTTGTCTATGAAGAAACGGATGCTTTTTACTGTCTAGAACCATTTATAACTAAGCTTATTTCCCCAAGTAACAGCAGTTCACTTTGCGGAACACTAGCTGTGTGTTTATCTTCAAAGTCAACTTCCTACAAGCTTTTCTCGTTTAGAAACAACAGAATTCGCCAAAGAATGTGCGATTCAGACTGGGAAACACATATTTTGTCTATACAGAAATGTATGCTTTTTACCATCTAGAACGAGTTAAAACTAAGCTTCTTTGCCAAGTAACAGCAATTCACTTTGTGAAACACTAGCTGTGTGTTTTTCTTCAAACTCATCTTCCTACAAGCTTTTCTCACTTGGAACAAACTACATTCGCCAAAGAATGTGAGATTCAGACTGGGAAACGCACGTTTCATCTATATAGAAAAGTATGCTTTTACCGTCTAGAACCAACTAAAACTAAGCTTATTTCCCCAAATAACAGCAATTCACTTTGTGAAACACTAGCGGTGTGATTATCTTCAAACTCATCTTCCTACAAGCTTTTCCCATTTCGAACGAACGGAATTCACCAAAGCATGTGAGATTCAGACTGGGAAACGCACGTTTTGACTATATAGAAAAGTATGCTCTTCACAATGCAGAACCTCTTAAAAGTAAGCTTATACGCTCAGTAACATCAATTCACTTTGCGAAACACTAGCTGTGTGGTTATCTTCAAACTCAACTTCCTACCAGCTTTTCCCGCTAGGAACGAACAGAATTTGTCAAAGAGTGTGCGATTCAGACTGGGAAACACACATTTGGTCTATATAGAAAAGCTTTCTTTTTACGGTGTAGAACTACTTAAAACTAAGCTTATTCGCCAAATAACAGCAATTCACTTTGCGAAACAATAGCTGTATGTTTATCTTCAAAGTAAACTTCATACAAGCTTTTCCCACGATGAACGTATATAACTCGAGAAAGAATGCGATTCACACTGGGAAATGCAGTGTTCTATGTAGAAAAGGATGCTTTTACTGTCTAAAACCACTTAATACTAAACTTATTCGCCAAGTAACAGCAATTCACTCTTTGAAACACTAGATGTGCGTTTAACTTCAAAGTCAACTTTCTACAAGCTTTTCTCGCTTGGAAGGAACAGAATTCGCCAACGAATGTGCAATACAGACTGGGAAACGCACATCGTTTCTATATAGAAAAGTATGCCTTTTACGGTGTAGAACCACTTAAAACTAACCTTATTCATCAAGTAACAGCAATACACTTTGCGAAACACCAGTTGTGTGTTTATCTTCAAACTCAACTTCCTACAAGTTTTTTCCGTTTTGAACGAATATGACTCGCCAAAGAATGTGCTATTCAGACTGGGAAACGCACGTTTTGACTATATAGAAAAGTATGCTCTTTACCATGCAGAACCTCTTAAAAGTAAGCTTATACGCCTAGTAACATCAATTCACTTTGCGAAACACTAGCTGTGTGGTTATCTTCAACCTCAACTTCCTACAAGCTTTTCCCGCTAAGAACGAACAGAATTTGCCAAAGAATGTTCGATTCAGACTGGGAAACACACATTTGGTCTATATAGAAAAGTTTGCTTTTTACGGTGTAGAACTACTTAAAACTAAGCTTATTCGCCATATAACAGCAATTCACGTTGGGAAACACTAGTTGTGTGTTGATCGTCAAAGTCAACTTTCTACAAGCTTTTCTCGCTTGGAAGGAATAGAGTTCGCCAAAGAAAGTGCAATTCAGACTGGGAAACGCACATCTTGCCTATCTAGAAAAGTATGCAATTTACCGTGTAGTTTACGGTAAGTCTATTTACGGTATTTACAGTAAGTCTAGAACCACTTATAAGTAAGCCAAGTAACAGCAATTCACTTTGAGAGACACTAGCTGTGTGTATATCTTCAAAGACAACTTCTTACAAGCAATTCCCACTTCGAACTTACTGAATTTGCCATAGAATGTGAGATTCAGACTCGGAAACGCACGTTTTGTCTATATATAAAAGTATGCAATTTACCGTATAGAACCACTTAAAACTAAGCTTACTCGCTAAGTAACATCAATTCACTTTGCGAAGCATTAGCTGTGTGTTTATCTTCAACCTCAACTTCCTACAAGCTTTTCTCGTGTGGAACGAACATAACTCGTGAGAGAATGTGCGATTCATACTGGGAAACGGAAGTTTTGTCTATGTAGAATCGGATGCTTTTTACTGTCTAGAACCACTTAAAACTAAGCTTATTCGCCAAGAAACAGCAATTCACTTTGTGAAACACTAGCTATGTGTTTATCTTCAAAGACAACTTCCTACAAGCTTTTCTCGCTTGGAAGGAACCGATTTCGCCAAAGAATGTGCAATTCAGACTGGGAAACGCACATCTTGTCTATATAGAAAAGTATGCGTTTTACCGTGTAGAATCACATAAAACTAACCTTATTCGCCAAGTAACAGCAGTTCACTTTGCAAAACACTACTTGTCTGTTTATCTTCAAAGTAAACTTCATACAAGCTTATCTCGCTTGGAACGAACATAACTAGCCAAAGTATGTGCAATTCAGACTGGAAAGCGCACGTTTTGTCTATATAGAAAAGTATGCTTTTTACCGTGTAGAACCACTTAAAACTAAGCTTATTCGCTAAGTAACATCAATTCACTTTGCAAAACACCAGCTGTGCGTTTATCTTCAAACTCATCTTCCTATAAGCTTTTCCCACTTGGAACTAATATAACTCGCCAAAGAATATGCGAATCAGACTGGTAAACGCAAGTTTTGTCTATGAAGAAACGGATGCTTTTTACTGTCTAGAACCATTTATAACTAAGCTTATTTCCCCAAGTAACAGCAGTTCACTTTGCGGAACACTAGCTGTGTGTTTATCTTCAAAGTCAACTTCCTACAAGCTTTTCTCGTTTAGAAACAACAGAATTCGCCAAAGAATGTGCGATTCAGACTGGGAAACACATATTTTGTCTATACAGAAATGTATGCTTTTTACCATCTAGAACGAGTTAAAACTAAGCTTCTTTGCCAAGTAACAGCAATTCACTTTGTGAAACACTAGCTGTGTGTTTTTCTTCAAACTCATCTTCCTACAAGCTTTTCTCACTTGGAACAAACTACATTCGCCAAAGAATGTGAGATTCAGACTGGGAAACGCACGTTTCATCTATATAGAAAAGTATGCTTTTACCGTCTAGAACCAACTAAAACTAAGCTTATTTCCCCAAATAACAGCAATTCACTTTGTGAAACACTAGCGGTGTGATTATCTTCAAACTCATCTTCCTACAAGCTTTTCCCATTTCGAACGAACGGAATTCACCAAAGCATGTGAGATTCAGACTGGGAAACGCACGTTTTGACTATATAGAAAAGTATGCTCTTCACAATGCAGAACCTCTTAAAAGTAAGCTTATACGCTCAGTAACATCAATTCACTTTGCAAAACACTAGCTGTGTGGTTATCTTCAAACTCAACTTCCTACCAGCTTTTCCCGCTAGGAACGAACAGAATTTGTCAAAGAGTGTGCGATTCAGACTGGGAAACACACATTTGGTCTATATAGAAAAGCTTTCTTTTTACGGTGTAGAACTACTTAAAACTAAGCTTATTCGCCAAATAACAGCAATTCACTTTGCGAAACAATAGCTGTATGTTTATCTTCAAAGTAAACTTCATACAAGCTTTTCCCACGATGAACGTATATAACTCGAGAAAGAATGCGATTCACACTGGGAAATGCAGTGTTCTATGTAGAAAAGGATGCTTTTACTGTCTAAAACCACTTAATACTAAACTTATTCGCCAAGTAACAGCAATTCACTCTTTGAAACACTAGATGTGCGTTTAACTTCAAAGTCAACTTTCTACAAGCTTTTCTCGCTTGGAAGGAACAGAATTCGCCAACGAATGTGCAATACAGACTGGGAAACGCACATCGTTTCTATATAGAAAAGTATGCCTTTTACGGTGTAGAACCACTTAAAACTAACCTTATTCATCAAGTAACAGCAATACACTTTGCGAAACACCAGTTGTGTGTTTATCTTCAAACTCAACTTCCTACAAGTTTTTTCCGTTTTGAACGAATATGACTCGCCAAAGAATGTGCTATTCAGACTGGGAAACGCACGTTTTGACTATATAGAAAAGTATGCTCTTTACCATGCAGAACCTCTTAAAAGTAAGCTTATACGCCTAGTAACATCAATTCACTTTGCGAAACACTAGCTGTGTGGTTATCTTCAACCTCAACTTCCTACAAGCTTTTCCCGCTAAGAACGAACAGAATTTGCCAAAGAATGTTCGATTCAGACTGGGAAACACACATTTGGTCTATATAGAAAAGTTTGCTTTTTACGGTGTAGAACTACTTAAAACTAAGCTTATTCGCCATATAACAGCAATTCACGTTGGGAAACACTAGTTGTGTGTTGATCGTCAAAGTCAACTTTCTACAAGCTTTTCTCGCTTGGAAGGAATAGAGTTCGCCAAAGAAAGTGCAATTCAGACTGGGAAACGCACATCTTGCCTATCTAGAAAAGTATGCAATTTACCGTGTAGTTTACGGTAAGTCTATTTACGGTATTTACAGTAAGTCTAGAACCACTTATAAGTAAGCCAAGTAACAGCAATTCACTTTGAGAGACACTAGCTGTGTGTATATCTTCAAAGACAACTTCTTACAAGCAATTCCCACTTCGAACTTACTGAATTTGCCATAGAATGTGAGATTCAGACTCGGAAACGCACGTTTTGTCTATATATAAAAGTATGCAATTTACCGTATAGAACCACTTAAAACTAAGCTTACTCGCTAAGTAACATCAATTCACTTTGCGAAGCATTAGCTGTGTGTTTATCTTCAACCTCAACTTCCTACAAGCTTTTCTCGTGTGGAACGAACATAACTCGTGAGAGAATGTGCGATTCATACTGGGAAACGGAAGTTTTGTCTATGTAGAATCGGATGCTTTTTACTGTCTAGAACCACTTAAAACTAAGCTTATTCGCCAAGAAACAGCAATTCACTTTGTGAAACACTAGCTATGTGTTTATCTTCAAAGACAACTTCCTACAAGCTTTTCTCGCTTGGAAGGAACCGATTTCGCCAAAGAATGTGCAATTCAGACTGGGAAACGCACATCTTGTCTATATAGAAAAGTATGCGTTTTACCGTGTAGAATCACATAAAACTAACCTTATTCGCCAAGTAACAGCAGTTCACTTTGCAAAACACTACTTGTCTGTTTATCTTCAAAGTAAACTTCATACAAGCTTATCTCGCTTGGAACGAACATAACTAGCCAAAGTATGTGCAATTCAGACTGGAAAGCGCACGTTTTGTCTATATAGAAAAGTATGCTTTTTACCGTGTAGAACCACTTAAAACTAAGCTTATTCGCTAAGTAACATCAATTCACTTTGCAAAACACCAGCTGTGCGTTTATCTTCAAACTCATCTTCCTATAAGCTTTTCCCACTTGGAACTAATATAACTCGCCAAAGAATATGCGAATCAGACTGGTAAACGCAAGTTTTGTCTATGAAGAAACGGATGCTTTTTACTGTCTAGAACCATTTATAACTAAGCTTATTTCCCCAAGTAACAGCAGTTCACTTTGCGGAACACTAGCTGTGTGTTTATCTTCAAAGTCAACTTCCTACAAGCTTTTCTCGTTTAGAAACAACAGAATTCGCCAAAGAATGTGCGATTCAGACTGGGAAACACATATTTTGTCTATACAGAAATGTATGCTTTTTACCATCTAGAACGAGTTAAAACTAAGCTTCTTTGCCAAGTAACAGCAATTCACTTTGTGAAACACTAGCTGTGTGTTTTTCTTCAAACTCATCTTCCTACAAGCTTTTCTCACTTGGAACAAACTACATTCGCCAAAGAATGTGAGATTCAGACTGGGAAACGCACGTTTCATCTATATAGAAAAGTATGCTTTTACCGTCTAGAACCAACTAAAACTAAGCTTATTTCCCCAAATAACAGCAATTCACTTTGTGAAACACTAGCGGTGTGATTATCTTCAAACTCATCTTCCTACAAGCTTTTCCCATTTCGAACGAACGGAATTCACCAAAGCATGTGAGATTCAGACTGGGAAACGCACGTTTTGACTATATAGAAAAGTATGCTCTTCACAATGCAGAACCTCTTAAAAGTAAGCTTATACGCTCAGTAACATCAATTCACTTTGCAAAACACTAGCTGTGTGGTTATCTTCAAACTCAACTTCCTACCAGCTTTTCCCGCTAGGAACGAACAGAATTTGTCAAAGAGTGTGCGATTCAGACTGGGAAACACACATTTGGTCTATATAGAAAAGCTTTCTTTTTACGGTGTAGAACTACTTAAAACTAAGCTTATTCGCCAAATAACAGCAATTCACTTTGCGAAACAATAGCTGTATGTTTATCTTCAAAGTAAACTTCATACAAGCTTTTCCCACGATGAACGTATATAACTCGAGAAAGAATGCGATTCACACTGGGAAATGCAGTGTTCTATGTAGAAAAGGATGCTTTTACTGTCTAAAACCACTTAATACTAAACTTATTCGCCAAGTAACAGCAATTCACTCTTTGAAACACTAGATGTGCGTTTAACTTCAAAGTCAACTTTCTACAAGCTTTTCTCGCTTGGAAGGAACAGAATTCGCCAACGAATGTGCAATACAGACTGGGAAACGCACATCGTTTCTATATAGAAAAGTATGCCTTTTACGGTGTAGAACCACTTAAAACTAACCTTATTCATCAAGTAACAGCAATACACTTTGCGAAACACCAGTTGTGTGTTTATCTTCAAACTCAACTTCCTACAAGTTTTTTCCGTTTTGAACGAATATGACTCGCCAAAGAATGTGCTATTCAGACTGGGAAACGCACGTTTTGACTATATAGAAAAGTATGCTCTTTACCATGCAGAACCTCTTAAAAGTAAGCTTATACGCCTAGTAACATCAATTCACTTTGCGAAACACTAGCTGTGTGGTTATCTTCAACCTCAACTTCCTACAAGCTTTTCCCGCTAAGAACGAACAGAATTTGCCAAAGAATGTTCGATTCAGACTGGGAAACACACATTTGGTCTATATAGAAAAGTTTGCTTTTTACGGTGTAGAACTACTTAAAACTAAGCTTATTCGCCATATAACAGCAATTCACGTTGGGAAACACTAGTTGTGTGTTGATCGTCAAAGTCAACTTTCTACAAGCTTTTCTCGCTTGGAAGGAATAGAGTTCGCCAAAGAAAGTGCAATTCAGACTGGGAAACGCACATCTTGCCTATCTAGAAAAGTATGCAATTTACCGTGTAGTTTACGGTAAGTCTATTTACGGTATTTATAGTAAGTCTAGAACCACTTATAAGTAAGCCAAGTAACAGCAATTCACTTTGAGAGACACTAGCTGTGTGTATATCTTCAAAGACAACTTCTTACAAGCAATTCCCACTTCGAACTTACTGAATTTGCCATAGAATGTGAGATTCAGACTCGGAAACGCACGTTTTGTCTATATATAAAAGTATGCAATTTACCGTATAGAACCACTTAAAACTAAGCTTACTCGCTAAGTAACATCAATTCACTTTGCGAAGCATTAGCTGTGTGTTTATCTTCAACCTCAACTTCCTACAAGCTTTTCTCGTGTGGAACGAACATAACTCGTGAGAGAATGTGCGATTCATACTGGGAAACGGAAGTTTTGTCTATGTAGAATCGGATGCTTTTTACTGTCTAGAACCACTTAAAACTAAGCTTATTCGCCAAGAAACAGCAATTCACTTTGTGAAACACTAGCTATGTGTTTATCTTCAAAGACAACTTCCTACAAGCTTTTCTCGCTTGGAAGGAACCGATTTCGCCAAAGAATGTGCAATTCAGACTGGGAAACGCACATCTTGTCTATATAGAAAAGTATGCGTTTTACCGTGTAGAATCACATAAAACTAACCTTATTCGCCAAGTAACAGCAGTTCACTTTGCAAAACACTACTTGTCTGTTTATCTTCAAAGTAAACTTCATACAAGCTTATCTCGCTTGGAACGAACATAACTAGCCAAAGTATGTGCAATTCAGACTGGAAAGCGCACGTTTTGTCTATATAGAAAAGTATGCTTTTTACCGTGTAGAACCACTTAAAACTAAGCTTATTCGCTAAGTAACATCAATTCACTTTGCAAAACACCAGCTGTGCGTTTATCTTCAAACTCATCTTCCTATAAGCTTTTCCCACTTGGAACTAATATAACTCGCCAAAGAATATGCGAATCAGACTGGTAAACGCAAGTTTTGTCTATGAAGAAACGGATGCTTTTTACTGTCTAGAACCATTTATAACTAAGCTTATTTCCCCAAGTAACAGCAGTTCACTTTGCGGAACACTAGCTGTGTGTTTATCTTCAAAGTCAACTTCCTACAAGCTTTTCTCGTTTAGAAACAACAGAATTCGCCAAAGAATGTGCGATTCAGACTGGGAAACACATATTTTGTCTATACAGAAATGTATGCTTTTTACCATCTAGAACGAGTTAAAACTAAGCTTCTTTGCCAAGTAACAGCAATTCACTTTGTGAAACACTAGCTGTGTGTTTTTCTTCAAACTCATCTTCCTACAAGCTTTTCTCACTTGGAACAAACTACATTCGCCAAAGAATGTGAGATTCAGACTGGGAAACGCACGTTTCATCTATATAGAAAAGTATGCTTTTACCGTCTAGAACCAACTAAAACTAAGCTTATTTCCCCAAATAACAGCAATTCACTTTGTGAAACACTAGCGGTGTGATTATCTTCAAACTCATCTTCCTACAAGCTTTTCCCATTTCGAACGAACGGAATTCACCAAAGAATGTGAGATTCAGACTGGGAAACGCACGTTTTGACTATATAGAAAAGTATGCTCTTCACAATGCAGAACCTCTTAAAAGTAAGCTTATACGGTCAGTAACATCAATTCACTTTGCGAAACACTAGCTGTGTGGTTATCTTCAAACTCAACTTCCTACAAGCTTTTCCCGCTAGGAACGAACAGAATTTGTCAAAGAGTGTGCGATTCAGACTGGGAAACACACATTTGGTGTATATAGAAAAGCTTTCTTTTTACGGTGTAGGACTACTTAAAACTAAGCTTATTCGCCAAATAACAGCAATTCACTTTGCGAAACAATAGCTGTATGTTTATCTTCAAAGTAAACTTCATACAAGCTTTTCCCACGATGAACGTACATAACTCGAGAAAGAATGCGATTCACAGTGGGAAACGAACAGAATTTGCCAAAGAATGTTCGATTCAGACTGGGAAACACACATTTGGTCTATATAGAAAAGTTTGCTTTTTACGGTGTAGAACTACTTAAAACTAAGCTTATTCGCCATATAACAGCAATTCACGTTGGGAAACACTAGTTGTGTGTTGATCGTCAAAGTCAACTTTCTACAAGCTTTTCTCGCTTGGAAGGAATAGAGTTCGCCAAAGAAAGTGCAATTCAGACTGGGAAACGCACATCTTGCCTATCTAGAAAAGTATGCAATTTACCGTGTAGTTTACGGTAAGTCTATTTACGGTATTTACAGTAAGTCTAGAACCACTTATAAGTAAGCCAAGTAACAGCAATTCACTTTGAGAGACACTAGCTGTGTGTATATCTTCAAAGACAACTTCTTACAAGCAATTCCCACTTCGAACTTACTGAATTTGCCATAGAATGTGAGATTCAGACTCGGAAACGCACGTTTTGTCTATATATAAAAGTATGCAATTTACCGTATAGAACCACTTAAAACTAAGCTTACTCGCTAAGTAACATCAATTCACTTTGCGAAGCATTAGCTGTGTGTTTATCTTCAACCTCAACTTCCTACAAGCTTTTCTCGTGTGGAACGAACATAACTCGTGAGAGAATGTGCGATTCATACTGGGAAACGGAAGTTTTGTCTATGTAGAATCGGATGCTTTTTACTGTCTAGAACCACTTAAAACTAAGCTTATTCGCCAAGAAACAGCAATTCACTTTGTGAAACACTAGCTATGTGTTTATCTTCAAAGACAACTTCCTACAAGCTTTTCTCGCTTGGAAGGAACCGATTTCGCCAAAGAATGTGCAATTCAGACTGGGAAACGCACATCTTGTCTATATAGAAAAGTATGCGTTTTACCGTGTAGAATCACATAAAACTAACCTTATTCGCCAAGTAACAGCAGTTCACTTTGCAAAACACTACTTGTCTGTTTATCTTCAAAGTAAACTTCATACAAGCTTATCTCGCTTGGAACGAACATAACTAGCCAAAGTATGTGCAATTCAGACTGGAAAGCGCACGTTTTGTCTATATAGAAAAGTATGCTTTTTACCGTGTAGAACCACTTAAAACTAAGCTTATTCGCTAAGTAACATCAATTCACTTTGCAAAACACCAGCTGTGCGTTTATCTTCAAACTCATCTTCCTATAAGCTTTTCCCACTTGGAACTAATATAACTCGCCAAAGAATATGCGAATCAGACTGGTAAACGCAAGTTTTGTCTATGAAGAAACGGATGCTTTTTACTGTCTAGAACCATTTATAACTAAGCTTATTTCCCCAAGTAACAGCAGTTCACTTTGCGGAACACTAGCTGTGTGTTTATCTTCAAAGTCAACTTCCTACAAGCTTTTCTCGTTTAGAAACAACAGAATTCGCCAAAGAATGTGCGATTCAGACTGGGAAACACATATTTTGTCTATACAGAAATGTATGCTTTTTACCATCTAGAACGAGTTAAAACTAAGCTTCTTTGCCAAGTAACAGCAATTCACTTTGTGAAACACTAGCTGTGTGTTTTTCTTCAAACTCATCTTCCTACAAGCTTTTCTCACTTGGAACAAACTACATTCGCCAAAGAATGTGAGATTCAGACTGGGAAACGCACGTTTCATCTATATAGAAAAGTATGCTTTTACCGTCTAGAACCAACTAAAACTAAGCTTATTTCCCCAAATAACAGCAATTCACTTTGTGAAACACTAGCGGTGTGATTATCTTCAAACTCATCTTCCTACAAGCTTTTCCCATTTCGAACGAACGGAATTCACCAAAGCATGTGAGATTCAGACTGGGAAACGCACGTTTTGACTATATAGAAAAGTATGCTCTTCACAATGCAGAACCTCTTAAAAGTAAGCTTATACGCTCAGTAACATCAATTCACTTTGCAAAACACTAGCTGTGTGGTTATCTTCAAACTCAACTTCCTACCAGCTTTTCCCGCTAGGAACGAACAGAATTTGTCAAAGAGTGTGCGATTCAGACTGGGAAACACACATTTGGTCTATATAGAAAAGCTTTCTTTTTACGGTGTAGAACTACTTAAAACTAAGCTTATTCGCCAAATAACAGCAATTCACTTTGCGAAACAATAGCTGTATGTTTATCTTCAAAGTAAACTTCATACAAGCTTTTCCCACGATGAACGTATATAACTCGAGAAAGAATGCGATTCACACTGGGAAATGCAGTGTTCTATGTAGAAAAGGATGCTTTTACTGTCTAAAACCACTTAATACTAAACTTATTCGCCAAGTAACAGCAATTCACTCTTTGAAACACTAGATGTGCGTTTAACTTCAAAGTCAACTTTCTACAAGCTTTTCTCGCTTGGAAGGAACAGAATTCGCCAACGAATGTGCAATACAGACTGGGAAACGCACATCGTTTCTATATAGAAAAGTATGCCTTTTACGGTGTAGAACCACTTAAAACTAACCTTATTCATCAAGTAACAGCAATACACTTTGCGAAACACCAGTTGTGTGTTTATCTTCAAACTCAACTTCCTACAAGTTTTTTCCGTTTTGAACGAATATGACTCGCCAAAGAATGTGCTATTCAGACTGGGAAACGCACGTTTTGACTATATAGAAAAGTATGCTCTTTACCATGCAGAACCTCTTAAAAGTAAGCTTATACGCCTAGTAACATCAATTCACTTTGCGAAACACTAGCTGTGTGGTTATCTTCAACCTCAACTTCCTACAAGCTTTTCCCGCTAAGAACGAACAGAATTTGCCAAAGAATGTTCGATTCAGACTGGGAAACACACATTTGGTCTATATAGAAAAGTTTGCTTTTTACGGTGTAGAACTACTTAAAACTAAGCTTATTCGCCATATAACAGCAATTCACGTTGGGAAACACTAGTTGTGTGTTGATCGTCAAAGTCAACTTTCTACAAGCTTTTCTCGCTTGGAAGGAATAGAGTTCGCCAAAGAAAGTGCAATTCAGACTGGGAAACGCACATCTTGCCTATCTAGAAAAGTATGCAATTTACCGTGTAGTTTACGGTAAGTCTATTTACGGTATTTATAGTAAGTCTAGAACCACTTATAAGTAAGCCAAGTAACAGCAATTCACTTTGAGAGACACTAGCTGTGTGTATATCTTCAAAGACAACTTCTTACAAGCAATTCCCACTTCGAACTTACTGAATTTGCCATAGAATGTGAGATTCAGACTCGGAAACGCACGTTTTGTCTATATATAAAAGTATGCAATTTACCGTATAGAACCACTTAAAACTAAGCTTACTCGCTAAGTAACATCAATTCACTTTGCGAAGCATTAGCTGTGTGTTTATCTTCAACCTCAACTTCCTACAAGCTTTTCTCGTGTGGAACGAACATAACTCGTGAGAGAATGTGCGATTCATACTGGGAAACGGAAGTTTTGTCTATGTAGAATCGGATGCTTTTTACTGTCTAGAACCACTTAAAACTAAGCTTATTCGCCAAGAAACAGCAATTCACTTTGTGAAACACTAGCTATGTGTTTATCTTCAAAGACAACTTCCTACAAGCTTTTCTCGCTTGGAAGGAACCGATTTCGCCAAAGAATGTGCAATTCAGACTGGGAAACGCACATCTTGTCTATATAGAAAAGTATGCGTTTTACCGTGTAGAATCACATAAAACTAACCTTATTCGCCAAGTAACAGCAGTTCACTTTGCAAAACACTACTTGTCTGTTTATCTTCAAAGTAAACTTCATACAAGCTTATCTCGCTTGGAACGAACATAACTAGCCAAAGTATGTGCAATTCAGACTGGAAAGCGCACGTTTTGTCTATATAGAAAAGTATGCTTTTTACCGTGTAGAACCACTTAAAACTAAGCTTATTCGCTAAGTAACATCAATTCACTTTGCAAAACACCAGCTGTGCGTTTATCTTCAAACTCATCTTCCTATAAGCTTTTCCCACTTGGAACTAATATAACTCGCCAAAGAATATGCGAATCAGACTGGTAAACGCAAGTTTTGTCTATGAAGAAACGGATGCTTTTTACTGTCTAGAACCATTTATAACTAAGCTTATTTCCCCAAGTAACAGCAGTTCACTTTGCGGAACACTAGCTGTGTGTTTATCTTCAAAGTCAACTTCCTACAAGCTTTTCTCGTTTAGAAACAACAGAATTCGCCAAAGAATGTGCGATTCAGACTGGGAAACACATATTTTGTCTATACAGAAATGTATGCTTTTTACCATCTAGAACGAGTTAAAACTAAGCTTCTTTGCCAAGTAACAGCAATTCACTTTGTGAAACACTAGCTGTGTGTTTTTCTTCAAACTCATCTTCCTACAAGCTTTTCTCACTTGGAACAAACTACATTCGCCAAAGAATGTGAGATTCAGACTGGGAAACGCACGTTTCATCTATATAGAAAAGTATGCTTTTACCGTCTAGAACCAACTAAAACTAAGCTTATTTCCCCAAATAACAGCAATTCACTTTGTGAAACACTAGCGGTGTGATTATCTTCAAACTCATCTTCCTACAAGCTTTTCCCATTTCGAACGAACGGAATTCACCAAAGCATGTGAGATTCAGACTGGGAAACGCACGTTTTGACTATATAGAAAAGTATGCTCTTCACAATGCAGAACCTCTTAAAAGTAAGCTTATACGCTCAGTAACATCAATTCACTTTGCGAAACACTAGCTGTGTGGTTATCTTCAAACTCAACTTCCTACCAGCTTTTCCCGCTAGGAACGAACAGAATTTGTCAAAGAGTGTGCGATTCAGACTGGGAAACACACATTTGGTCTATATAGAAAAGCTTTCTTTTTACGGTGTAGAACTACTTAAAACTAAGCTTATTCGCCAAATAACAGCAATTCACTTTGCGAAACAATAGCTGTATGTTTATCTTCAAAGTAAACTTCATACAAGCTTTTCCCACGATGAACGTATATAACTCGAGAAAGAATGCGATTCACACTGGGAAATGCAGTGTTCTATGTAGAAAAGGATGCTTTTACTGTCTAAAACCACTTAATACTAAACTTATTCGCCAAGTAACAGCAATTCACTCTTTGAAACACTAGATGTGCGTTTAACTTCAAAGTCAACTTTCTACAAGCTTTTCTCGCTTGGAAGGAACAGAATTCGCCAACGAATGTGCAATACAGACTGGGAAACGCACATCGTTTCTATATAGAAAAGTATGCCTTTTACGGTGTAGAACCACTTAAAACTAACCTTATTCATCAAGTAACAGCAATACACTTTGCGAAACACCAGTTGTGTGTTTATCTTCAAACTCAACTTCCTACAAGTTTTTTCCGTTTTGAACGAATATGACTCGCCAAAGAATGTGCTATTCAGACTGGGAAACGCACGTTTTGACTATATAGAAAAGTATGCTCTTTACCATGCAGAACCTCTTAAAAGTAAGCTTATACGCCTAGTAACATCAATTCACTTTGCGAAACACTAGCTGTGTGGTTATCTTCAACCTCAACTTCCTACAAGCTTTTCCCGCTAAGAACGAACAGAATTTGCCAAAGAATGTTCGATTCAGACTGGGAAACACACATTTGGTCTATATAGAAAAGTTTGCTTTTTACGGTGTAGAACTACTTAAAACTAAGCTTATTCGCCATATAACAGCAATTCACGTTGGGAAACACTAGTTGTGTGTTGATCGTCAAAGTCAACTTTCTACAAGCTTTTCTCGCTTGGAAGGAATAGAGTTCGCCAAAGAAAGTGCAATTCAGACTGGGAAACGCACATCTTGCCTATCTAGAAAAGTATGCAATTTACCGTGTAGTTTACGGTAAGTCTATTTACGGTATTTACAGTAAGTCTAGAACCACTTATAAGTAAGCCAAGTAACAGCAATTCACTTTGAGAGACACTAGCTGTGTGTATATCTTCAAAGACAACTTCTTACAAGCAATTCCCACTTCGAACTTACTGAATTTGCCATAGAATGTGAGATTCAGACTCGGAAACGCACGTTTTGTCTATATATAAAAGTATGCAATTTACCGTATAGAACCACTTAAAACTAAGCTTACTCGCTAAGTAACATCAATTCACTTTGCGAAGCATTAGCTGTGTGTTTATCTTCAACCTCAACTTCCTACAAGCTTTTCTCGTGTGGAACGAACATAACTCGTGAGAGAATGTGCGATTCATACTGGGAAACGGAAGTTTTGTCTATGTAGAATCGGATGCTTTTTACTGTCTAGAACCACTTAAAACTAAGCTTATTCGCCAAGAAACAGCAATTCACTTTGTGAAACACTAGCTATGTGTTTATCTTCAAAGACAACTTCCTACAAGCTTTTCTCGCTTGGAAGGAACCGATTTCGCCAAAGAATGTGCAATTCAGACTGGGAAACGCACATCTTGTCTATATAGAAAAGTATGCGTTTTACCGTGTAGAATCACATAAAACTAACCTTATTCGCCAAGTAACAGCAGTTCACTTTGCGAAACACTACTTGTCTGTTTATCTTCAAAGTAAACTTCATACAAGCTTATCTCGCTTGGAACGAACATAACTAGCCAAAGTATGTGCAATTCAGACTGGAAAGCGCACGTTTTGTCTATATAGAAAAGTATGCTTTTTACCGTGTAGAACCACTTAAAACTAAGCTTATTCGCTAAGTAACATCAATTCACTTTGCAAAACACCAGCTGTGCGTTTATCTTCAAACTCATCTTCCTATAAGCTTTTCCCACTTGGAACTAATATAACTCGCCAAAGAATATGCGAATCAGACTGGTAAACGCAAGTTTTGTCTATGAAGAAACGGATGCTTTTTACTGTCTAGAACCATTTATAACTAAGCTTATTTCCCCAAGTAACAGCAGTTCACTTTGCGGAACACTAGCTGTGTGTTTATCTTCAAAGTCAACTTCCTACAAGCTTTTCTCGTTTAGAAACAACAGAATTCGCCAAAGAATGTGCGATTCAGACTGGGAAACACATATTTTGTCTATACAGAAATGTATGCTTTTTACCATCTAGAACGAGTTAAAACTAAGCTTCTTTGCCAAGTAACAGCAATTCACTTTGTGAAACACTAGCTGTGTGTTTTTCTTCAAACTCATCTTCCTACAAGCTTTTCTCACTTGGAACAAACTACATTCGCCAAAGAATGTGAGATTCAGACTGGGAAACGCACGTTTCATCTATATAGAAAAGTATGCTTTTACCGTCTAGAACCAACTAAAACTAAGCTTATTTCCCCAAATAACAGCAATTCACTTTGTGAAACACTAGCGGTGTGATTATCTTCAAACTCATCTTCCTACAAGCTTTTCCCATTTCGAACGAACGGAATTCACCAAAGCATGTGAGATTCAGACTGGGAAACGCACGTTTTGACTATATAGAAAAGTATGCTCTTCACAATGCAGAACCTCTTAAAAGTAAGCTTATACGCTCAGTAACATCAATTCACTTTGCGAAACACTAGCTGTGTGGTTATCTTCAAACTCAACTTCCTACCAGCTTTTCCCGCTAGGAACGAACAGAATTTGTCAAAGAGTGTGCGATTCAGACTGGGAAACACACATTTGGTCTATATAGAAAAGCTTTCTTTTTACGGTGTAGAACTACTTAAAACTAAGCTTATTCGCCAAATAACAGCAATTCACTTTGCGAAACAATAGCTGTATGTTTATCTTCAAAGTAAACTTCATACAAGCTTTTCCCACGATGAACGTATATAACTCGAGAAAGAATGCGATTCACACTGGGAAATGCAGTGTTCTATGTAGAAAAGGATGCTTTTACTGTCTAAAACCACTTAATACTAAACTTATTCGCCAAGTAACAGCAATTCACTCTTTGAAACACTAGATGTGCGTTTAACTTCAAAGTCAACTTTCTACAAGCTTTTCTCGCTTGGAAGGAACAGAATTCGCCAACGAATGTGCAATACAGACTGGGAAACGCACATCGTTTCTATATAGAAAAGTATGCCTTTTACGGTGTAGAACCACTTAAAACTAACCTTATTCATCAAGTAACAGCAATACACTTTGCGAAACACCAGTTGTGTGTTTATCTTCAAACTCAACTTCCTACAAGTTTTTTCCGTTTTGAACGAATATGACTCGCCAAAGAATGTGCTATTCAGACTGGGAAACGCACGTTTTGACTATATAGAAAAGTATGCTCTTTACCATGCAGAACCTCTTAAAAGTAAGCTTATACGCCTAGTAACATCAATTCACTTTGCGAAACACTAGCTGTGTGGTTATCTTCAACCTCAACTTCCTACAAGCTTTTCCCGCTAAGAACGAACAGAATTTGCCAAAGAATGTTCGATTCAGACTGGGAAACACACATTTGGTCTATATAGAAAAGTTTGCTTTTTACGGTGTAGAACTACTTAAAACTAAGCTTATTCGCCATATAACAGCAATTCACGTTGGGAAACACTAGTTGTGTGTTGATCGTCAAAGTCAACTTTCTACAAGCTTTTCTCGCTTGGAAGGAATAGAGTTCGCCAAAGAAAGTGCAATTCAGACTGGGAAACGCACATCTTGCCTATCTAGAAAAGTATGCAATTTACCGTGTAGTTTACGGTAAGTCTATTTACGGTATTTACAGTAAGTCTAGAACCACTTATAAGTAAGCCAAGTAACAGCAATTCACTTTGAGAGACACTAGCTGTGTGTATATCTTCAAAGACAACTTCTTACAAGCAATTCCCACTTCGAACTTACTGAATTTGCCATAGAATGTGAGATTCAGACTCGGAAACGCACGTTTTGTCTATATATAAAAGTATGCAATTTACCGTATAGAACCACTTAAAACTAAGCTTACTCGCTAAGTAACATCAATTCACTTTGCGAAGCATTAGCTGTGTGTTTATCTTCAACCTCAACTTCCTACAAGCTTTTCTCGTGTGGAACGAACATAACTCGTGAGAGAATGTGCGATTCATACTGGGAAACGGAAGTTTTGTCTATGTAGAATCGGATGCTTTTTACTGTCTAGAACCACTTAAAACTAAGCTTATTCGCCAAGAAACAGCAATTCACTTTGTGAAACACTAGCTATGTGTTTATCTTCAAAGACAACTTCCTACAAGCTTTTCTCGCTTGGAAGGAACCGATTTCGCCAAAGAATGTGCAATTCAGACTGGGAAACGCACATCTTGTCTATATAGAAAAGTATGCGTTTTACCGTGTAGAATCACATAAAACTAACCTTATTCGCCAAGTAACAGCAGTTCACTTTGCGAAACACTACTTGTCTGTTTATCTTCAAAGTAAACTTCATACAAGCTTATCTCGCTTGGAACGAACATAACTAGCCAAAGTATGTGCAATTCAGACTGGAAAGCGCACGTTTTGTCTATATAGAAAAGTATGCTTTTTACCGTGTAGAACCACTTAAAACTAAGCTTATTCGCTAAGTAACATCAATTCACTTTGCAAAACACCAGCTGTGCGTTTATCTTCAAACTCATCTTCCTATAAGCTTTTCCCACTTGGAACTAATATAACTCGCCAAAGAATATGCGAATCAGACTGGTAAACGCAAGTTTTGTCTATGAAGAAACGGATGCTTTTTACTGTCTAGAACCATTTATAACTAAGCTTATTTCCCCAAGTAACAGCAGTTCACTTTGCGGAACACTAGCTGTGTGTTTATCTTCAAAGTCAACTTCCTACAAGCTTTTCTCGTTTAGAAACAACAGAATTCGCCAAAGAATGTGCGATTCAGACTGGGAAACACATATTTTGTCTATACAGAAATGTATGCTTTTTACCATCTAGAACGAGTTAAAACTAAGCTTCTTTGCCAAGTAACAGCAATTCACTTTGTGAAACACTAGCTGTGTGTTTTTCTTCAAACTCATCTTCCTACAAGCTTTTCTCACTTGGAACAAACTACATTCGCCAAAGAATGTGAGATTCAGACTGGGAAACGCACGTTTCATCTATATAGAAAAGTATGCTTTTACCGTCTAGAACCAACTAAAACTAAGCTTATTTCCCCAAATAACAGCAATTCACTTTGTGAAACACTAGCGGTGTGATTATCTTCAAACTCATCTTCCTACAAGCTTTTCCCATTTCGAACGAACGGAATTCACCAAAGCATGTGAGATTCAGACTGGGAAACGCACGTTTTGACTATATAGAAAAGTATGCTCTTCACAATGCAGAACCTCTTAAAAGTAAGCTTATACGCTCAGTAACATCAATTCACTTTGCGAAACACTAGCTGTGTGGTTATCTTCAAACTCAACTTCCTACCAGCTTTTCCCGCTAGGAACGAACAGAATTTGTCAAAGAATGTGCGATTCAGACTGGGAAACACACATTTGGTCTATATAGAAAAGCTTTCTTTTTACGGTGTAGAACTACTTAAAACTAAGCTTATTCGCCAAATAACAGCAATTCACTTTGCGAAACAATAGCTGTATGTTTATCTTCAAAGTAAACTTCATACAAGCTTTTCCCACGATGAACGTACATAACTCGAGAAAGAATGCGATTCACACTGGGAAATGCAGTGTTCTATGTAGAAAAGGATGCTTTTACTGTCTAAAACCACTTAATACTAAACTTATTCGCCAAGTAACAGCAATTCACTCTTTGAAACACTAGATGTGCGTTTAACTTCAAAGTCAACTTTCTACAAGCTTTTCTCGCTTGGAAGGAACAGAATTCGCCAACGAATGTGCAATACAGACTGGGAAACGCACATCGTTTCTATATAGAAAAGTATGCCTTTTACGGTGTAGAACCACTTAAAACTAACCTTATTCATCAAGTAACAGCAATACACTTTGCGAAACACCAGTTGTGTGTTTATCTTCAAACTCAACTTCCTACAAGTTTTTTCCGTTTTGAACGAATATGACTCGCCAAAGAATGTGCTATTCAGACTGGGAAACGCACGTTTTGACTATATAGAAAAGTATGCTCTTTACCATGCAGAACCTCTTAAAAGTAAGCTTATACGCCTAGTAACATCAATTCACTTTGCGAAACACTAGCTGTGTGGTTATCTTCAACCTCAACTTCCTACAAGCTTTTCCCGCTAAGAACGAACAGAATTTGCCAAAGAATGTTCGATTCAGACTGGGAAACACACATTTGGTCTATATAGAAAAGTTTGCTTTTTACGGTGTAGAACTACTTAAAACTAAGCTTATTCGCCATATAACAGCAATTCACGTTGGGAAACACTAGTTGTGTGTTGATCGTCAAAGTCAACTTTCTACAAGCTTTTCTCGCTTGGAAGGAATAGAGTTCGCCAAAGAAAGTGCAATTCAGACTGGGAAACGCACATCTTGCCTATCTAGAAAAGTATGCAATTTACCGTGTAGTTTACGGTAAGTCTATTTACGGTATTTATAGTAAGTCTAGAACCACTTATAAGTAAGCCAAGTAACAGCAATTCACTTTGAGAGACACTAGCTGTGTGTATATCTTCAAAGACAACTTCTTACAAGCAATTCCCACTTCGAACTTACTGAATTTGCCATAGAATGTGAGATTCAGACTCGGAAACGCACGTTTTGTCTATATATAAAAGTATGCAATTTACCGTATAGAACCACTTAAAACTAAGCTTACTCGCTAAGTAACATCAATTCACTTTGCGAAGCATTAGCTGTGTGTTTATCTTCAACCTCAACTTCCTACAAGCTTTTCTCGTGTGGAACGAACATAACTCGTGAGAGAATGTGCGATTCATACTGGGAAACGGAAGTTTTGTCTATGTAGAATCGGATGCTTTTTACTGTCTAGAACCACTTAAAACTAAGCTTATTCGCCAAGAAACAGCAATTCACTTTGTGAAACACTAGCTATGTGTTTATCTTCAAAGACAACTTCCTACAAGCTTTTCTCGCTTGGAAGGAACCGATTTCGCCAAAGAATGTGCAATTCAGACTGGGAAACGCACATCTTGTCTATATAGAAAAGTATGCGTTTTACCGTGTAGAATCACATAAAACTAACCTTATTCGCCAAGTAACAGCAGTTCACTTTGCGAAACACTACTTGTCTGTTTATCTTCAAAGTAAACTTCATACAAGCTTATCTCGCTTGGAACGAACATAACTAGCCAAAGTATGTGCAATTCAGACTGGAAAGCGCACGTTTTGTCTATATAGAAAAGTATGCTTTTTACCGTGTAGAACCACTTAAAACTAAGCTTATTCGCTAAGTAACATCAATTCACTTTGCAAAACACCAGCTGTGCGTTTATCTTCAAACTCATCTTCCTATAAGCTTTTCCCACTTGGAACTAATATAACTCGCCAAAGAATATGCGAATCAGACTGGTAAACGCAAGTTTTGTCTATGAAGAAACGGATGCTTTTTACTGTCTAGAACCATTTATAACTAAGCTTATTTCCCCAAGTAACAGCAGTTCACTTTGCGGAACACTAGCTGTGTGTTTATCTTCAAAGTCAACTTCCTACAAGCTTTTCTCGTTTAGAAACAACAGAATTCGCCAAAGAATGTGCGATTCAGACTGGGAAACACATATTTTGTCTATACAGAAATGTATGCTTTTTACCATCTAGAACGAGTTAAAACTAAGCTTCTTTGCCAAGTAACAGCAATTCACTTTGTGAAACACTAGCTGTGTGTTTTTCTTCAAACTCATCTTCCTACAAGCTTTTCTCACTTGGAACAAACTACATTCGCCAAAGAATGTGAGATTCAGACTGGGAAACGCACGTTTCATCTATATAGAAAAGTATGCTTTTACCGTCTAGAACCAACTAAAACTAAGCTTATTTCCCCAAATAACAGCAATTCACTTTGTGAAACACTAGCGGTGTGATTATCTTCAAACTCATCTTCCTACAAGCTTTTCCCATTTCGAACGAACGGAATTCACCAAAGCATGTGAGATTCAGACTGGGAAACGCACGTTTTGACTATATAGAAAAGTATGCTCTTCACAATGCAGAACCTCTTAAAAGTAAGCTTATACGCTCAGTAACATCAATTCACTTTGCGAAACACTAGCTGTGTGGTTATCTTCAAACTCAACTTCCTACCAGCTTTTCCCGCTAGGAACGAACAGAATTTGTCAAAGAGTGTGCGATTCAGACTGGGAAACACACATTTGGTCTATATAGAAAAGCTTTCTTTTTACGGTGTAGAACTACTTAAAACTAAGCTTATTCGCCAAATAACAGCAATTCACTTTGCGAAACAATAGCTGTATGTTTATCTTCAAAGTAAACTTCATACAAGCTTTTCCCACGATGAACGTATATAACTCGAGAAAGAATGCGATTCACACTGGGAAATGCAGTGTTCTATGTAGAAAAGGATGCTTTTACTGTCTAAAACCACTTAATACTAAACTTATTCGCCAAGTAACAGCAATTCACTCTTTGAAACACTAGATGTGCGTTTAACTTCAAAGTCAACTTTCTACAAGCTTTTCTCGCTTGGAAGGAACAGAATTCGCCAACGAATGTGCAATACAGACTGGGAAACGCACATCGTTTCTATATAGAAAAGTATGCCTTTTACGGTGTAGAACCACTTAAAACTAACCTTATTCATCAAGTAACAGCAATACACTTTGCGAAACACCAGTTGTGTGTTTATCTTCAAACTCAACTTCCTACAAGTTTTTTCCGTTTTGAACGAATATGACTCGCCAAAGAATGTGCTATTCAGACTGGGAAACGCACGTTTTGACTATATAGAAAAGTATGCTCTTTACCATGCAGAACCTCTTAAAAGTAAGCTTATACGCCTAGTAACATCAATTCACTTTGCGAAACACTAGCTGTGTGGTTATCTTCAACCTCAACTTCCTACAAGCTTTTCCCGCTAAGAACGAACAGAATTTGCCAAAGAATGTTCGATTCAGACTGGGAAACACACATTTGGTCTATATAGAAAAGTTTGCTTTTTACGGTGTAGAACTACTTAAAACTAAGCTTATTCGCCATATAACAGCAATTCACGTTGGGAAACACTAGTTGTGTGTTGATCGTCAAAGTCAACTTTCTACAAGCTTTTCTCGCTTGGAAGGAATAGAGTTCGCCAAAGAAAGTGCAATTCAGACTGGGAAACGCACATCTTGCCTATCTAGAAAAGTATGCAATTTACCGTGTAGTTTACGGTAAGTCTATTTACGGTATTTACAGTAAGTCTAGAACCACTTATAAGTAAGCCAAGTAACAGCAATTCACTTTGAGAGACACTAGCTGTGTGTATATCTTCAAAGACAACTTCTTACAAGCAATTCCCACTTCGAACTTACTGAATTTGCCATAGAATGTGAGATTCAGACTCGGAAACGCACGTTTTGTCTATATATAAAAGTATGCAATTTACCGTATAGAACCACTTAAAACTAAGCTTACTCGCTAAGTAACATCAATTCACTTTGCGAAGCATTAGCTGTGTGTTTATCTTCAACCTCAACTTCCTACAAGCTTTTCTCGTGTGGAACGAACATAACTCGTGAGAGAATGTGCGATTCATACTGGGAAACGGAAGTTTTGTCTATGTAGAATCGGATGCTTTTTACTGTCTAGAACCACTTAAAACTAAGCTTATTCGCCAAGAAACAGCAATTCACTTTGTGAAACACTAGCTATGTGTTTATCTTCAAAGACAACTTCCTACAAGCTTTTCTCGCTTGGAAGGAACCGATTTCGCCAAAGAATGTGCAATTCAGACTGGGAAACGCACATCTTGTCTATATAGAAAAGTATGCGTTTTACCGTGTAGAATCACATAAAACTAACCTTATTCGCCAAGTAACAGCAGTTCACTTTGCGAAACACTACTTGTCTGTTTATCTTCAAAGTAAACTTCATACAAGCTTATCTCGCTTGGAACGAACATAACTAGCCAAAGTATGTGCAATTCAGACTGGAAAGCGCACGTTTTGTCTATATAGAAAAGTATGCTTTTTACCGTGTAGAACCACTTAAAACTAAGCTTATTCGCTAAGTAACATCAATTCACTTTGCAAAACACCAGCTGTGCGTTTATCTTCAAACTCATCTTCCTATAAGCTTTTCCCACTTGGAACTAATATAACTCGCCAAAGAATATGCGAATCAGACTGGTAAACGCAAGTTTTGTCTATGAAGAAACGGATGCTTTTTACTGTCTAGAACCATTTATAACTAAGCTTATTTCCCCAAGTAACAGCAGTTCACTTTGCGGAACACTAGCTGTGTGTTTATCTTCAAAGTCAACTTCCTACAAGCTTTTCTCGTTTAGAAACAACAGAATTCGCCAAAGAATGTGCGATTCAGACTGGGAAACACATATTTTGTCTATACAGAAATGTATGCTTTTTACCATCTAGAACGAGTTAAAACTAAGCTTCTTTGCCAAGTAACAGCAATTCACTTTGTGAAACACTAGCTGTGTGTTTTTCTTCAAACTCATCTTCCTACAAGCTTTTCTCACTTGGAACAAACTACATTCGCCAAAGAATGTGAGATTCAGACTGGGAAACGCACGTTTCATCTATATAGAAAAGTATGCTTTTACCGTCTAGAACCAACTAAAACTAAGCTTATTTCCCCAAATAACAGCAATTCACTTTGTGAAACACTAGCGGTGTGATTATCTTCAAACTCATCTTCCTACAAGCTTTTCCCATTTCGAACGAACGGAATTCACCAAAGCATGTGAGATTCAGACTGGGAAACGCACGTTTTGACTATATAGAAAAGTATGCTCTTCACAATGCAGAACCTCTTAAAAGTAAGCTTATACGCTCAGTAACATCAATTCACTTTGCGAAACACTAGCTGTGTGGTTATCTTCAAACTCAACTTCCTACCAGCTTTTCCCGCTAGGAACGAACAGAATTTGTCAAAGAATGTGCGATTCAGACTGGGAAACACACATTTGGTCTATATAGAAAAGCTTTCTTTTTACGGTGTAGAACTACTTAAAACTAAGCTTATTCGCCAAATAACAGCAATTCACTTTGCGAAACAATAGCTGTATGTTTATCTTCAAAGTAAACTTCATACAAGCTTTTCCCACGATGAACGTACATAACTCGAGAAAGAATGCGATTCACACTGGGAAATGCAGTGTTCTATGTAGAAAAGGATGCTTTTACTGTCTAAAACCACTTAATACTAAACTTATTCGCCAAGTAACAGCAATTCACTCTTTGAAACACTAGATGTGCGTTTAACTTCAAAGTCAACTTTCTACAAGCTTTTCTCGCTTGGAAGGAACAGAATTCGCCAACGAATGTGCAATACAGACTGGGAAACGCACATCGTTTCTATATAGAAAAGTATGCCTTTTACGGTGTAGAACCACTTAAAACTAACCTTATTCATCAAGTAACAGCAATACACTTTGCGAAACACCAGTTGTGTGTTTATCTTCAAACTCAACTTCCTACAAGTTTTTTCCGTTTTGAACGAATATGACTCGCCAAAGAATGTGCTATTCAGACTGGGAAACGCACGTTTTGACTATATAGAAAAGTATGCTCTTTACCATGCAGAACCTCTTAAAAGTAAGCTTATACGCCTAGTAACATCAATTCACTTTGCGAAACACTAGCTGTGTGGTTATCTTCAACCTCAACTTCCTACAAGCTTTTCCCGCTAAGAACGAACAGAATTTGCCAAAGAATGTTCGATTCAGACTGGGAAACACACATTTGGTCTATATAGAAAAGTTTGCTTTTTACGGTGTAGAACTACTTAAAACTAAGCTTATTCGCCATATAACAGCAATTCACGTTGGGAAACACTAGTTGTGTGTTGATCGTCAAAGTCAACTTTCTACAAGCTTTTCTCGCTTGGAAGGAATAGAGTTCGCCAAAGAAAGTGCAATTCAGACTGGGAAACGCACATCTTGCCTATCTAGAAAAGTATGCAATTTACCGTGTAGTTTACGGTAAGTCTATTTACGGTATTTACAGTAAGTCTAGAACCACTTATAAGTAAGCCAAGTAACAGCAATTCACTTTGAGAGACACTAGCTGTGTGTATATCTTCAAAGACAACTTCTTACAAGCAATTCCCACTTCGAACTTACTGAATTTGCCATAGAATGTGAGATTCAGACTCGGAAACGCACGTTTTGTCTATATATAAAAGTATGCAATTTACCGTATAGAACCACTTAAAACTAAGCTTACTCGCTAAGTAACATCAATTCACTTTGCGAAGCATTAGCTGTGTGTTTATCTTCAACCTCAACTTCCTACAAGCTTTTCTCGTGTGGAACGAACATAACTCGTGAGAGAATGTGCGATTCATACTGGGAAACGGAAGTTTTGTCTATGTAGAATCGGATGCTTTTTACTGTCTAGAACCACTTAAAACTAAGCTTATTCGCCAAGAAACAGCAATTCACTTTGTGAAACACTAGCTATGTGTTTATCTTCAAAGACAACTTCCTACAAGCTTTTCTCGCTTGGAAGGAACCGATTTCGCCAAAGAATGTGCAATTCAGACTGGGAAACGCACATCTTGTCTATATAGAAAAGTATGCGTTTTACCGTGTAGAATCACATAAAACTAACCTTATTCGCCAAGTAACAGCAGTTCACTTTGCGAAACACTACTTGTCTGTTTATCTTCAAAGTAAACTTCATACAAGCTTATCTCGCTTGGAACGAACATAACTAGCCAAAGTATGTGCAATTCAGACTGGAAAGCGCACGTTTTGTCTATATAGAAAAGTATGCTTTTTACCGTGTAGAACCACTTAAAACTAAGCTTATTCGCTAAGTAACATCAATTCACTTTGCAAAACACCAGCTGTGCGTTTATCTTCAAACTCATCTTCCTATAAGCTTTTCCCACTTGGAACTAATATAACTCGCCAAAGAATGTGCGAATCAGACTGGTAAACGCAAGTTTTGTCTATGAAGAAACGGATGCTTTTTACTGTCTAGAACCATTTATAACTAAGCTTATTTCCCCAAGTAACAGCAGTTCACTTTGCGGAACACTAGCTGTGTGTTTATCTTCAAAGTCAACTTCCTACAAGCTTTTCTCGTTTAGAAACAACAGAATTCGCCAAAGAATGTGCGATTCAGACTGGGAAACACATATTTTGTCTATACAGAAATGTATGCTTTTTACCATCTAGAACGAGTTAAAACTAAGCTTCTTTGCCAAGTAACAGCAATTCACTTTGTGAAACACTAGCTGTGTGTTTTTCTTCAAACTCATCTTCCTACAAGCTTTTCTCACTTGGAACAAACTACATTCGCCAAAGAATGTGAGATTCAGACTGGGAAACGCACGTTTCATCTATATAGAAAAGTATGCTTTTACCGTCTAGAACCAACTAAAACTAAGCTTATTTCCCCAAATAACAGCAATTCACTTTGTGAAACACTAGCGGTGTGATTATCTTCAAACTCATCTTCCTACAAGCTTTTCCCATTTCGAACGAACGGAATTCACCAAAGCATGTGAGATTCAGACTGGGAAACGCACGTTTTGACTATATAGAAAAGTATGCTCTTCACAATGCAGAACCTCTTAAAAGTAAGCTTATACGCTCAGTAACATCAATTCACTTTGCGAAACACTAGCTGTGTGGTTATCTTCAAACTCAACTTCCTACCAGCTTTTCCCGCTAGGAACGAACAGAATTTGTCAAAGAGTGTGCGATTCAGACTGGGAAACACACATTTGGTCTATATAGAAAAGCTTTCTTTTTACGGTGTAGAACTACTTAAAACTAAGCTTATTCGCCAAATAACAGCAATTCACTTTGCGAAACAATAGCTGTATGTTTATCTTCAAAGTAAACTTCATACAAGCTTTTCCCACGATGAACGTATATAACTCGAGAAAGAATGCGATTCACACTGGGAAATGCAGTGTTCTATGTAGAAAAGGATGCTTTTACTGTCTAAAACCACTTAATACTAAACTTATTCGCCAAGTAACAGCAATTCACTCTTTGAAACACTAGATGTGCGTTTAACTTCAAAGTCAACTTTCTACAAGCTTTTCTCGCTTGGAAGGAACAGAATTCGCCAACGAATGTGCAATACAGACTGGGAAACGCACATCGTTTCTATATAGAAAAGTATGCCTTTTACGGTGTAGAACCACTTAAAACTAACCTTATTCATCAAGTAACAGCAATACACTTTGCGAAACACCAGTTGTGTGTTTATCTTCAAACTCAACTTCCTACAAGTTTTTTCCGTTTTGAACGAATATGACTCGCCAAAGAATGTGCTATTCAGACTGGGAAACGCACGTTTTGACTATATAGAAAAGTATGCTCTTTACCATGCAGAACCTCTTAAAAGTAAGCTTATACGCCTAGTAACATCAATTCACTTTGCGAAACACTAGCTGTGTGGTTATCTTCAACCTCAACTTCCTACAAGCTTTTCCCGCTAAGAACGAACAGAATTTGCCAAAGAATGTTCGATTCAGACTGGGAAACACACATTTGGTCTATATAGAAAAGTTTGCTTTTTACGGTGTAGAACTACTTAAAACTAAGCTTATTCGCCATATAACAGCAATTCACGTTGGGAAACACTAGTTGTGTGTTGATCGTCAAAGTCAACTTTCTACAAGCTTTTCTCGCTTGGAAGGAATAGAGTTCGCCAAAGAAAGTGCAATTCAGACTGGGAAACGCACATCTTGCCTATCTAGAAAAGTATGCAATTTACCGTGTAGTTTACGGTAAGTCTATTTACGGTATTTACAGTAAGTCTAGAACCACTTATAAGTAAGCCAAGTAACAGCAATTCACTTTGAGAGACACTAGCTGTGTGTATATCTTCAAAGACAACTTCTTACAAGCAATTCCCACTTCGAACTTACTGAATTTGCCATAGAATGTGAGATTCAGACTCGGAAACGCACGTTTTGTCTATATATAAAAGTATGCAATTTACCGTATAGAACCACTTAAAACTAAGCTTACTCGCTAAGTAACATCAATTCACTTTGCGAAGCATTAGCTGTGTGTTTATCTTCAACCTCAACTTCCTACAAGCTTTTCTCGTGTGGAACGAACATAACTCGTGAGAGAATGTGCGATTCATACTGGGAAACGGAAGTTTTGTCTATGTAGAATCGGATGCTTTTTACTGTCTAGAACCACTTAAAACTAAGCTTATTCGCCAAGAAACAGCAATTCACTTTGTGAAACACTAGCTATGTGTTTATCTTCAAAGACAACTTCCTACAAGCTTTTCTCGCTTGGAAGGAACCGATTTCGCCAAAGAATGTGCAATTCAGACTGGGAAACGCACATCTTGTCTATATAGAAAAGTATGCGTTTTACCGTGTAGAATCACATAAAACTAACCTTATTCGCCAAGTAACAGCAGTTCACTTTGCGAAACACTACTTGTCTGTTTATCTTCAAAGTAAACTTCATACAAGCTTATCTCGCTTGGAACGAACATAACTAGCCAAAGTATGTGCAATTCAGACTGGAAAGCGCACGTTTTGTCTATATAGAAAAGTATGCTTTTTACCGTGTAGAACCACTTAAAACTAAGCTTATTCGCTAAGTAACATCAATTCACTTTGCAAAACACCAGCTGTGCGTTTATCTTCAAACTCATCTTCCTATAAGCTTTTCCCACTTGGAACTAATATAACTCGCCAAAGAATGTGCGAATCAGACTGGTAAACGCAAGTTTTGTCTATGAAGAAACGGATGCTTTTTACTGTCTAGAACCATTTATAACTAAGCTTATTTCCCCAAGTAACAGCAGTTCACTTTGCGGAACACTAGCTGTGTGTTTATCTTCAAAGTCAACTTCCTACAAGCTTTTCTCGTTTAGAAACAACAGAATTCGCCAAAGAATGTGCGATTCAGACTGGGAAACACATATTTTGTCTATACAGAAATGTATGCTTTTTACCATCTAGAACGAGTTAAAACTAAGCTTCTTTGCCAAGTAACAGCAATTCACTTTGTGAAACACTAGCTGTGTGTTTTTCTTCAAACTCATCTTCCTACAAGCTTTTCTCACTTGGAACAAACTACATTCGCCAAAGAATGTGAGATTCAGACTGGGAAACGCACGTTTCATCTATATAGAAAAGTATGCTTTTACCGTCTAGAACCAACTAAAACTAAGCTTATTTCCCCAAATAACAGCAATTCACTTTGTGAAACACTAGCGGTGTGATTATCTTCAAACTCATCTTCCTACAAGCTTTTCCCATTTCGAACGAACGGAATTCACCAAAGCATGTGAGATTCAGACTGGGAAACGCACGTTTTGACTATATAGAAAAGTATGCTCTTCACAATGCAGAACCTCTTAAAAGTAAGCTTATACGCTCAGTAACATCAATTCACTTTGCGAAACACTAGCTGTGTGGTTATCTTCAAACTCAACTTCCTACCAGCTTTTCCCGCTAGGAACGAACAGAATTTGTCAAAGAGTGTGCGATTCAGACTGGGAAACACACATTTGGTCTATATAGAAAAGCTTTCTTTTTACGGTGTAGAACTACTTAAAACTAAGCTTATTCGCCAAATAACAGCAATTCACTTTGCGAAACAATAGCTGTATGTTTATCTTCAAAGTAAACTTCATACAAGCTTTTCCCACGATGAACGTATATAACTCGAGAAAGAATGCGATTCACACTGGGAAATGCAGTGTTCTATGTAGAAAAGGATGCTTTTACTGTCTAAAACCACTTAATACTAAACTTATTCGCCAAGTAACAGCAATTCACTCTTTGAAACACTAGATGTGCGTTTAACTTCAAAGTCAACTTTCTACAAGCTTTTCTCGCTTGGAAGGAACAGAATTCGCCAACGAATGTGCAATACAGACTGGGAAACGCACATCGTTTCTATATAGAAAAGTATGCCTTTTACGGTGTAGAACCACTTAAAACTAACCTTATTCATCAAGTAACAGCAATACACTTTGCGAAACACCAGTTGTGTGTTTATCTTCAAACTCAACTTCCTACAAGTTTTTTCCGTTTTGAACGAATATGACTCGCCAAAGAATGTGCTATTCAGACTGGGAAACGCACGTTTTGACTATATAGAAAAGTATGCTCTTTACCATGCAGAACCTCTTAAAAGTAAGCTTATACGCCTAGTAACATCAATTCACTTTGCGAAACACTAGCTGTGTGGTTATCTTCAACCTCAACTTCCTACAAGCTTTTCCCGCTAAGAACGAACAGAATTTGCCAAAGAATGTTCGATTCAGACTGGGAAACACACATTTGGTCTATATAGAAAAGTTTGCTTTTTACGGTGTAGAACTACTTAAAACTAAGCTTATTCGCCATATAACAGCAATTCACGTTGGGAAACACTAGTTGTGTGTTGATCGTCAAAGTCAACTTTCTACAAGCTTTTCTCGCTTGGAAGGAATAGAGTTCGCCAAAGAAAGTGCAATTCAGACTGGGAAACGCACATCTTGCCTATCTAGAAAAGTATGCAATTTACCGTGTAGTTTACGGTAAGTCTATTTACGGTATTTACAGTAAGTCTAGAACCACTTATAAGTAAGCCAAGTAACAGCAATTCACTTTGAGAGACACTAGCTGTGTGTATATCTTCAAAGACAACTTCTTACAAGCAATTCCCACTTCGAACTTACTGAATTTGCCATAGAATGTGAGATTCAGACTCGGAAACGCACGTTTTGTCTATATATAAAAGTATGCAATTTACCGTATAGAACCACTTAAAACTAAGCTTACTCGCTAAGTAACATCAATTCACTTTGCGAAGCATTAGCTGTGTGTTTATCTTCAACCTCAACTTCCTACAAGCTTTTCTCGTGTGGAACGAACATAACTCGTGAGAGAATGTGCGATTCATACTGGGAAACGGAAGTTTTGTCTATGTAGAATCGGATGCTTTTTACTGTCTAGAACCACTTAAAACTAAGCTTATTCGCCAAGAAACAGCAATTCACTTTGTGAAACACTAGCTATGTGTTTATCTTCAAAGACAACTTCCTACAAGCTTTTCTCGCTTGGAAGGAACCGATTTCGCCAAAGAATGTGCAATTCAGACTGGGAAACGCACATCTTGTCTATATAGAAAAGTATGCGTTTTACCGTGTAGAATCACATAAAACTAACCTTATTCGCCAAGTAACAGCAGTTCACTTTGCGAAACACTACTTGTCTGTTTATCTTCAAAGTAAACTTCATACAAGCTTATCTCGCTTGGAACGAACATAACTAGCCAAAGTATGTGCAATTCAGACTGGAAAGCGCACGTTTTGTCTATATAGAAAAGTATGCTTTTTACCGTGTAGAACCACTTAAAACTAAGCTTATTCGCTAAGTAACATCAATTCACTTTGCAAAACACCAGCTGTGCGTTTATCTTCAAACTCATCTTCCTATAAGCTTTTCCCACTTGGAACTAATATAACTCGCCAAAGAATATGCGAATCAGACTGGTAAACGCAAGTTTTGTCTATGAAGAAACGGATGCTTTTTACTGTCTAGAACCATTTATAACTAAGCTTATTTCCCCAAGTAACAGCAGTTCACTTTGCGGAACACTAGCTGTGTGTTTATCTTCAAAGTCAACTTCCTACAAGCTTTTCTCGTTTAGAAACAACAGAATTCGCCAAAGAATGTGCGATTCAGACTGGGAAACACATATTTTGTCTATACAGAAATGTATGCTTTTTACCATCTAGAACGAGTTAAAACTAAGCTTCTTTGCCAAGTAACAGCAATTCACTTTGTGAAACACTAGCTGTGTGTTTTTCTTCAAACTCATCTTCCTACAAGCTTTTCTCACTTGGAACAAACTACATTCGCCAAAGAATGTGAGATTCAGACTGGGAAACGCACGTTTCATCTATATAGAAAAGTATGCTTTTACCGTCTAGAACCAACTAAAACTAAGCTTATTTCCCCAAATAACAGCAATTCACTTTGTGAAACACTAGCGGTGTGATTATCTTCAAACTCATCTTCCTACAAGCTTTTCCCATTTCGAACGAACGGAATTCACCAAAGCATGTGAGATTCAGACTGGGAAACGCACGTTTTGACTATATAGAAAAGTATGCTCTTCACAATGCAGAACCTCTTAAAAGTAAGCTTATACGCTCAGTAACATCAATTCACTTTGCGAAACACTAGCTGTGTGGTTATCTTCAAACTCAACTTCCTACCAGCTTTTCCCGCTAGGAACGAACAGAATTTGTCAAAGAATGTGCGATTCAGACTGGGAAACACACATTTGGTCTATATAGAAAAGCTTTCTTTTTACGGTGTAGAACTACTTAAAACTAAGCTTATTCGCCAAATAACAGCAATTCACTTTGCGAAACAATAGCTGTATGTTTATCTTCAAAGTAAACTTCATACAAGCTTTTCCCACGATGAACGTACATAACTCGAGAAAGAATGCGATTCACACTGGGAAATGCAGTGTTCTATGTAGAAAAGGATGCTTTTACTGTCTAAAACCACTTAATACTAAACTTATTCGCCAAGTAACAGCAATTCACTCTTTGAAACACTAGATGTGCGTTTAACTTCAAAGTCAACTTTCTACAAGCTTTTCTCGCTTGGAAGGAACAGAATTCGCCAACGAATGTGCAATACAGACTGGGAAACGCACATCGTTTCTATATAGAAAAGTATGCCTTTTACGGTGTAGAACCACTTAAAACTAACCTTATTCATCAAGTAACAGCAATACACTTTGCGAAACACCAGTTGTGTGTTTATCTTCAAACTCAACTTCCTACAAGTTTTTTCCGTTTTGAACGAATATGACTCGCCAAAGAATGTGCTATTCAGACTGGGAAACGCACGTTTTGACTATATAGAAAAGTATGCTCTTTACCATGCAGAACCTCTTAAAAGTAAGCTTATACGCCTAGTAACATCAATTCACTTTGCGAAACACTAGCTGTGTGGTTATCTTCAACCTCAACTTCCTACAAGCTTTTCCCGCTAAGAACGAACAGAATTTGCCAAAGAATGTTCGATTCAGACTGGGAAACACACATTTGGTCTATATAGAAAAGTTTGCTTTTTACGGTGTAGAACTACTTAAAACTAAGCTTATTCGCCATATAACAGCAATTCACGTTGGGAAACACTAGTTGTGTGTTGATCGTCAAAGTCAACTTTCTACAAGCTTTTCTCGCTTGGAAGGAATAGAGTTCGCCAAAGAAAGTGCAATTCAGACTGGGAAACGCACATCTTGCCTATCTAGAAAAGTATGCAATTTACCGTGTAGTTTACGGTAAGTCTATTTACGGTATTTACAGTAAGTCTAGAACCACTTATAAGTAAGCCAAGTAACAGCAATTCACTTTGAGAGACACTAGCTGTGTGTATATCTTCAAAGACAACTTCTTACAAGCAATTCCCACTTCGAACTTACTGAATTTGCCATAGAATGTGAGATTCAGACTCGGAAACGCACGTTTTGTCTATATATAAAAGTATGCAATTTACCGTATAGAACCACTTAAAACTAAGCTTACTCGCTAAGTAACATCAATTCACTTTGCGAAGCATTAGCTGTGTGTTTATCTTCAACCTCAACTTCCTACAAGCTTTTCTCGTGTGGAACGAACATAACTCGTGAGAGAATGTGCGATTCATACTGGGAAACGGAAGTTTTGTCTATGTAGAATCGGATGCTTTTTACTGTCTAGAACCACTTAAAACTAAGCTTATTCGCCAAGAAACAGCAATTCACTTTGTGAAACACTAGCTATGTGTTTATCTTCAAAGACAACTTCCTACAAGCTTTTCTCGCTTGGAAGGAACCGATTTCGCCAAAGAATGTGCAATTCAGACTGGGAAACGCACATCTTGTCTATATAGAAAAGTATGCGTTTTACCGTGTAGAATCACATAAAACTAACCTTATTCGCCAAGTAACAGCAGTTCACTTTGCGAAACACTACTTGTCTGTTTATCTTCAAAGTAAACTTCATACAAGCTTATCTCGCTTGGAACGAACATAACTAGCCAAAGTATGTGCAATTCAGACTGGAAAGCGCACGTTTTGTCTATATAGAAAAGTATGCTTTTTACCGTGTAGAACCACTTAAAACTAAGCTTATTCGCTAAGTAACATCAATTCACTTTGCAAAACACCAGCTGTGCGTTTATCTTCAAACTCATCTTCCTATAAGCTTTTCCCACTTGGAACTAATATAACTCGCCAAAGAATGTGCGAATCAGACTGGTAAACGCAAGTTTTGTCTATGAAGAAACGGATGCTTTTTACTGTCTAGAACCATTTATAACTAAGCTTATTTCCCCAAGTAACAGCAGTTCACTTTGCGGAACACTAGCTGTGTGTTTATCTTCAAAGTCAACTTCCTACAAGCTTTTCTCGTTTAGAAACAACAGAATTCGCCAAAGAATGTGCGATTCAGACTGGGAAACACATATTTTGTCTATACAGAAATGTATGCTTTTTACCATCTAGAACGAGTTAAAACTAAGCTTCTTTGCCAAGTAACAGCAATTCACTTTGTGAAACACTAGCTGTGTGTTTTTCTTCAAACTCATCTTCCTACAAGCTTTTCTCACTTGGAACAAACTACATTCGCCAAAGAATGTGAGATTCAGACTGGGAAACGCACGTTTCATCTATATAGAAAAGTATGCTTTTACCGTCTAGAACCAACTAAAACTAAGCTTATTTCCCCAAATAACAGCAATTCACTTTGTGAAACACTAGCGGTGTGATTATCTTCAAACTCATCTTCCTACAAGCTTTTCCCATTTCGAACGAACGGAATTCACCAAAGCATGTGAGATTCAGACTGGGAAACGCACGTTTTGACTATATAGAAAAGTATGCTCTTCACAATGCAGAACCTCTTAAAAGTAAGCTTATACGCTCAGTAACATCAATTCACTTTGCGAAACACTAGCTGTGTGGTTATCTTCAAACTCAACTTCCTACCAGCTTTTCCCGCTAGGAACGAACAGAATTTGTCAAAGAGTGTGCGATTCAGACTGGGAAACACACATTTGGTCTATATAGAAAAGCTTTCTTTTTACGGTGTAGAACTACTTAAAACTAAGCTTATTCGCCAAATAACAGCAATTCACTTTGCGAAACAATAGCTGTATGTTTATCTTCAAAGTAAACTTCATACAAGCTTTTCCCACGATGAACGTACATAACTCGAGAAAGAATGCGATTCACACTGGGAAATGCAGTGTTCTATGTAGAAAAGGATGCTTTTACTGTCTAAAACCACTTAATACTAAACTTATTCGCCAAGTAACAGCAATTCACTCTTTGAAACACTAGATGTGCGTTTAACTTCAAAGTCAACTTTCTACAAGCTTTTCTCGCTTGGAAGGAACAGAATTCGCCAACGAATGTGCAATACAGACTGGGAAACGCACATCGTTTCTATATAGAAAAGTATGCCTTTTACGGTGTAGAACCACTTAAAACTAACCTTATTCATCAAGTAACAGCAATACACTTTGCGAAACACCAGTTGTGTGTTTATCTTCAAACTCAACTTCCTACAAGTTTTTTCCGTTTTGAACGAATATGACTCGCCAAAGAATGTGCTATTCAGACTGGGAAACGCACGTTTTGACTATATAGAAAAGTATGCTCTTTACCATGCAGAACCTCTTAAAAGTAAGCTTATACGCCTAGTAACATCAATTCACTTTGCGAAACACTAGCTGTGTGGTTATCTTCAACCTCAACTTCCTACAAGCTTTTCCCGCTAAGAACGAACAGAATTTGCCAAAGAATGTTCGATTCAGACTGGGAAACACACATTTGGTCTATATAGAAAAGTTTGCTTTTTACGGTGTAGAACTACTTAAAACTAAGCTTATTCGCCATATAACAGCAATTCACGTTGGGAAACACTAGTTGTGTGTTGATCGTCAAAGTCAACTTTCTACAAGCTTTTCTCGCTTGGAAGGAATAGAGTTCGCCAAAGAAAGTGCAATTCAGACTGGGAAACGCACATCTTGCCTATCTAGAAAAGTATGCAATTTACCGTGTAGTTTACGGTAAGTCTATTTACGGTATTTACAGTAAGTCTAGAACCACTTATAAGTAAGCCAAGTAACAGCAATTCACTTTGAGAGACACTAGCTGTGTGTATATCTTCAAAGACAACTTCTTACAAGCAATTCCCACTTCGAACTTACTGAATTTGCCATAGAATGTGAGATTCAGACTCGGAAACGCACGTTTTGTCTATATATAAAAGTATGCAATTTACCGTATAGAACCACTTAAAACTAAGCTTACTCGCTAAGTAACATCAATTCACTTTGCGAAGCATTAGCTGTGTGTTTATCTTCAACCTCAACTTCCTACAAGCTTTTCTCCTGTGGAACGAACATAACTCGTGAGAGAATGTGCGATTCATACTGGGAAACGGAAGTTTTGTCTATGTAGAATCGGATGCTTTTTACTGTCTAGAACCACTTAAAACTAAGCTTATTCGCCAAGAAACAGCAATTCACTTTGTGAAACACTAGCTATGTGTTTATCTTCAAAGACAACTTCCTACAAGCTTTTCTCGCTTGGAAGGAACCGATTTCGCCAAAGAATGTGCAATTCAGACTGGGAAACGCACATCTTGTCTATATAGAAAAGTATGCGTTTTACCGTGTAGAATCACATAAAACTAACCTTATTCGCCAAGTAACAGCAGTTCACTTTGCGAAACACTACTTGTCTGTTTATCTTCAAAGTAAACTTCATACAAGCTTATCTCGCTTGGAACGAACATAACTAGCCAAAGTATGTGCAATTCAGACTGGAAAGCGCACGTTTTGTCTATATAGAAAAGTATGCTTTTTACCGTGTAGAACCACTTAAAACTAAGCTTATTCGCTAAGTAACATCAATTCACTTTGCAAAACACCAGCTGTGCGTTTATCTTCAAACTCATCTTCCTATAAGCTTTTCCCACTTGGAACTAATATAACTCGCCAAAGAATGTGCGAATCAGACTGGTAAACGCAAGTTTTGTCTATGAAGAAACGGATGCTTTTTACTGTCTAGAACCATTTATAACTAAGCTTATTTCCCCAAGTAACAGCAGTTCACTTTGCGGAACACTAGCTGTGTGTTTATCTTCAAAGTCAACTTCCTACAAGCTTTTCTCGTTTAGAAACAACAGAATTCCCAAAGAATGTGCGATTCAGACTGGGAAACACATATTTTGTCTATACAGAAATGTATGCTTTTTACCATCTAGAACGAGTTAAAACTAAGCTTCTTTGCCAAGTAACAGCAATTCACTTTGTGAAACACTAGCTGTGTGTTTTTCTTCAAACTCATCTTCCTACAAGCTTTTCTCACTTGGAACAAACTACATTCGCCAAAGAATGTGAGATTCAGACTGGGAAACGCACGTTTCATCTATATAGAAAAGTATGCTTTTACCGTCTAGAACCAACTAAAACTAAGCTTATTTCCCCAAATAACAGCAATTCACTTTGTGAAACACTAGCGGTGTGATTATCTTCAAACTCATCTTCCTACAAGCTTTTCCCATTTCGAACGAACGGAATTCACCAAAGCATGTGAGATTCAGACTGGGAAACGCACGTTTTGACTATATAGAAAAGTATGCTCTTCACAATGCAGAACCTCTTAAAAGTAAGCTTATACGCTCAGTAACATCAATTCACTTTGCGAAACACTAGCTGTGTGGTTATCTTCAAACTCAACTTCCTACCAGCTTTTCCCGCTAGGAACGAACAGAATTTGTCAAAGAGTGTGCGATTCAGACTGGGAAACACACATTTGGTCTATATAGAAAAGCTTTCTTTTTACGGTGTAGAACTACTTAAAACTAAGCTTATTCGCCAAATAACAGCAATTCACTTTGCGAAACAATAGCTGTATGTTTATCTTCAAAGTAAACTTCATACAAGCTTTTCCCACGATGAACGTACATAACTCGAGAAAGAATGCGATTCACACTGGGAAATGCAGTGTTCTATGTAGAAAAGGATGCTTTTACTGTCTAAAACCACTTAATACTAAACTTATTCGCCAAGTAACAGCAATTCACTCTTTGAAACACTAGATGTGCGTTTAACTTCAAAGTCAACTTTCTACAAGCTTTTCTCGCTTGGAAGGAACAGAATTCGCCAACGAATGTGCAATACAGACTGGGAAACGCACATCGTTTCTATATAGAAAAGTATGCCTTTTACGGTGTAGAACCACTTAAAACTAACCTTATTCATCAAGTAACAGCAATACACTTTGCGAAACACCAGTTGTGTGTTTATCTTCAAACTCAACTTCCTACAAGTTTTTTCCGTTTTGAACGAATATGACTCGCCAAAGAATGTGCTATTCAGACTGGGAAACGCACGTTTTGACTATATAGAAAAGTATGCTCTTTACCATGCAGAACCTCTTAAAAGTAAGCTTATACGCCTAGTAACATCAATTCACTTTGCGAAACACTAGCTGTGTGGTTATCTTCAACCTCAACTTCCTACAAGCTTTTCCCGCTAAGAACGAACAGAATTTGCCAAAGAATGTTCGATTCAGACTGGGAAACACACATTTGGTCTATATAGAAAAGTTTGCTTTTTACGGTGTAGAACTACTTAAAACTAAGCTTATTCGCCATATAACAGCAATTCACGTTGGGAAACACTAGTTGTGTGTTGATCGTCAAAGTCAACTTTCTACAAGCTTTTCTCGCTTGGAAGGAATAGAGTTCGCCAAAGAAAGTGCAATTCAGACTGGGAAACGCACATCTTGCCTATCTAGAAAAGTATGCAATTTACCGTGTAGTTTACGGTAAGTCTATTTACGGTATTTACAGTAAGTCTAGAACCACTTATAAGTAAGCCAAGTAACAGCAATTCACTTTGAGAGACACTAGCTGTGTGTATATCTTCAAAGACAACTTCTTACAAGCAATTCCCACTTCGAACTTACTGAATTTGCCATAGAATGTGAGATTCAGACTCGGAAACGCACGTTTTGTCTATATATAAAAGTATGCAATTTACCGTATAGAACCACTTAAAACTAAGCTTACTCGCTAAGTAACATCAATTCACTTTGCGAAGCATTAGCTGTGTGTTTATCTTCAACCTCAACTTCCTACAAGCTTTTCTCGTGTGGAACGAACATAACTCGTGAGAGAATGTGCGATTCATACTGGGAAACGGAAGTTTTGTCTATGTAGAATCGGATGCTTTTTACTGTCTAGAACCACTTAAAACTAAGCTTATTCGCCAAGAAACAGCAATTCACTTTGTGAAACACTAGCTATGTGTTTATCTTCAAAGACAACTTCCTACAAGCTTTTCTCGCTTGGAAGGAACCGATTTCGCCAAAGAATGTGCAATTCAGACTGGGAAACGCACATCTTGTCTATATAGAAAAGTATGCGTTTTACCGTGTAGAATCACATAAAACTAACCTTATTCGCCAAGTAACAGCAGTTCACTTTGCGAAACACTACTTGTCTGTTTATCTTCAAAGTAAACTTCATACAAGCTTATCTCGCTTGGAACGAACATAACTAGCCAAAGTATGTGCAATTCAGACTGGAAAGCGCACGTTTTGTCTATATAGAAAAGTATGCTTTTTACCGTGTAGAACCACTTAAAACTAAGCTTATTCGCTAAGTAACATCAATTCACTTTGCAAAACACCAGCTGTGCGTTTATCTTCAAACTCATCTTCCTATAAGCTTTTCCCACTTGGAACTAATATAACTCGCCAAAGAATGTGCGAATCAGACTGGTAAACGCAAGTTTTGTCTATGAAGAAACGGATGCTTTTTACTGTCTAGAACCATTTATAACTAAGCTTATTTCCCCAAGTAACAGCAGTTCACTTTGCGGAACACTAGCTGTGTGTTTATCTTCAAAGTCAACTTCCTACAAGCTTTTCTCGTTTAGAAACAACAGAATTCGCCAAAGAATGTGCGATTCAGACTGGGAAACACATATTTTGTCTATACAGAAATGTATGCTTTTTACCATCTAGAACGAGTTAAAACTAAGCTTCTTTGCCAAGTAACAGCAATTCACTTTGTGAAACACTAGCTGTGTGTTTTTCTTCAAACTCATCTTCCTACAAGCTTTTCTCACTTGGAACAAACTACATTCGCCAAAGAATGTGAGATTCAGACTGGGAAACGCACGTTTCATCTATATAGAAAAGTATGCTTTTACCGTCTAGAACCAACTAAAACTAAGCTTATTTCCCCAAATAACAGCAATTCACTTTGTGAAACACTAGCGGTGTGATTATCTTCAAACTCATCTTCCTACAAGCTTTTCCCATTTCGAACGAACGGAATTCACCAAAGCATGTGAGATTCAGACTGGGAAACGCACGTTTTGACTATATAGAAAAGTATGCTCTTCACAATGCAGAACCTCTTAAAAGTAAGCTTATACGCTCAGTAACATCAATTCACTTTGCGAAACACTAGCTGTGTGGTTATCTTCAAACTCAACTTCCTACCAGCTTTTCCCGCTAGGAACGAACAGAATTTGTCAAAGAGTGTGCGATTCAGACTGGGAAACACACATTTGGTCTATATAGAAAAGCTTTCTTTTTACGGTGTAGAACTACTTAAAACTAAGCTTATTCGCCAAATAACAGCAATTCACTTTGCGAAACAATAGCTGTATGTTTATCTTCAAAGTAAACTTCATACAAGCTTTTCCCACGATGAACGTACATAACTCGAGAAAGAATGCGATTCACACTGGGAAATGCAGTGTTCTATGTAGAAAAGGATGCTTTTACTGTCTAAAACCACTTAATACTAAACTTATTCGCCAAGTAACAGCAATTCACTCTTTGAAACACTAGATGTGCGTTTAACTTCAAAGTCAACTTTCTACAAGCTTTTCTCGCTTGGAAGGAACAGAATTCGCCAACGAATGTGCAATACAGACTGGGAAACGCACATCGTTTCTATATAGAAAAGTATGCCTTTTACGGTGTAGAACCACTTAAAACTAACCTTATTCATCAAGTAACAGCAATACACTTTGCGAAACACCAGTTGTGTGTTTATCTTCAAACTCAACTTCCTACAAGTTTTTTCCGTTTTGAACGAATATGACTCGCCAAAGAATGTGCTATTCAGACTGGGAAACGCACGTTTTGACTATATAGAAAAGTATGCTCTTTACCATGCAGAACCTCTTAAAAGTAAGCTTATACGCCTAGTAACATCAATTCACTTTGCGAAACACTAGCTGTGTGGTTATCTTCAACCTCAACTTCCTACAAGCTTTTCCCGCTAAGAACGAACAGAATTTGCCAAAGAATGTTCGATTCAGACTGGGAAACACACATTTGGTCTATATAGAAAAGTTTGCTTTTTACGGTGTAGAACTACTTAAAACTAAGCTTATTCGCCATATAACAGCAATTCACGTTGGGAAACACTAGTTGTGTGTTGATCGTCAAAGTCAACTTTCTACAAGCTTTTCTCGCTTGGAAGGAATAGAGTTCGCCAAAGAAAGTGCAATTCAGACTGGGAAACGCACATCTTGCCTATCTAGAAAAGTATGCAATTTACCGTGTAGTTTACGGTAAGTCTATTTACGGTATTTACAGTAAGTCTAGAACCACTTATAAGTAAGCCAAGTAACAGCAATTCACTTTGAGAGACACTAGCTGTGTGTATATCTTCAAAGACAACTTCTTACAAGCAATTCCCACTTCGAACTTACTGAATTTGCCATAGAATGTGAGATTCAGACTCGGAAACGCACGTTTTGTCTATATATAAAAGTATGCAATTTACCGTATAGAACCACTTAAAACTAAGCTTACTCGCTAAGTAACATCAATTCACTTTGCGAAGCATTAGCTGTGTGTTTATCTTCAACCTCAACTTCCTACAAGCTTTTCTCCTGTGGAACGAACATAACTCGTGAGAGAATGTGCGATTCATACTGGGAAACGGAAGTTTTGTCTATGTAGAATCGGATGCTTTTTACTGTCTAGAACCACTTAAAACTAAGCTTATTCGCCAAGAAACAGCAATTCACTTTGTGAAACACTAGCTATGTGTTTATCTTCAAAGACAACTTCCTACAAGCTTTTCTCGCTTGGAAGGAACCGATTTCGCCAAAGAATGTGCAATTCAGACTGGGAAACGCACATCTTGTCTATATAGAAAAGTATGCGTTTTACCGTGTAGAATCACATAAAACTAACCTTATTCGCCAAGTAACAGCAGTTCACTTTGCGAAACACTACTTGTCTGTTTATCTTCAAAGTAAACTTCATACAAGCTTATCTCGCTTGGAACGAACATAACTAGCCAAAGTATGTGCAATTCAGACTGGAAAGCGCACGTTTTGTCTATATAGAAAAGTATGCTTTTTACCGTGTAGAACCACTTAAAACTAAGCTTATTCGCTAAGTAACATCAATTCACTTTGCAAAACACCAGCTGTGCGTTTATCTTCAAACTCATCTTCCTATAAGCTTTTCCCACTTGGAACTAATATAACTCGCCAAAGAATGTGCGAATCAGACTGGTAAACGCAAGTTTTGTCTATGAAGAAACGGATGCTTTTTACTGTCTAGAACCATTTATAACTAAGCTTATTTCCCCAAGTAACAGCAGTTCACTTTGCGGAACACTAGCTGTGTGTTTATCTTCAAAGTCAACTTCCTACAAGCTTTTCTCGTTTAGAAACAACAGAATTCGCCAAAGAATGTGCGATTCAGACTGGGAAACACATATTTTGTCTATACAGAAATGTATGCTTTTTACCATCTAGAACGAGTTAAAACTAAGCTTCTTTGCCAAGTAACAGCAATTCACTTTGTGAAACACTAGCTGTGTGTTTTTCTTCAAACTCATCTTCCTACAAGCTTTTCTCACTTGGAACAAACTACATTCGCCAAAGAATGTGAGATTCAGACTGGGAAACGCACGTTTCATCTATATAGAAAAGTATGCTTTTACCGTCTAGAACCAACTAAAACTAAGCTTATTTCCCCAAATAACAGCAATTCACTTTGTGAAACACTAGCGGTGTGATTATCTTCAAACTCATCTTCCTACAAGCTTTTCCCATTTCGAACGAACGGAATTCACCAAAGCATGTGAGATTCAGACTGGGAAACGCACGTTTTGACTATATAGAAAAGTATGCTCTTCACAATGCAGAACCTCTTAAAAGTAAGCTTATACGCTCAGTAACATCAATTCACTTTGCGAAACACTAGCTGTGTGGTTATCTTCAAACTCAACTTCCTACCAGCTTTTCCCGCTAGGAACGAACAGAATTTGTCAAAGAGTGTGCGATTCAGACTGGGAAACACACATTTGGTCTATATAGAAAAGCTTTCTTTTTACGGTGTAGAACTACTTAAAACTAAGCTTATTCGCCAAATAACAGCAATTCACTTTGCGAAACAATAGCTGTATGTTTATCTTCAAAGTAAACTTCATACAAGCTTTTCCCACGATGAACGTACATAACTCGAGAAAGAATGCGATTCACACTGGGAAATGCAGTGTTCTATGTAGAAAAGGATGCTTTTACTGTCTAAAACCACTTAATACTAAACTTATTCGCCAAGTAACAGCAATTCACTCTTTGAAACACTAGATGTGCGTTTAACTTCAAAGTCAACTTTCTACAAGCTTTTCTCGCTTGGAAGGAACAGAATTCGCCAACGAATGTGCAATACAGACTGGGAAACGCACATCGTTTCTATATAGAAAAGTATGCCTTTTACGGTGTAGAACCACTTAAAACTAACCTTATTCATCAAGTAACAGCAATACACTTTGCGAAACACCAGTTGTGTGTTTATCTTCAAACTCAACTTCCTACAAGTTTTTTCCGTTTTGAACGAATATGACTCGCCAAAGAATGTGCTATTCAGACTGGGAAACGCACGTTTTGACTATATAGAAAAGTATGCTCTTTACCATGCAGAACCTCTTAAAAGTAAGCTTATACGCCTAGTAACATCAATTCACTTTGCGAAACACTAGCTGTGTGGTTATCTTCAACCTCAACTTCCTACAAGCTTTTCCCGCTAAGAACGAACAGAATTTGCCAAAGAATGTTCGATTCAGACTGGGAAACACACATTTGGTCTATATAGAAAAGTTTGCTTTTTACGGTGTAGAACTACTTAAAACTAAGCTTATTCGCCATATAACAGCAATTCACGTTGGGAAACACTAGTTGTGTGTTGATCGTCAAAGTCAACTTTCTACAAGCTTTTCTCGCTTGGAAGGAATAGAGTTCGCCAAAGAAAGTGCAATTCAGACTGGGAAACGCACATCTTGCCTATCTAGAAAAGTATGCAATTTACCGTGTAGTTTACGGTAAGTCTATTTACGGTATTTACAGTAAGTCTAGAACCACTTATAAGTAAGCCAAGTAACAGCAATTCACTTTGAGAGACACTAGCTGTGTGTATATCTTCAAAGACAACTTCTTACAAGCAATTCCCACTTCGAACTTACTGAATTTGCCATAGAATGTGAGATTCAGACTCGGAAACGCACGTTTTGTCTATATATAAAAGTATGCAATTTACCGTATAGAACCACTTAAAACTAAGCTTACTCGCTAAGTAACATCAATTCACTTTGCGAAGCATTAGCTGTGTGTTTATCTTCAACCTCAACTTCCTACAAGCTTTTCTCGTGTGGAACGAACATAACTCGTGAGAGAATGTGCGATTCATACTGGGAAACGGAAGTTTTGTCTATGTAGAATCGGATGCTTTTTACTGTCTAGAACCACTTAAAACTAAGCTTATTCGCCAAGAAACAGCAATTCACTTTGTGAAACACTAGCTATGTGTTTATCTTCAAAGACAACTTCCTACAAGCTTTTCTCGCTTGGAAGGAACCGATTTCGCCAAAGAATGTGCAATTCAGACTGGGAAACGCACATCTTGTCTATATAGAAAAGTATGCGTTTTACCGTGTAGAATCACATAAAACTAACCTTATTCGCCAAGTAACAGCAGTTCACTTTGCGAAACACTACTTGTCTGTTTATCTTCAAAGTAAACTTCATACAAGCTTATCTCGCTTGGAACGAACATAACTAGCCAAAGTATGTGCAATTCAGACTGGAAAGCGCACGTTTTGTCTATATAGAAAAGTATGCTTTTTACCGTGTAGAACCACTTAAAACTAAGCTTATTCGCTAAGTAACATCAATTCACTTTGCAAAACACCAGCTGTGCGTTTATCTTCAAACTCATCTTCCTATAAGCTTTTCCCACTTGGAACTAATATAACTCGCCAAAGAATGTGCGAATCAGACTGGTAAACGCAAGTTTTGTCTATGAAGAAACGGATGCTTTTTACTGTCTAGAACCATTTATAACTAAGCTTATTTCCCCAAGTAACAGCAGTTCACTTTGCGGAACACTAGCTGTGTGTTTATCTTCAAAGTCAACTTCCTACAAGCTTTTCTCGTTTAGAAACAACAGAATTCGCCAAAGAATGTGCGATTCAGACTGGGAAACACATATTTTGTCTATACAGAAATGTATGCTTTTTACCATCTAGAACGAGTTAAAACTAAGCTTCTTTGCCAAGTAACAGCAATTCACTTTGTGAAACACTAGCTGTGTGTTTTTCTTCAAACTCATCTTCCTACAAGCTTTTCTCACTTGGAACAAACTACATTCGCCAAAGAATGTGAGATTCAGACTGGGAAACGCACGTTTCATCTATATAGAAAAGTATGCTTTTACCGTCTAGAACCAACTAAAACTAAGCTTATTTCCCCAAATAACAGCAATTCACTTTGTGAAACACTAGCGGTGTGATTATCTTCAAACTCATCTTCCTACAAGCTTTTCCCATTTCGAACGAACGGAATTCACCAAAGCATGTGAGATTCAGACTGGGAAACGCACGTTTTGACTATATAGAAAAGTATGCTCTTCACAATGCAGAACCTCTTAAAAGTAAGCTTATACGCTCAGTAACATCAATTCACTTTGCGAAACACTAGCTGTGTGGTTATCTTCAAACTCAACTTCCTACCAGCTTTTCCCGCTAGGAACGAACAGAATTTGTCAAAGAATGTGCGATTCAGACTGGGAAACACACATTTGGTCTATATAGAAAAGCTTTCTTTTTACGGTGTAGAACTACTTAAAACTAAGCTTATTCGCCAAATAACAGCAATTCACTTTGCGAAACAATAGCTGTATGTTTATCTTCAAAGTAAACTTCATACAAGCTTTTCCCACGATGAACGTACATAACTCGAGAAAGAATGCGATTCACACTGGGAAATGCAGTGTTCTATGTAGAAAAGGATGCTTTTACTGTCTAAAACCACTTAATACTAAACTTATTCGCCAAGTAACAGCAATTCACTCTTTGAAACACTAGATGTGCGTTTAACTTCAAAGTCAACTTTCTACAAGCTTTTCTCGCTTGGAAGGAACAGAATTCGCCAACGAATGTGCAATACAGACTGGGAAACGCACATCGTTTCTATATAGAAAAGTATGCCTTTTACGGTGTAGAACCACTTAAAACTAACCTTATTCATCAAGTAACAGCAATACACTTTGCGAAACACCAGTTGTGTGTTTATCTTCAAACTCAACTTCCTACAAGTTTTTTCCGTTTTGAACGAATATGACTCGCCAAAGAATGTGCTATTCAGACTGGGAAACGCACGTTTTGACTATATAGAAAAGTATGCTCTTTACCATGCAGAACCTCTTAAAAGTAAGCTTATACGCCTAGTAACATCAATTCACTTTGCGAAACACTAGCTGTGTGGTTATCTTCAACCTCAACTTCCTACAAGCTTTTCCCGCTAAGAACGAACAGAATTTGCCAAAGAATGTTCGATTCAGACTGGGAAACACACATTTGGTCTATATAGAAAAGTTTGCTTTTTACGGTGTAGAACTACTTAAAACTAAGCTTATTCGCCATATAACAGCAATTCACGTTGGGAAACACTAGTTGTGTGTTGATCGTCAAAGTCAACTTTCTACAAGCTTTTCTCGCTTGGAAGGAATAGAGTTCGCCAAAGAAAGTGCAATTCAGACTGGGAAACGCACATCTTGCCTATCTAGAAAAGTATGCAATTTACCGTGTAGTTTACGGTAAGTCTATTTACGGTATTTACAGTAAGTCTAGAACCACTTATAAGTAAGCCAAGTAACAGCAATTCACTTTGAGAGACACTAGCTGTGTGTATATCTTCAAAGACAACTTCTTACAAGCAATTCCCACTTCGAACTTACTGAATTTGCCATAGAATGTGAGATTCAGACTCGGAAACGCACGTTTTGTCTATATATAAAAGTATGCAATTTACCGTATAGAACCACTTAAAACTAAGCTTACTCGCTAAGTAACATCAATTCACTTTGCGAAGCATTAGCTGTGTGTTTATCTTCAACCTCAACTTCCTACAAGCTTTTCTCGTGTGGAACGAACATAACTCGTGAGAGAATGTGCGATTCATACTGGGAAACGGAAGTTTTGTCTATGTAGAATCGGATGCTTTTTACTGTCTAGAACCACTTAAAACTAAGCTTATTCGCCAAGAAACAGCAATTCACTTTGTGAAACACTAGCTATGTGTTTATCTTCAAAGACAACTTCCTACAAGCTTTTCTCGCTTGGAAGGAACCGATTTCGCCAAAGAATGTGCAATTCAGACTGGGAAACGCACATCTTGTCTATATAGAAAAGTATGCGTTTTACCGTGTAGAATCACATAAAACTAACCTTATTCGCCAAGTAACAGCAGTTCACTTTGCGAAACACTACTTGTCTGTTTATCTTCAAAGTAAACTTCATACAAGCTTATCTCGCTTGGAACGAACATAACTAGCCAAAGTATGTGCAATTCAGACTGGAAAGCGCACGTTTTGTCTATATAGAAAAGTATGCTTTTTACCGTGTAGAACCACTTAAAACTAAGCTTATTCGCTAAGTAACATCAATTCACTTTGCAAAACACCAGCTGTGCGTTTATCTTCAAACTCATCTTCCTATAAGCTTTTCCCACTTGGAACTAATATAACTCGCCAAAGAATGTGCGAATCAGACTGGTAAACGCAAGTTTTGTCTATGAAGAAACGGATGCTTTTTACTGTCTAGAACCATTTATAACTAAGCTTATTTCCCCAAGTAACAGCAGTTCACTTTGCGGAACACTAGCTGTGTGTTTATCTTCAAAGTCAACTTCCTACAAGCTTTTCTCGTTTAGAAACAACAGAATTCGCCAAAGAATGTGCGATTCAGACTGGGAAACACATATTTTGTCTATACAGAAATGTATGCTTTTTACCATCTAGAACGAGTTAAAACTAAGCTTCTTTGCCAAGTAACAGCAATTCACTTTGTGAAACACTAGCTGTGTGTTTTTCTTCAAACTCATCTTCCTACAAGCTTTTCTCACTTGGAACAAACTACATTCGCCAAAGAATGTGAGATTCAGACTGGGAAACGCACGTTTCATCTATATAGAAAAGTATGCTTTTACCGTCTAGAACCAACTAAAACTAAGCTTATTTCCCCAAATAACAGCAATTCACTTTGTGAAACACTAGCGGTGTGATTATCTTCAAACTCATCTTCCTACAAGCTTTTCCCATTTCGAACGAACGGAATTCACCAAAGCATGTGAGATTCAGACTGGGAAACGCACGTTTTGACTATATAGAAAAGTATGCTCTTCACAATGCAGAACCTCTTAAAAGTAAGCTTATACGCTCAGTAACATCAATTCACTTTGCGAAACACTAGCTGTGTGGTTATCTTCAAACTCAACTTCCTACCAGCTTTTCCCGCTAGGAACGAACAGAATTTGTCAAAGAATGTGCGATTCAGACTGGGAAACACACATTTGGTCTATATAGAAAAGCTTTCTTTTTACGGTGTAGAACTACTTAAAACTAAGCTTATTCGCCAAATAACAGCAATTCACTTTGCGAAACAATAGCTGTATGTTTATCTTCAAAGTAAACTTCATACAAGCTTTTCCCACGATGAACGTACATAACTCGAGAAAGAATGCGATTCACACTGGGAAATGCAGTGTTCTATGTAGAAAAGGATGCTTTTACTGTCTAAAACCACTTAATACTAAACTTATTCGCCAAGTAACAGCAATTCACTCTTTGAAACACTAGATGTGCGTTTAACTTCAAAGTCAACTTTCTACAAGCTTTTCTCGCTTGGAAGGAACAGAATTCGCCAACGAATGTGCAATACAGACTGGGAAACGCACATCGTTTCTATATAGAAAAGTATGCCTTTTACGGTGTAGAACCACTTAAAACTAACCTTATTCATCAAGTAACAGCAATACACTTTGCGAAACACCAGTTGTGTGTTTATCTTCAAACTCAACTTCCTACAAGTTTTTTCCGTTTTGAACGAATATGACTCGCCAAAGAATGTGCTATTCAGACTGGGAAACGCACGTTTTGACTATATAGAAAAGTATGCTCTTTACCATGCAGAACCTCTTAAAAGTAAGCTTATACGCCTAGTAACATCAATTCACTTTGCGAAACACTAGCTGTGTGGTTATCTTCAACCTCAACTTCCTACAAGCTTTTCCCGCTAAGAACGAACAGAATTTGCCAAAGAATGTTCGATTCAGACTGGGAAACACACATTTGGTCTATATAGAAAAGTTTGCTTTTTACGGTGTAGAACTACTTAAAACTAAGCTTATTCGCCATATAACAGCAATTCACGTTGGGAAACACTAGTTGTGTGTTGATCGTCAAAGTCAACTTTCTACAAGCTTTTCTCGCTTGGAAGGAATAGAGTTCGCCAAAGAAAGTGCAATTCAGACTGGGAAACGCACATCTTGCCTATCTAGAAAAGTATGCAATTTACCGTGTAGTTTACGGTAAGTCTATTTACGGTATTTACAGTAAGTCTAGAACCACTTATAAGTAAGCCAAGTAACAGCAATTCACTTTGAGAGACACTAGCTGTGTGTATATCTTCAAAGACAACTTCTTACAAGCAATTCCCACTTCGAACTTACTGAATTTGCCATAGAATGTGAGATTCAGACTCGGAAACGCACGTTTTGTCTATATATAAAAGTATGCAATTTACCGTATAGAACCACTTAAAACTAAGCTTACTCGCTAAGTAACATCAATTCACTTTGCGAAGCATTAGCTGTGTGTTTATCTTCAACCTCAACTTCCTACAAGCTTTTCTCGTGTGGAACGAACATAACTCGTGAGAGAATGTGCGATTCATACTGGGAAACGGAAGTTTTGTCTATGTAGAATCGGATGCTTTTTACTGTCTAGAACCACTTAAAACTAAGCTTATTCGCCAAGAAACAGCAATTCACTTTGTGAAACACTAGCTATGTGTTTATCTTCAAAGACAACTTCCTACAAGCTTTTCTCGCTTGGAAGGAACCGATTTCGCCAAAGAATGTGCAATTCAGACTGGGAAACGCACATCTTGTCTATATAGAAAAGTATGCGTTTTACCGTGTAGAATCACATAAAACTAACCTTATTCGCCAAGTAACAGCAGTTCACTTTGCGAAACACTACTTGTCTGTTTATCTTCAAAGTAAACTTCATACAAGCTTATCTCGCTTGGAACGAACATAACTAGCCAAAGTATGTGCAATTCAGACTGGAAAGCGCACGTTTTGTCTATATAGAAAAGTATGCTTTTTACCGTGTAGAACCACTTAAAACTAAGCTTATTCGCTAAGTAACATCAATTCACTTTGCAAAACACCAGCTGTGCGTTTATCTTCAAACTCATCTTCCTATAAGCTTTTCCCACTTGGAACTAATATAACTCGCCAAAGAATGTGCGAATCAGACTGGTAAACGCAAGTTTTGTCTATGAAGAAACGGATGCTTTTTACTGTCTAGAACCATTTATAACTAAGCTTATTTCCCCAAGTAACAGCAGTTCACTTTGCGGAACACTAGCTGTGTGTTTATCTTCAAAGTCAACTTCCTACAAGCTTTTCTCGTTTAGAAACAACAGAATTCGCCAAAGAATGTGCGATTCAGACTGGGAAACACATATTTTGTCTATACAGAAATGTATGCTTTTTACCATCTAGAACGAGTTAAAACTAAGCTTCTTTGCCAAGTAACAGCAATTCACTTTGTGAAACACTAGCTGTGTGTTTTTCTTCAAACTCATCTTCCTACAAGCTTTTCTCACTTGGAACAAACTACATTCGCCAAAGAATGTGAGATTCAGACTGGGAAACGCACGTTTCATCTATATAGAAAAGTATGCTTTTACCGTCTAGAACCAACTAAAACTAAGCTTATTTCCCCAAATAACAGCAATTCACTTTGTGAAACACTAGCGGTGTGATTATCTTCAAACTCATCTTCCTACAAGCTTTTCCCATTTCGAACGAACGGAATTCACCAAAGCATGTGAGATTCAGACTGGGAAACGCACGTTTTGACTATATAGAAAAGTATGCTCTTCACAATGCAGAACCTCTTAAAAGTAAGCTTATACGCTCAGTAACATCAATTCACTTTGCGAAACACTAGCTGTGTGGTTATCTTCAAACTCAACTTCCTACCAGCTTTTCCCGCTAGGAACGAACAGAATTTGTCAAAGAATGTGCGATTCAGACTGGGAAACACACATTTGGTCTATATAGAAAAGCTTTCTTTTTACGGTGTAGAACTACTTAAAACTAAGCTTATTCGCCAAATAACAGCAATTCACTTTGCGAAACAATAGCTGTATGTTTATCTTCAAAGTAAACTTCATACAAGCTTTTCCCACGATGAACGTACATAACTCGAGAAAGAATGCGATTCACACTGGGAAATGCAGTGTTCTATGTAGAAAAGGATGCTTTTACTGTCTAAAACCACTTAATACTAAACTTATTCGCCAAGTAACAGCAATTCACTCTTTGAAACACTAGATGTGCGTTTAACTTCAAAGTCAACTTTCTACAAGCTTTTCTCGCTTGGAAGGAACAGAATTCGCCAACGAATGTGCAATACAGACTGGGAAACGCACATCGTTTCTATATAGAAAAGTATGCCTTTTACGGTGTAGAACCACTTAAAACTAACCTTATTCATCAAGTAACAGCAATACACTTTGCGAAACACCAGTTGTGTGTTTATCTTCAAACTCATCTTCCTACAAGTTTTTTCCGTTTTGAACGAATATGACTCGCCAAAGAATGTGCTATTCAGACTGGGAAACGCACGTTTTGACTATATAGAAAAGTATGCTCTTTACCATGAAGAACCTCTTAAAAGTAAGCTTATACGCTTAGTAACATCAATTCACTTTGCGAAACACTAGCTGTGTGGTTATCTTCAACCTCAACTTCCTGCAAGCTTTTCCCGCTAGGAACGAACAGAATTTGCCAAAGAATGTGCGATTCAGACTGGGAAACACACATTCGGTCTATATAGAAAAGTATGCTTTTTACCGTCTAGAACCACTTAAAACTAAGCTTATTCGCCATATAACAGCAATTCACGTTGGGAAACACTAGTTGTGTGTTGATCGTCAAAGTCAACTTTCTACAAGCTTTTCTCGCTTGGAAGGAATAGAGTTCGCCAAAGAAAGTGCAATTCAGACTGGGAAACGCACATCTTGCCTATCTAGAAAAGTATGCAATTTACCGTGTAGTTTACGGTAAGTCTATTTACGGTATTTACAGTAAGTCTAGAACCACTTATAAGTAAGCCAAGTAACAGCAATTCACTTTGAGAGACACTAGCTGTGTGTATATCTTCAAAGACAACTTCTTACAAGCAATTCCCACTTCGAACTTACTGAATTTGCCATAGAATGTGAGATTCAGACTCGGAAACGCACGTTTTGTCTATATATAAAAGTATGCAATTTACCGTATAGAACCACTTAAAACTAAGCTTACTCGCTAAGTAACATCAATTCACTTTGCGAAGCATTAGCTGTGTGTTTATCTTCAACCTCAACTTCCTACAAGCTTTTCTCGTGTGGAACGAACATAACTCGTGAGAGAATGTGCGATTCATACTGGGAAACGGAAGTTTTGTCTATGTAGAATCGGATGCTTTTTACTGTCTAGAACCACTTAAAACTAAGCTTATTCGCCAAGAAACAGCAATTCACTTTGTGAAACACTAGCTATGTGTTTATCTTCAAAGACAACTTCCTACAAGCTTTTCTCGCTTGGAAGGAACCGATTTCGCCAAAGAATGTGCAATTCAGACTGGGAAACGCACATCTTGTCTATATAGAAAAGTATGCGTTTTACCGTGTAGAATCACATAAAACTAACCTTATTCGCCAAGTAACAGCAGTTCACTTTGCGAAACACTACTTGTCTGTTTATCTTCAAAGTAAACTTCATACAAGCTTATCTCGCTTGGAACGAACATAACTAGCCAAAGTATGTGCAATTCAGACTGGAAAGCGCACGTTTTGTCTATATAGAAAAGTATGCTTTTTACCGTGTAGAACCACTTAAAACTAAGCTTATTCGCTAAGTAACATCAATTCACTTTGCAAAACACCAGCTGTGCGTTTATCTTCAAACTCATCTTCCTATAAGCTTTTCCCACTTGGAACTAATATAACTCGCCAAAGAATGTGCGAATCAGACTGGTAAACGCAAGTTTTGTCTATGAAGAAACGGATGCTTTTTACTGTCTAGAACCATTTATAACTAAGCTTATTTCCCCAAGTAACAGCAGTTCACTTTGCGGAACACTAGCTGTGTGTTTATCTTCAAAGTCAACTTCCTACAAGCTTTTCTCGTTTAGAAACAACAGAATTCGCCAAAGAATGTGCGATTCAGACTGGGAAACACATATTTTGTCTATACAGAAATGTATGCTTTTTACCATCTAGAACGAGTTAAAACTAAGCTTCTTTGCCAAGTAACAGCAATTCACTTTGTGAAACACTAGCTGTGTGTTTTTCTTCAAACTCATCTTCCTACAAGCTTTTCTCACTTGGAACAAACTACATTCGCCAAAGAATGTGAGATTCAGACTGGGAAACGCACGTTTCATCTATATAGAAAAGTATGCTTTTACCGTCTAGAACCAACTAAAACTAAGCTTATTTCCCCAAATAACAGCAATTCACTTTGTGAAACACTAGCGGTGTGATTATCTTCAAACTCATCTTCCTACAAGCTTTTCCCATTTCGAACGAACGGAATTCACCAAAGCATGTGAGATTCAGACTGGGAAACGCACGTTTTGACTATATAGAAAAGTATGCTCTTCACAATGCAGAACCTCTTAAAAGTAAGCTTATACGCTCAGTAACATCAATTCACTTTGCGAAACACTAGCTGTGTGGTTATCTTCAAACTCAACTTCCTACCAGCTTTTCCCGCTAGGAACGAACAGAATTTGTCAAAGAATGTGCGATTCAGACTGGGAAACACACATTTGGTCTATATAGAAAAGCTTTCTTTTTACGGTGTAGAACTACTTAAAACTAAGCTTATTCGCCAAATAACAGCAATTCACTTTGCGAAACAATAGCTGTATGTTTATCTTCAAAGTAAACTTCATACAAGCTTTTCCCACGATGAACGTACATAACTCGAGAAAGAATGCGATTCACACTGGGAAATGCAGTGTTCTATGTAGAAAAGGATGCTTTTACTGTCTAAAACCACTTAATACTAAACTTATTCGCCAAGTAACAGCAATTCACTCTTTGAAACACTAGATGTGCGTTTAACTTCAAAGTCAACTTTCTACAAGCTTTTCTCGCTTGGAAGGAACAGAATTCGCCAACGAATGTGCAATACAGACTGGGAAACGCACATCGTTTCTATATAGAAAAGTATGCCTTTTACGGTGTAGAACCACTTAAAACTAACCTTATTCATCAAGTAACAGCAATACACTTTGCGAAACACCAGTTGTGTGTTTATCTTCAAACTCAACTTCCTACAAGTTTTTTCCGTTTTGAACGAATATGACTCGCCAAAGAATGTGCTATTCAGACTGGGAAACGCACGTTTTGACTATATAGAAAAGTATGCTCTTTACCATGCAGAACCTCTTAAAAGTAAGCTTATACGCCTAGTAACATCAATTCACTTTGCGAAACACTAGCTGTGTGGTTATCTTCAACCTCAACTTCCTACAAGCTTTTCCCGCTAAGAACGAACAGAATTTGCCAAAGAATGTTCGATTCAGACTGGGAAACACACATTTGGTCTATATAGAAAAGTTTGCTTTTTACGGTGTAGAACTACTTAAAACTAAGCTTATTCGCCATATAACAGCAATTCACGTTGGGAAACACTAGTTGTGTGTTGATCGTCAAAGTCAACTTTCTACAAGCTTTTCTCGCTTGGAAGGAATAGAGTTCGCCAAAGAAAGTGCAATTCAGACTGGGAAACGCACATCTTGCCTATCTAGAAAAGTATGCAATTTACCGTGTAGTTTACGGTAAGTCTATTTACGGTATTTACAGTAAGTCTAGAACCACTTATAAGTAAGCCAAGTAACAGCAATTCACTTTGAGAGACACTAGCTGTGTGTATATCTTCAAAGACAACTTCTTACAAGCAATTCCCACTTCGAACTTACTGAATTTGCCATAGAATGTGAGATTCAGACTCGGAAACGCACGTTTTGTCTATATATAAAAGTATGCAATTTACCGTATAGAACCACTTAAAACTAAGCTTACTCGCTAAGTAACATCAATTCACTTTGCGAAGCATTAGCTGTGTGTTTATCTTCAACCTCAACTTCCTACAAGCTTTTCTCGTGTGGAACGAACATAACTCGTGAGAGAATGTGCGATTCATACTGGGAAACGGAAGTTTTGTCTATGTAGAATCGGATGCTTTTTACTGTCTAGAACCACTTAAAACTAAGCTTATTCGCCAAGAAACAGCAATTCACTTTGTGAAACACTAGCTATGTGTTTATCTTCAAAGACAACTTCCTACAAGCTTTTCTCGCTTGGAAGGAACCGATTTCGCCAAAGAATGTGCAATTCAGACTGGGAAACGCACATCTTGTCTATATAGAAAAGTATGCGTTTTACCGTGTAGAATCACATAAAACTAACCTTATTCGCCAAGTAACAGCAGTTCACTTTGCGAAACACTACTTGTCTGTTTATCTTCAAAGTAAACTTCATACAAGCTTATCTCGCTTGGAACGAACATAACTAGCCAAAGTATGTGCAATTCAGACTGGAAAGCGCACGTTTTGTCTATATAAAAAAGTATGCTTTTTACCGTGTAGAACCACTTAAAACTAAGCTTATTCGCTAAGTAACATCAATTCACTTTGCAAAACACCAGCTGTGCGTTTATCTTCAAACTCATCTTCCTATAAGCTTTTCCCACTTGGAACTAATATAACTCGCCAAAGAATGTGCGAATCAGACTGGTAAACGCAAGTTTTGTCTATGAAGAAACGGATGCTTTTTACTGTCTAGAACCATTTATAACTAAGCTTATTTCCCCAAGTAACAGCAGTTCACTTTGCGGAACACTAGCTGTGTGTTTATCTTCAAAGTCAACTTCCTACAAGCTTTTCTCGTTTAGAAACAACAGAATTCGCCAAAGAATGTGCGATTCAGACTGGGAAACACATATTTTGTCTATACAGAAATGTATGCTTTTTACCATCTAGAACGAGTTAAAACTAAGCTTCTTTGCCAAGTAACAGCAATTCACTTTGTGAAACACTAGCTGTGTGTTTTTCTTCAAACTCATCTTCCTACAAGCTTTTCTCACTTGGAACAAACTACATTCGCCAAAGAATGTGAGATTCAGACTGGGAAACGCACGTTTCATCTATATAGAAAAGTATGCTTTTACCGTCTAGAACCAACTAAAACTAAGCTTATTTCCCCAAATAACAGCAATTCACTTTGTGAAACACTAGCGGTGTGATTATCTTCAAACTCATCTTCCTACAAGCTTTTCCCATTTCGAACGAACGGAATTCACCAAAGCATGTGAGATTCAGACTGGGAAACGCACGTTTTGACTATATAGAAAAGTATGCTCTTCACAATGCAGAACCTCTTAAAAGTAAGCTTATACGCTCAGTAACATCAATTCACTTTGCGAAACACTAGCTGTGTGGTTATCTTCAAACTCAACTTCCTACCAGCTTTTCCCGCTAGGAACGAACAGAATTTGTCAAAGAATGTGCGATTCAGACTGGGAAACACACATTTGGTCTATATAGAAAAGCTTTCTTTTTACGGTGTAGAACTACTTAAAACTAAGCTTATTCGCCAAATAACAGCAATTCACTTTGCGAAACAATAGCTGTATGTTTATCTTCAAAGTAAACTTCATACAAGCTTTTCCCACGATGAACGTACATAACTCGAGAAAGAATGCGATTCACACTGGGAAATGCAGTGTTCTATGTAGAAAAGGATGCTTTTACTGTCTAAAACCACTTAATACTAAACTTATTCGCCAAGTAACAGCAATTCACTCTTTGAAACACTAGATGTGCGTTTAACTTCAAAGTCAACTTTCTACAAGCTTTTCTCGCTTGGAAGGAACAGAATTCGCCAACGAATGTGCAATACAGACTGGGAAACGCACATCGTTTCTATATAGAAAAGTATGCCTTTTACGGTGTAGAACCACTTAAAACTAACCTTATTCATCAAGTAACAGCAATACACTTTGCGAAACACCAGTTGTGTGTTTATCTTCAAACTCAACTTCCTACAAGTTTTTTCCGTTTTGAACGAATATGACTCGCCAAAGAATGTGCTATTCAGACTGGGAAACGCACGTTTTGACTATATAGAAAAGTATGCTCTTTACCATGCAGAACCTCTTAAAAGTAAGCTTATACGCCTAGTAACATCAATTCACTTTGCGAAACACTAGCTGTGTGGTTATCTTCAACCTCAACTTCCTACAAGCTTTTCCCGCTAAGAACGAACAGAATTTGCCAAAGAATGTTCGATTCAGACTGGGAAACACACATTTGGTCTATATAGAAAAGTTTGCTTTTTACGGTGTAGAACTACTTAAAACTAAGCTTATTCGCCATATAACAGCAATTCACGTTGGGAAACACTAGTTGTGTGTTGATCGTCAAAGTCAACTTTCTACAAGCTTTTCTCGCTTGGAAGGAATAGAGTTCGCCAAAGAAAGTGCAATTCAGACTGGGAAACGCACATCTTGCCTATCTAGAAAAGTATGCAATTTACCGTGTAGTTTACGGTAAGTCTATTTACGGTATTTACAGTAAGTCTAGAACCACTTATAAGTAAGCCAAGTAACAGCAATTCACTTTGAGAGACACTAGCTGTGTGTATATCTTCAAAGACAACTTCTTACAAGCAATTCCCACTTCGAACTTACTGAATTTGCCATAGAATGTGAGATTCAGACTCGGAAACGCACGTTTTGTCTATATATAAAAGTATGCAATTTACCGTATAGAACCACTTAAAACTAAGCTTACTCGCTAAGTAACATCAATTCACTTTGCGAAGCATTAGCTGTGTGTTTATCTTCAACCTCAACTTCCTACAAGCTTTTCTCGTGTGGAACGAACATAACTCGTGAGAGAATGTGCGATTCATACTGGGAAACGGAAGTTTTGTCTATGTAGAATCGGATGCTTTTTACTGTCTAGAACCACTTAAAACTAAGCTTATTCGCCAAGAAACAGCAATTCACTTTGTGAAACACTAGCTATGTGTTTATCTTCAAAGACAACTTCCTACAAGCTTTTCTCGCTTGGAAGGAACCGATTTCGCCAAAGAATGTGCAATTCAGACTGGGAAACGCACATCTTGTCTATATAGAAAAGTATGCGTTTTACCGTGTAGAATCACATAAAACTAACCTTATTCGCCAAGTAACAGCAGTTCACTTTGCGAAACACTACTTGTCTGTTTATCTTCAAAGTAAACTTCATACAAGCTTATCTCGCTTGGAACGAACATAACTAGCCAAAGTATGTGCAATTCAGACTGGAAAGCGCACGTTTTGTCTATATAGAAAAGTATGCTTTTTACCGTGTAGAACCACTTAAAACTAAGCTTATTCGCTAAGTAACATCAATTCACTTTGCAAAACACCAGCTGTGCGTTTATCTTCAAACTCATCTTCCTATAAGCTTTTCCCACTTGGAACTAATATAACTCGCCAAAGAATGTGCGAATCAGACTGGTAAACGCAAGTTTTGTCTATGAAGAAACGGATGCTTTTTACTGTCTAGAACCATTTATAACTAAGCTTATTTCCCCAAGTAACAGCAGTTCACTTTGCGGAACACTAGCTGTGTGTTTATCTTCAAAGTCAACTTCCTACAAGCTTTTCTCGTTTAGAAACAACAGAATTCGCCAAAGAATGTGCGATTCAGACTGGGAAACACATATTTTGTCTATACAGAAATGTATGCTTTTTACCATCTAGAACGAGTTAAAACTAAGCTTCTTTGCCAAGTAACAGCAATTCACTTTGTGAAACACTAGCTGTGTGTTTTTCTTCAAACTCATCTTCCTACAAGCTTTTCTCACTTGGAACAAACTACATTCGCCAAAGAATGTGAGATTCAGACTGGGAAACGCACGTTTCATCTATATAGAAAAGTATGCTTTTACCGTCTAGAACCAACTAAAACTAAGCTTATTTCCCCAAATAACAGCAATTCACTTTGTGAAACACTAGCGGTGTGATTATCTTCAAACTCATCTTCCTACAAGCTTTTCCCATTTCGAACGAACGGAATTCACCAAAGCATGTGAGATTCAGACTGGGAAACGCACGTTTTGACTATATAGAAAAGTATGCTCTTCACAATGCAGAACCTCTTAAAAGTAAGCTTATACGCTCAGTAACATCAATTCACTTTGCGAAACACTAGCTGTGTGGTTATCTTCAAACTCAACTTCCTACCAGCTTTTCCCGCTAGGAACGAACAGAATTTGTCAAAGAATGTGCGATTCAGACTGGGAAACACACATTTGGTCTATATAGAAAAGCTTTCTTTTTACGGTGTAGAACTACTTAAAACTAAGCTTATTCGCCAAATAACAGCAATTCACTTTGCGAAACAATAGCTGTATGTTTATCTTCAAAGTAAACTTCATACAAGCTTTTCCCACGATGAACGTACATAACTCGAGAAAGAATGCGATTCACACTGGGAAATGCAGTGTTCTATGTAGAAAAGGATGCTTTTACTGTCTAAAACCACTTAATACTAAACTTATTCGCCAAGTAACAGCAATTCACTCTTTGAAACACTAGATGTGCGTTTAACTTCAAAGTCAACTTTCTACAAGCTTTTCTCGCTTGGAAGGAACAGAATTCGCCAACGAATGTGCAATACAGACTGGGAAACGCACATCGTTTCTATATAGAAAAGTATGCCTTTTACGGTGTAGAACCACTTAAAACTAACCTTATTCATCAAGTAACAGCAATACACTTTGCGAAACACCAGTTGTGTGTTTATCTTCAAACTCAACTTCCTACAAGTTTTTTCCGTTTTGAACGAATATGACTCGCCAAAGAATGTGCTATTCAGACTGGGAAACGCACGTTTTGACTATATAGAAAAGTATGCTCTTTACCATGCAGAACCTCTTAAAAGTAAGCTTATACGCCTAGTAACATCAATTCACTTTGCGAAACACTAGCTGTGTGGTTATCTTCAACCTCAACTTCCTACAAGCTTTTCCCGCTAAGAACGAACAGAATTTGCCAAAGAATGTTCGATTCAGACTGGGAAACACACATTTGGTCTATATAGAAAAGTTTGCTTTTTACGGTGTAGAACTACTTAAAACTAAGCTTATTCGCCATATAACAGCAATTCACGTTGGGAAACACTAGTTGTGTGTTGATCGTCAAAGTCAACTTTCTACAAGCTTTTCTCGCTTGGAAGGAATAGAGTTCGCCAAAGAAAGTGCAATTCAGACTGGGAAACGCACATCTTGCCTATCTAGAAAAGTATGCAATTTACCGTGTAGTTTACGGTAAGTCTATTTACGGTATTTACAGTAAGTCTAGAACCACTTATAAGTAAGCCAAGTAACAGCAATTCACTTTGAGAGACACTAGCTGTGTGTATATCTTCAAAGACAACTTCTTACAAGCAATTCCCACTTCGAACTTACTGAATTTGCCATAGAATGTGAGATTCAGACTCGGAAACGCACGTTTTGTCTATATATAAAAGTATGCAATTTACCGTATAGAACCACTTAAAACTAAGCTTACTCGCTAAGTAACATCAATTCACTTTGCGAAGCATTAGCTGTGTGTTTATCTTCAACCTCAACTTCCTACAAGCTTTTCTCGTGTGGAACGAACATAACTCGTGAGAGAATGTGCGATTCATACTGGGAAACGGAAGTTTTGTCTATGTAGAATCGGATGCTTTTTACTGTCTAGAACCACTTAAAACTAAGCTTATTCGCCAAGAAACAGCAATTCACTTTGTGAAACACTAGCTATGTGTTTATCTTCAAAGACAACTTCCTACAAGCTTTTCTCGCTTGGAAGGAACCGATTTCGCCAAAGAATGTGCAATTCAGACTGGGAAACGCACATCTTGTCTATATAGAAAAGTATGCGTTTTACCGTGTAGAATCACATAAAACTAACCTTATTCGCCAAGTAACAGCAGTTCACTTTGCGAAACACTACTTGTCTGTTTATCTTCAAAGTAAACTTCATACAAGCTTATCTCGCTTGGAACGAACATAACTAGCCAAAGTATGTGCAATTCAGACTGGAAAGCGCACGTTTTGTCTATATAGAAAAGTATGCTTTTTACCGTGTAGAACCACTTAAAACTAAGCTTATTCGCTAAGTAACATCAATTCACTTTGCAAAACACCAGCTGTGCGTTTATCTTCAAACTCATCTTCCTATAAGCTTTTCCCACTTGGAACTAATATAACTCGCCAAAGAATGTGCGAATCAGACTGGTAAACGCAAGTTTTGTCTATGAAGAAACGGATGCTTTTTACTGTCTAGAACCATTTATAACTAAGCTTATTTCCCCAAGTAACAGCAGTTCACTTTGCGGAACACTAGCTGTGTGTTTATCTTCAAAGTCAACTTCCTACAAGCTTTTCTCGTTTAGAAACAACAGAATTCGCCAAAGAATGTGCGATTCAGACTGGGAAACACATATTTTGTCTATACAGAAATGTATGCTTTTTACCATCTAGAACGAGTTAAAACTAAGCTTCTTTGCCAAGTAACAGCAATTCACTTTGTGAAACACTAGCTGTGTGTTTTTCTTCAAACTCATCTTCCTACAAGCTTTTCTCACTTGGAACAAACTACATTCGCCAAAGAATGTGAGATTCAGACTGGGAAACGCACGTTTCATCTATATAGAAAAGTATGCTTTTACCGTCTAGAACCAACTAAAACTAAGCTTATTTCCCCAAATAACAGCAATTCACTTTGTGAAACACTAGCGGTGTGATTATCTTCAAACTCATCTTCCTACAAGCTTTTCCCATTTCGAACGAACGGAATTCACCAAAGCATGTGAGATTCAGACTGGGAAACGCACGTTTTGACTATATAGAAAAGTATGCTCTTCACAATGCAGAACCTCTTAAAAGTAAGCTTATACGCTCAGTAACATCAATTCACTTTGCGAAACACTAGCTGTGTGGTTATCTTCAAACTCAACTTCCTACCAGCTTTTCCCGCTAGGAACGAACAGAATTTGTCAAAGAGTGTGCGATTCAGACTGGGAAACACACATTTGGTCTATATAGAAAAGCTTTCTTTTTACGGTGTAGAACTACTTAAAACTAAGCTTATTCGCCAAATAACAGCAATTCACTTTGCGAAACAATAGCTGTATGTTTATCTTCAAAGTAAACTTCATACAAGCTTTTCCCACGATGAACGTATATAACTCGAGAAAGAATGCGATTCACACTGGGAAATGCAGTGTTCTATGTAGAAAAGGATGCTTTTACTGTCTAAAACCACTTAATACTAAACTTATTCGCCAAGTAACAGCAATTCACTCTTTGAAACACTAGATGTGCGTTTAACTTCAAAGTCAACTTTCTACAAGCTTTTCTCGCTTGGAAGGAACAGAATTCGCCAACGAATGTGCAATACAGACTGGGAAACGCACATCGTTTCTATATAGAAAAGTATGCCTTTTACGGTGTAGAACCACTTAAAACTAACCTTATTCATCAAGTAACAGCAATACACTTTGCGAAACACCAGTTGTGTGTTTATCTTCAAACTCAACTTCCTACAAGTTTTTTCCGTTTTGAACGAATATGACTCGCCAAAGAATGTGCTATTCAGACTGGGAAACGCACGTTTTGACTATATAGAAAAGTATGCTCTTTACCATGCAGAACCTCTTAAAAGTAAGCTTATACGCCTAGTAACATCAATTCACTTTGCGAAACACTAGCTGTGTGGTTATCTTCAACCTCAACTTCCTACAAGCTTTTCCCGCTAAGAACGAACAGAATTTGCCAAAGAATGTTCGATTCAGACTGGGAAACACACATTTGGTCTATATAGAAAAGTTTGCTTTTTACGGTGTAGAACTACTTAAAACTAAGCTTATTCGCCATATAACAGCAATTCACGTTGGGAAACACTAGTTGTGTGTTGATCGTCAAAGTCAACTTTCTACAAGCTTTTCTCGCTTGGAAGGAATAGAGTTCGCCAAAGAAAGTGCAATTCAGACTGGGAAACGCACATCTTGCCTATCTAGAAAAGTATGCAATTTACCGTGTAGTTTACGGTAAGTCTATTTACGGTATTTACAGTAAGTCTAGAACCACTTATAAGTAAGCCAAGTAACAGCAATTCACTTTGAGAGACACTAGCTGTGTGTATATCTTCAAAGACAACTTCTTACAAGCAATTCCCACTTCGAACTTACTGAATTTGCCATAGAATGTGAGATTCAGACTCGGAAACGCACGTTTTGTCTATATATAAAAGTATGCAATTTACCGTATAGAACCACTTAAAACTAAGCTTACTCGCTAAGTAACATCAATTCACTTTGCGAAGCATTAGCTGTGTGTTTATCTTCAACCTCAACTTCCTACAAGCTTTTCTCGTGTGGAACGAACATAACTCGTGAGAGAATGTGCGATTCATACTGGGAAACGGAAGTTTTGTCTATGTAGAATCGGATGCTTTTTACTGTCTAGAACCACTTAAAACTAAGCTTATTCGCCAAGAAACAGCAATTCACTTTGTGAAACACTAGCTATGTGTTTATCTTCAAAGACAACTTCCTACAAGCTTTTCTCGCTTGGAAGGAACCGATTTCGCCAAAGAATGTGCAATTCAGACTGGGAAACGCACATCTTGTCTATATAGAAAAGTATGCGTTTTACCGTGTAGAATCACATAAAACTAACCTTATTCGCCAAGTAACAGCAGTTCACTTTGCGAAACACTACTTGTCTGTTTATCTTCAAAGTAAACTTCATACAAGCTTATCTCGCTTGGAACGAACATAACTAGCCAAAGTATGTGCAATTCAGACTGGAAAGCGCACGTTTTGTCTATATAGAAAAGTATGCTTTTTACCGTGTAGAACCACTTAAAACTAAGCTTATTCGCTAAGTAACATCAATTCACTTTGCAAAACACCAGCTGTGCGTTTATCTTCAAACTCATCTTCCTATAAGCTTTTCCCACTTGGAACTAATATAACTCGCCAAAGAATATGCGAATCAGACTGGTAAACGCAAGTTTTGTCTATGAAGAAACGGATGCTTTTTACTGTCTAGAACCATTTATAACTAAGCTTATTTCCCCAAGTAACAGCAGTTCACTTTGCGGAACACTAGCTGTGTGTTTATCTTCAAAGTCAACTTCCTACAAGCTTTTCTCGTTTAGAAACAACAGAATTCGCCAAAGAATGTGCGATTCAGACTGGGAAACACATATTTTGTCTATACAGAAATGTATGCTTTTTACCATCTAGAACGAGTTAAAACTAAGCTTCTTTGCCAAGTAACAGCAATTCACTTTGTGAAACACTAGCTGTGTGTTTTTCTTCAAACTCATCTTCCTACAAGCTTTTCTCACTTGGAACAAACTACATTCGCCAAAGAATGTGAGATTCAGACTGGGAAACGCACGTTTCATCTATATAGAAAAGTATGCTTTTACCGTCTAGAACCAACTAAAACTAAGCTTATTTCCCCAAATAACAGCAATTCACTTTGTGAAACACTAGCGGTGTGATTATCTTCAAACTCATCTTCCTACAAGCTTTTCCCATTTCGAACGAACGGAATTCACCAAAGCATGTGAGATTCAGACTGGGAAACGCACGTTTTGACTATATAGAAAAGTATGCTCTTCACAATGCAGAACCTCTTAAAAGTAAGCTTATACGCTCAGTAACATCAATTCACTTTGCGAAACACTAGCTGTGTGGTTATCTTCAAACTCAACTTCCTACCAGCTTTTCCCGCTAGGAACGAACAGAATTTGTCAAAGAGTGTGCGATTCAGACTGGGAAACACACATTTGGTCTATATAGAAAAGCTTTCTTTTTACGGTGTAGAACTACTTAAAACTAAGCTTATTCGCCAAATAACAGCAATTCACTTTGCGAAACAATAGCTGTATGTTTATCTTCAAAGTAAACTTCATACAAGCTTTTCCCACGATGAACGTACATAACTCGAGAAAGAATGCGATTCACACTGGGAAATGCAGTGTTCTATGTAGAAAAGGATGCTTTTACTGTCTAAAACCACTTAATACTAAACTTATTCGCCAAGTAACAGCAATTCACTCTTTGAAACACTAGATGTGCGTTTAACTTCAAAGTCAACTTTCTACAAGCTTTTCTCGCTTGGAAGGAACAGAATTCGCCAACGAATGTGCAATACAGACTGGGAAACGCACATCGTTTCTATATAGAAAAGTATGCCTTTTACGGTGTAGAACCACTTAAAACTAACCTTATTCATCAAGTAACAGCAATACACTTTGCGAAACACCAGTTGTGTGTTTATCTTCAAACTCAACTTCCTACAAGTTTTTTCCGTTTTGAACGAATATGACTCGCCAAAGAATGTGCTATTCAGACTGGGAAACGCACGTTTTGACTATATAGAAAAGTATGCTCTTTACCATGCAGAACCTCTTAAAAGTAAGCTTATACGCCTAGTAACATCAATTCACTTTGCGAAACACTAGCTGTGTGGTTATCTTCAACCTCAACTTCCTACAAGCTTTTCCCGCTAAGAACGAACAGAATTTGCCAAAGAATGTTCGATTCAGACTGGGAAACACACATTTGGTCTATATAGAAAAGTTTGCTTTTTACGGTGTAGAACTACTTAAAACTAAGCTTATTCGCCATATAACAGCAATTCACGTTGGGAAACACTAGTTGTGTGTTGATCGTCAAAGTCAACTTTCTACAAGCTTTTCTCGCTTGGAAGGAATAGAGTTCGCCAAAGAAAGTGCAATTCAGACTGGGAAACGCACATCTTGCCTATCTAGAAAAGTATGCAATTTACCGTGTAGTTTACGGTAAGTCTATTTACGGTATTTACAGTAAGTCTAGAACCACTTATAAGTAAGCCAAGTAACAGCAATTCACTTTGAGAGACACTAGCTGTGTGTATATCTTCAAAGACAACTTCTTACAAGCAATTCCCACTTCGAACTTACTGAATTTGCCATAGAATGTGAGATTCAGACTCGGAAACGCACGTTTTGTCTATATATAAAAGTATGCAATTTACCGTATAGAACCACTTAAAACTAAGCTTACTCGCTAAGTAACATCAATTCACTTTGCGAAGCATTAGCTGTGTGTTTATCTTCAACCTCAACTTCCTACAAGCTTTTCTCGTGTGGAACGAACATAACTCGTGAGAGAATGTGCGATTCATACTGGGAAACGGAAGTTTTGTCTATGTAGAATCGGATGCTTTTTACTGTCTAGAACCACTTAAAACTAAGCTTATTCGCCAAGAAACAGCAATTCACTTTGTGAAACACTAGCTATGTGTTTATCTTCAAAGACAACTTCCTACAAGCTTTTCTCGCTTGGAAGGAACCGATTTCGCCAAAGAATGTGCAATTCAGACTGGGAAACGCACATCTTGTCTATATAGAAAAGTATGCGTTTTACCGTGTAGAATCACATAAAACTAACCTTATTCGCCAAGTAACAGCAGTTCACTTTGCGAAACACTACTTGTCTGTTTATCTTCAAAGTAAACTTCATACAAGCTTATCTCGCTTGGAACGAACATAACTAGCCAAAGTATGTGCAATTCAGACTGGAAAGCGCACGTTTTGTCTATATAGAAAAGTATGCTTTTTACCGTGTAGAACCACTTAAAACTAAGCTTATTCGCTAAGTAACATCAATTCACTTTGCAAAACACCAGCTGTGCGTTTATCTTCAAACTCATCTTCCTATAAGCTTTTCCCACTTGGAACTAATATAACTCGCCAAAGAATGTGCGAATCAGACTGGTAAACGCAAGTTTTGTCTATGAAGAAACGGATGCTTTTTACTGTCTAGAACCATTTATAACTAAGCTTATTTCCCCAAGTAACAGCAGTTCACTTTGCGGAACACTAGCTGTGTGTTTATCTTCAAAGTCAACTTCCTACAAGCTTTTCTCGTTTAGAAACAACAGAATTCGCCAAAGAATGTGCGATTCAGACTGGGAAACACATATTTTGTCTATACAGAAATGTATGCTTTTTACCATCTAGAACGAGTTAAAACTAAGCTTCTTTGCCAAGTAACAGCAATTCACTTTGTGAAACACTAGCTGTGTGTTTTTCTTCAAACTCATCTTCCTACAAGCTTTTCTCACTTGGAACAAACTACATTCGCCAAAGAATGTGAGATTCAGACTGGGAAACGCACGTTTCATCTATATAGAAAAGTATGCTTTTACCGTCTAGAACCAACTAAAACTAAGCTTATTTCCCCAAATAACAGCAATTCACTTTGTGAAACACTAGCGGTGTGATTATCTTCAAACTCATCTTCCTACAAGCTTTTCCCATTTCGAACGAACGGAATTCACCAAAGCATGTGAGATTCAGACTGGGAAACGCACGTTTTGACTATATAGAAAAGTATGCTCTTCACAATGCAGAACCTCTTAAAAGTAAGCTTATACGCTCAGTAACATCAATTCACTTTGCGAAACACTAGCTGTGTGGTTATCTTCAAACTCAACTTCCTACCAGCTTTTCCCGCTAGGAACGAACAGAATTTGTCAAAGAGTGTGCGATTCAGACTGGGAAACACACATTTGGTCTATATAGAAAAGCTTTCTTTTTACGGTGTAGAACTACTTAAAACTAAGCTTATTCGCCAAATAACAGCAATTCACTTTGCGAAACAATAGCTGTATGTTTATCTTCAAAGTAAACTTCATACAAGCTTTTCCCACGATGAACGTACATAACTCGAGAAAGAATGCGATTCACACTGGGAAATGCAGTGTTCTATGTAGAAAAGGATGCTTTTACTGTCTAAAACCACTTAATACTAAACTTATTCGCCAAGTAACAGCAATTCACTCTTTGAAACACTAGATGTGCGTTTAACTTCAAAGTCAACTTTCTACAAGCTTTTCTCGCTTGGAAGGAACAGAATTCGCCAACGAATGTGCAATACAGACTGGGAAACGCACATCGTTTCTATATAGAAAAGTATGCCTTTTACGGTGTAGAACCACTTAAAACTAACCTTATTCATCAAGTAACAGCAATACACTTTGCGAAACACCAGTTGTGTGTTTATCTTCAAACTCAACTTCCTACAAGTTTTTTCCGTTTTGAACGAATATGACTCGCCAAAGAATGTGCTATTCAGACTGGGAAACGCACGTTTTGACTATATAGAAAAGTATGCTCTTTACCATGCAGAACCTCTTAAAAGTAAGCTTATACGCCTAGTAACATCAATTCACTTTGCGAAACACTAGCTGTGTGGTTATCTTCAACCTCAACTTCCTACAAGCTTTTCCCGCTAAGAACGAACAGAATTTGCCAAAGAATGTTCGATTCAGACTGGGAAACACACATTTGGTCTATATAGAAAAGTTTGCTTTTTACGGTGTAGAACTACTTAAAACTAAGCTTATTCGCCATATAACAGCAATTCACGTTGGGAAACACTAGTTGTGTGTTGATCGTCAAAGTCAACTTTCTACAAGCTTTTCTCGCTTGGAAGGAATAGAGTTCGCCAAAGAAAGTGCAATTCAGACTGGGAAACGCACATCTTGCCTATCTAGAAAAGTATGCAATTTACCGTGTAGTTTACGGTAAGTCTATTTACGGTATTTACAGTAAGTCTAGAACCACTTATAAGTAAGCCAAGTAACAGCAATTCACTTTGAGAGACACTAGCTGTGTGTATATCTTCAAAGACAACTTCTTACAAGCAATTCCCACTTCGAACTTACTGAATTTGCCATAGAATGTGAGATTCAGACTCGGAAACGCACGTTTTGTCTATATATAAAAGTATGCAATTTACCGTATAGAACCACTTAAAACTAAGCTTACTCGCTAAGTAACATCAATTCACTTTGCGAAGCATTAGCTGTGTGTTTATCTTCAACCTCAACTTCCTACAAGCTTTTCTCGTGTGGAACGAACATAACTCGTGAGAGAATGTGCGATTCATACTGGGAAACGGAAGTTTTGTCTATGTAGAATCGGATGCTTTTTACTGTCTAGAACCACTTAAAACTAAGCTTATTCGCCAAGAAACAGCAATTCACTTTGTGAAACACTAGCTATGTGTTTATCTTCAAAGACAACTTCCTACAAGCTTTTCTCGCTTGGAAGGAACCGATTTCGCCAAAGAATGTGCAATTCAGACTGGGAAACGCACATCTTGTCTATATAGAAAAGTATGCGTTTTACCGTGTAGAATCACATAAAACTAACCTTATTCGCCAAGTAACAGCAGTTCACTTTGCGAAACACTACTTGTCTGTTTATCTTCAAAGTAAACTTCATACAAGCTTATCTCGCTTGGAACGAACATAACTAGCCAAAGTATGTGCAATTCAGACTGGAAAGCGCACGTTTTGTCTATATAGAAAAGTATGCTTTTTACCGTGTAGAACCACTTAAAACTAAGCTTATTCGCTAAGTAACATCAATTCACTTTGCAAAACACCAGCTGTGCGTTTATCTTCAAACTCATCTTCCTATAAGCTTTTCCCACTTGGAACTAATATAACTCGCCAAAGAATGTGCGAATCAGACTGGTAAACGCAAGTTTTGTCTATGAAGAAACGGATGCTTTTTACTGTCTAGAACCATTTATAACTAAGCTTATTTCCCCAAGTAACAGCAGTTCACTTTGCGGAACACTAGCTGTGTGTTTATCTTCAAAGTCAACTTCCTACAAGCTTTTCTCGTTTAGAAACAACAGAATTCGCCAAAGAATGTGCGATTCAGACTGGGAAACACATATTTTGTCTATACAGAAATGTATGCTTTTTACCATCTAGAACGAGTTAAAACTAAGCTTCTTTGCCAAGTAACAGCAATTCACTTTGTGAAACACTAGCTGTGTGTTTTTCTTCAAACTCATCTTCCTACAAGCTTTTCTCACTTGGAACAAACTACATTCGCCAAAGAATGTGAGATTCAGACTGGGAAACGCACGTTTCATCTATATAGAAAAGTATGCTTTTACCGTCTAGAACCAACTAAAACTAAGCTTATTTCCCCAAATAACAGCAATTCACTTTGTGAAACACTAGCGGTGTGATTATCTTCAAACTCATCTTCCTACAAGCTTTTCCCATTTCGAACGAACGGAATTCACCAAAGCATGTGAGATTCAGACTGGGAAACGCACGTTTTGACTATATAGAAAAGTATGCTCTTCACAATGCAGAACCTCTTAAAAGTAAGCTTATACGCTCAGTAACATCAATTCACTTTGCGAAACACTAGCTGTGTGGTTATCTTCAAACTCAACTTCCTACCAGCTTTTCCCGCTAGGAACGAACAGAATTTGTCAAAGAGTGTGCGATTCAGACTGGGAAACACACATTTGGTCTATATAGAAAAGCTTTCTTTTTACGGTGTAGAACTACTTAAAACTAAGCTTATTCGCCAAATAACAGCAATTCACTTTGCGAAACAATAGCTGTATGTTTATCTTCAAAGTAAACTTCATACAAGCTTTTCCCACGATGAACGTACATAACTCGAGAAAGAATGCGATTCACACTGGGAAATGCAGTGTTCTATGTAGAAAAGGATGCTTTTACTGTCTAAAACCACTTAATACTAAACTTATTCGCCAAGTAACAGCAATTCACTCTTTGAAACACTAGATGTGCGTTTAACTTCAAAGTCAACTTTCTACAAGCTTTTCTCGCTTGGAAGGAACAGAATTCGCCAACGAATGTGCAATACAGACTGGGAAACGCACATCGTTTCTATATAGAAAAGTATGCCTTTTACGGTGTAGAACCACTTAAAACTAACCTTATTCATCAAGTAACAGCAATACACTTTGCGAAACACCAGTTGTGTGTTTATCTTCAAACTCAACTTCCTACAAGTTTTTTCCGTTTTGAACGAATATGACTCGCCAAAGAATGTGCTATTCAGACTGGGAAACGCACGTTTTGACTATATAGAAAAGTATGCTCTTTACCATGCAGAACCTCTTAAAAGTAAGCTTATACGCCTAGTAACATCAATTCACTTTGCGAAACACTAGCTGTGTGGTTATCTTCAACCTCAACTTCCTACAAGCTTTTCCCGCTAAGAACGAACAGAATTTGCCAAAGAATGTTCGATTCAGACTGGGAAACACACATTTGGTCTATATAGAAAAGTTTGCTTTTTACGGTGTAGAACTACTTAAAACTAAGCTTATTCGCCATATAACAGCAATTCACGTTGGGAAACACTAGTTGTGTGTTGATCGTCAAAGTCAACTTTCTACAAGCTTTTCTCGCTTGGAAGGAATAGAGTTCGCCAAAGAAAGTGCAATTCAGACTGGGAAACGCACATCTTGCCTATCTAGAAAAGTATGCAATTTACCGTGTAGTTTACGGTAAGTCTATTTACGGTATTTACAGTAAGTCTAGAACCACTTATAAGTAAGCCAAGTAACAGCAATTCACTTTGAGAGACACTAGCTGTGTGTATATCTTCAAAGACAACTTCTTACAAGCAATTCCCACTTCGAACTTACTGAATTTGCCATAGAATGTGAGATTCAGACTCGGAAACGCACGTTTTGTCTATATATAAAAGTATGCAATTTACCGTATAGAACCACTTAAAACTAAGCTTACTCGCTAAGTAACATCAATTCACTTTGCGAAGCATTAGCTGTGTGTTTATCTTCAACCTCAACTTCCTACAAGCTTTTCTCGTGTGGAACGAACATAACTCGTGAGAGAATGTGCGATTCATACTGGGAAACGGAAGTTTTGTCTATGTAGAATCGGATGCTTTTTACTGTCTAGAACCACTTAAAACTAAGCTTATTCGCCAAGAAACAGCAATTCACTTTGTGAAACACTAGCTATGTGTTTATCTTCAAAGACAACTTCCTACAAGCTTTTCTCGCTTGGAAGGAACCGATTTCGCCAAAGAATGTGCAATTCAGACTGGGAAACGCACATCTTGTCTATATAGAAAAGTATGCGTTTTACCGTGTAGAATCACATAAAACTAACCTTATTCGCCAAGTAACAGCAGTTCACTTTGCGAAACACTACTTGTCTGTTTATCTTCAAAGTAAACTTCATACAAGCTTATCTCGCTTGGAACGAACATAACTAGCCAAAGTATGTGCAATTCAGACTGGAAAGCGCACGTTTTGTCTATATAGAAAAGTATGCTTTTTACCGTGTAGAACCACTTAAAACTAAGCTTATTCGCTAAGTAACATCAATTCACTTTGCAAAACACCAGCTGTGCGTTTATCTTCAAACTCATCTTCCTATAAGCTTTTCCCACTTGGAACTAATATAACTCGCCAAAGAATGTGCGAATCAGACTGGTAAACGCAAGTTTTGTCTATGAAGAAACGGATGCTTTTTACTGTCTAGAACCATTTATAACTAAGCTTATTTCCCCAAGTAACAGCAGTTCACTTTGCGGAACACTAGCTGTGTGTTTATCTTCAAAGTCAACTTCCTACAAGCTTTTCTCGTTTAGAAACAACAGAATTCGCCAAAGAATGTGCGATTCAGACTGGGAAACACATATTTTGTCTATACAGAAATGTATGCTTTTTACCATCTAGAACGAGTTAAAACTAAGCTTCTTTGCCAAGTAACAGCAATTCACTTTGTGAAACACTAGCTGTGTGTTTTTCTTCAAACTCATCTTCCTACAAGCTTTTCTCACTTGGAACAAACTACATTCGCCAAAGAATGTGAGATTCAGACTGGGAAACGCACGTTTCATCTATATAGAAAAGTATGCTTTTACCGTCTAGAACCAACTAAAACTAAGCTTATTTCCCCAAATAACAGCAATTCACTTTGTGAAACACTAGCGGTGTGATTATCTTCAAACTCATCTTCCTACAAGCTTTTCCCATTTCGAACGAACGGAATTCACCAAAGCATGTGAGATTCAGACTGGGAAACGCACGTTTTGACTATATAGAAAAGTATGCTCTTCACAATGCAGAACCTCTTAAAAGTAAGCTTATACGCTCAGTAACATCAATTCACTTTGCGAAACACTAGCTGTGTGGTTATCTTCAAACTCAACTTCCTACCAGCTTTTCCCGCTAGGAACGAACAGAATTTGTCAAAGAATGTGCGATTCAGACTGGGAAACACACATTTGGTCTATATAGAAAAGCTTTCTTTTTACGGTGTAGAACTACTTAAAACTAAGCTTATTCGCCAAATAACAGCAATTCACTTTGCGAAACAATAGCTGTATGTTTATCTTCAAAGTAAACTTCATACAAGCTTTTCCCACGATGAACGTACATAACTCGAGAAAGAATGCGATTCACACTGGGAAATGCAGTGTTCTATGTAGAAAAGGATGCTTTTACTGTCTAAAACCACTTAATACTAAACTTATTCGCCAAGTAACAGCAATTCACTCTTTGAAACACTAGATGTGCGTTTAACTTCAAAGTCAACTTTCTACAAGCTTTTCTCGCTTGGAAGGAACAGAATTCGCCAACGAATGTGCAATACAGACTGGGAAACGCACATCGTTTCTATATAGAAAAGTATGCCTTTTACGGTGTAGAACCACTTAAAACTAACCTTATTCATCAAGTAACAGCAATACACTTTGCGAAACACCAGTTGTGTGTTTATCTTCAAACTCATCTTCCTACAAGTTTTTTCCATTTTGAACGAATATGACTCGCCAAAGAATGTGCTATTCAGACTGGGAAACGCACGTTTTGACTATATAGAAAAGTATGCTCTTTACCATGAAGAACCTCTTAAAAGTAAGTTTATACGCTTAGTAACATCAATTCACTTTGCGAAACACTAGCTGTGTGGTTATCTTCAACCTCAACTTCCTGCAAGCTTTTCCCGCTAGGAACGAACAGAATTTGCCAAAGAATGTGCGATTCAGACTGGGAAACACACATTCGGTCTATATAGAAAAGTTTGCTTTTTACGGTGTAGAACTACTTAAAACTAAGCTTATTCGCCATATAACAGCAATTCACGTTGGGAAACACTAGTTGTGTGTTGATCGTCAAAGTCAACTTTCTACAAGCTTTTCTCGCTTGGAAGGAATAGAGTTCGCCAAAGAAAGTGCAATTCAGACTGGGAAACGCACATCTTGCCTATCTAGAAAAGTATGCAATTTACCGTGTAGTTTACGGTAAGTCTATTTACGGTATTTACAGTAAGTCTAGAACCACTTATAAGTAAGCCAAGTAACAGCAATTCACTTTGAGAGACACTAGCTGTGTGTATATCTTCAAAGACAACTTCTTACAAGCAATTCCCACTTCGAACTTACTGAATTTGCCATAGAATGTGAGATTCAGACTCGGAAACGCACGTTTTGTCTATATATAAAAGTATGCAATTTACCGTATAGAACCACTTAAAACTAAGCTTACTCGCTAAGTAACATCAATTCACTTTGCGAAGCATTAGCTGTGTGTTTATCTTCAACCTCAACTTCCTACAAGCTTTTCTCGTGTGGAACGAACATAACTCGTGAGAGAATGTGCGATTCATACTGGGAAACGGAAGTTTTGTCTATGTAGAATCGGATGCTTTTTACTGTCTAGAACCACTTAAAACTAAGCTTATTCGCCAAGAAACAGCAATTCACTTTGTGAAACACTAGCTATGTGTTTATCTTCAAAGACAACTTCCTACAAGCTTTTCTCGCTTGGAAGGAACCGATTTCGCCAAAGAATGTGCAATTCAGACTGGGAAACGCACATCTTGTCTATATAGAAAAGTATGCGTTTTACCGTGTAGAATCACATAAAACTAACCTTATTCGCCAAGTAACAGCAGTTCACTTTGCGAAACACTACTTGTCTGTTTATCTTCAAAGTAAACTTCATACAAGCTTATCTCGCTTGGAACGAACATAACTAGCCAAAGTATGTGCAATTCAGACTGGAAAGCGCACGTTTTGTCTATATAGAAAAGTATGCTTTTTACCGTGTAGAACCACTTAAAACTAAGCTTATTCGCTAAGTAACATCAATTCACTTTGCAAAACACCAGCTGTGCGTTTATCTTCAAACTCATCTTCCTATAAGCTTTTCCCACTTGGAACTAATATAACTCGCCAAAGAATGTGCGAATCAGACTGGTAAACGCAAGTTTTGTCTATGAAGAAACGGATGCTTTTTACTGTCTAGAACCATTTATAACTAAGCTTATTTCCCCAAGTAACAGCAGTTCACTTTGCGGAACACTAGCTGTGTGTTTATCTTCAAAGTCAACTTCCTACAAGCTTTTCTCGTTTAGAAACAACAGAATTCGCCAAAGAATGTGCGATTCAGACTGGGAAACACATATTTTGTCTATACAGAAATGTATGCTTTTTACCATCTAGAACGAGTTAAAACTAAGCTTCTTTGCCAAGTAACAGCAATTCACTTTGTGAAACACTAGCTGTGTGTTTTTCTTCAAACTCATCTTCCTACAAGCTTTTCTCACTTGGAACAAACTACATTCGCCAAAGAATGTGAGATTCAGACTGGGAAACGCACGTTTCATCTATATAGAAAAGTATGCTTTTACCGTCTAGAACCAACTAAAACTAAGCTTATTTCCCCAAATAACAGCAATTCACTTTGTGAAACACTAGCGGTGTGATTATCTTCAAACTCATCTTCCTACAAGCTTTTCCCATTTCGAACGAACGGAATTCACCAAAGCATGTGAGATTCAGACTGGGAAACGCACGTTTTGACTATATAGAAAAGTATGCTCTTCACAATGCAGAACCTCTTAAAAGTAAGCTTATACGCTCAGTAACATCAATTCACTTTGCGAAACACTAGCTGTGTGGTTATCTTCAAACTCAACTTCCTACCAGCTTTTCCCGCTAGGAACGAACAGAATTTGTCAAAGAATGTGCGATTCAGACTGGGAAACACACATTTGGTCTATATAGAAAAGCTTTCTTTTTACGGTGTAGAACTACTTAAAACTAAGCTTATTCGCCAAATAACAGCAATTCACTTTGCGAAACAATAGCTGTATGTTTATCTTCAAAGTAAACTTCATACAAGCTTTTCCCACGATGAACGTACATAACTCGAGAAAGAATGCGATTCACACTGGGAAATGCAGTGTTCTATGTAGAAAAGGATGCTTTTACTGTCTAAAACCACTTAATACTAAACTTATTCGCCAAGTAACAGCAATTCACTCTTTGAAACACTAGATGTGCGTTTAACTTCAAAGTCAACTTTCTACAAGCTTTTCTCGCTTGGAAGGAACAGAATTCGCCAACGAATGTGCAATACAGACTGGGAAACGCACATCGTTTCTATATAGAAAAGTATGCCTTTTACGGTGTAGAACCACTTAAAACTAACCTTATTCATCAAGTAACAGCAATACACTTTGCGAAACACCAGTTGTGTGTTTATCTTCAAACTCAACTTCCTACAAGTTTTTTCCGTTTTGAACGAATATGACTCGCCAAAGAATGTGCTATTCAGACTGGGAAACGCACGTTTTGACTATATAGAAAAGTATGCTCTTTACCATGCAGAACCTCTTAAAAGTAAGCTTATACGCCTAGTAACATCAATTCACTTTGCGAAACACTAGCTGTGTGGTTATCTTCAACCTCAACTTCCTACAAGCTTTTCCCGCTAAGAACGAACAGAATTTGCCAAAGAATGTTCGATTCAGACTGGGAAACACACATTTGGTCTATATAGAAAAGTTTGCTTTTTACGGTGTAGAACTACTTAAAACTAAGCTTATTCGCCATATAACAGCAATTCACGTTGGGAAACACTAGTTGTGTGTTGATCGTCAAAGTCAACTTTCTACAAGCTTTTCTCGCTTGGAAGGAATAGAGTTCGCCAAAGAAAGTGCAATTCAGACTGGGAAACGCACATCTTGCCTATCTAGAAAAGTATGCAATTTACCGTGTAGTTTACGGTAAGTCTATTTACGGTATTTACAGTAAGTCTAGAACCACTTATAAGTAAGCCAAGTAACAGCAATTCACTTTGAGAGACACTAGCTGTGTGTATATCTTCAAAGACAACTTCTTACAAGCAATTCCCACTTCGAACTTACTGAATTTGCCATAGAATGTGAGATTCAGACTCGGAAACGCACGTTTTGTCTATATATAAAAGTATGCAATTTACCGTATAGAACCACTTAAAACTAAGCTTACTCGCTAAGTAACATCAATTCACTTTGCGAAGCATTAGCTGTGTGTTTATCTTCAACCTCAACTTCCTACAAGCTTTTCTCGTGTGGAACGAACATAACTCGTGAGAGAATGTGCGATTCATACTGGGAAACGGAAGTTTTGTCTATGTAGAATCGGATGCTTTTTACTGTCTAGAACCACTTAAAACTAAGCTTATTCGCCAAGAAACAGCAATTCACTTTGTGAAACACTAGCTATGTGTTTATCTTCAAAGACAACTTCCTACAAGCTTTTCTCGCTTGGAAGGAACCGATTTCGCCAAAGAATGTGCAATTCAGACTGGGAAACGCACATCTTGTCTATATAGAAAAGTATGCGTTTTACCGTGTAGAATCACATAAAACTAACCTTATTCGCCAAGTAACAGCAGTTCACTTTGCGAAACACTACTTGTCTGTTTATCTTCAAAGTAAACTTCATACAAGCTTATCTCGCTTGGAACGAACATAACTAGCCAAAGTATGTGCAATTCAGACTGGAAAGCGCACGTTTTGTCTATATAAAAAAGTATGCTTTTTACCGTGTAGAACCACTTAAAACTAAGCTTATTCGCTAAGTAACATCAATTCACTTTGCAAAACACCAGCTGTGCGTTTATCTTCAAACTCATCTTCCTATAAGCTTTTCCCACTTGGAACTAATATAACTCGCCAAAGAATGTGCGAATCAGACTGGTAAACGCAAGTTTTGTCTATGAAGAAACGGATGCTTTTTACTGTCTAGAACCATTTATAACTAAGCTTATTTCCCCAAGTAACAGCAGTTCACTTTGCGGAACACTAGCTGTGTGTTTATCTTCAAAGTCAACTTCCTACAAGCTTTTCTCGTTTAGAAACAACAGAATTCGCCAAAGAATGTGCGATTCAGACTGGGAAACACATATTTTGTCTATACAGAAATGTATGCTTTTTACCATCTAGAACGAGTTAAAACTAAGCTTCTTTGCCAAGTAACAGCAATTCACTTTGTGAAACACTAGCTGTGTGTTTTTCTTCAAACTCATCTTCCTACAAGCTTTTCTCACTTGGAACAAACTACATTCGCCAAAGAATGTGAGATTCAGACTGGGAAACGCACGTTTCATCTATATAGAAAAGTATGCTTTTACCGTCTAGAACCAACTAAAACTAAGCTTATTTCCCCAAATAACAGCAATTCACTTTGTGAAACACTAGCGGTGTGATTATCTTCAAACTCATCTTCCTACAAGCTTTTCCCATTTCGAACGAACGGAATTCACCAAAGCATGTGAGATTCAGACTGGGAAACGCACGTTTTGACTATATAGAAAAGTATGCTCTTCACAATGCAGAACCTCTTAAAAGTAAGCTTATACGCTCAGTAACATCAATTCACTTTGCGAAACACTAGCTGTGTGGTTATCTTCAAACTCAACTTCCTACCAGCTTTTCCCGCTAGGAACGAACAGAATTTGTCAAAGAATGTGCGATTCAGACTGGGAAACACACATTTGGTCTATATAGAAAAGCTTTCTTTTTACGGTGTAGAACTACTTAAAACTAAGCTTATTCGCCAAATAACAGCAATTCACTTTGCGAAACAATAGCTGTATGTTTATCTTCAAAGTAAACTTCATACAAGCTTTTCCCACGATGAACGTACATAACTCGAGAAAGAATGCGATTCACACTGGGAAATGCAGTGTTCTATGTAGAAAAGGATGCTTTTACTGTCTAAAACCACTTAATACTAAACTTATTCGCCAAGTAACAGCAATTCACTCTTTGAAACACTAGATGTGCGTTTAACTTCAAAGTCAACTTTCTACAAGCTTTTCTCGCTTGGAAGGAACAGAATTCGCCAACGAATGTGCAATACAGACTGGGAAACGCACATCGTTTCTATATAGAAAAGTATGCCTTTTACGGTGTAGAACCACTTAAAACTAACCTTATTCATCAAGTAACAGCAATACACTTTGCGAAACACCAGTTGTGTGTTTATCTTCAAACTCAACTTCCTACAAGTTTTTTCCGTTTTGAACGAATATGACTCGCCAAAGAATGTGCTATTCAGACTGGGAAACGCACGTTTTGACTATATAGAAAAGTATGCTCTTTACCATGCAGAACCTCTTAAAAGTAAGCTTATACGCCTAGTAACATCAATTCACTTTGCGAAACACTAGCTGTGTGGTTATCTTCAACCTCAACTTCCTACAAGCTTTTCCCGCTAAGAACGAACAGAATTTGCCAAAGAATGTTCGATTCAGACTGGGAAACACACATTTGGTCTATATAGAAAAGTTTGCTTTTTACGGTGTAGAACTACTTAAAACTAAGCTTATTCGCCATATAACAGCAATTCACGTTGGGAAACACTAGTTGTGTGTTGATCGTCAAAGTCAACTTTCTACAAGCTTTTCTCGCTTGGAAGGAATAGAGTTCGCCAAAGAAAGTGCAATTCAGACTGGGAAACGCACATCTTGCCTATCTAGAAAAGTATGCAATTTACCGTGTAGTTTACGGTAAGTCTATTTACGGTATTTACAGTAAGTCTAGAACCACTTATAAGTAAGCCAAGTAACAGCAATTCACTTTGAGAGACACTAGCTGTGTGTATATCTTCAAAGACAACTTCTTACAAGCAATTCCCACTTCGAACTTACTGAATTTGCCATAGAATGTGAGATTCAGACTCGGAAACGCACGTTTTGTCTATATATAAAAGTATGCAATTTACCGTATAGAACCACTTAAAACTAAGCTTACTCGCTAAGTAACATCAATTCACTTTGCGAAGCATTAGCTGTGTGTTTATCTTCAACCTCAACTTCCTACAAGCTTTTCTCGTGTGGAACGAACATAACTCGTGAGAGAATGTGCGATTCATACTGGGAAACGGAAGTTTTGTCTATGTAGAATCGGATGCTTTTTACTGTCTAGAACCACTTAAAACTAAGCTTATTCGCCAAGAAACAGCAATTCACTTTGTGAAACACTAGCTATGTGTTTATCTTCAAAGACAACTTCCTACAAGCTTTTCTCGCTTGGAAGGAACCGATTTCGCCAAAGAATGTGCAATTCAGACTGGGAAACGCACATCTTGTCTATATAGAAAAGTATGCGTTTTACCGTGTAGAATCACATAAAACTAACCTTATTCGCCAAGTAACAGCAGTTCACTTTGCGAAACACTACTTGTCTGTTTATCTTCAAAGTAAACTTCATACAAGCTTATCTCGCTTGGAACGAACATAACTAGCCAAAGTATGTGCAATTCAGACTGGAAAGCGCACGTTTTGTCTATATAGAAAAGTATGCTTTTTACCGTGTAGAACCACTTAAAACTAAGCTTATTCGCTAAGTAACATCAATTCACTTTGCAAAACACCAGCTGTGCGTTTATCTTCAAACTCATCTTCCTATAAGCTTTTCCCACTTGGAACTAATATAACTCGCCAAAGAATGTGCGAATCAGACTGGTAAACGCAAGTTTTGTCTATGAAGAAACGGATGCTTTTTACTGTCTAGAACCATTTATAACTAAGCTTATTTCCCCAAGTAACAGCAGTTCACTTTGCGGAACACTAGCTGTGTGTTTATCTTCAAAGTCAACTTCCTACAAGCTTTTCTCGTTTAGAAACAACAGAATTCGCCAAAGAATGTGCGATTCAGACTGGGAAACACATATTTTGTCTATACAGAAATGTATGCTTTTTACCATCTAGAACGAGTTAAAACTAAGCTTCTTTGCCAAGTAACAGCAATTCACTTTGTGAAACACTAGCTGTGTGTTTTTCTTCAAACTCATCTTCCTACAAGCTTTTCTCACTTGGAACAAACTACATTCGCCAAAGAATGTGAGATTCAGACTGGGAAACGCACGTTTCATCTATATAGAAAAGTATGCTTTTACCGTCTAGAACCAACTAAAACTAAGCTTATTTCCCCAAATAACAGCAATTCACTTTGTGAAACACTAGCGGTGTGATTATCTTCAAACTCATCTTCCTACAAGCTTTTCCCATTTCGAACGAACGGAATTCACCAAAGCATGTGAGATTCAGACTGGGAAACGCACGTTTTGACTATATAGAAAAGTATGCTCTTCACAATGCAGAACCTCTTAAAAGTAAGCTTATACGCTCAGTAACATCAATTCACTTTGCGAAACACTAGCTGTGTGGTTATCTTCAAACTCAACTTCCTACCAGCTTTTCCCGCTAGGAACGAACAGAATTTGTCAAAGAATGTGCGATTCAGACTGGGAAACACACATTTGGTCTATATAGAAAAGCTTTCTTTTTACGGTGTAGAACTACTTAAAACTAAGCTTATTCGCCAAATAACAGCAATTCACTTTGCGAAACAATAGCTGTATGTTTATCTTCAAAGTAAACTTCATACAAGCTTTTCCCACGATGAACGTACATAACTCGAGAAAGAATGCGATTCACACTGGGAAATGCAGTGTTCTATGTAGAAAAGGATGCTTTTACTGTCTAAAACCACTTAATACTAAACTTATTCGCCAAGTAACAGCAATTCACTCTTTGAAACACTAGATGTGCGTTTAACTTCAAAGTCAACTTTCTACAAGCTTTTCTCGCTTGGAAGGAACAGAATTCGCCAACGAATGTGCAATACAGACTGGGAAACGCACATCGTTTCTATATAGAAAAGTATGCCTTTTACGGTGTAGAACCACTTAAAACTAACCTTATTCATCAAGTAACAGCAATACACTTTGCGAAACACCAGTTGTGTGTTTATCTTCAAACTCAACTTCCTACAAGTTTTTTCCGTTTTGAACGAATATGACTCGCCAAAGAATGTGCTATTCAGACTGGGAAACGCACGTTTTGACTATATAGAAAAGTATGCTCTTTACCATGCAGAACCTCTTAAAAGTAAGCTTATACGCCTAGTAACATCAATTCACTTTGCGAAACACTAGCTGTGTGGTTATCTTCAACCTCAACTTCCTACAAGCTTTTCCCGCTAAGAACGAACAGAATTTGCCAAAGAATGTTCGATTCAGACTGGGAAACACACATTTGGTCTATATAGAAAAGTTTGCTTTTTACGGTGTAGAACTACTTAAAACTAAGCTTATTCGCCATATAACAGCAATTCACGTTGGGAAACACTAGTTGTGTGTTGATCGTCAAAGTCAACTTTCTACAAGCTTTTCTCGCTTGGAAGGAATAGAGTTCGCCAAAGAAAGTGCAATTCAGACTGGGAAACGCACATCTTGCCTATCTAGAAAAGTATGCAATTTACCGTGTAGTTTACGGTAAGTCTATTTACGGTATTTACAGTAAGTCTAGAACCACTTATAAGTAAGCCAAGTAACAGCAATTCACTTTGAGAGACACTAGCTGTGTGTATATCTTCAAAGACAACTTCTTACAAGCAATTCCCACTTCGAACTTACTGAATTTGCCATAGAATGTGAGATTCAGACTCGGAAACGCACGTTTTGTCTATATATAAAAGTATGCAATTTACCGTATAGAACCACTTAAAACTAAGCTTACTCGCTAAGTAACATCAATTCACTTTGCGAAGCATTAGCTGTGTGTTTATCTTCAACCTCAACTTCCTACAAGCTTTTCTCGTGTGGAACGAACATAACTCGTGAGAGAATGTGCGATTCATACTGGGAAACGGAAGTTTTGTCTATGTAGAATCGGATGCTTTTTACTGTCTAGAACCACTTAAAACTAAGCTTATTCGCCAAGAAACAGCAATTCACTTTGTGAAACACTAGCTATGTGTTTATCTTCAAAGACAACTTCCTACAAGCTTTTCTCGCTTGGAAGGAACCGATTTCGCCAAAGAATGTGCAATTCAGACTGGGAAACGCACATCTTGTCTATATAGAAAAGTATGCGTTTTACCGTGTAGAATCACATAAAACTAACCTTATTCGCCAAGTAACAGCAGTTCACTTTGCGAAACACTACTTGTCTGTTTATCTTCAAAGTAAACTTCATACAAGCTTATCTCGCTTGGAACGAACATAACTAGCCAAAGTATGTGCAATTCAGACTGGAAAGCGCACGTTTTGTCTATATAGAAAAGTATGCTTTTTACCGTGTAGAACCACTTAAAACTAAGCTTATTCGCTAAGTAACATCAATTCACTTTGCAAAACACCAGCTGTGCGTTTATCTTCAAACTCATCTTCCTATAAGCTTTTCCCACTTGGAACTAATATAACTCGCCAAAGAATGTGCGAATCAGACTGGTAAACGCAAGTTTTGTCTATGAAGAAACGGATGCTTTTTACTGTCTAGAACCATTTATAACTAAGCTTATTTCCCCAAGTAACAGCAGTTCACTTTGCGGAACACTAGCTGTGTGTTTATCTTCAAAGTCAACTTCCTACAAGCTTTTCTCGTTTAGAAACAACAGAATTCGCCAAAGAATGTGCGATTCAGACTGGGAAACACATATTTTGTCTATACAGAAATGTATGCTTTTTACCATCTAGAACGAGTTAAAACTAAGCTTCTTTGCCAAGTAACAGCAATTCACTTTGTGAAACACTAGCTGTGTGTTTTTCTTCAAACTCATCTTCCTACAAGCTTTTCTCACTTGGAACAAACTACATTCGCCAAAGAATGTGAGATTCAGACTGGGAAACGCACGTTTCATCTATATAGAAAAGTATGCTTTTACCGTCTAGAACCAACTAAAACTAAGCTTATTTCCCCAAATAACAGCAATTCACTTTGTGAAACACTAGCGGTGTGATTATCTTCAAACTCATCTTCCTACAAGCTTTTCCCATTTCGAACGAACGGAATTCACCAAAGCATGTGAGATTCAGACTGGGAAACGCACGTTTTGACTATATAGAAAAGTATGCTCTTCACAATGCAGAACCTCTTAAAAGTAAGCTTATACGCTCAGTAACATCAATTCACTTTGCGAAACACTAGCTGTGTGGTTATCTTCAAACTCAACTTCCTACCAGCTTTTCCCGCTAGGAACGAACAGAATTTGTCAAAGAATGTGCGATTCAGACTGGGAAACACACATTTGGTCTATATAGAAAAGCTTTCTTTTTACGGTGTAGAACTACTTAAAACTAAGCTTATTCGCCAAATAACAGCAATTCACTTTGCGAAACAATAGCTGTATGTTTATCTTCAAAGTAAACTTCATACAAGCTTTTCCCACGATGAACGTACATAACTCGAGAAAGAATGCGATTCACACTGGGAAATGCAGTGTTCTATGTAGAAAAGGATGCTTTTACTGTCTAAAACCACTTAATACTAAACTTATTCGCCAAGTAACAGCAATTCACTCTTTGAAACACTAGATGTGCGTTTAACTTCAAAGTCAACTTTCTACAAGCTTTTCTCGCTTGGAAGGAACAGAATTCGCCAACGAATGTGCAATACAGACTGGGAAACGCACATCGTTTCTATATAGAAAAGTATGCCTTTTACGGTGTAGAACCACTTAAAACTAACCTTATTCATCAAGTAACAGCAATACACTTTGCGAAACACCAGTTGTGTGTTTATCTTCAAACTCAACTTCCTACAAGTTTTTTCCGTTTTGAACGAATATGACTCGCCAAAGAATGTGCTATTCAGACTGGGAAACGCACGTTTTGACTATATAGAAAAGTATGCTCTTTACCATGCAGAACCTCTTAAAAGTAAGCTTATACGCCTAGTAACATCAATTCACTTTGCGAAACACTAGCTGTGTGGTTATCTTCAACCTCAACTTCCTACAAGCTTTTCCCGCTAAGAACGAACAGAATTTGCCAAAGAATGTTCGATTCAGACTGGGAAACACACATTTGGTCTATATAGAAAAGTTTGCTTTTTACGGTGTAGAACTACTTAAAACTAAGCTTATTCGCCATATAACAGCAATTCACGTTGGGAAACACTAGTTGTGTGTTGATCGTCAAAGTCAACTTTCTACAAGCTTTTCTCGCTTGGAAGGAATAGAGTTCGCCAAAGAAAGTGCAATTCAGACTGGGAAACGCACATCTTGCCTATCTAGAAAAGTATGCAATTTACCGTGTAGTTTACGGTAAGTCTATTTACGGTATTTACAGTAAGTCTAGAACCACTTATAAGTAAGCCAAGTAACAGCAATTCACTTTGAGAGACACTAGCTGTGTGTATATCTTCAAAGACAACTTCTTACAAGCAATTCCCACTTCGAACTTACTGAATTTGCCATAGAATGTGAGATTCAGACTCGGAAACGCACGTTTTGTCTATATATAAAAGTATGCAATTTACCGTATAGAACCACTTAAAACTAAGCTTACTCGCTAAGTAACATCAATTCACTTTGCGAAGCATTAGCTGTGTGTTTATCTTCAACCTCAACTTCCTACAAGCTTTTCTCGTGTGGAACGAACATAACTCGTGAGAGAATGTGCGATTCATACTGGGAAACGGAAGTTTTGTCTATGTAGAATCGGATGCTTTTTACTGTCTAGAACCACTTAAAACTAAGCTTATTCGCCAAGAAACAGCAATTCACTTTGTGAAACACTAGCTATGTGTTTATCTTCAAAGACAACTTCCTACAAGCTTTTCTCGCTTGGAAGGAACCGATTTCGCCAAAGAATGTGCAATTCAGACTGGGAAACGCACATCTTGTCTATATAGAAAAGTATGCGTTTTACCGTGTAGAATCACATAAAACTAACCTTATTCGCCAAGTAACAGCAGTTCACTTTGCGAAACACTACTTGTCTGTTTATCTTCAAAGTAAACTTCATACAAGCTTATCTCGCTTGGAACGAACATAACTAGCCAAAGTATGTGCAATTCAGACTGGAAAGCGCACGTTTTGTCTATATAGAAAAGTATGCTTTTTACCGTGTAGAACCACTTAAAACTAAGCTTATTCGCTAAGTAACATCAATTCACTTTGCAAAACACCAGCTGTGCGTTTATCTTCAAACTCATCTTCCTATAAGCTTTTCCCACTTGGAACTAATATAACTCGCCAAAGAATGTGCGAATCAGACTGGTAAACGCAAGTTTTGTCTATGAAGAAACGGATGCTTTTTACTGTCTAGAACCATTTATAACTAAGCTTATTTCCCCAAGTAACAGCAGTTCACTTTGCGGAACACTAGCTGTGTGTTTATCTTCAAAGTCAACTTCCTACAAGCTTTTCTCGTTTAGAAACAACAGAATTCGCCAAAGAATGTGCGATTCAGACTGGGAAACACATATTTTGTCTATACAGAAATGTATGCTTTTTACCATCTAGAACGAGTTAAAACTAAGCTTCTTTGCCAAGTAACAGCAATTCACTTTGTGAAACACTAGCTGTGTGTTTTTCTTCAAACTCATCTTCCTACAAGCTTTTCTCACTTGGAACAAACTACATTCGCCAAAGAATGTGAGATTCAGACTGGGAAACGCACGTTTCATCTATATAGAAAAGTATGCTTTTACCGTCTAGAACCAACTAAAACTAAGCTTATTTCCCCAAATAACAGCAATTCACTTTGTGAAACACTAGCGGTGTGATTATCTTCAAACTCATCTTCCTACAAGCTTTTCCCATTTCGAACGAACGGAATTCACCAAAGCATGTGAGATTCAGACTGGGAAACGCACGTTTTGACTATATAGAAAAGTATGCTCTTCACAATGCAGAACCTCTTAAAAGTAAGCTTATACGCTCAGTAACATCAATTCACTTTGCGAAACACTAGCTGTGTGGTTATCTTCAAACTCAACTTCCTACCAGCTTTTCCCGCTAGGAACGAACAGAATTTGTCAAAGAATGTGCGATTCAGACTGGGAAACACACATTTGGTCTATATAGAAAAGCTTTCTTTTTACGGTGTAGAACTACTTAAAACTAAGCTTATTCGCCAAATAACAGCAATTCACTTTGCGAAACAATAGCTGTATGTTTATCTTCAAAGTAAACTTCATACAAGCTTTTCCCACGATGAACGTACATAACTCGAGAAAGAATGCGATTCACACTGGGAAATGCAGTGTTCTATGTAGAAAAGGATGCTTTTACTGTCTAAAACCACTTAATACTAAACTTATTCGCCAAGTAACAGCAATTCACTCTTTGAAACACTAGATGTGCGTTTAACTTCAAAGTCAACTTTCTACAAGCTTTTCTCGCTTGGAAGGAACAGAATTCGCCAACGAATGTGCAATACAGACTGGGAAACGCACATCGTTTCTATATAGAAAAGTATGCCTTTTACGGTGTAGAACCACTTAAAACTAACCTTATTCATCAAGTAACAGCAATACACTTTGCGAAACACCAGTTGTGTGTTTATCTTCAAACTCAACTTCCTACAAGTTTTTTCCGTTTTGAACGAATATGACTCGCCAAAGAATGTGCTATTCAGACTGGGAAACGCACGTTTTGACTATATAGAAAAGTATGCTCTTTACCATGCAGAACCTCTTAAAAGTAAGCTTATACGCCTAGTAACATCAATTCACTTTGCGAAACACTAGCTGTGTGGTTATCTTCAACCTCAACTTCCTACAAGCTTTTCCCGCTAAGAACGAACAGAATTTGCCAAAGAATGTTCGATTCAGACTGGGAAACACACATTTGGTCTATATAGAAAAGTTTGCTTTTTACGGTGTAGAACTACTTAAAACTAAGCTTATTCGCCATATAACAGCAATTCACGTTGGGAAACACTAGTTGTGTGTTGATCGTCAAAGTCAACTTTCTACAAGCTTTTCTCGCTTGGAAGGAATAGAGTTCGCCAAAGAAAGTGCAATTCAGACTGGGAAACGCACATCTTGCCTATCTAGAAAAGTATGCAATTTACCGTGTAGTTTACGGTAAGTCTATTTACGGTATTTACAGTAAGTCTAGAACCACTTATAAGTAAGCCAAGTAACAGCAATTCACTTTGAGAGACACTAGCTGTGTGTATATCTTCAAAGACAACTTCTTACAAGCAATTCCCACTTCGAACTTACTGAATTTGCCATAGAATGTGAGATTCAGACTCGGAAACGCACGTTTTGTCTATATATAAAAGTATGCAATTTACCGTATAGAACCACTTAAAACTAAGCTTACTCGCTAAGTAACATCAATTCACTTTGCGAAGCATTAGCTGTGTGTTTATCTTCAACCTCAACTTCCTACAAGCTTTTCTCGTGTGGAACGAACATAACTCGTGAGAGAATGTGCGATTCATACTGGGAAACGGAAGTTTTGTCTATGTAGAATCGGATGCTTTTTACTGTCTAGAACCACTTAAAACTAAGCTTATTCGCCAAGAAACAGCAATTCACTTTGTGAAACACTAGCTATGTGTTTATCTTCAAAGACAACTTCCTACAAGCTTTTCTCGCTTGGAAGGAACCGATTTCGCCAAAGAATGTGCAATTCAGACTGGGAAACGCACATCTTGTCTATATAGAAAAGTATGCGTTTTACCGTGTAGAATCACATAAAACTAACCTTATTCGCCAAGTAACAGCAGTTCACTTTGCGAAACACTACTTGTCTGTTTATCTTCAAAGTAAACTTCATACAAGCTTATCTCGCTTGGAACGAACATAACTAGCCAAAGTATGTGCAATTCAGACTGGAAAGCGCACGTTTTGTCTATATAGAAAAGTATGCTTTTTACCGTGTAGAACCACTTAAAACTAAGCTTATTCGCTAAGTAACATCAATTCACTTTGCAAAACACCAGCTGTGCGTTTATCTTCAAACTCATCTTCCTATAAGCTTTTCCCACTTGGAACTAATATAACTCGCCAAAGAATGTGCGAATCAGACTGGTAAACGCAAGTTTTGTCTATGAAGAAACGGATGCTTTTTACTGTCTAGAACCATTTATAACTAAGCTTATTTCCCCAAGTAACAGCAGTTCACTTTGCGGAACACTAGCTGTGTGTTTATCTTCAAAGTCAACTTCCTACAAGCTTTTCTCGTTTAGAAACAACAGAATTCGCCAAAGAATGTGCGATTCAGACTGGGAAACACATATTTTGTCTATACAGAAATGTATGCTTTTTACCATCTAGAACGAGTTAAAACTAAGCTTCTTTGCCAAGTAACAGCAATTCACTTTGTGAAACACTAGCTGTGTGTTTTTCTTCAAACTCATCTTCCTACAAGCTTTTCTCACTTGGAACAAACTACATTCGCCAAAGAATGTGAGATTCAGACTGGGAAACGCACGTTTCATCTATATAGAAAAGTATGCTTTTACCGTCTAGAACCAACTAAAACTAAGCTTATTTCCCCAAATAACAGCAATTCACTTTGTGAAACACTAGCGGTGTGATTATCTTCAAACTCATCTTCCTACAAGCTTTTCCCATTTCGAACGAACGGAATTCACCAAAGCATGTGAGATTCAGACTGGGAAACGCACGTTTTGACTATATAGAAAAGTATGCTCTTCACAATGCAGAACCTCTTAAAAGTAAGCTTATACGCTCAGTAACATCAATTCACTTTGCGAAACACTAGCTGTGTGGTTATCTTCAACCTCAACTTCCTACAAGCTTTTCCCGCTAAGAACGAACAGAATTTGCCAAAGAATGTTCGATTCAGACTGGGAAACACACATTTGGTCTATATAGAAAAGTTTGCTTTTTACGGTGTAGAACTACTTAAAACTAAGCTTATTCGCCATATAACAGCAATTCACGTTGGGAAACACTAGTTGTGTGTTGATCGTCAAAGTCAACTTTCTACAAGCTTTTCTCGCTTGGAAGGAATAGAGTTCGCCAAAGAAAGTGCAATTCAGACTGGGAAACGCACATCTTGCCTATCTAGAAAAGTATGCAATTTACCGTGTAGTTTACGGTAAGTCTATTTACGGTATTTACAGTAAGTCTAGAACCACTTATAAGTAAGCCAAGTAACAGCAATTCACTTTGAGAGACACTAGCTGTGTGTATATCTTCAAAGACAACTTCTTACAAGCAATTCCCACTTCGAACTTACTGAATTTGCCATAGAATGTGAGATTCAGACTCGGAAACGCACGTTTTGTCTATATATAAAAGTATGCAATTTACCGTATAGAACCACTTAAAACTAAGCTTACTCGCTAAGTAACATCAATTCACTTTGCGAAGCATTAGCTGTGTGTTTATCTTCAACCTCAACTTCCTACAAGCTTTTCTCGTGTGGAACGAACATAACTCGTGAGAGAATGTGCGATTCATACTGGGAAACGGAAGTTTTGTCTATGTAGAATCGGATGCTTTTTACTGTCTAGAACCACTTAAAACTAAGCTTATTCGCCAAGAAACAGCAATTCACTTTGTGAAACACTAGCTATGTGTTTATCTTCAAAGACAACTTCCTACAAGCTTTTCTCGCTTGGAAGGAACCGATTTCGCCAAAGAATGTGCAATTCAGACTGGGAAACGCACATCTTGTCTATATAGAAAAGTATGCGTTTTACCGTGTAGAATCACATAAAACTAACCTTATTCGCCAAGTAACAGCAGTTCACTTTGCGAAACACTACTTGTCTGTTTATCTTCAAAGTAAACTTCATACAAGCTTATCTCGCTTGGAACGAACATAACTAGCCAAAGTATGTGCAATTCAGACTGGAAAGCGCACGTTTTGTCTATATAGAAAAGTATGCTTTTTACCGTGTAGAACCACTTAAAACTAAGCTTATTCGCTAAGTAACATCAATTCACTTTGCAAAACACCAGCTGTGCGTTTATCTTCAAACTCATCTTCCTATAAGCTTTTCCCACTTGGAACTAATATAACTCGCCAAAGAATGTGCGAATCAGACTGGTAAACGCAAGTTTTGTCTATGAAGAAACGGATGCTTTTTACTGTCTAGAACCATTTATAACTAAGCTTATTTCCCCAAGTAACAGCAGTTCACTTTGCGGAACACTAGCTGTGTGTTTATCTTCAAAGTCAACTTCCTACAAGCTTTTCTCGTTTAGAAACAACAGAATTCGCCAAAGAATGTGCGATTCAGACTGGGAAACACATATTTTGTCTATACAGAAATGTATGCTTTTTACCATCTAGAACGAGTTAAAACTAAGCTTCTTTGCCAAGTAACAGCAATTCACTTTGTGAAACACTAGCTGTGTGTTTTTCTTCAAACTCATCTTCCTACAAGCTTTTCTCACTTGGAACAAACTACATTCGCCAAAGAATGTGAGATTCAGACTGGGAAACGCACGTTTCATCTATATAGAAAAGTATGCTTTTACCGTCTAGAACCAACTAAAACTAAGCTTATTTCCCCAAATAACAGCAATTCACTTTGTGAAACACTAGCGGTGTGATTATCTTCAAACTCATCTTCCTACAAGCTTTTCCCATTTCGAACGAACGGAATTCACCAAAGCATGTGAGATTCAGACTGGGAAACGCACGTTTTGACTATATAGAAAAGTATGCTCTTCACAATGCAGAACCTCTTAAAAGTAAGCTTATACGCTCAGTAACATCAATTCACTTTGCGAAACACTAGCTGTGTGGTTATCTTCAAACTCAACTTCCTACCAGCTTTTCCCGCTAGGAACGAACAGAATTTGTCAAAGAGTGTGCGATTCAGACTGGGAAACACACATTTGGTCTATATAGAAAAGCTTTCTTTTTACGGTGTAGAACTACTTAAAACTAAGCTTATTCGCCAAATAACAGCAATTCACTTTGCGAAACAATAGCTGTATGTTTATCTTCAAAGTAAACTTCATACAAGCTTTTCCCACGATGAACGTACATAACTCGAGAAAGAATGCGATTCACACTGGGAAATGCAGTGTTCTATGTAGAAAAGGATGCTTTTACTGTCTAAAACCACTTAATACTAAACTTATTCGCCAAGTAACAGCAATTCACTCTTTGAAACACTAGATGTGCGTTTAACTTCAAAGTCAACTTTCTACAAGCTTTTCTCGCTTGGAAGGAACAGAATTCGCCAACGAATGTGCAATACAGACTGGGAAACGCACATCGTTTCTATATAGAAAAGTATGCCTTTTACGGTGTAGAACCACTTAAAACTAACCTTATTCATCAAGTAACAGCAATACACTTTGCGAAACACCAGTTGTGTGTTTATCTTCAAACTCAACTTCCTACAAGTTTTTTCCGTTTTGAACGAATATGACTCGCCAAAGAATGTGCTATTCAGACTGGGAAACGCACGTTTTGACTATATAGAAAAGTATGCTCTTTACCATGCAGAACCTCTTAAAAGTAAGCTTATACGCCTAGTAACATCAATTCACTTTGCGAAACACTAGCTGTGTGGTTATCTTCAACCTCAACTTCCTACAAGCTTTTCCCGCTAAGAACGAACAGAATTTGCCAAAGAATGTTCGATTCAGACTGGGAAACACACATTTGGTCTATATAGAAAAGTTTGCTTTTTACGGTGTAGAACTACTTAAAACTAAGCTTATTCGCCATATAACAGCAATTCACGTTGGGAAACACTAGTTGTGTGTTGATCGTCAAAGTCAACTTTCTACAAGCTTTTCTCGCTTGGAAGGAATAGAGTTCGCCAAAGAAAGTGCAATTCAGACTGGGAAACGCACATCTTGCCTATCTAGAAAAGTATGCAATTTACCGTGTAGTTTACGGTAAGTCTATTTACGGTATTTACAGTAAGTCTAGAACCACTTATAAGTAAGCCAAGTAACAGCAATTCACTTTGAGAGACACTAGCTGTGTGTATATCTTCAAAGACAACTTCTTACAAGCAATTCCCACTTCGAACTTACTGAATTTGCCATAGAATGTGAGATTCAGACTCGGAAACGCACGTTTTGTCTATATATAAAAGTATGCAATTTACCGTATAGAACCACTTAAAACTAAGCTTACTCGCTAAGTAACATCAATTCACTTTGCGAAGCATTAGCTGTGTGTTTATCTTCAACCTCAACTTCCTACAAGCTTTTCTCGTGTGGAACGAACATAACTCGTGAGAGAATGTGCGATTCATACTGGGAAACGGAAGTTTTGTCTATGTAGAATCGGATGCTTTTTACTGTCTAGAACCACTTAAAACTAAGCTTATTCGCCAAGAAACAGCAATTCACTTTGTGAAACACTAGCTATGTGTTTATCTTCAAAGACAACTTCCTACAAGCTTTTCTCGCTTGGAAGGAACCGATTTCGCCAAAGAATGTGCAATTCAGACTGGGAAACGCACATCTTGTCTATATAGAAAAGTATGCGTTTTACCGTGTAGAATCACATAAAACTAACCTTATTCGCCAAGTAACAGCAGTTCACTTTGCGAAACACTACTTGTCTGTTTATCTTCAAAGTAAACTTCATACAAGCTTATCTCGCTTGGAACGAACATAACTAGCCAAAGTATGTGCAATTCAGACTGGAAAGCGCACGTTTTGTCTATATAGAAAAGTATGCTTTTTACCGTGTAGAACCACTTAAAACTAAGCTTATTCGCTAAGTAACATCAATTCACTTTGCAAAACACCAGCTGTGCGTTTATCTTCAAACTCATCTTCCTATAAGCTTTTCCCACTTGGAACTAATATAACTCGCCAAAGAATGTGCGAATCAGACTGGTAAACGCAAGTTTTGTCTATGAAGAAACGGATGCTTTTTACTGTCTAGAACCATTTATAACTAAGCTTATTTCCCCAAGTAACAGCAGTTCACTTTGCGGAACACTAGCTGTGTGTTTATCTTCAAAGTCAACTTCCTACAAGCTTTTCTCGTTTAGAAACAACAGAATTCGCCAAAGAATGTGCGATTCAGACTGGGAAACACATATTTTGTCTATACAGAAATGTATGCTTTTTACCATCTAGAACGAGTTAAAACTAAGCTTCTTTGCCAAGTAACAGCAATTCACTTTGTGAAACACTAGCTGTGTGTTTTTCTTCAAACTCATCTTCCTACAAGCTTTTCTCACTTGGAACAAACTACATTCGCCAAAGAATGTGAGATTCAGACTGGGAAACGCACGTTTCATCTATATAGAAAAGTATGCTTTTACCGTCTAGAACCAACTAAAACTAAGCTTATTTCCCCAAATAACAGCAATTCACTTTGTGAAACACTAGCGGTGTGATTATCTTCAAACTCATCTTCCTACAAGCTTTTCCCATTTCGAACGAACGGAATTCACCAAAGCATGTGAGATTCAGACTGGGAAACGCACGTTTTGACTATATAGAAAAGTATGCTCTTCACAATGCAGAACCTCTTAAAAGTAAGCTTATACGCTCAGTAACATCAATTCACTTTGCGAAACACTAGCTGTGTGGTTATCTTCAAACTCAACTTCCTACCAGCTTTTCCCGCTAGGAACGAACAGAATTTGTCAAAGAGTGTGCGATTCAGACTGGGAAACACACATTTGGTCTATATAGAAAAGCTTTCTTTTTACGGTGTAGAACTACTTAAAACTAAGCTTATTCGCCAAATAACAGCAATTCACTTTGCGAAACAATAGCTGTATGTTTATCTTCAAAGTAAACTTCATACAAGCTTTTCCCACGATGAACGTACATAACTCGAGAAAGAATGCGATTCACACTGGGAAATGCAGTGTTCTATGTAGAAAAGGATGCTTTTACTGTCTAAAACCACTTAATACTAAACTTATTCGCCAAGTAACAGCAATTCACTCTTTGAAACACTAGATGTGCGTTTAACTTCAAAGTCAACTTTCTACAAGCTTTTCTCGCTTGGAAGGAACAGAATTCGCCAACGAATGTGCAATACAGACTGGGAAACGCACATCGTTTCTATATAGAAAAGTATGCCTTTTACGGTGTAGAACCACTTAAAACTAACCTTATTCATCAAGTAACAGCAATACACTTTGCGAAACACCAGTTGTGTGTTTATCTTCAAACTCAACTTCCTACAAGTTTTTTCCGTTTTGAACGAATATGACTCGCCAAAGAATGTGCTATTCAGACTGGGAAACGCACGTTTTGACTATATAGAAAAGTATGCTCTTTACCATGCAGAACCTCTTAAAAGTAAGCTTATACGCCTAGTAACATCAATTCACTTTGCGAAACACTAGCTGTGTGGTTATCTTCAACCTCAACTTCCTACAAGCTTTTCCCGCTAAGAACGAACAGAATTTGCCAAAGAATGTTCGATTCAGACTGGGAAACACACATTTGGTCTATATAGAAAAGTTTGCTTTTTACGGTGTAGAACTACTTAAAACTAAGCTTATTCGCCATATAACAGCAATTCACGTTGGGAAACACTAGTTGTGTGTTGATCGTCAAAGTCAACTTTCTACAAGCTTTTCTCGCTTGGAAGGAATAGAGTTCGCCAAAGAAAGTGCAATTCAGACTGGGAAACGCACATCTTGCCTATCTAGAAAAGTATGCAATTTACCGTGTAGTTTACGGTAAGTCTATTTACGGTATTTACAGTAAGTCTAGAACCACTTATAAGTAAGCCAAGTAACAGCAATTCACTTTGAGAGACACTAGCTGTGTGTATATCTTCAAAGACAACTTCTTACAAGCAATTCCCACTTCGAACTTACTGAATTTGCCATAGAATGTGAGATTCAGACTCGGAAACGCACGTTTTGTCTATATATAAAAGTATGCAATTTACCGTATAGAACCACTTAAAACTAAGCTTACTCGCTAAGTAACATCAATTCACTTTGCGAAGCATTAGCTGTGTGTTTATCTTCAACCTCAACTTCCTACAAGCTTTTCTCGTGTGGAACGAACATAACTCGTGAGAGAATGTGCGATTCATACTGGGAAACGGAAGTTTTGTCTATGTAGAATCGGATGCTTTTTACTGTCTAGAACCACTTAAAACTAAGCTTATTCGCCAAGAAACAGCAATTCACTTTGTGAAACACTAGCTATGTGTTTATCTTCAAAGACAACTTCCTACAAGCTTTTCTCGCTTGGAAGGAACCGATTTCGCCAAAGAATGTGCAATTCAGACTGGGAAACGCACATCTTGTCTATATAGAAAAGTATGCGTTTTACCGTGTAGAATCACATAAAACTAACCTTATTCGCCAAGTAACAGCAGTTCACTTTGCGAAACACTACTTGTCTGTTTATCTTCAAAGTAAACTTCATACAAGCTTATCTCGCTTGGAACGAACATAACTAGCCAAAGTATGTGCAATTCAGACTGGAAAGCGCACGTTTTGTCTATATAGAAAAGTATGCTTTTTACCGTGTAGAACCACTTAAAACTAAGCTTATTCGCTAAGTAACATCAATTCACTTTGCAAAACACCAGCTGTGCGTTTATCTTCAAACTCATCTTCCTATAAGCTTTTCCCACTTGGAACTAATATAACTCGCCAAAGAATGTGCGAATCAGACTGGTAAACGCAAGTTTTGTCTATGAAGAAACGGATGCTTTTTACTGTCTAGAACCATTTATAACTAAGCTTATTTCCCCAAGTAACAGCAGTTCACTTTGCGGAACACTAGCTGTGTGTTTATCTTCAAAGTCAACTTCCTACAAGCTTTTCTCGTTTAGAAACAACAGAATTCGCCAAAGAATGTGCGATTCAGACTGGGAAACACATATTTTGTCTATACAGAAATGTATGCTTTTTACCATCTAGAACGAGTTAAAACTAAGCTTCTTTGCCAAGTAACAGCAATTCACTTTGTGAAACACTAGCTGTGTGTTTTTCTTCAAACTCATCTTCCTACAAGCTTTTCTCACTTGGAACAAACTACATTCGCCAAAGAATGTGAGATTCAGACTGGGAAACGCACGTTTCATCTATATAGAAAAGTATGCTTTTACCGTCTAGAACCAACTAAAACTAAGCTTATTTCCCCAAATAACAGCAATTCACTTTGTGAAACACTAGCGGTGTGATTATCTTCAAACTCATCTTCCTACAAGCTTTTCCCATTTCGAACGAACGGAATTCACCAAAGCATGTGAGATTCAGACTGGGAAACGCACGTTTTGACTATATAGAAAAGTATGCTCTTCACAATGCAGAACCTCTTAAAAGTAAGCTTATACGCTCAGTAACATCAATTCACTTTGCGAAACACTAGCTGTGTGGTTATCTTCAAACTCAACTTCCTACCAGCTTTTCCCGCTAGGAACGAACAGAATTTGTCAAAGAGTGTGCGATTCAGACTGGGAAACACACATTTGGTCTATATAGAAAAGCTTTCTTTTTACGGTGTAGAACTACTTAAAACTAAGCTTATTCGCCAAATAACAGCAATTCACTTTGCGAAACAATAGCTGTATGTTTATCTTCAAAGTAAACTTCATACAAGCTTTTCCCACGATGAACGTACATAACTCGAGAAAGAATGCGATTCACACTGGGAAATGCAGTGTTCTATGTAGAAAAGGATGCTTTTACTGTCTAAAACCACTTAATACTAAACTTATTCGCCAAGTAACAGCAATTCACTCTTTGAAACACTAGATGTGCGTTTAACTTCAAAGTCAACTTTCTACAAGCTTTTCTCGCTTGGAAGGAACAGAATTCGCCAACGAATGTGCAATACAGACTGGGAAACGCACATCGTTTCTATATAGAAAAGTATGCCTTTTACGGTGTAGAACCACTTAAAACTAACCTTATTCATCAAGTAACAGCAATACACTTTGCGAAACACCAGTTGTGTGTTTATCTTCAAACTCAACTTCCTACAAGTTTTTTCCGTTTTGAACGAATATGACTCGCCAAAGAATGTGCTATTCAGACTGGGAAACGCACGTTTTGACTATATAGAAAAGTATGCTCTTTACCATGCAGAACCTCTTAAAAGTAAGCTTATACGCCTAGTAACATCAATTCACTTTGCGAAACACTAGCTGTGTGGTTATCTTCAACCTCAACTTCCTACAAGCTTTTCCCGCTAAGAACGAACAGAATTTGCCAAAGAATGTTCGATTCAGACTGGGAAACACACATTTGGTCTATATAGAAAAGTTTGCTTTTTACGGTGTAGAACTACTTAAAACTAAGCTTATTCGCCATATAACAGCAATTCACGTTGGGAAACACTAGTTGTGTGTTGATCGTCAAAGTCAACTTTCTACAAGCTTTTCTCGCTTGGAAGGAATAGAGTTCGCCAAAGAAAGTGCAATTCAGACTGGGAAACGCACATCTTGCCTATCTAGAAAAGTATGCAATTTACCGTGTAGTTTACGGTAAGTCTATTTACGGTATTTACAGTAAGTCTAGAACCACTTATAAGTAAGCCAAGTAACAGCAATTCACTTTGAGAGACACTAGCTGTGTGTATATCTTCAAAGACAACTTCTTACAAGCAATTCCCACTTCGAACTTACTGAATTTGCCATAGAATGTGAGATTCAGACTCGGAAACGCACGTTTTGTCTATATATAAAAGTATGCAATTTACCGTATAGAACCACTTAAAACTAAGCTTACTCGCTAAGTAACATCAATTCACTTTGCGAAGCATTAGCTGTGTGTTTATCTTCAACCTCAACTTCCTACAAGCTTTTCTCGTGTGGAACGAACATAACTCGTGAGAGAATGTGCGATTCATACTGGGAAACGGAAGTTTTGTCTATGTAGAATCGGATGCTTTTTACTGTCTAGAACCACTTAAAACTAAGCTTATTCGCCAAGAAACAGCAATTCACTTTGTGAAACACTAGCTATGTGTTTATCTTCAAAGACAACTTCCTACAAGCTTTTCTCGCTTGGAAGGAACCGATTTCGCCAAAGAATGTGCAATTCAGACTGGGAAACGCACATCTTGTCTATATAGAAAAGTATGCGTTTTACCGTGTAGAATCACATAAAACTAACCTTATTCGCCAAGTAACAGCAGTTCACTTTGCGAAACACTACTTGTCTGTTTATCTTCAAAGTAAACTTCATACAAGCTTATCTCGCTTGGAACGAACATAACTAGCCAAAGTATGTGCAATTCAGACTGGAAAGCGCACGTTTTGTCTATATAGAAAAGTATGCTTTTTACCGTGTAGAACCACTTAAAACTAAGCTTATTCGCTAAGTAACATCAATTCACTTTGCAAAACACCAGCTGTGCGTTTATCTTCAAACTCATCTTCCTATAAGCTTTTCCCACTTGGAACTAATATAACTCGCCAAAGAATGTGCGAATCAGACTGGTAAACGCAAGTTTTGTCTATGAAGAAACGGATGCTTTTTACTGTCTAGAACCATTTATAACTAAGCTTATTTCCCCAAGTAACAGCAGTTCACTTTGCGGAACACTAGCTGTGTGTTTATCTTCAAAGTCAACTTCCTACAAGCTTTTCTCGTTTAGAAACAACAGAATTCGCCAAAGAATGTGCGATTCAGACTGGGAAACACATATTTTGTCTATACAGAAATGTATGCTTTTTACCATCTAGAACGAGTTAAAACTAAGCTTCTTTGCCAAGTAACAGCAATTCACTTTGTGAAACACTAGCTGTGTGTTTTTCTTCAAACTCATCTTCCTACAAGCTTTTCTCACTTGGAACAAACTACATTCGCCAAAGAATGTGAGATTCAGACTGGGAAACGCACGTTTCATCTATATAGAAAAGTATGCTTTTACCGTCTAGAACCAACTAAAACTAAGCTTATTTCCCCAAATAACAGCAATTCACTTTGTGAAACACTAGCGGTGTGATTATCTTCAAACTCATCTTCCTACAAGCTTTTCCCATTTCGAACGAACGGAATTCACCAAAGCATGTGAGATTCAGACTGGGAAACGCACGTTTTGACTATATAGAAAAGTATGCTCTTCACAATGCAGAACCTCTTAAAAGTAAGCTTATACGCTCAGTAACATCAATTCACTTTGCGAAACACTAGCTGTGTGGTTATCTTCAAACTCAACTTCCTACCAGCTTTTCCCGCTAGGAACGAACAGAATTTGTCAAAGAGTGTGCGATTCAGACTGGGAAACACACATTTGGTCTATATAGAAAAGCTTTCTTTTTACGGTGTAGAACTACTTAAAACTAAGCTTATTCGCCAAATAACAGCAATTCACTTTGCGAAACAATAGCTGTATGTTTATCTTCAAAGTAAACTTCATACAAGCTTTTCCCACGATGAACGTACATAACTCGAGAAAGAATGCGATTCACACTGGGAAATGCAGTGTTCTATGTAGAAAAGGATGCTTTTACTGTCTAAAACCACTTAATACTAAACTTATTCGCCAAGTAACAGCAATTCACTCTTTGAAACACTAGATGTGCGTTTAACTTCAAAGTCAACTTTCTACAAGCTTTTCTCGCTTGGAAGGAACAGAATTCGCCAACGAATGTGCAATACAGACTGGGAAACGCACATCGTTTCTATATAGAAAAGTATGCCTTTTACGGTGTAGAACCACTTAAAACTAACCTTATTCATCAAGTAACAGCAATACACTTTGCGAAACACCAGTTGTGTGTTTATCTTCAAACTCAACTTCCTACAAGTTTTTTCCGTTTTGAACGAATATGACTCGCCAAAGAATGTGCTATTCAGACTGGGAAACGCACGTTTTGACTATATAGAAAAGTATGCTCTTTACCATGCAGAACCTCTTAAAAGTAAGCTTATACGCCTAGTAACATCAATTCACTTTGCGAAACACTAGCTGTGTGGTTATCTTCAACCTCAACTTCCTACAAGCTTTTCCCGCTAAGAACGAACAGAATTTGCCAAAGAATGTTCGATTCAGACTGGGAAACACACATTTGGTCTATATAGAAAAGTTTGCTTTTTACGGTGTAGAACTACTTAAAACTAAGCTTATTCGCCATATAACAGCAATTCACGTTGGGAAACACTAGTTGTGTGTTGATCGTCAAAGTCAACTTTCTACAAGCTTTTCTCGCTTGGAAGGAATAGAGTTCGCCAAAGAAAGTGCAATTCAGACTGGGAAACGCACATCTTGCCTATCTAGAAAAGTATGCAATTTACCGTGTAGTTTACGGTAAGTCTATTTACGGTATTTACAGTAAGTCTAGAACCACTTATAAGTAAGCCAAGTAACAGCAATTCACTTTGAGAGACACTAGCTGTGTGTATATCTTCAAAGACAACTTCTTACAAGCAATTCCCACTTCGAACTTACTGAATTTGCCATAGAATGTGAGATTCAGACTCGGAAACGCACGTTTTGTCTATATATAAAAGTATGCAATTTACCGTATAGAACCACTTAAAACTAAGCTTACTCGCTAAGTAACATCAATTCACTTTGCGAAGCATTAGCTGTGTGTTTATCTTCAACCTCAACTTCCTACAAGCTTTTCTCGTGTGGAACGAACATAACTCGTGAGAGAATGTGCGATTCATACTGGGAAACGGAAGTTTTGTCTATGTAGAATCGGATGCTTTTTACTGTCTAGAACCACTTAAAACTAAGCTTATTCGCCAAGAAACAGCAATTCACTTTGTGAAACACTAGCTATGTGTTTATCTTCAAAGACAACTTCCTACAAGCTTTTCTCGCTTGGAAGGAACCGATTTCGCCAAAGAATGTGCAATTCAGACTGGGAAACGCACATCTTGTCTATATAGAAAAGTATGCGTTTTACCGTGTAGAATCACATAAAACTAACCTTATTCGCCAAGTAACAGCAGTTCACTTTGCGAAACACTACTTGTCTGTTTATCTTCAAAGTAAACTTCATACAAGCTTATCTCGCTTGGAACGAACATAACTAGCCAAAGTATGTGCAATTCAGACTGGAAAGCGCACGTTTTGTCTATATAGAAAAGTATGCTTTTTACCGTGTAGAACCACTTAAAACTAAGCTTATTCGCTAAGTAACATCAATTCACTTTGCAAAACACCAGCTGTGCGTTTATCTTCAAACTCATCTTCCTATAAGCTTTTCCCACTTGGAACTAATATAACTCGCCAAAGAATGTGCGAATCAGACTGGTAAACGCAAGTTTTGTCTATGAAGAAACGGATGCTTTTTACTGTCTAGAACCATTTATAACTAAGCTTATTTCCCCAAGTAACAGCAGTTCACTTTGCGGAACACTAGCTGTGTGTTTATCTTCAAAGTCAACTTCCTACAAGCTTTTCTCGTTTAGAAACAACAGAATTCGCCAAAGAATGTGCGATTCAGACTGGGAAACACATATTTTGTCTATACAGAAATGTATGCTTTTTACCATCTAGAACGAGTTAAAACTAAGCTTCTTTGCCAAGTAACAGCAATTCACTTTGTGAAACACTAGCTGTGTGTTTTTCTTCAAACTCATCTTCCTACAAGCTTTTCTCACTTGGAACAAACTACATTCGCCAAAGAATGTGAGATTCAGACTGGGAAACGCACGTTTCATCTATATAGAAAAGTATGCTTTTACCGTCTAGAACCAACTAAAACTAAGCTTATTTCCCCAAATAACAGCAATTCACTTTGTGAAACACTAGCGGTGTGATTATCTTCAAACTCATCTTCCTACAAGCTTTTCCCATTTCGAACGAACGGAATTCACCAAAGCATGTGAGATTCAGACTGGGAAACGCACGTTTTGACTATATAGAAAAGTATGCTCTTTACCATGCAGAACCTCTTAAAAGTAAGCTTATACGCCTAGTAACATCAATTCACTTTGCGAAACACTAGCTGTGTGGTTATCTTCAACCTCAACTTCCTACAAGCTTTTCCCGCTAAGAACGAACAGAATTTGCCAAAGAATGTTCGATTCAGACTGGGAAACACACATTTGGTCTATATAGAAAAGTTTGCTTTTTACGGTGTAGAACTACTTAAAACTAAGCTTATTCGCCATATAACAGCAATTCACGTTGGGAAACACTAGTTGTGTGTTGATCGTCAAAGTCAACTTTCTACAAGCTTTTCTCGCTTGGAAGGAATAGAGTTCGCCAAAGAAAGTGCAATTCAGACTGGGAAACGCACATCTTGCCTATCTAGAAAAGTATGCAATTTACCGTGTAGTTTACGGTAAGTCTATTTACGGTATTTACAGTAAGTCTAGAACCACTTATAAGTAAGCCAAGTAACAGCAATTCACTTTGAGAGACACTAGCTGTGTGTATATCTTCAAAGACAACTTCTTACAAGCAATTCCCACTTCGAACTTACTGAATTTGCCATAGAATGTGAGATTCAGACTCGGAAACGCACGTTTTGTCTATATATAAAAGTATGCAATTTACCGTATAGAACCACTTAAAACTAAGCTTACTCGCTAAGTAACATCAATTCACTTTGCGAAGCATTAGCTGTGTGTTTATCTTCAACCTCAACTTCCTACAAGCTTTTCTCGTGTGGAACGAACATAACTCGTGAGAGAATGTGCGATTCATACTGGGAAACGGAAGTTTTGTCTATGTAGAATCGGATGCTTTTTACTGTCTAGAACCACTTAAAACTAAGCTTATTCGCCAAGAAACAGCAATTCACTTTGTGAAACACTAGCTATGTGTTTATCTTCAAAGACAACTTCCTACAAGCTTTTCTCGCTTGGAAGGAACCGATTTCGCCAAAGAATGTGCAATTCAGACTGGGAAACGCACATCTTGTCTATATAGAAAAGTATGCGTTTTACCGTGTAGAATCACATAAAACTAACCTTATTCGCCAAGTAACAGCAGTTCACTTTGCGAAACACTACTTGTCTGTTTATCTTCAAAGTAAACTTCATACAAGCTTATCTCGCTTGGAACGAACATAACTAGCCAAAGTATGTGCAATTCAGACTGGAAAGCGCACGTTTTGTCTATATAGAAAAGTATGCTTTTTACCGTGTAGAACCACTTAAAACTAAGCTTATTCGCTAAGTAACATCAATTCACTTTGCAAAACACCAGCTGTGCGTTTATCTTCAAACTCATCTTCCTATAAGCTTTTCCCACTTGGAACTAATATAACTCGCCAAAGAATGTGCGAATCAGACTGGTAAACGCAAGTTTTGTCTATGAAGAAACGGATGCTTTTTACTGTCTAGAACCATTTATAACTAAGCTTATTTCCCCAAGTAACAGCAGTTCACTTTGCGGAACACTAGCTGTGTGTTTATCTTCAAAGTCAACTTCCTACAAGCTTTTCTCGTTTAGAAACAACAGAATTCGCCAAAGAATGTGCGATTCAGACTGGGAAACACATATTTTGTCTATACAGAAATGTATGCTTTTTACCATCTAGAACGAGTTAAAACTAAGCTTCTTTGCCAAGTAACAGCAATTCACTTTGTGAAACACTAGCTGTGTGTTTTTCTTCAAACTCATCTTCCTACAAGCTTTTCTCACTTGGAACAAACTACATTCGCCAAAGAATGTGAGATTCAGACTGGGAAACGCACGTTTCATCTATATAGAAAAGTATGCTTTTACCGTCTAGAACCAACTAAAACTAAGCTTATTTCCCCAAATAACAGCAATTCACTTTGTGAAACACTAGCGGTGTGATTATCTTCAAACTCATCTTCCTACAAGCTTTTCCCATTTCGAACGAACGGAATTCACCAAAGCATGTGAGATTCAGACTGGGAAACGCACGTTTTGACTATATAGAAAAGTATGCTCTTCACAATGCAGAACCTCTTAAAAGTAAGCTTATACGCTCAGTAACATCAATTCACTTTGCGAAACACTAGCTGTGTGGTTATCTTCAAACTCAACTTCCTACCAGCTTTTCCCGCTAGGAACGAACAGAATTTGTCAAAGAGTGTGCGATTCAGACTGGGAAACACACATTTGGTCTATATAGAAAAGCTTTCTTTTTACGGTGTAGAACTACTTAAAACTAAGCTTATTCGCCAAATAACAGCAATTCACTTTGCGAAACAATAGCTGTATGTTTATCTTCAAAGTAAACTTCATACAAGCTTTTCCCACGATGAACGTACATAACTCGAGAAAGAATGCGATTCACACTGGGAAATGCAGTGTTCTATGTAGAAAAGGATGCTTTTACTGTCTAAAACCACTTAATACTAAACTTATTCGCCAAGTAACAGCAATTCACTCTTTGAAACACTAGATGTGCGTTTAACTTCAAAGTCAACTTTCTACAAGCTTTTCTCGCTTGGAAGGAACAGAATTCGCCAACGAATGTGCAATACAGACTGGGAAACGCACATCGTTTCTATATAGAAAAGTATGCCTTTTACGGTGTAGAACCACTTAAAACTAACCTTATTCATCAAGTAACAGCAATACACTTTGCGAAACACCAGTTGTGTGTTTATCTTCAAACTCAACTTCCTACAAGTTTTTTCCGTTTTGAACGAATATGACTCGCCAAAGAATGTGCTATTCAGACTGGGAAACGCACGTTTTGACTATATAGAAAAGTATGCTCTTTACCATGCAGAACCTCTTAAAAGTAAGCTTATACGCCTAGTAACATCAATTCACTTTGCGAAACACTAGCTGTGTGGTTATCTTCAACCTCAACTTCCTACAAGCTTTTCCCGCTAAGAACGAACAGAATTTGCCAAAGAATGTTCGATTCAGACTGGGAAACACACATTTGGTCTATATAGAAAAGTTTGCTTTTTACGGTGTAGAACTACTTAAAACTAAGCTTATTCGCCATATAGCAGCAATTCACGTTGGGAAACACTAGTTGTGTGTTGATCGTCAAAGTCAACTTTCTACAAGCTTTTCTCGCTTGGAAGGAATAGAGTTCGCCAAAGAAAGTGCAATTCAGACTGGGAAACGCACATCTTGCCTATCTAGAAAAGTATGCAATTTACCGTGTAGTTTACGGTAAGTCTATTTACGGTATTTACAGTAAGTCTAGAACCACTTATAAGTAAGCCAAGTAACAGCAATTCACTTTGAGAGACACTAGCTGTGTGTATATCTTCAAAGACAACTTCTTACAAGCAATTCCCACTTCGAACTTACTGAATTTGCCATAGAATGTGAGATTCAGACTCGGAAACGCACGTTTTGTCTATATATAAAAGTATGCAATTTACCGTATAGAACCACTTAAAACTAAGCTTACTCGCTAAGTAACATCAATTCACTTTGCGAAGCATTAGCTGTGTGTTTATCTTCAACCTCAACTTCCTACAAGCTTTTCTCGTGTGGAACGAACATAACTCGTGAGAGAATGTGCGATTCATACTGGGAAACGGAAGTTTTGTCTATGTAGAATCGGATGCTTTTTACTGTCTAGAACCACTTAAAACTAAGCTTATTCGCCAAGAAACAGCAATTCACTTTGTGAAACACTAGCTATGTGTTTATCTTCAAAGACAACTTCCTACAAGCTTTTCTCGCTTGGAAGGAACCGATTTCGCCAAAGAATGTGCAATTCAGACTGGGAAACGCACATCTTGTCTATATAGAAAAGTATGCGTTTTACCGTGTAGAATCACATAAAACTAACCTTATTCGCCAAGTAACAGCAGTTCACTTTGCGAAACACTACTTGTCTGTTTATCTTCAAAGTAAACTTCATACAAGCTTATCTCGCTTGGAACGAACATAACTAGCCAAAGTATGTGCAATTCAGACTGGAAAGCGCACGTTTTGTCTATATAGAAAAGTATGCTTTTTACCGTGTAGAACCACTTAAAACTAAGCTTATTCGCTAAGTAACATCAATTCACTTTGCAAAACACCAGCTGTGCGTTTATCTTCAAACTCATCTTCCTATAAGCTTTTCCCACTTGGAACTAATATAACTCGCCAAAGAATGTGCGAATCAGACTGGTAAACGCAAGTTTTGTCTATGAAGAAACGGATGCTTTTTACTGTCTAGAACCATTTATAACTAAGCTTATTTCCCCAAGTAACAGCAGTTCACTTTGCGGAACACTAGCTGTGTGTTTATCTTCAAAGTCAACTTCCTACAAGCTTTTCTCGTTTAGAAACAACAGAATTCGCCAAAGAATGTGCGATTCAGACTGGGAAACACATATTTTGTCTATACAGAAATGTATGCTTTTTACCATCTAGAACGAGTTAAAACTAAGCTTCTTTGCCAAGTAACAGCAATTCACTTTGTGAAACACTAGCTGTGTGTTTTTCTTCAAACTCATCTTCCTACAAGCTTTTCTCACTTGGAACAAACTACATTCGCCAAAGAATGTGAGATTCAGACTGGGAAACGCACGTTTCATCTATATAGAAAAGTATGCTTTTACCGTCTAGAACCAACTAAAACTAAGCTTATTTCCCCAAATAACAGCAATTCACTTTGTGAAACACTAGCGGTGTGATTATCTTCAAACTCATCTTCCTACAAGCTTTTCCCATTTCGAACGAACGGAATTCACCAAAGCATGTGAGATTCAGACTGGGAAACGCACGTTTTGACTATATAGAAAAGTATGCTCTTCACAATGCAGAACCTCTTAAAAGTAAGCTTATACGCTCAGTAACATCAATTCACTTTGCGAAACACTAGCTGTGTGGTTATCTTCAAACTCAACTTCCTACCAGCTTTTCCCGCTAGGAACGAACAGAATTTGTCAAAGAGTGTGCGATTCAGACTGGGAAACACACATTTGGTCTATATAGAAAAGCTTTCTTTTTACGGTGTAGAACTACTTAAAACTAAGCTTATTCGCCAAATAACAGCAATTCACTTTGCGAAACAATAGCTGTATGTTTATCTTCAAAGTAAACTTCATACAAGCTTTTCCCACGATGAACGTACATAACTCGAGAAAGAATGCGATTCACACTGGGAAATGCAGTGTTCTATGTAGAAAAGGATGCTTTTACTGTCTAAAACCACTTAATACTAAACTTATTCGCCAAGTAACAGCAATTCACTCTTTGAAACACTAGATGTGCGTTTAACTTCAAAGTCAACTTTCTACAAGCTTTTCTCGCTTGGAAGGAACAGAATTCGCCAACGAATGTGCAATACAGACTGGGAAACGCACATCGTTTCTATATAGAAAAGTATGCCTTTTACGGTGTAGAACCACTTAAAACTAACCTTATTCATCAAGTAACAGCAATACACTTTGCGAAACACCAGTTGTGTGTTTATCTTCAAACTCAACTTCCTACAAGTTTTTTCCGTTTTGAACGAATATGACTCGCCAAAGAATGTGCTATTCAGACTGGGAAACGCACGTTTTGACTATATAGAAAAGTATGCTCTTTACCATGCAGAACCTCTTAAAAGTAAGCTTATACGCCTAGTAACATCAATTCACTTTGCGAAACACTAGCTGTGTGGTTATCTTCAACCTCAACTTCCTACAAGCTTTTCCCGCTAAGAACGAACAGAATTTGCCAAAGAATGTTCGATTCAGACTGGGAAACACACATTTGGTCTATATAGAAAAGTTTGCTTTTTACGGTGTAGAACTACTTAAAACTAAGCTTATTCACCATATAGCAGCAATTCACGTTGGGAAACACTAGTTGTGTGTTGATCGTCAAAGTCAACTTTCTACAAGCTTTTCTCGCTTGGAAGGAATAGAGTTCGCCAAAGAAAGTGCAATTCAGACTGGGAAACGCACATCTTGCCTATCTAGAAAAGTATGCAATTTACCGTGTAGTTTACGGTAAGTCTATTTACGGTATTTACAGTAAGTCTAGAACCACTTATAAGTAAGCCAAGTAACAGCAATTCACTTTGAGAGACACTAGCTGTGTGTATATCTTCAAAGACAACTTCTTACAAGCAATTCCCACTTCGAACTTACTGAATTTGCCATAGAATGTGAGATTCAGACTCGGAAACGCACGTTTTGTCTATATATAAAAGTATGCAATTTACCGTATAGAACCACTTAAAACTAAGCTTACTCGCTAAGTAACATCAATTCACTTTGCGAAGCATTAGCTGTGTGTTTATCTTCAACCTCAACTTCCTACAAGCTTTTCTCCTGTGGAACGAACATAACTCGTGAGAGAATGTGCGATTCATACTGGGAAACGGAAGTTTTGTCTATGTAGAATCGGATGCTTTTTACTGTCTAGAACCACTTAAAACTAAGCTTATTCGCCAAGAAACAGCAATTCACTTTGTGAAACACTAGCTATGTGTTTATCTTCAAAGACAACTTCCTACAAGCTTTTCTCGCTTGGAAGGAACCGATTTCGCCAAAGAATGTGCAATTCAGACTGGGAAACGCACATCTTGTCTATATAGAAAAGTATGCGTTTTACCGTGTAGAATCACATAAAACTAACCTTATTCGCCAAGTAACAGCAGTTCACTTTGCGAAACACTACTTGTCTGTTTATCTTCAAAGTAAACTTCATACAAGCTTATCTCGCTTGGAACGAACATAACTAGCCAAAGTATGTGCAATTCAGACTGGAAAGCGCACGTTTTGTCTATATAGAAAAGTATGCTTTTTACCGTGTAGAACCACTTAAAACTAAGCTTATTCGCTAAGTAACATCAATTCACTTTGCAAAACACCAGCTGTGCGTTTATCTTCAAACTCATCTTCCTATAAGCTTTTCCCACTTGGAACTAATATAACTCGCCAAAGAATGTGCGAATCAGACTGGTAAACGCAAGTTTTGTCTATGAAGAAACGGATGCTTTTTACTGTCTAGAACCATTTATAACTAAGCTTATTTCCCCAAGTAACAGCAGTTCACTTTGCGGAACACTAGCTGTGTGTTTATCTTCAAAGTCAACTTCCTACAAGCTTTTCTCGTTTAGAAACAACAGAATTCGCCAAAGAATGTGCGATTCAGACTGGGAAACACATATTTTGTCTATACAGAAATGTATGCTTTTTACCATCTAGAACGAGTTAAAACTAAGCTTCTTTGCCAAGTAACAGCAATTCACTTTGTGAAACACTAGCTGTGTGTTTTTCTTCAAACTCATCTTCCTACAAGCTTTTCTCACTTGGAACAAACTACATTCGCCAAAGAATGTGAGATTCAGACTGGGAAACGCACGTTTCATCTATATAGAAAAGTATGCTTTTACCGTCTAGAACCAACTAAAACTAAGCTTATTTCCCCAAATAACAGCAATTCACTTTGTGAAACACTAGCGGTGTGATTATCTTCAAACTCATCTTCCTACAAGCTTTTCCCATTTCGAACGAACGGAATTCACCAAAGCATGTGAGATTCAGACTGGGAAACGCACGTTTTGACTATATAGAAAAGTATGCTCTTCACAATGCAGAACCTCTTAAAAGTAAGCTTATACGCTCAGTAACATCAATTCACTTTGCGAAACACTAGCTGTGTGGTTATCTTCAAACTCAACTTCCTACCAGCTTTTCCCGCTAGGAACGAACAGAATTTGTCAAAGAGTGTGCGATTCAGACTGGGAAACACACATTTGGTCTATATAGAAAAGCTTTCTTTTTACGGTGTAGAACTACTTAAAACTAAGCTTATTCGCCAAATAACAGCAATTCACTTTGCGAAACAATAGCTGTATGTTTATCTTCAAAGTAAACTTCATACAAGCTTTTCCCACGATGAACGTACATAACTCGAGAAAGAATGCGATTCACACTGGGAAATGCAGTGTTCTATGTAGAAAAGGATGCTTTTACTGTCTAAAACCACTTAATACTAAACTTATTCGCCAAGTAACAGCAATTCACTCTTTGAAACACTAGATGTGCGTTTAACTTCAAAGTCAACTTTCTACAAGCTTTTCTCGCTTGGAAGGAACAGAATTCGCCAACGAATGTGCAATACAGACTGGGAAACGCACATCGTTTCTATATAGAAAAGTATGCCTTTTACGGTGTAGAACCACTTAAAACTAACCTTATTCATCAAGTAACAGCAATACACTTTGCGAAACACCAGTTGTGTGTTTATCTTCAAACTCAACTTCCTACAAGTTTTTTCCGTTTTGAACGAATATGACTCGCCAAAGAATGTGCTATTCAGACTGGGAAACGCACGTTTTGACTATATAGAAAAGTATGCTCTTTACCATGCAGAACCTCTTAAAAGTAAGCTTATACGCCTAGTAACATCAATTCACTTTGCGAAACACTAGCTGTGTGGTTATCTTCAACCTCAACTTCCTACAAGCTTTTCCCGCTAAGAACGAACAGAATTTGCCAAAGAATGTTCGATTCAGACTGGGAAACACACATTTGGTCTATATAGAAAAGTTTGCTTTTTACGGTGTAGAACTACTTAAAACTAAGCTTATTCACCATATAGCAGCAATTCACGTTGGGAAACACTAGTTGTGTGTTGATCGTCAAAGTCAACTTTCTACAAGCTTTTCTCGCTTGGAAGGAATAGAGTTCGCCAAAGAAAGTGCAATTCAGACTGGGAAACGCACATCTTGCCTATCTAGAAAAGTATGCAATTTACCGTGTAGTTTACGGTAAGTCTATTTACGGTATTTACAGTAAGTCTAGAACCACTTATAAGTAAGCCAAGTAACAGCAATTCACTTTGAGAGACACTAGCTGTGTGTATATCTTCAAAGACAACTTCTTACAAGCAATTCCCACTTCGAACTTACTGAATTTGCCATAGAATGTGAGATTCAGACTCGGAAACGCACGTTTTGTCTATATATAAAAGTATGCAATTTACCGTATAGAACCACTTAAAACTAAGCTTACTCGCTAAGTAACATCAATTCACTTTGCGAAGCATTAGCTGTGTGTTTATCTTCAACCTCAACTTCCTACAAGCTTTTCTCGTGTGGAACGAACATAACTCGTGAGAGAATGTGCGATTCATACTGGGAAACGGAAGTTTTGTCTATGTAGAATCGGATGCTTTTTACTGTCTAGAACCACTTAAAACTAAGCTTATTCGCCAAGAAACAGCAATTCACTTTGTGAAACACTAGCTATGTGTTTATCTTCAAAGACAACTTCCTACAAGCTTTTCTCGCTTGGAAGGAACCGATTTCGCCAAAGAATGTGCAATTCAGACTGGGAAACGCACATCTTGTCTATATAGAAAAGTATGCGTTTTACCGTGTAGAATCACATAAAACTATCCTTATTCGCCAAGTAACAGCAGTTCACTTTGCGAAACACTACTTGTGTGTTTATCTTCAAAGTAAACTTCATACAAGCTTATCTCGCTTGGAACGAACATAACTAGCCAAAGTATGTGCAATTCAGACTGGAAAGCGCACGTTTTGTCTATATAGAAAAGTATGCTTTTTACCGTGTAGAACCACTTAAAACTAAGCTTATTCGCTAAGTAACATCAATTCACTTTGCAAAACACCAGCTGTGCGTTTATCTTCAAACTCATCTTCCTATAAGCTTTTCCCACTTGGAACTAATATAACTCGCCAAAGAATATGCGAATCAGACTGGTAAACGCAAGTTTTGTCTATGAAGAAACGGATGCTTTTTACTGTCTAGAACCATTTATAACTAAGCTTATTTCCCCAAGTAACAGCAGTTCACTTTGCGGAACACTAGCTGTGTGTTTATCTTCAAAGTCAAGTTCCTACAAGCTTTTCTCGTTTAGAAACAACAGAATTCGCCAAAGAATGTGCGATTCAGACTGGGAAACACATATTTTGTCTATACAGAAATGTATGCTTTTTACCATCTAGAACGAGTTAAAACTAAGCTTCTTTGCCAAGTAACAGCAATTCACTTTGTGAACCACTAGCTGTGTGTTTTTCTTCAAACTCATCTTCCTACAAGCTTTTCTCACTTGGAACAAACTACATTCGCCAAAGAATGTGAGATTCAGACTGGGAAACGCACGTTTCATCTATATAGAAAAGTATGCTTTTACCGTCTAGAACCAACTAAAACTAAGCTTATTTCCCCAAATAACAGCAATTCACTTTGTGAAACACTAGCGGTGTGATTATCTTCAAACTCATCTTCCTACAAGCTTTTCCCATTTCGAACGAACGGAATTCACCAAAGCATGTGAGATTCAGACTGGGAAACGCACGTTTTGACTAAATAGAAAAGTATGCTCTTCACAATGCAGAACCTCTTAAAAGTAAGCTTATACGCTCAGTAACATCAATTCACTTTGCGAAACACTAGCTGTGTGGTTATCTTCAAACTCAACTTCCTACAAGCTTTTCCCGCTAGGAACGAACAGAATTTGTCAAAGAATGTGCGATTCAGACTGGGAAACACACATTTGGTTTATATAGAAAAGCTTTCTTTTTACGGTGTAGAACTACTTAAAACTAAGCTTATTCGCCAAATAACAGCAATTCACTTTGCGAAACAATAGCTGTATGTTTATCTTCAAAGTAAACTTCATACAAGCTTTTCCCACGATGAACGTACATAACTCGAGAAAGAATGCGATTCACACTGGGAAATGCAGTGTTCTATGTAGAAAAGGATGCTTTTACTGTCTAAAACCACTTAATACTAAACTTATTCGCCAAGTAACAGCAATTCACTCTTTGAAACACTAGATGTGCGTTTAACTTCAAAGTCAACTTTCTACAAGCTTTTCTCGCTTGGAAGGAACAGAATTCGCCAATGAATGTGCAATACATACTGGGAAACGCACATCCTTTCTATATAGAAAAGTATGCCTTTTACGGTGTAGAACCACTTAAAACTAACCTTATTCATCAAGTAACAGCAATACACTTTGCGAAACACCAGTTGTGTGTTTATCTTCAAACTCATCTTCCTACAAGTTTTTTCCGTTTTGAACGAATATGACTCGCCAAAGAATGTGCTATTCAGACTGGGAAACGCACGTTTTGACTATATAGAAAAGTATGCTCTTTACCATGAAGAACCTCTTAAAAGTAAGCTTATACGCTTAGTAACATCAATTCACTTTGCGAAACACTAGCTGTGTGGTTATCTTCAACCTCAACTTCCTGCAAGCTTTTCCCGCTAGGAACGAACAGAATTTGCCAAAGAATGTGCGATTCAGACTGGGAAACACACATTCGGTCTATATAGAAAAGCTTTCTTTTTACGGTGTAGAACTACTTAAAACTAAGCTTATTCGCCAAATAACAGCAATTCACTTTGCGAAACAATAGCTGTATGTTTATCTTCAAAGTAAACTTCATACAAGCTTTTCCCACGATGAACGTACATAACTCGAGAAAGAATGTGCGATTCACACTGGGAAATGCAGTGTTCTATGTAGAAAAGGATGCTTTTACTGTCTAAAACCATTTAATACTAAACTTATTCGCCAAGTAACAGCAATTCACTCTTTGAAACACTAGATGTGCGTTTAACTTCAAAGTCAACTTTCTACAAGCTTTTCTCGCTTGGAAGGAACAGAATTCGCCAACGAATGTGCAATACAGACTGGGAAACGCACATCGTTTCTATATAGAAAAGTATGCCTTTTACGGTGTAGAACCACTTAAAACTAACCTTATTCATCAAGTAACAGCAATACACTTTGCGAAACACCAGTTGTGTGTTTATCTTCAAACTCAACTTCCTACAAGTTTTTTCCGTTTTGAACGAATATGACTCGCCAAAGAATGTGCTATTCAGACTGGGAAACGCACGTTTTGACTATATAGAAAAGTATGCTCTTTACCATGCAGAACCTCTTAAAAGTAAGCTTATACGCCTAGTAACATCAATTCACTTTGCGAAACACTAGCTGTGTGGTTATCTTCAACCTCAACTTCCTACAAGCTTTTCCCGCTAAGAACGAACAGAATTTGCCAAAGAATGTTCGATTCAGACTGGGAAACACACATTTGGTCTATATAGAAAAGTTTGCTTTTTACGGTGTAGAACTACTTAAAACTAAGCTTATTCGCCATATAGCAGCAATTCACGTTGGGAAACACTAGTTGTGTGTTGATCGTCAAAGTCAACTTTCTACAAGCTTTTCTCGCTTGGAAGGAATAGAGTTCGCCAAAGAAAGTGCAATTCAGACTGGGAAACGCACATCTTGCCTATCTAGAAAAGTATGCAATTTACCGTGTAGTTTACGGTAAGTCTATTTACGGTATTTACAGTAAGTCTAGAACCACTTATAAGTAAGCCAAGTAACAGCAATTCACTTTGAGAGACACTAGCTGTGTGTATATCTTCAAAGACAACTTCTTACAAGCAATTCCCACTTCGAACTTACTGAATTTGCCATAGAATGTGAGATTCAGACTCGGAAACGCACGTTTTGTCTATATATAAAAGTATGCAATTTACCGTATAGAACCACTTAAAACTAAGCTTACTCGCTAAGTAACATCAATTCACTTTGCGAAGCATTAGCTGTGTGTTTATCTTCAACCTCAACTTCCTACAAGCTTTTCTCGTGTGGAACGAACATAACTCGTGAGAGAATGTGCGATTCATACTGGGAAACGGAAGTTTTGTCTATGTAGAATCGGATGCTTTTTACTGTCTAGAACCACTTAAAACTAAGCTTATTCGCCAAGAAACAGCAATTCACTTTGTGAAACACTAGCTATGTGTTTATCTTCAAAGACAACTTCCTACAAGCTTTTCTCGCTTGGAAGGAACCGATTTCGCCAAAGAATGTGCAATTCAGACTGGGAAACGCACATCTTGTCTATATAGAAAAGTATGCGTTTTACCGTGTAGAATCACATAAAACTAACCTTATTCGCCAAGTAACAGCAGTTCACTTTGCGAAACACTACTTGTCTGTTTATCTTCAAAGTAAACTTCATACAAGCTTATCTCGCTTGGAACGAACATAACTAGCCAAAGTATGTGCAATTCAGACTGGAAAGCGCACGTTTTGTCTATATAGAAAAGTATGCTTTTTACCGTGTAGAACCACTTAAAACTAAGCTTATTCGCTAAGTAACATCAATTCACTTTGCAAAACACCAGCTGTGCGTTTATCTTCAAACTCATCTTCCTATAAGCTTTTCCCACTTGGAACTAATATAACTCGCCAAAGAATGTGCGAATCAGACTGGTAAACGCAAGTTTTGTCTATGAAGAAACGGATGCTTTTTACTGTCTAGAACCATTTATAACTAAGCTTATTTCCCCAAGTAACAGCAGTTCACTTTGCGGAACACTAGCTGTGTGTTTATCTTCAAAGTCAACTTCCTACAAGCTTTTCTCGTTTAGAAACAACAGAATTCGCCAAAGAATGTGCGATTCAGACTGGGAAACACATATTTTGTCTATACAGAAATGTATGCTTTTTACCATCTAGAACGAGTTAAAACTAAGCTTCTTTGCCAAGTAACAGCAATTCACTTTGTGAAACACTAGCTGTGTGTTTTTCTTCAAACTCATCTTCCTACAAGCTTTTCTCACTTGGAACAAACTACATTCGCCAAAGAATGTGAGATTCAGACTGGGAAACGCACGTTTCATCTATATAGAAAAGTATGCTTTTACCGTCTAGAACCAACTAAAACTAAGCTTATTTCCCCAAATAACAGCAATTCACTTTGTGAAACACTAGCGGTGTGATTATCTTCAAACTCATCTTCCTACAAGCTTTTCCCATTTCGAACGAACGGAATTCACCAAAGCATGTGAGATTCAGACTGGGAAACGCACGTTTTGACTATATAGAAAAGTATGCTCTTCACAATGCAGAACCTCTTAAAAGTAAGCTTATACGCTCAGTAACATCAATTCACTTTGCGAAACACTAGCTGTGTGGTTATCTTCAAACTCAACTTCCTACCAGCTTTTCCCGCTAGGAACGAACAGAATTTGTCAAAGAGTGTGCGATTCAGACTGGGAAACACACATTTGGTCTATATAGAAAAGCTTTCTTTTTACGGTGTAGAACTACTTAAAACTAAGCTTATTCGCCAAATAACAGCAATTCACTTTGCGAAACAATAGCTGTATGTTTATCTTCAAAGTAAACTTCATACAAGCTTTTCCCACGATGAACGTACATAACTCGAGAAAGAATGCGATTCACACTGGGAAATGCAGTGTTCTATGTAGAAAAGGATGCTTTTACTGTCTAAAACCACTTAATACTAAACTTATTCGCCAAGTAACAGCAATTCACTCTTTGAAACACTAGATGTGCGTTTAACTTCAAAGTCAACTTTCTACAAGCTTTTCTCGCTTGGAAGGAACAGAATTCGCCAACGAATGTGCAATACAGACTGGGAAACGCACATCGTTTCTATATAGAAAAGTATGCCTTTTACGGTGTAGAACCACTTAAAACTAACCTTATTCATCAAGTAACAGCAATACACTTTGCGAAACACCAGTTGTGTGTTTATCTTCAAACTCAACTTCCTACAAGTTTTTTCCGTTTTGAACGAATATGACTCGCCAAAGAATGTGCTATTCAGACTGGGAAACGCACGTTTTGACTATATAGAAAAGTATGCTCTTTACCATGCAGAACCTCTTAAAAGTAAGCTTATACGCCTAGTAACATCAATTCACTTTGCGAAACACTAGCTGTGTGGTTATCTTCAACCTCAACTTCCTACAAGCTTTTCCCGCTAAGAACGAACAGAATTTGCCAAAGAATGTTCGATTCAGACTGGGAAACACACATTTGGTCTATATAGAAAAGTTTGCTTTTTACGGTGTAGAACTACTTAAAACTAAGCTTATTCACCATATAGCAGCAATTCACGTTGGGAAACACTAGTTGTGTGTTGATCGTCAAAGTCAACTTTCTACAAGCTTTTCTCGCTTGGAAGGAATAGAGTTCGCCAAAGAAAGTGCAATTCAGACTGGGAAACGCACATCTTGCCTATCTAGAAAAGTATGCAATTTACCGTGTAGTTTACGGTAAGTCTATTTACGGTATTTACAGTAAGTCTAGAACCACTTATAAGTAAGCCAAGTAACAGCAATTCACTTTGAGAGACACTAGCTGTGTGTATATCTTCAAAGACAACTTCTTACAAGCAATTCCCACTTCGAACTTACTGAATTTGCCATAGAATGTGAGATTCAGACTCGGAAACGCACGTTTTGTCTATATATAAAAGTATGCAATTTACCGTATAGAACCACTTAAAACTAAGCTTACTCGCTAAGTAACATCAATTCACTTTGCGAAGCATTAGCTGTGTGTTTATCTTCAACCTCAACTTCCTACAAGCTTTTCTCGTGTGGAACGAACATAACTCGTGAGAGAATGTGCGATTCATACTGGGAAACGGAAGTTTTGTCTATGTAGAATCGGATGCTTTTTACTGTCTAGAACCACTTAAAACTAAGCTTATTCGCCAAGAAACAGCAATTCACTTTGTGAAACACTAGCTATGTGTTTATCTTCAAAGACAACTTCCTACAAGCTTTTCTCGCTTGGAAGGAACCGATTTCGCCAAAGAATGTGCAATTCAGACTGGGAAACGCACATCTTGTCTATATAGAAAAGTATGCGTTTTACCGTGTAGAATCACATAAAACTAACCTTATTCGCCAAGTAACAGCAGTTCACTTTGCGAAACACTACTTGTCTGTTTATCTTCAAAGTAAACTTCATACAAGCTTATCTCGCTTGGAACGAACATAACTAGCCAAAGTATGTGCAATTCAGACTGGAAAGCGCACGTTTTGTCTATATAGAAAAGTATGCTTTTTACCGTGTAGAACCACTTAAAACTAAGCTTATTCGCTAAGTAACATCAATTCACTTTGCAAAACACCAGCTGTGCGTTTATCTTCAAACTCATCTTCCTATAAGCTTTTCCCACTTGGAACTAATATAACTCGCCAAAGAATGTGCGAATCAGACTGGTAAACGCAAGTTTTGTCTATGAAGAAACGGATGCTTTTTACTGTCTAGAACCATTTATAACTAAGCTTATTTCCCCAAGTAACAGCAGTTCACTTTGCGGAACACTAGCTGTGTGTTTATCTTCAAAGTCAAGTTCCTACAAGCTTTTCTCGTTTAGAAACAACAGAATTCGCCAAAGAATGTGCGATTCAGACTGGGAAACACATATTTTGTCTATACAGAAATGTATGCTTTTTACCATCTAGAACGAGTTAAAACTAAGCTTCTTTGCCAAGTAACAGCAATTCACTTTGTGAACCACTAGCTGTGTGTTTTTCTTCAAACTCATCTTCCTACAAGCTTTTCTCACTTGGAACAAACTACATTCGCCAAAGAATGTGAGATTCAGACTGGGAAACGCACGTTTCATCTATATAGAAAAGTATGCTTTTACCGTCTAGAACCAACTAAAACTAAGCTTATTTCCCCAAATAACAGCAATTCACTTTGTGAAACACTAGCGGTGTGATTATCTTCAAACTCATCTTCCTACAAGCTTTTCCCATTTCGAACGAACGGAATTCACCAAAGCATGTGAGATTCAGACTGGGAAACGCACGTTTTGACTATATAGAAAAGTATGCTCTTCACAATGCAGAACCTCTTAAAAGTAAGCTTATACGCTCAGTAACATCAATTCACTTTGCGAAACACTAGCTGTGTGGTTATCTTCAAACTCAACTTCCTACCAGCTTTTCCCGCTAGGAACGAACAGAATTTGTCAAAGAGTGTGCGATTCAGACTGGGAAACACACATTTGGTCTATATAGAAAAGCTTTCTTTTTACGGTGTAGAACTACTTAAAACTAAGCTTATTCGCCAAATAACAGCAATTCACTTTGCGAAACAATAGCTGTATGTTTATCTTCAAAGTAAACTTCATACAAGCTTTTCCCACGATGAACGTACATAACTCGAGAAAGAATGCGATTCACACTGGGAAATGCAGTGTTCTATGTAGAAAAGGATGCTTTTACTGTCTAAAACCACTTAATACTAAACTTATTCGCCAAGTAACAGCAATTCACTCTTTGAAACACTAGATGTGCGTTTAACTTCAAAGTCAACTTTCTACAAGCTTTTCTCGCTTGGAAGGAACAGAATTCGCCAACGAATGTGCAATACAGACTGGGAAACGCACATCGTTTCTATATAGAAAAGTATGCCTTTTACGGTGTAGAACCACTTAAAACTAACCTTATTCATCAAGTAACAGCAATACACTTTGCGAAACACCAGTTGTGTGTTTATCTTCAAACTCAACTTCCTACAAGTTTTTTCCGTTTTGAACGAATATGACTCGCCAAAGAATGTGCTATTCAGACTGGGAAACGCACGTTTTGACTATATAGAAAAGTATGCTCTTTACCATGCAGAACCTCTTAAAAGTAAGCTTATACGCCTAGTAACATCAATTCACTTTGCGAAACACTAGCTGTGTGGTTATCTTCAACCTCAACTTCCTACAAGCTTTTCCCGCTAAGAACGAACAGAATTTGCCAAAGAATGTTCGATTCAGACTGGGAAACACACATTTGGTCTATATAGAAAAGTTTGCTTTTTACGGTGTAGAACTACTTAAAACTAAGCTTATTCACCATATAGCAGCAATTCACGTTGGGAAACACTAGTTGTGTGTTGATCGTCAAAGTCAACTTTCTACAAGCTTTTCTCGCTTGGAAGGAATAGAGTTCGCCAAAGAAAGTGCAATTCAGACTGGGAAACGCACATCTTGCCTATCTAGAAAAGTATGCAATTTACCGTGTAGTTTACGGTAAGTCTATTTACGGTATTTACAGTAAGTCTAGAACCACTTATAAGTAAGCCAAGTAACAGCAATTCACTTTGAGAGACACTAGCTGTGTGTATATCTTCAAAGACAACTTCTTACAAGCAATTCCCACTTCGAACTTACTGAATTTGCCATAGAATGTGAGATTCAGACTCGGAAACGCACGTTTTGTCTATATATAAAAGTATGCAATTTACCGTATAGAACCACTTAAAACTAAGCTTACTCGCTAAGTAACATCAATTCACTTTGCGAAGCATTAGCTGTGTGTTTATCTTCAACCTCAACTTCCTACAAGCTTTTCTCGTGTGGAACGAACATAACTCGTGAGAGAATGTGCGATTCATACTGGGAAACGGAAGTTTTGTCTATGTAGAATCGGATGCTTTTTACTGTCTAGAACCACTTAAAACTAAGCTTATTCGCCAAGAAACAGCAATTCACTTTGTGAAACACTAGCTATGTGTTTATCTTCAAAGACAACTTCCTACAAGCTTTTCTCGCTTGGAAGGAACCGATTTCGCCAAAGAATGTGCAATTCAGACTGGGAAACGCACATCTTGTCTATATAGAAAAGTATGCGTTTTACCGTGTAGAATCACATAAAACTATCCTTATTCGCCAAGTAACAGCAGTTCACTTTGCGAAACACTACTTGTGTGTTTATCTTCAAAGTAAACTTCATACAAGCTTATCTCGCTTGGAACGAACATAACTAGCCAAAGTATGTGCAATTCAGACTGGAAAGCGCACGTTTTGTCTATATAGAAAAGTATGCTTTTTACCGTGTAGAACCACTTAAAACTAAGCTTATTCGCTAAGTAACATCAATTCACTTTGCAAAACACCAGCTGTGCGTTTATCTTCAAACTCATCTTCCTATAAGCTTTTCCCACTTGGAACTAATATAACTCGCCAAAGAATATGCGAATCAGACTGGTAAACGCAAGTTTTGTCTATGAAGAAACGGATGCTTTTTACTGTCTAGAACCATTTATAACTAAGCTTATTTCCCCAAGTAACAGCAGTTCACTTTGCGGAACACTAGCTGTGTGTTTATCTTCAAAGTCAAGTTCCTACAAGCTTTTCTCGTTTAGAAACAACAGAATTCGCCAAAGAATGTGCGATTCAGACTGGGAAACACATATTTTGTCTATACAGAAATGTATGCTTTTTACCATCTAGAACGAGTTAAAACTAAGCTTCTTTGCCAAGTAACAGCAATTCACTTTGTGAACCACTAGCTGTGTGTTTTTCTTCAAACTCATCTTCCTACAAGCTTTTCTCACTTGGAACAAACTACATTCGCCAAAGAATGTGAGATTCAGACTGGGAAACGCACGTTTCATCTATATAGAAAAGTATGCTTTTACCGTCTAGAACCAACTAAAACTAAGCTTATTTCCCCAAATAACAGCAATTCACTTTGTGAAACACTAGCGGTGTGATTATCTTCAAACTCATCTTCCTACAAGCTTTTCCCATTTCGAACGAACGGAATTCACCAAAGCATGTGAGATTCAGACTGGGAAACGCACGTTTTGACTAAATAGAAAAGTATGCTCTTCACAATGCAGAACCTCTTAAAAGTAAGCTTATACGCTCAGTAACATCAATTCACTTTGCGAAACACTAGCTGTGTGGTTATCTTCAAACTCAACTTCCTACAAGCTTTTCCCGCTAGGAACGAACAGAATTTGTCAAAGAATGTGCGATTCAGACTGGGAAACACACATTTGGTTTATATAGAAAAGCTTTCTTTTTACGGTGTAGAACTACTTAAAACTAAGCTTATTCGCCAAATAACAGCAATTCACTTTGCGAAACAATAGCTGTATGTTTATCTTCAAAGTAAACTTCATACAAGCTTTTCCCACGATGAACGTACATAACTCGAGAAAGAATGCGATTCACACTGGGAAATGCAGTGTTCTATGTAGAAAAGGATGCTTTTACTGTCTAAAACCACTTAATACTAAACTTATTCGCCAAGTAACAGCAATTCACTCTTTGAAACACTAGATGTGCGTTTAACTTCAAAGTCAACTTTCTACAAGCTTTTCTCGCTTGGAAGGAACAGAATTCGCCAATGAATGTGCAATACATACTGGGAAACGCACATCCTTTCTATATAGAAAAGTATGCCTTTTACGGTGTAGAACCACTTAAAACTAACCTTATTCATCAAGTAACAGCAATACACTTTGCGAAACACCAGTTGTGTGTTTATCTTCAAACTCATCTTCCTACAAGTTTTTTCCGTTTTGAACGAATATGACTCGCCAAAGAATGTGCTATTCAGACTGGGAAACGCACGTTTTGACTATATAGAAAAGTATGCTCTTTACCATGAAGAACCTCTTAAAAGTAAGCTTATACGCTTAGTAACATCAATTCACTTTGCGAAACACTAGCTGTGTGGTTATCTTCAACCTCAACTTCCTGCAAGCTTTTCCCGCTAGGAACGAACAGAATTTGCCAAAGAATGTGCGATTCAGACTGGGAAACACACATTCGGTCTATATAGAAAAGCTTTCTTTTTACGGTGTAGAACTACTTAAAACTAAGCTTATTCGCCAAATAACAGCAATTCACTTTGCGAAACAATAGCTGTATGTTTATCTTCAAAGTAAACTTCATACAAGCTTTTCCCACGATGAACGTACATAACTCGAGAAAGAATGTGCGATTCACACTGGGAAATGCAGTGTTCTATGTAGAAAAGGATGCTTTTACTGTCTAAAACCATTTAATACTAAACTTATTCGCCAAGTAACAGCAATTCACTCTTTGAAACACTAGATGTGCGTTTAACTTCAAAGTCAACTTTCTACAAGCTTTTCTCGCTTGGAAGGAACAGAATTCGCCAACGAATGTGCAATACAGACTGGGAAACGCACATCGTTTCTATATAGAAAAGTATGCCTTTTACGGTGTAGAACCACTTAAAACTAACCTTATTCATCAAGTAACAGCAATACACTTTGCGAAACACCAGTTGTGTGTTTATCTTCAAACTCAACTTCCTACAAGTTTTTTCCGTTTTGAACGAATATGACTCGCCAAAGAATGTGCTATTCAGACTGGGAAACGCACGTTTTGACTATATAGAAAAGTATGCTCTTTACCATGCAGAACCTCTTAAAAGTAAGCTTATACGCCTAGTAACATCAATTCACTTTGCGAAACACTAGCTGTGTGGTTATCTTCAACCTCAACTTCCTACAAGCTTTTCCCGCTAAGAACGAACAGAATTTGCCAAAGAATGTTCGATTCAGACTGGGAAACACACATTTGGTCTATATAGAAAAGTTTGCTTTTTACGGTGTAGAACTACTTAAAACTAAGCTTATTCGCCATATAGCAGCAATTCACGTTGGGAAACACTAGTTGTGTGTTGATCGTCAAAGTCAACTTTCTACAAGCTTTTCTCGCTTGGAAGGAATAGAGTTCGCCAAAGAAAGTGCAATTCAGACTGGGAAACGCACATCTTGCCTATCTAGAAAAGTATGCAATTTACCGTGTAGTTTACGGTAAGTCTATTTACGGTATTTACAGTAAGTCTAGAACCACTTATAAGTAAGCCAAGTAACAGCAATTCACTTTGAGAGACACTAGCTGTGTGTATATCTTCAAAGACAACTTCTTACAAGCAATTCCCACTTCGAACTTACTGAATTTGCCATAGAATGTGAGATTCAGACTCGGAAACGCACGTTTTGTCTATATATAAAAGTATGCAATTTACCGTATAGAACCACTTAAAACTAAGCTTACTCGCTAAGTAACATCAATTCACTTTGCGAAGCATTAGCTGTGTGTTTATCTTCAACCTCAACTTCCTACAAGCTTTTCTCGTGTGGAACGAACATAACTCGTGAGAGAATGTGCGATTCATACTGGGAAACGGAAGTTTTGTCTATGTAGAATCGGATGCTTTTTACTGTCTAGAACCACTTAAAACTAAGCTTATTCGCCAAGAAACAGCAATTCACTTTGTGAAACACTAGCTATGTGTTTATCTTCAAAGACAACTTCCTACAAGCTTTTCTCGCTTGGAAGGAACCGATTTCGCCAAAGAATGTGCAATTCAGACTGGGAAACGCACATCTTGTCTATATAGAAAAGTATGCGTTTTACCGTGTAGAATCACATAAAACTAACCTTATTCGCCAAGTAACAGCAGTTCACTTTGCGAAACACTACTTGTCTGTTTATCTTCAAAGTAAACTTCATACAAGCTTATCTCGCTTGGAACGAACATAACTAGCCAAAGTATGTGCAATTCAGACTGGAAAGCGCACGTTTTGTCTATATAGAAAAGTATGCTTTTTACCGTGTAGAACCACTTAAAACTAAGCTTATTCGCTAAGTAACATCAATTCACTTTGCAAAACACCAGCTGTGCGTTTATCTTCAAACTCATCTTCCTATAAGCTTTTCCCACTTGGAACTAATATAACTCGCCAAAGAATGTGCGAATCAGACTGGTAAACGCAAGTTTTGTCTATGAAGAAACGGATGCTTTTTACTGTCTAGAACCATTTATAACTAAGCTTATTTCCCCAAGTAACAGCAGTTCACTTTGCGGAACACTAGCTGTGTGTTTATCTTCAAAGTCAACTTCCTACAAGCTTTTCTCGTTTAGAAACAACAGAATTCGCCAAAGAATGTGCGATTCAGACTGGGAAACACATATTTTGTCTATACAGAAATGTATGCTTTTTACCATCTAGAACGAGTTAAAACTAAGCTTCTTTGCCAAGTAACAGCAATTCACTTTGTGAAACACTAGCTGTGTGTTTTTCTTCAAACTCATCTTCCTACAAGCTTTTCTCACTTGGAACAAACTACATTCGCCAAAGAATGTGAGATTCAGACTGGGAAACGCACGTTTCATCTATATAGAAAAGTATGCTTTTACCGTCTAGAACCAACTAAAACTAAGCTTATTTCCCCAAATAACAGCAATTCACTTTGTGAAACACTAGCGGTGTGATTATCTTCAAACTCATCTTCCTACAAGCTTTTCCCATTTCGAACGAACGGAATTCACCAAAGCATGTGAGATTCAGACTGGGAAACGCACGTTTTGACTATATAGAAAAGTATGCTCTTCACAATGCAGAACCTCTTAAAAGTAAGCTTATACGCTCAGTAACATCAATTCACTTTGCGAAACACTAGCTGTGTGGTTATCTTCAAACTCAACTTCCTACCAGCTTTTCCCGCTAGGAACGAACAGAATTTGTCAAAGAGTGTGCGATTCAGACTGGGAAACACACATTTGGTCTATATAGAAAAGCTTTCTTTTTACGGTGTAGAACTACTTAAAACTAAGCTTATTCGCCAAATAACAGCAATTCACTTTGCGAAACAATAGCTGTATGTTTATCTTCAAAGTAAACTTCATACAAGCTTTTCCCACGATGAACGTACATAACTCGAGAAAGAATGCGATTCACACTGGGAAATGCAGTGTTCTATGTAGAAAAGGATGCTTTTACTGTCTAAAACCACTTAATACTAAACTTATTCGCCAAGTAACAGCAATTCACTCTTTGAAACACTAGATGTGCGTTTAACTTCAAAGTCAACTTTCTACAAGCTTTTCTCGCTTGGAAGGAACAGAATTCGCCAACGAATGTGCAATACAGACTGGGAAACGCACATCGTTTCTATATAGAAAAGTATGCCTTTTACGGTGTAGAACCACTTAAAACTAACCTTATTCATCAAGTAACAGCAATACACTTTGCGAAACACCAGTTGTGTGTTTATCTTCAAACTCAACTTCCTACAAGTTTTTTCCGTTTTGAACGAATATGACTCGCCAAAGAATGTGCTATTCAGACTGGGAAACGCACGTTTTGACTATATAGAAAAGTATGCTCTTTACCATGCAGAACCTCTTAAAAGTAAGCTTATACGCCTAGTAACATCAATTCACTTTGCGAAACACTAGCTGTGTGGTTATCTTCAACCTCAACTTCCTACAAGCTTTTCCCGCTAAGAACGAACAGAATTTGCCAAAGAATGTTCGATTCAGACTGGGAAACACACATTTGGTCTATATAGAAAAGTTTGCTTTTTACGGTGTAGAACTACTTAAAACTAAGCTTATTCACCATATAGCAGCAATTCACGTTGGGAAACACTAGTTGTGTGTTGATCGTCAAAGTCAACTTTCTACAAGCTTTTCTCGCTTGGAAGGAATAGAGTTCGCCAAAGAAAGTGCAATTCAGACTGGGAAACGCACATCTTGCCTATCTAGAAAAGTATGCAATTTACCGTGTAGTTTACGGTAAGTCTATTTACGGTATTTACAGTAAGTCTAGAACCACTTATAAGTAAGCCAAGTAACAGCAATTCACTTTGAGAGACACTAGCTGTGTGTATATCTTCAAAGACAACTTCTTACAAGCAATTCCCACTTCGAACTTACTGAATTTGCCATAGAATGTGAGATTCAGACTCGGAAACGCACGTTTTGTCTATATATAAAAGTATGCAATTTACCGTATAGAACCACTTAAAACTAAGCTTACTCGCTAAGTAACATCAATTCACTTTGCGAAGCATTAGCTGTGTGTTTATCTTCAACCTCAACTTCCTACAAGCTTTTCTCGTGTGGAACGAACATAACTCGTGAGAGAATGTGCGATTCATACTGGGAAACGGAAGTTTTGTCTATGTAGAATCGGATGCTTTTTACTGTCTAGAACCACTTAAAACTAAGCTTATTCGCCAAGAAACAGCAATTCACTTTGTGAAACACTAGCTATGTGTTTATCTTCAAAGACAACTTCCTACAAGCTTTTCTCGCTTGGAAGGAACCGATTTCGCCAAAGAATGTGCAATTCAGACTGGGAAACGCACATCTTGTCTATATAGAAAAGTATGCGTTTTACCGTGTAGAATCACATAAAACTATCCTTATTCGCCAAGTAACAGCAGTTCACTTTGCGAAACACTACTTGTGTGTTTATCTTCAAAGTAAACTTCATACAAGCTTATCTCGCTTGGAACGAACATAACTAGCCAAAGTATGTGCAATTCAGACTGGAAAGCGCACGTTTTGTCTATATAGAAAAGTATGCTTTTTACCGTGTAGAACCACTTAAAACTAAGCTTATTCGCTAAGTAACATCAATTCACTTTGCAAAACACCAGCTGTGCGTTTATCTTCAAACTCATCTTCCTATAAGCTTTTCCCACTTGGAACTAATATAACTCGCCAAAGAATATGCGAATCAGACTGGTAAACGCAAGTTTTGTCTATGAAGAAACGGATGCTTTTTACTGTCTAGAACCATTTATAACTAAGCTTATTTCCCCAAGTAACAGCAGTTCACTTTGCGGAACACTAGCTGTGTGTTTATCTTCAAAGTCAACTTCCTACAAGCTTTTCTCGTTTAGAAACAACAGAATTCGCCAAAGAATGTGCGATTCAGACTGGGAAACACATATTTTGTCTATACAGAAATGTATGCTTTTTACCATCTAGAACGAGTTAAAACTAAGCTTCTTTGCCAAGTAACAGCAATTCACTTTGTGAACCACTAGCTGTGTGTTTTTCTTCAAACTCATCTTCCTACAAGCTTTTCTCACTTGGAACAAACTACATTCGCCAAAGAATGTGAGATTCAGACTGGGAAACGCACGTTTCATCTATATAGAAAAGTATGCTTTTACCGTCTAGAACCAACTAAAACTAAGCTTATTTCCCCAAATAACAGCAATTCACTTTGTGAAACACTAGCGGTGTGATTATCTTCAAACTCATCTTCCTACAAGCTTTTCCCATTTCGAACGAACGGAATTCACCAAAGCATGTGAGATTCAGACTGGGAAACGCACGTTTTGACTAAATAGAAAAGTATGCTCTTCACAATGCAGAACCTCTTAAAAGTAAGCTTATACGCTCAGTAACATCAATTCACTTTGCGAAACACTAGCTGTGTGGTTATCTTCAAACTCAACTTCCTACAAGCTTTTCCCGCTAGGAACGAACAGAATTTGTCAAAGAATGTGCGATTCAGACTGGGAAACACACATTTGGTTTATATAGAAAAGCTTTCTTTTTACGGTGTAGAACTACTTAAAACTAAGCTTATTCGCCAAATAACAGCAATTCACTTTGCGAAACAATAGCTGTATGTTTATCTTCAAAGTAAACTTCATACAAGCTTTTCCCACGATGAACGTACATAACTCGAGAAAGAATGCGATTCACACTGGGAAATGCAGTGTTCTATGTAGAAAAGGATGCTTTTACTGTCTAAAACCACTTAATACTAAACTTATTCGCCAAGTAACAGCAATTCACTCTTTGAAACACTAGATGTGCGTTTAACTTCAAAGTCAACTTTCTACAAGCTTTTCTCGCTTGGAAGGAACAGAATTCGCCAATGAATGTGCAATACATACTGGGAAACGCACATCCTTTCTATATAGAAAAGTATGCCTTTTACGGTGTAGAACCACTTAAAACTAACCTTATTCATCAAGTAACAGCAATACACTTTGCGAAACACCAGTTGTGTGTTTATCTTCAAACTCATCTTCCTACAAGTTTTTTCCGTTTTGAACGAATATGACTCGCCAAAGAATGTGCTATTCAGACTGGGAAACGCACGTTTTGACTATATAGAAAAGTATGCTCTTTACCATGAAGAACCTCTTAAAAGTAAGCTTATACGCTTAGTAACATCAATTCACTTTGCGAAACACTAGCTGTGTGGTTATCTTCAACCTCAACTTCCTGCAAGCTTTTCCCGCTAGGAACGAACAGAATTTGCCAAAGAATGTGCGATTCAGACTGGGAAACACACATTCGGTCTATATAGAAAAGCTTTCTTTTTACGGTGTAGAACTACTTAAAACTAAGCTTATTCGCCAAATAACAGCAATTCACTTTGCGAAACAATAGCTGTATGTTTATCTTCAAAGTAAACTTCATACAAGCTTTTCCCACGATGAACGTACATAACTCGAGAAAGAATGTGCGATTCACACTGGGAAATGCAGTGTTCTATGTAGAAAAGGATGCTTTTACTGTCTAAAACCATTTAATACTAAACTTATTCGCCAAGTAACAGCAATTCACTCTTTGAAACACTAGATGTGCGTTTAACTTCAAAGTCAACTTTCTACAAGCTTTTCTCGCTTGGAAGGAACAGAATTCGCCAACGAATGTGCAATACAGACTGGGAAACGCACATCGTTTCTATATAGAAAAGTATGCCTTTTACGGTGTAGAACCACTTAAAACTAACCTTATTCATCAAGTAACAGCAATACACTTTGCGAAACACCAGTTGTGTGTTTATCTTCAAACTCAACTTCCTACAAGTTTTTTCCGTTTTGAACGAATATGACTCGCCAAAGAATGTGCTATTCAGACTGGGAAACGCACGTTTTGACTATATAGAAAAGTATGCTCTTTACCATGCAGAACCTCTTAAAAGTAAGCTTATACGCCTAGTAACATCAATTCACTTTGCGAAACACTAGCTGTGTGGTTATCTTCAACCTCAACTTCCTACAAGCTTTTCCCGCTAAGAACGAACAGAATTTGCCAAAGAATGTTCGATTCAGACTGGGAAACACACATTTGGTCTATATAGAAAAGTTTGCTTTTTACGGTGTAGAACTACTTAAAACTAAGCTTATTCGCCATATAGCAGCAATTCACGTTGGGAAACACTAGTTGTGTGTTGATCGTCAAAGTCAACTTTCTACAAGCTTTTCTCGCTTGGAAGGAATAGAGTTCGCCAAAGAAAGTGCAATTCAGACTGGGAAACGCACATCTTGCCTATCTAGAAAAGTATGCAATTTACCGTGTAGTTTACGGTAAGTCTATTTACGGTATTTACAGTAAGTCTAGAACCACTTATAAGTAAGCCAAGTAACAGCAATTCACTTTGAGAGACACTAGCTGTGTGTATATCTTCAAAGACAACTTCTTACAAGCAATTCCCACTTCGAACTTACTGAATTTGCCATAGAATGTGAGATTCAGACTCGGAAACGCACGTTTTGTCTATATATAAAAGTATGCAATTTACCGTATAGAACCACTTAAAACTAAGCTTACTCGCTAAGTAACATCAATTCACTTTGCGAAGCATTAGCTGTGTGTTTATCTTCAACCTCAACTTCCTACAAGCTTTTCTCGTGTGGAACGAACATAACTCGTGAGAGAATGTGCGATTCATACTGGGAAACGGAAGTTTTGTCTATGTAGAATCGGATGCTTTTTACTGTCTAGAACCACTTAAAACTAAGCTTATTCGCCAAGAAACAGCAATTCACTTTGTGAAACACTAGCTATGTGTTTATCTTCAAAGACAACTTCCTACAAGCTTTTCTCGCTTGGAAGGAACCGATTTCGCCAAAGAATGTGCAATTCAGACTGGGAAACGCACATCTTGTCTATATAGAAAAGTATGCGTTTTACCGTGTAGAATCACATAAAACTAACCTTATTCGCCAAGTAACAGCAGTTCACTTTGCGAAACACTACTTGTCTGTTTATCTTCAAAGTAAACTTCATACAAGCTTATCTCGCTTGGAACGAACATAACTAGCCAAAGTATGTGCAATTCAGACTGGAAAGCGCACGTTTTGTCTATATAGAAAAGTATGCTTTTTACCGTGTAGAACCACTTAAAACTAAGCTTATTCGCTAAGTAACATCAATTCACTTTGCAAAACACCAGCTGTGCGTTTATCTTCAAACTCATCTTCCTATAAGCTTTTCCCACTTGGAACTAATATAACTCGCCAAAGAATGTGCGAATCAGACTGGTAAACGCAAGTTTTGTCTATGAAGAAACGGATGCTTTTTACTGTCTAGAACCATTTATAACTAAGCTTATTTCCCCAAGTAACAGCAGTTCACTTTGCGGAACACTAGCTGTGTGTTTATCTTCAAAGTCAACTTCCTACAAGCTTTTCTCGTTTAGAAACAACAGAATTCGCCAAAGAATGTGCGATTCAGACTGGGAAACACATATTTTGTCTATACAGAAATGTATGCTTTTTACCATCTAGAACGAGTTAAAACTAAGCTTCTTTGCCAAGTAACAGCAATTCACTTTGTGAAACACTAGCTGTGTGTTTTTCTTCAAACTCATCTTCCTACAAGCTTTTCTCACTTGGAACAAACTACATTCGCCAAAGAATGTGAGATTCAGACTGGGAAACGCACGTTTCATCTATATAGAAAAGTATGCTTTTACCGTCTAGAACCAACTAAAACTAAGCTTATTTCCCCAAATAACAGCAATTCACTTTGTGAAACACTAGCGGTGTGATTATCTTCAAACTCATCTTCCTACAAGCTTTTCCCATTTCGAACGAACGGAATTCACCAAAGCATGTGAGATTCAGACTGGGAAACGCACGTTTTGACTATATAGAAAAGTATGCTCTTCACAATGCAGAACCTCTTAAAAGTAAGCTTATACGCTCAGTAACATCAATTCACTTTGCGAAACACTAGCTGTGTGGTTATCTTCAAACTCAACTTCCTACCAGCTTTTCCCGCTAGGAACGAACAGAATTTGTCAAAGAATGTGCGATTCAGACTGGGAAACACACATTTGGTCTATATAGAAAAGCTTTCTTTTTACGGTGTAGAACTACTTAAAACTAAGCTTATTCGCCAAATAACAGCAATTCACTTTGCGAAACAATAGCTGTATGTTTATCTTCAAAGTAAACTTCATACAAGCTTTTCCCACGATGAACGTACATAACTCGAGAAAGAATGCGATTCACACTGGGAAATGCAGTGTTCTATGTAGAAAAGGATGCTTTTACTGTCTAAAACCACTTAATACTAAACTTATTCGCCAAGTAACAGCAATTCACTCTTTGAAACACTAGATGTGCGTTTAACTTCAAAGTCAACTTTCTACAAGCTTTTCTCGCTTGGAAGGAACAGAATTCGCCAACGAATGTGCAATACAGACTGGGAAACGCACATCGTTTCTATATAGAAAAGTATGCCTTTTACGGTGTAGAACCACTTAAAACTAACCTTATTCATCAAGTAACAGCAATACACTTTGCGAAACACCAGTTGTGTGTTTATCTTCAAACTCAACTTCCTACAAGTTTTTTCCGTTTTGAACGAATATGACTCGCCAAAGAATGTGCTATTCAGACTGGGAAACGCACGTTTTGACTATATAGAAAAGTATGCTCTTTACCATGCAGAACCTCTTAAAAGTAAGCTTATACGCCTAGTAACATCAATTCACTTTGCGAAACACTAGCTGTGTGGTTATCTTCAACCTCAACTTCCTACAAGCTTTTCCCGCTAAGAACGAACAGAATTTGCCAAAGAATGTTCGATTCAGACTGGGAAACACACATTTGGTCTATATAGAAAAGTTTGCTTTTTACGGTGTAGAACTACTTAAAACTAAGCTTATTCACCATATAGCAGCAATTCACGTTGGGAAACACTAGTTGTGTGTTGATCGTCAAAGTCAACTTTCTACAAGCTTTTCTCGCTTGGAAGGAATAGAGTTCGCCAAAGAAAGTGCAATTCAGACTGGGAAACGCACATCTTGCCTATCTAGAAAAGTATGCAATTTACCGTGTAGTTTACGGTAAGTCTATTTACGGTATTTACAGTAAGTCTAGAACCACTTATAAGTAAGCCAAGTAACAGCAATTCACTTTGAGAGACACTAGCTGTGTGTATATCTTCAAAGACAACTTCTTACAAGCAATTCCCACTTCGAACTTACTGAATTTGCCATAGAATGTGAGATTCAGACTCGGAAACGCACGTTTTGTCTATATATAAAAGTATGCAATTTACCGTATAGAACCACTTAAAACTAAGCTTACTCGCTAAGTAACATCAATTCACTTTGCGAAGCATTAGCTGTGTGTTTATCTTCAACCTCAACTTCCTACAAGCTTTTCTCGTGTGGAACGAACATAACTCGTGAGAGAATGTGCGATTCATACTGGGAAACGGAAGTTTTGTCTATGTAGAATCGGATGCTTTTTACTGTCTAGAACCACTTAAAACTAAGCTTATTCGCCAAGAAACAGCAATTCACTTTGTGAAACACTAGCTATGTGTTTATCTTCAAAGACAACTTCCTACAAGCTTTTCTCGCTTGGAAGGAACCGATTTCGCCAAAGAATGTGCAATTCAGACTGGGAAACGCACATCTTGTCTATATAGAAAAGTATGCGTTTTACCGTGTAGAATCACATAAAACTAACCTTATTCGCCAAGTAACAGCAGTTCACTTTGCGAAACACTACTTGTGTGTTTATCTTCAAAGTAAACTTCATACAAGCTTATCTCGCTTGGAACGAACATAACTAGCCAAAGTATGTGCAATTCAGACTGGAAAGCGCACGTTTTGTCTATATAGAAAAGTATGCTTTTTACCGTGTAGAACCACTTAAAACTAAGCTTATTCGCTAAGTAACATCAATTCACTTTGCAAAACACCAGCTGTGCGTTTATCTTCAAACTCATCTTCCTATAAGCTTTTCCCACTTGGAACTAATATAACTCGCCAAAGAATGTGCGAATCAGACTGGTAAACGCAAGTTTTGTCTATGAAGAAACGGATGCTTTTTACTGTCTAGAACCATTTATAACTAAGCTTATTTCCCCAAGTAACAGCAGTTCACTTTGCGGAACACTAGCTGTGTGTTTATCTTCAAAGTCAACTTCCTACAAGCTTTTCTCGTTTAGAAACAACAGAATTCGCCAAAGAATGTGCGATTCAGACTGGGAAACACATATTTTGTCTATACAGAAATGTATGCTTTTTACCATCTAGAACGAGTTAAAACTAAGCTTCTTTGCCAAGTAACAGCAATTCACTTTGTGAAACACTAGCTGTGTGTTTTTCTTCAAACTCATCTTCCTACAAGCTTTTCTCACTTGGAACAAACTACATTCGCCAAAGAATGTGAGATTCAGACTGGGAAACGCACGTTTCATCTATATAGAAAAGTATGCTTTTACCGTCTAGAACCAACTAAAACTAAGCTTATTTCCCCAAATAACAGCAATTCACTTTGTGAAACACTAGCGGTGTGATTATCTTCAAACTCATCTTCCTACAAGCTTTTCCCATTTCGAACGAACGGAATTCACCAAAGCATGTGAGATTCAGACTGGGAAACGCACGTTTTGACTATATAGAAAAGTATGCTCTTCACAATGCAGAACCTCTTAAAAGTAAGCTTATACGCTCAGTAACATCAATTCACTTTGCGAAACACTAGCTGTGTGGTTATCTTCAAACTCAACTTCCTACCAGCTTTTCCCGCTAGGAACGAACAGAATTTGTCAAAGAGTGTGCGATTCAGACTGGGAAACACACATTTGGTCTATATAGAAAAGCTTTCTTTTTACGGTGTAGAACTACTTAAAACTAAGCTTATTCGCCAAATAACAGCAATTCACTTTGCGAAACAATAGCTGTATGTTTATCTTCAAAGTAAACTTCATACAAGCTTTTCCCACGATGAACGTACATAACTCGAGAAAGAATGCGATTCACACTGGGAAATGCAGTGTTCTATGTAGAAAAGGATGCTTTTACTGTCTAAAACCACTTAATACTAAACTTATTCGCCAAGTAACAGCAATTCACTCTTTGAAACACTAGATGTGCGTTTAACTTCAAAGTCAACTTTCTACAAGCTTTTCTCGCTTGGAAGGAACAGAATTCGCCAACGAATGTGCAATACAGACTGGGAAACGCACATCGTTTCTATATAGAAAAGTATGCCTTTTACGGTGTAGAACCACTTAAAACTAACCTTATTCATCAAGTAACAGCAATACACTTTGCGAAACACCAGTTGTGTGTTTATCTTCAAACTCAACTTCCTACAAGTTTTTTCCGTTTTGAACGAATATGACTCGCCAAAGAATGTGCTATTCAGACTGGGAAACGCACGTTTTGACTATATAGAAAAGTATGCTCTTTACCATGCAGAACCTCTTAAAAGTAAGCTTATACGCCTAGTAACATCAATTCACTTTGCGAAACACTAGCTGTGTGGTTATCTTCAACCTCAACTTCCTACAAGCTTTTCCCGCTAAGAACGAACAGAATTTGCCAAAGAATGTTCGATTCAGACTGGGAAACACACATTTGGTCTATATAGAAAAGTTTGCTTTTTACGGTGTAGAACTACTTAAAACTAAGCTTATTCACCATATAGCAGCAATTCACGTTGGGAAACACTAGTTGTGTGTTGATCGTCAAAGTCAACTTTCTACAAGCTTTTCTCGCTTGGAAGGAATAGAGTTCGCCAAAGAAAGTGCAATTCAGACTGGGAAACGCACATCTTGCCTATCTAGAAAAGTATGCAATTTACCGTGTAGTTTACGGTAAGTCTATTTACGGTATTTACAGTAAGTCTAGAACCACTTATAAGTAAGCCAAGTAACAGCAATTCACTTTGAGAGACACTAGCTGTGTGTATATCTTCAAAGACAACTTCTTACAAGCAATTCCCACTTCGAACTTACTGAATTTGCCATAGAATGTGAGATTCAGACTCGGAAACGCACGTTTTGTCTATATATAAAAGTATGCAATTTACCGTATAGAACCACTTAAAACTAAGCTTACTCGCTAAGTAACATCAATTCACTTTGCGAAGCATTAGCTGTGTGTTTATCTTCAACCTCAACTTCCTACAAGCTTTTCTCCTGTGGAACGAACATAACTCGTGAGAGAATGTGCGATTCATACTGGGAAACGGAAGTTTTGTCTATGTAGAATCGGATGCTTTTTACTGTCTAGAACCACTTAAAACTAAGCTTATTCGCCAAGAAACAGCAATTCACTTTGTGAAACACTAGCTATGTGTTTATCTTCAAAGACAACTTCCTACAAGCTTTTCTCGCTTGGAAGGAACCGATTTCGCCAAAGAATGTGCAATTCAGACTGGGAAACGCACATCTTGTCTATATAGAAAAGTATGCGTTTTACCGTGTAGAATCACATAAAACTAACCTTATTCGCCAAGTAACAGCAGTTCACTTTGCGAAACACTACTTGTCTGTTTATCTTCAAAGTAAACTTCATACAAGCTTATCTCGCTTGGAACGAACATAACTAGCCAAAGTATGTGCAATTCAGACTGGAAAGCGCACGTTTTGTCTATATAGAAAAGTATGCTTTTTACCGTGTAGAACCACTTAAAACTAAGCTTATTCGCTAAGTAACATCAATTCACTTTGCAAAACACCAGCTGTGCGTTTATCTTCAAACTCATCTTCCTATAAGCTTTTCCCACTTGGAACTAATATAACTCGCCAAAGAATGTGCGAATCAGACTGGTAAACGCAAGTTTTGTCTATGAAGAAACGGATGCTTTTTACTGTCTAGAACCATTTATAACTAAGCTTATTTCCCCAAGTAACAGCAGTTCACTTTGCGGAACACTAGCTGTGTGTTTATCTTCAAAGTCAACTTCCTACAAGCTTTTCTCGTTTAGAAACAACAGAATTCGCCAAAGAATGTGCGATTCAGACTGGGAAACACATATTTTGTCTATACAGAAATGTATGCTTTTTACCATCTAGAACGAGTTAAAACTAAGCTTCTTTGCCAAGTAACAGCAATTCACTTTGTGAAACACTAGCTGTGTGTTTTTCTTCAAACTCATCTTCCTACAAGCTTTTCTCACTTGGAACAAACTACATTCGCCAAAGAATGTGAGATTCAGACTGGGAAACGCACGTTTCATCTATATAGAAAAGTATGCTTTTACCGTCTAGAACCAACTAAAACTAAGCTTATTTCCCCAAATAACAGCAATTCACTTTGTGAAACACTAGCGGTGTGATTATCTTCAAACTCATCTTCCTACAAGCTTTTCCCATTTCGAACGAACGGAATTCACCAAAGCATGTGAGATTCAGACTGGGAAACGCACGTTTTGACTAAATAGAAAAGTATGCTCTTCACAATGCAGAACCTCTTAAAAGTAAGCTTATACGCTCAGTAACATCAATTCACTTTGCGAAACACTAGCTGTGTGGTTATCTTCAACCTCAACTTCCTACAAGCTTTTCCCGCTAAGAACGAACAGAATTTGCCAAAGAATGTTCGATTCAGACTGGGAAACACACATTTGGTCTATATAGAAAAGTTTGCTTTTTACGGTGTAGAACTACTTAAAACTAAGCTTATTCGCCATATAGCAGCAATTCACGTTGGGAAACACTAGTTGTGTGTTGATCGTCAAAGTCAACTTTCTACAAGCTTTTCTCGCTTGGAAGGAATAGAGTTCGCCAAAGAAAGTGCAATTCAGACTGGGAAACGCACATCTTGCCTATCTAGAAAAGTATGCAATTTACCGTGTAGTTTACGGTAAGTCTATTTACGGTATTTACAGTAAGTCTAGAACCACTTATAAGTAAGCCAAGTAACAGCAATTCACTTTGAGAGACACTAGCTGTGTGTATATCTTCAAAGACAACTTCTTACAAGCAATTCCCACTTCGAACTTACTGAATTTGCCATAGAATGTGAGATTCAGACTCGGAAACGCACGTTTTGTCTATATATAAAAGTATGCAATTTACCGTATAGAACCACTTAAAACTAAGCTTACTCGCTAAGTAACATCAATTCACTTTGCGAAGCATTAGCTGTGTGTTTATCTTCAACCTCAACTTCCTACAAGCTTTTCTCGTGTGGAACGAACATAACTCGTGAGAGAATGTGCGATTCATACTGGGAAACGGAAGTTTTGTCTATGTAGAATCGGATGCTTTTTACTGTCTAGAACCACTTAAAACTAAGCTTATTCGCCAAGAAACAGCAATTCACTTTGTGAAACACTAGCTATGTGTTTATCTTCAAAGACAACTTCCTACAAGCTTTTCTCGCTTGGAAGGAACCGATTTCGCCAAAGAATGTGCAATTCAGACTGGGAAACGCACATCTTGTCTATATAGAAAAGTATGCGTTTTACCGTGTAGAATCACATAAAACTAACCTTATTCGCCAAGTAACAGCAGTTCACTTTGCGAAACACTACTTGTCTGTTTATCTTCAAAGTAAACTTCATACAAGCTTATCTCGCTTGGAACGAACATAACTAGCCAAAGTATGTGCAATTCAGACTGGAAAGCGCACGTTTTGTCTATATAGAAAAGTATGCTTTTTACCGTGTAGAACCACTTAAAACTAAGCTTATTCGCTAAGTAACATCAATTCACTTTGCAAAACACCAGCTGTGCGTTTATCTTCAAACTCATCTTCCTATAAGCTTTTCCCACTTGGAACTAATATAACTCGCCAAAGAATGTGCGAATCAGACTGGTAAACGCAAGTTTTGTCTATGAAGAAACGGATGCTTTTTACTGTCTAGAACCATTTATAACTAAGCTTATTTCCCCAAGTAACAGCAGTTCACTTTGCGGAACACTAGCTGTGTGTTTATCTTCAAAGTCAACTTCCTACAAGCTTTTCTCGTTTAGAAACAACAGAATTCGCCAAAGAATGTGCGATTCAGACTGGGAAACACATATTTTGTCTATACAGAAATGTATGCTTTTTACCATCTAGAACGAGTTAAAACTAAGCTTCTTTGCCAAGTAACAGCAATTCACTTTGTGAAACACTAGCTGTGTGTTTTTCTTCAAACTCATCTTCCTACAAGCTTTTCTCACTTGGAACAAACTACATTCGCCAAAGAATGTGAGATTCAGACTGGGAAACGCACGTTTCATCTATATAGAAAAGTATGCTTTTACCGTCTAGAACCAACTAAAACTAAGCTTATTTCCCCAAATAACAGCAATTCACTTTGTGAAACACTAGCGGTGTGATTATCTTCAAACTCATCTTCCTACAAGCTTTTCCCATTTCGAACGAACGGAATTCACCAAAGCATGTGAGATTCAGACTGGGAAACGCACGTTTTGACTATATAGAAAAGTATGCTCTTCACAATGCAGAACCTCTTAAAAGTAAGCTTATACGCTCAGTAACATCAATTCACTTTGCGAAACACTAGCTGTGTGGTTATCTTCAAACTCAACTTCCTACCAGCTTTTCCCGCTAGGAACGAACAGAATTTGTCAAAGAATGTGCGATTCAGACTGGGAAACACACATTTGGTCTATATAGAAAAGCTTTCTTTTTACGGTGTAGAACTACTTAAAACTAAGCTTATTCGCCAAATAACAGCAATTCACTTTGCGAAACAATAGCTGTATGTTTATCTTCAAAGTAAACTTCATACAAGCTTTTCCCACGATGAACGTACATAACTCGAGAAAGAATGCGATTCACACTGGGAAATGCAGTGTTCTATGTAGAAAAGGATGCTTTTACTGTCTAAAACCACTTAATACTAAACTTATTCGCCAAGTAACAGCAATTCACTCTTTGAAACACTAGATGTGCGTTTAACTTCAAAGTCAACTTTCTACAAGCTTTTCTCGCTTGGAAGGAACAGAATTCGCCAATGAATGTGCAATACATACTGGGAAACGCACATCCTTTCTATATAGAAAAGTATGCCTTTTACGGTGTAGAACCACTTAAAACTAACCTTATTCATCAAGTAACAGCAATACACTTTGCGAAACACCAGTTGTGTGTTTATCTTCAAACTCATCTTCCTACAAGTTTTTTCCGTTTTGAACGAATATGACTCGCCAAAGAATGTGCTATTCAGACTGGGAAACGCACGTTTTGACTATATAGAAAAGTATGCTCTTTACCATGAAGAACCTCTTAAAAGTAAGCTTATACGCTTAGTAACATCAATTCACTTTGCGAAACACTAGCTGTGTGGTTATCTTCAACCTCAACTTCCTGCAAGCTTTTCCCGCTAGGAACGAACAGAATTTGCCAAAGAATGTGCGATTCAGACTGGGAAACACACATTCGGTCTATATAGAAAAGCTTTCTTTTTACGGTGTAGAACTACTTAAAACTAAGCTTATTCGCCAAATAACAGCAATTCACTTTGCGAAACAATAGCTGTATGTTTATCTTCAAAGTAAACTTCATACAAGCTTTTCCCACGATGAACGTACATAACTCGAGAAAGAATGTGCGATTCACACTGGGAAATGCAGTGTTCTATGTAGAAAAGGATGCTTTTACTGTCTAAAACCATTTAATACTAAACTTATTCGCCAAGTAACAGCAATTCACTCTTTGAAACACTAGATGTGCGTTTAACTTCAAAGTCAACTTTCTACAAGCTTTTCTCGCTTGGAAGGAACAGAATTCGCCAACGAATGTGCAATACAGACTGGGAAACGCACATCGTTTCTATATAGAAAAGTATGCCTTTTACGGTGTAGAACCACTTAAAACTAACCTTATTCATCAAGTAACAGCAATACACTTTGCGAAACACCAGTTGTGTGTTTATCTTCAAACTCAACTTCCTACAAGTTTTTTCCGTTTTGAACGAATATGACTCGCCAAAGAATGTGCTATTCAGACTGGGAAACGCACGTTTTGACTATATAGAAAAGTATGCTCTTTACCATGCAGAACCTCTTAAAAGTAAGCTTATACGCCTAGTAACATCAATTCACTTTGCGAAACACTAGCTGTGTGGTTATCTTCAACCTCAACTTCCTACAAGCTTTTCCCGCTAAGAACGAACAGAATTTGCCAAAGAATGTTCGATTCAGACTGGGAAACACACATTTGGTCTATATAGAAAAGTTTGCTTTTTACGGTGTAGAACTACTTAAAACTAAGCTTATTCGCCATATAGCAGCAATTCACGTTGGGAAACACTAGTTGTGTGTTGATCGTCAAAGTCAACTTTCTACAAGCTTTTCTCGCTTGGAAGGAATAGAGTTCGCCAAAGAAAGTGCAATTCAGACTGGGAAACGCACATCTTGCCTATCTAGAAAAGTATGCAATTTACCGTGTAGTTTACGGTAAGTCTATTTACGGTATTTACAGTAAGTCTAGAACCACTTATAAGTAAGCCAAGTAACAGCAATTCACTTTGAGAGACACTAGCTGTGTGTATATCTTCAAAGACAACTTCTTACAAGCAATTCCCACTTCGAACTTACTGAATTTGCCATAGAATGTGAGATTCAGACTCGGAAACGCACGTTTTGTCTATATATAAAAGTATGCAATTTACCGTATAGAACCACTTAAAACTAAGCTTACTCGCTAAGTAACATCAATTCACTTTGCGAAGCATTAGCTGTGTGTTTATCTTCAACCTCAACTTCCTACAAGCTTTTCTCGTGTGGAACGAACATAACTCGTGAGAGAATGTGCGATTCATACTGGGAAACGGAAGTTTTGTCTATGTAGAATCGGATGCTTTTTACTGTCTAGAACCACTTAAAACTAAGCTTATTCGCCAAGAAACAGCAATTCACTTTGTGAAACACTAGCTATGTGTTTATCTTCAAAGACAACTTCCTACAAGCTTTTCTCGCTTGGAAGGAACCGATTTCGCCAAAGAATGTGCAATTCAGACTGGGAAACGCACATCTTGTCTATATAGAAAAGTATGCGTTTTACCGTGTAGAATCACATAAAACTAACCTTATTCGCCAAGTAACAGCAGTTCACTTTGCGAAACACTACTTGTCTGTTTATCTTCAAAGTAAACTTCATACAAGCTTATCTCGCTTGGAACGAACATAACTAGCCAAAGTATGTGCAATTCAGACTGGAAAGCGCACGTTTTGTCTATATAGAAAAGTATGCTTTTTACCGTGTAGAACCACTTAAAACTAAGCTTATTCGCTAAGTAACATCAATTCACTTTGCAAAACACCAGCTGTGCGTTTATCTTCAAACTCATCTTCCTATAAGCTTTTCCCACTTGGAACTAATATAACTCGCCAAAGAATGTGCGAATCAGACTGGTAAACGCAAGTTTTGTCTATGAAGAAACGGATGCTTTTTACTGTCTAGAACCATTTATAACTAAGCTTATTTCCCCAAGTAACAGCAGTTCACTTTGCGGAACACTAGCTGTGTGTTTATCTTCAAAGTCAACTTCCTACAAGCTTTTCTCGTTTAGAAACAACAGAATTCGCCAAAGAATGTGCGATTCAGACTGGGAAACACATATTTTGTCTATACAGAAATGTATGCTTTTTACCATCTAGAACGAGTTAAAACTAAGCTTCTTTGCCAAGTAACAGCAATTCACTTTGTGAAACACTAGCTGTGTGTTTTTCTTCAAACTCATCTTCCTACAAGCTTTTCTCACTTGGAACAAACTACATTCGCCAAAGAATGTGAGATTCAGACTGGGAAACGCACGTTTCATCTATATAGAAAAGTATGCTTTTACCGTCTAGAACCAACTAAAACTAAGCTTATTTCCCCAAATAACAGCAATTCACTTTGTGAAACACTAGCGGTGTGATTATCTTCAAACTCATCTTCCTACAAGCTTTTCCCATTTCGAACGAACGGAATTCACCAAAGCATGTGAGATTCAGACTGGGAAACGCACGTTTTGACTATATAGAAAAGTATGCTCTTCACAATGCAGAACCTCTTAAAAGTAAGCTTATACGCTCAGTAACATCAATTCACTTTGCGAAACACTAGCTGTGTGGTTATCTTCAAACTCAACTTCCTACCAGCTTTTCCCGCTAGGAACGAACAGAATTTGTCAAAGAGTGTGCGATTCAGACTGGGAAACACACATTTGGTCTATATAGAAAAGCTTTCTTTTTACGGTGTAGAACTACTTAAAACTAAGCTTATTCGCCAAATAACAGCAATTCACTTTGCGAAACAATAGCTGTATGTTTATCTTCAAAGTAAACTTCATACAAGCTTTTCCCACGATGAACGTACATAACTCGAGAAAGAATGCGATTCACACTGGGAAATGCAGTGTTCTATGTAGAAAAGGATGCTTTTACTGTCTAAAACCACTTAATACTAAACTTATTCGCCAAGTAACAGCAATTCACTCTTTGAAACACTAGATGTGCGTTTAACTTCAAAGTCAACTTTCTACAAGCTTTTCTCGCTTGGAAGGAACAGAATTCGCCAACGAATGTGCAATACAGACTGGGAAACGCACATCGTTTCTATATAGAAAAGTATGCCTTTTACGGTGTAGAACCACTTAAAACTAACCTTATTCATCAAGTAACAGCAATACACTTTGCGAAACACCAGTTGTGTGTTTATCTTCAAACTCAACTTCCTACAAGTTTTTTCCGTTTTGAACGAATATGACTCGCCAAAGAATGTGCTATTCAGACTGGGAAACGCACGTTTTGACTATATAGAAAAGTATGCTCTTTACCATGCAGAACCTCTTAAAAGTAAGCTTATACGCCTAGTAACATCAATTCACTTTGCGAAACACTAGCTGTGTGGTTATCTTCAACCTCAACTTCCTACAAGCTTTTCCCGCTAAGAACGAACAGAATTTGCCAAAGAATGTTCGATTCAGACTGGGAAACACACATTTGGTCTATATAGAAAAGTTTGCTTTTTACGGTGTAGAACTACTTAAAACTAAGCTTATTCACCATATAGCAGCAATTCACGTTGGGAAACACTAGTTGTGTGTTGATCGTCAAAGTCAACTTTCTACAAGCTTTTCTCGCTTGGAAGGAATAGAGTTCGCCAAAGAAAGTGCAATTCAGACTGGGAAACGCACATCTTGCCTATCTAGAAAAGTATGCAATTTACCGTGTAGTTTACGGTAAGTCTATTTACGGTATTTACAGTAAGTCTAGAACCACTTATAAGTAAGCCAAGTAACAGCAATTCACTTTGAGAGACACTAGCTGTGTGTATATCTTCAAAGACAACTTCTTACAAGCAATTCCCACTTCGAACTTACTGAATTTGCCATAGAATGTGAGATTCAGACTCGGAAACGCACGTTTTGTCTATATATAAAAGTATGCAATTTACCGTATAGAACCACTTAAAACTAAGCTTACTCGCTAAGTAACATCAATTCACTTTGCGAAGCATTAGCTGTGTGTTTATCTTCAACCTCAACTTCCTACAAGCTTTTCTCGTGTGGAACGAACATAACTCGTGAGAGAATGTGCGATTCATACTGGGAAACGGAAGTTTTGTCTATGTAGAATCGGATGCTTTTTACTGTCTAGAACCACTTAAAACTAAGCTTATTCGCCAAGAAACAGCAATTCACTTTGTGAAACACTAGCTATGTGTTTATCTTCAAAGACAACTTCCTACAAGCTTTTCTCGCTTGGAAGGAACCGATTTCGCCAAAGAATGTGCAATTCAGACTGGGAAACGCACATCTTGTCTATATAGAAAAGTATGCGTTTTACCGTGTAGAATCACATAAAACTAACCTTATTCGCCAAGTAACAGCAGTTCACTTTGCGAAACACTACTTGTCTGTTTATCTTCAAAGTAAACTTCATACAAGCTTATCTCGTTGGAACGAACATAACTAGCCAAAGTATGTGCAATTCAGACTGGAAAGCGCACGTTTTGTCTATATAGAAAAGTATGCTTTTTACCGTGTAGAACCACTTAAAACTAAGCTTATTCGCTAAGTAACATCAATTCACTTTGCAAAACACCAGCTGTGCGTTTATCTTCAAACTCATCTTCCTATAAGCTTTTCCCACTTGGAACTAATATAACTCGCCAAAGAATGTGCGAATCAGACTGGTAAACGCAAGTTTTGTCTATGAAGAAACGGATGCTTTTTACTGTCTAGAACCATTTATAACTAAGCTTATTTCCCCAAGTAACAGCAGTTCACTTTGCGGAACACTAGCTGTGTGTTTATCTTCAAAGTCAACTTCCTACAAGCTTTTCTCGTTTAGAAACAACAGAATTCGCCAAAGAATGTGCGATTCAGACTGGGAAACACATATTTTGTCTATACAGAAATGTATGCTTTTTACCATCTAGAACGAGTTAAAACTAAGCTTCTTTGCCAAGTAACAGCAATTCACTTTGTGAAACACTAGCTGTGTGTTTTTCTTCAAACTCATCTTCCTACAAGCTTTTCTCACTTGGAACAAACTACATTCGCCAAAGAATGTGAGATTCAGACTGGGAAACGCACGTTTCATCTATATAGAAAAGTATGCTTTTACCGTCTAGAACCAACTAAAACTAAGCTTATTTCCCCAAATAACAGCAATTCACTTTGTGAAACACTAGCGGTGTGATTATCTTCAAACTCATCTTCCTACAAGCTTTTCCCATTTCGAACGAACGGAATTCACCAAAGCATGTGAGATTCAGACTGGGAAACGCACGTTTTGACTATATAGAAAAGTATGCTCTTCACAATGCAGAACCTCTTAAAAGTAAGCTTATACGCTCAGTAACATCAATTCACTTTGCGAAACACTAGCTGTGTGGTTATCTTCAAACTCAACTTCCTACCAGCTTTTCCCGCTAGGAACGAACAGAATTTGTCAAAGAATGTGCGATTCAGACTGGGAAACACACATTTGGTCTATATAGAAAAGCTTTCTTTTTACGGTGTAGAACTACTTAAAACTAAGCTTATTCGCCAAATAACAGCAATTCACTTTGCGAAACAATAGCTGTATGTTTATCTTCAAAGTAAACTTCATACAAGCTTTTCCCACGATGAACGTACATAACTCGAGAAAGAATGCGATTCACACTGGGAAATGCAGTGTTCTATGTAGAAAAGGATGCTTTTACTGTCTAAAACCACTTAATACTAAACTTATTCGCCAAGTAACAGCAATTCACTCTTTGAAACACTAGATGTGCGTTTAACTTCAAAGTCAACTTTCTACAAGCTTTTCTCGCTTGGAAGGAACAGAATTCGCCAATGAATGTGCAATACATACTGGGAAACGCACATCCTTTCTATATAGAAAAGTATGCCTTTTACGGTGTAGAACCACTTAAAACTAACCTTATTCATCAAGTAACAGCAATACACTTTGCGAAACACCAGTTGTGTGTTTATCTTCAAACTCATCTTCCTACAAGTTTTTTCCGTTTTGAACGAATATGACTCGCCAAAGAATGTGCTATTCAGACTGGGAAACGCACGTTTTGACTATATAGAAAAGTATGCTCTTTACCATGAAGAACCTCTTAAAAGTAAGCTTATACGCTTAGTAACATCAATTCACTTTGCGAAACACTAGCTGTGTGGTTATCTTCAACCTCAACTTCCTGCAAGCTTTTCCCGCTAGGAACGAACAGAATTTGCCAAAGAATGTGCGATTCAGACTGGGAAACACACATTCGGTCTATATAGAAAAGCTTTCTTTTTACGGTGTAGAACTACTTAAAACTAAGCTTATTCGCCAAATAACAGCAATTCACTTTGCGAAACAATAGCTGTATGTTTATCTTCAAAGTAAACTTCATACAAGCTTTTCCCACGATGAACGTACATAACTCGAGAAAGAATGTGCGATTCACACTGGGAAATGCAGTGTTCTATGTAGAAAAGGATGCTTTTACTGTCTAAAACCATTTAATACTAAACTTATTCGCCAAGTAACAGCAATTCACTCTTTGAAACACTAGATGTGCGTTTAACTTCAAAGTCAACTTTCTACAAGCTTTTCTCGCTTGGAAGGAACAGAATTCGCCAACGAATGTGCAATACAGACTGGGAAACGCACATCGTTTCTATATAGAAAAGTATGCCTTTTACGGTGTAGAACCACTTAAAACTAACCTTATTCATCAAGTAACAGCAATACACTTTGCGAAACACCAGTTGTGTGTTTATCTTCAAACTCAACTTCCTACAAGTTTTTTCCGTTTTGAACGAATATGACTCGCCAAAGAATGTGCTATTCAGACTGGGAAACGCACGTTTTGACTATATAGAAAAGTATGCTCTTTACCATGCAGAACCTCTTAAAAGTAAGCTTATACGCCTAGTAACATCAATTCACTTTGCGAAACACTAGCTGTGTGGTTATCTTCAACCTCAACTTCCTACAAGCTTTTCCCGCTAAGAACGAACAGAATTTGCCAAAGAATGTTCGATTCAGACTGGGAAACACACATTTGGTCTATATAGAAAAGTTTGCTTTTTACGGTGTAGAACTACTTAAAACTAAGCTTATTCGCCATATAGCAGCAATTCACGTTGGGAAACACTAGTTGTGTGTTGATCGTCAAAGTCAACTTTCTACAAGCTTTTCTCGCTTGGAAGGAATAGAGTTCGCCAAAGAAAGTGCAATTCAGACTGGGAAACGCACATCTTGCCTATCTAGAAAAGTATGCAATTTACCGTGTAGTTTACGGTAAGTCTATTTACGGTATTTACAGTAAGTCTAGAACCACTTATAAGTAAGCCAAGTAACAGCAATTCACTTTGAGAGACACTAGCTGTGTGTATATCTTCAAAGACAACTTCTTACAAGCAATTCCCACTTCGAACTTACTGAATTTGCCATAGAATGTGAGATTCAGACTCGGAAACGCACGTTTTGTCTATATATAAAAGTATGCAATTTACCGTATAGAACCACTTAAAACTAAGCTTACTCGCTAAGTAACATCAATTCACTTTGCGAAGCATTAGCTGTGTGTTTATCTTCAACCTCAACTTCCTACAAGCTTTTCTCGTGTGGAACGAACATAACTCGTGAGAGAATGTGCGATTCATACTGGGAAACGGAAGTTTTGTCTATGTAGAATCGGATGCTTTTTACTGTCTAGAACCACTTAAAACTAAGCTTATTCGCCAAGAAACAGCAATTCACTTTGTGAAACACTAGCTATGTGTTTATCTTCAAAGACAACTTCCTACAAGCTTTTCTCGCTTGGAAGGAACCGATTTCGCCAAAGAATGTGCAATTCAGACTGGGAAACGCACATCTTGTCTATATAGAAAAGTATGCGTTTTACCGTGTAGAATCACATAAAACTAACCTTATTCGCCAAGTAACAGCAGTTCACTTTGCGAAACACTACTTGTCTGTTTATCTTCAAAGTAAACTTCATACAAGCTTATCTCGCTTGGAACGAACATAACTAGCCAAAGTATGTGCAATTCAGACTGGAAAGCGCACGTTTTGTCTATATAGAAAAGTATGCTTTTTACCGTGTAGAACCACTTAAAACTAAGCTTATTCGCTAAGTAACATCAATTCACTTTGCAAAACACCAGCTGTGCGTTTATCTTCAAACTCATCTTCCTATAAGCTTTTCCCACTTGGAACTAATATAACTCGCCAAAGAATGTGCGAATCAGACTGGTAAACGCAAGTTTTGTCTATGAAGAAACGGATGCTTTTTACTGTCTAGAACCATTTATAACTAAGCTTATTTCCCCAAGTAACAGCAGTTCACTTTGCGGAACACTAGCTGTGTGTTTATCTTCAAAGTCAACTTCCTACAAGCTTTTCTCGTTTAGAAACAACAGAATTCGCCAAAGAATGTGCGATTCAGACTGGGAAACACATATTTTGTCTATACAGAAATGTATGCTTTTTACCATCTAGAACGAGTTAAAACTAAGCTTCTTTGCCAAGTAACAGCAATTCACTTTGTGAAACACTAGCTGTGTGTTTTTCTTCAAACTCATCTTCCTACAAGCTTTTCTCACTTGGAACAAACTACATTCGCCAAAGAATGTGAGATTCAGACTGGGAAACGCACGTTTCATCTATATAGAAAAGTATGCTTTTACCGTCTAGAACCAACTAAAACTAAGCTTATTTCCCCAAATAACAGCAATTCACTTTGTGAAACACTAGCGGTGTGATTATCTTCAAACTCATCTTCCTACAAGCTTTTCCCATTTCGAACGAACGGAATTCACCAAAGCATGTGAGATTCAGACTGGGAAACGCACGTTTTGACTATATAGAAAAGTATGCTCTTCACAATGCAGAACCTCTTAAAAGTAAGCTTATACGCTCAGTAACATCAATTCACTTTGCGAAACACTAGCTGTGTGGTTATCTTCAAACTCAACTTCCTACCAGCTTTTCCCGCTAGGAACGAACAGAATTTGTCAAAGAATGTGCGATTCAGACTGGGAAACACACATTTGGTCTATATAGAAAAGCTTTCTTTTTACGGTGTAGAACTACTTAAAACTAAGCTTATTCGCCAAATAACAGCAATTCACTTTGCGAAACAATAGCTGTATGTTTATCTTCAAAGTAAACTTCATACAAGCTTTTCCCACGATGAACGTACATAACTCGAGAAAGAATGCGATTCACACTGGGAAATGCAGTGTTCTATGTAGAAAAGGATGCTTTTACTGTCTAAAACCACTTAATACTAAACTTATTCGCCAAGTAACAGCAATTCACTCTTTGAAACACTAGATGTGCGTTTAACTTCAAAGTCAACTTTCTACAAGCTTTTCTCGCTTGGAAGGAACAGAATTCGCCAACGAATGTGCAATACAGACTGGGAAACGCACATCGTTTCTATATAGAAAAGTATGCCTTTTACGGTGTAGAACCACTTAAAACTAACCTTATTCATCAAGTAACAGCAATACACTTTGCGAAACACCAGTTGTGTGTTTATCTTCAAACTCAACTTCCTACAAGTTTTTTCCGTTTTGAACGAATATGACTCGCCAAAGAATGTGCTATTCAGACTGGGAAACGCACGTTTTGACTATATAGAAAAGTATGCTCTTTACCATGCAGAACCTCTTAAAAGTAAGCTTATACGCCTAGTAACATCAATTCACTTTGCGAAACACTAGCTGTGTGGTTATCTTCAACCTCAACTTCCTACAAGCTTTTCCCGCTAAGAACGAACAGAATTTGCCAAAGAATGTTCGATTCAGACTGGGAAACACACATTTGGTCTATATAGAAAAGTTTGCTTTTTACGGTGTAGAACTACTTAAAACTAAGCTTATTCACCATATAGCAGCAATTCACGTTGGGAAACACTAGTTGTGTGTTGATCGTCAAAGTCAACTTTCTACAAGCTTTTCTCGCTTGGAAGGAATAGAGTTCGCCAAAGAAAGTGCAATTCAGACTGGGAAACGCACATCTTGCCTATCTAGAAAAGTATGCAATTTACCGTGTAGTTTACGGTAAGTCTATTTACGGTATTTACAGTAAGTCTAGAACCACTTATAAGTAAGCCAAGTAACAGCAATTCACTTTGAGAGACACTAGCTGTGTGTATATCTTCAAAGACAACTTCTTACAAGCAATTCCCACTTCGAACTTACTGAATTTGCCATAGAATGTGAGATTCAGACTCGGAAACGCACGTTTTGTCTATATATAAAAGTATGCAATTTACCGTATAGAACCACTTAAAACTAAGCTTACTCGCTAAGTAACATCAATTCACTTTGCGAAGCATTAGCTGTGTGTTTATCTTCAACCTCAACTTCCTACAAGCTTTTCTCCTGTGGAACGAACATAACTCGTGAGAGAATGTGCGATTCATACTGGGAAACGGAAGTTTTGTCTATGTAGAATCGGATGCTTTTTACTGTCTAGAACCACTTAAAACTAAGCTTATTCGCCAAGAAACAGCAATTCACTTTGTGAAACACTAGCTATGTGTTTATCTTCAAAGACAACTTCCTACAAGCTTTTCTCGCTTGGAAGGAACCGATTTCGCCAAAGAATGTGCAATTCAGACTGGGAAACGCACATCTTGTCTATATAGAAAAGTATGCGTTTTACCGTGTAGAATCACATAAAACTATCCTTATTCGCCAAGTAACAGCAGTTCACTTTGCGAAACACTACTTGTGTGTTTATCTTCAAAGTAAACTTCATACAAGCTTATCTCGCTTGGAACGAACATAACTAGCCAAAGTATGTGCAATTCAGACTGGAAAGCGCACGTTTTGTCTATATAGAAAAGTATGCTTTTTACCGTGTAGAACCACTTAAAACTAAGCTTATTCGCTAAGTAACATCAATTCACTTTGCAAAACACCAGCTGTGCGTTTATCTTCAAACTCATCTTCCTTTAAGCTTTTCCCACTTGGAACTAATATAACTCGCCAAAGAATATGCGAATCAGACTGGTAAACGCAAGTTTTGTCTATGAAGAAACGGATGCTTTTTACTGTCTAGAACCATTTATAACTAAGCTTATTTCCCCAAGTAACAGCAGTTCACTTTGCGGAACACTAGCTGTGTGTTTATCTTCAAAGTCAAGTTCCTACAAGCTTTTCTCGTTTAGAAACAACAGAATTCGCCAAAGAATGTGCGATTCAGACTGGGAAACACATATTTTGTCTATACAGAAATGTATGCTTTTTACCATCTAGAACGAGTTAAAACTAAGCTTCTTTGCCAAGTAACAGCAATTCACTTTGTGAAACACTAGCTGTGTGTTTTTCTTCAAACTCATCTTCCTACAAGCTTTTCTCACTTGGAACAAACTACATTCGCCAAAGAATGTGAGATTCAGACTGGGAAACGCACGTTTCATCTATATAGAAAAGTATGCTTTTACCGTCTAGAACCAACTAAAACTAAGCTTATTTCCCCAAATAACAGCAATTCACTTTGTGAAACACTAGCGGTGTGATTATCTTCAAACTCATCTTCCTACAAGCTTTTCCCATTTCGAACGAACGGAATTCACCAAAGCATGTGAGATTCAGACTGGGAAACGCACGTTTTGACTAAATAGAAAAGTATGCTCTTCACAATGCAGAACCTCTTAAAAGTAAGCTTATACGCTCAGTAACATCAATTCACTTTGCGAAACACTAGCTGTGTGGTTATCTTCAAACTCAACTTCCTACAAGCTTTTCCCGCTAGGAACGAACAGAATTTGTCAAAGAATGTGCGATTCAGACTGGGAAACACACATTTGGTTTATATAGAAAAGCTTTCTTTTTACGGTGTAGAACTACTTAAAACTAAGCTTATTCGCCAAATAACAGCAATTCACTTTGCGAAACAATAGCTGTATGTTTATCTTCAAAGTAAACTTCATACAAGCTTTTCCCACGATGAACGTACATAACTCGAGAAAGAATGCGATTCACACTGGGAAATGCAGTGTTCTATGTAGAAAAGGATGCTTTTACTGTCTAAAACCACTTAATACTAAACTTATTCGCCAAGTAACAGCAATTCACTCTTTGAAACACTAGATGTGCGTTTAACTTCAAAGTCAACTTTCTACAAGCTTTTCTCGCTTGGAAGGAACAGAATTCGCCAATGAATGTGCAATACATACTGGGAAACGCACATCGTTTCTATATAGAAAAGTATGCCTTTTACGGTGTAGAACCACTTAAAACTAACCTTATTCATCAAGTAACAGCAATACACTTTGCGAAACACCAGTTGTGTGTTTATCTTCAAACTCATCTTCCTACAAGTTTTTTCCGTTTTGAACGAATATGACTCGCCAAAGAATGTGCTATTCAGACTGGGAAACGCACGTTTTGACTATATAGAAAAGTATGCTCTTTACCATGAAGAACCTCTTAAAAGTAAGCTTATACGCTTAGTAACATCAATTCACTTTGCGAAACACTAGCTGTGTGGTTATCTTCAACCTCAACTTCCTGCAAGCTTTTCCCGCTAGGAACGAACAGAATTTGCCAAAGAATGTGCGATTCAGACTGGGAAACACACATTCGGTCTATATAGAAAAGCTTTCTTTTTACGGTGTAGAACTACTTAAAACTAAGCTTATTCGCCAAATAACAGCAATTCACTTTGCGAAACAATAGCTGTATGTTTATCTTCAAAGTAAACTTCATACAAGCTTTTCCCACGATGAACGTACATAACTCGAGAAAGAATGTGCGATTCACACTGGGAAATGCAGTGTTCTATGTAGAAAAGGATGCTTTTACTGTCTAAAACCATTTAATACTAAACTTATTCGCCAAGTAACAGCAATTCACTCTTTGAAACACTAGATGTGCGTTTAACTTCAAAGTCAACTTTCTACAAGCTTTTCTCGCTTGGAAGGAACAGAATTCGCCAACGAATGTGCAATACAGACTGGGAAACGCACATCGTTTCTATATAGAAAAGTATGCCTTTTACGGTGTAGAACCACTTAAAACTAACCTTATTCATCAAGTAACAGCAATACACTTTGCGAAACACCAGTTGTGTGTTTATCTTCAAACTCAACTTCCTACAAGTTTTTTCCGTTTTGAACGAATATGACTCGCCAAAGAATGTGCTATTCAGACTGGGAAACGCACGTTTTGACTATATAGAAAAGTATGCTCTTTACCATGCAGAACCTCTTAAAAGTAAGCTTATACGCCTAGTAACATCAATTCACTTTGCGAAACACTAGCTGTGTGGTTATCTTCAACCTCAACTTCCTACAAGCTTTTCCCGCTAAGAACGAACAGAATTTGCCAAAGAATGTTCGATTCAGACTGGGAAACACACATTTGGTCTATATAGAAAAGTTTGCTTTTTACGGTGTAGAACTACTTAAAACTAAGCTTATTCGCCATATAACAGCAATTCACGTTGGGAAACACTAGTTGTGTGTTGATCGTCAAAGTCAACTTTCTACAAGCTTTTCTCGCTTGGAAGGAATAGAGTTCGCCAAAGAAAGTGCAATTCAGACTGGGAAACGCACATCTTGCCTATCTAGAAAAGTATGCAATTTACCGTGTAGTTTACGGTAAGTCTATTTACGGTATTTACAGTAAGTCTAGAACCACTTATAAGTAAGCCAAGTAACAGCAATTCACTTTGAGAGACACTAGCTGTGTGTATATCTTCAAAGACAACTTCTTACAAGCAATTCCCACTTCGAACTTACTGAATTTGCCATAGAATGTGAGATTCAGACTCGGAAACGCACGTTTTGTCTATATATAAAAGTATGCAATTTACCGTATAGAACCACTTAAAACTAAGCTTACTCGCTAAGTAACATCAATTCACTTTGCGAAGCATTAGCTGTGTGTTTATCTTCAACCTCAACTTCCTACAAGCTTTTCTCGTGTGGAACGAACATAACTCGTGAGAGAATGTGCGATTCATACTGGGAAACGGAAGTTTTGTCTATGTAGAATCGGATGCTTTTTACTGTCTAGAACCACTTAAAACTAAGCTTATTCGCCAAGAAACAGCAATTCACTTTGTGAAACACTAGCTATGTGTTTATCTTCAAAGACAACTTCCTACAAGCTTTTCTCGCTTGGAAGGAACCGATTTCGCCAAAGAATGTGCAATTCAGACTGGGAAACGCACATCTTGTCTATATAGAAAAGTATGCGTTTTACCGTGTAGAATCACATAAAACTAACCTTATTCGCCAAGTAACAGCAGTTCACTTTGCGAAACACTACTTGTCTGTTTATCTTCAAAGTAAACTTCATACAAGCTTATCTCGCTTGGAACGAACATAACTAGCCAAAGTATGTGCAATTCAGACTGGAAAGCGCACGTTTTGTCTATATAGAAAAGTATGCTTTTTACCGTGTAGAACCACTTAAAACTAAGCTTATTCGCTAAGTAACATCAATTCACTTTGCAAAACACCAGCTGTGCGTTTATCTTCAAACTCATCTTCCTATAAGCTTTTCCCACTTGGAACTAATATAACTCGCCAAAGAATGTGCGAATCAGACTGGTAAACGCAAGTTTTGTCTATGAAGAAACGGATGCTTTTTACTGTCTAGAACCATTTATAACTAAGCTTATTTCCCCAAGTAACAGCAGTTCACTTTGCGGAACACTAGCTGTGTGTTTATCTTCAAAGTCAACTTCCTACAAGCTTTTCTCGTTTAGAAACAACAGAATTCGCCAAAGAATGTGCGATTCAGACTGGGAAACACATATTTTGTCTATACAGAAATGTATGCTTTTTACCATCTAGAACGAGTTAAAACTAAGCTTCTTTGCCAAGTAACAGCAATTCACTTTGTGAAACACTAGCTGTGTGTTTTTCTTCAAACTCATCTTCCTACAAGCTTTTCTCACTTGGAACAAACTACATTCGCCAAAGAATGTGAGATTCAGACTGGGAAACGCACGTTTCATCTATATAGAAAAGTATGCTTTTACCGTCTAGAACCAACTAAAACTAAGCTTATTTCCCCAAATAACAGCAATTCACTTTGTGAAACACTAGCGGTGTGATTATCTTCAAACTCATCTTCCTACAAGCTTTTCCCATTTCGAACGAACGGAATTCACCAAAGCATGTGAGATTCAGACTGGGAAACGCACGTTTTGACTAAATAGAAAAGTATGCTCTTCACAATGCAGAACCTCTTAAAAGTAAGCTTATACGCTCAGTAACATCAATTCACTTTGCGAAACACTAGCTGTGTGGTTATCTTCAACCTCAACTTCCTGCAAGCTTTTCCCGCTAGGAACGAACAGAATTTGCCAAAGAATGTGCGATTCAGACTGGGAAACACACATTCGGTCTATATAGAAAAGCTTTCTTTTTACGGTGTAGAACTACTTAAAACTAAGCTTATTCGCCAAATAACAGCAATTCACTTTGCGAAACAATAGCTGTATGTTTATCTTCAAAGTAAACTTCATACAAGCTTTTCCCACGATGAACGTACATAACTCGAGAAAGAATGTGCGATTCACACTGGGAAATGCAGTGTTCTATGTAGAAAAGGATGCTTTTACTGTCTAAAACCATTTAATACTAAACTTATTCGCCAAGTAACAGCAATTCACTCTTTGAAACACTAGATGTGCGTTTAACTTCAAAGTCAACTTTCTACAAGCTTTTCTCGCTTGGAAGGAACAGAATTCGCCAACGAATGTGCAATACAGACTGGGAAACGCACATCGTTTCTATATAGAAAAGTATGCCTTTTACGGTGTAGAACCACTTAAAACTAACCTTATTCATCAAGTAACAGCAATACACTTTGCGAAACACCAGTTGTGTGTTTATCTTCAAACTCAACTTCCTACAAGTTTTTTCCGTTTTGAACGAATATGACTCGCCAAAGAATGTGCTATTCAGACTGGGAAACGCACGTTTTGACTATATAGAAAAGTATGCTCTTTACCATGCAGAACCTCTTAAAAGTAAGCTTATACGCCTAGTAACATCAATTCACTTTGCGAAACACTAGCTGTGTGGTTATCTTCAACCTCAACTTCCTACAAGCTTTTCCCGCTAAGAACGAACAGAATTTGCCAAAGAATGTTCGATTCAGACTGGGAAACACACATTTGGTCTATATAGAAAAGTTTGCTTTTTACGGTGTAGAACTACTTAAAACTAAGCTTATTCGCCATATAACAGCAATTCACGTTGGGAAACACTAGTTGTGTGTTGATCGTCAAAGTCAACTTTCTACAAGCTTTTCTCGCTTGGAAGGAATAGAGTTCGCCAAAGAAAGTGCAATTCAGACTGGGAAACGCACATCTTGCCTATCTAGAAAAGTATGCAATTTACCGTGTAGTTTACGGTAAGTCTATTTACGGTATTTACAGTAAGTCTAGAACCACTTATAAGTAAGCCAAGTAACAGCAATTCACTTTGAGAGACACTAGCTGTGTGTATATCTTCAAAGACAACTTCTTACAAGCAATTCCCACTTCGAACTTACTGAATTTGCCATAGAATGTGAGATTCAGACTCGGAAACGCACGTTTTGTCTATATATAAAAGTATGCAATTTACCGTATAGAACCACTTAAAACTAAGCTTACTCGCTAAGTAACATCAATTCACTTTGCGAAGCATTAGCTGTGTGTTTATCTTCAACCTCAACTTCCTACAAGCTTTTCTCGTGTGGAACGAACATAACTCGTGAGAGAATGTGCGATTCATACTGGGAAACGGAAGTTTTGTCTATGTAGAATCGGATGCTTTTTACTGTCTAGAACCACTTAAAACTAAGCTTATTCGCCAAGGAACAGCAATTCACTTTGTGAAACACTAGCTATGTGTTTATCTTCAAAGACAACTTCCTACAAGCTTTTCTCGCTTGGAAGGAACCGATTTCGCCAAAGAATGTGCAATTCAGACTGGGAAACGCACATCTTGTCTATATAGAAAAGTATGCGTTTTACCGTGTAGAAGCACATAAAACTAACCTTATTCGCCAAGTAACAGCAGTTCACTTTGCGAAACACTACTTGTGTGTTTATCTTCAAAGTAAACTTCATACAAGCTTATCTCGCTTGGAACGAACATAACTAGCCAAAGTATGTGCGATTCAGACTGGAAAACGCACGTTTTGTCTATGTAAAAACGGATGGTTTTTACTGTCTAGAACAACTTCTAACTAAGGTTATTCGCCAAGTAACTGCAATTCACTTTGCGAAACACTACCTGTGTGTTTATCTTCAAAGTCAACTTCCTACAAGTTTTTCCGGTTTAGAACCAACAGAATATGCCAAAGATGTGTGATTCAGACTGGGAAACACACGATTGTCTATATAGAAAAGTATGCTTTTTTCCAAGTAGAACCACTTAAAACTAAGCTTATTTCCAAGTAACAACAATTCACTTTGTGAAACACTAGTTCTGTGTTTATCTTCAAAAACAACTACCTACAAGCTTTTCCCACTACCGACAAACAGAATTTGCTAAAGAATGTGCAATTCACACTGGGAAACGCACGTTTTGTCTATATAGAAAAGTATGCTTTTTACCTTGTAGAACCACTTAAAACTAAGCTTATTCGCTAAGTAACATCAATTCACTTTGCAAAACACCAGCTGTGCGTTTATCTTCAAACTCATCTTCCTATAAGCTTTTCCCACTTGGAACAAATATAACTCGCCAAAGAATGTGCGAATCAGACTGGTAAACGCAAGTTTTGTCTATGAAGAAACGGATGCTTTTTACTGTCTAGAACCATTTATAACTAAGCTTATTTCCCCAAGTAACAGCAGTTCACTTTGCGAAACACTAGCTGTGTGTTTATCTTCAAAGTCAACTTCCTACAAGCTTTTCCGGTTAGAAACAACAGAATTCGCCAAAGAATGTGCGATTCAGACTGGGAAACACATATTTTGTCTATACAGAAATGTATGCTTTTTACCATCTAGAACGAGTTAAAACTAAGCTTCTTTGTCAAGTAACAGCAATTCACTTTGTGAACCACTAGCTGTGTGTTTTTCTTCAAACTCATCTTCCTACAAGCTTTTCTCACTTGGAACAAACTAGATTCGCCAATGAATGTGAGATTCAGACTGGGAAACGCACGTTTCGTCTATATAGAAAAGTACGCTTTTACCGTCTAGAACCAACTAAAACTGAGCTTATTACCCCAAATAAGAGCAATTCACTTTGTGAAACACTAGCGGTGTGATTATCTTCAAACTCATCTTCCTACAAGCTTTTCCCATTTGGAACGAACGGAATTCACCAAAGAATGTGAGATTCAGCCTGGGATACGCACGTTTGGTCTATATAGAAAAGTATGCTTTTTACCGTCTAGAACCAACTAAAACTAAGCATATTCGCGAAGCAACATCAATTCACTTTCTGAAACACTAGCTGTGTGTTTATCTTCAAAGTCAACCTCATATAAGCTTTTCCGGTTTACAACCAACAGAATTCGCCAAAGAATGTGTGATTCAGACTGGGGACCACATATTTTGTTTATATAGAAAAGTGCTTTTTACTGTCTAGAACAACTTAAAACTAAGCTTATTCGCCAAGTAACAGCAATTGACTTTGTGAAACACAAGCTGTGTGTTTATCTTCAAACTCATCTTCCTAAAAGCTTTTCCTGCTTGGGACGAACAGAATTTGACAAAGAATGTGCGATTCACACTGGGAAAGGCACGTTTTGTCTATATAGAAAAGTATACTTTTTACCGTCTAGAACCACTTAAAACTAAGCTTATTCGCTAAGTACCATCAATTCAGTTTGCCAAACAATAACTGTGTGTTTATCTTCAAACTGAACTGAAGCGGGAGAACGCTTGGAGCAAACAGAATTCGCCAAAGAATGTGTGATTCAGACTGGGAAACTCGTTTTCTCTATGTAGAAACGGATGCTTTGTACTGTCTAGAGCCACTTAAAACGAGCTTATTCGCCAAGTAACAATTCACTTTGTGAAACACTAGCTGTGTGTTTATCCTCAAAGACTACTTCCTACAAGCTTTTCCCGCTTGGAACGAACTAAAACCGCCTAAGATTGTGAGATTAAGACTGGGAAACGCACGTTTCATCTATATAGAAAAGTATGGTCTTTACCGTCTTGAACCACTTAAAATTATGGTTATTCGCCAAGTAACAGCAATTCACTTTGTGAAACACTAGTTGTGCGTTTAACTTCAAAGTCAACTTTCTACAAGCTGTTCTTGCTTGGAAGGAACAGAATTCGCCAAAGAATGTGCAACACAGCCTGGGAAACGCACATCGTCTCTATATAGAAAAGTATGCCTTTTACGGTATAGAACCACTTAAAACTAACCTTATTCACCAAGTAACAGCAATACAGTGCGAAACACGAGTTAGGTGTTTATCTTCAAACTCAACTTCCTACAAGTTTTTTCCGCTTTGAACGAAAATAACTCGCCAGCGAATGTGCTATTCAGACTGGGAAACGCTCGTTTTGACTATATAGAAAAGTATGCTCTTTACAATGCAGAACCTCTTAAAAGTAAGCTTATATGCCTAGTAACATCAATTCACTTTGTGAAACACTATGTGGTTATCTTCAAACTCAACTTCCTACAAGCTTTTCACGCTAGGAACAAACAGATTTTACCAAAGAATGTGTGATTCAGACAGGGAAACACACATTTGGTCTATATAGAAAAGCTTTCTTTTTACGGTGTAGAACTACTTAAAACTAAGCTTATTCGCCAAATAACAGCAATTCACTTTGAGAAACAATAGCTGTATGTTTATCTTCAAAGTAAACTTCATACAAGCTTTTCCTACGATGAACGTACATACCACGCGAAAGAATGTGCGATTCACACTGGGAAATGAAGTGTTCTATGTAGAAACGGATGCTTTTAATGTCTAAAACCACTTAATACTAAACTTATTTGCCTAGTAACAGCAATTCACTCTTTGAAACACTAGATGTGCGTTTAACTTCAAAGTCAACTTTCTACAAGCTTTTCTCGCTTGGAAGGAACTGAATTCGCCAAAGAATGTGCAATACAGACTGGGAAACGCACGTTTTGTCTATATATAAAAGTATGCAATTTACCGTATAGAACCCCTTAAAACTAAGCTTACTCGCTAAGTAACATCAATTCACTTTACGAAGCATTAGCTCTGTGTTTATCTTCAACCTCAACTTCCTACAAGTTTTTTCCGCTTTGAACGAATATGACTCGCCAAAGAATGTGCTATTCAGACTGGGAAACGCACGTTTTGACTATATAGAAAAGTATGCTCTTTACCATGCAGAACCTCTTAAAAGTAAGCTTATACGCCTAGTAACATCAATTCACTTTGCGAAACACTAGCAGTGTGGTTATCTTCAACCTCAACTTCCTACAAGCTTTTCCCGCTAAGAACAAACAGAATTTGCCAAAAAATGTTCGATTCAGACTGGGAAACACATTTTGGTCTATATAGAAAAGTTTGCTTTTTTCCGAGTAGAACCACTTAAAACTAAGCTTATTCGCCATATAACAGCAATTCACGTTGGGAAACACTAGTTGTGTGTTGATCGTCAAAGTCAACTTTCTACAAGCTTTTCTCGCTTGGAAGGAATAGAGTTCGCCAAAGAATGTGCAATTCAGACTGGGAAACGCACATCTTGCCTATATAGAAAATTATGCAATTTACCGTGTAAGTCTATTTACGGTATTTACAGTAAGTCTAGAACCACATATAAGTAAGCCAAGTAACAGCAATTCACTTTGAGAAACACTAGCTTTGTGTTTATCTTCAAAGACAACTTCCTACAAGCTATTTCTGCTTCGAACTTACTGAATTTGCCATAGAATGTGAGATTCAGACTCGGAAACGCACGTTTTGTCTATATAGAAAAGTATGCAATTTACCATATAGGACCACTTAAAACTAAGCTTACTCGCTAAGTAACATCAAGTCACTTTGCGAAGCATTAGCTCTGTGTTTATCTTCAACCTCAACTTCCTACAAGCTTTTCTCGCGTGGAACGAACATAACTCGCCAGAGAATGTGTGATTCGTACTGGGAAACGGAAGTTTTGTTTATGTAGAATCGGATGCTTTTTACTGTCTAGAACCACTTAAAACTAAGCCTATTCGCCAAGTACGAGCAATTTGTGAAACACTAGCTGTGTGTTTATCTTCAAAGTAAACCTCATATAAGCTTTTCCGGTTTACAACCAATAGAATTCGCCAAGGAATGTGTGACTCAGACTGGGAACCACATATTTTGTCTATATAGAAAAGTGCTTTTTACTGTCAAGAACAACTTAAAACTAAGCTTATTCGCCAAGTAACAGCAATTCACTTTGTGAAACACAAGCTGTGTGTTTATCTTCAAACTCATTTTCCTAAAAGCTTTTTCTGCTTGGGACGAACAGAATTCGCCAAAGAATGTGTGATTCAGACTGGGACTCGTTTTCTCTATGTAGAAACGGATGCTTTTTACTCTCTAGAACCACTTAAAATTAAGGCTATTCGCCAAGTAACAGCAATTCACTTTGTGAAACACTAGTTGTGCGTTTAACTTCAAAGTCAACTTTCTACAAGCTTTTCTCACTTGGAAGGAACAGAATTCGCCAAAGAATGTGCAATACAGACTGAGAAACGCACATCGTTTCTATATAGAAAAGTACGCCTTTTACGGTATAGACTCACTTAAAACTAACCTTATTCACCAAGTAACAGCTATACACTTTGCGAAACACGAGTTGTGTGTTTATCTTCCAACTCAACTTCCTACAAGTTTTTTCCGCTTTGAACGAATATATCTCACCAACGAATGTGATATTCAGACTGCGAAACGCTCGTTTTGACTATATAGAAAAGTATGCTCTTTGCAACGCAGAACCTCTTAAAAGTAAGCTTATATGCCTAGTAACATCAATTCACTTTGTGAAACACTATCTGTGTGGTTATCTTCAAACTCAACTTCCTACAAGCTTTTCCCGCTAGGAACGAACAGATTTTGCCAAGGAATGTGCGATTCAGACTGGGAAACACACATTTGGTCTATATAGAAAAGCTTTCTTTTTACGGTGTAGAACTACTTAAAACTAAGCTTATTCTCCAAATAACAGCAATTCACTTTGCGAAACACTAGCTGGATGTTTATCTTCAAAGCAAACTTCATACAAGCTTTTCCCACGATGAATGTACATAACTCGCGAAAGAATGTGCGATTCACCCTGGGAAATGCACTGTTCTATGTAGAAACGGATGATTTTACTGTCTAGAGCCACTTAATACTAAACTTACTCGCAAAGTAACAGCAATTCACTCTTTGAAACACTAGATGTGAGTTTAACTTCAAAGTCAACTTTCTACAAGCTTTTCTCGCTTGGAAGGAACTGAATTCGCCAAAGAATGTGCAATACAGACTGGGAAACGCACGTTTTGTCTATATATAAAAGTATGCAATTTACCGTATAGAACCCCTTAAAACTAAGCTTACTCGCTAAGTAACATCAATTCACTTTACGAAGCATTAGCTCTGTGTTTATCTTCAACCTCAACTTCCTACAAGTTTTTTCCGCTTTGAACGAATATGACTCGCCAAAGAATGTGCTATTCAGACTGGGAAACGCACGTTTTGACTATATAGAAAAGTATGCTCTTTACCATGCAGAACCTCTTAAAAGTAAGCTTATACGCCTAGTAACATCAATTCACTTTGCGAAACACTAGCAGTGTGGTTATCTTCAACCTCAACTTCCTACAAGCTTTTCCCGCTAAGAACAAACAGAATTTGCCAAAAAATGTTCGATTCAGACTGGGAAACACATTTTGGTCTATATAGAAAAGTTTGCTTTTTTCTGAGTAGAACCACTTAAAACTAAGCTTATTCGCCATATAACAGCAATTCACGTTGGGAAACACTAGTTGTGTGTTGATCGTCAAAGTCAACTTTCTACAAGCTTTTCTCGCTTGGAAGGAATAGAGTTCGCCAAAGAATGTGCAATTCAGACTGGGAAACGCACATCTTGCCTATATAGAAAATTATGCAATTTACCGTGTAAGTCTATTTACGGTATTTACAGTAAGTCTAGAACCACATATAAGTAAGCCAAGTAACAGCAATTCACTTTGAGAAACACTAGCTTTGTGTTTATCTTCAAAGACAACTTCCTACAAGCTATTTCTGCTTCGAACTTACTGAATTTGCCATAGAATGTGAGATTCAGACTCGGAAACGCACGTTTTGTCTATATAGAAAAGTATGCAATTTACCATATAGGACCACTTAAAACTAAGCTTACTCGCTAAGTAACATCAAGTCACTTTGCGAAGCATTAGCTCTGTGTTTATCTTCAACCTCAACTTCCTACAAGCTTTTCTCGCGTGGAACGAACATAACTCGCCAGAGAATGTGTGATTCGTACTGGGAAACGGAAGTTTTGTTTATGTAGAATCGGATGCTTTTTACTGTCTAGAACCACTTAAAACTAAGCCTATTCGCCAAGTACGAGCAATTTGTGAAACACTAGCTGTGTGTTTATCTTCAAAGTAAACCTCATATAAGCTTTTCCGGTTTACAACCAATAGAATTCGCCAAGGAATGTGTGACTCAGACTGGGAACCACATATTTTGTCTATATAGAAAAGTGCTTTTTACTGTCAAGAACAACTTAAAACTAAGCTTATTCGCCAAGTAACAGCAATTCACTTTGTGAAACACAAGCTGTGTGTTTATCTTCAAACTCATTTTCCTAAAAGCTTTTTCTGCTTGGGACGAACAGAATTCGCCAAAGAATGTGTGATTCAGACTGGGACTCGTTTTCTCTATGTAGAAACGGATGCTTTTTACTCTCTAGAACCACTTAAAATTAAGGCTATTCGCCAAGTAACAGCAATTCACTTTGTGAAACACTAGTTGTGCGTTTAACTTCAAAGTCAACTTTCTACAAGCTTTTCTCACTTGGAAGGAACAGAATTCGCCAAAGAATGTGCAATACAGACTGAGAAACGCACATCGTTTCTATATAGAAAAGTACGCCTTTTACGGTATAGACTCACTTAAAACTAACCTTATTCACCAAGTAACAGCTATACACTTTGCGAAACACGAGTTGTGTGTTTATCTTCCAACTCAACTTCCTACAAGTTTTTTCCGCTTTGAACGAATATATCTCACCAACGAATGTGATATTCAGACTGCGAAACGCTCGTTTTGACTATATAGAAAAGTATGCTCTTTGCAACGCAGAACCTCTTAAAAGTAAGCTTATATGCCTAGTAACATCAATTCACTTTGTGAAACACTATCTGTGTGGTTATCTTCAAACTCAACTTCCTACAAGCTTTTCCCGCTAGGAACGAACAGATTTTGCCAAGGAATGTGCGATTCAGACTGGGAAACACACATTTGGTCTATATAGAAAAGCTTTCTTTTTACGGTGTAGAACTACTTAAAACTAAGCTTATTCTCCAAATAACAGCAATTCACTTTGCGAAACACTAGCTGGATGTTTATCTTCAAAGCAAACTTCATACAAGCTTTTCCCACGATGAATGTACATAACTCGCGAAAGAATGTGCGATTCACCCTGGGAAATGCACTGTTCTATGTAGAAACGGATGATTTTACTGTCTAGAGCCACTTAATACTAAACTTACTCGCAAAGTAACAGCAATTCACTCTTTGAAACACTAGATGTGAGTTTAACTTCAAAGTCAACTTTCTACAAGCTTTTCTCGCTTGGAAGGAACTGAATTCGCCAAAGAATGTGCAATACAGACTGGGAAACGCACGTTTTGTCTATATATAAAAGTATGCAATTTACCGTATAGAACCCCTTAAAACTAAGCTTACTCGCTAAGTAACATCAATTCACTTTACGAAGCATTAGCTCTGTGTTTATCTTCAACCTCAACTTCCTACAAGTTTTTTCCGCTTTGAACGAATATGACTCGCCAAAGAATGTGCTATTCAGACTGGGAAACGCACGTTTTGACTATATAGAAAAGTATGCTCTTTACCATGCAGAACCTCTTAAAAGTAAGCTTATACGCCTAGTAACATCAATTCACTTTGCGAAACACTAGCAGTGTGGTTATCTTCAACCTCAACTTCCTACAAGCTTTTCCCGCTAAGAACAAACAGAATTTGCCAAAAAATGTTCGATTCAGACTGGGAAACACATTTTGGTCTATATAGAAAAGTTTGCTTTTTTCTGAGTAGAACCACTTAAAACTAAGCTTATTCGCCATATAACAGCAATTCACGTTGGGAAACACTAGTTGTGTGTTGATCGTCAAAGTCAACTTTCTACAAGCTTTTCTCGCTTGGAAGGAATAGAGTTCGCCAAAGAATGTGCAATTCAGACTGGGAAACGCACATCTTGCCTATATAGAAAATTATGCAATTTACCGTGTAAGTCTATTTACGGTATTTACAGTAAGTCTAGAACCACATATAAGTAAGCCAAGTAACAGCAATTCACTTTGAGAAACACTAGCTTTGTGTTTATCTTCAAAGACAACTTCCTACAAGCTATTTCTGCTTCGAACTTACTGAATTTGCCATAGAATGTGAGATTCAGACTCGGAAACGCACGTTTTGTCTATATAGAAAAGTATGCAATTTACCATATAGGACCACTTAAAACTAAGCTTACTCGCTAAGTAACATCAAGTCACTTTGCGAAGCATTAGCTCTGTGTTTATCTTCAACCTCAACTTCCTACAAGCTTTTCTCGCGTGGAACGAACATAACTCGCCAGAGAATGTGTGATTCGTACTGGGAAACGGAAGTTTTGTTTATGTAGAATCGGATGCTTTTTACTGTCTAGAACCACTTAAAACTAAGCCTATTCGCCAAGTACGAGCAATTTGTGAAACACTAGCTGTGTGTTTATCTTCAAAGTAAACCTCATATAAGCTTTTCCGGTTTACAACCAATAGAATTCGCCAAGGAATGTGTGACTCAGACTGGGAACCACATATTTTGTCTATATAGAAAAGTGCTTTTTACTGTCAAGAACAACTTAAAACTAAGCTTATTCGCCAAGTAACAGCAATTCACTTTGTGAAACACAAGCTGTGTGTTTATCTTCAAACTCATTTTCCTAAAAGCTTTTTCTGCTTGGGACGAACAGAATTCGCCAAAGAATGTGTGATTCAGACTGGGACTCGTTTTCTCTATGTAGAAACGGATGCTTTTTACTCTCTAGAACCACTTAAAATTAAGGCTATTCGCCAAGTAACAGCAATTCACTTTGTGAAACACTAGTTGTGCGTTTAACTTCAAAGTCAACTTTCTACAAGCTTTTCTCACTTGGAAGGAACAGAATTCGCCAAAGAATGTGCAATACAGACTGAGAAACGCACATCGTTTCTATATAGAAAAGTACGCCTTTTACGGTATAGACTCACTTAAAACTAACCTTATTCACCAAGTAACAGCTATACACTTTGCGAAACACGAGTTGTGTGTTTATCTTCCAACTCAACTTCCTACAAGTTTTTTCCGCTTTGAACGAATATATCTCACCAACGAATGTGATATTCAGACTGCGAAACGCTCGTTTTGACTATATAGAAAAGTATGCTCTTTGCAACGCAGAACCTCTTAAAAGTAAGCTTATATGCCTAGTAACATCAATTCACTTTGTGAAACACTATCTGTGTGGTTATCTTCAAACTCAACTTCCTACAAGCTTTTCCCGCTAGGAACGAACAGATTTTGCCAAGGAATGTGCGATTCAGACTGGGAAACACACATTTGGTCTATATAGAAAAGCTTTCTTTTTACGGTGTAGAACTACTTAAAACTAAGCTTATTCTCCAAATAACAGCAATTCACTTTGCGAAACACTAGCTGGATGTTTATCTTCAAAGCAAACTTCATACAAGCTTTTCCCACGATGAATGTACATAACTCGCGAAAGAATGTGCGATTCACCCTGGGAAATGCACTGTTCTATGTAGAAACGGATGATTTTACTGTCTAGAGCCACTTAATACTAAACTTACTCGCAAAGTAACAGCAATTCACTCTTTGAAACACTAGATGTGCGTTTAACTTCAAAGTCAACTTTCTACAAGCTTTTCTCGCTTGGAAGGAACTGAATTCGCCAAAGAATGTGCAATACAGACTGGGAAACGCACGTTTTGTCTATATATAAAAGTATGCAATTTACCGTATAGAACCACTTAAAACTAAGCTTACTCGCTAAGTAACATCAATTCACTTTACGAAGCATTAGCTCTGTGTTTATCTTCAACCTCAACTTCCTACAAGTTTTTTCCGCTTTGAACGAATATGACTCGCCAAAGAATGTGCTATTCAGACTGGGAAACGCACGTTTTGACTATATAGAAAAGTATGCTCTTTACCATGCAGAACCTCTTAAAAGTAAGCTTATACGCCTAGTAACATCAATTCACTTTGCGAAACACTAGCAGTGTGGTTATCTTCAACCTCAACTTCCTACAAGCTTTTCCCGCTAAGAACGAACAGAATTTGCCAAAAAATGTTCGATTCAGACTGGGAAACACATTTTGGTCTATATAGAAAAGTTTGCTTTTTTCCGAGTAGAACCACTTAAAACTAAGCTTATTCGCCATATAACAGCAATTCACGTTGGGAAACACTAGTTGTGTGTTGATCGTCAAAGTCAACTTTCTACAAGCTTTTCTCGCTTGGAAGGAATATAGTTTTGGAAGGAATTGAAAAAGAATGTGCAATTCAGACTGGGAAACGCACATCTTGCCTATATAGAAAATTATGCAATTTACCGTGTAAGTCTATTTACGGTATTTACAGTAAGTCTAGAACCACATATAAGTAAGCCAAGTAACAGCAATTCACTTTGAGAAACACTAGCTTTGTGTTTATCTTCAAAGACAACTTCCTACAAGCTATTTCTGCTTCGAACTTACTGAATTTGCCATAGAATGTGAGATTCAGACTCGGAAACGCACGTTTTGTCTATATAGAAAAGTATGCAATTTACCATATAGGACCACTTAAAACTAAGCTTACTCGCTAAGTAACATCAAGTCACTTTGCGAAGCATTAGCTCTGTGTTTATCTTCAACCTCAACTTCCTACAAGCTTTTCTCGCGTGGAACGAACATAACTCGCCAGAGAATGTGTGATTCGTACTGGGAAACGGAAGTTTTGTTTATGTAGAATCGGATGCTTTTTACTGTCTAGAACCACTTAAAACTAAGCCTATTCGCCAAGTACGAGCAATTTGTGAAACACTAGCTGTGTGTTTATCTTCAAAGTAAACCTCATATAAGCTTTTCCGGTTTACAACCAATAGAATTCGCCAAGGAATGTGTGACTCAGACTGGGAACCACATATTTTGTCTATATAGAAAAGTGCTTTTTACTGTCAAGAACAACTTAAAACTAAGCTTATTCGCCAAGTAACAGCAATTCACTTTGTGAAACACAAGCTGTGTGTTTATCTTCAAACTCATTTTCCTAAAAGCTTTTTCTGCTTGGGACGAACAGAATTCGCCAAAGAATGTGTGATTCAGACTGGGACTCGTTTTCTCTATGTAGAAACGGATGCTTTTTACTCTCTAGAACCACTTAAAATTAAGGCTATTCGCCAAGTAACAGCAATTCACTTTGTGAAACACTAGTTGTGCGTTTAACTTCAAAGTCAACTTTCTACAAGCTTTTCTCACTTGGAAGGAACAGAATTCGCCAAAGAATGTGCAATACAGACTGAGAAACGCACATCGTTTCTATATAGAAAAGTACGCCTTTTACGGTATAGACTCACTTAAAACTAACCTTATTCACCAAGTAACAGCTATACACTTTGCGAAACACGAGTTGTGTGTTTATCTTCCAACTCAACTTCCTACAAGTTTTTTCCGCTTTGAACGAATATATCTCACCAACGAATGTGATATTCAGACTGCGAAACGCTCGTTTTGACTATATAGAAAAGTATGCTCTTTGCAACGCAGAACCTCTTAAAAGTAAGCTTATATGCCTAGTAACATCAATTCACTTTGTGAAACACTATCTGTGTGGTTATCTTCAAACTCAACTTCCTACAAGCTTTTCCCGCTAGGAACGAACAGATTTTGCCAAGGAATGTGCGATTCAGACTGGGAAACACACATTTGGTCTTTATAGAAAAGCTTTCTTTTTACGGTGTAGAACTACTTAAAGCTAAGCTTATTCTCCAAATAACAGTAATTCACTTTGCGAAACACTAGCTGGATGTTTATCTTCAAAGCAAACTTCATACAAGCTTTTCCCACGATGAATGTACATAACTCGCGAAAGAATGTGCGATTCACCCTGGGAAATGCACTGTTCTATGTAGAAACGGATGATTTTACTGTCTAGAGCCACTTAATACTAAACTTACTCGCAAAGTAACAGCAATTCACTCTTTGAAACACTAGATGTGCGTTTAACTTCAAAGTCAACTTTCTACCAGCTTTTCTCACTTGGAAGGAACATAATTCGCCAAAGAATGTGCAATACAGACTGGGAAACGCACGTTTTGTCTATATATAAAAGTATGCAATTTACCGTATAGAACCACTTAAAACTAAGCTTACTCGCTAAGTAACATCAATTCACTTTACGAAGCATTAGCTCTGTGTTTATCTTCAACCTCAACTTCCTACAAGCTTTTCTCGCGTGGAACGAACATAACTCGCCAGAGAATGTGTGATTCGTACTGGGAAACGGAAGTTTTGTCTATGTAGAATCGGATGCTTTTTACTGTAAGCCATGTAACAGCATTTCACTTTGAGAACACTAGCTGTGTGTTTATCTTCAAAGACAACTTCCTACAAGCTATTTCCGCTTCGAACTTACTGAATTTGTCATAGAATATGAGATTCAGACTCAGAAACACACGTTTTGTCTATATAGAAAAGTATGCAATTTACCGTATAGAACCACTTAAAACTAAGCTTACTCGCTAAGTAACATCAATTCACTTGTGAAATTCAGACTGGGAAACTCACATCTTGCCTTTTACGATATAGAACCACTTAAAACAAAGCTTTTTCGCCAAGTAACATCAATATAATGTAAACTTCATACAAGCTTTTCCCGCTTGGAACAAACTAACTCGTCAAAGAATGTGCGATTTAGACAGGGAAACGCACATTTTGTCTATGTAGAAAATGTTGCTTTTTACTGTCTAGAACCACTTAAAACTAAGCTTATACTCCAACTAACATCAATTCACTTTGCGAAAAAATAGCTGTGTGTTTATTTTCAAAGACAACTTCCTACAAGCTTTTCCCACTTGGAACGAACAGAATTCGCCAAAGACTGTGCGACTTAGACTGGGAAAGACATATTTTGTCTATATAGAAATGTATGCTTTTTACGGTCTTGAACCACTTAAAACTAAGCTTATTCGCCAAGTAACAGCAAGTCACTTTGTGAAACCATACCTGTGTGTTTATCTTTAAAGACAACGTCCTACTAGGTTTTTCCTCCTCGAAACGAACTAACTCGTCAAAGAATGTACGATTTAGACTGGGAAACGCACATTTTGTCTATGTAGAAACTGTTGCTTTTTACTGTCTAGAACCACTTAAAACTAAACTTATACTCCAACTAACATCAATTCACTTTGCGAAAAAATAGCTGTGTGTTTATCTTCAAAGTCAACTTCCTACAAGCTTTTCCGGTTTAGAACCAACATAATTCGCCAAAGAATGTGTGATTCAGACTGGGAACCACATATTTTGTCCTTATAGAAAAGTGTGCTTTTTACTGTCTAGAACAACTTAAAACTAAACTTATTCGCGAAGTAACAGCAATTCACTTTGTGAAACACTAGTTGTGTGTTTATCTTCAAAGTCAACTTTCTACAAGCTTTTCCCGCTTGGAACCAACAGAATTCTCCAAAGAATGTGCGATTCAGACTGGGAAACACACATTTGGTCTATATAGAAAAGCTTTCTTTTTACGGTGTAGAACTACTTAAAACTAAGCTTATTCGCCAAATAGCAGCAATTCACTTTGCGAAACACTAGTTGTATGTTTATCTTCAAAGTAAACTTCATACAAGCTTTTCCCACGATGAACATACATACCTCGTGAAAGAATGTGCGATTCACACTTGGAAATGCAGTGTTCTACGTAGAAACGGATGCTTTTACTGTCTAGAACCACTTAATACTAAACTTATTCGCCAAGAAACAGCAATTCACTCTTTGAAACACTAGATGTGCGTTTAACTTCAAAGTCAACTTTCTACAAGCTTTTCTCGCTTGGAAGGAACAGAATTCGCCAACGAATGTGCAATACAGACTGGGAAACGCACATCGTTTCTATATAGAAAAGTATGCCTTTTACGGTGTAAAACCACTTAAAACTAACCTTATTCATCAAGTAACAGCAATACACTTTGCGAAACACGAGTTGTGTGTTTATCTTCAAACTCAACTTCCTACAGGTTTTTTTCCGCTTTGAACGAATATGACTCGCCAAAGAATGTGCTATTCAGACTGGGAAACGCACGTTTTGACTATATAGAAAAGTATGCTCTTTACCATGCAGAACCTCTTAAAAGTAAGCTTATACGCCTAGTAACATCAATTCACTTTGAGAAACACTAGCTGTGTGGCTATCTTCAACCTCAACTTCCTACAAGCTTTTCCCGTTAGGAACGAACAGAATTTGCCAAAGAATGTGCGATTCAGACTGGGAAACACACATTTGGTCTATATAGATAAGTTTGCTTTTTACTGTCTAGAACAACTTAAAACTAAGATTATACGCCATGTAACAGCAATTCACTTTGGGAAACACTACTTGTGTGTTGATCGTCAAAGTCAACTTTCTACAAGCTTTTCTCGCTTGGAAGGAATATAGTTTTGGAAGGAATTGACAAAGAATGTGCAATTCAGACTGGGAAACGCACATCTTGCCTATATAGAAAAGTATGCAATTTACCGTGTAGTTTACGGTAAGTCTATTTACGGTATTTACAGTAAGTCTAGAACCACTTATAAGTCAGCCAAGTAACAGCAATTCACTTTGAGAAACACTAGCTGTGTGTTTATCTTCAAAGACAACTTCCTACAAGCTATTCCCGCTTCGAACTTACTGAATTTGCCACAGAATGTGAGAGTCAGACTCGGAAACGCACGTTTTGTCTATATAGAAAAGTATGCTTTTAACCATCTAGAACCTCTTAAAGCTAAGCTTATTCGTCAAGTAAAGCAATTCACGTTGGGAAACACTAGTTGTGTGTTTATCGTCAAAGTCAACTTTCTACAAGTTTTTCCTCGCTTGGAAGGAATAGAGTTCGCCAAAGTATGTGCAATTCAGACTGGGAAACTCACATCTTGCCTATATAGAAAAGTATGCAATTTACCGTGTTGTTTACTGTAAGTCTATTTACGGTATTTACAGTAAGTCTGGAACCACTTATAAGTAAGCCATGTAACAGCAATTCACTATGAGAATACTAGCTGTGTGTTTATGTTCAAATTCTACTTCCTACAAGCTTTTCTCTCTTAGAATGAACAGAATTAGCCAAAAAATGTGCAAATCAGATTGGGAATGCACGTTTTGACTATATAGAAAAGTATGCTTTTTTCCGTCTAAAACCACTTACAACTAAGCTTCTTCGCTAAGTACCATCAATTCACTTTGCCAAACAATAGCTGTGTTTTTATCTACAAACTGAACTGAATCGGGAAAACACTTGGAGAGAACAGAATTCGCCAAAGAATGTGTGATTCAGACTGGGAAACGCACATTTTCTCTATGTAGAAACGGATGCTTTTTACTGTCTAGACCCACTTAAAACGAGCCTATTCGCCAAGTAACAACAATTCACTTTGTGAAACACTAGCTGTGTGTTCATCTTCAAAGACAATTTCGTCTATATAGAAAAGTATGCTTTTACCATCTAGAACCAACTAAAACTAAGCTTAGTCGCCAATAACAGCAAATCACTTTGCGAAACACTAGCCTTGTGTTTATCTTCAAAGTCAACTTCCTACAAGCTTTTCCGGTTTAGAACCAACATAATTCGCCAAAGAATGTGTGATTCAGACTGGGAACCACATATTTTGTCTATATAGAAAAGTGTGCTTTTTACTGTCTAGAACCGCTTAAAAGTAAGCATATTCGCCAAGTAACATCAATCCACTTTGTGAAACACTAGTTGTGTGTTTATCTTCAAACTCAACGTCCTACAAGCTTTTCCCGCTTGGAACGAACATAATTTGCCAAACAATGTGCAATTCAGACTGGGAAACGCACATTTGGTCTATATAGAAAAGCTTGCTTTTTACCGTGTAGAACCACTTAAAACTAAGCATATTCGCCAAGTAACATCAATTCACTTAAAGTCTTGAACCACTTAAAACTAAACTTATTCGCCAAGTAACAGCAGTTCAATTTGTGAAACCATAGCTGTGTGTTTTTCTTCAAACTCAACTTCCTACAAGCTTTTCCTGCTTGGAACGAACAGAATTCGCCAAAGAATGTGATATTCACACTGGTAAACTCATGTTTTGTCTATATAGAAAACTATTCTTTTTACCGTCTAGAATCACTTAAAACTAAGCTTATTTGTTAAGTACCATCAATTCACTTTGCCAAACAATCGCTGTGTGTTTATCTCCAAACTGAACAGAAGCGGGAAAATGCTTGGAGCAAACAGAATTCGCCAAAGAATGTGTGATTCAGACTGGGAAACGCAGGTTTTTGTCTATGAAGAAACGGATGCTTTTTACTGTCTAGAACAACTTAAAACTAAGCTTATTCGCCAAGTAACAGCAATTCACTTTGTGAAACACTAGTTGTGTGTTTATCTTCAAAGACAACTGCTTACAAGCTTTTCCCGCTTGGAACGGACATAACTCGCCAAAGAATGTGCGATTCACACTGGGAAATGCAGGTTTTTTCTATGTAGAAAAGGATGCTGTTTACTGTCTAGAACCACTTAATACTAAACTTATTCACCAAGTAACATCAATTCACTTTGTGAAACACTAGTTGTGTGTTTAACTTCAAAGTCAACTTTCTACAAGGTTTTCTCGCTTGGAAGAAACAGAATTCGCCAAAGAGTGTGTAATTCACACTGGGAAACGCACATCATTTCTATATGGAAAAGTATGCCTTTTATGGTGAACAACCACTTAAAACTAACCCTATTAGCCAAGTAACAGCAATTCACTTTGCGAAACACTAGCTGTGTGTTTATGTTCCAAGTCAACTTCCTACAAGCTTTTCCCGCTTCGAACGAACATAACTCCCCAAAGAATGTGCGATTCAGACTGGGAAACGCAAGTCTTGTCTATATAGAAAAGTATGCTTTGTACCGTCTAGAATCACATAAAACTAAGCTTTTTCGCCAAGTAACAACAATTCACTTTGCGAAACACTAGCTGTGTGTTTATCTACAAAGTAAACGTCATATAAGCTTTTCCCGCTTGGACCGATATTAACTAGCCAAAGAATGTGCGATTCAGACTGAGAAACGCATGTTTTGACTATATAGAAAAGTATGCTTTTTACCGTGTAGAACCACTTAAAACTAAGCTTATTCGCCAAGTACCATCAATTCACTTTTCAAAACACCGTGTGTTTATCTTCAAAGTCAGCTTCCTACAAGCTTTTCCCGTTTAAGACGAACAGGATTCGCTAAAGAATGTGCAATTGAGACTGGGAAACACACGTTTTGCCTATATATAAAAGAATGCCTTTATGGTCTAGAACCACTTAAAACTAACCTTATTCGCCAAGTAACAGCAATTCACTTTGCGAAACACTAGCTGTGTGTTTATCTTCAAAGTCAACTTCCTTCAAGCTTTTCCCGTTTAGAACGAACAGAATTCGCCAAAGAATGTGCTATTCAGATTGGGAAACACATATTTTGTCTATATAGAAATGTATTCTTTTTACCGTCTAGAACCACTTAAAACTAAGCTTATTCTCCAAGTAACAGCAATTCACTTTGGGAAACACTAGCTGTGTGTTTATCTTCAAAGTAAACTTCCTACAAGCTTTTCCCGCTTGGAGTGAACAGAATTCGCCAATGAATGTGCGATTCAGAATGGGAATTGCATGTTTTTGTCTATTTAGGAAACTGTGCTTGTTACCCTCTAGAACCACTTAAAACTAAGCGTATTGGCCAAGTAACAGCAATTCACTTTGTGAAACACTAGCTGTGTGTTTATCTTCAAAGGAAACTTTCTGCAAACTTCCTCTTGCTACACCTTTGCTTGGAACGAAGATAATTCGCTTACAAACTAAAGATCCATTCACATTTGCCTTGCCTATATCTTAAAAAATACGCCTGCTACAAATGAGACCTGCTTTTAATGAAGAGAATTTGTTTCGAAACTGCAGCTCCATTCACGATAAATTGCCCAGCCTATATCTTGAAAACTTTGCCTGCTAATAGTGAGTTCCGCTGGGACAATACAGAATTCACTTAGAAACTGCAGTTCTATTCGTGAAAAATTTCCCTGCCTATATCTTGAAAAGTTGATTGCTACAGGTGAGTTCCACTTGGATCAAAGGATTTAGCTTAGAAACTGCAGATCCTTTCGCAAAAACTTGCCCTGCCTTCTTCTTGAAAACGCTGCCTACAAGAGATTTCCACTTGGAAAGAAGAGAATTCGCTTAGAAACTGCAGCTCCCTTCTTGAAAACTTGCCATACCTATATTTGGAATACTCTGCCTGCTACAAGTGTGTACAGCTTGGAAGAAAGAGAATTCGCTTAGAAACAGCAGCTCCATTGGAGAAAACTTGCCCTGACTATATCTTGAATTCTACACCTACAACAAGTGAATCCCACTTGGAACGAAGAGATTTTGATTAAAAGCTGCATCTCCATTCACAAAAAATTTCCCTGCTTTTGTCTTGAGAACTTCGGCTGCTACAAGTGAGTCCTGCTTGGAACGAAGAGAATTCGCTTAGAAACTGCAGCTCCATTCGAGAAAACTTTCCCTGCCTATATCTTGATAACTCCGCTTGCTACAAGTGAGTCCCTCATGGAACGAAGAGAATTCGTTTAGAAACTGCAGCTCCATTCTCAAAAAATTTCCCTGCCTATATCTTGAAAACTATGCTTGTTACAAGTTATTCCCACTTGGAATGAAGAAAATTCGCCAAGAAACTGTAATTCAATTCGCCAAAAGCTTGCTTTGTCTGTATCTTGAAAACTACGCCTGCTACAAGTGATTCCCACTTGGAGAGATGAAAATTCGCTTAGAAACTGGAGGTCCATTCGCCAAATATTGCCCTGCCTATATCTTTAAAACTACGCCTGCTACAAGTGATTCCCACTTGGAGAGATGAAAATTCACTTAGAAACTGGAGGTCCATTCGCCAAATCTTGCCCTGCCTATCTTTAAAACTACGCCTGCTACAGGTGAGTCCTGCTTGCAACGAAGAGAATTCACTAAAAAATGGGATTACATTTCCCAAACATTTGCTTTGTTTATATCTTGAAAACTACGCCTGCTACAAGTGTGTCCCGCTTGGAACAAAGAGAATTCGCTTAGAAACTGCAGTTCTGTTCGAGAAAACTGTCCCTGTCTATATCTGGACAACTACGCTTGCTACAAGTTAGTTTAGTTCCACTTGGAACAAAGAGAGTTTGCTTAGAAACTGCAGCTCAATTCGCGAAAATTTGCCCTGCCTATTTCTTTAAAACTACGCCTGCTACAAGTGATTCCCACTTAGAATGAATAAAATTCGCCATGAAACTGTGATTCCATTCGCCAAACGCTTGCTTTGTTTATATCTTGAAAACTATGCCTGCTACAAGTGAGTCCCACTTGGAATGAAGAGAATTCGCTTAGAAACTGCAGCTCCATTCGTGAAAACTTGCCCTGCCTATATTTTTCTAGGGTGTAGCTTGTTTCCTTATGTTGGGCTTATTTATTTATTTTCCTTTGTAGGGCTGGATTTGTAGAAAGGTATCGTGTATATTTGGTTTTGTCATGAAATATCTTGGTTTCTCCATCTATGTTTATTGAGAGTTTTTTAGGATACAGTAACCTTGGCTGGCTTTTGTGTTCTCTTAGGGTCTGTATGACATCTTTCCAGGATCTTCTGGCTTGTCCCCTTGGCTTCATTCCATGGTAATATTTCCTACTTGTTTAGAAATGTGGTACAAAACAAGAGTCCATTGAGTATGACCAAGGACGAGCACAGCAAATCATTGGTTCAATAATAGTTGATAAGTGGGCAGCACACACTGCAAGGAAATTCTAGGTTATATAATGATTGTCATCCTTATAGATATATGGCACTGATTGCTAAATATTCTTCACTTAACTCAGTATGGTAAGCATTCTCTTATTACTACAAATTTCAACTTTTAATGTTTCAGACTATAGTCAATTAAGGCTAATTGCAGATGTGGAAAGAAGAAAAATTAAGTAGTCAAAAATGAAGGAATTAAATATTTATATTTAATTTAATTTACATTATACTATGAAAATGAATTTACCTTGTCAGAGAGGAGTGAAAATGTATGACTTGGACAAGTCAAAGGACTTGCACTGATAATCCTAAAGAGAAATAATAAGACATAATATGTTGAATTTTAAAACGGTCCTTAGGTTTCTAAGAAACCAAATGAAGACCCAGAACTATGTTCAATTCTATGGTAAAAAAAAATTGACTTAAGTCCAAAGGGCAGTTGTTTACAACTGAGCTGTTAGTGTCACTTATTGCACCTATTCTGATATCTTGGCCATACTGGTTATTGTCTTATTTCATAGGTGTTGCAGGTGAGTAAAACTATCATTTGCTTCCCCAACATGTCAACCTGCCTACTATTTTATCTATCTTAGAACATTGACGTATAGATAGAGCCTTCTAAGACATATCCATCTACAATTAGTTGATTGCTGAGACATCCCTGTAAGATTTATTTAGGAACAGGTACTTAAGTTGCCAACTTTGACAGAAATCCAAGTGCTACCTAAAGCATCTATATATTTGAAAAAGTCACATGAAATACTTTAACAGTTGGAAGAATTTCTCTCAAAATGAATGAAATCATGGCTGGTGCAAGAAATCTAGTCAGATTTATGGAACTAGTGATGTCATAAACCTTAAAATTTATCACATTAATTTACTAAATCAGCCACACTTCTTACAGGATTCTAAATATTAGTATTATATCTACCAATACGTGGGGCCATCATCCCTCATGAAAGAAGCCTCCTTGTACAGAAAATGGAGACCATTACAGAAAAGAAAAACTGGACACAAAGTGCTTTGTGTAAAACCCAGCACCTGTGAGTACATGTACATTATAGCGAAAATCTCTATAGCTCAGGGAACATTGTAGAAGAAGGATTACAAAGACTTTAAGAGCCACCATACTTGAAAGTCTGTTTTCAAGTTTCCTGTGATAAAAATGAGTACAAAGACACAATGTTAGCAATATCAATGCACTAGTAAAACTGGAAAAAATTCATGTGTCAAAAGTTATAGGAATCTAAAGATGACCATCAGAAGGTTAATTTTTACAGAAATGACCTGCATAGGGATTGTCTAATACACACTGTACACCATGGAAACTAAATCACAAACACAAGAAAATGGACTCAAGTTGTATCCATATTTTTAGGATACAAATATACATAAATAAACACATATATGAAACAATATTGATGAGTTTGAGATTGCAGTGACTGAAGGGAGAAAAGTCAGCCTATAGTGCTATAATTCAATTTTTAATAATGCATAGGTGGAATACCTGTGTGGGGGGAAGGGGAGGAAATGGGGGCTTATGGACAGGAAACCAGGAGGGGGAATAACCTTTGAAATGTAAGTAAAGAAATATATCTAATAAAAAAATTTTTAAATTTAAAATAATAATAGTAATAAATGAAAACATTTTGAACTTATTATAATTGGGAGTTCAGGAGGGACCAAGAAAGAGTAAATATGGAAATTATCAATTATATTACTGGAGGTTTTCTCTAAGATTTCCATATCTCAAAATTGTATTACAGACCATTTCCACAAGACAATGAATAAAGAATATTTCATGCTGAGGTCTCAGGTTATGCAGAGAGATAAAACAAATATACTGTACGCTTCTGTATATTTCTGAGTGTATGTAATGTATACGGATGAATATATGTGTGTATGAGTGCATGTGTGTGTAAAGCATGTTTATTTACATTTGAAAAGAGCATCCAGTATTGGTCTTTCTCAGTTTTTTGTTTTTGTTTTTTGTTTTTTTTTTTTGTCATAAGGTCTCTTTTGATCATTGCTGAACAACATGTCAGGAATATCTGGCCAATAAGCTTCTGTTAACTACTGTCTCCAAGTCCCACCTCCATCCAGGTAGAAGCTTCTGGTCTAGAGATGCTTGTGTAACAATACTCAGTTTTGTTTGTGTTCTAAAGTATGTTTCGATGACCCAAATTCATGTCACAAAGCCTGTATCTCAGTTGGTTAAGCACTGATCTTTTCAGGTCATTTTGTATAATCTAACAACCGTGATCCATCTCTAACTTCATCATGTGTGATGATTAAGTTTGATTGGTAATGGAATTTTATTTAGAACTTTGTATGGCACAGAATTCTGGGCACAATTCTGAGGGATTATTTAATATCATTAGTTTTGGCTGCACTTTAGAAACTGAGGTGGGAAAGCAAGTAGTATAACTGGGCTGTAGAGGCAGAGACAGAAAAATGTCACTTTCCAAAGACTATGGAGAATCATGAACAAGGCACATTGGAGTGTAAGCAATAACACTTTTATTTATTATAACATTTATTATGATAGCATATGAATGCTGAAGCAGGATGTTGTAATAATTGTTCTGCTATGATTAAGTGGAAGGTAGAAGGGAACATTAAAATAGAATGACCTTATAAATGTCTTCAGTCATTTTCTACCACTTATATGTGGTAGTTGTTCTGTTCTGTCCTGTTAAATGAACCATAAAATGTCATTGTTAGACAAACATTCTCAGATGATAGATTCACTTCACTTCAGATAAGAGCAATATTTCGGTATATTTTCTTAACTCTATACAAATAATTACTTGCGTTATCAATGTATAGGAATTTGAGTGGTACTACCATATTAATCAGGTGCGTTTTAGCCTCTTTATCTCTCTTCACGTAGGTTTTGTAGTGGATCCATTGCAATTTAATATTTATGCCAATGCTAAGCATTTGGCAAGATTGTCTCTTGTAGGAAATTAAATAAACATTATTATTTTTGCATTAAAATAAAAAAGCATGTTGACAGTGGTACAGGACTTAAACATGCAGAATCTCTAATGGAGGTATAAATTAAAACATTGTTTCTAAATGATCTTATAAAAAATAATAATTTTATATGCATGAATCCTCTATGACTTAAAGACCATAGGAAGAATGGCAATATTGTGGGATTCTTACATAGGCTGAATAAAGAGTCTATCATACTTACATGTGGTATATATAGTACCTAAGTATTTGTGTGTGTGTCTGTTTGTGTGTATACATATAAATTATATATACATATATATGTTTGTATATACATATGCATAAATTTAAGTATAATTTAATTAGTGTTGGTTAAAATGTTTTTCCATACTTTAATATCATTTTGTGGCCAAAACTACTCTCATATTTACAAATTTATGAAATAAGTGAATGATGTCATTCTTCCATTCATTTGATGCCTAAATAAATCTTGGCTCATCTGTAGGACCTTCCTCCTGCAGAGGAATGGATGAAATTTTCTAATTTTTCACCATTATCGCATGTTTTCTTGTTGTGGCCAGCTAGGAATTCTTTCATAATAGGTGATTTGCCAGAAGAATTTATTGAATCTGCACAAGTCTTTAAATCCTCAGATCTTCTGTCAATACATTTATAAAATATATTATCATTTCCAAATATTTGATGATAGTTGTCGATCATGATTTGTATAATGGACATCTGTAACAACACAAGGCAAAACAAGATTGTCATTTCACATGGTTTACAAAATTGAAATTTAAAAATGATATCCAAAAGTATGAGGAAAATAACAGTTGCCATAGATAGGAATGCATGATATGAAGTTTCTGAAATGGAGACTCTAAGTTTTCTGCATTTTACCAAAACTTGTCAAAATTTAAGGCATACTGCAAAGAATAGAAGAACTACTAAACCAAAGCAACATTTCAAACCTGATGTGCTGCCAAGCACTGTGAGTTAATCTAATTAATGACTGTAATTCGTTGACATTTTTAGGGTGTAGAAGGATTTGGGGTTTCTGTTGGGATGTTTTGAATGGGATGCCATTCTAGTTCCATGCATGGCAATACCCTCTTTGTGACAACTTTCTGGTGGCTTAAGTCCCTTGGCCCTCCTGATAGAAGTATGCCATTGCCTATAATTTGGAATTACAAAATACAGGCGCCCATTTTCAATGTACTTTCTCTGCTATATTTTTGCTTCCCAAGACAAGAGACATCAGGTTTCAGCTTGCTATTCGTTTTTTTTTTTCCTTTCTGCAGACATGTTCCTCTGTCATGATATTGAAGTGCTATACTCTCTCAGCATTTCTAAGTCCCAAAGAACCACTTACTTGAACAAGTTTCCCTGGTAATATTGTTTTATTTTTTTATTGACTATTTTATTTATTTATATTTCAAACGTTATCCTCCTTCACAGTTCACCTCCATAAACCCTGTATCTCCTCCCCCTGCCTCTATTACATGCTCCCTCCCTCACCTATACACTCTGGAGACAACACCCTAGCATTCCCTAACCCTGGGTCATCAAGCTTCCTTAGGACTAAGCAGCTTCCCTCCTAGTGACACCAAATAAGGCCATCCTCTGCTACATATTCAGCTGGAGCCACGGGTTCTCCCATGTGCAATCTTTGTTTAGTGTTTTAGATCCTGGTGTTTTATTAAGGCAAAACAAATGTGCCTGAGAAAAGAAGTTGGTGAGAAAAGGGAGTTTAATGGAGAAAATGCCTCCATCAGATTGACCTAATGTATAGAGAAGTCTAAGGGATATTGTCCTGATTAATCTTGGAATTTGTAGGGCCTAGATCTCTAGGATGTTGCCACCCTTGAGCTATTAGTCAGAAAATGAAAGGTATGAGGTACAAGGCAAGAGGTAGAACTCCTACTCAGCTTGTACTTCAGTTCTTGAATCCACGTTCCTGCCCTGCTTCAGTTTAGGCCCTGATATTTCTCAGGAGTTAACTGGTAACTCCAAGTATATCATGGAGTGTAACCTGTCTTCCATAAGTTGCTTTTTATCAGTGTTTTGTCAGAGCAATCATAGGAAATTATAACACTTCCTAAAGTGAGCAACACTGACAAGTTACTTTTCTTCTGAGATGATGGCTTAGGTTAAGTCAACTCTACTCATCACATATTTCTAACCAGCATGCAGCTATGTTTATGTTTGAGCAGTCCTGCACAAGATAGTCATATTTTATATGCAGATTTCACAGAATAGTTTTGCTTGTTTGTTTTCATGCTTGACCATACAAAAGAATATACTTGAAAAGAACTGCCCATAACAGAAGAATCATTAATAGTTATTAAGAGTAAAAAATGAGGGGCTGGGGATTTAGCTCAGTGGTAGAGCGCTTACCTAGGAAGTGCAAGGCCCTGGGTTCGGTCCCCAGCTCCGAAAAAAAGAACCAAAAAAAAAAGAGTAAAAAATGAATTTTGTTGCTTCATTTGGACATGCGCTTTGATACAGGCTTGGATTTTAGGTTTCCAGGAGCTTGGTAATAAGAAATTACCTATAAAAAGTAGGTTTCTAGTCCAAGTCAAGTTGAGTCCTGGGTGAGAATACTATTCATGTGTGTGACATCACTAATTCGTCCTTCCTGTGGACTTAATCCCTGGAAACTACTAGTTAAAATGTACCCTGCTTTCTTTCATTTTTTACTTTTTTGTTGCTTTTTATCCTTTTCAAAATATATGTCTGTTTTTGAATCTCTTTAAATTTATCATCATGCTCACAAGTAACTCTCATTTTATTTTTCAATCCTTCCAATTATCTCTTGATAAGAATCCCCCCTCACAAAACTTCAAAAATTAAAATTAAATAAAGTTTTAAAGGTAAATTAAAAATCAAATGAAAAATTAAAATCCTTTTAAAAAATGCAGTCTGTGAGATGTGGTGTGTTCACTATGTCACAAATTATACCCTTTTTTCCAAACAGGTTTCCTTGCAAATGTACATTGAAATAAGTCACTGGTCTGCTTCAAGCCCTCTGGATTTTGCTACACCATCAATACCGGAGCCTCCCATACATGCCTCTCCTTCTATATCCTGGTATCTTGCTGTAGCCTTTAAATCATTGTGATCCTTCACCTTTGAATCTGCAGGACCTCCCCCTTCATATGCTCCAGCAGCAGGATCTAGGCCCCCTATATATATATATATAGCAGATGTGCAGCTTAATCGATAGTTATTCCCTTTCCCGGTTTCCAGGCCAAAATCCCCCTGTCCCCTCCCCCTCCCCTTCTATAGAGGTGTTCCCTTCCCCCATCCTCCCTCCATTATGGTCCTCCCCCCAACAGTCACGTTCACTGGGGGTTCAGTCTTAGCAGGACCAAGGGCTTCCCCTTCCACTGGTGCTCTTACTAGGCTATTCATTGCTACCTATGGGGTTGGAGCCCAGGGTCAATCCATGTATAATCTTTGGGCACTGGCTTAATCCCTGGAAGCTCTGGTTGATTGGCATTGTTATACATATGGGGTCTCGAGCCCCTTCAAGCTCTTCCAGTCCTTTCTCTGATTCCTTCATTGGGAGTCCCCTTCTCAGTTCAGTGGTTTGCTGCTGGCAGTCACCTATGTATTTGCTGTATTCTGGCTGTGTCTCTCAGGAGAGATCTACATCCAGTTCCTGTCAGCCTGCACTTCTTTGCTCCATCCATCTTGTCTAATTGGGTGGCTGTATATGTATGGGCCACATGTGGGGCAGGCTCTGAATGGGTGTTCTTTCTGCCTCTGTTCTAAACTTTGCCTCCATATTCCCTCCCAAGGGTATTCTTGTTCCCCTTTTAAAGAAGGAGTGAAGATTTCACATTTTGACCATCCGTCTTGAGTTTCACGTGTTCTGTGCATCTAGGGTAATTCAAGCATTTGGGCTAATAGCCACTTATCAATCAGTGCATACCATGTGTGTTTTTGTGTGATTGGGTTACCTCACACAGGATGATATTTTCCAGTTCCCTCCATTTGCCTATGAATTTCATAAAGTCATTGCTTTTGATAGCTGAGTAATATTCCATTGTGTAGATGTACCACAATTTCTGTATCCATTCCTCTGTTGAAGGGCATCTGGGTTCTTTCCAGTTTCTGGCTATTATAAATAAGGCTGCTATGAACATAGTGGAGCACGTGTCTTTTTTATATGTTGGGGCATTTTTTGGGTATATGCCCAAGAGAGGTATAGCTGGGTCTTTAGGTAGTTCAATGTCCAATATTCTGAGGAACCTCCAGACTGGTTTCCAGAATGGTTGTACCAGTCTGCAATCCCACCAACAATAGAGGAGTGTTCCTCTTTCTTCACATCCTCGCCAGCATTTGCTGTCACCTGAGTTTTTGATCTTAGCCATTCTCACTGGTGTGAGGTGAAATCTCAAGGTTGTTTTGATTTGCATTTCCCTTATGACTAAAAATGTTGAACATTTCTTTAGGTGTTTCTCAGCCATTTGGCATTCCTCATCTGTGAATTCTTTGTTTAGCTCTCAACCCCATTTTTTAATAGGGTTGTCTCCCTGCGGTCTAACTTCTTGAGTTCTTTGTATATTTTGGATATAAGGCCTCTATCTGTTGTAGGATTGGTAAAGATCTTTTCCCAATCTGTTGGTTGCCGTTTTGTCCTAACCACAGTGTCCTTTGCCTTACAGATGCTTTGCAGTTTTATGAGATCCCATTTGTCGATTCTGGGTCTTAGAACATAAGCCATTGGTGTTTTGTTCAGGAAATTTTCTCCAGTGCCCATGGATTCGAGATGCTTCCTCACTTTTTCTTCTATTAGTTTGAGTGTATCTGGTTTGAGACCTGAGGAACTTAAAGCTGCACCTGAATACATTAGTGGTAAAGTAATTGAAAGTATACAAAATAATATACACCACTTTGTCACATACATACACACACACACACACAAATACGCACACACACATATGAAATATATATATATGAAATGTACTTTTATATGACCATTAATTCACTTGATATGAATATTTAATAATATAATAGTCTAATTACTGTAAAATACAAGTATTATATACTCCAAAAATAGGGCTGGAATAAAAAAAAAAAACAAGCAAAACCTGGATAATCAGGATTTTTTTAAACTTCATTCTAGTCTTCTTTGACTACCATTATATGTGAAGCATATTGTTGGCCAAAATCAATATTTATGAAGAAAGAACAAAAGAAAGACTGAAATGATTCACTTATTTTAAACTACATTAACCATCTTTCTTCCCAAATCTTCCTGAAACAGATCGATATATATTCCACTCCAGTCCAGAAGAATGGAATCCTAGGGTTTCCTTTTAGAGAAATGATCTTTCCAAAGTTTTCCTACTTCCTGCATTACAATGAGAATTTTGTTCTCAAAGGCAAAAGTCAGATTCCCTTACCTTTCTTGATACATCACTCCCAAACCATGCGTCCTTTGTAGTCTGATCCCACAAAACATAAGGAGCTATCCGGATAGATAACCTGTTAGTGTCTAAATTATTCATGGATGAGTCTCTTATCATTACTATTACCAAATGAGATGCTTTAGAAGGATAAAGTTTGCCTGAGGAATCTTCAGTAGAAGTCTAAACAAAGAAAGGGGATAATTTTATTTTAGACCATCTGAAAACTAATGTTAGTTACAAAACTAACTATGAAGAAAACAGGGCAAATGTTTTGTAGACCAACTCATAGTATAACCAGAATTCAAAAGAAGTATAATATACAGCTAGAGTACTACAAAAAATATTTTCTGCGAATCACTTTACTGTATAAAATCATGGGAACATTTTAAAAGTATGAATGATAGATATTTGACTGCTACCTACAGAAGCCAGAGGAAGCTGTTGGGATATTGATATTAGAATGAATGAGATTGTTGCAGACTATGTGTGTTCTGTGTATGAAAACATCTAGTGTTATTAAACATCAATCCATCTTCCCAAGCACCATGGAGTGGAGACACATTTAATATCTAATGTAATATAAATCCATGTAACATTCTTGTGACACTCTAGAACATAGGGAGCAGAAAGCACTCTAGTGACCCTACACAATGCGATTATAAAAGCTTCGCTACAGCAAGACAGAGATGCATGGCACCTGGGTAGCAACTGGAGCTCAATGCTCCTGTTACACACAAAATCATTCTCTGGAGTATTGCACAGAAAAAAGATTCAAAGAAGTCAAAGCTATACCTGACCTAGACTGTTCGAGGTAGTTATATTTGAGAAAGAAGTATTCATAATAGCTTCATGTTCTAATCAATGACATATATTTAGCATGTGGTATATTCACATAACATGGCAATAATAATAGGATGCAAATAATCCACAGGTATTATACACACCTCTTTCTTTTAATTTGTTTCACACAGGAACTAAACCAATACTCTAGGCTGACCTGCACACAAGGTGTTGCATAGGCTGTCTTCTGAACTGTGACAGTTATAAAGAAGAAGACACCAAGGTGTGATTACAGACATGCTTCAACACTCTAGTTTGAGAAATGAACATGTTTAAAAAGTGACAATACGTGTCTTTGCTAAGGAACCTCTTGGCATGGGACTTCACTCCAGCTTATAATACTGTAAACACAAGCCTATGTACCTTACAAAAACACTGCTTCTATATTGGTACAGTTCCGCAAGTGCTTTCTGTATCATTACTTTTGGATCGCATTAATTTTTCCAACCAGAGTTCCTTCATCTGGGACGCTAAGCCAATTCTCTTATAAGTCAGAAGTAAGTAAACTTGCTTCAATGTTTGGAATGAAGTCTTTTTTTTAAATGAAAATAGAAAAGTTATGGTCAATGTACGTTTTAGGAAGAACATGAAAAGCATTTTTGTTTAAAATTAGCAGTTTAGACCAGTGATTCTCAACTTGGGAGTCATAATCCATTAGGGGTTCACATATATTATATCTTCCATGTCAGATATTCTCTCCATTTTTGAGAGCATATAACATAAAAGACTCCCAAACTTCTATCTCCCCAGAATCTTGGATCAAATGGGGAACCTATATGCAGGATCTTGTGTTTTCTTCCCTAAGACTAGAATCAATGAAGCAGTGTCCTAGTTGCTATAGCAACGAAATAAACCTATGGTCTGTTCAAATTGCCTCTCCTGACTTCTAGTCCACACTATGACTTGCAATCACAGATCTGCACTCCACTTCGCAGCCCAAAGCTCTCTCTGCCTTGAAAAACGCCAGATGCTATGTGGAATATCCAGACAGGAACCTATCATAACTGCCCTCTGAGAGGCTCCACCCAGCAGCTGACTGAAATAGGCTATGTAGAGCCACAGCCAATCATTGGATCTTATGGATCAATCAAGGACTTGTATGGAAGAAATGGGGGAGAGATTCCATGACCTCTAGAAGATAGGAATTCCACAGGAAGAGCTACAGAATCAAGTAAGCAGCACCACTGGGAGCTATCAAAGGCTGAATTAACATCTAAAAATCCTGCAGAAACTGCAGCATGACCTACAGCACAATTTCTAGCAAATGTAAAGCTTAGTCTCCTTGTGGGTCCCCCAACATGTGGAACAGGGGCTATCTGTAAGCTGTTGACTGTGAAAACCTGTCCCCACCTGGCCTTAGGGGGAGAAGATGTGCTAAACCTGAAGAGAGTTGATGTGCCTGGGTAGGAGGACAACCCAAGGGTCCCAATTCAGCTCAGGGAAGGAGAGAGACTCTGTGAGGGCAGAATAGGTAGGGGGCAGCATAGAAGACATAAAATGAACAAACAAAAAAAATGATGAAGAGGATGATGATGACGATGATGATGATGGTTTAAAAATCCACCAAAACAATCAAACCAAAATCAAAGTCCTCTTCTTGGAATAGGCAACTATCAAAAAATGACAGCACCCAAAATTAACTCATCCTGACTGTATAATTGTTGAATCTGTACTTTAGGCTCACACAGCATAAACCTGTTGTATACACGTACACCTTGCTTACAGACCCAGCAGGAATAGTGGTGAAGCTTACTTATTTTCCATGTGAGAAGATCTCACAGTTTCATGCCTTTTTCTTAAAATTTGTAAATATTCAACTATTTAAATTTAGTTGTAAGCATCAGATTGTTTGAAGAACAGAAGCTGTCTTTTGCATGAAATACAACAATGAACTTTGATGTTGTACTAAGGAGAGCAAGCCATAAAAATGGAAGAAACATAGGTGCCCTTGTACATGTAAATTGCTTCGAATATGCACGGCTAACTTCAGTAAGGTCTTAAGTTTCTGGCAATGAGAATCAGACACACTTGGCAAGCTCAAAGGCCAAGGAAGGATCATTCAGTACCTTTGCCTAATGTTAGTAAGCATAGTTAATCCCAGAGCATTATTTTTACTATTTATGTCTGGGCCATAGCTCCACAGACTTCTGAAAGGTGAAATCAGATCATGGCCCAAGTAAAAATAAAACAATGATATTTGCTCTAGAGTCACTGCAGCTCCCTGGCAATTTAGGAGTGTTAGTGTGTTAGACAAGTTAAAAGTAGGTTAGGCTAATACTTGAATATTTGACATGGAATTAGAATGGCAATATCTGGTGAAAGTGAGAGTGCTGGATTATTTTTTGATTGAGAAGGAAAACGATTTCTTGTATATACAAGACAGAGGCTAATATTCAACATGGATAGCCTATTGTAGGTGAGTGTTGGACTTGTCAATTTGAACTGTTATTTGTGAAGGATATCTTTTGGTAAGTATTATTTAATACATTCATTTGATAAAGCACATTTTACCACCATTATAACTTGTTCAGCTATTAATTCACAGGGTATGTTCAGAGGTTAAATCAGTGGGAATATTTGTAATGCCCAACTAAAGTCCATCTCATATATGAGGATGTTAACTTCCAACAGAAGCTCTTCACCTGTGTCTTTATGATGAATCTTTGGGTTTGTCAGAATTTTACCTGCCATGCCTCTTATCAAGAGGTCACGTGTCCATAGTTCTAGGAAACGGTCATCATCATGTAATCTTAAGGACAGAAAGCACATATGCATCTCTAGAGGGATGATTAATGTTGGTGACATGAAAACCTTCCATACCTTCAAGACAGATGCTATTACAAGCACACATTCTTTAATCCATTCAATGAGTTGTTCATTGTCAATCCTCTCTCTGAGGCACCAGTGTGAATTTTCAGGTAGAATTTCGAATATGTGTTCTGATTCTCGTCCTTTCCCTGCAATTATGGATAACATGTCCTGTGTGGGATAAGGATGTAGTATTGGAGATCCACACCTGAAGCACAAATATGTCTTTTATTGTGAACCTGAGCAAGGATAGTTTTGGCTGCACAGCTATAACTGAGAGGAATAAAGTAGTCATTGAACTTTTTTCTGTTTTAGCTTCCAAATACATTTTCTTCCCTAATCCATTTTTCCCCAATTTGTAACATCATGATTTTGTTGGACTTCTGTTACCCAAAGCATTTTGGTGAATGGTCTTCTACTACTTTGTGTTTCCTTCTATCAATATCTTTCTCAAGCCTGGCATCTTAACTAAATATTGGGACATTTCCCTTCCAGAGATAAACTCACTATTTTACTTACTGTTTGTGCTGGCCTGTATTATGAATCCTAACTTTTGTGTTTTGAAGAAATATTTTTTCACCATATTTCTGAGACTTTTATATCCTTATTCTGTGACTTCTCATTTTCAACTATGTCTACAGATGCTTTCACAAAAACCCAAGCATATTTCTATCATTCTTCCATAATTTACTCTGTAAACATGACTACCATGCATAGGTTTACACCACTTTAATTTGATTACACAAATACAAACAAGGTTACCAGAAAATTCTGCTCTAAAATACCTAAGAAATTGGCAGTAATGCTCATGTGTCTGACAGGATAAATTTGTTCACAAACAGCATAAATTCTTATCACAGCTATAGTGCTAAAAGAGATGTTGGATACTAAAGATATGTTTACAAAGAAGTTTAATAACTCATTTAAAATAGATTAAGCCATATTAGATGGCATTTAAATATAGTCCACTAGGAGAAATGATGTTAATATATATAAAAAACAGTGTGCTCATCTAATTCATTGATAATTTAAAAGAAAAGCCTACAGATATTTTTAAGTATTGAGTAATTTCAGGGGCAATGATATTAAGGGAGATTCCAGAGAAATGTGGAGTCATAAAGAAGCTGCAAGACTTTACAGTTGGGTAATTAGTGGGGCACTTCCATAGAATTATTTCCTCCAACATGCTGGTGGGTTTGAATCTTTGATGCAGTCAGTGCAAACATGGGAATGGTATTTCTTCTCTTTTTCTTTCAATTACATTATTCAAAATACGGTAGAACTTATTTGTGTTTTAAAATGATCTTACTCTCATAGATCGGTTATCTAAACATTCCTCAGTTCGATTAAATAGCTTACTGAGAATAAAGGTGCTACAGAGAGCCAAAATGATACTCACACGTATTGGAGCAGGCAGCTTTCTGTTGACATAAATGCTTGTAAGATTGTTGCCAAATAAGCATTTCTTTCTTGGTGGTGTTGGATCAGAATATACTGGTGGCTTGGCATATATATATATATATATATATATATATATATATATATATATATATATATATATATATGTATATCCTTTCTGTTTTTCTGCATATAAGAAAGAAGGGAAATCATTTTTGAAACTGAACTCTCTTTAACCTTGTATATGCTTTGCATTTATCACACCAAATCAAAAAGAGATATGTGTTAAAGCACTAGAAGCATAGAAAACATCAAGTAGGGTTGGGGATTTAGCTCAGTGGTAGAGTGCTTGCCTAGGAACCGCAAGGCCCTGGGTTCGGTCCCCAGCTCTGGAAAAAAAAAGAATTCTAGGAAAACATCAAGTAGACACATAATAGTCAAAGGCTAACTGAACATAGAAATAAAAATACAAAACGGTATGAATGAAATAGACAAAGTCACACAATGTTAACTACATTAGACTAATACCTGAATTTTCAATGGATATTCTAAAATATAGTGGGCCTGCATCAACGTTCTCCATGCTTTCAGAGAATACAGATACTAGCCTAGACTTTATTACTGAGCAAAAGCATCATTCATATCAACAAAAGAGGAGAAACGTTACATAGTTTAAGCACCACTAAGCCATTTCTCATCATCAATCTTGGTCTACAAAATGCAAACAGCAGGCTGAAGATAACGTACATATATACAAGAGGACAGAAATGATAAATAACCCTGTAGTCATTCAAAAAAGAGGGGGAAAAGTATGTGTCAACAAAAAATAACAAAGACCAATAAATACTGCTCATTAATAACTCTAAGCATTAACTGTCTCACACCAATACTATACAGACTATCAGTTTGGGTCAGAAAGCAGGTTTCATCTATCTCCTGCATCCAAAAAATACACTTGTTTTAGATAAAATCGCATACTCGTGTTTATGATGCAATTGACTATATTTCTTTGTCTAGGTTTCAGGGCCCATTTAGTTTTCCATGTTCATTGGTGTTGCCTTGCTCAGTTAATGTTTAGGAAGTGATGTTGGTGAGGCTTTACGGGTGAAGTCAAGGGAACATGGCAGAAGACTGGGAGGAAAGAAGTTTAAAAAAATCACTTCTACAATATTGTTTCTCCTAATAACATCAAGAGTGTTATAAATTTTATCAAGCTTTCAAAGGATAGAATGAAAATGTTACTACAGGATCATCTAGAATTTTTACTGTTTAAATGTCACTGATTCATGAACATGTGGGAATCTTTCCATTATCTGATATCTGTTCAATTTATAAGACATTTTGTTTTGTTTTGGGTTGAATTTTTTTTCATTTTTTTCTTTTGTTTTTGGTTTTGTTTTTTTAATCATAAAAGCCTTTTATTTCTCGGTTAGAATTTTCCCAAGAAACTTAATACTTTTAAAAGTTACTGTTAATGACATGTTTTCATTGATTTACTTTTCAGTAATTCAGTGATTTTTACAAAGAAGGAGTACTCACTTTGTGTGTTAATTTTGTATGTTGCTACTTTTGAAAGAATTTACAAGATATCTGATTATTCTTATGTTATATTTAGGCTCACTTATGTTTACTATCATATGATTTTCAGAAAGACATACTTTGAATTCTTCATTTCTAATATATGTCCCCTTGGTCACATGCAGTCTTAATATTATCTTAATTGTTTACATATGCTGTATGAAACAAGAGTAAATTGAGGATGACCAAAGATCAGCAAAGGAAGCCATTGGTACCATAATATTTCACAAATAACTTGATGAGGGGCAGCACACAGTATAAGGAAATTCTAGGTGATAGAATCATTATCATTCTTGCAGACATAAGGCACTCACTGTTAAATATTCTTCAATTAACTCAATATGGTAAGCATTCTTATTGCTAGAAATTTCAACTTTTGATGTTTTAGACTATTGTCAATTAAGGCTAATTGTAGATGTGGAAAGAAGAAAACTAAAGTAATCAAAAAGAAGGAATTGTATATTTATATAACATTTATATCATATTACTTTAGGAAAATGAATTTATCTTGTCAGAGAGGAGTGAAAATGTGTGACTTGGACAAGTCAAAGGACCTGCACGGATGATCCTAAAGAGAAATAACAAGATACCAAATGTTGAACTTTAAAAGCATACTTAGGAATAACTTTTTTTTTCTGAGAAACCAAATGAAAGACCCAGAACCATGTTCAATTCTATGGTAAAGAAAATACATTTAAGTCTAATCAAAGAACAGTTGTTTTGAATTGAGCTGTTAGTGTCACTTATTGAACCTATTCTGCTATCTTGCCATACTGGTTATCATCGTACTTTATAGGTATTACAGGTGGGTACAACTATCAATTGCTTCCCTAACGTGTCAACTTGCCTACTGTTCTATCTACCTTAACTTTGACTTAAACCTAGAGGCTTCTAAGATATATCCAGGTAGATTGCTGAGATTCCTTGTAAGATTTATTTGGCAACTGGCACTCAAGTCACCAACCTTGAGAGAAATCCAAGTGCTACCTGACAAATCCATATTTTGGGGGAAAGCCACAGGAAATACTTTAACAATTGGTAGAATTTCTCTCACCAGGATTGAAATCATGGCTGGAGCTAGAAATCTAGTCCGATTTATGTAGCTAGTTTGGTCATAAACTTTAAAATTGATGACATTAATTTAATAAATTAGCGACGTTTCTTAAAGCATTTACAGATTAGTCTTATATGTACCAACAAGTGGGGCCATCATCCTACATCGAAGAAGCCTCTTTGTATAGAAAATGGAAACCATTACAGAAAACAAAAACTTGGACACAATGAAGAGATAATTGCATTATGAAAAATCCAGCACCAGTGAATACATGTACATTAGAGCTAAATGCTCTGTAGCTGAGGGACCATTGTAGAAAAGGGCTTACAAATACTGTAAGACCCAGCATACTTGAAAGTCTGTTTTGAAATTGCCTCTCATAAAAATAGGTGCAAAATCACAATAATAGCAACGTCAATGCAGTGTTAAGGCAATGGTCAAAATTTCACTTGTCAAAAGTTATAGGCAGCTAATTATGACTGACAGAATATTAATTTTTCCAGAAATGACCTGCATATGGATTATCTAATACACACTGTATATCATGGAAACCATATTCACAAACAGAACAGAATGATCTCAAGTAGTATTCATATTTGTAAAGATATAAACATATATATATATATAAACATGTACAAAGCAATATTTGAATGAGTATGAAAGTGCAGTGACTGTGATGGCCTTAAGGGAGAAAAGTCAGGCTACAGTGCTATAATTCAATTTTTGATAAAAATTTAAAATACTAGTAATAAATGAAAACATTGTAAACTTATAGTAACGGGAGTTCAGGAAAGACCAAGAACAGTAAATATGGAAATTATCAATTTCTTTACTGGAGGTTTTCTCTAAGATTTCCATTTCTAAAATTTGTATTACAGACACTTTTGAGATAGACAAACCATGAATAAAGAATATTTCATGTTGAGGCCTCAGGTGATGAAGCGAGATATAACAATATGCTGTGTGCTTCTGTGCATTCATCAGTGTACGTAATGCATGCATGCGTGTGTGTGTGTGTGTGTGTGTGTGTGTGTGTGTGTGTGTGTGTGTGTGTGTAAAGCACGTGCAGATCACAACACTGGTGATATATATTTAGAGCTTAATTAGAGCTTTGAGCTTATTAACATATGAGGAGCCTCTAGTATTTGTCTTTCTCTCTGTCTCTTTTTTTTGGGGGGGGGCTCTTTTGATCATTACTGAACAATATGTCAGAAATATCTGTCCAATAAGCTTCTGTTACTGTCTCTGACTGCCATTATTATTCAGGTAGAAACTTCTCGTTTAGAGATGATTGTGCTGCAATGCCTAGTTTTGTTTGCTTTTTAATGTATGTTTTGATGACCCGAATTCATGTTACAAAGTCTAAATCTCAATTGCTTTAGACACTGGATTATCTTTTCAGGTCATTTTTTATATTTTAAAACCATGATCCACCTCTACGTTCATCCTGTGTGATGATTAATTTTGATTGTTAATGGAATTTTATTTTTAACTTTCTATGGCATGTGATTCTATGCAGAATTCTGAGGGATTATTCAGTGTCATTAGCTTCTGGCCACACATTGGTAACTGAGGTGGGAAAACTAGTAATATAACTGGGCTGTAGAGGCAGAGACTGAAAATTTTTCCAAAGACTGTGTAGGACCATGAACAAGGCACATTGGAGTGTAAGCAATAACCCAATTTAATAAGATTTGTTATAATAGCAAACAATATGAAATATGCAGCATAAAATAAGTACAATGAGTGAAAATTATTTGTAACTAATACGGTGAAATATAAAACTAACATAGGATCTTGGAATAATTCTTCTAATATGACTAAATGGGAGGTAGAAGGGAACATTAAAATACGATGCCCTTAGACCTTCTTAATTCATCCACTACCACTTATATGTGGTAGCTGCTCTGTTTTGTCCTGCTAAATGAAACATAAAATGTCATCATCAGACAAATATTCTCAGATGATAGATTCACATCACTTAAAATAAGGGTAATATTTGGGTATATTTTTTAACGCTATAGAAAGAATTAGTTCAGTTAAAAATGTATTTGAATTTGTGTGCTACCACCTGATAATCAGGTGAATTTCACCTCTTTATCATACCTCTCATAGGTTTTGTAGTGGATCCTGTGCAAATATTTTTACCAATGATAAGATTTTGACAAATATTGTTTCTCATAGTAAATTAAACAAACAGTATTTTTGTGCTACGAAACCAAAGCATGTTGACAGTGGTGCAGGGATTAATCTTGCAGAATGTTTAATCAATTTTTAAATCAAGTCATTGTTTCTAAATGATCTTATCAAACATAATAATTTCATATGCAAGGAATTCTCTAACTTAAGGACCATGGGAAGAAAGGGGGGAAAATATAGCAGACAATATTGGTGGATTCTCTAAATAAAGAATGTGTCATACATACCTGAATGTATCCAGATGTATTTCAGTATATGAGTATATATATGTGTGTGTATATAAATATATATATATATATATATGATGTTTAAAAACATTTCCCATACTGTAATAATCATTTTGTGTCCCAAAGCTTCTCTGGTATACACAAATTTATGACATCATGAAATGATTTGATCAAATGATTCCATTCATTTGATGAATAAATAAATCTTGTCTTACCTGTAGGACCTTCTTCCTGCAGTGCAGCATATGAAATATTAAATTTTTCATCAATATCATTGGTTTTCCAGTTGTGTCCAGCTATGGCTTTTGTCATAATAGGAGATTTTCCAGAATAATTTATTGATTCTTTGTATGTCTTTAAGTCTTCAGAACTTTTGTCAATGTGTTTACTAAATATATCATCATTTCCAAATATTTGATCATAGTTGTCAATCATGATTTGTATAAGAGACTTCTGTAACACCACAAGGCAAAAACAAGATTGTCATTTCACATAGTTTGCAAAACAAATTTAAAAATGAAAAAAAATACCAGGAGGAAAATTACAGATAAGAATCCATGAAATGAAGTCTCTGAAATGGAGACTCTAAGTCTTTTGCATCTTTACACAACTTGTTAAAATTTCATGCATATTGCAAAGAACAGAACTACTTAACCAAAGCAACATTTCAGAACTGATATGCTGCAAAAAACTGTGAGTGTACCAAATTAATGACTGTTGTGTGTTAATTTTTTGTGTGTGGGTGGGGGTAGCTGTTTATTGTGATGTTTTGAATGGGATGCCTCTCTAGTTCCAGGCATCGCAATACCCTCTCGTTCACAACTTCCTGGTGCCTTGGTCTGCCTGGTAAAGAGTGCGACGGCTTAGAATTTGTAATTACAAAAGGTAGGTGCCCATTTTCAATGTACTTTCTCTGCTACATTTTTGCTTCCCAAGATAAGAACCATCAGGTCTCAGCTTCCTGTTTGTTTTTTCTTCTTTTCTGTAGTCGTGCTCCTCTGTCATGACACCAAAGTGCTATACTCGCTCAGCATTTGTAGGTCCCAAATAACCACCTACTTCAATACGTTTCCCTGGTCATGTTGTTTTATTTTTTATTGTTTATTTCATTCATTTACATTTCAAATGTTATCCCCCTTCACAGATCCCTTCCACAAATCCTATATCTCCTCCCCTGCCTCTATTGCAGTTTTCTCTCACTTGACCACACACTCCTGCCTCAACAACCTAGCATTTCCCTACCCTAGGCCATCAAGCCCCTCAGGACTAAGCGGCTCCCCTCCTAGTGATGCCAAATAAGACAATCCTCTGCTACATATCCAGCTGGAGCCATGGTTCCCCCATGTGCACTCTTTGCTTGGTCTTTTAAATCCTGATGTTTTATTAAGGCAATAGAAATGTGACTGAGAGAAGTTGGTGAGAAGAGGGAGTCTTAATTGAGAAAATGCCTCCATCAGATGGACCTATTGTATAGTGAAGCCTAAGGGATATTGTCCTGATTAACCTTGGAATTTGTAGGGCCCAGATCTCCAGGATGGTGCCATCCTTGAGTTATTGGTCAGAAAAAGAAAGATATGAGATACAAGGCAGGAGGCAGTGCTCCTACTAGGCTTCTGCCTCACTTCTTGCCTCCCTGTTTTATTTTTGGCTCTGACATTTCTCAGTATTTAACTGGTAACTGCAAGTATATTGTGGAGTGTAACCTGTCTTCCATTAGTTGCTTTTCATCAGTGTTTTGTCACAGCAATTGTAGAAAATTATGGCACTTCCTAAATTGAACAACACTGGTAAGTTACTTCTCTCCTGAGATGATGACTTAGGTTAAGCAAACTCTATTCATCACATATGTTTCTTCTCAGCATGCACCTAAGTTTATTTTTGAGCAGTCCTGCGCAGGATAGTCTTATTTTACATGCAGATTGTACAGGATAGTTTTGCTTCTTTGTTTTCATACCTGACCATACAAAAGAATATATTTGAAAAGAACTGTCCATAAAGGAAGAATCTTTAATAGTTATTAAAAGTAAAAATATATTTTATTGTTTCATTTGGACTAAACATGCAGTTTGATATAGTCTTGGATTTTAGGTTTCCAGTACCTTGGTAATTAGAAACTAACTAAAAAACCTACGTTTCTAGTTCAAGCCAAGTCCAGTCCTGAGCAAGAATCTTATTCAAACTATCCCTTGGGCTATTATCCTCCATTGTGAGTAACATCATGATATCTTCTTTCCAGTGGACCTAATACCTGGGAGCTACTAGTTAACATGTACCTTGCTTTCTGCCATATTTATATTTTCTTTATTTTTTTCCTTTTCAAAATATGTGTCCTTTATTAATTCTCTGAAATTTCTAATCATGCTACCAAGTAACTCTCATTTCATTTTTCAATCCTTCCATATATCCCTTGGAAACAATCCCCCCTCACTAAATTTTAAAAATTAAAATTAAATAAAAATTTAAATTTAATTTTAAAAAATCAAACTAAAATTTAAAAAATTAAAAATACAGTGTGTGAGATGTGTTGTGCCATAAGTGGTCACACATTATACCCTCTTGTCCAAACAGATTTTCTTGCAAATGTATAATGAAATAAGTCTGGTTTAAGCTCTCTGTGTTTTTCTATACTCTCAATACTGGAATCTCCTGGAGATGCCTCTCCTTCTATATCCTGGTATCTTGCTGTAGCCTTTAGTCATTGTGATCCTTCAGCTTTGAATCTGCAGGATCTCCCCCATCATATGCTCCAGCAGCAGGATCTAGGGCCCCTATATATATGTAGGAGATATGCAGCTTGATCTTCAGGTATGTCCCCTACCAGTTTGTATGCAGACTGGCTCTGACTTTGTAGTCTACAACTGGATTGCTTTCTTTTATCTGGGCTGCTTTGTATGGCTTCAGGGGAAGGTGATTCACTTATTCCTGTTGTGAATTGATGTATGAGAGTGGGTTGGTGTCAATGGAAGATCTACACTACTGAGATAAAGAAGAATGGAGGGGAAAACAGGTTGCAAAGATGGGACTTGGAGGAAGGGACTGCAATCAGGATATAAAGTAAATAAATTAGTGAAGGATATTGATGTATGTGTGTTTATAATAAAATTAACAGCTACAGTATACCTGAGGATCATAAAACTCTACCTGAAATAGGTTAGTGCTAAAATAATGGAAAGAATACAAAATAATATACACCAATTATTCATCATTACATATGTATATACATATACATATACAAATAGATGCACATGTACAAGTACACATTACACGTATATGTACACAAACAAACTCACCCTCAGACACACACTCACACACATATATGTATACACACATACATATATATATACATATATATTTGCAATATGCTTTAATATGACCAGCAATTCACATGATGTGAATATTTAGTAATATCATGGTCTCACCACTGTGAAACACAACTGTTCTAAACTCCAAAAGTAGGGCTACAATGGAAAAAACAAACAAAACCTAGGTAATCCGGATCTTTTAAAATTTCACTCTAGTCTTCTTGGATTACAGATTATTATTGGCTAAAATGTCAATATCTAAATCAATATTTAAGAATAAAGAAGGAAAGAACAGTAGAAAGAAACGATTAACTTACTTTAAACTACATTAAAAATCTCCCTTCCCAAATCTTCCTGATATAGATCAATACATATTCTACTCCACTCCATAAGAATGCAATCCTAGGGTTTCCTGTTAGAGAAATCATCTTTGTAAAGTATTCCCAATTACTGAATGATAAAAATTAGACTTTTGTTCCCAAAGGCAAATTTCAGATCCCCTTACATTTCTTAAAACGTCACTCCCACATAATGAATCTCTCGAAGTCTGACCCCACAGTACATGTGGAGCTATGCGCAGAGACAACATGTAACTGTCTAAATTATTCATAGAAGAATCTTTTATTATTACTAATAGACATATGAGATGTTTTAATAGTATAAAGTTTGGTTCTGGGATCTGTTGCAAAAGGCTAAACAAAGAAAAAGGAGAATATTAGGTTAGACCATCTTGAAAATAATAAGTTAGAAATCTAACTACAAAGAACAAATAGGGTATATGTTTTGTAGACCAACTTATAGTATAATCAGAATTCAAAAGAAGTAAGAATATATACCTAGAATATTACATAAACTATTTTCTGCAAATCACTTTTCTGTACAGAATCATGGAAAAAACATTTTTCAAATTATTTAGGAATTTCAGTGTACTAGATGTATGACTGCTACCTACGGAAGCCAGAGGAACATGTCAGGATCCCTGGTAACAGAATGAGTGAATATTGTTGCAAACCATGTATGTTCTGTGTGTGAAAACATCCAGTGTTATCAAACAGCAAGCCATCTTTCTTGCCACCATGGGGACACATTTAATATCTAATGTATTATGAATCGATGACACACCCTTATAACAATCTAGAACATAAGGAGCAAAATCACACTCATGACTCTACTCAATGCCCTGGTATTAGAATGAATGAAGATTTTTGAAGACCATGTGTGTTCTGTGTATGAAAACATCCAGTGTTATTAGACAGCAAACTATCTTTCCATCCATCATGGAGTGGAGACACATTTAATATCTAATGTAGTATGAATCCATGTAACACACTTGTGACACTCTAGAACATAAGGAGCAGAAAGCACACTAGTGACCCTACAAAATGCAATCATAAAAGCTTCGCTACAGCAAGACAGAGATGCAGGGCTCCTGGGTTGCAATGGGAGCTCAAAGTTCTGGTTAAGTTAAGGAAACCTCTTGGCATAGAACATCATTCCAGCTTATAATCCTATAAACACAAGCCTATGTACCTTACAAAAGCATTGCTTCTATATTGGTGCAGTTCCCCAAGTGTTTACTGTATCATTACCTTTGAATGGCATTAATTTTTCCAGCCAGAGTTCCTTCATCTGGGATGCTACGCCAATTTTCATAAAAATCCAAGGTTAGTAAGCTTCCATCGATGGTAATAATAAAATCCTTTTTTTTATTGAAAATAAAACAAAAATAGTAATGGTCATTATACATTGTAGAAAGTACTTGAAAAACATTTTTGTTTAAAATTAGCAGTTTAGACCAGTGATTCTCAACTTGTGGGTCATAATCATTACAGGGTCACATATATTTTCCATATCAGATATTCCATCCATTTTTCTTTATAATCACATCAGGAGCAAACTTTGAATTATGAAGAGAAGCAAAATGAAGTAATGGTTAAGAGTCACAAAGCCATGAGAAAATATATTAGTGTTACAGGATTAGGGAGGCTGAGAATCATTGGTTGAGAGTGCACTTCCCTAAAAGATTCCCAAACTGCCCTGGCTCCAGAATCTTGGCTCAAAAGTGGAACCTATATATGCAGCATCTTATTTTTTTTCTTCCCTAAGACTAGAATCAATGAAGCAGAGTCCTAGTTGCTATAGCAATGAAGTAAACCTACCTCTGTTCAAATTGCCTCTCCTGGCTTCTAGACTACACCACTCCTTGCGATCATAGATCTCCACTCCACTTCCCAGCTCAAAGCTCTCTCTGCCTAAAGGAAACCAGCTCCTACATGGAATATCCAGGCAGGAGCCTATCATAAGTGCCCTCTGAGAGGCTCCATCCAGCAGCTGACTGGAATAGGATATGAAGAGCCATAGCCAATCATTGGATTTTATGGATCAATCAGGGACTTGTAAGGAGGAAATGGGGGAAGGGTTCCACACCCTAAAGAGATAGGAACTCCATAGGAAGAGCTACAGAATCAACTACTCAGGACCACTAGGGGCTACCAAAGGCTGCATTACCATCTAAAAAACCTACAGAAGCTGTACCATGACCTACTGCACATTTATACCAAACGTAAAGCTTAGTCTCCATGTGTGTCCCCCAACATGTGGATCAGGGCTATCTGCAAGCTCTTGACGTGAAACTCCTCCTCAACTGGCCTTAGGGGAGAAGATGGTCTAACCCTGAACAGAGTTGAGGTGCCAAGGTAGTAGGATAAACCAGGGGCCCATAACTGGCTCAGAGAAGGAAAAAGACTTTGTGAGGAAAGATTGGGGTGGGGGTTTTCAGCACAGGAGACATAAAATTAACAAATAAATAAATGTAAAATAATAATAATAATGTTTATAATAATGATGATGATAGTAACTAATAAAATAAATGAACAAAACAAAGAAACAAAGACCATAGTCCTCTTCTTGGAAATAGGCAACTGTCAAAAAATGGCAGCACCAGAAATTACCTGATCCTAATTGTATAATTTGGTGAATGTGTAGAGTACACACAGAGTAAAGCTGTAATATACATGTAGACCTCTACTTACAGACCACCTGGAATAGTGATGAAGTTTCTTATATGTTTTCCAAGTGAGAACATCTCAGTTTCATATCTTTTTCTTAAAATTGGTAAATATTCAACAATATAAATTGTTGTAAGCATCAGTTTGTTTAAAGAACAGAAACTGTCTTTGTTCATAAAATACCACAAATAACTTTCGTGTTGTACTAAGGGTAACAAGTCATAAAATTGGAAGAATCCCAGGTGCTCTTGTACCTGTAAATTTCTTTGAATGCACATGGCTACCTTCAGTCACTGATCTTAACTTTCTCCCCATGATGTGGTCCTAAGTTTCTGGCAATTTTAACCAGACACACTTGGCAAGCTCAAGAGCCAAGGAGGAATCATTGTGTACTTTTGCCCAATGTTACTAAACATAGTTAATGGCAGAACATTATGTTTTCTCTTGATGTCTGGGCCATAGGTCCACAGTCTTCTGAGAGGTGAATTCAGATCAAGGCCCAAACAGAAATAAAACAAGGATATTTGCTGTAGAGTCACTGCAGCTCCCTGACAAATTAAGAGTGCTAGACAGGTTAAATGTAGCTTAGGTTAATTCTTGACTACTTGACATGGAATTAGAATGTCAATATCAGGCAAAAGTGAAAATGCTGGATTGTTTTTTGATTGACAAGGAAAACAATTTTGTTTATCTACTGGGCAGAGGGCAATATCAAACATTGACAGCCTATTGTGGGTCAGTGGTGGACTAGCCATTTTGAACTGTTATTTGTGAGGGATAATTTTTGGTAGTATTATTTAAGACATGAATTTTGTAAAACACACTTTTGTCACTATTACTACTTTTCTGCTATTACTTTACAATATACAGCCCGAGGTGAATCAGTAGGAATATATGTAAAGCCAAACTAAAGCCGATCTATTATATGATTATTTTACCTTCCAACAGAAGCTGTTCACCTATGTCTTTGGGATCAATCTTGTGACATTCTAATCTTTGTCAGACTTTTACCTGCCATGCTTCTTATCAAGAGATCATGAGTCCATGGTTCCAGGAAAGAGAGATGGTATAACAAGCACCCATTCTTCATTCCAATTAATATATCGTTAGGTGTCTATCTTATCCCTCAGGGACCAGTGTGAATATTCAGATAAAGTGAAATTGCTGGTTAGTTTTTTCATTGGGAATGAAAACAATTCCATGCAGGGAGGGCAATATCCAACATCAAACACCAATTCTTTTTTTTTTTCTCAAATGGCTGCTGAATTTATTTCCTTAATCAATAATGGTCCTGGCAAAAATTAGTTAACCAACACTGAGACATTTGTAATGAAATTTTAAAAACCCATGACACGTTGATAGAAATTAGAGTTTACACAAACAAAAAGAATTCTTCGATATTGCCAGCAAATATAGAATGAGTGTCGCACATCTAACAGGTGCAGCAATGCATTTATACATTTTCATTTGACACCTGATCATGTTTCCAGTCTCCATAACATCTTCTCTCCAGATTTAAAAAAATAGTATGCTGATTTCTATAACAAATCTTTTTTTTTCATAGAGAAATCAAATAATGGCCAACAAGTCACCACAGTGCAACAGGTAGAGGCTAATGAAAAATCGCACAAAACAGGTGCTGAAATAAATACTAACTAGGAGTAGACTGGAGCCCTCCTGTGGGTTTGTTGCTCACTTTAGAGTGTGGGATCTGTCTTCAGAGCCACAGGGGACCTCCCTGGGGGCCACTCATCTGACAGTGAAATCCGGTTGCCTAAGAGTCAGGCCTCCCAGACCGCTGGGACCAGTTGTCTGGGCTAGAGGCAAACACCAGGTCGGGTCAATTACAGTTATGCTTTCCTTCCTTCCGCTCAGTTCTGTCAGAGTCCTTAAGCAGCCCCTTGAGATGACATGGACAGGTGAAAGTTGTGCATGAGAGCATCTACATTGCTTTTCCTGGCAGAGGTGTGGGTATCCCAGCCCAAGCTAGCAACTGAAGTCACTGTGGAAGGTGACTTTCCTGGAAGGTCAGTGTGGAAAAGGACTCTGGTGTGAGAAGCGTCCTGTGCAACCTCAGGGCCACCTCTGAGAAGAGGCCCTTGCTGCTCCCTGGCAGTGAGTGGGTGGCCTGCGCTGCCCAGGCTGGTGGCAGGCTGCATGATAACCTCCATCTGCAACCAAACTGGGTTATCCTGACTCACACTGACAGACCCCGAGCTGGAAAAGCAAAGTGGTACACACAGGGCAGGTACAGGGAATCCCAGCGAAAGCCTTTTTGGCCAGTCAGAGAATATGAGGCAGCTCCCCATTGAACAATCTGCACCAAAAGGTGTGGAAGGCACGAGCAAGAGTGGCCAGGGACCCTGCAGGGCTGGTGACACCACGAGCGTCCACAAGGCAGGCACAGAAGTGACCTAGTTTGGTTCATACCCTTTGATAAGAAAGAGATCCTGATTCTACTGTGATTTAAACAACAACAACAACAACAAAAAACAAAACAAAACAAAACAAAAAAAAGCAAAAAGTTTTTTGGTTTAAAAAGAAGCCACTCAAGGGTGAAAATAGTTATTTTTATCAAAGACAATTAATTTTCAAATAAGCTGACACTATCTGGAAATGCCTGTGTTCCCTGCAAGCCCTCCACCCCCGAGTGTCCACCGCTTCACCCTCCCAGGACCTGAGCCTGACACGGAGTCAGACGTGTGCAAGAGTGAGCGTCTCTGAGAGCCTTTACAGAACGCTGCCGGGCAGGACAGGCAGTGGACTCTCGCTTACACTATGATGCACAGGGCCGGGGCAGTTCAGATGCGTCTCCTTCGGGTCTTTGCTGGGCGAGGGTTTCACCTGCTCCTTGGCTGCTATCACCTCAAGGACACCTTCACAGGGCAGTGGGCCTGTGCCCCTCACCTCTCAGGCTCCTCCTCCTCCTCCTGGAGCTGTTGCTCAGACTTGGCTCGCTGCCTCTGGAGCAACTGGAGCTGCACTCAGAGCTCAACGATGGCCTCCCGTTCTTCACCGACCGCTTGGTTCAAGTGATTTATTGTTCTTTATTTCTAACTCTTCATTCTGCCTCTCTAAGTCTTCCAGAATGATCTGCAGCTCCTCCTCATCCTTGCTTTCTCACTCGCTGTCAGAAGAGGGCTTCTCTGTCTCGCTGCAGCCATGCTGGTGACTGGATCTCCGCAATCTCAGCTCGGAGGCAGTGGATCTTTTCTTTCTCCGAGGCGATCTGACTGCGCAGAAACTGCTCCATGGCCAGGACCTCCTCCTGCTCAGTCAGGATCTCATTCTCCTGGGCAGGGAGGATATTTTTGACCTCCTCATTTTCGTCCATTTCTTCTTTGGCAACATCCTCGTTCAAAAGGCTGGCTATGTCCTGGGAAATCTTGGTCTCACACTCTTGTCTTTTAGCTTCCTTCGGCTTTCTCTTGAGGGCAGTCAGAATCCTCTGTACTTCCCATAGTACAGAGGATTCTTTAGATGAGTCCTATATCCCGTGCTGCAGATCTCGATGTAAACAGTTCAAAAGGAACTCCTGTCTCCTGATCTCTTCCTTGATACCTGTTTGGGTCTCTGGCAGTGTAAGCATTGTGGCCATGTTGGACCAACACAGAGGTCTTGTTACTTGCTTCAGGACCACGGTGCTAAAGAGCTCTTGCACGTGTGTGAAAAGCACATACAGGACCCGATTGTTGGTTTGGACAGTTGGGCTCAGCACTAGAGAGATGTTCTGGACGTTCATCTTGGTTTCTATCTCCTTCGCAATGATGTGGTCCATGTGCACAATGAGCCAGGAAAGCAGAAGATGGTTATACTCCGGCAGTTAGGGAACTCCTGCACTTTCTCCGTCTCTGTGGTCCTCTGCTGACCAGCCTCTTCAAATCGGAGCATAAGCTCTCTGGTAAGCAAATTCTCTGGAAGGTCTCGCAAATACTGCTTCAGCAAGCTGGCTACAGTGTTAGGTTCATATTCTTCCAAGTTTGGAGACTCCTCTGGGTCACAGGCTGCTCATCTACCTTTGATTTGACTCCTGACCCTCGGTAGATGCCTTCACACTTCATGCCATGCTGCTCCATGTAGTCCACGCACTCTCGGAAGACAGCTGGCAGCCGGATGCCGTCATACATCATGGTCCTCTCTACTGCGTCAGCCAAGGCAACGCCGAAAATGAGTCTGAGACTTGGGACGTCCGTCTGAGGCACCTCTGACTCCTGAGTTGGCTTCTTCTTTTTCTTCTTTTCCTTCCACTCTTTAACAACATTGGCTTCTGTCAAGTCTTTACATTTCTTTTCTTTATGCTTTTCCTATTTGTGCTTTTCCTCTTTATGCTTTTCTTCTTTGGGCTTTTCTTTGATTTTAAAATCCTTTTCCTTCTTTTTAGAGAAGCTGGGCTTTTTGAACACATGGATTCCCTTGGACCTCTTCATCTTGGAAGGACTTTCAGCTTCATCTCCAGAGCTGTCTTCCTAGAACGCAGCTTAGCATTCAGTCCTTTTCTCCTTTTTCTTAAATTTTCCTTTTTTCTTTCCATGGTCTTTCTCATCATCTGACACGGTATCAGGAGGCTCGTGGAGGATGTCATGGGGAGGTGAAGGCTCACCTGTCTGGTACAATCCAGGAAATTTTGTAGGGCTGATCTCCTCAGAGCTGGGAGTCCAGGTCAGCCCCACGCCTTGCTTGGCCTGGCAGTGTTCACTAGGGCTGCTGGTGGGGGGCAGGAAGGAGCTGAAGCCCTGAGGAGGAAGGGAAGTGGTCTTAAAATAGTGGTCCATAAAATAGGAAGAGCAAGGGCCTCTTCTCAGAGGTGGCCCTGAGGTTGCACAGGACGCTTCTCACACCAGAGTCCTTTTCCACACTGACCTTCCAGGAAAGTCACCTTCCACAGTGACTTCAGTTGCTAGCTTGGGCTGGGATACACACACCTCTGCCAGGAAAAGCAATGTAGATGCTGTCATGCACAACTTTCACCTGTCCATGTCATCTCAAGGGGCTGCTTAAGGACTCTGACAGAACTGAGCGGAAGGAAGGAAAGCATAACTGTAATTGACCCGACCTGGTGTTTGCCTCTAACCCAGACAACTGCTCCCAGCAGTCTGGGAGGCCTGATTCTTAGGCAACCGGATTTCACTGTCAGATGAGTGGCCCCCAGGGAGGTCCCCTGTGGCTCTGAAGACAGATCCCACACTCTAAAGTGAGCAACAAACCCACAGGAGGGCTCCAGTCTACTCCTAGTTAGTATTTATTTCAGCACCTGTTTTGTGTGATTTTTCATTAGCCTCTACCTATTGCACTGTGGTGACTTGTTGGCCATTATTTGATTTTTGTATGAAAAAAAAGCTTTGTTATAGAAATCAGCATACTATATTTTTTAAATCTGGAGAGAAGATGTTATGGAGACTGGAAACGTAGTCAGGTGTCAAATGAAAATGTATAAATGCATTGCTGCACTTGTCAGATGTGCGACACTCATTCTATATTTGCTGGCAATATCGAAGAATTCTTTTTGTTTGTGTAAACTCTAATTTCTATCAAGGTATCATGGGTTTTTAAAATTTCATTGCAAATGTCTCAGTGTTGGTTAACTAATTTTTGCCAGGACCATTATTGATTAAGGAAATAAATTCATCAGCCATTTGAGAAAAAAAAAAGAATTGGTGTTCGATGTTGGATATTGCCCTCCCTACATGGAATTGTTTTCATTCCCAATCAAAAAACTAACCAGCAATTTCACTTTATCTGAATATTCACACTGGTCCCTGAGTGATAAGATAGACACTGAATGATATATTAATTGGAATGAAGAACGAGAGCTTGCTATACCATCTCTCTTTCCTGGAACCATGGACTCATGATCTCTTGATAAGATGCATGGCAGGTAAAAGTCTGACAAAGATTAGAATGTCACAAGATTCATCCCAAAGACATAGGTGAACAGCTTCTGTTGGAAGGTAAAATAATCATAGAACAGATCGGCTTTAGTTTGGCATTACATATATTCCCACTGATTCACCTCGGGCTGTATATTGTTGGACAAGTAATAATAGTGATAAAAGTGTGTTTTACAAAATTCATGTCTTAAATAATACTTACCAAAAATTATCCCTCACAAATAACAGTTCAAAATGGCTAGTCCACCACTGACCCACAATAGGCTGTCAATGTTTGATATTGCCCTCTGCCCAGTAGATAAACAAAATTGTTTTCCTTGTCAATCAAAAAACAATCCAACATTTTCACTTTTGACATTCTAATTCCATGTCAAGTAGTCAAGAATTAACCTAAGCTACATTTAACCTGTCTAGCACTCTTAATTTGTCAGGGAGCTGCAGTGACTCTACAGCAAATATCCTTGTTTTATTTCTGTTTGGGCCTTGATCTGAATTCACCTCTCAGAAGACTGTGGACCTATGGCCCAGACATCAAGAGAAAACAATGTTCTGCGATTAACTATGTTTAGTAACATTGGGCAAAGGTACCCAATGATTCCTCCTTGGCTCTTGAGCTTGCCAAGTGTGTCTGGTTAAAATTGCCAGAAACTTAGGACCACATCATGGGGAGAAAGTTAAGATCAGTGACTGAAGGTAGCCATGTGCATTCAAAGAAATTTACAGGTACGAGTGAGTGGGTGGCCTGCGCTGCCCAGGCTGGTGGCAGGCTGCATGATAACCTCCGTCTGCAAACAAACTGGGTTATCCTGACTCACACTGACAGACCCCGAGCTGGAAAAGCAAAGTAGTACACAAAGGGCAGGTACAGGGAACCCCAGCGAGAGCCTTTTTGGCCAGTCAGAGAATATGAGGCAGCTCCCCATTGAACAATTTGCACCAAAAGGTGTGGAAGGCACGAGCAAGAGTGGCCAGGGACCCTGCAGGGCTGGTGACACCACGAGCGTCCACAAGGCAGGCGCAGAAGTGACCTGGTTTGGTTCTCAGCCTTTGATAAGAAAGAGATCCTGATTCTACTGTGATTTAAACAACAACAACAACAACAAAAGCAAAAAGTTTTTTGGTTTAAAAAGAAGCCACTCAAGGGTGAAAATAGTTATTTTTATCAAAGACAATTAATTTTCAAATAAGCTGACACTATCTGGAAATGCCTGTGTTCCCTGCAAGCCCTCCACCCCCGAGTGTCCACCGCTTCACCCTCCCAGGACCTGAGCCTGACACGGAGTCAGACGTGTGCAAGAGTGAGCGTCTCTGAGAGCCTTTACAGAACGCTGCCGGGCAGGACAGGCAGTGGACTCTCGCTTACACTATGATGCACAGGGCCGGGGCAGTTCAGATGCGTCTCCTTCGGGTCTTTGCTGGGCGAGGGTTTCACCTGCTCCTTGGCTGCTATCACCTCAAGGACACCTTCACAGGGCAGTGGGCCTGTGCCCCTCACCTCTCAGGCTCCTCCTCCTCCTCCTGGAGCTATTGCTCAGACTTGGCTCGCTGCCTCTGGAGCAACTGGAGCTGCACTCAGAGCTCAACGATGGCCTCCCGTTCTTCACCGACCGCTTGGTTCAAGTGATTTATTGTTCTTTATTTCTAACTCTTCATTCTGCCTCTCTAAGTCTTCCAGAATGATCTGCAGCTCCTCCTCATCCTTGCTTTCTCACTCGCTGTCAGAAGAGGGCTTCTCTGTCTCGCTGCAGCCATGCTGGTGACTGGATCTCCGCAATCTCAGCTCGGAGGTAGTGGATCTTTTCTTTCTCCGAGGCGATCTGACTGCGCAGAAACTGCTCCATGGCCAGGACCTCCTCCTGCTCAGTCAGGATCTCATTCTCCTGGGCAGGGAGGATATTTTTGACCTCCTCATTTTCGTCCATTTCTTCTTTGGCAACATCCTCGTTCAAAAGGCTGGCTATGTCCTGGGAAATCTTGGTCTCACACTCTTGTCTTTTAGCTTCCTTCGGCTTTCTCTTGAGGGCAGTCAGAATCCTCTGTACTTCCCATAGTACAGAGGATTCTTTAGATGAGTCCTATATCCCGTGCTGCAGATCTCGATGTAAACAGTTCAAAAGGAACTCCTGTCTCCTGATCTCTTCCTTGATGCCTGTTTGGGTCTCTGGCAGTGTAGGCATTGTGGCCATGTTGGACCAACGCAGAGGTCTTGTTACTTGCTTCAGGACTACGGTGCTAAAGAGCTCTTGCACGTGTGTGAAAAGCACATACAGGACCCGATTGCTGATCTGGACAGTTGGGCTCAGCACTAGAGAGATGTTCTGGACGTTCATCTTGGTTTCTATCGCCTTCGCAATGATGTGGTCCATGTGCACAATGAGCCAGGAAAGCAGAAGATGGTTATACTCCGGCAGTTAGGGAACTCCTGCACTTTCTCCGTCTCTCGGAAGACAGCTGGCAGCCGGATGCCGTCATACATCATGGTCCTCTACTGCGTCAGCCAAGGCAACGCTGAAATGGGTCTGAGACTTGGGACGTCCGTCTGAGGCACCTCTGACTCCTGAGTTGGCTTCTTCTTTTTCTTCTTCTCCTTCCACTCTTTAACAACATTGGCTTCTGTCAAGTCTTTACATTTCTTTTCTTTATGCTTTTCCTATTTGTGCTTTCCCTCTTTATGCTTTTCTTCTTTGGGCTTTTCTTTGATTTTAAAATCGTTTTCCTTCTTTTTAGAGAAGCTGGGCTTTTTGAACACATGGATTCCCTTGGACCTCTTCATCTTGGAAGGACTTTCAGCTTCATCTCCAGAGCTGTCTTCCTAGAACGCAGCTTAGCATTCAGTCCTTTTCTCCTTTTTCTTAAATTTTCCTTTTTCCTTTCCATGGTCTTTCTCATCATCTGACACGGTATCAGGAGGCTCGTGGAGGATGTCATGGGGAGGTGAAGGCTCACCTGTCTGGTACAATCCAGGAAATTTTGTAGGGCTGATCTCCTCAGAGCTGGGAGTCCAGGTCAGCCCCATGCCTTGCTTGGCCTGGCAGTGTTCACTAGGGCTGCTGGTGGGGGGCAGGAAGGAGCTGAAGCCCTGAGGAGGAAGGGAAGTGGTCTTCTGTTACCGATCCATTCCACCAGTGCCTGCAGCCGAGGGTCATCTGCTCTGATGAAGCCGCTGCCTCCTGTGCTGTCCCCCTGGCCGGATGCAGGAACCCCATTCCCACCCCGCCCAGCCTTTGCCTGTTTACTGTTTCTTGATCAGTGGTGGACTAGCCATTTTGAGCTGTTATTTCTGAAGGACATTTTTTGGTAAGTGTTATTGAAACATGTGTTTTGTGAAACACACTTTTACCACTATTGTAACTTGTTTCACTATTACTTCACATGGTATGGTCAGAGGTGAAATCAGTAGGAACTTTTTTAATGCCAAACTAAAGCCCATTTGATATATGAGGATGTTAACTTCACCTGTGTCTTTGTGATGAGTCTTTGAGGTTGTCAGACTTTTAAATGTTATGCCTCTTATCAAGACGTCATGTGTCCATAGCTCCAGGAAACAGACATCGTCATGTAATCTCAAGGACAGAAAGTACATATGCATCTCTAGAGGGATGTTAATGTTGGTGATGTAAAAACCTTCCTTACCTTTAAGACAGATGCTGTTATAAGCATGTATTCTTCACTCCAGTCACTGTGTTGTTCACTGTCAAGCCTACACCTCAGGGACCAGTGTGATTCTTTAGGTAGAATTTCGAATATGTGATCTGATTCTGGTCCTTTCTCTGCAATTATGGATAACATATCCTGTGTGGGATAAGGATAAGCTTGTATTAATAGAGAGCCACATCTGAAGCACAAATATGTCTTTTATTGTGATCCTGAGCAAGGACAGTTTTGGGTGCACAGCAATAACTGAGAGGAATAAAGAAGTCATTGAACTTTTTTCTATTTTAGCTTCCAAATACATTTTCTTCCCTAATCCATTTTTCCCCAATTTGTAACATCATAGTTTCATTTGGACTCCTGTTCCCCAAAGCATTTTGGTGAATGGTCCTTTATTACTTTCTGTTTCCTTCTATGAATATCTTTCTCAAGCATGGCATTCTAAGTAAATATTAGGATATTTCCCTTCTAGAGATCAAATCAGTATTTTACTTCCTGTCTCTCCTGGCCTCTATTATGTATCCTAAGTTTTTTATTTTTATAAATATTATTTCCCTACTTCTAAGACTTTAATTTCCTTTTCTCTGACTTCTTTTTTTTTTCTTTTTTCTTTTTTGCGGAGCTGGGAACCGAACCCAGGTCTTTGCACTTGCTGGCAAGCCCTCTACCACTAAGCTAAATCCCCAACCCTTTCTGTAACTTCTTATTTTTAGCTATGTCTAAAGATGCTGTCACATTTAAGAACCCAAGTATTTGTCAATTATTCTTCCATAATTTTACTCTGTAAAAATGACTACCATACACAGATTTATTCCACATTTTCTCTATTTTCAATTGATTACATGATTAAAAACATGGTTACCAGAAAACTCTGCTCTATAATACCTAAGAAATGGGCAGGAATGCTCATGTGTCTGACAAGATAAATTGGTTCACACAAAGCATAAATTCCTAGCTCAGCTATAGTGCTAAAATAGATGTGAACAGTAAATATGTATTTCCAAAGAAGTTTAGTAAGTAGTTTAAAATAGATTAAGCCATATTAGGCAGCATGTAATCTAGTCCACTATAATGAAAGATGTTACTATATAGCAAAAAAATAATGTGTACATTGATAAAGTAAAGTAACAGTCTATAGATATTAATTATAAAAGATTGAGTACTCTCAGAGGCAATGCTATTAAGGGATCAACTCTAGAATAATATGGAGTCATAGAGAAGGTGGAGGACTTTACAGTCGGGGTTATCAGCGGTGTACTTCCCTAGACCCATTTCCTCCAAGAAGCTGGTGGGTTAGGATCTTTGATGCAAACAGGGTAAAACGTGGGAATACTATTTCTTTTTATTTTGTATTTTTGATTTCTTTCAATTACGTGACTCAAGCTTCAGTGCAAATAATTTCTATTTTACAATGATCTTACCTTCATGTATAGGTTATCTAAACATTAATCTGTTTGATTAAATAATTCCTTAGAACGAATGTGCTGTAGAAACCCAAAATGATATTCACAAGTTTTGGAGTAGGCAACTTTTTGTCTTCTAAAAGACCCTAAAGAGATTTGCCAAACAAACATTTCTGTTTTGCTTGTCATGGATTAATAGATGTTACTCTTGGGTTAGTATATATATTGCATTTGTGTTTTTGTGAATCTAAGAAAGAAGGGAAATCTTTGCTGTAAATGAACTCATTTAGTCCTCATTTAGCCCTAGGATACATGCCCTTTTCCTTTTACCACCTGCATGCCTTATGCAATATCACAAACACACAGAAAATAACTAATTAATATCATAACATTTATAATGATCTTGCTTCATAAGGCACTCGATATATAGTTCTATATGGCCCATTCTTCATGTATAAAAAGTAAGTTATCGTGTTTGCCTTGAAAGCTATGCTAATAGGTATTAGAATCAAACAGTCATATAGTACCAATCTTTTCATCCTATTGTTTGACTTTCTGACTGCCGTGGACAACAGTAAAGTACCAGCAGTATCTGTACTTCACAACACAATTTGCCTAACTGCACTTTTGTTATATTCCTTGGCTTTCTCCACTGATTTGTGAGCTCAAATCTGAGATCATAGTGTCTATGTCAACCATATGGGTTTATTATGCTATATTTATAGATTTTCATAAGAGACTAGGATGGTGGCACATGCCTTTATTTCTAGATCTCAGGAAGCAGAGCCAAGAGGATCTCTGTAAATTTGATTTCAATTTGGTTCACTGATCATGACAGCCAGAACTGTTACAAAGAGAAGATCCAATTTGCTATTGAGTTGCTATTTTCTTTCTTATATAAATCTATGAGATTCCACCTCACACTAGTAAGAATGGCTAAGAACAAAAACTCAGGTGACAGCAAATACTGGCGAGGATGTGGAGAAAGAGGAACATTACTCCATTGTTGGTGGGATTGCAGACTGGAACAACCATTCTGGAAATCAGTCTGGAGGTTCCTCAGAAAATTGGACATTGAACTACCTAAGGACCCAGCTATACCACTCTTAGGCATATATCAAAAAGATGCTCCAACATACAACAAAGACACATGCTCCACTATGTTCATAGCAGCCTTATTTATAGTAGCCAGAAGCTGGAAAGAACCCAGATGCCCTTCAACAGAGGAATGGATACAGAAAATGTGGTACATCTACACAATGGAATATTACTCAACTGTCAAAAACAATGACTTTATGAAATTCATAGGCAAATGGAGCGAACTGGGAAATATCGTCCTGAGCGAGGTAACCCAATCACACAAAAACACACATGGTATGCACTCATTGATAAGTGGCTATTAGCCCAAATTCTTGAATTACCCTAGATACACAGAACACATGAAACTCAAGATGGATGACCAACATGTGAATGCTTCACTCCTTCTTTAAAGGGGAAGAAGAATACCCTTGGCAGGGAATAGAGAGGCAAAGATTAAAACAGAGACAGAAGGAACACCCATTCAGAGCCTGCCCCACATGTGGCCCATACATATACAGCCACCCAATTAGACAAGATGGATGAAGCAAAGAAGTGCAGGCTGACAGGAGCCAGATGTAGATGTCTCCTGAGAGACACAGCCAGAATACAGCAAATACAGAGGCGAATGCCAGCACCAAACCACTGAACTGATAATAGGACCCCCGTTGAAGGAATCAGAGAAAGAACTGGAAAGCTTGAAGGGGCTCGAGACCCCATATGAACAACAATGCCAAGCAACCAGAGCTTCCAGGGACTAAGCCACTACCTAAAGACTATACATGGACTGACCCTGGACTCTGACCTCATAGGTAGCAATGAGTATCCTAGTAAGATCACCAGTAGAAGGGGAAGCCCTTGTTCCTGCTAAGACTGAACCCCCAGTGAACTAGATTGTTGGGGGGAGGGTTTTAATCGGGGGATGATGGGGAGGGGAACACCCATATAGAAGGGGAGTGGGAGGGGTTAGGAGGATGTTGGCCCAGAAACCAGGAAAGGGAATAACATCCGAAATGTAAATAAGAAACACTCAAGTTAATAAAATGAAAAAGAAATGTAAATAAGAAATACTCAAGTTAATAAAGATGGACAAAATGTTAAGAATCAATATATCATTGTAAGTATCATTTCTTTACATAGTCTTACTTTCTTAATCTCATTTCTGTGTTTAACCTCTAGCATAAACTCAGGACCAGTGGAAAGAGGTACTAAAATTTGGAAGCAAATTCTAACAATAGGATAATATCTATAATGCACAGGTGAAATTTTCTCTCACATGGTAAATCCTTCATTACTGTTTGTTATAAATCATATTTTCAGTGCTCAATGATTTAACTTTAAGTTCTGGGAGTAGAACAACCTATAAGGCCCTCATAGAGAAGAGGAGCAGCTGGACTTTTCGGCATTGTATTATAGCCAGTAGTGCATGTCCTCCCAATGAGGAAGCTGCTGAGTCCATGTTCGGTTTCCTTAATGTTTCCAATATTTGTTCCATTATTCTGGGAACATGAGGACTTTCCTCCAGGAGGATGATATAGTGATATTCCATGCCACATTGCAGCCAAGGCCTCTCCAAAAACTTTTGGAGAATTTTCAATCATAAATTCTACTAGAGAAATCTATGAAAAAACAGGGCAAACACAGAGGGTATCTGTCATTTTGAATGGTTGCAAAATAACATTTTACTTCTTAGTCATGGAGGCTAAAAATATGCCGTTCAAAATTCTGAGAAAAATTTAGCTGTTAGAAATAGGGGCAGGCTTTTGTCAGAAATTTAAAAGATTGTGAGATCAGATGTTCAAGTGTGATCATCACAGTGCAATGTTACATAAGAGAATGATTTCCAGTTTTTACATTGTGATGGCCAGTATGTGATACATACTGTACACTGAAATAGCTTTGGTTACATTTTATAATATATGTGTGAGCCTGATTTTAAGGATGCTTATAGAAAGGCAGAGCTAAGGAGGGAAGATGACCTCTGAATGTGGGTACCATCCTATTGAAAATTCACACGGGCTGTCTAAAAAGTAAGAGACAGGCAAACCCATCTGAGCAGTGAAATTCATGTGTCTCAGTGCAGTGCAATGGTAACAGCTGCATCAATATATCACTGTAGGTGCCATTTCTTCACATATTAATTAATTACTTAATCTTAATACAGTGATGACTCAGTGCAGATGCAATGGTAACATCTTGATTTTATGATTCATTATATTGGGAGGTATTTGAAATAAGATCTGCTGGGAGGAAATGGGATAATTATGTATCTTCAATGGCCGGTACTTTGGAACCCTGTCTTCTCCTGATCTTTGATTCTTCTACACAATATGAGGAATATTATTGTTTCTCAGTTGAGTTGTTTTACAGTATGTTCCTTACAGGTCCAAGGACAATTGGTCAATTAATAATGGATCAGAAACTCAAATACTTAGAGTCAAAACAACCATTTGATCACTGTACTGCATAAGGTTTGTTAGTTTATTATAGTACTTGAAAGATGGCTAGCATAGAAAAGTATACACAATAATTTCTCTAAACCAATCATAACCAGCATCCTGAGGCCAATGGTATTTTACTCACATTAATCAGGAATTCTTAAGGATCATATCTGATAAAAAAAATCCAAATTGCATTGCCATTTTTTTGTTGGGGAAACCACCTTGAAAACAAGTAGAATTTCACACATTCTACACTGAATATGTCAGAATTAAGTCTTGATTGCTGAACCCAGTACCTAGGATTTTTTTTTTTGTATCATTTCACAGCATTTGTTCTCTATGGGTTAGTGTAAGGATATTCTAAATGACAAAGACAAAAGACTGAGTCACTGAGCTCAAATACCCATTTATATTTTACTTAAAATGCACCAATGACTCCTTCCCTCCAGAAGAACACCTTTAAAGTGTACTTACTTTACAAAATGAAACAAAACAAAAACCAAAACAATCATCATCAACAACAACAACAACAAAATAACCAAGATTCTCAGGGTAATCCTGTTTTCCTGTCTCATTGTAAAGGCTTATCAATGCTAGGCACAAAGTTCTTATCTAATTACCCTTTTGCCAATATCATTTGTCACTCCATTATTGCAGGAGCTGGGCACAAATAAGAGACATGGGGCTAACCCAACAGATAGGTGGTCTGAAGACATTTCATTAACAGAACAGTTACTTTTAATTTCTTATAATATACAAAAAAGTTGCCTCAGAAGAGCTGCATTTTCAGGTGGCATTTTATCTAAAAGACTGAACACAGAGACAGTTATTTTAAAACAAGTATACTCAATTTGTAAATATGAAGGAAGGGAACGGAGTAATCATATCGTATGCAGGATGCACTGTAAATAAAATGAAAGAGTTTGTACTCAAATTATTGCTTGAAATATTTACCCAATTCAGAAAAAAGACAAATCTAATTGGAATATGAAAGTAAGATTATAAGCCTGGGCTACTGTATTTCCCACTGTAACTCATACTCTTTTAAAAGTGTCTTCCATGTTTGTGAACAATTGAAAGCTTTTGCTGTATGTCAGTGTTCTTAGTAAATGTTTCTGTGATATATAATCTCTAATGTGTGTAAGCAAATGTTACTTCTATTTTGTTGAGGTTGTTCACAGTTTCCAATGATTACCTCTGCACTGCAGCTAATTTCTCTTCATATTGACCGTTTCGGGTACAGCAATCCACTCATCATATAGTTTTGAAGCCATCAGACTTCCCTTGAGGTTTTGGAGGAAGTCCTTATAAAGAGAGGAAAATATTTTTGTGGAAAAAATTAAACATGGAAATTATTCAAAGTACATTCACCTGTAAATTTCAGTTTAGTTCCAACTTTCTTCACAGTTCCCCAAATTTCCCCTAGTTAGAACGTTCCATGATATGTGGGCCCAGTAAGTTTCATCTATTTAAGCTAGAGACCAAAGAGTAAATTTTCAGATTTACTTGGACTATAGAAAAATCTTTCCTTAGCTCAGCATGCCTCTAGTGGACAGCTGAGCAAACTAGCACATATAAGTGATTAATATACAGTTCGAATACTATTTTTAAATGATAGAAACATACAATTATGGTACCCACAATAAAGACAACCATAGGAAGTTATTGTCAGATTTCTCAGGAGCAGAAATCCACGTCTGGTACTGGAAGCATGGAGGCACACGTGGTCATGGTTCTTAGAGAATGCCCTGCCCTTATTTCACTAAACAAGTGTAACTCCGAACTCTATTATAAATATTTAACTTAATGTTCACAGATAACATACCCTTACCCATCAAAAAAGGTTCTCTTTGAAATGGATGGAGACCATTACTGAAAACCACAGCTAGTCAAGATACAAAGAACAAACTATCCTGTGACTCTGAGTGCCAGTTTATATATATACATAATAACTCCTGAACTGTTGGCTCTGAGCATAGGTTGAGACAGTCAGAAAAATTGTACACCAGAGGATAGGGTCATTTGCTTTGAGATTTGGTCTCCTAGAAATGAGGGGAGGGTTCACTTTTGATAGTTCAACAATCACATTGCTTAAACAATTTCTGAACAAAACATCATCCATGTTATTAACACTAACAGAGGAGACTTTGAGCATATTAGATTTCTCTCATACATATCTACTGTCACTCAGGGGAATGGAAAAAGAAGACAACTACTCTCATAGACTCAGAGGAATCCTGAGGTGGATAATGGAAGGACATTCCCTACCTTAAAGATCCACGCCACTACATTAACTGATTGCTTGTTTATATCCACCTCCTCTTCCGAATCCAATTTGTCCTTTACTGTTTGGCACAAAGTTGTACTCGGAGGTTCTAAAAAGACACCCGTGGTTGTGAGCCCGTTCTTTTTTAGTAGATACAGCATGTCCTGAGAAGAAGATAGAGAAATACCTGTCAGGCTTCACACACCACAGACTACTATTTGTTCCTTGAGAACCAGACCAATGGTGTGCACAGGTGCAGTGCACGTGCTGGCATGGACACAGATGACCTCACGCTGGTTTTGTGCCTCAATCTTTTGTTGTACACTTCCCACCCTAATATTATCCATTAAGGATCAGGCAACATTTCTTTATATCAGATTTTCCAAAATAGTTAAGGGATTAAATCCAACTTTTCCAATAGATGGTTTCTGAATAGCCCTCTCTCATCTTCCTACTGGAAAGCCAATGATTTGAGAAACAATTCTTGCTCCACATGGTGGTAGAAGTGAAGGGGTCAGGTATTTAAGAAGCAGGATTTTGTCTTAGGATAGCCAGAGAAACACCATATGAGACATACCAGAATTGCTGCAGGCAGGATGCCATCCTGACAAATGGAACTGAGTTCTCTTCCAAACAGTTTTCTTCCCTTTTTAAATGGTGGGGTGGTGCATACTTGGTCCTGTGGGGCACAGAGCCCTTGTCCAACTGCGATGTTATAGAAGTTCTTCGTTTCTTAAAAGTTTTTTCCTTCATATCTGAGCAGGAGTTGAGATCATTACATGGGGTAGTATAATTTATAAAGCTCTTTTACAAAACCAAATTTCAATTGCAAAATGTCCCTATTATAATGGATTAATCATCCTGTTGTGCTTATGTAGCCTTCTTCTCATATGCCTTACACTGTTGTTAATCTTAGTGATGTCTCTAAGACATGGTCTTGTGTTCTGTAGTGGGAATTCTCACAACATGATGATGTCTAACTCCATACTGTATCATGAAATACTAGATACATTGGTTGAACGAGCTCCCTGTACTATGTATAGGCTGTTGCTTCAATAATTACATCCATTTTCATAGCCACCCTTACTTTTATTCTCATTTAAAATTTTTCTATTTTTTCAAATGTCATAGTGAAGCTCTTTTCATCCTTACTTTTCTTGTTCAGCATTTTGAAGAACCATTGTTAAGTTTATTTCAGCAGCAGCATGTCCCCCTCATGTGAAAATATACATGACTGTACACTATAGTGTCAGTTCAGAGCTGAAATTAAGTTTCTTTTTTGCTGCTGAGTTTTCTTTTAGAATATTGGACTATAATACAATTTTAAACATGTTACTTAAAACAAATAAATTAAAAGTAAACAAATGAGTCATATAACACAATATAAAATAGTCTTCTTCACTGAAAAACATATTGTTTGCCTGGCTATCTAATGCAAAATTATGAGGGCTGAAATCACAAGTAATATTAGATAGATGGACAAAGATGTTTGAGTGTGTGTGTGTGTGTGTGTGTGTGTGTGTATGTGTGTGCATGCGTGTATGTGTGTGTGTGTGTGTTTATATATATGTGTACCAAAACACCTATCAAAATTTTTGATTCGGAATTGTTTCTGACTAAAGAAAATGCAGGGACAAAAACTGGAGCAGAGACTGAAGGAAAGGCCATCCAGAGATTGCCTCAACATCTGATCTATCCCATCCATAGACACCAAACCATGACAGTGGTGATGATGAAATGATATGCTTGCAGACATGAACCTGACAGGGTTGTCCTCTGAGAGAGTCTACCAGCTTCTGACTGAGACAGATGTAGATTCTCTCAGCCAATCACATGACTGAGTACTGGGACCCAGTGAAAAAGTTAGGGGAAGGAATGAAGGAGGAGAGAGGGATAGCAACCCCATAGGAAGAACAATAATATTAATTAACTTGACCCCTCAGAGCTCCCAGGGTCTTAGCCAACAACCCAAGAGCATACATTGCCAGTCCGCAGTCCCTGTTACATATGTAAAGAGATGGCTGTCTTGTCTAGCCTCAGTGGGAGCGGATGTTCTTGTTGCTGTGGAGGCTTGATGCCCCAAAGAAGCAGGACACTAGAGGGGTAAGGTGGGAGTAGGTAGGTTGGTGGGGGAGCACCCTCTTTGAGGCAAAGGGGAAGAGGGATGTGGTGGGGTATTCTTGGTAGGGGGACCAGGAATGGGACATTTCAAATGTAAATAAAAGTAATAAAAATAAAAAAGAAAAGTTTAAAAGAAATCAGGGGTATAAGTGGGATGTTTTCAAGAAAGGAGAATAAGGAGAAATAATAATAGTATTCTATCATTTGAAAAAATAATTAAAAAAGCCCCAGTCTATCACTGTTAGGGCCATTTCGAATCTAGATATAGGTCTAAAAGATATTTGTTGTACGATTTGAAATGAGATTAGAGACTCGGCTACAAGCCTAAGGTGATTTCTAGTCAAGCCTGCAACAGATTATCTGCAATACCATAAATCTTGTTTTTCTATGTAGATTTCATTGCAATAGATTGTCAAAATATAGTTCATGAGTAATTTTGTGCTCTAATCACGAAACCACTTAATGGGAACATATCATGATCCATGTCTTAGACGTGCTTATTCTAATGGGACAGAAATGTGTGTACACAGTGTTTTGACATGCCAGTTTATGGCAAATATCTGCCTGGGAAAAATGAAATGTTCTCCCTATACCCAAGATTAGTCTTTACATCGGAACTTAGAGTTCTCTTAATATGGACCTGAAACATACTGCTTTAGTGTGGTTTGTTTTTTGTTTGTTTGTTTGTTTGTTTGTTTTTTACAGTGCCCCTTTCCTAAAGAAGAAAATGATAGTATGCTACGATATTTTATAACAAATTAAAATGGTAACTAAGAAAAGCCACCTGAAGGAAGATGGCAGACTCACTCTTTTGCTACTGGCTTCTTGCTGAGTTTCTGGGCTTCAAGATGAATTTCCCATGTACATCAGCGTTTAGATATTTCATGATTACCCCAGGTAGGGAAGGAAAAGCTGTAAAATTTCTTAAGTCCCGTGAACTGAAGTTCTTTTGAATATTTATCATTCTAAAGTCATGCGGACACTCATGCCTTATGAGAAAAAAATCATGAATTGTAACTACTGTAACTGAATATAGGCAACCCTTCTGATACAATTTAGAATGCTTTGCTGCATTTCTTCTCCTTGTCCTCCTCCTCCTCCTCCTCCTCCTCCTCCTCCTCCTCCTCCCCCTTCCCTTTCTCTGCCCCTCCCCTCCTCCTCCTCCTCCTTCTCCTTTTTCAGGATAATGTAGACTGTACATACTAGAACATTAGATCCCTTACAGGGATACTATAATAAATTAAGCTGAGAACTCTAAAAATAATGAGGAGAAAATTTTCAGTGTATCACTTTGTTTAGAGAATATAGACCAAGAATGCACTGTGTAGGGGGACTTTTGCTGTATTCTTCTCTAACCCTTTTAAGACAGGCCTGTTGGAGTATTAATACCAATAATATTTTTACATCATAAGAATCCTATTTCACCAGGGTTGGGGATTTAGCTCAGTGGTAAAGTGCTTGCCTAGCAAGCACAAGGCCCTGGGTTCGGTCCCCAGCTCCAAAAAAAAAGAAAAAAAAATCCTACTTCACTCCTCTAGCTTCATATTAAGCAATTTAAATATTTCACATTGCATACATAAAATAAAATATGAGCACTAATTGTCTTCACAAAGATAATTGTGATATCCTATACTAGCAACTTAAAAGCACAATGAAAAACCCAGATCAAAAATAAGAAAATACACTAAAGAGAAGCAGACAACAGGAAATAATATTAAGTCTGAAATCAATTAGAAACAGAATCCATAAAACCAAGATCCTGTTCTTTGAGAAAATCAACAAGACACATAAACCTAAACTAACTAAAAGTCTCAGAAATAGTATGCAAATTAAGAAAATCAGAAATGAAATGGAAATTGAAGAAATTAAAAAAAATCATCAGGTTTTACTACAAAAACTAACTTGACAAAGCTTGAAAATCTATATGAAATGAATGATTTTCTAGAGAGATACCACATACCAAAGTTAAATCAAGATCAGATAAACTAATCAATCCCATAACCCCTAAGGAACTAGAAGAATTCATTAAAAACAACCAACAACAATAACAGTAACAAAAAGACTAGGGCATGATGCATAATTCAGTGCATAATTCTATCAGACTTTCAAATAAGAGCTAATACTAAAACTCCTTAAACTATTCTCAAAAGAGAAACAGAACTACAGAACTTGCTGTGAGATTGTAGAAAAACGGGAATGCTGGTGGGATGGCAAACTACCACCACCACTCTGGAAATCAATTTGGCTGTTCCTCAGCAAACAGGAACTAGTTGTACCTGAAGACGCTGATACACTGGTCCTGGGCATATAGCCAAAAGATGTTCCACAGTACCACAAAGACGCAAGTCCACTATGTTAATAGCAGCCTTATTTGTAATAAGCAACCCTGATGTTCTTCAACCAAAGAATGGGTACAGAAAATATGGTTTATTTACACAACAGAATACTATTCAGCTACTAAAAACAAAGGACATCGTGAAATTTGCAGGCAATTGCATGGATCTAGAAAGTATTCTGAGTGAGCTAACCCAGACTCCAAAGGACATGAATAGTATATATTCATTAATCAGTGACACTACACAAAATATACAGAATATCCATGACACTAAAAGTTAAACCATAAGGAAAGCCTAAGTAAGGATGCTTCAATCCCACTTAGCAAAGGGAAGTAAATAAACATGGGAGGCAGAGGGAAGGAGAGATATGTGTGAGAGTGGAATGGGAAGAGAACAGGTCAGGATCAGGTATGGGAGAGACATGAGAGAGGACAAGGGACCCAAGAGAATGAATGGAAATATACAGCTCTCGGAGTTGGTGGGAACCTCTAGAATATCCCAGAGTCATGGGGTAGGGGTGCTCCCAAGAGTCAAGGTAGGAGTGAACGTGATTGTTGGGGGTAGGGCAGCAATGGGGGGAGGATGGGGAGGGGAACACCCATAAAGAAGGGGAGGGGGAGGGATTAGGGGGATGTTTGCCTGGAAACCGGGAAAGGGAATAACATCCGAAATGTAAATAAGATATACTCAAGTTAATAAAAAAAAATTAAACCCCCCCCCAAAAAAAGAGTCAAGGTAGGAAATTTTGCCCAAACACAAAATCACACAGATGTAAAATTTGAAGGGACCACCTTTTTAAATCAGACAGGACACCTGTGGATGGATAGGGACACTAACACACCTACAAAACTTTCAACCTCAAATTGCTCCTGTCTAAAAGAAATTCAGGACAAAAACGGAATAGAGTCTGAAGCAGTGACCAGTCAGTGACAGGCTCAACTTGGGATCCATCCCATTATTAGGCACCAATCCCAAATATTATTACTGATGCAATGTTGTACTTGCAGCCAGTAGCCTAGCATGGCTGTCCTCTGAGAGGCCCTGCAAGCAGCTGACTAAAACAGATATAGATATTACATCTAACCATTGGACTGAGGTCAACAAGCCCTATGGAAAAGTTGGGAGAATTAAAAGAACTGGAAGGATTGGAAACATCATAGAAAGACCAGCAATATCAACCTGGACCCCTGGGAGCTATCAGAGACTGAGTCACCAACTAAAGAGCATACATGGGATGTTCAGAGGCCACAGGCACCTATGTACGAGAATGTTTTCTTATCTGGCATTAGTGGGAGAGCGTGCCCTTAAATCTGCAGAGACTTACGTCACTGGTATGAAGGTCAACTTTATGGGTTAGAACTTCAAATTTTCAGTAGCTTTTAAAAGATCAGCTTTGCAAGAATACTTGGTGATCTCAAATTTTATTTCTTATTCAAACTTTTCTGATAATTTTATTACTATTATTTATTTGGTAATAATCTGGTGAGAAATAAAAGAAGGCAACAAACAGTATAGCTGTAATTAAGTCAGATTGTCTCCAGAAATCAGAATATGATTTCATATTCAGTTGCAGAATTATTGGTCATAGGAGATATGAACTGAATATTTTACATGGATTCGGAGAAAGGGCTATATTTCTAATATTCATTACAAAACAATCTACATAATTTGGAATAAATAAAAAACTGAAGATTTTACATTTTAGATTTAAACTTGTTTCTCTGTGTAACTCATTCACTCACATATATACCTGATCACCATGTTAGACTTGGTGTCTGTGCAGGTCAGATGTGGGAATTAGAACCCCTGAAACTGGAGTTATAGATGGTTGTGAGCTACCATGTGAGTGATGGAATCCCTTGAGATATATAGCTAGGAAGAGTTTCTGTAATGATCACCAAATGACTTTTTTAAATGGTTTTCTCCAGAAACAATATGTCTAGAGTTTTGTTTTGTTTGCCTTATCAGGAAAATTCTGTTTCTGAAACAGAAAGCACAGAAAAATTCCTCTCATTCTAAGGCTGTTGCTTATGAGGTAATAAATTGTTTCTGAATGTTATATTACTAATTAATTATGATTTAAATAAATGAAATTATACTTAAGTCATTTTGCTTTAGTGTTTTTTCAAGTTTAAGACTAAATAATGAAAATAGTGAGGATTCACCAAACTCAGCTCGTCCCTCCTTAGATTTCCCTGTTATTACCCTAGAGTACTCTTGGAGCTTTCCCAGGGCCAGTACAGAACCACAGTTGGTAATCTTCAATGTTCTAGGAGGCAAAAAGAACCAACCATCACAAATAAACTGACATCAGAGTCTTGAAGAGTCTAGCAATTTCCTTTACTTACCATTTCTAGCTCTTTAGCAGGGAAATTATTTAAACCAGTATTAATGATATTTCTTCTGACCACAGGTTTGAGTAAACAGGACTGATTTCAGGAGAAAATCTATGGGTACTTGCCTTTCCTCTTGGAGGGAACCTTGATCTACTGATCCACAATAAAATAAGAAGTTGCATTCAGCCATTACCATTAACCAAGACAAATAGTATTATGAAATTTCTTACATCTGTGCAGACTGTGTGTGGCATATTGAATTTCGACTTAACATGAGCACAGAACCTAGTGTCCACAGAGGCATATACTCATGGTGGCTATGATGAGTTTAGCAAAGTTAACATTCAAAAGATATGATAACTTCGACAACAGTGAACACAAGAGTCAAAAACAGAGAGTCTTTGAGGGTGCCTAGAAGTAAAAACAGCCTTTGGCTTTCATTCAGAGATGTCCAGTCTGTGGAGATGAAGGACATGTGTCTATCCTGGAAAATAGGCCTGATGCTGAAAAGAAGTTCTAGAACATAATTACTGCACACAGTGTTATGGATCCATTTGAAATGATCATCTAAATAGAACATTCTGTTGAAATATTGAGCACCCTCCAGGAGTGGCTCTAACTGGAATTATTATTAATTTTATTTTCTTGTAGACTCCTATTGAAAACCAATGTCATTGTCCCATAGAGTTTTTCAGTGTTAAACTAGCAGACAAAAAGCACTCAAGCAGACACCCCACCAAATACCCATTTACACCCAAACATACATGGAGAGGTGATAATGAAACAGAAAGAGAAAGAGAGTGAGAGAGAGAGGCAGACAGAGGTAGGGGCATAAAGTTAGAGAGGCAGACTGACATGTGGATTCTCATTGTACAAACTCACAGAAAGCGATAGACAGGGATGCATAAACACAGAGAAACACACACACACACAGTTACAAAGAGATACACATGCACATTTAAAAATAGAAAGACAATATATACACAGATATGTATGCAGAAAAGACAGAAATGTAGACTCATTCATTAAAGATTTATTAAAAGTTAAAAGTAAATACACTAGAACATGTACACTTACACATCCACACAAGAGAAATAAAAACAAGAAGAAATGGGAAAGACTACAGAATTACATACCAAATAGGCAGTATAGTCTAATTTAAAAAAAAAGAAAGAAAGAAATATATTCCCTCTAACATTGGCATCCTTTAAATTAGTTGTCAGCATATGACAAATTAATCACAATTTATTACAGTGGATATGTATTATCTAGTGAAACTACACATACAACTCAAACCATTGGGCTATGACTTTCATTTCACATAAAACTAGACGCGAATTCAAGAAAAACTGTCACTCAAAGGACTATTATTATGTCTTCAATAACTTCTGATTAAAAAGGAGCCATTTGGTTTTAGCAGGATTCCCAAACCCGCGGATCCCTGCCCGCAGCAGCTCGCTGCCCCCAAACCCCGTGGGAGAGAGACCTCACAGCCTGGACAGGTGGGCACTCCTGAGACTGCAGAGCAGAAGAGACCACCAACATTGCTCACCCCTGCCCACATCCCTGGCCCAAGAGGAAATTGTATAAGGCCTCTGGGTTCCCTTGGATAAGGGCACAACAACAGCAGGTCCCCTGCATTTGAGACACCGCAGGAACCTGAAGGGACCGACCAGATAAACAGTTCTCTGCACCCAAATCCCGTGGGAGGGAGAGCTAAACCTTCAGAGAGGCAGACACGCCTGGGAAACCAGAAGAGACTACACTCTGCCCACATTACTGATTGCAGAGGAAAACACCAAGCGCCATCTGGAACCCTGGTGCACGGAAGCTACCAGAAAGGGCAGAGCAGATCTTCCTGGTTGCTGCCCCCACGGAGAGCTCATAAGCAACACCCCACGAGCAAACTTGAGCCTCGGTACCACAGGTAAGACAAAAATTCCTACTCCAAGCTACCTGACTAGTGAACTCAGGACACAGGCCCACAGGAACAGCTGAAGACCTGTAGATAGGAAAAACTACACGCCCGAAAGCAGAACACTCTGTCCCCATAACTGGCTGAAAGAAAACAGGAAAACTGGTCTACAGCACTCCTGACACACAGGCTTACAGGACAGTATAGCCACTGTCAGAAATAGAAGAAGAAAGTAACACTAGAGATAATCTGATGGCGAGAGGCAAATGCAGGAATCCAAACAACAGAAACCAAGACTACATGGCATCATGAGAGCCCAATTCTCCCACCAAAGCAAACATGGAATATCCAAACACACCTGAAAAGCAAGATCTAGTTTCAAAATCATATTTGATCATGATGCTGGAGGACTTCAAGAAAGACGTGAAGAACTCCCTTAGAGAAACACAGGAAAACGTAAATAAACAAGTAGAAGCCTACAGAGAGGAATCACAAAAATCCCTGAAAGAATTCCAGGAAAACACAATCAAACAGTTGAAGGAATTAAAAATGGAAATAGAAGCAATCAAGAAAGAACACATGGACACAACCCTGGATATAGAAAACCAAAAGAAGCTTGTAGATACAAGCTTCACCAACAGAATACAAGAGATAGAAGAGAGAATCTCAAGAGCAGAAGATTCCATAGAAATCATGGACTCAACTGTCACAGATAATGTAAAGCGGAAAAAGCTACTGGTCCAAAACATACAGGAAATCCAGGACTCAATGAGAAGATCAAAGCTAAGGATAATACGTATAGGACAGAGTGAAGACTCCCAGCTCAAAGGACCAGTAAATATCTTCAACAAAATCATAGAAGAAAACTTCCCTAACCTAAAGAAAGGGATACCCATAAGCTACAAGAAGCCTACAGAACTCCAAATAGATTGGACCAGAAAAGAAACTCCTCCTTGACATAATAGTCAAAACACCAAATGCACAAAATAAAGAAAGAATATTAAAAGCAGTAAGGGAAAAAGGTCAAGTAACATATAAAGGCAGACCTATCAGAATCACACCAGACTTTTCGCCAGAGACTATGAAAGCCAGAAGATCCTGGACAGATGTCATACAGACCCTAAGAGAACACAAATGCCAGCCCAGGTTACTGTATCCTGCTAAAGTCTCAATTAACATAGATGGAGAAACCAAGATATCCCATGACAAAACCAAATTTACACAATATCTTTCAACAAATCCAGCACTACAAAGGATAATAAATGGCAAAGCCCAACATAAGGAGTCAAGCTACACCCTAGAAGAAGCAAGAAACTAATCGTCTTGGCAACAAAACAAAGAGAAGAAAAGCTCACAAACATAACCTCACATCCAAATATCAATGTAACAGGAAGCAATAATCACTATTCCTTAATATCTCTCAACATCAATGGCCTCAACTCCCCAATAAAAAGATATAGATTAACAAACTGGATACGCAACGAGGACCCTGCATTCTGCTGCCTACAGGAAACACACCTCAGAGACAAAGACAGACACTACATCAGAGTGAAAGGCTGGAAAACAACTTTCCAAGCAAATGGTCAGAAGAAGCAAGCTGGAGTAGCCATTCTAATATCAAATAAAATCAATTTCCAACTAAAAGTCATCAAAAAAGATAAGGAAGGACACTTCATATTCATCAAAGTTCACCAAGATGAACTTTCAATCCTAAATATTTATGCCCCAAATACAAGGGCACCTACATACATAAAAGAAACATTACTACAGCTCAAAACACACAATGCACCTCACACGATAATAGGAGATTTCAACACCCCACTCTCATCAATGGACAGATCATGGAAACAGAAATTAAACAGAGACATAGACAGACTAAGAGAATTCATGAACCAAATGGACTTAACAGATATTCACAGAACATTCTATCCTAAAGCAAAAGGATATACCTTCTTCTCAGCTCCTCATCGTACTTTCTCCAAAATTGACCATTTAATTGGTAAAAAACGGGCCTCAACAGGTACAGAAAGATAGAAATAATCCCATGCGTGTTATAGACCACAACGGCCTAAAGCTGGTCTTCAATAACAATAAGGGAAGAACGCCCACATATATGTGGAAGTTGAACAATGCTCTGCTCAACGATAACCTGGTCAAGGAAGAAATAAAGAAAGAAATTAAAAACTTTTTAGAATTTAATGAAAATGAAGGTACAACATACCCAAACTTATGGGACACAATGAAAGCTGTGCTAAGAGGAAAACTCATACCTCTGAGTGCCTGCAGAAAGAAACAGGAAAGAGCATATGTCAGCAGCTTGACAGCACACCTAAAAGCTCTAGAACAAAAAGAAGCAAATACACCCTGGAGGAGTAGAAGGCAGGAAATAATCAAACTCAGAGCTGAAATCAACCAAGTAGAAAAAAAAGGACCATAGAAAAAAATCAACAGAACCAAAAGTTGGTTCTTTGAGAAATTCAACAAGACAGATAAACCCTTAGCCAGACTAACGAGAGGACACAGAGAGTGCGTCCAAATTAACAAAATAAGAAATGAAAAGGGAGACATAACTACAGAATCAGAGGAAATTCAAAAAATCATCAGATCTTACTATAAAAGCCTATATTCAACAAAACTTGAAAATCTGCAGGAAATGGACAGTTTCCTAGACAGATACCAGGTACAGAAGTTAAATCAGGAACATATAAACCAGTTAAACAACCCCATAACTCCTAAGGAAATAGAAGCAGTCATTAAAGGTCTCCCAACCAAAAAGAGCCCAGGTCCAGATGGGTTTTGTGCAGAATTCTATCAGACCTTCATAGAAGACCTCATACCAATAATATCCAAACTATTCCACAAAATTGAAACAGATGGAGCACTACCGAATTCCTTCTATGAAGCCACAATTACTCTTATACCTAAGCCACCCAAAGACCCAACAAAGAAAGAGAACTTCAGACCAATTTCCCTTATAAATATCGACGCAAAAATACTCAATAAAATTTTGGCAAACCGAATCCAAGAGCACATCAAAACAATCACCCTGCATGATCAAGTAGGCTTCATCTCAGGCATGCAGGGATGGTTTAATATACGGAAAACCATCAACGTGATCCATTATATAAACAAACCGAAAGAACAAAACCACATGATCATTTCATTAGATGCTGAGAAAGCATTTGACAAAATTCAACACCCCTTCATGATAAAAGTCCTGGAAAGAATAGGAATTCAAGGCCCATACCTAAACATAGTAAAAGCCATATATAGCAAACCAGTTGCTAACATTAAACTAAAAGGAGAGAAACTTGAAGCAATCCCACTAAAATCAGGGACTAGACAAGGCTGCCTACTCTCTCCCTACTTATTCAATATAGTTCTTGAAGTTCTAGTCAGAGCAATCAGACAACAAAAGGAGGTCAAGGGTATACAGATCGGAAAAGAAGAAGTCAAAATATCACTAATTGCAGATGATATGATAGTATATTTAAGTGATCCCAAAGTTCCAACAGAGAACTACTAAGCTGATAAACAACTTCATGAAAGTGGCTGGGTATAAAATTAACTCAAATAAATCAGTAGCCTTCCTCTACACAAAAGAGAAACAAACCGAGAAAGAAATTAGGGAAACGACAACCTTCATAATAGACCCAAATAATATAAAGTACCTCGGTGTGACTTTAACCAAGCAAGTAAAAGATCTGTACAATAAGAACTCCAAGCCTCTGAAGAAAGAAATTGAGGAAGACCTCAGAAGATTGAAAGATCTCCCATGCTCATGGATTAGCAGGTTTAATATAGTAAAAATGGCCATTTTACCAAAAGCGATCTACCGATTCAGTGCAATCCCCATCAAAATACCAATCCATTTCTTCAAAGAGTTACACAGAACAATTTGCAAATTCATCTGGAATAACAAAAAACCCAGGATAGCTAAAGCTATCCTCAACAATAAAAGGACTTCAGGGGGAATCACTATCCCTGAACTCAAGCAGTATTACAAAGCAATAGTGATAAAAACTGCATGGTATTAGTACAGAGACAGACAGATAGACCAATGGAACAGAACTGAAGACCCAGAAATGAACCCACACACCTATGGTCACTTGATTTTTGACAAAGGAGCCAAAACCATCCAATGGAAAAAAGATAGCATTTTCAGGAAACGGTGCTGGTTCAACTGGAGGTCAACATGTAGAAGAATGCAGATCGATCCATGCTTATCACCCTGTACAAAGCTTAAGTCCAAGTGTTTCAAGGACCTCCACATCAAACCAGATACACTCAAACTAATAGAAGAAATACTAGGGCAGCATCTCAAACACATGGGCACTGGAAAAAATTTCCTGAACAAAACACCAATGGCTTATGCTCTACGATCAAGAATTGACAAATGGGATCTCATAAAACTGCAAAGCTTCTGAAAGGCAAAGGACACTGTGGTTAGGACAAAACGGCAACCAACAGATTGGGAAAAGATCTTTACCAATCCTACAACAGATAGAGGCCTTATATCCAAAATATACAAAGAACTCAAGAAGTTAGACTGCAGGGAGACAAATAACCCTATTAAAAAATGGGGTTCAGAGCTAAACAAAGAATTCACAGGTGAGGAATGCCGAATGGCTGAGAAACACCTAAAGAAATGTTCAACATCTTTAGTCATAAGGGAAATGCAAATCAAAACAACCCTGAGATTTCACCTCAAACCAGTGAGAATGGCTAAGTACAAAAACTCAGGTGACAGCAAATGCTGGCGAGGATGTGGAGAAAGAGGAACACTCCTCCATTGTTGGTGGGATTGCAGACTGGTAAAACCATTCTGGAAATCAGTCTGGAGGTTCCTCAGAAAATTGGACATTGAACTGCCTGAGGATCCAGCTATACCTCTCTTGGGCATATACCCAAAAGATGCCCCAACATATAAAAAAGACACATGCTCCACTATGTTCATTGCAGCCTTATTTATAAGAGCCAGAAGCTGGAAGGAACCCAGATGCCCTTCAACATAGGAATGGATACAGAAAATGTGGTACATCTACACAATGGAATATTACTCAGCTATCAAAAACAATGACTTTATGAAATTCGTAGGCAAATGGTTGGAACTGGAAAATATCATCCTGAGTGAGGTAACCCAATCACAGAAAAACACACATGGTATGCACTCATTGATAAGTGGCTATTAGCCTAAATGCTTGAATTACCCTAGATGCCTAGAACAAATGAAACTCAAGATGGATGATCAAAATGTGAATGCTTCACTCCTTCTTTAAAAGGGGAACAAGAATACCCTTGGCAGGGAATATAGAGGCAAAGATTAAAACAGAGACAGAAGGAACACCCATTCAGATCCTGCCCCACATGTGGCCCATACATAGCCACCCAATTAGACAAGATGGATGATGCAAAGAAGTGCAGGCCGACAGGAGCTGGATGTAGATCTCTCCTGAGAGACACTGCCAGAATACAGCAAATACATAGTCGAATGCCAGCAGCAAACCACTGAACTGAGAACAGGACCCCCGTTGAAGGAATCAGAGAAAGAACTGGAAGAGCTTGAAGGGGCTCGAGACCCCATATGAACAACAATGCCAAGCAACCAGAGCTTCCAGGGACTAAGCCCCTACCTAAAGACTATACATGGACTGACCCTGGACTCTGACCTCATAGGTAGCATCGAATATCCTAGTAAGATCACTAGTGTAGGGGGAAGCCCTGGGTCCTGCTTAGACTGAACCCCCAGTGAAGGTGATTGTTGGGGGGAGGGTGGCAATGGGGGGAGGATTGGGAGGGGAACACCCATAAAGAAGGTGAGTGGGAGGGGTTAGGGGGATGTTGGCCCATAAACCGGGAAAAGGAATAACACTCGAAATATAAATAAGAAATACTCAAGTTAATAAAAAAAGAAAGAAAGAAAGAAATTTATACCTAACAAATAAAAAAGGAGCCATTTGTATAATATGATTTGTAAATGTATCATGATCAAATTTCATCTGTATTTACACATTTCCACATATGTGAATCTCAAAAGCAAAATTCAATTTTAACTCAAAATAGATTGAAAGTAACTTACATGCTTTCTTATCATTGGTAGTAACTTGCTGATTATGTCATTCACCATTTCAAAGTTTGTTGCTGTTACATACAGAGGCTATAGAATGCACAGAGAGAAAAATGCTATAAAATAACCTGAAAGCTCATGAATACAAAATTAATATGATCTAATCATTATTTACAATTTATAATCTGTAACAACTCCTCTAATGTAGAACTCATTTTCTTCCCATAGGCTAAGTCTGGAAGATACTCAGTCTAACATATTTATATTAGAATTTAGCTCTTGGGTACTGAAAAATCAAACATAACTGTAACAGGTTGTGTATGATAAAGGGTGACTGAGAAGCCATGGGATAGTTCACATGCTCCTTCTATGAGGAATAAAATGTTTTAATTGTTCAAAGACAAATAAAAAAAGTTTAACGTAAATATGTTTGCCTATATCTTCAGATAGAAATAATAACTGTAAATATTGAAATTACATATTAATAGACTAAATGTGCAACAGTGAGGTGATACTATCACTAACAAGGTATGAATTTTAAAACAGATTACTAAAATCATGGAGGCATGTAGTAAAATGCTGTCCCCCAGCCATGGCATAAGCATTGACTCATGAGGACAGTGCAGTTGTTTTCTATACAATGCTAAGACCAAAAGTCAATATTTTATACATTGGTAATTATTAAAGTCAAGAAAGGAAAGAACATGAATATAGGGAAAGGTTTGGGGATGTCTTGTGATTGTGCAGGTGATTTGGCATTTCTATACTTACATGAAATTATCGAATAAAGATAATTCTAAAATCATCTGCATCTATCTATTTTAAAATATAAGCAGTATCTGAGAGATCTACATTCAATCTTAAGAGTAAAGAAAAAACAAAAATTAGGCGGGAAAAATCCTAATATAAAAATAGGATTAAAACATTTTCCTAATTTATCCATAGAAAAACTTTACAGGTTTATCTTAAGTGTAATGAAATACATTGATGATTCAAAGAATTTTCAAACGATAAAAGAAGAGGCTAAAGTATAAACAAAAAAATCAATGAAAACTACTAAAAAATTGATGTATATATATAAAATATATATATGAAGAATTATTTCTGAATACTGACTAGAGAATATGAAGAAAGAAAATAAGGGAAGATATCTAAGAAAGGTAGAAGAATGTTTTGATGATCTGATAATATCTCTTCAAAGACAAAAAGGATATAAACATATAACGTGAATAAAAGTTATAATTATCTATTACCAATCTTCTGAACTACACAAAAGGTTTTTAATAATTATGGTAGGATAAAATATTAAAGCACTAGAGTTATGGGAGAGAATTAGTAAAAATGTTCATGTTAAAGCAAATGGATCTAAGTCACAAAAGTGTACAACGCTGAGCATTTGCCACAGCTGAAGTCAAACAGCAGAGGCAAGAGACCATTTCCCTATGGGACGTTCTGCTCTTCTGCTCTTCTCTGTCCTGAGGACATATATGGTTCAGCCAAGCTAATGAGTGTTCCCTGATTTATGTCACTGACTCAAAATCTATTTTATACTATTTTTAGTTACTGTTTTGTGTAACGTGGACCTGGTATGAGTAAGAAATTGTTTGGTGATCTAAAATATCTTCATTATAGTGCCCTTTGTAAGTCTAGTGCAGTGTCCACAGTGACATGTTAGAACACTGACTCTAGGTGTACCCATTAGCATTTATGAAAGGCAGAGAGGTGGTGATCCCTGAGTCACAGTCTATTCTGCTTTACAGTAGGAAATGTCTGCAATGCTCTACATGTTACATAGTAGTTAAATTTTTGATCTGCACTAAACCCAATACTGGAAAGTGAACAATAATATAAGCCTGAGAAAAATAGACAATTATTCAATAGATATTTATGTTTATCTCAATGATAGAACTACTGTATAGTATTGTGAGGTTGTGAGTTTTATCCTAAACACCATACACAAAGATGAACACACACACACACACACACACACACACACACACACACACACACACACCACTGTTAAATTTATAAAGGTAATTTCTGAACAGAAGTCACATGCAAAGATACCCTTATGACTAGATAATTCAAATAAACATGAGGATGAAAGTCATGACTTTGTAGCTGGTATTCAGAGGAAGGTATAAGGATGCATAGTAAGAGACTTAGAGAGAGAGCACAGAATGGAGATAAAGAGCTAATATATCATTGAACACTTAGGTATGGAGTGTTATGGTTATAACACTTAGGTATATCAATAATGCTTTATGATAATATTATATAATAAAAATTGTTTTCTAGACATAAATATTTTAAAATGAATAAGGAATAGAGGAAACAACACACAAGTTTATATATAAGCAATAAGGACTAAGGAGGGGGCAGTTTAATTGTACTAATAATACTCCACTTGGAAATATATGCTGTTGGAAATATTTGGTTCAATTTTCAGTGATATAACAAAAAGTATTTCCTCTTTTTGGATCTCTAGTACATGAATCAGTCTTGTTTCATGTTGCTCTCTACACATCACATATGAGAGTCCTATGTCTGCATTGACTACAGATATAATTTAATATAATTTAATGTAAAATAATTTAATTAGTTCCACACAATACTGTCTAAATTCTCTCCCTCAGTCTCTCTGTCCCTCTGTCCCTCTCTCCCTCTGTCCTGCTCTCCCCATCCATGCTCTTCTTATGTCTCCATCTTCCATTACTTTACAAACTGTCTCTCTCCTAGTCATGAACATGGAATATTATTTTGGTTTTGTATTCACATACAGTGTCACAGCCTGCAATGTTCTCAGTGAATATCCGCATGGGAAGTTCCATTTTGTTGTGTTTCTTGGCTTGACGAATGGATCTGTGAAATGCAACAAAAATATACAATACAGCAAGATTAATTAGGAGCATATTTCAAGCTAATCCCTGCTAATATTTTTTCAGAATCATCTTAGCTTTCAATATAAGAAAATAAGTTCAGCAATATTCATTATTTGACTGGTGAATAGTGAAAAATGTTTCAGAAACAGATATAGTCAGGTAATAACACATTGACCTAAGTAGTATAGCCAGTCCTCAAAATGATGTGCCTGAAACAAACAGAAGAATAGAAATTTGCTTGACCTCAAGGAGGAAGCAGCAGATGGTTGGAATGTGTATGATAGAGTGACATCTACTTAGTGGAACTTAAAATAAGACTTGAGAGTACTGTGTACTCTAATACAAAGAGGAAATAATAAATGCAGAACTTCCACCAAATTAAATAAAATAAGGAATGGACAGGAGAATGCAAAGCATTTTCCATTGACCATCTAATTAACAACTGATTTCGAGACAGATTATCAAATGTGTATATATATATATACATATATATCAAAGCACATACTACCATTCCTATATCACCAAGGAATTAAAATATTAACAAAAGTAAAATACCTTTGTACAAAGAAATACTACCAAATGGTCTGTTCCATGGAACTGTGAAATTGAAAAATATTAGAGTCATGATAAATGGTAAGATTTTTAAGGTTATTATGCATAAAAATATCTTACGTCTGTGGTCATCAATTATGGTATAGGTATATTTGGCAGTCTCTACATGATTCCACCTCTAAATGACCTAATTTTTGTACTGCCGTGCTGTCATGTGACACTTTACCATCCGTAAATATAATATTTCTCATATTTGATAAGAGAGAAACCCTAAGTATTAAATAACAAACTTTTGAGATTTTACTGGAGGAATAGAAAACATTCAAAGAACAAAAGGTGATCTTCTCTTTGTCAGAGTCTATGACAAATGCTTTTCCATGTAAAGAGCAAAGTCACAGAGCCTAGAATGCTCATAAAACTTGTGTTTGTGTTATTTGAGTCAACTGTGTGATGACACTAAGAATTTGGATAGAAGAATGAAAAGAGCCCAAATATGGAGTATGCATGAACTTTTCATGTGGAAAAAAATTTGAATTTTGGTGTATGTTTGATTAGAGCAGAAGGCACATGCTACACAATCCCTGTGATTCCATCAACTACACTCAATATAATATCAATATGCCATGAGCACATCTTCTCATGAAAGATTAGAATGCAAATTTGAAATTTTCCTGAACTCTGAAAATTATACCTGACTCTGATGGTCTAATGACACCAGTCCTTTTTAATTGACTATAAAAACCAGTGATATTCTTCTACAGAGACATTCAAATACTTGAGTATTGCATGAGTAACTTTTCATCATTCAATTAAATACTAATTTTTAAGAAAATGTGGGAGTATATAAAGTATTTTTCAAATTTAATTATACTACACAATATTATTGGGAAGAGATAGATCTGTGTACTTTTAAGACACAGATAAAATCAGATCATTTTGGGAAGAAGAATGTCTAGGATAAATAAGATCTTGTCTTGTCCACATTCTTCTAGGACAATGCACCTCTGTCCTGCCCCATGGATCTTGTGGAGTCTTGAACATCGCAGATCAAAACACAAAGCACACTGGTGCTGGATGGAGGGCCCATTGGTCCGGCCCTGTGGGCTCACACGAGGTTAGAGGTAGCTCGCGAGGTCATGCTGTGCAAGCGCGTCCAAAATGTTGTACATGCTTCCGCATCTACACAATGGCTGGCAGGTAGACCGGCCAATCCTTTCAGAGGAGGACTGCGTGGTCATCATTTACTTCGGACACGACTAGGACTTGCATGAAGATATACAAAGTTCTGTACAGCATCGCCGAAACGAAATGGAAGATAGTGAGAGATCTTCCTCATCTCGTATGAGTTCCGTTTGGATAACCCAGGTGTCTTAAAGCAAATGGTGCTGGTGTCGCTTGTGCTCTGTGGCATCCTCTCTGATTCTCCCGAGTCTGATAGGCTTTTCTGCCGCCAATATGAGCATCTGCTGGGCTCGGCCATATGACCTGATAAACATACAACACTGCAACCTGCTCTGCCTGCCCGAGAACTACCAGATGAAGTACTACTATCATGGCTTCTCGTGGCCCAGCTCTCCTACATTGCTGAGGATGAGGTTGGGAAGATTGTGGGTTATGTTCTGGCCAAAATGGAAGAGGATCCTGATAGCGTCCCTCATGGACACATCACCCCACTGGCTGTGAAGCGCTCCCACCTACGCTTTGCCCTGGCCAAGAAGCTAATGGACCAGGCTTCCCAGGCCATGATAGAGAACTTCAGTGCAAAGTATGTCTCCCTGCATGCCAGGAAGAGCAACCGAGCAGCCTTGCACCTCTGTTCCAGCACCCTGAACTTCCAGGTTAGTGAGGTGGAGCCCAAGTACTATGCAGATGGCGAAGATGCATATGCTCTGAAGCGAGATCTCTCACAGATGGCAGATGAGCTGAGAAGGCAACTGGTGCTGAAGAAAGGCGGATATGTCGTTTTTGGTTCCAAGGAGAATCAGGATAGCACACTTCCTGGTTCCGAAGAGGCCTATCAGCAGGAGAACCTGGCTAGAGGTGACAGTGGCAGTGATGGCAAAGATAGCACTGATGTCCAAGACAGCTTGCAGACCTTGGGGTCCGCCTCTTAGGACCTGCTTGAGCACAACAGGTCCTCGTATTTTAGTCATATTGTTCTTGGGAACCTTGTTCTGCAGTCCTGTGACGCAAATGGCTCTCCTTTTGATGCTTAGCAACCTTCTGCATAACCTGTGTGATCATGGAGGCACACCTGGACACAGAACCTGTTGTGCGGGAGTCAAGGAGGCCTGAGGACTGCCAGGCAGCGCCTTCCTTGGCTTCTTCATGCTGCCATCAGATTCTGTTCAGTGCTGTACTGGTTCTGTATATCCTGCAGGTTTCCAAACCCTAGAATGCTAAACAGGAAGTGGGGACAACTTGAGAATACCCCAGCGTCCTGCATTTGCCAGTGTTTATCTGGGTTTTCCTTGGAGTAGAACCATCAAGCTAGTCCTCATGCCCTCTCCCTTGTGGGAAGTTATCCGCTCTTGCTTTCTGGGGAACTGCCTGGCCTTGCCCTCCCTCCTTTTGAAGAAGAATGCTCTCTTATCTGGTGGGAGACGATGATAGGTTCTGGACTAATATGGGAGCAGAATTTGTAGATCTTAAGGAAATGACAAGCAGAAATTAAACTGCAATCTCTAACCTGAACAAATAAAAATATAAGGAGAAGAAAAAACCCCAAACAAACAACAAAACAAAAAACAAAAACAAAACAAAAAACCATAAAGCACCTACGTACATGTGGAAATAGATATAATGAAGAGTATAGAAAAATCTAGGATCATCATAGAAGGGGGAAATTTGAGTTGGCATCCTGTGTACAATTAGACTAAAATTGACTCTATTTTTGCAAACATTTTGGGATGATGAAAGCATTTGGTGAAAGGAGTTACTAGATAGATACACACTCTTCAATGGTCACCAATAACCATAGCCTGATTTTTCTTTTCTAATTAAAGAATATTAGAATGAGTATACTCATTCACTGGGAAGTGAATTACACTCCATTAATTTGACCCACAATTTCTGAAGTTATCATCTTGTGATCACAGGTCCGAACTCTAGGTCTTACCGAAAGGTGGCAACAACATATCCCATCGGCCAGTATAGGTAAATGGACTTGGAAGCAGCAGTGTTGTCTGACCTGAATGCGTCCACTTCATCACCAATCCACAGGGTAGCCAATGGAATGACATGTTTTATCTTAAATTTCTTATTTTTATAAAGAATCAAATATCTGTTAGTTTAATTTGCATTGTAGTTAGTGTTGTGGTAAAACCAAGTTCTTCCTGCCCCAGAGCAAAAAAGGACACATCCATTGCTAAATCTAAGCACAGCGGCACTTACAGAAAGCCACCTGTATCAATATTTCTTACCTGGATTTAGTTAAGGAGTAACTATTTTGCTTTGTTTTTTTCCCATAATACACAAAGGAAATTATTTCAAGATTTTTTATTTTAATTAATTACATGGAAAAATCTTTCCAGAATATAAACAAAAATATTGTTTGACTTAGTAAAATTTTCTGTTGTCTATCTCCCTGTACTAAAATATTCAATAACCTCATTCTAGTAGCTCCTGTAGAAAACCCGCAAATTATATATCACACAAGTAACCAAAAAGGCGATCCTTTTTTCCAATAATTTAGCCAAATAATTAGAATAATGTCTTCCTATCAAGCATTCTGGTATTATTAGAAGTGTTTTTAAGAAACAATAATCTTTGAAGCATAAATTTTCTCCTTTTGTCATTCTTTTTCTGAGTAATTTGCTCTTCGAGAATTCTACATTAAAATACAATGCATTTGATGATTGTTTTTGTCACTTTCTCCTTCCATTCTATCTCCTGACAGATCTCCTCCCCACACTCATGATTTTTTTTTGTATTTTTTTAATGATGGATGATGCATTTGCTGTGTAAACCTAGGTATTGGACTTTCCTTCTGATACTCGTAAGCTAATATGTGGCTAGATAACTGAAGATAATGACTCCCTCTCAAATTCAGGGGACAGAATATCACAAGAATAAATCATGGTTCAAAAATCCTGTATGTAAACCTTTAATATTTAAAACATAGGAAGACTAATTGCACTACAAAGAAAAAGTCCTCATATAATCTAATGTAACATACTATAGTTAAAATACAAGCCATCATGCAACATGTACTTCAAGATATACATACACACATGTCTCAATAATGAGATATTTATATTTACATTTTATATTCACCATTTAAACATATATATAAAATTCCCTAGAAATGCTTGAACCTGAAACTTCTAATTCCAATGTCTGATAACAGATAATCTTCCTTGAAAATGGAAATAACAATAATCACTCCTTATAAACTTGATAAACTTCTTTCCATAATGTGAATGAGAATCTAAAAATAGTTTTAATTACAATTGCAACATGACAGAAGGGACCATATGTACTGCCTTTAAGAAACCAACCATTTCCGTTTCCTTTATTCTCAGCACAAAGTTAAGTTTACTTCCTTCCATCAACTACACTTATATGGCAAATGATCAGTTTATTTCTTTTTACATTTCTGATGAGTTGATTACTATCTTTTAATATAAAATGTGAAGATTTCCCACTGTGAAAAGAAAGGGAGCTCTGTACCAAAAAAAAAAAAAAAACAAGAAAGATGGACAGATTGACAGACACCCAGTCCATTCTTTTATTTTCAGCCTGCCTCAGACACTAATTACCATTTTCTGTGAAGGAGCTTACATGACTGATCAGGGTTGCAAGAAAAACATACCCAGTTGGTGTGTTTATAATGTATAGAAGAACTCTCACCTGAATATTTTATTTTTCTCACAATCTGTGATGGATCTTCTGGAAAATGATTCACTGATGATCAGAAAAATTTAACCCCTGCCCCCCCAAAAATGGAATAGACTATTTTATTGATGTCTGTCTGATAAATTTATGTACTAATGAGAACACCACTTAAGATATTTACTTGATAGTATCAATACCAGCATCACATATTCTAGAAGGCTGTGATCATAAGTAGTGGAGATTATATATGATGTGGTCCCAGAAAACATCTCTATGGCCTTAAATTCTAATATAACCAAGTACACAGTTTCATTCAATCACAACAGTTTTCTCTAGTGTATGCAGAATCACCAAGGAAGACTTAGTGCCAGCAGTTTCCCTTGATAGTGGAGAGATAGAAGATGCTTCCTGTCTCTTCAGCTAATCTGGAAGCTATGAGGTCAGGAGGCTTACATGTGTAGCTCCTTATGACCAACAATCTTGCTTCTGTAATCTATTTGTAAATACCAATCAAGAAGGCTCCTGCTTATCAGGAGTTTAATATTTTATTTAGAGAAATGTGTCACTATATAGTTCACAGGGCTCTCATTACCAGTTGTAATACTCCTAAGTTAGTTTTAAAAAAATGCTAGAAATGTGGGCACATGCCTGCATAACTATGTCCTTGGTAGCTTGTCGCTAATCTTTCACCAGATTCAAACAGCAGAGTGGTACCTTAATTAATTAATTTTTTAAATGTGCCCAAAGAATGTGTCAAAACAAATTGAGAAATATATAGGAGTAGCCCAGTAAGCATCAACCCTACTCAAAGAAGTATATGCCACTAAGGAAACGAGAGTAAGAGAAATCTCCCCTAGGATTGTCAATTAGATTGCCTATCTAATACCAAATACACATTCCTGAAAACACAAATACAAGCAATATTATACTGACTGAGTAGGTTATATTTACGTACTTAGAAACTGTACATATATATGTATCCATGAATATATATTATATATGTGTATCTTATGTTAGCTTACATATAAAATAATGAGTAAGAATGAGTAATAAAAAAAAAACCAGAAAGCCATGATTTCAAAAGAGAACAAGGAGGGGTATATGGAAGGATGTGGAAGGACATGGAAGAGGAAAAAGAAGGAGAATGTAAAGTAATTATAATCTCAAAAATAAAGGAAGTTATAAACAGTTTTGTACCTTAAGGCCTTTCCACTGAGTAGCCTCTTACAGTAAAGAAAGCATGATGCGTATACTTACAGTTTACTGGATACCACCAAAATGTCATTGAACAAGGTGAGATATCGTTTCTTTCTTTTCCACCCTCGTCGGATAACCGCAGCACCTTGGCAAACCACGGTTCAATTTTCTTCTCCTCCATCTTCTTCCTTAGTCGTGTCCATATTGGAAAAAAAAAGAAAGAAAGAAACAATTCTCCTGATGCAGAGCTCCACCTAGAGAACAAGTGTTCAGTGGATAAGTTAAAAACCAATGTTCATACTGTATTTCAAAGGGTGAACGGAGTTAAAATGTAGACTCAGTTTTCCAAGCATGATTCTGTTAAGCTATAGACAGCTTTAAAATGTAACAGAAACTATGTCATGGATGAAGGGAACTATTGGGAACGTATTGAAGAAGCAGGATCTTTTCAGAAGTGGGACCCTTTTCAGAAGTGTCATGGGAATAGTTTGAAGAAGTGTAGTTGGTAGGATATAGAGCAATGGTTCTCAAACTCTAAATGCTACAACACTTTAATGCAGTTCCTAAACTTGTAGTGATACCCTCCAATAAAATTATTGCATTGCTACTTTATAACTGATTTTTTGAAACTTTTATAAATCCTAATGTAGATATATATTATGTCACATATCAGATATGATACTCTGAGAAAATGCTATAACTAAACCTTTGTGAGCTAACATTGTAGATTGTTGCACCCACCCTGACCAGCAAGGAAGACGCAACACCGTCGGATTTTTCTCAGCAGCCTTTATTGCAGGAACACCTAATTGTTGATATGGAGACCCCGAGGAACAAAGGCACTCGCCTTAAATACAAGACAGACAGTGGCTGTAAACTTATCCTTCTTCGGATTGGTGGAGTATGAGATACCTTATTAGCATGCATATCACCCTGGCCTTGTAAATGCCAGAGGAAGGCCAGGGAGGGACACGGCTATAATGGTTGTATACCACAAACGACCACTAGATGTCAGTGCCATCTTTAGCAGCTCCCAACAGTAGATGTGCTGAAAATAATCAGGTTATCTCAATTGCCAGGCTTGGTCCAGTTCAAGGTACAAGAAAGAAAGATTCCTGATAGTTACAAACAAAAAAACAACAAGAACAATAAAAGGAAAAATGAAAAAATACAAGCATTCATCAAAAATTTTGTGAAATTGGTCTTGTCTAGAAAAAGGTAGACATTTCCCCTGACTGTGGCAAAATATGACATATGGCTCTCCATTGACTTGCTCATATTAGGATATCAATTTCCATTCTGACCTTTATCCTTGAAGGGGGTAATCATACTTGGTATAAATTTAAAATCCCACATCTAGGTTACAGACATTTTCCAACATCCTCATCCCCTTCTTCATTATACTAACTCCTAACATGTGCTAGAATCCCCTTCCTCTCTTTCTGAGTCCTTTTCCGTGACCAAGCTATCTCCATTCTCTCTTCTGATAGTCTTCCTTGTTTTTTCCAGACTTGGTCAGGCCTGTTTCTATTTTCTATATTCTGAAATTTTCCATGTGCCTCTGAACATTTTTCTCTCTTATTCATAATAAAATTGTTCCCTATAATAAGGGAGTGGCTTCTGTTTTGGTGGTTTCTTTTTTGTGCCCTGCTCTTTCAGTTTGGATATTTAAAATATATAGTTACTCAAGTGACTATAATTCATCCCACAATATATGTTACATCTTTCAAAGAATATGTACAGAAATGTCATAGCTTTCACTTAGAAAGGACTTAAGACTCACATGAATCAAAAGGAGAGCAGACAATAGTTGCCATCACACACACATCAAGCAGTATTGTAAAGATATGTTTAAAAAATAGTAGTACCTCAGCTTCATGAACAAAATTTTAAGTTAATGACCATATCATGAAAGTTGTGCATGTCTCATCTGAGTCAGTGTTAAATTCTGAGCATTTGATTCCAAAGGGCACAATGTGTGTTGGAAACAATAACAATTTCTTAAAAACCAGAGAATTCTTAGATTGTGGGTTAGATTTACCAGTTTCTTAAAATAAAAATCTACAGCCATGGGGGGAAAGTAATTGGATTGAGCATAAAATAATCCTCACTTCTAACTTGTACAGTTTTTAAAACTTTACAGAAATTATTCTCCTGTGTAGTACAAAATATACCCCTCTCCATGTGATAACTTTGTTTCTGTAGAAGATTGGTACTGAATATTGCTACAATGATTACCCTATCAAGAAACCACTGATGAGTTGAGTTATCTCATATGATCTTGAATAATCAAGACAGAACACTTCATGATACCATAAGTCTATCATGAGAATCAAATTATATAAATATATACCTTTTTAGTAGAGCCTGTGATGAAGAACTTATCAAACAATGTGAAATTTTCGTTTGCCTTCCTGCCTCTAGACACCAAACTGGTGACTACAGTGGCTAGAAAACTACTGAAGTCTGAGGATTCTGTAGTTATCAGGCTGAAGGACTATTGTGATGTGAATATTCTAAGGCACATGTCATCTGGCAAAGTAACACATGCATTTCATTTACTCTCCTTGTGGCTTTAAAACATAATTTTTGTACACAGGTAGAACCACAAGTGTTTGTATTGAATAACATTTTCACAACTATAAATATACATATAGATGTAAATATGCCTATATGATATAGATGAGATAGAAGACAGACAGACAGACAGATAGATAGATAGATCGATAGAAAGATAGATAGAGAGGGATGGATGGATGGACGGATGGATGGACAGATGGATAGGCAGATAGATGGATAGACAGACATGTGTATAAGACGATATTGGTTTAAAATATTGTGAAATGCATATGAATCTCTAAAAATTGTCAATTTTTATTTTTTCAACATAAGGTTCCTTATGAAAAAGGTAGCATGGAGACTTCTTTAACACTGAGAACCTTAGAACTGAATAGACACAAAATCACAAGGAACTTTAAATTGTAATGTGCTTTCCTGACATAGAATCAGAAACCTTCACACACTTCTGTGAAGCCAGACATCTTTGAAGGATACAGAGGAGGACACACAGCTATCAATATATAGTAAGTTTTATAGAGTAAAGCCTAGATTAATCTAATTAATTTGTAAATTAAAATTGTTACCTATTAAATTAGTTAAATTATTATTACTAAATAACTCAAAGTATTTGAACTTATACCCAATTTGTTTGGTCTTAGTCAAGTTTTTTTTTTTTTTAAAACAAAACACAGTTAAAAAAAAAAAGAAAAAAAAAACAGAAGAAATACAAGACCAGCATACACATTTTTTTTTGCATGATGTCGTGTTTTATTTCTTTTTTTTTTTTTACATTTTTTTTCTTAACTTGAGTATTTCTTATATACACTTCGAGTGTTATTCCCTTTCCCGGTATCCGGGCAAACATCCCCCTCCCCCTTCCCCTTCCTTATGGGTGTTCCCCTCCCCACCCTCCCCCCATTGCCGCCCTCCCCCAACCAGTCTAGTTCACTGGGGGTTCAGTCTTAGCAGGACCCAGGGCTACCCCTTCCACTGGTGCTCTTACTAGGATATTCATTGCTAATTATGAGGTCAGAGTCCAGGGTCAGTCCATGTATAGTCTTTAGGTAGTGGCTTAGTCCCTGGAAGCTCTGGTTGCTTGGCATTGTTGTACATATGGGGTCTCGAGCCCCTTCAAGCTCTTCCAGTTCTTTCTCTGATTCCTTCAATGCGGGTCCTATTCTCAGTTCAGTGGTTTCCTGCTGGCATTCGCCTCTGTATTTGCTGTATTCTGGCTGTGTCTCTCAGGAGCGATCTACATCCGGCTCCTGTTGATCTGCACTTCTTTGCTTCATCCATCTTGTCTAATTGGGTGGCTGTATATGTATGGGCCACATGTGGGGCAGGCTCTGAATGGGTGTTTCTCCTGTGTTTGTTTTAATCTTTGCCTCTCTATTCCCTGCCAAGGGTATTCTTGTTCCCCTTTTAAAGAAGGAGTGAAGCATTCACATTTTGATCATCCGTCTTGAGTTTAATTTGCTCTAGGCATCTAGGGTAATTCAAGCATTTGGGCTAATAGCCACTTATCAATGAGTGCATACCATGTATGTCTTTCTGTGATTGGGTTAGCTCACTCAGGATGATATTTTCCAGTTCCAACCATAGGCCTACGAATTTCATAAAGTCATTGTTTTTGATAGCTGAGTAATATTCCATTGTGTAGATGTACCACATTTTCTGTATCCATTGCTCTGTTGAAGGGCATCTGGGTTCTTTCCAGCTTCTGGCGATTATAAATAAGGCTGCAATGAACATAGTGGAGCACGTGTCTTTTTGGGGCATCTTTTGGGTATATGCCCAAGAGAGGTATAGCTGGATCCTCAGGCAGTTCAATGTCCAATTTTCTGAGGATCCTCCAGACTGATTTCCAGAATGGTTGTACCAGTATGCAATCCCACCAACAATGGAGGAGTGTTCCTCTTTCTCCACATCCTCGCCAGGATCTGTTGTCCCCTGAGTTTTTGATCTTAGCCATTCTCACTGGTGTGAGGTGAAATCTCAGGGTTGTTTTGATTGGCATTTCCCTTATGACTAAAGATGTTGAACATTTCTTTAGGTGTTTCTCAGCCATTCGGCATTCCTCAGCTGTGAATTCTTTGTTTAGCTCTGAACCCCATTTTTAATAGGGTTATTTGACTCCCTGCGGTCTAACTTCTTGAGTTCTTTGTATATTTTGGATATAAGGCCTCTATCTGTTGTAGGATTGGTAAAGATCTTTTCCCAATCTGTTGGTTGCCATTTTGTCCTAACCACAGTGTCCTTTGCCTTACAGAAGCTTTGCAGTTTTATGAGATCCCATTTGTCGATTCTTGATCTTAGAGCGTAAGCCATTGGTGTTTTGTTTAGGAAATTTTTTCCAAGGCCCATGTGTTCCAGATGCTTCCCTAGTTTTTCTTCTATTAGTTTGAGTGTGTCTGGTTTGATGTGGAGGTCCTTGATCCACTTGGACTTAAGCTTTGTACAGGGTGATAAGCATGGATCGATCTGCATTCTTCTACATGTTGACCTCCAGTTGAACCAGCACCATTTCCTGAAAATGCTATCTTTTTTCCATTGGATGGTTTGGCTCCTTTGTCAAAAATCAAGTGACCACAGGTGTGTGGGTTCATTTCTGGGTCTTCAATTCTATTACATTGGTCTATCTGACTGTCTCTGTACCAATACCATGCAGTTTTTATCACTATTGCTCTGTAATACTGCTTGAGTTCAGGGATAGTGATTCCCCCTGAAGTCCTTTTATTGTTGAGGATAGCTTTAGCTATCCTGGGTTTTTTGCTATTCCAGATGAATTTGCAAATTGTTCTGTCTAACTCTTTGAAGAATTGGATTGGTATTTTGATGGGGATTGCATTGAATCTGTAGATTGCTTTTGGTAAAATGGCCATTTTTACTATATTAATCCTGCCAATCCATGAGCATGGGAAATCTTTCCATCTTCTGAGGTCTTCTTCAATTTCCTTCTTCAGTGTCTTGAAGTTCTTATTGTACAGATCTTTTACTTGCTTTGTTAAAATCACACCGAGGTACTTTATATTATTTGGGTCTATTATGAAGGGTGTCGTTTCCCTAATTTCTTTCTCAGCTTCTTTCTCTTTTGTATAGAGGAAGGCAACTGATTTATTTGAGTTAATTTTATACCCAGCCACTTTGCTGAAGTTGTTTATCAGCTTTAGTAGTTCTCTGGTGGAACTTTTGGGATCACTTAAATATACTATCATATCATCTGCAAATAGTGATATTTTGACTTCCTCTTTTCCGATCTGTATACCCTTGACCTCCTTTTGTTGTCTGATTGCTCTGGCTAAAACCTCAAGAACTATATTGAATAAGTAGGGAGAGAGTGGGCAGCCTTGTCTAGTCCCTGATTTTAGTGGGATTGTTTCAAGTTTCTCTCCATTTAGTTTAATGTTAGCAACTGGTTTGCTGTATATGGCGTTTACTATGTTCAGGTATGGGCCTTGAGTTCCTATTCTTTCCAGGACTTTTATCATGAAGGGGTGTTGAATTTTGTCAAATGCTTTCTCAGCATCTAATGAAAGGATCATGTGGTTCTGTTCTTTCAGTTTGTTTATATAATGGATCACGTTGATGGTTTTCCGTATATTAAACCATCCCTGCATGCCTGGGATGAAGCCTACTTGGTCATGGTGGATGATTGTTTTGATGTGCTCTTGGATTCGGTTTGCCAGAATTTTATTGAGTATTTTTGCGTCGATATTCATAAGGGAAATTGGTCTGAAGTTCTCTTTCTTTGTTGTGTCTTTGTGTGGTTTAGGTATAAGAGTAATTGTGGCTTCGTAGAAGGAATTCGGTAGTGATCCATCCGTTTCAATTTTGTGGAATAGTTTGGATAATATTGGTACGAAGTCTTCTATGAAAATTTGATAGAATTCTGCACTAAACCCGCCTGGACCTGGGCTCTTTTTGGTTGGGAGACCTTTAATGACTGCTTCTATTTCCTTAGGAGTTATGGGGTTGTTTAACTGGTTTATCTGTTCCTGATTTAACTTCGGTACCTGGTATCTGTCTAGGAAATTGTCCATTTCCTGAAGATTTTCAAGTTTTGTTGAATATAGGTTTTTATAGTAAGATCTGATGATTTTTTGAATTTCCTCTGAATCTGTTGTTATGTCTCCCTTTTCATTTCTGATATTGTTAATTTGGACGCACTCTCTGTGTCCTCTCGTTAGTCTGGCTAAGGGTTTATCTATCTTGTTGATTTTCTCAAAGAACCAACTTTTGGTTCTGTTGATTCTTTCTATGGTCCTTTTTGTTTCTACTTGGTTGATTTCCGCTGTGAGCTTGATTATTTCCTGCCTTCTACTCCTCCTGGGTGTATTTGCTTCTTTTTGTTCTAGAGGTTTTAGTTGTGCTGTCAAGCTGCTGACATATGCTCTTTCCTGTTTCTTTCTGCAAGCACTCAGCGCTATGAGTTTTCCTCTTAGCACAGCTTTCATTGTGTCCCATAAGTTTGGGTATGTTGTACCTTCATTTTCATTAAATTCTAAAAAGTTTTTAATTTCTTTCTTTATTTCTTCCTTGACCAGGTTATCATTGAGTAGAGCAATGTTCAATTTCCACGTATATGTGGGCATTCTTCCTTGATTGTTATTGAAGACCAGTTTTAGGCCGTGGTGGTCCGATAGCACGCATGGGATTATTTCTATCTTTCTGTACCTGTTGAGGCCTGTTTTTTGACCAATTATATTATAAATTTTGGAGAAAGTACCATGAGGAGCTGAGAAGAAGGTATATCCTTTTGCTTTAGGATAGAATGTTCTATAAATATCCGTTAAGTCCATTTGGCTCATGACTTCTCTTAGTCTGTCTACATCTCTGTTTAATTTCTGTTTCCATGATCTGTCCATTGATGAGAGTGGGGTGTTGAAATCTCCCACTATTATTGTGTGAGGTGCAATGTGTGTTTTGAGCTTTAGTAAGGTTTCTTTTACATATGTAGGTGCCCTTGTATTTGGGGCATAGATATTTAGGATTGAGAGTTCATCTTGGTGGATTTTTCCTTTGATGAATATGAAGTGTCCTTCCTTATCTTTTTTGATGACTTTTACTTGGAAATTGATTTTATTTGATATTAGAATGGCTACTCCAGCTTGCTTCTTCTGACCATTTGCTTGGAAAATTGTTTTCCAGCCTTTCACTCTGAGGTAATGTCTGTCTTTGTCTCTGAGGTGTGTTTCCTGTAGGCAGCAGAATGCAGGGTCCTCGTTGCATATCCAGTTTGTTAATCTATGTCTTTTTATTGGGGAGTTGAGACCATTGATGTTGAGAGATATTAAGGAATAGTGATTATTGCTTCCCGTTATATTCATATTTGGATGTGAGGTTATGTTTGTGTGCTTTCATTCTCTTTGTTTTGTTGCCAAGACGATTAGTTTCTTGCTTCTTCTAGGGTATAGCTTGCCTCCTTATGTTGGGCTTTACCATTTATTATCCTTTGTAGTGCTGGATTTGTTGAAAGATATTGTGTAAATTTGGTTTTGTCATGGAATATCTTGGTTTCTCCATCTATGTTAATTGGGAGTTTTGCAGGATACAGTAACCTGGGCTGGCATTTGTGTTCTCTTAGGGTCTGTATGACATCAGTCCAGGATCTTCTGGCCTTCATAGTTTCTGGCGAGAAGTCTGGTGTGATTCTGATAGGTCTGCCTTTATATGTTACTTGATCTTTTTCCCTTACTGCTTTTAATATTCTTTCTTTATTTTGTGCATTTGGTGTTTTGACTATTATGTGTTTGGAGGTGTTTCGTTTCTGGTCCAATCTATTTGGAGTTCTGTAGGCTTCTTGTATGCCTATGGGTATCTCTTTTTTTAGGTTAGGGAAGTTTTCTTCTATGATTTTGTTGAAGATATTTACTGGTCCTTTGAGCTGGGAGTCTTCACTCTCTTCTATACCTATTATCCTTAGGTTTGATCTTCTCATTGAGTCCTGGATTTCCTGTATGTTTTGGACCAGTAGCTTTTTCCGCTTTACATTATCTTTGACAGTTGAGTCAATGATTTCTATGGAATCTTCTGCTCCTGAGATTCTCTCTTCCATCTCTTGTATTCTGTTGGTGAAGCTTGTATCTACAGCTCCTTGTCTCTTCTTTTGGTTTTCTATATCCAGGGTTGTTTCCATGTGTTCTTTCTTGATTGCTTCTATTTCCATTTTTAATTCCTTCAACTGTTTGATTGTGTTTTCCTGGAATTCTTTCAGGGATTTTTGTGACTCCTCTCTTTGGGCTTCTACTTGTTTATTTATGATTTCCTGATATTCTTTCAGGGATTTTTGTGTCTCCTCTCTATGGGCTTCTACTTGTTTATTTATGTTTTCCTGGAATTCTTTCAGGCATTTTTGCGATTCCTCTCTGTAAGCTTCTACTTGTTTATTAATGTTTTCCTGTGTTTCTCTAAGGGAGTTCTTCACGTCTTTCTTGAAGTCCTCCAGCATCATGATCAAATATGATTTTGAAACTAGATCTTGCTTTTCTGGTGTGTTTGGACATTCCATGTTTGTTTTGGTGGGAGAATTGGGCTCCGATGATGCCATGTAGTCTTGGTTTCTGTTGCTTGGGTTCCTGCGCTTGCCTCTCGCCATCAGATTATCTCTAGTGTTACTTTGTTCTGCTATTTCTGACAGTGGCTAGACTGTCCCTATAAGCCTGTGTGTCAGGAGTGCTGTAGACCTGTTTTCCTGTTTTCTTTCAGCCAGTTATGGGGACAGAGTGTTCTGCTTTCGGGCGTGTAGTTTTTCCTCTGTACAGGTCTTCAGCTGTTCCTGTGGACCTGTGTCTTGAGTTCACCAGGCAGGTCACTTGCAGCATACAAGTTGGTCTTACCTGTGGTCCCGAGGCTCAAGTTCGCTCTCGGGGTGCTGCCTACGGGCTCTTTGCGGCGGCAGCAACCAGGAAGACCTGTGCCACCCCTTCTGGGAGCTTCAGTGCACCAGGGTTCCAGATGGCCTTTGGTGTTTTCCTCTGGCGTCCGAGATGTGTGTGCAGAGAGCAGTCTCTTCTGGTTTCCCAGGCTTGTCTGCCTCTCTGAAGGTTTAGCTCTCCCTCCCACGGGATTTGGGTGCAGAGAACTGTTTATCCAGTCTGTTTCCTTCAGGTTCCGGCGGTGTCTCAGGCAGTGGTCCTGCCGCTCCTGGGCCCTCCCCCACGGGAGCCCAGAGGCCTTATACAGTTTCCTCTTGGGCCAGGGATGTGGGCAGGGGTGGGCAGTGTTGGTGGTCTCTTCTGCTCTGCAGCCTCAGGAGTGCCCACCTGACCAGGCGGTGAGGTCTCTCCAGCATACACTTTTGAAATTCTCGGGAAACTTGATTTTCCTAGTTTGTGTCCAAAGATTAACATCCACAGGTTATCTTGTCTAGGCATTTTCTGCCTGTCCAAAGGACTTAGATTTTGTTCCTACTGTTGACTTTTGGTGGCTCACACATCTTATAACCCTATCATCAACTCACCCTGCATCCTCTTTTGGTCATCATAGAGAGCTCCATGTGTGCCATACTTTTATATAAAAATTAAAATAATTTATAAAAATATTAGCACTCCCTTAGTCATAGAAAATAGTAACACATCTTAAAAGTAATTTAAATGAATTATAATTTTGTACTTTTGTAATTAACTGAAGCTTCACTTAATAAAATACTATAAAGTTTCATAAATTCAGTAATCCTGCCATAACCGGCACATCAGGCGTATAGAAGGACATTCTGGAGTATGGTGTTGATAATGATTATATCAAGAGAAAAACAGTTAAGTGATGATATAGTCAGCTTATATTAATCTCATTTTGTATGAGAAGTTCAATGGAATATGTCTTCCATGATATGCTGCTTCTGGTTAAATGTAAGAACCCATGTTTAATTCTATATTTTCTTTTCTATCAAGCTTTGGATTACCTCTTAGAGATCAATCCCTTTCAAAACAACATTAGTTAAAGTCCAGATTTAACCTAATTTTTCAGTAAGTAGGAAAATCTCTGCCCTGCAAAAGATAAATCATATTTTCCCATATAGAAATTATCTCCCTGTTTTAAAAGTCTAATTGTTTCTATTCTATACATTCAGTGAAGCTTGGTTCTCATTTGCTTAACAGCTAATATCCATGTGTATGTGATATAGGACATACTTGTCTTTCTGGGTCGAGGATACCTCACTTGGGATGTTAATTTTCCAGTTCCATCATTTGCCTGCAAATTACATGATGCCATTTTCTTTAACAACTGTGTAATATTGGAATATGTAAACTATCAAATTTTATTCATCCATTCTTCTTTAGAGAGGCATCTAGCTCATTTCCACTTTCTGGTAATTGGGAATAGAGCAGCATTAAATATAGTAGGGAAAGTCTCTCTCTGATATGATGAAATATGCTTTGGGTTTATGTTGAAGTGTGGTATAGCTAGATCTTGAGGTAAATTGATTTCCAACTTTCTGAGGAACCTCCATACTGATTTTCATAGAGAATGAAAAAGTTTGCATATTTTTATTGAAAACCAATTTTGTATTTTTATGTACTTAGTATATTTGTCCTCTACAGAATGTATTGTTGGTTAAATATCTTTTCCCATTCTGTAGGCTCTTGATTTGCCTAATGACAGTGTCTTTTGGCATGTATAGCTTCTTGGTTTAAGGTGGTCCCATTTTTATTAAATTTTGGTGTTAGCACTTTCACTAATAGAGTCTTGTTCAGAAAGTATTCTCTTCTGTCAGTGAGTTCAAGGTTATTCATTACATACTCTCCTATCATATTGAGTATATCTGGCTTATTATTGTAGTTTTGTTGCATTTGTAGTTGAGTTTTGTACAGGGTGGTAAGTATAAACCTATTTTAATTCTCCTGCATGCAGACATTTGATCAAATCTACCATAGGTATGTAAATTTGTGTCTGGCTTATCAGGTCAATTCTTTTTATCACTGTGTCTGTTTTCTGCCAATACCAACCATACTTTTATTATATCACAGTGTTTTAGATATCTACCCCTCTCTCTCTCTCTCTCTCTCTCTCTCTCTCTCTCTCTCTCTCTCTCTCTCTCTCTGTGTGTGTGTGTGTGTGTGTGTGTGTGTTTACTTTCATTTGAAGTTGAGATTAGTCCATTCAAGATCTGTGGATCTACTGGAATTTTGATGGGGCTCACACTGAATCTAATGAATACTTTTGGTAGAATGACCACTTCTTTTTTTTTTCTTGGACATTCTCTTTATCTACATTTCAAATATTATCCCCTTTCCTGGTTTCTCCTCCCCAAAAAAACCCTATTCCATCCCCACACCCCTGCCTCCATGAGGGTGCTCCCGCAACCTACCTACCCACTCCCTCCTACCTCCCCAAACTGGCATTCTACTATAATGAAGCATCAAGCCTTCATAGGAGCAAGGACCTCTCCTCCTATTACTGCCCAACAAGACTGTCCTCTGTTACATATGCGACTGGAGACTTGGGTCACTCCATGTGTATTCTTTGGTTGGTGGTTTAGTCCCTGGGAGCTTTGGGGTATCTAGTAGGTTGATCCTATTCTTCTTATGAGGTTGCAAATCCCCTCACATACCTCAGTCCTTTCTCTAACTCCTCCAATGGGGACCCCATTCTCAGTCCAGTGTTTGGCTGCAAGGACTTGCCTCTGAATTTCTCAGGCTCTGACAGAGCCTATCTGGAGACAGCTTCTGTCATCATGCAACTCTTGGCATTCCCAATAGTGATTAGGTTTTGATGACTGCATGTAGGATGGATCACCATGTGTGGCAGTCTCTGGATGACCTTCCCTACAGTCTCTGCTCCACACTTTGTGTCCGTATTTTATTCTGTGATTATTTTGTTCCCCCTTCTAAGAAGAACTGAAACATCCACACTTTTGTCTTTCTTCTTGAGCTTCATGTAGTCTGTAAATTGTATCTTGGGTATGCCAAGTTTTAAAGTTAATATCCACTTCTCAGTGAGTACATATCTTGTGTGTTCTTTTCTGATTGGGTTACCTCATTCAGGATGATATTTTTTACTTCCACTCATTTTCCTAAAACTTTCATGAAGTCATTGTTTTCAATAGCTGAGTAATTATTCATTGTCCAAATATACCACAGTTTCTATATCCATTCCTTTGTTGAGTGACATGTAGGTTTTTTCCCAGCTTCTGGATATTATGAATAAGGCTGATATGAGCATAGTGGAGCATGTTTCCTTGTTATATGTTAGAGCATCTTTTGGGTATATGCCAAGGAGTTGTATAGCTGGGTCCTCAGATAGAAATGTATCTAATTTTCTGAGGAAATGACAGACTAATTTCAAGATCATTTCTTAAGACTGTTCTAAGATCAAGAGTCGACAAATGGGACCTCGTAAAATTGCAAAGCTTCTGTAAGGCAATGGACACTGTCCTTAAGACAATATGTCCACCAACAGATTGGGAGAAGATATTTACCCATCCTACATCTGATAGAAGACTAATGTCCAATACATACAAATAACTCAAGAAGTTAGACTCCAAAAAAATCAAATAACCCTATTAAAAGTGGGATACAGAGCTAAACAAAGAATTCTCAGCTGAGGAATATGGAATAGCAAAGAATTACCTAAAGAAGTGGTCAACATCCCAAGTTATCCGGGAAATGCAAATCAAAACAATCCTGAGATTCCACCTAACACCAGTTAGAATGGCTAAGATAAAAATTTCAGTTAAAGGCAGATGTTGGAGAGGATGTAGAGACAGTAGAACACTCTTCCATTGTTTGTGGGATTGTAAGATGGTACACCCACTCTGGAAATCAGTTTAGTGGTTCCCTAGAAAAGCTCTGGTGGATAGGGGTATGTAAGCCTTCTTTTGGAGACAGTAGGAGGAATTGGATGAGGAACCACTGGAGAGTGGACCGGGAGGAGGATAATGACTGGACTGTATATAAAACAAGCCTAAATCAACAACAACAATAATAGTAAATAATAATAATGAGAAGGAGGAAGAGGAAGAATTGGAGGAGGAAGAAGAGAAGAAGGAGGAGAAAAATTGAAAAATTTCATGGAAAGGGTGTGGTAACCTCAGGGCAAGACCCCACCCAGGTCATCTTCCAATTTTTGAAAAAGAATTTTTAAAAACTTTAAAATAGCTGTATTGCTACATGCATTTTATACCAGCCCTTGAGTTGAGGAGGTAGCAGAGTGATTTTAAGGCCAGCCTGGTCTACAGAGCCAACTCAAGTACAGCCAAGATTAAACATTGAAGGAAACCATCAAAAGCAAAAGGCTGGTAAAACTGTACTTGAACAATAATCCATGTCCCAATACTGGAAACCAACAAATCTTGACAACATTGGGTATATGCTTATAACTTTAGAGATAAATATGCAAGAATAGCGTTATGGAATCTCCGTCTGTGACTTAAACAAGTAAATAACCCCTAGGTTGTGGCAGAGGTAACCTTGAATGAAGATCCATAGAGGTCATTGTATTAAGCTGTGAGGATGAAGCCTAGATTGCCTTGGAGACTCTAAGATGTTGATAATGTCAAAGTAGTCTTGTATGCTTGCCAAAGCATGCTGCTAATGGGGAATAAACACAGCTCAAAAGAAAGATGAGTTTTGTAGTCAATAAATTTGAAAAGAGTTGGAGATCCAAAGAATGCTTTGAAATTAAACATGGAGATTCAGAATTTAGAGTTTGTCTAGCTGGGTTTTAGTCTTACTTTCCTCTAGTATTTCCATATTATGTCCCCTGTTCTCCCATTTGGAATGGTAATGTATATTTTGTGTCACTGTGTGTTGAAAGTAAGCGATCCGCATTTTCATGTTGATTTTACAGAGGATTACAGTAAGGAGATTGCATGAGTCTCAGAAGTGACTTGGAACTTTCGAACAGTGCAGACACTATGATAGACCCTTGAAGTTGGACTATGGGGGCCACAGAATAAAATGTGTGAGTGTGAATGAAAACGGTCCTTGTAGGCTACTCTGGAGTGTCAATATGAGGAAGTCTGGTTTTGCTAGAGCAAGTGTGGCTCTCTCTTTTGCAAGAAGTGTTTTATTCTGGCAGAGAGGGGTGAGGAGCTTTGAAGTTTAAGAAGCACAAGCCATGCCAAATGTCACTTTTATGTTTTGCTGCCTTTGGATCTGGATATAGAATTCTAAGCTATCTCTCCAGCTAGCTCACTACCAAGTTTTTAGCCTCAATGATAATGGATTAAACTTCTGAACTGTAAGCCAGCCCTAAATAAATGTTTCCCATTAAAAGAGTTGCTATGGGCCCTGTATCTCTTCACAGCAATAGAACCCTAACTAAGACAAATAATATAAAATAATAAAACTTCAAATCTTTGAAGAAAGAAAATGAAGAAAATATTAGAAGATGGAAAGATGCCCTAGGCTTATACTACCAGTAAGATTAATATAGCAAAAATAGCCATCCTACTTAAAAGAATCTACAGATTTAATGAAATCTCCATAAAAATTGCAACATAATTCTTTACAGACCTTAAAAGAACAATATGTAATTTCATATGGAAAAGCATTATGTCCAGATAGCTAAAATGATTCAGTACAATAAAAGAAAATCCAACCCTATTACAATCCCTGATTTCAAGATCTATTACACAGCTGAAATAATAAGAGTCAGATGCAGATATGTGTACCCAACCAATGAACAGAAGCTTCTGACCCCTCTGGTTGAATTAGGGAAAAGCTAGAAGTTGAGGAAGAAGGTGACCCTGTAGGAAGACCAGCAGTCCCAATTAAGCTGGATCCCCGAGATCTCTCACATACTGGATGACCAAGTAGGCAGCATACACCAGCTGATATGCGACCCCCAACACATATACAGCACAGAAATACCAGGTCTGGGTTCAATCAGAGAAGATGCGCCTAACCCTCAAGAGACTGGAAGACCCAGGAACATTAGAGATGTGGTGGGATGGGTGGGGTGGGGACATCTTCCTGGAGGCAGGGAGAGCAGGGAGGAGGTATGGGATGTGGTACAGTCAAGAGGGTGGACCGGGAGCTGAATAAAATCTGGAGTGTAAAAATAAATATAAATTTTAAAAAGACACAGGTTATGGACATTAAAGCATACAGTTTGATCAATGAGATCCAGTCTAAGACCCAGACATAAATCTACATACTTATGAACACATTATTTTTGATGAAGAAGCTAGAAATACACAGTGGAAAAAGAAAGCATCTTCTTCAATATTTATGTTCTAACTGGATTTTTACATGTAGCAGAAGAAATAGAACTGTATCTATCATCCTGTGCAAAACTCAAGTCCCAGTTGATGAAAGAGCTCAACATAAAACCCAACATACTGAACTTTATAGAAGAAAAAGTGGGAAATAGTCTTGAATGCATTAGCACAGGAGAGAATTTCCTCAACAGAATACTAATAAGACCAGCAATATGATCAATAATTGAGAAAAAATGTTACCTCATGAAACTGAAAATCTTCCGTAAGGCAAAGAACACTGTCAGTAGGAGGAAATGGAAGTTTATAGATTTGGGAAAGATTTTGACCAACTCCCCATCTGACAGAGGGCTAATATCCCTAATATATAAAGAACTTAAGAAACTAGATGTTCCAATTACAAAATGGGGTGCACATCTAAAGAGACTTTACAACAAAGCAATCCTGAGTTGCTGAGAAACACATAAAGAAACATTCAACCTCCTTAGCCAACAAAGAAATGAAATGAAAACTACCATGAAACACTATTTTATAACTATCAGAATGACTAAGAGTAATAGTAAAAGTGACAGTTCATGCTAGTGAGAATGTGGTGCAAGGGGGAACTGCTTGTTGGTTGGAGTGCAAACTTCTACAGCTCCAATGGAAATGAATATAGCAGTTTCTCAGAAAGATAGGAATCAATCTTCTAAAAGACCCAAGCATACTATTCTTGGGCATATACCCATGGGATGCTCCATTCTACCACAAGGACACCTGTTAAATTATATTCATCGTGGCTTTACTCATAATATCCATAAACTTGAAACCATGTGGATATTCCTCAACCAAAAATTAATAAAGTGAGGTAGATTTGTATAATGGAGTATGACTCAACTGATATAAACAATGGCATTATGAAATTTGCGGAAAAATGTATGTAACCAGAAAAAAAAATCTTGAGGCAGGTAATCTAGACCTAGAAGAACAATATAATATGTATTCAACCATCCATGCATATTAACTGCTAAGTAAATAATAAGTTACAATTCATAGACCTAGAAAGGTTAGATAAAGAAATAGGCTAGAGGAATCATGGATCTCCTCGGGCAGGGGAAAAAGGACAGTTTTTGGGTGAATTAAGGGAGTGTGGGATGGGAATAGGTGGGGTTGAGTTCATGGGGAGTGATGAAGTGAGAGATAGGATTAAGATAATTGGAATTGCATATACAGTTGTGGTGTGGAAATCTCATTCAGAGGAAACTTCATTGAAGGTGATTCTAGTGAAGGCTTCAAGTTTCGTAGAGTACAAACTCTGACTTGGCCATCTCTTATAGCCAAAGAAGACTTACAGTGGCTAAACTTGGCTACAGGGATCTGCAAACAACCCATGATCATGACAGAACAAAGGGATGCCCTCCACAAACTGACAGCATGACCGCGTTGCCGAAGACAGCATCTACAAAGTTCATAAAGGTCAAGTCGTGCATGTTTTCCTTCATTCTGAATTCCTACATTCTAGCCTTTTTGGTACAGGGAGGTACTCTGCAGGGTACCAAAACTGACACGAGAGCACCAACGCAGCCAAAAATCCTTTGAACCACAATTTGTCCTCCCTGAAAGATGTGCCAGGGCAATGTGGTGCCAAACTTGGGAGGATAGCCAATTAATATGATAGTATATTTAAGTGATCCCAAAAGTTTCACCAGAGAACTACTAAAGCTGATAAACACCTTCAGCAAAGTGGCTTGGTATAAAATTAACTCAAATAAATCAGTAGCCTTCATCTACACAGAAGAGAAACAAGCCGAGAAAGAAATTAGGGAAACGACACCCTTCATAATAGTCCCAAATAATATAAAATACCTCAGTGTGACTTTAACCAAGCAAGTGAAAGATCTATATGATAAGAACTTCCAGCCTCTGAAGAAAGAAATTGAGGAAGACCTCAGAAGATGGAAAGATCTCCCGTGCTCATGGATTGGCAGGATTAATATAGTAAAAATGGCCATTTTACCAAAAGCAATCTACAGATTCAATGCAATTCCCACCAAAATACTAATCCAGTTCTTCAGAGAGTTAGACAGAAAAAAATACAAATTCATCTGGAATAACAAAAAACCCAGGATAGCTAAAAATATCCTCAACCATAAAAGGACTTCTGGGGGAATCACTATCCCTGAACTCAAGCAGTATTACACAGCAATAGTGATAAAAAACTGCATGGTATTGGTACAGAGACAGACAGATAGACCAGTGGAGTAGAATTGAAGACCCAGAAATGAACCCACACACCTATGGTCACTTGATTTTTGACAAAGGAGCCAAAACCATCCAATGGAAAAAAGAAAGCATTTTCAGCAAATGGTGCTGGTTCAACTGGAGGTCAGCATGTAGAAGAATGCAGACCGATCCATGCTTATCACCCTGTACAAAGCTTAAGTCCAAGTGGATCAAGGACCTCCACATCAAACCAGATACACTCAAATTAATAGAAGAAAAATTGGGGAAGCATCTCGAACATGTGGGCAGTGGAGAAAATTTCCTGAACAAAACACCAATGGCTTATGCTCTAAGATCAAGAATCGACACATGGGATCTCAGAAAACTGCAAAGCTTTTGTAAGGCAAAGGACACTGTTGTTAGGACAAAGTGATAACCAACAGATTGGGAAAAGATGTTTACCAATACTACAATTGATAGAGGGCTTATATCCAAAATATACAAAGAACTCAAGAAGTTAGACCCCAGGGAGACAAATAACCCTATAAAAAAATGGGGTTGAGAGCTAAACAAGAATTCACAGCTGAGGAATGCCGAATGGCTGAGAAATACCTAAAGAAAAGTTCAACATCTTCAGTCATGAGGGAAATGCAAATCAAAACAACCCTGAGATTTTCACCTCACATCAGTGAGAATGGCTAAGATCAAAAACTCAGGTAACAGCAAATGCTGGTGAAACCCTCCATTGCTGGTGGGTTTGCAGACTGGTACAACCATTCTGGAAAGCAGTCTGGAGATTCCTCAGATAATTGGACATTGAACTACCTGAGGACCCAGCTATACCTCTCTTGGGCATATACCCAAAAGATGTTCCTACATATAACAAAGACCTGTGCTCCACTATGTTCATAGCAGCCTTGTTTATAATAGCCAGAAGCTATTATAAACAAGAACCCAGATGCCCTTCAACAGAGGAATGGATACAGAAATTGTGGTACATCTATACAATGGAATACTACTCAGCTATCAAAAACAATGACTTCATGAAATTCATAGGCAAATGGATGGAACTGGAAAATATCATCCTGAGTGAGGTAACCCAATCACAGAAAAACATACATGTTATGCACTCACTGATAAGTGGATATTAACCCAATGCTCGAATTGCCCTAGATGCACAGAACACATGAAACTCAAGACGGATGACTGAAATGCAAATGCTTCACTCCTTTAAAAGGGGAACAAGAATATACTTGGGAGGGAATAGGGAGACAAAGTTTAGAACAGAGGCAGAAGGAACACCCATTCAGAGCCTGCCCCACATGTGGCCCATACATATATAGCCAGCAAACTAGATAAGATGGATGAAGCAAAGAAGTGCAGGCTGACAGGAACCGGATGTAGATCTCTCCTGAGAGACACACCCAGAATACAGCAAATACATAGGGGAATGCCAGCAGCAAACCACTGAACTGAGAAACGGACCCCCGTTGAAGGAATCAGAGAAAGAACTGGAAGAACTTGAAGGGGCTTGAGACCCCATATGAACAACAATGCCAAGCAACCAGAACTTCCAGGGACTAAGCCACTACCTAAAGACTATACATGGACTGACCCTGGGCTCCAACCTCATAGGTAGCAATCAATAGCCTATTAAGTGCACCAGTGGAAGGGGAAGCCCTTGGTCCTGCCAAGACTGAACCCCCAGTGAATATGATTTTGGGGGGAAGGGTTTTAATGGGGGGAGGATGGGGAGGGGAAGCCCATATAGAAGGGGAGGGTGAAGGGTTAGGGGGAAGTTGGCCAGAAACTGGGAAAGGAAATAACAATTGAAATGTAAATAAGAAATACCCAATTTAATAAAGATGGAGAAACAAAGAAATGTATCTAATAAAAAATAATAATAAATGTAATTTTCAAAAGGGGGTTAAGCAACTTGACATCAATCATGAGGATCCAAGTTCTATCCCATGTGGTAGGAGGATGACCTCCCCACTCATTGTCCTCTGTCCTCCATATATTCGCACTGACACATATAGATATTTTCACACAGAATACACTAATGTATTAATTAATTAATTAATTATAGGTATTTCAAATCATCTGTTCTTGGCCTCAGCTTACTTCAGTCTTTGGATTACACAGCTCGCTTCCCCACATCTGCCTTTCTTTCTCTCATGCCTGTCATGCTTGCATGTGTGTTTATCCTCCCTTAGTGTCCATGTTTAAATCTGCATTCACCTTTTTATAAACTACACTCTGGTTACTAGACAGATGGTTCCCAGGTTAAAAGAACTTGCAGTGCAATCATGAGGCCTACAGTCCAAGTCCCAGCATCCTGCAAACACCTGTCACTACAGCTGCCAGGAATCAGACAACGTCCTCTTTGGCAGAAATAACAAAATAACTGCCAGTAATTTGGAGTAAAACACACTTACAAATATATGGCAAAAATGCAAAATTTTGTCCTTTTAAAATGTAGCTCACAAAAGAGTTAGCACCTGGGTCATGAATCAAAAGAAAGTAAAAATCTTGGTTCCTTTTATACCATGTGAGCCAACCAAGTATTGTTATCTCTGTAAACCTGTTCCTTTCTCAGTATGCTGAATTCAAATAGACCTTTGGAATATTAAATGGGAAACCCCTTAGCAAAGAGTCTTATAGCATAGGCCATACACAGGAATTTACCAATTATTATTAAATTTTGGAACAAATGTTAAAAAAACAAGTAGTGTTTCATGTTCATTTTTAAGTGTCAGGTACAAGACTTACAATCCTATGACTTAAGGTTGAGACTGATATATAGAAGGAATTACAAAACGCCATTTGCCAAGGACAAATGCTAAGTAAAAATACCCTCCAACTTGAGAACCATAATACAACATGTAGGAAAACTCCTTGTACAAAATGGTAGAAAACATCATACTAAATGGTGAAAGCATTGGGCGGGTCTGCGTGCATGACTCTGGGGCAATCCTGACATCAAACGCACACTGGGGCTCGGCCTCCGCTGCTGGTGTTGTTATACACACACCCCCACACACACTTCTTGACTATGTGAGGTCCCAGCCCTGCCTGAGGGATGGCTACAGGTGTCATCATTACCCTCCACACACCCAGAGACTCCGCCCATGGGAACCATCCATCAAGTGTATCACAGCACCCACTGTCAGTCATTGAAGGTGGATCAGTGTCAGTCATGGCTCCCCCCTCTCAATCACTCGCTGCCCAGGCCGGCCTCAGACATCATAGTTACTGTCTATGTGCCTAGTAAACTCATTACTTCCACCTCAAGCCTTGCCCTCATCACAGCCCTGTTTCTCCCCTCATTAGTATGTCATGAATACTCATGAGGTTCCTGTGAGCTTTTGTCAAGTGTGGCTCTGCCTCACCACTGTCAGTCATTAAAGGACCCCTTTCAGATGTCTAAAAACAAACAAACAAACAAACACAAAACAGTGATTGGTTGTCGAGAAGAGGTTGTTTTCCTATGTAGTTTATTAGTTGTCAATTGGGGATAAGGGAATGGAGGTATATATTTAAATACATTATCTTTGAAAATTAGTATTTTTCTACCTGAGACAACATAGCAATTAATTCAAAGTGAATCCCAACTTTTAAAAGATGAACAGCTACTCATCATAAAAAGAAGTAAAGTTTCACATAGTGAAACACAATGTTGTACATAATGACACAAACAAGAAAACAGAGTAATTCAGGAAAAATGGCCAATAACTAGGCTAATTAGTAAGCTGAGTGCACTCAGGTAAACTGAATTTCTGGATGGAGAGCTTCAGGTAAGTTTCCAAGTGTCTGAACTGCAGCACTGGAAGGGCACAAAGGGTATTGTAGCAGGATTTCCCAGGGCAAAGCTCAGTCGGTGTGAGAAAGCAGACTCATAGAATGGTAATTCTAGGTTACAACTTGCCCAAGAAAAAGAGCAAAGTCCTAGACCTGCATCAACTGTACAGTTTTGTAAACAATTAAGGAACTTCCTACAGGATGGTCGGCTTTCCAAACCAGACACACAAAAGAATGTTCTTCCAGACAGCTACAACTTCTGCTCAGTCTGCCCAGACTGACTGCTATTTTAACAGTACACACAAGTGTGAATGGAGCATCTGTAGCATCACAGGGGACAGGTGACCTGCATAGGAAACAGGACAGATAGTAAGAAGGAAAAGGGAGTTTGTTAAACATTGTCTCCAGAAACTGACTCCAGGATGCTTAAGAGCAAGATGGTGGGAGAAGCGGGTACATGGGGGATGAGCAGAGAGGGGAAGCTGGAGAACCTTGGTGTGGGCCATGGGTGCCTCTGCCATGATCTGCAAAAGGTGGAAGAGTGGATGCACCAATCAGCTCAGCTTAGCACCATTCCCCACCCTTCAGCCTACCTGTGACCTGGCAAACTGAATGAATATTACAAACTATTACAATAGTCCTTATTGTCAAAATACTCAAACATGAAGCCAAACAATTCCTCTCCTGAAGTTCAACACTTTCGTTCCCCTATCTTACACATTTGAAAAGAGTTTGCAAACACAAGAAACAATCAGTACTCTTCAAAACTTACTTTGCAAACTTGTGCTTTCCCCCCAGAAAGACAGATATTCAAGTAAAAATCGCCCTCTCTCTCCCTCTTTCTCGCTCTCCTTTATGAATTCAACTTCAGCATTCCATTCCTACCCCTAGAAAGTTGCTTGTTTCTCTGGACACACATCTGAAAAGATGAAAAATAGATACAGCTTTATTTCAGGAGCTACAGACAGAGCTCCTCACTAGCTGCATCCCCAGCAGGCCCTGTCCTGAAATGCCACAGTGGGGGGGAAAAGGAACTGAAGTTTGGGGGAATGTTTTATTTTTTTTAAATCTATTCGTACAGCAGTTATTTTCACTAAGACAAATGACAAAACATTATCTGTGAGACGGAAAAATACACACGTTACAACGCAGTTCCCAAAATCATTGTAACCCAATAGTTAGTCATAGAATGCATTCTGTTCACCACTCACTATACCACATCTTTTGTGCCAATGGACAAATACATTGATTTCCTGTCCTCAACCATTTAAACTTTTAAGTGGAGTATATAAATATTGAAGCAGATTTCAGTTTCTCCTCCCCCCACCCCCCACTGCTGGTTTTGGTTTTTGCTTGGAATCATTTCTGTATTCAATTTTTTAATTCTTTCATAACCCTATTCCATGTTTCTTTTAAAAACTAAATTCATATGACTTGAATGAAATGCCTTGCTCTTGTAGAAGTCACATACAAGAACATGAGATTTCTTATTATGCACAATACAACCAATGCAACCTTAAACAACTGTATAGAGGAAGTTAACAGTTATGGCGTTACCCTAATAGGAAGAGTATGTGAAGCAGCCTACAACACTGCTCTTGTGGAGAAAGAAGGCGTTCTGGAGAAGTTCCGTCCTAAAAATGTGGCTCCCCTTTAAGGATTCCAACAGTCATAGAAACAATGGTTGTAATCAATAAATCTGGGGTGCCTGTTGCCATTGCCAAGGAAGTGGAACTTCAGATGGGAGCTGATTTGTCATATGTATTTACCCAATGTGTCGGCTTACTGAGTAAGTCTACTGAAGCTTCACGGGAATATTGAAAAAGAGTTTTACCAGGCCACAAGCTTAACAGAATACCAACATCTATATTTGGGGTATGATCAACATGTTTGGATACTTAGCAAAAGATTTTTGCTGGACAGTATTTAAAATGGGCTCATTATTTGTACCAATTGAGTAATGTCATTAAATGTACTCCTGTGCCAGAATATTATTAGTCTGAAAGGAATTTAGAAGGATTAGGTGCCAAAATACCCAGCACAATATTTGTATATTTTTTAGTATCATACAGAATGAATACTCCAAGAACTAAGCACTCTGTAGACCTTCCGTGGTGTATTCCTTCAGACATCTCAAACACCATGGGCTTCTCTTGCTCTCTGACTGCTCACTCTATGTTTACATCTCCCACATTACAACAGAATCCATCAGGTTTGCGTTGCCATCATTCTATTTTTTAAACTAAGTATTGCAATGATTATTTAATGTCTCTGTCCTATTTTGTGCTGTTTGGGAAACCCTCGTTTGAAAATCAACTTTTTACAGAGGCACAAATCTTCAATAATGTCTCCAGACGATATGCCTTATAGTTGATTTAATGTTTGCACTCAGAGGTGCAAACTAACAAGAAGGGCCTGAAAAAGAGAGGAGAGGAGGCTATTAAATATTTTTTTAGTAATATGTTGCCTTTGTCTTGTGCAGAACATGTAGAGTTGAAGCAACACCAGTATAAAATCCATCTGAGTATTCAGAGGGCCTTGAGACTTGATGCTCACACATGTCCTGGCTAAGTGGTTTCTACCAGGATTGTGTCACTGGCAAGTATGACATGTTTTAGAAGCATCCTCAACAAACCCTGCTAAAATTCGCCTGCCTGTCAATCTCATACTATTGCCAATTGGTTTCTGCTATTATATATAATATCAACAGAAGCATTTTCACTAAATTCCATACCCAACATTTAGGCATCACCTATTAATTATTTGCAAAAGTGCAAAATATTTGTCTCCAATAAACATTTCCATTTGCTTCTTATTTTATTCCAGATCAAGAGTTAAGAATGAGAGTTAAGAATGCCTTCTTTGAATTATTTTTTCTGTATTGTTGTAGGGACACTTACTTGTCTTGGTTAATGTGACTCTTTTTGACCTGTGTCACCTCTTTGGAAGTCTGTCCAAAGTGAGCAGTGGGGTGAACAATGGCGGGTAAGCAATGGGAAAGCACATGGCCTCACACCTATACCGGAACCCCACCCCCTGTGGCCCCTCCTTTCTATTTCCCTCCCAGGCTGCTGCAGAGCTCCCAGCACTCTAGTGTATTTTCCCTATGTTTAATTTTGTCCTTTAACCCCAAACTCTGGTAAAATTAAGGAAATTTTCATTATGAAGTTTTAGATCCACTTTACATTTACACCTATCAGTTTTTCTAGGGTGTTTTTGCAGTAGCTAAGCATGTCCTGAGTAACTTCCAAAAGAATGTTACATTGTATTCTTTTAGAAAGGCCTTGCTCTTTCCCAGGCCACAGGAGCAGCCTTCCTGCCAAGAATAAACAAGTTCTAACTCTGCAGACTCCTACAGCATTAGGAATCTATTACATAGGTAGGAATCTATTACTGAACTGCACTTTCAGCTTCACTAAAAAAAAAATTGAAAGAACAAAAAATAGTGTAGAGTGAATGGAGGGGAAAGACGTGTTCCCTCAGAAGCCAGGATCCCTAGCAAGCTTCCTCAGGCAAGGGTGGGGAAGATGGAGCAGGCTGCAGTCTATGGACACTAGCTATCCATTCATGTGCATAGCCAGTCAGCAGTTCCTTACACATAAGCACAGACCCCACCACACACAAAAAGAAAGAAATTCATCTTCACAAGGAATAAGCACTAGTTTCCAATATGTGCAGAAGAGCAGCTACAATTGAAGTGGGACAACCCAGCGATGACACAGACTGAGGGTAAATCTGAGGAGAGAGAGAGAGAGCCCTTAAGAGTTTAGTCCAAAAGCTTGGATTACCCAGAATTGAATCCACAGAACACATGACGCTCGAGAAGAAGAATGACTAAAGTGTGGATGCTTCAGTCCTTCTTAGGAGGAGGAACAAAAATACTCACAGCAAGAAATACAGAGGCAAAGTTGAGAGCAAAGACTGAAGGAAAGACCATCCAGAGACTGTCCCACCTGGGGATTCAGCCCATATACAGCTACCAAGGCCAGACAATATTGCTGATGCCAAGAAGGGCAAGCAGATAGGAGCCTGATATAGCTGTCTCCTGAAAGGCTCTTCCACAGCATGACAAATAACAGAGGCTGCGAACTTGAACAGAGAATGGGGTCCCCATTGGAGGATTTAGAGAAAGGACTCAAGGAGCTCAAGGGGTTTGCAACCCCATAAGAACAACAATACCAACCAACCAGATCTCCCAGGGCCTAAACCACCATCCAAAAAGTATCCATGGACAGACCCATGGCTTCAGCTGCATATGTAGGAGAGGATAGCCTTTTTGAGCACGAATGGGAGAAGCCCTAGGTCCTGCCAGTGCAGGGGAATATCAGGGCGGGGAGGGAGAAAGTGGTGAGTGGATGGTTGGGGGACACCCTCAAAGAAGCAGGGGGAGGAAAGATGGGATAGGGGGTGTATGGAGGGGAAACCAGGAAAGGGGCTAGCACTTGAAATGTAAAGTAAAAAAAAAAAAAAGAAATTTAAGAAAAAAAAAGAGGTACCTGGCTAGGTCACTTGGACATTGGCAACCCCGCTGACAAGCTGAAAAGGGGAAGGGCACAAAGACTGGGTAGGACAGGTCCTTGCAGGCCTCTGCGCGTGCACCAGGCTCTCCTTCCTACCCTTTCCCTGGTTGTTCTTTTTTAGTTTCCGTTACTTTTGGGCTGAGGCCAAAATCCCTGGACCCTGTTATCAGCACCCAAGGAGAGATGCCACAGGGTGATCTTTCAGGAATTGAGATAGCTGTTCTCAAGCACCTGTCCACTTGGTTTCCCAGTCATTATCATGTGAGTCAGGGGATGAGATAAGTGTCTAGGGTGGTGGTAAGGGGCAAGAGGCACTCTAAACCTAGAATAGAGAACTCTTTGAAGTTAGCTCCAATCCCCATCCTTGGTTTCCCTGGACTCAGAGAGCATTCAGACCGAAAGCCCAAGAAGAAGGACGACCAAAATGTGGATGTATCATTTCTTCTTAGAAGGGAGAACAAAATACTCATGGGAGGAAATACAGGGACAAAGAATGGAGCATAGACTGAAGAAAAAGTCATCCAGAGACTGGCCCACCTCGGGATCTATTCCATAAACAGCAACCAAACCAGTCACTATTGCTGATGCCAAGAGTGCTTGTTGACAGGAGCCAGATAAAGGGTGTCTCCTGAGAAGCTCTGCCAGAGCCCTACTATACAGATTAGGATGGTTACAGATAACCATTGGACTGAACAAGGGGACCCCAATGGAGAGGATAGAGAAAAGACTGAAAGAGCAGAAAAGGTTTGCAACACCATAGGTAGAACAACAATATAAACCAATTGAACCCCACTAGACCTCCCAGGCACTAAACCCCCAACCAATGAGTACATAAGGAGGGACCCATGACTCTAGTCACATATGTGGCAGAGGATGGCACTGTCCAGCATCAATAGGAGGAAAAGCCTTTGGACCTGTGAAGAACTTAGATACTTAGATTGTCAGCAATGACCTCCACCCTTACAAAATATTGGGAATAAAAGTTGTTAGTGAAGCTAGGCTGAGATGTTTTCTACTATTGGCTATGATGTAGAAAATCTTAGGAAATAATTTGAAGTTCAGAAAGGCACACTCGTGTGGGTTAAGTTAGGATCTTTATGATCAGGAAATAAGTACAATGGCACTAGTAGCTGACATGACTCTCACTCAGGCTGGACTGGTGATAATTGATTTCTTACATCCACTTTCCCCTCAGCATCCTGATAAGACTTACTACGAATTTCTGATAAGTCAATATGCATTCTGAGGACTTAAGGAAGATATGACTGATTTTTATATAAAAGTTTAGTGTGATTCTTTTAAGATTCTTAAAAGATTACTTTTAAGAAAAATAAGAAAATAATTACTCATTTCTTTGTAATTGCTAATTGCTGCCTGCCAGTAAGAGAAACTTGCTGAGAAAACTATCTTGCTTGCTTACGTTTTGTTAATCTATGATAAGTTGCTTTGTTATGAAGGTTCATGGGTTTTTGGTACTAATTTTTGTTCTTTACCTGTACTTGTAATGTTATTTCTTATAAGGTATTGAAAAACACATCATTCACTAACCATTCTCTACAATAAAACTAAAACAGAAACACACTGTAATTTAATACTGCATGAAAGATTTTGCTGGGATATATATTGGATGAAATGAAGAATAAATTGTGGGGATTGGAGCATCCACCAGCTATGTGTCTCTGTTGGGGTTCATGTGTGGTGGGCTGCAGCATTATTTCTTCTAACATAAACAATGGGGTATGTGTGAATATGTGTAAAGGTTGTGTGTGTGTGATGGTTAGAGCATTGTTCTTTTATCTATCAATTGTGTGTGCTTGTATGCATGCATGCATGCATGTATGCATGTATGCATGTATGCATGTATGCATGTATGTATGTATGTATATATGTATATGTGCAGAGTTTGCATGAATGAGGGTTGGAGCTTCCACCCTCATTCACCACATATGTGTATGTGCAATGTTTGTGTCTATGGTAGTTTGGAATATTGTTCCTTTCACCCATCAACATGTATGTATGTAGGTAGGTATATGTGCAAAGGTTGTTGCCTTTCTGGGTGTGTGTTGCTTTCTCAGGCCACCTATTGTGTGTACTTATGCATCCAGGTATGAAATATTTGAAGCCTGCTTGCTGGAGGTCTGCATTAACTAATCTATGTGTGAATGTACATATGTCTGTCTATAGGTCTCTATGCATATACGTCTGTGTGTTTGTATGCATATATTTGTGTATATGAAATTATTGGACTTTGTCTTTTGTTTCATCCACTCAGTGCGTGTGTTCCTGCCTCTGTGTGTTCGTGTGTGTATTTGTGTTTGTATGTGTGTGTGTTTGTGTGTGTGTAGAGAGAGAGAGAGAGAGAGAGAATTTTCTCTCTTTCCTTCTCTTTCTTCCTGGCCCCAAGGAATTAGAAAAAGTTCATAGTTTTTCCAGTACACTCAGGGAGTTCCAGCCCCAGTAATTTAAGCGTTGTTCCCTCATAAAAAGGTCTGCTGAGTAACTTCTCTGATTTCTGGCTTCCTTTGGCAGCAGCATCTTTAGGTATCTGGATCCAACCATCAGAAGCTCTAAGCACTGACCCCCAGTGGCTGCCTGCCTCAGTTTGCACACCAGATGGATGCCAAAACTGGTCTTTGTCAGGAAAGTACGGATTTCCTAATGGTGCTTTCAACCTTAGTTCCTATTAGAGTAGGTAACTGAAGAGGTACCAGAGATAACTCTTATGTTTCTTTAACATGATAGATGTCCCTCATATTTTTCTAAATTTAGAAATATCTTGACCATTGTGCTATGTAAAGTATTGATTATCGTTCATGTGCATGTTTTAACTTTTGCGATTTATTTATTGACTTTTAAAGCTTTTAATTCCAACAGTAACTTCCAAATGGCAACAGAAGAAAAGTAAAACAACATTAGGGGCAGAAGAATAATTTGGATCATGTGTGTTGGAATAGAGGTACTGAACAGAACCACTCGAGTGGGAAGGTAAGAGTGTCATTATCTCTTAGTGACTCATGTGGTAGAAACAGCACCATGACATGTGTGAGTGAAACTTTCCAAGAGCTGTTGACTGGATGGGGTGGTGGTACATGCCTTTAATCCCAGCACTCAGGAGGCAAAGACAGACATATTTCTGTAAGTTTTAACCTACCCTGGTCTACACACCAAGTTGCAGAAGAGCCAGGGATGTTTCTCAGGAACTAAAACGCAGGAGTATAACTGCAACTTTTTAAAACCTATTTTTAATGATGGTTCTTACATATTTTAACTTTCCTTTTAGCCATTTTTACCAGAGGTAGTGGGAAAGAAAGGATATGGGGGAGTGGACTTGTTTAGAAATGGTTCTTTAGAGCAACTCCCATCTGTTTTTTCAGATGGAAAATTGGCAGGTCAGCAGCAGCAGCTTGATCTACTCACAAACCCTTCACAGATACATCAGCGATCCAGTTCGGTAGACTCTAGATAGTAAACAGCTTTGGGACTACCTGGCAGAGCCAGGCAGGCCTCAGCAGGCATGAGTCAGCAAGATATACTGATTTCATGACTCCCTGAAAATGTCTGCACAGCATGCATATCAAAATCTTTCTTAGCAGGGAGAGACTACTCAGTTCTTGCAATTATTCAGGGCACTAGCCTGGCATGCTCGCACACGCCTCTAATTCCACCATTCGGGAGACAAAGGCAGGCAGATCTCTGAGTTTAAGACCATCCTGATCAATAAAGTAAATTAGAGAATATCCAGAGGTACCTATAACCCTGGGGCTGAAGGGTAACAGGGCCCTTCAGAAGTTTTAGTAGAATTTCTTGATTACCATACACAAGATTTCAGGAAATGGGTGATCCTTTCTCTGACCCCAGATATCTTAATGAAAAAATTGGCTTTTGAAAATACTAATAGAGAAACACTGTCTCAAAAACCAACTAACCAACCAAACAGACAGACAAAGACAAATGAAAAACAACAACAACAAAACAAAAGAAAGAAAACACTAATCCATACTCTTAAGTGAACTCACCCCCAAGTTATTTCTGAATTGTAAATAAAAATGCCTACACTCAAAAGCTGTGCAGAATTGAGATCCGTGTTCCCTGGTGTTCCCAGCTTGGGGGTGGGAGGAGACCATGACAGGGGCAGATAGAAGAAGGTAAACAGAGCAGAGGAGAAGCCACCATGAGGTAAGAATCTTTAGATAATGGCCATGTGAATTGGCTAATTGGGGTTAAAAGCAGTCCAGACAAAACCATGGCAAATTATGTAATGAAATTATTGGCTGAGAAATATACATAATAGTGTACAGGATAGCTATCTGCACAGTTCATGTGCTAATTAAGGATTATCATAAATATAAAGCTTGTATGCATCTTTTATCCAGAAACTAATTGGTCAAAGGATGGGTAGAAATTCATGGTTGAGATCAAATACTATCTATCACACAAAACCAGCCTCCAGCACCTAGAATTACAATCTTCCCAATCCCAGATACCTACAGACTAGTATAAAAACACAACCAGTAACAGCCAGGGCATTAAAATGTCTATTAGAGACCATCAACACTATCACAGAAGGCCCTGAATATGTCAACATGACTGAAGAACGAGAATAAAAAAGAGGGTAAAACAGCATTTGCACATATGATAGAGGTCTTTAAAGAGAAAAATAAAGAAATCTGTGAAAACCCTAACTGTGGAAGGAAACGAATAAAGAAAACCTAAACAGAGAGATGTGGATGAGTAAAATGTAGGAACTCAAATAGTCTCTCAGAGGCAGATTTTAATAACAGACTACAACAGATAGAATAGAGAATCTTAGGCATTGAAGAGATGATAGGAGGAATGGATATATAGATAAAGGAATATGTTAAATCCAAAAGGAGGAAAAGAGTGGAGGGGGAAAGGAAGAAAGGAAATGGAAAGAAAGAAAGAAAGAAAGAAAGAAAGAAAGAAAGAAAGAAAGAAAGAAAGAAAGAAAGAGGGGGTTGGGGATTTAGCTCAGTGGTAGAGCCTTTGCCTAGCAAATGCAAGGCCCTGGGTTCAGTCCCCCGCTCCGAAAAAAAAGGAAAAAGAAAGAAAGAAAGAGGGAAGGAAGGAAGGAAGGAAGGAAGGAAGGAAGGAAGGAAAAATAAAGAAAGTCAATCCTGTAAGAAAACATCCAAGAAATAGATAGGGCTTTTCTACAAAATAACAAATATAATAATAAAATGATAAAGACAATAAAGTATATAAGAAGGAGGAAAAGAAACTCGGGTAAAAAGCAAAAAACCCAAAAAACAAAACAAAGAAAAAATATTCTCAACAAAAATACAGAAGAAAATGTCCTTAACTTAAATAAGAGACTTATCAAAGTGAAAGGAGCAAACAGAGTATGAAATTGCCTGGAGTTGAAAAAGAATACTCCTGGGCATATATTACCTAACCCAGTAAGCATGGCGAACAAATAAAGTGTAATAAAACCTGGAAGGGGAAAAGGACTAGAAACATAAATGCAGTCCTCCTATAAGAATTACACACTACTTCTCCCTAGAGACTCTAAGAGTCATAAGAGCCTAGATAGATGTGCTGCACACTAAGAGCCCAGACTAATAAAATGGTATTTTAGTTGACTCTATGGCTAGGGCACGGGCTCGGGCTCAAACTCGGGCTCAGGCTCAGACTGGGGCTCACGCTCAGGCTAGGGCTAGGGTTCAGGCTTGGGCGAGGTCTTGGGCCAGGGATAGGGCTAGGGTTTGTGCTCTGGCTCAGGATAGGGCTTGGTCTCCGACTCGGACCAGTTCTGGAGCTCGGGCTCGTGCTCAGACTAGGGTTAGTTCTACGGCCAAGTCTAGGGCTAGGTCTTGGGCTAGGGCTCAAGCTGGGGCTTGGGTTCTTGCTTGGGTCACAGCTAGGGCTTGGGCTCAGGCTAAGGCATGGGCTCGGTCTCAGGCTCAGGCTAAGGCATGGGCTTGGGCTCAGGCTAGGACTCAGGCTCAGGCTAGGGATAGGATGGAGTTGGGGGCTCACCCAGGGATGTGGACTCTGACCGGGGAGGGCAGGGGCACCAGAGAGCATGAGAGTATGTGTCACACCTGATACAGTGCTGCAGTCTTTGTACTGGACAAGGTAAGGAAGCAATGAATCTGTAAAGAGCCTGGCCCTGGTTTTTCATGCTATGAAACCAACCGAATCAGAGGGAGGGGTATTTTATGATTTATGTACTTGAAAGGGGACATAGAGACTCTATGTGCAGGGGCAGAGAAGCCTAGTCGAAAGACTCCCCTCAAAGATAAAAAGGAGTCAAAGGTTCTGTCCTCTAAATGTGAACAAAAACTAGTGTTAGGCACAGCAGAATTCAAACCACTAAGGTTAATGATTGAATTCAACTTTGTGGCTATAGGGTATTACCAGGAGTAAATCCATCACAGCATGGTGTTTTTTGAACAGGCACCATGGCCATCAGAATACAAAGGGAAAAGCACAGAATCATGGGAAATCAAAGTAGTAATACCATGACACATGGCAGAAAGATTCAGGCAAGATGAGGTTGGAGTCAGGTAGCAGGGAAAAAGGAGGTAAGTACACGGTGGCTTAGGAAGCAGAGCAAATGGGATCTGCCCTCTGACTCATGGAATCCACCATGTGACTCATGGGATCCACCATGTGATTGGGGTTTGTGTCCTTTCAGTTCCATTGCAGTTGACCACTTTCTGTCTCTTGAGTGTCTGTGTTCCCATAAAATGCTTGTGAATGGAGAAGCACTGTGAAAGAGTGTCTCTTCCTCCTGAATTTCCAGTTTTCCTGGAGAATACGTTATGACTCCTGGCTGAGATTCCTGTGGATTTTCAGGAGCTTAAGTGAAAGTTGATTGGCTTTGTTGTCCCACATGCGACCTCGCCAGCAAGAAAACACGCGGGGACATACGAATCCTTGCGGCAGCAAAACTTCTATTGAAATCATAAGGAGAGCCCCGCGCGCCCGCATGGCGCGGCTTACATACACCCTAGCACGGCGCATCCACACCTGATTGGTCACTTACCCATGATCTCATTAGGCACGCCCCGGAGTGGGCAAAGACCTGGCACAAAGGCACTATTGCACATGCGCACACAGTTAACTTCCTGAAAGGAAGTCGGCTGGCGCGGCGGAGGCCAGCGCCATCTTGTAATGGCGGGAGCTATCCTGGCCTTCCACGTGGGGCGTAGTGGAAGCCACCGCCATCTTGTGGTGGTGAATGTTAAAGCGGCCCTCTACGCTTTGTCACTTCTCTGTTGCTCTGATTAAATATGTGTACAAAAGCAACAGTTAAGGGAGAGAAGTTTACTTTGTTTTATAGTTGCAAGATGCACCATAGTGGAAAGTCAAGACAGCAGGAGGTTGAGAGCTCTTGTACTGACTGCAAGCAGAGATCAGAGGGAGATGCTGGTATTCAAATCACTTCATCGACCATATCCAGTCCACTATCCCAGTCAACCATGGAGGGTGGGTCTTCCCACTTCAATTAGTCTAATCAAAATAGTTCTGCACAGGCATGTCCAGAGGCTAACCTAAATCTAGCAATGCCTTATATAGTAGAGCTAATAATCAAATGATCATCCACTTGGGTGCCTAGAGGTGTGTCTCCAGGGAGATTCCAGGTGCTGTCAAGTTGATGATCAACAAACATTACCCACCATGCAAACTGTGAAGACAAGTTATTCATTTAGACTGAAGCCTACTTGCCATGTATTCCTAGAAGTTCTGGAAAGTAGAAATTCCATAAATATCAAAACCTGCACAACCTCCTCACTTACCAGTCAGGCATGCTAGACCAACACTTCTGAAACTGTAACCTGGACAAGTACCAGTAACTTCACTTCCTTGGGAATTATCAGAAATGCAAATTTTAACTCTACTCAACCTATTCTCTGGATGAAGCCAATCACTTCCTCTCATTGGACTGCCTGGAATGGATGGCTTTCTCTTCCCAGAATGGCCTCCATGTGCAGCAGAGCTAAGTTCACAGCAAATTGCAGTTGGGTGTTTGGAGCTTCCTTTTCCTGCCCTTGACTATTACCTGACTTAGTAAAAAGAATCAGCAGGCCCGATCTGTTATTGACAAGGGGACCATTCCAGTCTTTGAGAAAAGCAAGATTTAGAAATCAGTATAGTCTTGAAAATCATCACAATGAAGGTAGGTAGATCTTACCATGCCCTGGCAAAGAATCTACAAAATCAGAAAGCTTGATTTTTGTTGTTATTTCTATTAACAGAATGCTAGAACTAAGAAGGACTAAACAGGTGACCCAGGCGACATATAGAACAACATATTTAATTGGGGACTTGCAATTTCAGAGTTTTAGAGCAAGAACATGTGGCATGGACAGCCGAGAGCTCCGACGTTGATGAAGAAGTAGAAGAAAACAAATGCTAACTGGGAATGGTGGGGGCCTTTGAAACCTCAAAATCCACTCCCAGTAACACACCTCCATCTCGGGTCCAGACCTTGAAACACTGGTGGTCTTGGAGTTTCCTGGAGATGGAAAGAATGTAATGGTCAAGAACTCTGAGAGTTGTACAACCTGAGATGTTCCTCATGAAATCTCTTTGATGGCCAATGCTTTTAAAGAATCTGACACCTCCAGCCCAAAAATGGATCAAAATTGAAAGTTGCCTGGTTTGTCACCTCTAGAGTTAAGTTTGGTTAAGGCACCTTCTGTTTAGGATGCCAATGAGTTGCAGGTGGTCAGGATCTATGACTGGGGTCCATATGGTCTCTTCAGGTGCATGAATGTATGGTTGGGACCCTGATAATTTTCTCTATGTATTTATCTCTCTGTATATTTCTGTCACTTCTATTGATTGGAGTCAAAGATCTAAAAGAGAAGGGAAGTGAGCCCGCCTGGGACAACAGCTACTGCTGCCCCTGGGATGATACACAACTTCCCATAGGCTCATAGGTCATGCTGGCCCATCCATGCTGCACCCCTCTTCTGGCAGCAACTGTGGGTGCAAGTCGGTGCTACTGTTGCTATGGTGATGGTAGCAGTAGGGGCTCCTGAGTAGTATTGTGGGTGGTGGACACAGGCCCAGAAGGAGTTTTGTGGATTGGGATGGCTATGAGGGATGTCTCAGGCACTGTGACCCTGGAGGAGGCTAGTGGCCTATCTATCCAAAAGACTTGATCTTGTTTGGCCTGCTTTTTTGTGATCAGTTGCTGCTACAACTGTACTAATAAATACATTGACTTTGTGCCAGGAACTGTTATTAACTTACATCTCCATCATTGTAATGGACCTCCTGAGGGGAACTGCAGTAAGTGGATGCATAACATTGAAATAACCCATTATGAGGCACATCTTCTGGGCCAGACCCATATCTGACTTAATAAAATAGCTGTCAGCCCACCCAGCCCACGACCAGATGATAACCCAAAGGAGCCACTCCAAGACAGCAGCCAAGTTCAGGTCATCAGACTCCCCCGAACAGAGGAGGGACATAGCCGTGGATGTGGAGAGGCCCCATAACAACCCTCATAAGGGGAAATGTACTCCAGGAACTGCCCAGGCTCTGGCTCCTCCAGTTCTGATCAACAGGAGCTCAAAGCTCAGATTCTGCAGGCAGGGTCTGATTATACAGAAACAACCATAGCTGTGGTAGAAGGTGGATGTGATCAGCTTCATCTCCCGTCTTAAGCAGGAACCCAAGCCTGATTGCTGCTACCTCTGGAGTTGTGGCTGCTGCATCCTGCTCTGCTCTGGGGCTGGCTGGAAGCCTCTGGCTTCCACTCTGGGCTCCACTGCAGCTGCACTCTGCACTTCCTACAGGCATTGAGGTTTTATATGGAGCAGCTTTGTTCAACATGAAATCAGGTATACTAGGTTGCAGTGGTCACCTACCCAGGATGTTACAGGCCCAGTCCCTCAGCCAATGGACTTCAACACAAAGGGCTGACCTTCTGGATTTATCCCATTCATTTTGCTGGGAGAAGGGCAAAGACATGCATACTGCAAACAGTTGACATGCATTTGCCAATGCCAGTGTCCATAGGCCCTCTTTAGAGAGAGGGGACTCCTTACCTTGACAGAAAGAACACAGGAAGAAACCAAGTGACAAAAAGAAACAGGAGGCAAATGGATGGCAGTTCTTGTCGAACAAGAGACCCATACTCTCTGCTGTTATCAGAAGACAAAAAATTCTGTATATGGGTTGCCTCTACCTCTGAGATTTGACAATGCCCTCACCTTCATGATCAAACTTTCCCTTAAATCTGGCAAAGGCCCTAAATGTTCATCTAAAATTACATTGTGCATAGAGGCTGCAAAAATCAGGAAGGGTAAAATAAATGTGTCAATGAAAGCTATGAAAATTGGACTAACCTCCTACTTTTTGCCCTAAGGGTCAGATGCCCCCCATATTGAGATGTTCACTAGGCAAAAGTTACTAGCCATTCCCCTGTCACATTCTTAAAGACCCTGCAACAGACCCAGAGGAATATTCACAAGGCTGAGCCCTTGCTCATGTCTGAGCTTGACCAAAAGTTCCAGACTGGAAATCTTATGTGGACAGAGAGGATCCTGACACAGAGCTTGGAACCAATGGTGAAAACCCATACATTGTGGTCCTCAGCACCCAGTGTCACCACACCCTGCTAAATGGGGATACAGAATATAGGTCATCACCAGAGTCTCTAACCCACTAAAGACAAAACAGACACAGTTCTTATAATGATAGTTTTCTCATTTTCTTTAGATTTATATGTTTCATTAATCGTTTAATTAAGCCATACATGTTTGAACACATAATCATTTTAAAATAATATTTGTATGATTATAACAAATTTCCAAGCTTAAAACTTTAAAGTCATATGTTCTTAAGTTACCAAATATTTTCTATTACTTCATCTCTCTTGTCTTGATCACGCAGCAAACTTGTTTTGGCACAAATTACCACATGAATGCTAGAGCCCAGTTTCATATGCTATTCACAGAATGATGTCATGGTAATGATGCCAGCCACAGTGGGCTTCCAACCTCAATAAATTGTACTTTTCTTATGTTGTCTTTTTTTGTAGGAAAGACATTAAACCCTGATAATCCAAAAGATCAGAAGCAGGGAGCTCATAGCCAATCTAAGTGCTACCTCCAATTCTATCAGCTAGAAATGGGACCAATCTGAGGTCACTCCGGGGCATCTCCAGGGAAAGGGTACATATTTAATGTTACCAAGCTGCCTGCTAGTAGTTCCTGGGTGCAGATTCCTTTAGTCATGCACAGCAGATTAATTCCAAGAATGACAGACAAATGTTTTTCAGGCCCCAGAGACTACATACCCTGCTCTCACTAGCAATTTGCCCAAGTGTTGAGGAGCCAAATCTGGACCATTAGTAGCTGGTTCCCTCAAGAATTGCAGGACTGAGGGGGATCCACTGCAGGGATCGGACTCACCCTGTAGACTCACCCAGCAGTCAGTGTGGCTCTGCTTCTTGCATCTTGAAATGGAGGATTTGGATCTGAGAAGGCAGATCCTCTAATGCAGTGTACACAGGCAAGTGCCTTCACGATCACAGGGTGTGTGCACACCTAGTTTTATTGGCATAAAAATGTTTTCCAACTTACACCACATCCCAGGATTTTGAGTGCCCCCTATCAGTCTGCGTCCTCAGTAACACTTCTATTGTTGGACTTTTCTGTTTCTCTATTCTGGACTTGTTATCTCACTGAAAAAAAAAATTCTTTTTAGACAAACTATGAGGTGGCTTTGAACTGACTATGTAGTCCTGGCTGACCCAAACTCACAGAGATCCTCCTGCTTCATCTTCCCAGTGCCAGGATTACAAACATGTGCCACCATGACTAGAATGTCTCTCCTTCAAGTCTGGATATGTTTTACATGTTAATGTTGGTGTTGTACATACAGTATACTTAAAGACTGCAATTTGGAGATTCTCTTGTTTATGAAGCTTCCTCTGGACCCTTTCCCTATTTTTAACATGCCTGCCTGGTCACACAGATTTGTAGATGTCCTACCACATGAGTTCCTTCCCCATTACTAAATCACATGCCCGAGAATCAACTTAATGAATGGGTGTATGTTGGCCAACAATTGGAGGCCACAGTCCACCATGGCAGGTTGAGCAGCTGTCTATATATTATCCTCTCTGAGAATGCAGAGAGCAATGAATACTTATGCTCCACTCCCTTTCTCTTTATATACAGTCAAGGCCTATTGATTGATCAGTGCTGTTCACTGTTAAGATTTATTGTCCAACTAGCCTGACCCCAGCTAATCTCTCAGGGTATCCAGAAGGTTATGTAATCAAGATGTGGTACATTTCTTTAGGCTCTTGGTTTTTTGTTTTTCTTTGTAGGTTGTTGGTTTTTTTGGTTTTTGTTTTGTTTTGTTTTGTTTTGTTTTTGACACAGGATCTCACTCTGGGCTGAAGTTTGTCTTCACCATGACTTATTCTCTGTCTCCAGGTTGTTAGAATTACAGGGCCTAACTACCACATTTGCCTGGAAATCTCCACAGACCTAAATCTATTTGTTTCTTGGTGATCAAAAAGAGAATCTAACAATGGTCAAGCTAGGCCTAATGTCTTTGCTCCCTTCCTTCTGCCTGCTGATTGGAATGTAGAAGTCTTAGCTATCTCTCTAGTACCATGGCTTCCTGTGTTCCCACCCACCCCCATGACAATAATAGACTACACCCCTGAAAATGTTAAGCCAGTCCCAATTAAAAATTTTCCTCTGTAAGAGTTGTCATGGTCATGGTGTCTCTTCATAACAATAGAACATTGACTACGACACTGGTAATATGTCTGATCTTAAACAACTGTAAACTCAACCAGGCATGATGTTAGTAGAACATCCAGGTGAGATAATGTTGGGGCTACAAGGTCACAGAGAACCCCAACCAACAGATACCTGTAAGGTCTCATGGGCAGGTCTCTGTTTTCTTTAGTGTCCTCTTTCCGTCTATCTTACTGATTTTTATTCTCCCTATGAACAGAGTGTAAAAATACATTGCCTTTACTTCTAAGTCATCCTTAGCCTTCTCTTTAAGGCCTGAGTTTATGGGACAAGGTTTCTTGCTAGAATCTTCACCTTTGGTATATTTCTAATCTCTGGACTCTTGGGCCCTGAAGAATAAAATAAGAACCAGGTTCTCAGAGACTCTCAAAGAGAAGAAATGAAGTCCATGAACTCAGTGAAAATTTTTATCGACCCAAAGTCAAACTGATTCAAATCAACGCTGGCCCACTAAATTATCAGAGCATCTTCAAGAGAGAAAGCTCCCAGTACTGGGGACAAAAGTTGAAACTTGAGCTTTTAATCTCATTTCAGATGAAAGCGATGTGGACTGGGAGTCAGAGGCAGGAGGATCTCTAGGTTGCGTTAAGTCTGGGCTGTACATTGAGAGCCTTTCTCAAAAGAACAGCCATAAGGAAGTGACATGGAAACAAGCTGTCATCTCAGGGGATGTCACTTTATATGATTTGGTGATTTAATCCTATGAAAAGAAACTCAGATATGGGGTGACAGTCTAATGGCAGAACTTTGTCCAGCACAGACAAATAGAAGGACAGGAAGGAGGGAGGAAGAAGGGCCAAAGATGAGCGATGTTACAGGCATTCAAATGTTAAGAATGCTATCCCTAAGAACAGGAGGAAAGCTAGCTGTCCCACACTGTAGCAGTGCTTACAGTTTACTGCAGTTCAGAAACTGGAGATGATTGTCCGTGTGTTGCTGTACAGAAAGGACTGGAACAGTAGCAAAGACAGTGGCTGCGCCCATTTTATGGGTGCTTTAGAGCAAGACACCTTCTGAAGAGGTTTCCAAATAAAAATGTCCAAGTGGTACCTCTGAGCTTAAAATTTCATAGCTTAGGTAAAATCAGATTTTTCTTATTTCCAAATGAAGTTTTGAAGGTTTTCAAGTTGTTCCTCTAGAGGGTGCCCAAGTGCTTGAATATTCTGACAGTGAACCTCTCCAAACGAAGTTTTGAAGGTTTTCAAGTTGTGCCTCTAGAGGGTGCCCAAGTGCTTGAATAATCTGACAGTGAACCTCCCCAGGCATCTCCCCAGTGGTCAACGTTTAATATGGGATCAGTTAGTTATTTTTACACAGCTCTTTTTCCTTGTGTGAGTGAGTTGCCCCTTGTCGAGAACAGCTTTCTGTTTTCCTCAATGAGGAGTGTTGTTCATTTGTGAGCCTTCATTAACTCAAAGTGAAATGGTTAAAAATATTTATCCTGTTAGAATAGGCTGCATCATTTTCGCAACTCATTAAAAAATGACAACAATGATAACAAAACTCTGGCTTTTGAGATGACGTATACTAATTCACATTGTTTACCTAGCTGTAGTGCTATATGAACACTACTTAAAAGGCAAAATAAACTTGGTTTATATTTAAAAAAAAAAGGTTTCAGAGCTGCAGAGGAACAGCCTTGAAAGATGCTACTGACATGGAGACTCCAGGCTCAGCCTCAGGCCATGAAGAAGATAACAGAACACAGAAATCTTCCTGTTCCTGCTAGCGCTGTGGCAGTGCACACCTGCCCTCCTGATGCTTGGGGAACTGAGACAGGAGAGCCTGGAGTTTGAGGCTACAAAGGGAGGCACTGTGCTTTCTCATTACCAAGTCTACTATAGCACAAATCAGCACAACTCAGAAATGGGTCTCTCCCGCTCTTGCAGTTGCAAAGGGAAATGGGATGTAGTTTTGGACAGTTCTCAAGCTCCATCTGAGTCTCCCCTCTCCAGCTCTGAGCCCAGTCTCCCCAGTTTGTTGGATGTGAATTCTATGATCCCAAATTAATTAATTAACCCTATAATTCAGCTTTTCTCAAAGCCACTAAGAACCAGAAGCTAAACAAAAAGCCACGGCTTCTTAAGAACTTTTTACTTCTTTTGTTTTCAAGGGCCCAGGTCACCATCAAGGAGACTAAAGCTGGGGTAGGAAGAGCATGAGACGGTCTCAGAGGTATTGGGCCTGTACTGGGAAGATCTTTTCAGATACCCCTGGAATGCTCTGAACTCACAGGCAGGGGATTTAGAGGTGGGACTCTTTATCCTAGTAGCTAGATGTGGAAATGGCACTTCCTAGTCCTATTTGGGGATGGCTTGCCCAGGGAGCTTGGCTCAGTGGAGTGTAGAATGAATGCCAACATTCTGGTGCAAGTGCAAATGTCTGCATGAAGTTCTCAAAAAATCCTTTTATGGTCCATCTGTTTGGACACACCCTGATTCCAAACCTTGTTTTGCCTCAGGATCCACATTCTTAGAAACTTGCTAGCTTGCTGAAGACTTGGCCTGCTTCTGCCTTCTGTTCTGCAACACTGACTGGATGCTAAGATTCATTCTTAGGCACTGTGACATTTGAGCCTTTGCAAAATATATTATGTTTATTTACGCCCCCCTCTGTGTGTGTGTGTGTGTGTGTGTGTGTGTGTGTGTGTGTGTGTATGTGCACTTGTGCACATGAATTCCACTGTGCATTGTGTGGCATCAGTGGATAACTTTTGGGAGGAGTTCTGTCCTTTGGACCTGCTTCCAGAGATCACACTCAAGTCACCAAACTTGGTAGCAAGTTTCTTTACCTGTTGAGCTTGTTGGTCCAGTCTGAGCTTTCACTGAACCCTTAGCCCCTCTTTCCCCATCAGCCACAAGAAAGCAATCTCTGCAGGGTTACTTTTGGTCCTACGTGACTTTCTTAGGTCCCAACAGCTAAACATTTTAATTAGAATTCAACATAGTAACTAAATTGCTAAATTTAATAGGAATTACAGAATGTGGGCTTTTCTGATTCTGTATTGCTTTCCATATTCTTAATATCCCAGTCTTCTATACAGTAGAACAGTCATCATTTGGACCTATTTGGTTTCCTTAAGATACATTTTTAGGAAGATTTTACGAAGTTTGGATGTTTAATTTGCTCCTCAAATACCAATTTTCAAACTAGGAAGTGTGAGTGTTCTATGAACTTCAAATGAGAACTCACTCAATAGATTTTTTTAAAAATTCATTTGAGTCATTCGAAAGCTGTTTCTACCTCCTTCTTTGCAGGTCTCAGAATTCCTGGGAGGCCTTTTGTTTTCCTAATGAGAAAGCAGACTGTGGTGGAGCAGTGGATGCACTGACACTGTCTCTCCTCTGGCTGTGCCTTCCATGCAGATGCCTGAAGCCTTGGAGGGGCTGAATGGTAGAGTTTCCTTGTATCTTCCAGAGGAGAAGAAAATACCGTCCAGAATCCTTGTGACAAGCACTCGCTTGCGATTGAGCAAGTGTCATGTTGCCTGTCATCTGAAAGGCAGCAGAGAAGCATCACCATTGTGTCCCCACTCTAAAAACAAAATGCAAGTCTCTGGGCATGCTGGTGGCATCCCACACTCCCCCTGACCTGCTGGCTCATCCTGCTGCATAGGACATCATCTGCACTTGGAACTCCTCGGTCTCCACCAATGGTTCTTCAAGTCTCAAGTCATGTACATTTTCAGATCATTGAGCTCCTCTGCACGATACTGGTGCTACTAAGGCTGGAGACGGTAAGACATGTGCACATCCAGTGTATCCTCAAAGGCTTCAGTCCTTCGTGAGTTTTAGGTTACCTTCATGGTTCTCATCTTTCTTGCTATCCTCTATGACCGGAGATATACTCAGACTGCCGTTCTAAGAGGTCCTCAATGAGGCTCAAAACAAGAACCAAGGATAGTGACTGATGGTGCTGGAGGATAGCAAACATCCAATAGTCAGCAACATAGAAACTTCACAGGACTCTGTGGACTGTGTGGATGACAGTGCACATCCTTTAAATCCAATCTCCAGGTTTCAGTGACTTCTGTTTGCTACAGTGAATGGTGTGAGCCTTGTCTAGTTTACTACCAGGCAAAGATGGAGTTCTTAGAACTCCCTTTGAAAACATTTAGACATGTGTAGAAATCAGGAAGTAAAGACTGAGTGTTTTGAAAGACACGAGTCCTGCCAATGGAACTATGCAAGCCCAGTGTTAACATCCTCCATGACGTTCTCCTTTCCTTCATGTTTATCTTTGCCTTCCTTTGAAGAATGACCTACAGCAAGTAACTTGCCTTCCAAAGCCTCTGACTTACAGATCCATAAAGAAAACAATGAATTTCAGATTTCAAGTACTAAGTATTAGTCAGAGTTCTTCAAAGAAATGAAAGAAATAGAACCGATTGTATATGTCTCTCTCTGTATGTGTGTTCTGTATACACAGTCATATGATGCACAATGTTTTTTTCAATAGTGTATTTCACACTCAAGCTACAAAACTGCCTAGGAACAGTTTTCTCAGTCTGCATTCCAGCCCTTGACTTACATGTGGCTCTCTATGTGTGTCTAATTGTAAAGCCAGTGTTATGTTTGAAAGAAATCTCAAAACAGTAGAGCTCACAGTTGAGATCTAGTCAGCCTGACAGCCTGAGAATTAAAAATGTCACTGACAGATCAATCCCCCAAATCAAGCTAGGAATCAACCTTCACCTATATTCCTCTTTCTATTCAGCCAGCAACTGGCCAGATGTCACACATACATACACACATACACACACACACACACACACACACACACACACACACAGGAGCAGTTATGTCCTTTAGTCCACCAGTGTGGATGCTAAGCTCTTTAGAACACTCTTCCAGATATAGTAAGACATACTATTTAGTCATCTCCTGGGCATCCTATGCCTGACCAAGTTGACGTGCAATTACTAATCACATGATGTTCCCCAAATACAATGGCCTCAAGAACAGGAACTGAAAATTAGCCAAGCTTTATGTCTCAGTTCTAAAGCTGAGGGTATCAATATGTTTTCTGTTAAGAAATCCTAGACTATGTATAAACTAAACTTGTACTGATATGCTGATGCTACAATTAGAAGTGGGAAAAAAATCACTTTTGAACTACAAAATGAGGATTCCAATTTACTAAGCCAGCCTGATGGTCTAACTGCAGAAGTAGAGACAGAAAGGCAACCATCCAGTCATATGTCTGAAACACAGAACACAGTAGAACTGCTACCTCTCTCTGTCCAATACTGGAAACAAACAAACAAATAAACAGACAAAACTGGTGACTTGAATATGTGGCGACTGAAAGCACGCAGCCCAGAAGTGTAATTGATAAGATATGAAGTTCTAAGAATGTAAGACTCAGCTCTGGTCTCTTTCTTGTGACAAGTCCACCTTTAAGTAGGGATTACTCACCTCCGTAAGCCACCTGTCAGGCAGACAAACTTCCCTGCACCTGAGATCAGGGTATGCCCTTCTTAAATGTTTGCCCTAAGCAAAAGTCAGGGGCTTCATACTGGCTGTCTCACATTACTAGGATGCATATCCTACGGTTTGAGGGGTTGTCATTGAGGAAGTGATGTAGACAGAGCTTGTTCATCAGAAACTAGACTGTCCACACACCTCTCTGAGAATCCTCTCACGATGCACTACAGAGTTGAGGTGGAAACTAGCAAGATAAAGGCAGAGGGGTCTGGGGTGTGGATCTCGAATGTTCTCTGGTATCTATTAAAGTCAGCAGAGTCTGGACACCATGTACTCATGTAGTGATAAGCTAGAGACAATTACATAGAAATAGTGCCACAGAGGCTTTTGTTATAAGGGGAACATGAAAACAGAAAGAATATAAAAGCATTTGGAAAGTAAACACAATGGAAACAGCATCAGAGCCTGCATATCCTTCTCATTCCCCTAACCACATGGGATGAGATGATATAAGATGGAGATGCCACTTTGGGAGGCAGCGTTGAGGATGCTACTGGCCTGCAGTTTACAGCTTGAAAGAAAACTAGAGGAGTTTCATACCCACTCCATCGATGCTCTGCAGAGTTTAGCAGTGGGGTGGATAGTACTGCTGTGGGAAATGAGCCTGCAGGCTTCATAAGTAAATTCTGCTTGCTTTATTTTGCTAGAAAACCCTCTGCACTCCAGTCCCCAAGCAAAGAAACATAAACAGATAATCCAAACTTTTTAATAAAATCGGTTCTTCTCTCTCTCTCTCTCTCTCTCTCTCTCTCTCTCTCTCTCTCTCTCTCTCTCTCTCTCTCTCTCTCTCTCTCTCTCTCTCTCTCTCTCTCTCTCTCTCTCTCTCTCTCCTTTTGTTGGAGGCTGGATTTTTTTCAGTGATGCACAAACTTTTCCTGAGTAGCCTATAGATCAGCCTGGTTTCAAAGTCAAGTGATCTGCCTACCTACCTCTGTCTCCAGAGTGCTGGGATTAAAGGTGTGTTACCGTTTCTTGTTCTCTGACACTTTTCATTGTTGTCAAAAGATAAAATAGAATTCATTTTTATTTATTTTTTGAGTGAAATTTTGCTGCCTACCAAAATTTGATTGCCTTTCTAAGTAGTTTATCGGTAAGTCTAGAATGAAATAAAAATGAATTGCTGAGAATGGGAAAGCTACAGATGCCTTTCCTAGGTTTTGCTTTGATGTTCTACTGGAAATACGATTGTGGTGACGAGAGAACTTACTGGGGCTTCCTTTATGCAGACAGGAAAACCGTAGAAGATCTCAGGGAATTCTGTTTCTTGTAGTGTTCAGGAAGGAGAGGTGTCTTATTATCTTTAGTGTGATGTTTTCTACCATTTTGTACAAGGAGCTTTCCCACATGTTGTATTTTGGTTCTCAAGTTGGAGCATATTTTTACTTAGCATTTGTCCTTGGCAAATAATGTTTTGTAATTCCTTTTAGTCTCAACCTTATATCATAGGATTGTAAGCCTTGTGCCTGACACTTAAAAATGAACATGAAACCCTACTTGTTTTTTAACATTCGTTCCAAAACTTAATAATAATTGGTGAATTCCATAGTATGCACTATGCTCCAGAACTCTTTGCTAAGTGGTTTCCCATTTAATATCCCAAAGCACTATTTAAATTTGGCGTACAGACAAAGGAACAGGTTTACAGAGATAACAATACTTGGTTGGCTCACATGGTATAAAAGGAACCAGAATTTTTACTTCCCTTTGATTCATAACGCAGGTCCTAACACTTTTGTGAGCTACATTTTAAAAGGACAAATTTTGCATTTTTGCCATATATTTGTAAGTGTGTGTTCCTCCAAATTACTGGCAGTATTTCATTATTTCTGCCCAAGAGGATGTTGTCTGATTCCTGGCAGATGTAGTGGCTGGTGTTTGCAGGATGATGGGATTTGGACTCCAAGCCTTATGATCACACAGCAAGTTCTTTTAACCAGGAAACCATGTGTCTAGCCACCAGATCTGTAGTTTATAAACAAGTGAATATAGATTTAAACATGGACACTAAGAGAGGAGAAACACACATGCAAGCATGAAAGGCATGCGAGAAGGAGAGGCAGATGTGGGGAAGTGAGCTGTGTAAACCAAAGTCAGAAGTGAGCGGCAGCCAAGAACAGATGATTTGAAAAACCTTTAATTAATTTATTAATCCATTAATTGATACATTATCATATTCTGTGTGCATATGCATATATGTGTTAGTGTGCATATGGAGGACGGAGGACAATGAGTGAGGAGGTCATCCTCCTACCACATGGGTTTTAGTAATAGAACTTGGATCTCCATGGTTGATGACAAGTTCCTTATCCCCCTTTTTAAAATTACATGTGTGTGTGTGTGTGTGTGTGTGTGTGTGTGTGTGTGTGTGTGTGTGTGTGTGTGTGTGTAGAGGGGGAGGAATTGTGAGTGTAGATGTGGTAGAAATTATTTAATCCCAACCCAGGTTTCCTCCCCTGCCTCTGACCACTTCGTTCCCAGATAAAAGACACCCACAAGCTTCATATTTACATTAAGCCTTAACCAGCACAGGAGGTGGGCAGCCATGGACCCTCTGGCTGTTATGTCTGTTTCCCTGATAATAATCCCACTATATAATTTGCTGTGTTTCATCTGGGCTGCTCTTAATTCCAATTAGCCAACCCACATGACCCATGGTGGCTTCCTCCTCCCTTCACTTTCTTTATTACTCATGGTTCTTCTTGGATGCCTGAAGTCCTGGGATGCTAAACCCTGCCTGTGCCCAGCTGTTGACTGTTGGAATCCTTATTCACTTATCAGAAATAATTTGGGGACACAAGTTTCCATAGTATCACTTGGGTCTACATGTGGACTCTCTTGTCTCTGGGACAATCAGGCCGTGGAGGCCTGCAGTTAGCATTACAATACAGAGCAACAGACCAAACCTCAAAGCATGGAGGTCAGGGCCATCTGGTAGGAGTCAGGTTTCTGGGTAGGTCCCAGGTAGTGAACTGATTATGTCAGGCTTGGCCACACAAGAACCTTTACCCATTGGGCTATCTTCCTGGCTCATGAAAAACCTTTTACAGGCTAGTTTGGTCCTGTGGCTCTGCATATGTGAGCTTGCATGTGTGCAGGGCAGAGGACAACCTTGGGGTTTACTCTTCAGGTGCCATCCACCAATTTTTATAAAATGGGAGTTTTCATTTGACTAGGAATATTGATCTGTCTTAATAACCAGCCTGGCTAGCTGGGTAGGAAAGATATGGAGTCTCTGTCCCCCCAGCAAAAATGTGTGCCATCAAACCAGGTTTCTCTATTGTTGTTATTTTAATTGGCTTCTTGTGTTTGGACTGAAGTTTATCATCTGAGTTTCTGGCTCCATTGCTTTCCATGTAAGCAGGAGAGGACAGAAGAAAATGTCTGTGATTGATGTGTGTATTGTATATGATTGTCCTTGAGTCTAGTATAAAAGTGAACCAGAATGTTGCTTTCTGGCTCAGTCTTGCTTGGTTACACTCAAGGTTTAAGAGGAACTTCTTGAAGGTTTAATTATACAACAAAGGCTGGCTAATTCTCTAAAGTCCCTGACTCTTACATCTGAGATTACTAAGAATTTACTTCCTTTCATTTTTCCCATTTTAGGCAGACTGAATTATGTAGCTGAAATGTGGAATAAATTATTAATACTAAAATTATTAAGTGTTTTTAAGTTAATTAGGGCACAGGCCAAACTATTGGAAAAGACTGGATCTGGTGCAAATATTAAGAGTTTTCCCTTGCCTGTGATAGCCCAAAGGTAGGCAGCCAATCCACAGAGGGCAGCATTTCTCTGGCTATTCAGGACCATGGGTCACTCTGTCTGCTTAGCCATTCTCTAGGGATTAGGGTTGACACTATTTTTCTTTAATTTAGAGAAATGTCATCAGGCGACTGCTCCTAGCTTGCCAGCTGCAGGGCACCCTAGGGTGGTTCGGTCACTCTCAGCACACTGAGATACAGAGGAGGCAACTTCCTCAAGCAGAGGATCCTGGTGCTCTGTCTCCCAAATAAGCTGCGAACCTGAGGACGTGGACTTCATGGTCATTTTCTCATGAGAAAGTAACTTTGTTTATAGCTTAATTAGACAGCAGCACCTCTAACACGTCTAAGAGTTGGACTGCTGACAGATTTCTCAGTCTCCAAGGAGGTTTGGGTCACTTTGATCCAAGATGTGCTATTGCTAGAGAAATAGCAGCTGGTGAGAACTAGAAACGGTGGGAAACTTTTATCCTGCTTTGCAGGATAATGCGACACTCAATTGGGACCTCAATGTACCAGACTGTAGCAGTGAATTAATTAAACAACTTTGGCTCCTTAGTACAGTCATGGCACCTGCCCAAGAGTTCTCTGGTTTTGAGAATGAAAGACACATTTCTAATTCTCCTGACAGCTACCATACATCTCCCTTCCACCCAGCATCCAAGGTTTCACACCTTTAAATCTATGTTTTATCTTTGCTGCCCTGTTACCGTCTGGGAAACACCCCACTCCCCCAATAGGATCCCATTCCCTTCTACCTACATCATAGGCTGCTTTCTCTCCTGTAGCTCTTAAATCTGATCCTTCTAACTCTGGATCATGGTGACTCTCTTCATCCTCTCCTCTCTCCCAACCCCATGACCTGTCTTTCTGTCTTTCTACTCAGCCATTGGCTATGGCAACTCTTTATCATCAGTTGAAGCCCTCAGGGGCACTCAGGTAACTTCTGACCCTGTAAGCCAGCCCCAGTCACATGTTGTCCCTGTGAGAGCTGCCTCGGTCACACTGTCTGTCCGCAGCAGTAAAACCTTAAGTAAGTCAGAAGTTGATACCAAGCCCTGGGTATTACTGATAAGCCTGACCATACTTTTGTTTGGAAGAACATGAATTTTGGGACTTTGGATTTGGAAAGCCACGAAATGGTTTGAGTGGGGTCCAATGAGCTCTCCTGGCAGGAAGACTTTGTGGCTGTGAGTGAATTTAACTGCATAGACCTGGCCCAGGAGGCTTCAGGGGAGAATAATTTCAGTGTGTGGCCTGGAGATTGTTTTTGTGGTGTTTTGGTGAAGAACGTGGCTGCTTTTTGCCCCTGTCTGAAGAGTCTGCCTGAGGCTAAGGTGAAGACTCAGATTCATTGCAGAGACAAAGGAAGTCTCAGAAAGTCCCAGCAGAGACTTTGTTCTCTGGTTAAGTCTCAGGAGGAGAATTTTGGGCAAGTGCAGGGAGATTAGTATAGAGGCAATATATAATATATTGTTCGGGTATTAAAGGGGCACCCACAAGTGAAACGGAGTCATGTCTGGACCCAGCACAGAGGCCCTAGCAGATGCTGAGCAGATGCCAATGCCCACATGTACTCAAGACAGTTAAAAACTATGCCTGTGTGAAATCTTCTATACACCCATATACAGATGTTCACAGCAGCACAGTTCTTTCATGACGGCCTTCGGTCTGGCAGTCCATCCACTGACAAATAGCAAAGTAAAATGTTTGGTGATATATGGAAAAGGGCTCGGTGATATAAATTATTATTAAACGATGAGGAGAAACTGGGACAAGGGCATGAACATGAGATCACGATATATACCGACTTTCTAAAAACACATATATTCAAAGACATGAAACTGTGACCAGGACAAATGCCCTGTTCTGATTGAATGCAAAGATTACAAAGCTATGATGCTTGCCCGATTGAGGTTACAGGGACCTTGTCGCTATAGCAACCACCTTTACTTGGATGGACCCCATAGAATAAGGAATTACTTCAGTGAGGAAGTTGTGCTCAGTGGTTTGAATAAATCTTGTCCCCACGGAAACTTGCGGTAAAAAGCGTGATGCTTCCGTTCGGTGCCACAAGAGCAGGCTGTGTTGTCTTTTGGATCTGTGCCCATTTGCCCTTTTGTCTTTCTGCCATGTTAGGGTGCAACGTGAGTCCTTCACCAGATATAGCCACCCATCTTGGTCACCCGGCTCCCAGAACTTGGAGGTAAATAAGCATCTTTCCTTTATTAATATTACTATTAATTATTATTTATTATTCTTATAGGGAAAGACAATGGGTTGAAAAATGATGAATAATCTCTGCTGTTAACAGAAGTGTCAGACTTTCGGCAGCTCAGAAACAAAGACGACAATGCACACACACACACACACACACACACACACACACACACACACACACACACACGTCAGCCTCGAGTCCTGTGGAGCTACTTGTTGGGAGAGGCAGGGACATGAGGCAGGAGTCTGCCCCTCTCTGATGGCCACCTAGCTTGTGGCTCACATCAAGTGCCTGACACATCTGGTTGTCAAGGACACAGAGAATCATGGGATGGTGGAGTGATTATGTCGACAACTGCTGGGGACACTGTGAGTGTCCCAGGCTTCCAGCAAGAAACAGCAAGGGCTTTTAAATATTTTTAAAATGTGTTTTTATTGTCTCAAAAAAATAGCAAGAGAGGTACGGTGTTTTTAAAGTCAATAAATAAAGCTATACCAGGTGGCGCCACCCTTGAACCTAGAGAGCTAAGTCAGAAAGCTCGTGACATCCAGGCAAGCTGGGGCTGTAAAACAAAACCCTGCCAAAAAAAAAAAAAGTAATAAGAACAGAAAAAAGTAATAAAAAGGGGGAAAATATTGCTGTAAAAAGCTTATAATTACTAAAAAAAGTAATAAAAAGAGGAAAATATTGCTGCAAAAAACTTATAATTGCTAAATAAGAGCAAACAGAAAAATTACTCCAAAATGTACTATCTGAGCTAACGACCAGGGAATATAGTATTCCTGCAGTTGCAAAATCTCTCACAGCCATGTTCATCCATTTCCTACCACAAAACTGAGACTACTCTGTAGGTAATGCGCGGTCATCTACATCAAAACATCCAATGTTATACATGAAGAGCAGCTCAACAACTTCCCTACGTTCATGTTGCACTCCCTGATCTGTTGGAGCGACTGTGGGTGTCTCATGTGTCTCCTCACCATAGAACAGTATTTCCCCACATTAAAGCCAGAAATATTGTGGAAACAACTCCAAAGAAACCTCTTTGGACCTTCTCTCATCCACACTACGAAAAGAACAAGGCCATTTGCAAAAAATGGCAACAGTGTGAGTCCTGAAAGGTCAAAGGAGGAGGAAGAATGGAGGGTTTGCAAGCCACTCACTTCAAGAAATGCTCCAGGACTTAGGTACACACTCGCAGTGTGTCAACAATGTTGTCTTGAGGAAAAAATACACAACGGATAACATATTACTTGACAGATCCACGCCAGAACGACTGAAGCTACGTCGTAAAGACTCGAGTCGAGGAAGTTTGCTAATTGAGTTTATAATGTATGGAAATTATATGATGCTTCCCCTTCGCTCCCCATCATGAGCTTGGTTTTTGGTGGAAGGGACGGTGTCTGTGAATGTCACCCGTGTTCCCGTGTCCCCTTTGATCTTCTTTTCTGACACCTACAGTGATGGGTGATGGAGGGAGTAACCGTAGCCAACAATTAATTATTCTTTACAAGATGAGCTCCAACGTGAGCCCAATTAAAGAATTTCCGGACACCTCTTCCTTTCTAAAACCAGTACATTTAATGAATTGAAGCCCCCGGCCTGTCACTCAGGCTTTCGTTCCCGTGCACGCTTACAGAGGTAACCACTGCCCTTCTCTCCCCGTCTGGAAATACCAATTGTCACCCTTTAAATGCTCCGTGTCCTCCTGACCCCTGGAAGTTTAACTTAGAGGCTTTTACAGCTTGTTCCTTGAGATGACACCATCTGGAAAGGTGTTTCTGGGGACAAACATGACTGCGGGGCATTTTAAGCAATAGAACACCGGTCCCATATGCAAGGCACAGCACTTGCAAGAACGAAGCAAATGCTCAACTTCAGCCTGGACTCGGAAAGAGGGGTCTTGATGGACTCAAAGCTTGAATTCTTCGGACCCTGCTACAATTTCTCCATCATAACATGAATAATAAACAAAGGGTTTCAAACACCACAACATTCCAACATCTTGTCAAAAGTGATTATGTGAAAGGTCACAACTGTGGCATGTGACACCTATGGGTTCCAACAGGAACGTACTTCACCACACAAGACTCAGACACCTCACCCCATCCAAGCTTAAGATCCCATCTGACAGATGTGTGAAGAAAGGTTTCAGTCATGAACAGCTGTGGAAACTGCAAACATGAGGCTTGGGAAGGACATGACTGTTCAAGGGGCAGCATGCAGAAGAGATTTTATGATAATCTCTCCCTGGTTGTGTTAAGGGCTATTGAAATCTACACATGTGAGAAAATTTCACACACACACACACACACACACACACACACACATACACACACAGAGACACACATACACACACAGGCACACATGCACACACAGGCACACATACACATAGATGCACACACAGGCACAAACACACACAGGCACACAGACATACACACACACACATAGGCACACACACACAGACATAGACACACACAGACACACACAGACATAGACACACACAGACACACACACACATGCACACACACACACACGCACACACACACACAAAATGAGATCTAACATAATTTCCAAAATGTCAATAGGTGACTTTATTTCACAGATAACAACTTCCGATTTAGAACAACCAGCTCTATGGTTCTACAATGGAGGCTCCTTGGGCGAGGCTGGATGAAGATTCCGTAGTTTTCCTGAACCAGTGCTACATTATTTTTTTAATATTAAGGGCTTTTTTTTTCAGTTGGTTGTTTTTGTTTTGTGTTTTGTTTTGTGTGTCAGACTGGATTGAAACCTCTAGACAGTCTGATCCTGTGGTTTACTTTTCCTACACATTTAAACACAGTTAAACCTCAGGGATGGCTACCTTGAAATTCTGTTGCAAAGTAGCAAAGCTCCCATGATCTTTAAGGTAAGAATGGATTCTATCAGCTGATAAACAGGACCCGGGGCTCGGACCCAGCAAGGAACGATGTGGGACTTTTTGTCTTTCTTTTTTTTTTTAATTTTTCGTTAGATAATTTTTTATTAATTGCTTTTTGTATATTCTTTTTTTTAATTTTTTATTAGATATATTTCTTTACTTACATTTCAGATGTTATTCCCCTTCCTGCCTTCCTGTCCATCAGCGCCTATTCCCTCTCCTTCCCCTCCCCCAACTGTTTGTCTTTTTAATTGAAAATAGTTTCTTCGCTCACACGATATACCCCAAGGAGAGTTTCCACTTCCTGGGATGCAATAGGAGGGAAGTGTGAATCTTCCTGGGAAGGGGAAATGGAATCCAAAGGAATTTTGTAAACATCTGATTTGCTAGGGGCTTCTTTAAAATGTGTGCCATGTTAAGTTTGAACCCTCGCACTGCATGAAAAACTGGCTTATGAGGTGCACCTAGGTAGTGGGGACACCAGCTCAGGCTTAAAGAGCAACAGAGCAAATGGGTAGCATCCCAGGATGGCTCACAAATGAGCCCCCACCCACAAGAATGAGAGCCCACTGCACATGACAGGTGCACATGTCAAAGCCTGATTTGCTAGAGGCTGAGAGTGACATGTTTACCTGGCGGCCAGATGGTTAGCATTTTAAGGAGAATCCATGTGTTGCCAAACAAAGCAACATTCCTACCTTTATTCTTGTCAGGTTTGTATCCCCCGCCTCCCAAGATATCTTCGAGATCCTTGTCTGACCAACCTACAGAAAAACCACATATTTCAGTGGCCAAAAGAAAAAAATCTCAGCAGCAAACATTTGGATTAGTCAAAGTTGTCCATGACACGTGAGTGTTCTTCATGGAACTGAGAGTGTGGTTCAGTGGCACAGCAGATGTCTCAGAACCACACCTTGTGCTCATACTAAGGATCGATGGGGAGGGGGAGAAGGAGGGGGAAGGGAAGGATGTTGAGGGAAACGAACAAGGAAGAAAGGGGGTAGGCAAAATTTCAACCGGCCCCTCAGACAGCTCATTGCCGACGTATATGTTCTGTAGAACGGCCAATCATCTTGAGTGTTTGTGTGACCACAGAGAGAAGAAATACAATCCTATAATTAAGTTCAGATGAGACGCCATCCCCCTGCCTCGATGGCAGCTCTCTGAGGCTCTGACTCTATAGAAGACTCTGCTTCTTAACTGAACCAAGGAGATTAATGCCTTTCTGCAAAAATAAGTCTCAACTTTCTCACGATCTGCAACACAATCACAGATGACTAATACAAGAAGCAGAATCATTATTAACCATAGTTCAGTGATTAAGTGCACATCTTCCTGAATGTCCTATGCTCTGTGTGCAAAGTGTGCTTAAAGCCGTCCCGCTCTATTCCAGAGGACAGAGGGGTGATTTGCTAAGCCCCTGGCGTCACTGTTCCTTCTCTTACTTGGCTTTGTCTGCTTTGTGTCATGAGACCACTTTTGCCAGGCAGAATGAATGTCATACCAACTGGATGACTTGGGAAGCATTTCTTAAAACTAAATGAAATGAATCCGTCTGTCCAGGACAGCCACTGATGGTGCTTGTCGACAAGATTTCGGGTGAAGCCTTTGTAAGCTACCGTGAGTCTTTTCCAGTGGTATGGGTGGTGTTAGCAGCAAGTTGGATTTTTTTTTATTATAGCACGCAGCATTACACTGAACTTTTATAAACCATAAGAGAACAAGGTTTTCCAAAGACTAACCTGCAATGCTAGAAAACTACAAATGGGCACAAGTCCATTGAACGGGTGTTGTAGTTCAAACGTGAAATGTCCCTATAGGCTCATGTGCTGGGACTCTTGAGGCCTGCTTTTGGAAATACATCACTGGAAGGTGACATCTGGGTTTTACTAGCCCACTTCCTGTCTCTGTCTCTCTGCTTCCTGTGTGTGGATACAACTCGAGCAGCAGAGATATATCGGGGCCTCATCGCTTCTAAAATGATAAACTGAAAGAATCCTTCCTCTTCTCTTCACTTGCTAGGTACTTGGTCAGGGCAACCAGAACAGTAATGAAAGGAGAACTAAGTGAGGAAAGGTACTAAACACTTTTTAAAATGTATTATTCCTTTATATGTATGTTTTAAACCCTTTTGAATTTAATTGTATTTAAGTTTGTGTGTGTGTGTGTGTGTGTGTGTGTGTGTGTGTGTGTAGGTCAGAGGACAGCTTTCAAGCTGCATATCTCAATATGAGAATCCAGGCATCTCCTAGCAAGATTGACATTCTAGAAATTTCTAAGAAGTATAAAATAATGCCACTCTCTGACAAATTGTTTTTCTCTCGACACAGACTCATACAATGTGCTATTTATGTTAATATGTATTGGTTTAGTATTATCATTTTATATGAACAATACTGATTTTTCTTAAAAATTAAATATATAGATGATAAACAGAGGTAGATATGACACACACAGACAATAGTTATTGAGATTCCCAGTAATTCGGAGAATCCCAAGACCAAAATATATCAGTACTACTGTTGTGGGATTCTCCGGCAGCTCAACGTGGCCCAGATCTGGCCCAGATCTACAGTACACTGGATGTCTCAGAACGCCATTGCAGGTATAAGACAAACCATACCAGGAACTATAGCACTGGCCTGTGATGTTGAGCAACTAGAACTTACCTCCTCCTTCTCCTGTACTTGGCTTTTTGGGGCCATCTAGATCGTTCTGATCATCCAAGGCATCTTCCAAGTCAAACCCATCAAGTTCTGGGGACCACAGAACAAAAGAGATAATCACTGCTGTACTGGGTAGTTTTTATGTCGGCATGAGCTAGAGCCATCTACAAGGAGGGAACCGTGTTTAGGAAAAGGCCTCCATAAGCTCAGGCTGTTAGGCATTTTCTCAGTGATCGATCAGTGGGGAAGGACACGGTACACCGTGGAAGGTACCATCCCTACACTGGTGGTCATAAGCCAAATAAAATAAACCCTTTCTTTTCTATGTTGGTTTTGATCATGGTGTTTAATTATCACTGTAGAAACACAAACTAGGATACCCACTGAAACAGGTAGCTGATGTGGAAAATCCTCCCTTCCTTTTTTCCTCTGAGAGCTTGTCTTACCCATAGGATTTGACGGTGCTCTAGTTGTTCCTGGCCTTCTCGTTGTAGTAGTGGTGATGTGGTCCCCTCTCTCTGACAGTAGGAGGGAAAACAGCAAAAAAAAATAAATAATAATAAAATGCATACCTACATCATAGTTTAAGGAAGTCACACCGTGAATAGGCCATCGTTCGTACTTATTAAAGCTCCTATACAACCTCATGACTACCCGGAAAAAGATGGCAAAGAGATGGAACAGGTTTAAGTGAGGGAGAGTCTAACCATTCTTCATATGTTGGGGACCGAGAGACCCACATCTCACCACTTGACCAGAGCTAAAACATGAGCCCAGATCTGCTGCACACATGGAGAGGGAATTCTAGACGATCCCCGAGACCTTTGAGCTACAGTTTCCTCCACTGTTAGTGCAAGAACTGAACAGCAGATTGCGATGCCCAGAGATGAATGAGCTGGTGTTGTCTGTAATGTGCAGAGAACTGTTTTATAAGCTAGCATTTATGTGATGTACAGAGAACTGCTTTACAAACTGAAAGTGGTTAAAGAAGCAAATTTGACCATCATGCTATACCATACATTAAAGTCAACTAAAAGTGGATCAAAGATCTAAAAAGCTAGTTTCTAAACACTCAGCAGAAAACATTTTGGAAAAAATATATATCCGGTTCCTGTCAGCCTGCACTTCTTTGCTTCATCCATCTTATCTAGTTTGGTGGCTCTATATGTATGGGCCACATGTGGAGCCACATGTAGGCTCTGAATGACCGTTCCTTCAGACTCTGCTCTAAACCTTGCCTCCCTATCCCCTTCTAAGGGTACTTTTGTTCCCCTTTTAAAGAAGGAGTGGAGCATCCGCATTTTGGTCATCCTTCTTGAGTTTCATGTGATCTATGGCGATGCACTCTTTTAATCACAGCACTCCGAGGAACAGAGGCAAGAGGATCTCTGAACTTGAAAACAGCCTGGTCCACAGAGTGAGTTCCAGGACAGCCAAGAGAAACCCTGCATTAAAGAAACAACAACAAAAACAAAAAGAGAAAGAAATGAAAAGAAAAAACAACAAGGATTTCCAAACAACTCACTTGCACCGTCACAGAACAACAAACAAATGGGTGTTGTAGTCAAACGTGAAACGACCCTACAGGCCAATTGTTGGGAATACGTCACTGGAAGGTGACATGTAAGGTTTACTATCCACTTCCTGTCTCTGTCTCTGTGCTTCCTGCGTGTCACTCCAACGTGAGCAGTGGGGTCACATGGGGCCCAGGTTAAGAGTAAAGGAGAACTACTGTGGCATTTTGTAAGTGATGGATTGGATACTGCCTTGTCATCACTATTACATGTTGATGCTACTGAACTCATTTCAGCAGTGTCTCAGAAAGCAAAGTATTTAAAGCAGAGGTGAGGGAAATTACTATAAACGTAAAGTAAACCTAAAGGTATAAAACCAAGAAGATCCAAATAAAGACACACACCAGAAAACACACCAGATTGGCAACATCAGCTCCCACACTCTCTATGGTCAATGAAAGCCTATAGAAGTCCCACTGATTGTTTCTTTCCAGAAATAGTCAAATTTGATCTAAACTTTTTGGGGAAGGCAGAACCTGAGATTGTCTTTTTTAAACCTTAAAAAGAATAAAGTGGGATGAATCACTCTACCTAATATTTCATAGTTAACATTTATCAAAGATGTGGCAGACAGATAGATATAGGCAACAGAACAGAATGAAGAGGTCAAAAGACCTCAGATCTGCTCAAGAGGTTTTTGTTATACATATGCAAAGTAACTCAAGGGAGGAAGAAATCTTTTCAGCAAAAGGTGCTGGAATAATTAAACTTCCAAAACAAAAAGCAATGGGTTTCATTTTATAAAACTAACTGCAAATTGATAGGTTCTATTTGCTTAAATATTAAACCATTAAATTTTCAGAAGGAAATGCTTAGAATGTTTCAGAATGAATGCTTAGTAAAGAGTTCAGATATTCGCAACAGAAACATGGCCCATAAGAGGAAAAGTTGTTACGAAGCTGGAAAGAGCAGGCCACCTGGTGCACGGCCACGATCCAGGAAGCTGAGGTGGGAGGACCTGGCATTTGAGATCCAGCTAGGACTGCTTGCCAAGATAGTAAGATTCAGTCTCAAAAGAGGGAGGAAGAGGAAGAAGTGGCATAGGAATAGGATGTGTAGAAAGGAGGGAGGACAAAGAATTCTAGACAAGAAAACCATCAGGAAGCTTTAATGGAGCTAAGGTTCTTGTGGGCTGGTGGCGTAGCTCAGAAGCAAGCATGCATTTACTTAGAGGTCCTAGGTTTTTCCTCAGAACAAACGGGGAAAAACAAGGGGGAGGAGAGGAAAGAAAGGAAATCTGGAGTTGGCTTTTTGAGAAAAGAAAACAAGATTCAAAACTTGTTCTAATGACTCAAAATTATAAATGGGAGAGGAGGCATTACAACTAATACTAAATAGGTACAAAGGAAACTACAATGGACAATGTATTCCTACAAATCAGACACGCTAGAGGAAATGGATAGAGCTCTAGAAGCACACAAACTATTAAGGTGATTATGAAAAATCAAAATATAAATGGATGGATGATAATTAGAATAATTAACAACCTCCCAACAAAGAAATATCCAGGTAAAAGAAGGTTATTAAAATGAATTCAAAGAAAAGTTAAAGCTAATCCTTCTCAAATCCTTGCAGATCTGAAGAGGAGGAAAGAATTCCAAATTCACTTCATGAGAACAGCATGACCCTCACGCGAAGCCAGAGAAGAATGCCAAAAACAAGCAAAACTACATGAATAGAGGCAAAAATCAAGGAAACATTACATTAGCAAAGAAAATGAACAGCATATTTAAAAGATTGCACCCTATAATCAAAACTGGATTTATGCCCGGGACACAGGATTGCTCAACATAAATTAAATCATTAAACATTAAAAGTATGAAGCATAAAAACCATGTGATCATGTCAGTAGGTATAGAAAGAGAAATTGACAAAATTTAACATCTTTTTGATGACAATTCCACATATCAGCCATAGAAGCTAGAGTGGTTAGCGCGAGTTGTCAACTCAATGAGTTCTAGAACCTCCTGAGAGAGAGGCCTCCAGCAATATGGTAGGAGATCATCTTGACTCGGTAAACTGTGTTGAAAAGAAGCACCTACGGCAGATGACATGGTTCTTCGGTCTGAGATCCTAGCCTGTACACAGGTGATGGAGTGAGCTGAGTGTATGCCATCATCACTCAAACTGGGCAAAAATAACTCTCCCTTAAGCGACTTCCACCCTGGTGCTTTCTTACAGCAACTAGAAAGGTAACGAAGATGAAAGCGAGTCACCCAACGGAATGAAGACCACACAGGATGAGGCACCAGGGTACATAGTCAAGGGGGAAACACTGAAAGATTTCCTTCTAACCTGAGGAACAAGACAACTGTGTCCAATCTACCAATTCTATTCAATGCAGTACCAGCAGTCCTAGCAAGAATGAGGAAAGGATATTGAAAACGGTCTGTAGGTGACAGGACTGTATGCACAGAAGATCCATGAGAACCAAGTGTGGTGGTGCCCACCTATGAACCCAGAATCTGACAGGCAGACTCAGGAGGAGGAGGACTTGGAGGGCAGCCTGAATTATATAACAAATTTCAAATGAGCCTGGGCTACAGATACGGAAAAATAGACAAACTGAAAGAGGAAACACTGGCATATCCATGGTTTTGAAGATGAACGAAGTAGTCATAAGCCAAAGAATGTGTATGGCAAAAGGAGAGAAATAACTCCCCCGCAGAGCCTCCAAGAGGAATGCTGCCACACAGGCACTAGTGCTTTGCGCCACTGAACTATCCCTGCAGCCTCCCTTGATCATATCTGCTGCCAGTAACGAAACTTGGAATTTAAGACAGTTTTCCGAAAACTTGCTGGTGGCTGTGATATGAGCAGCTTTTCAATATCTAGGTGGTTTTTTAAATCATTGTTTTACTCATCATTTATTTGCTTATTTGTTTTGGGACAAGAGATCTTGCTGTTGTAACCCTGAGTACCCTGGAACTTGCAATACAGAACAGGATTATCCTCAAACTTTTGGTATTCTCCCCACCTCTGCCTCCACAGTGCTGGGATTACAGGTGGTGCCACCCTGTATGACTACTGAACGCTTTGTTCAATGAGATAGGTGGCAACAGGATTCGGTGTGATTCTGTAATATATTACATTGTGCATTGGTTGGGGTATCAGTGTTTCCAAGTGACCAGTGCACAGCGCTAGCAAACTGTGAATGATCCATTCAAAGAATAGGAGAGTCCAATGGAAGAGCTGGAGGAAGGACTGAAGGACCAGAAGAGGTCACGGACTCCAAAGGACCATGAACAGAGTCAACTAACCTGGACCCTTGGAGCTCTCAGGGTCTGAACCGCCAACCAGGGAGCATGCACATCTGGCCCTAGGTCCCCACACATGTGTAGCGGATATGCAGCTTGGGCACGTTGGCTCCAAACAACTGGACCAGGGGCTGTCCCTAAAGCTGTTGCCTGCCTGTGAATCCTGTTTCCCTGGTTGGGCTACCTTACTAGCCTCAGTGCAAGAGGATGAATCCAGCCCCAAAGAGGCTAGATGTGCCAGCTAGGTGTCGGGGGTGGGGAGTGGGGACGGATACCCTGGGGGCTCCATCCTTCTGAGGAGAAGGGGCGAGATAGAGGGAGAGACTGTGTAAGGGAGCAGGGAAACTGGCAGCCATTTGGACAAAAAGGGAGTAAATAAATAAATAAGAAAATACTAAAGAAAAAAAGCACATTGAGTTCTTTCCCCTTTTCTCCTACACATTTGCATGAGTCTGGATTTTCTCCGCATGTTGTACTGAACCTCAGGAACCTATAACTGCTCAGTCCAGATGCAGATATTAAAAATCCAGGAGGAGTGGTAACACACATCTGTAGTCCCAGCACAGGGGTCGGGGGGTGGGGAGGTAGAGGCAGGTAGATAGATCTCTGTGAATTTGAGGCCAGTCTGGTCTGTCTAGTAAAGTGTGGTCTACATAGTGATTCCTACGTCTGTCTCAGAGTAACACAAACACACACAAACAGACACATACACATACACACATACACACAAACACACACACATATACGCACACAGAAATGTACACACACACACAAACATACACACACAGACATGCATGTGCACACACACACACACACACAGAGGCGCGCACACATACACACACACACAGAGGCACACACAGACACAGACATGCACACGTGCGCACACACACACACATACACACACACACACACACACACACACACACACACACACACACACACACACACACCAAGAATCCAGATGAATTCTATTGAAGCCAGACATTACAGAAAACTATAAAATAATGTCATTCATTACTCTAAATTATGTTTTCACCTTATAAGAACAGTTACTTCTCATAAAAGCACACCACATATGTCAATGCATATGGCTTTTTATTTTCCTCGGATTAATATCAGTTTTTAGTTCTAAGTTCTCAGATGAGAAGTATTTATAGATGTGACCCACATACACAAACTCTCCCGAGATCTTCAAAAACTTAGAGAATATCATGAAAACGTCTGAATATCTTCGTTGAAGACTTCTCCTTAGGCCTCAGGTTGCCCAACTCTGCTCGACTATGAATGGCTCATGTTTAACCTGGGAGCTATGGGGATAGGCTGGGGCTTAAGTCAATTTCAGCTCACCCCTTCCGCCTCCTGTACCTGGATTCTGGCAGCCATCGTCACCCAAAGCAATAGGGAAGTGGAAACGCATGGCTTTCACGTAAGGCACAGTGACCAACCAGATGGGATTCTGTTGAATTAAATCTAACATTCACATGGGTGCCTTTGCTAACTTTTCATATGTGCAGCTAAAAATTCTACATGGCTCCTTTTGACCCTGTCCCAGATGGAGTCCTAATGAGTCCCTCCTTGTGTCCCTTCTCAGGTGAGTCTGGCCTTCCTCACTTCCCACACCTCATTACCTGCTGGATTTGATGAGGCTCTGGTTGTTCCTGTCCTTCTAGTCGTGGTGCTAAAGTGGCTCTCTGAAGGGAGAAGGGAGGACGAAAGGAAGCAGATTGTAAAACACAGTGGCTGCTTTATGGTTTACAGAAGTCACATCGTGAGAATGGTCTCAGTATAGGTCCCCGAGGCCATTGTGGGGATCACACTGAAGAATCATAAAAAGTCATGGGTTCTGAAGCTAGAAATGCACATCAGTGGCCAAGAGTCACTGTTGCTCTAGCACTGGACCCAAGTCAAAGCCGGGCTTCTCGGCACAGAGAATTTCAGGACAACTCGGGCTAAATCAAGAGACCCTGTCTCAAAACAAAACAGTGAGAGGAATGAAACGGGTCGGAGTTCTCTTTTTGTACAGCAGAAAAAAGGCGAAGGCAGATGCATGTTCTCTTGTGGTTTCAACATAATGAAAATTGTGAAATTTTCTAAATGAAAAAGGAAGATGACACACGTATGACGAGACGACACAAGCCTTGCACAACAGAACAAACAGGTAGATGGAGGCACAGCTAGTCTCATATGCGTGTACTTTTCTGAAGGCAAGATTGTCAGTGTGGTGCATGGCCGACCACTTGTGTTTGCTTGGTGGACTTGTTTGTTTGAGTCACGCTTTACTGAGGAAGTTTCTTTCAGCGCATCCTCCAGATTAAAACCATCGAAGTCTCCATATCCTGCAAAGAAGAAGACAATTTTAAGTTTAGGTAGTTTTTAAAATGAAGGAAAGATTGTAATATTTTCTTTGTCCTTACCATTATAATTTGTGGTTCTGAGAACTGAACCTAGGACCTAGAATGTACTAGGCAAGTGTTCACCACTGAGGCTGATGCTAAAATAGACTCTTGACATGGTGTTTGTCATTTAAAAAAAAAAGGGGGATGTGAATGCAAACGGAAAACAAAAATCCAAAGTAGCTATACTTACATGTAGGGAGCCATATTGGATTTGGGCCTGGCCGCTTTGTGGCTCAAAGTGTCTACGTGACTCTTGGCTGCATGGCCACAGATGTTCAACCTTGAAATGACTGTCATAAGTCTTGAGAGTGTTGGACAAAAGCCTCTCCCATGAATTTATGACACAGGAAGATAACATTCACAGGTTGTTTCAGTCTGAGCAAACACCAGACATCTCCAGCGTCTCCATCACATGACCTCTTCACCTTCTGCTCTCGCTGCTGGAATGCCCTTCTCCCTCCATCCTTTGTGTTTCACTAAGGACACTCCCCCTACCTGAAAACCTTAAAAGCTGTAACGTTCACCCCAATAAACGAGACCTTGACAACAGAACTTTTGCTTGGTCTCCTTCTTCTCTTCACCCCCATTTGATACACAGGTAGAAGGCCTCTTCGGGACCCTGAATAACTGGACCTGCTGGACGGGTCACTTACGCCAAGAAAAAATAGAGCAGAAGTCAAACACTCCATTTTGATAGAAAGAAACAGATCGTTACAAAATGCAAAAGGGCTACTTCAGCAACAAGTCAAATGCATTTGAGATATGTGCATGTGCATGTGCGTGTGTGTGTGTGTGTGTGTGTGTGTGTGTGTGTCTGTGTGTGTGTGTGTGTCTCCATTGTCAGGCACCCAAACATATATGGCAATCATTAATAGATATGAACATAGAATGTAACACAGTAATAGGAAACTTCCATCATCAAATGGATGACCTAACCATGGGGAGAAACAGTGGCTTTTACAAGTGTTCTTTGCAAATGCACACATAGGGAACATCATAGATCGTGTGCTAATACATGAAGCACATTCCAGCGGTGATTATGGAAGAGTGGGATCATATCAAGTCTCTTTTCTGACTACAACAGCATGAAACTAAAACTGAATGGTGAGAGAGACAGCTCACAAATATGTAGAAATTAAACAGCACTCTTCTCAACAATCCATAAGTCAAGGAAAACCAACTAGACGGAAACCAAACAGGATCCAGAGACAAGGGCAAATGGGATCACAATACATTCAAATGGAAAGCAGTCCTGACTGGAAGCCTGCAATACATCAGCCCTCATGTTACACCTCAGAAAGCTAGAAAGCAGAACAAAGGGAAAGCCAAGCAGAGCAAAGCATGTTTAAAAAACAACAAAGTGGGTAATCTAAAGGAAACGATTGAAATTCCTTTTGTGTGTGTGTGTGTGTGTGTGTGTGTGTGTGTGTGTGTGTGTGTGTGTGTTGTGTGTGTGTGTATTGTGTATGTTTTGGCGCGCCATGTATGTTTCTGCATGGCATGCATGCAGTGCCTTTAGAGGCCAGAAGAGGGTGTCAAGTCCTCTACAACTGGAATACAGATGACTGTGGTCTGTCATGTGGATGTTAGGGATCAAACAAACCCACGTCCTGTGGAAAAGCAGTCAGTGATCTTTACTGCTGGGTCATTTCTGGAACCCCACAGAAGAAGCGGTTGTATACAAGGATTAATTCAGAAAGCTGAATATCACACACTTTGTCTCAAATGGGAGAGTCTAGATTTTAATTTTTTTATTTTTAATTTTTTTTTTTTTGGTTCTTTTTTTTCGGAGCTGGGGACCGAACCCAGGGCCTTGCGCTTCCTAGGCAAGCGCTCTACCACTGAGCTAAATCCCCAACCCCTATTTTTAATTTTTAAAAATTACATATATATGTGTATCTGTGGACATAGGTACAGGTACTCTTGGAAACCAGAAGTGAATGTCAGTTCCCTAGGAGGTAGAGCTAGCAGCCCGCCATGGATGCTGGGAACCAAAATCTTAATGAAAAGCTAGTTTTCAAGTCTGAGCCTAGATTTTAAACAAGCACTTGAGGAACAGAACAAATAAAATCACACATCACAAATCCTAGGACGCAGTTCAGAATAAGTGAAAGCCCTGTGTGGCCAGTGAGGAAAGTGACAGGGCCAACATTGGTCAGTGACAGGCAAGAACTACAAGTTGGAGATAATATAAAAGTCAGAAATACAAAATGATCTAAAATCCATATAAGCGGTACTTGACCTGTATGCTACAAAGCTGCCAAAAATAAAAGCAAAATAATAGTAGTGTAAAATACACAACCCAGAAATAAAGTCGAACGTAACTCTTACGGAGAGTTGAAAATGCACAAAGGGTTAAGGATAGTGTCTTCAGGAATCACTGGTGGGAAAACACAAAAGAATAAAATTAGACCTTTATTCCAATACAGTAACTGAATCATAATTAATTTGCAATTTATTAAATGTGATACCCAATCCTGAAGAGGTACTAAAAGAAGTAGCGGGCATAGGTCTGGCTTATGGTTTCCTGAAGAGCATTCCCAAAGCATAGGCAAAAGAGCAAACTGCAGCAGTGAGGTGGAGCTTACAGGCCAAGGGCTCACTCCGCAAGTGGAAAGCCCTGGGTTCAATTCCCAGCACCACAAAACAAGGAGACTAACATGCGTCCAACCAAAATGCTTCACCACAGCTAAAGAATGACCCATGCAATTAAGTGACATTTTCCACAAAGAAATGATGTTTATGGTCAACCGATGAATTAAAAGATAATGTACGACAAGTCTAATCTTTGAGGAAACAAAAATTGCAAGTGCAATGAAGCTAGCTTTAATCCTAGCCCATGGAAAATGGTATGGACGCTCCTGAAAAGTAAGCATAGAATTATCCTATAATCCAGTTATATGAAGCTTGGGAACTGAGGTTGGTAAACCAGAGGCATTTGCACGCTCACGCTCAGTGCAAAACTATTCACAGTAGCCAAGGTATGGGAAAAAAAACTCAAGCTTTATCTAGGTAAATGAATACAGAAAACGGTTATTAGACTAGGGAAATGTCTTGGTGATAGCACACGTACTTGGTGTGTGCAAAAGGCCCTTTATTTTTGAGATTATTACTACAACACTTCTCCCTTCCCTCCCTCCAAATCTTCCCATATACCCCTCCAAACAGCACTGTCAGTTCCACTTAAATGGAACCACCAGTGTACCATACTCAACCTGCCCAAAGTTACAGGGTCATGTAGACCCTCTCCACAACCTGGCGATTACTGCTAGTGCCAAGCTTACAAATGCACCGAAAAAGTTTCTGAGTCAAAAGCTTACAGCCTAGTAGCCAAGTCTTGCTTCTTTTCAGAGTCCTTTACATATTACTTCCAAATCCTGAACATGGGATTCAGTATTATCAAGTCCAACTCTTATAATCTTCCTCCCACAGTGACACAGGGGAGATCAAGGTCCCCTCTGGGATTCGGAGTCACACTGACAACAGGACTTAAAAACAGACTCACAAAGAACCACAAGGACGATTTATTAGAGTTCAGAAGAAGAACCCCAGGACTGGCAAGCTGTAAAGCCCTAGCAGCTCCCAGAGGACGAGAAAGGAGAAGGGCCAAGCCGTGCTGTTTAAGCTGCCATGGAGGTTAGACTCATGGCCAGCAAGCAGCCACATGTGGGGTTACAGGTTTTAAGGAAAGAGTAGGGAGGCCCAAAATGCTGGGGATAAAGACCCCAGTACTAAGGAAAGAACACTTAGAAAAGAGTTAGAAAATGTGAAAAATATGTATGCTTTTCTGACTTGGTCATAGGGTAGGACTTAGGACCTTTTACATGACTGGTCGGTAAGCTTCTGAACAATGGTGGTGGGAATCGTGGGAAAGAAAAGTACAGTGTCTCATTTTAAAAACCATTCTATCTTTTCAGCAAGGTTTTAGCTGGTGAGCCAACCTTTCTATGGTAATCCCTTACCAAAGGGATCGAACCAGTCTCCACTCAGACTGGAGATCTTATCCTCTTGACCGACACTAACAGTACCATAAGCCAGTAGAGATCGACAGTTCTCTCTCTAGCCCTGGGCCCAAAGCACTACCCCAGAAACACACACTTGAATGCTAACCCAACTTACAGAACAAGCAGTCCATTAAGCAGTTTTCCCTGAGATACCAGTCTGGAAGTAATGCGAAATTATTTCGCCCGTTTTATTGCTCCACTCCCCTTCTCATGTTCTGGTCCATCTAATTACTGCTGCTCATAAGGAGACTCAAGACTTGTGTGTGAGCTGGATGATGGATTAGGGGCAGCTAATTTGAAAGAGGAAACCTTTCCTCAGCAAAGGCAAAGAGTGATACTCTGCACCTACGTAGGCAAGAAATAAATATATTATTTATTTATTTAATATGTTATTAATATGATACACACACACACACATAAAATCAATGAGTGTGCAAGAATCCTTGGAGATCAGAAGAGGGCATCGGATCCCCTAAAACTGGACTTAGAGTCATCTGCGAGTTATCGTGTGGATGCTGGGAACTGAATCCAGGTCCTCTCGAGAGCCTCTCTACTCCCAGAAACTGGAAGTCAGCAGACGTTCTACTACAGGCACAAGGCGAGCCTGGTATGCACAGCGATTTCAAGTACAGCTTGGTGTACGTGTCAAGTCCTAGGCCAGCCAGGGCTATACGATGAAACCCTACCTCAAAGAAGAGGAGGAAGGTATATCATGAAGGAGGCCTCTTGAAGATAGAAACGGACTGGAGTGAAGCAGCTCTAAACAAGGCAGGGCAAGGATTTTAGTTCCAGTCCAGCTACAACCTACCCTGTGACTCTTTACTGCACACCGTTTTCTTTAAGGACTTTTGTCCCTTCCAACAGCTCAAAGTATGGTCCTCCATAAAGTCAGTCACTGCTAATCCCTTCCTACAGTGAGAAGGTAGACTTGTAGGGCACATAAAACTTAACAAAATGCCTCTGGTTCCTCGGGCTACCTGTAAATTGTTCAGAGCGCTCTATGTCTACAGCTTTGGTGAGCCATCACCCATGCTGGGGTGGAACTTCAAAACCAAACTTTGTAGATGTATGTGCAGGTGTGTGTGTGTGTGTGTGTGTGTGTGTCTGTGTGTGTGTGTGTGTGTGTGTGTGTGTGTGTTTCTTTGTTTAGGTTCACACACTCCTTTGTGGGTATTTGAAGGCCCTACTATTTTTGAGGCAGAATCTTTCATACATACACAGAACGTAGCAATTTAGTCAAGTCAGCTTGCTACTCACTGCCAAGGATCTGCTCTCCCCCTTTCACCAACAATGAGAGCACAAGTGTGTGCCACTGGCATTGGCTTGTCACGTGGGTGTTCGGTATTGAGCTCATATTCCTATGTTTATGCAGCAATCACTTTACGGACTGAACCCTCTCCCCATCCTCTGTGGTGAGCTTTTGGTGATGCAGCTGCCTTTCAGTCACAGTTTCTTCTCAGTAACTAAGCCTCAATAAATTAATTGATTTACCAAGCTAATAGACACGCCAAAGTGGATGAAAGCCCGTGAAGCCTCAACTCTACACAAAGAACTACATGCAACTAAGAAATGCTGAGACTTTGATAGTCTTCCCCGGGGAAGAGCAGGTCAATTTTTACCCAATACTAAGTAGTCAGTACTGAAAACATAAACATACAAGCAACATTAGACAGGTTGAATAGGTTATATTTATGTATGCAGGAAAATCTATACATAGTTGCATGTAACAACAATTAATGAAAAGGGAGGTTGTGGACTTAAAAGAGAACAAGCAAGAGTAGATGGGAGTCATTTTAACATTTTATTTTATTTTATTTTCATCCTGTGTATGTGTGAATGCCCAAGGCAACCAGAGGCATCAGAGCCTGTGAGCTAGAAGTCCAGGCAGTTGTGAGCCATCTGCCAAGGGTACTAGGCACCAAACTCAGTTCTTCTGGAAGAGTAAAATACACTTCCAAATACTGAGCCATCTCTCCAGCCCACATGGAAGGGTTTGGTGGGAGGAGAAGTGGAGGGAATGGAGAAATGATGGGATTATGTTATAATTTCAAAAGTAAAAGTGATAATTTTTAAGACACACTTAATCATGTCCCTCCCGCCCCAACCAGAGAATCATTATGTCCTGGCTATCACCCCACATCCCTGTGGGATCACTGGGTAGATGAGTTCTAACATTTCTGCACAAAGAATGCCCAAGAGGCCTGAGGCAAGACACCTGTGGTAGAGCCGCTGAGACACAACCCCACTGTACACTCAACATGTTTGTCACACTTAGACCTGCGTTGTGAGTAACATAGATATTACCAAATGAGACACATGCAAAAACATGAATACCAGACCTGTGCAAAATAGCAGAACCCAGGCTACAAAAGAAGAAGACTGCATGCACAGTCCATTTAGCTTACTGTGTGCTCATTAACCACCACTTAGTGGAAGGAAAAAGTACTTAGGCCCCTGCAATGGGTCTGAGTCATTTCAGCTGACCCCGCACTTAACACACATATTGTGGAATTTTCATTTCTGGTTTTCAAAAGATCTTACACTGTTTTTAAAACCATATATGGAAGTTGTCTAGATATGATCTTTTCTGAGAATCTATTGTGGTTTTATGTAAAATAAAAACAGTGTGACATCACGACACAATGCTAATGATATAATGTTCAATTTCCTGTAATGCATGCAATCCCTCAGGGGTGTTCTCATTTCGAGTGTCAGGGCATACACAGTTGATACTTTATGAGGCAGAAATCACTATAAGATGTAACTAAGCTAGCTTCTAAGGTATTGGAGATACAGTTATTATCTTGTATTATCTAGACAGGCTCAAAGTGAATTCTAGGGTCGTGATAAGAAAAGAAGAGTGATAATCAGACAACATGTGGTCAGTGGATCAGGGGAAGGAGCCATGATCCATGAGATGAAGACACATTTCACAAAACAAAAAGAAACAAAACAAACAATAAGAACAAACTCAGGAAAGGCAAAGAAAACTAGAGCCTTCAGAGGAGGACAACGCTGCTAAAGCTGAACTTTATTCTAGTGGGAATCTTTCAGCTGCCTAATACCCAAAATGTTAATGGATGGATTTGTGTTGCTTTAGGCATCTAAGTTCAAGGCAGAAATAGAGAGACTATCTCCCCCTTTCTCCTATGTATATAACAGTCCATCACAGGCCTGGAGAACAGTAAGAACATTGTATTCTTTGCCTGAAAGAAGTTTCCACAGCAGGTGACATCTGTTTAAAACAAACCATGTGCTCGCCTTTGTTCTTCTGAGGTCTGCAGTATTCATTGGGAAATCTTTCCACATCCTATTAAGCTGACTCTTGAATGTCACACTTTTAACAAGCAAATATTCTTTTTGTAAAAAAAAAAATGGAGTCCTACTTACAATTATGTATATTCTAACCGGGCAATATGACTGGCAAAGGCCTTAATTAAGGTTCATAATTCACACCTAGTGTATTATTAGGCCTTTGCTACACATTGGCATTTGTGAGCATTGTACCATGACCCTGTCGTCTGCACAGCTTCTTGCAATTACTGTGATTGCAAAGGATTTGTGAAAGTTGAGGTGACAAAGAATGGCATTCCACTCACCTGAGGGACACATCCTTTGCTCACACTAATCTAAATCCAGAAGAAAGGCTTCCAAGTCATCACATCTATCCACAGGAAACTGGTTAGCTGTTCTTATATTTTAGTGAGATACAAAGTAGTTAAGAATGGGGTGGGGGAAGGAAGGAAGGATTCCATTCAAATCCAGGAACACTCAGGAGCATGGCTCTGCTGATATTTTGAACTCTGGGGAATTCTACTCTGGGGAACTGGAAAATATTATTATTTCTTTTCAAATTTTAAGTTATCCAGTTTATTGTACAGTTATCTTCTGCATAAAAAGCAGAAACCCTGATAACCTGAACTCAATTCCTTGAACCGATGGAGAGATGGGAAATTATCAACTCCATAACTTTTCTTGGACTTCCACAGGCACCATGGTACATATCAATCTCTCTTTCTGTGTGTGTGTCTCTCTGTCTCTCTGTCTCTCTGTCTCTGTCTCTCTCTCTCTCTCTTCTTACACATATACATACACATAAATGTACACACTCTTGTGCATGCACGCGCGCGCGCGCGCGCGCACACACACACACACACACACACACACACACACACACGCACACGCACACACTCACTCATGCTCACACTAAATTACCCAAAATGTAAGCTCTCAGCTGCTCCTGACACCATGGCTTCTCTCTGCCATCATGGACTCTAACCTTCTGGAAACATCATCCTAATTTTATTTTTAATTTGCTTTGGCCATGGTGTCTTTCAAAGCAATAAAGAAGTAAATAATACATACTGTCATGTATTCAGTCTTTAATGGATCAAATGTTGCTGTGTGGCCAGTTGTTAATGTATACTTTAACTCCACTTTGTCCCAGTAGCCCTAAGAAAGCAGTGCAACACAGATACCTACAGTGTCCAAACATAAGAAATAGTCTGACAAGACTTCCTAAAAGCTGCCTGCAAGCCAGTCTTCTCCTATCTGCCCTCGGAAGATGTTGAACTCTCAGCTTCTCCAGCCCTACATCTGTATGGACACTGTCCTGCCCCCACCCTGATGATAACGGACTGAACCTCTGAACCTGTAAGCTGGCCCCACTTTTTCCTAAAAGCAGGAACCATAGAGGTTGGCAAGGAAAAAGACAATGGACAAATGGGTTCTGTCTTTGATTAGAGTACTGAGCACTCCTTGAAGGAGGAGATAGTGAAGATACACTATTTTACACCTATCCTGTGACCAAAAATTATTACACAGATCAATAAGGAGGCAACAGAGAATCATTGATAGAGTGTTTGTCTAGCACACACAAGGTCATGGTTTCCAGCATCAGTACTCAAAAGAATGGAAAGAAGGGAGGGAAAATGGAGGAGGGTGTGATTGAAACATTAGAAACTATAGCGTGTCAAATGACTATCTTTCCAGTATCTTTTTCTCCCTCAATGACCTGCTGCTCCTCACACTGTACATAGTGTACTAATGAACGCTCATGAACAGATCATAAGCACAAAAACACACATGTCAAACTATGCTTTGAAATCAGAACAAGTTATAATGTGGGATGCCTCAGTAGGTATCGTTTCTAAAAGCAAAGATAGATCATCTTCGACTGGTCCTTTAGTTTTTATCTAATACCTGTCTGCAATTTTCATGTCCTCTTTACATGGGTACATGGGTATGTTACCTGCTCCATCTTCTAGATTTTCCCAGCATTCTCTGCTGACTTAACAGTCAGCCTGTAAGAGAGGGTGTGTGCTCCTGGCACTGTTTGTTGCCAGCCAAGGCAGGCTGGTGTGCACACGTGTGTTCTTTCTTCACACTCAAGAGAGAGGAAAATGGACTCCCATTTTGGAGTGTTTTCCGTAGAACTATCTGCAAAAGCAAACAGACTGAAAAATCCCTCTGGTGCATTTGTATCTTTGGCCTTTTGCAAGAAGGGGTGAGAAGGAAGAGAAAGGACGACTGACTGAGAAGGTTGTTCTCATTCCCACTGCTGGCGAGGGGTTTGATTTCCTAAGTATTAATCAAAATCACTCTTGATTATAGCAAAAACAACCTTTGCTATAGTTTTAATGAAATTAATAAGAATATATGGTAATTCTGAGCAATCTTGCTCTAGAGATTAAAGAACAGCCTGCCAGGAAACATACGAATAAAGCATTAAGATCAAAATTTGCATAATTAAGTTTCTTCCCTACACTGCCCAACCCACCCCCAGCATCACTAGCTGTGCTAAGTTCTATGAAAAAAGATGTTTAAAGTCAGGTTGGCAAAGCCTGGGTTTCCCCCTGAGCCGGAACATCCTTTTCCAACACTGTTTTCGTGTTTTTAAAACTCATGCCTGCCAGACTAACAGATAGCCAATGACGATTGACCAAAATTACAGAGTGCAGAGGTTTTGAGCCCTCCTCTTAAATTCTTAAATGAAAAAAAAACTGCTTTCCTGCCACTTTGGTACCATACCAATCTGTGTGTCCTGCTCTATGGAAGTGTCCTGCCAAGTCGTAGCCTAAGCAACGTATCAAAGCCCCAAATGACAAGCATTGTTTAATGATACCAGACAGAAAGGCTCCCCCCTCCAGTACTACTCCCTCAACAGAGGCTGTGAAAGCCTCAGCCCAGTCTACCACATGCCCCCTCTATCAGCACAACAAACTCTGGTCCTTTCAGGAGGGTATGTGTTTGTTCCAAGAGTACAGACAAAGCAGTAGCCGCCTGTTTCCTGAGAATGTAAGGACACTCAGGACAGTGCACACATTACAGGTGTTTGTGCCCTTGGCCCCACCCTCAAAAAGATCTTTAACATTTCAAAATATCCTGTAAAATGTCAACAGGCCCATTTCCCCCCTTCAATGAGTAGTTCTTGGCTTTGTGATAAGGCTATAGCTGAAAGGTTAACAGTCTTTGATCAGAGGGAACAGAAATCATCATTTTTCATTGTCTGCATCTATACAAAGAAAAAGCAGAGAAGAGGAAAATGTCAGGAACAGCTGGCCCTGTTTACAGAGAACTTCAAGCTGGATGCCACACACATCTGTATAATTAAAACATTATGTCCTCAGGCATGCATGTCTGTATCCTTGGTCTGTCCAAACACCTGGGAAAGAGTAAAAAAATTAAAAAAAGAGCACACGGGTGTCCACAGACACTAGCTAGACACAGGAGGCATTCCAAAGTGCTTCTACCATGTTTCTGTGTTTCAGTCAACATTCATTAGTGATTCAAAGCTCTTCTTGAGTGAATTTGTTTTTCTGATTTAAGCCACTTCTGTTCCTCTGGAAGTTCCTCTTACTCTGAGGAAGGATGGAATGTGCCATGCATTGCTGCTGAGAGGGTAACATGGTAGGAACACTTTAGAAACCCCCAGAAGTTTCTTAAGACATTAAACATATATGTGCTCCGTTAGTCAGGAATGCCCCTCCTTGGTCTCTCAGACATGTTTCATTTGTAATAAAAACAAAGCAACTCAAGCATCTATTTTCAGGAGAAACACGTGGAATACGGAAAATTACCCAAGAACAATGAAAAGGGTGATGCTGGCCAATCACATATCACTTGTAACACTACTGAGCAGACAGCAACACAGCCATCTTCCATTGCATGACAAGCAGAAGTGCAGGGTCACTGGGGCAGTCCAGTCTGCTGAAAGGAATACAAGAAGAAACAGGGTGGGGAGAGAGGAGAAGGAAAGAAGAGAGAAGTAATACTAGAGAAAGGTGAGGACAGGTCATCTCCTATGATGCAGTCCAGTACGCAGTGGGCTATCAGTCAGGTGCAAAGGCACAGAGTCCTGAGCCATGCTGCAGCTAGAATGCACCTTGACAGCGTGTGTAACTGCAGTCTCTGTGCCTGGGATTATCTGATGGTAGGGACCAAGCAAGTTCTGAACCAAGTGAGGAACAGCCCAGCCCATCTCTCCACTCTCGGACTTCTAGTCTCGTGGCTGGGACAAACACTTGACAGAAGCAACTTACAGAGGAAGGCCTCACACTGACTCGAGTCTTAGAGGATAAAGTGCATCATGGTGAGGGAAGCCTAACAGAGTGGCTCGGTAAGGAACCACAGGAGTCAGCAGATGACATGTCTCACATTTTAGTGGATCAGGAGTTCTGCAGCTCCCATCTGCATCAGTGATGCCCTGTATAATGTGTGCTGAGAAGAAGGATGAGAAATGGCCAAGTACTCAGGGTGTGAGATGGAGAGAGGGAGGTCTTATGTCTTAAGGACCATAAATATACCTGGCTTCCAACCAAAACCTAAGTCTGACTGCCCAAGCACGAAACCAGCTGTGCACATGAGCACGAGGAACTGGGCGGTACAATTCCAATGTCAGAAAAGCCTATTCTATTTCAAGCAGTCAAACGGGGTTAGGGAGACCTCTGAGTACCGTTACTGCTGCACAAGCATAAGAGCCTGAGTTCACGTGTGCAGCAGCCATGTAAAGGCCGGATGTGGTGGTGCTCGGCTGTTAATCTAGCACTGGGTATGTGTTACCTGGCTTACAACCACCTGCACTCCAGTTCAAGGAGATCTGGCGCCCTCCTCTGGGACTGCATTCGAGTGATGCACTTATGTATGAGCAGCCAAAACAGACACAAAAGTGCAAATAAATACATATATTTTTTAAAGTAGAGAACAATTGAAGACACATGGTGTTGCCCTCTACCCATGACATGTATGCAGATGTCTTCAGAATTACTGAGCCACAGGATCTCAAAAGTTTACCAACATAACTACAGGTTCACAGAGTTGTAAGAAGCAACGTAAGAGGTTTCTTGTGCTTTGCTCAGTTTCCTCCAAAAGTCACATTATAGCAAGACATAGTCTATCATCACAATAAAAATACTGAAATTCACACAACCATACACTGGGTTTAGACTTCCGCTGTTTTACCTTCGTTCATTGGAGAATGTTTGCTCATCCATACTTTTGTCAAATGTGTCATGTGACCCCACCACAGTCCAGGCAAAGAACAGTTACATCACTATACTGGCCCCTTCTCCTCACCTCCGATTAACACACATACTTGTCTCTACCTTTCCTAGGACTCCATCCACTACCCACCTCAGACCCCAAATGACCACTAATTTGCTTTTTGCCTCCATAGTGAGGTAATTCCAACAAAGTCATACTTGTGGCATCGTACTGCTTGAAGTGTTTAACACTGTCTGAGTCCATTCACCCCAACTGTGAAGCCATCTCTCCCAATGGAGTGCACCAAGTGATTGTTACAGTTCATTCCATTGTCTGGGACATATGCGTTCATTCCAGTATCAGGCAATTTCAAATAAAGCTGTTAGGAAAATTCATGAATAAGAAGCCTGGTGAGGCAGAGAGCTACCATATAAAAGGAATCAGAGAATAAGAAGACACACAAACCATCTTCTTACTTCAACTTCCCCACTATGCCTGGTTCAAAACAAAATCACTATAGCTTTGTGCTTGTGAATGGAAAACTTGGTATTTATCTGTTCTTCCTTCCATTGAACTGAAAAACACCTACCCTCTTGCATGTCCTAGGGATATAACAGTAAATAAAGCAGACCAAAAAACCTGTTTGTGTATGAATCATATATTCAACTGGACTTAATGGATAGTATTCTGTAACTATACATTTCAAAAACTTGGTCAAAACCAAGCATCCTGACACATTCCTAGGCTACACAGCAAAACAAAACATGGGAGGAGGAATGTAGCTCAGTCAGTGAAGTGTTCCCTGTCTCCCTCTCTCCATCTCTGTCTGTCTCTGTCTCTGTCTCTGTGTCTTTCTGTCTCTCTGTCTTTCTGTCTCTCTGTCTTTGTCTCTCTATCTTTGTCTCTATCTTTCTGCCTCTCTAGCTCTCTCTTTCTCGTGTGTGTGTGTGTGTGTGTGTGTGTGTGTGTGTGTGTGTGTGTGTGCATGCGTGTATAGACTAGAGACTATAGGTCATCCATCATCAGAAGCTGTTCATGTTATACATGCACACACAAAACTTTAGAAAGTAGTTAAGGGTGTTGCTGTTAATTTCAGATATATGAAAAAAAATCTTAAGTTTTCTCAGGCAACAATATTCATGAGTTAGAGAAATGGAGGAGGAGGAAGAAAAGATCCTATTCATAACAGGAATCTATACTATACAATGCTTGGCAACAGCCCTGTGAGAAATGAAAATGAATAAGATTATGAAAATAAACCCAAAGTTAAAAGAATCACATAGATCACATTTGAATGGGAAATATCAATAATGTAAAAGAAAATTACATGTTATAAGATTTTTAAAATTATGCATATAGGGGCCGAGGGGTTAAATCTGTATTAGTGCAGTCCCTACAGAGAGGGCCTTAGATCCTCTGGACCTGGAGCTGTGGTGGTTGTAAGTGACCTGACCGGGGTGCTGGCAACTGATTTCCAGCATCTGCATGGCTGCTTATATCTGTAACTCCCGTGCCAGGGGATCGAACACCTTCCTGACCTCTGAAGGCGCAAAGCACCACATGATACACATCCATGCATGTAGGAAAAATATTTCTAGTGATTAAATAGTAAAAAATAAATCTAAAACAATATTTTAAAGCCCAAGGTAGGCCAGGCATAGTGGGGCAGGCCTCCAGTGGCAGCACTGTAAACCCTAAGGCGGAGGGTTGAGATTTCATGGCAGACTGAGCTACCCAGGAAGATCTTCTCTAAAAAATAAAAAATCAACGGCAGTGGGGAGGAATCCTAATAGCATTTAAAACTTTGAAAATTTTATTCTCAGCTGTACGTGGCAGAAACTTGCAGGCAAGTAGATCTCAAAAATAAAGCATAATTTTAGAAAGACAAGGTTGGGGCTGTGCATAGAGCTCAGAAGCATTTGGCTAGTAAGCGACTATGCTAGGTTCAATCCCTTGTTTATATTATATTCTCTTGGTTTTGTTGTACTAGATTATAAACTGAGAGCAAAGAAGAATATTTTACGTCCTTGTCTGTTAACACAAAGTACATGACTTGATAAACAAAAGATACTGACTTTTTAAAATAAGTCAATAAAGAAATTATCAGTCCTTTCATATACTACTTAAGATTAGGGCCAACAATGGGAATGACTTGGATAGATAGACAGACAGATCAATAGATAGATATTGTAATGATAATGAAAAATACAGCAAAGGAAACAGGAAAAAAGAGCATTGTGAGCAGGAACCAGGAGAAAATATACACAAGGAACTGAGACAAAGGCTTGACCAGGCAATTCATTAAAGAAGAAACTATCTTAGATAACCCCGTAGTAAGTGGAAGCATGTAAACTAAATATAATTACAAATAAATAATTATAATATAATTGTATAATAAATGTCTAAATCTTGTGGGTTTAGATCATGATAAAGTTGACAAGTGCTGACAAGGCCATTACACAATGGGTACTTTAGTACACTGCTGGTGGCCAGAACCAAAACAGCCACTTCAGGAGACAGTCGGGTATCACTTCATAACAATAAAGTGATAAACACTGTGCACAGCAGAAACCACTCTCCTGAGTATAATTTTGCCAAAGGAAGCATCAAACTTTTTGGTCTTGCAACCCTAGATGCTAAAACACTTGAAGACCTTCATGTGCTTTTTAAATATGGTTTCTGACTATTGATATTTATCATATGACAGGTTAAAATAGATTTTTAAGGCATAAGACAGAGTGCATCTTCCACTAGCCATCAAAGTACATTTTTTTAAAACTTTTGTTATAAAAGATTTTCAAATTAAACAACAAACAAACAACAACAAAACCAAAAATAAAATAAAAGTCATCATGCACTGAGACTGGCGAGACCTAACATCTACCCATCTGAGTGACTTGCTATACAGTTAGGACAGCCAAAGCTCACCAGAGTCCAGGGTAGGTCTGAGATGAGTGGAGCTGACACCAACCCACAAAGATGGCCCCTGACCTCAATTCTTCCAACACATCTGTACTAAGGCAGCAAGGAAAACAGAAAACCTTGGTGTTTGAGTATATTGAAATCAACAGAGGGAACTATTAAAAAAAAAAAAACAAAAACCAACAACAAAAACACATCTGCAAGCTGTCTGAAACCTTTATCCTTGCATTTCAGAGCAGAAGCAGGAGGGGCTTATAAGTTCAAGACTTGCCTGACATACACACAGAGATCTTGTCTCTGAAAAACTCTACCAAGGTCTAGGCTGTGTCTTGGCAGTAGTAGAGCACCTGCATGATATGTACAAGGCTCTCCTCCTTCCCAGCCCTAGAACCACACGCATTTAGAGATATCTCAAGAGTCATGAGATAGAGACATCTTTGTCGGTATCACTGGTGCTCCACCAGTAGAAATCTACTGCTTGGCACACACTGGACGCTCTCTGCAGTCGTCTTCAGGTTGCAAGGCAAGTGAGCAGGGTGCTGTACCTGCTGGGTAAAGGCAAGAGATTATGTGCCAAACATCTTACACCACACAGGACAGCACCCACGTTTCCCTTGCTTATAAGATATCTACTATCAATCAACCAACTTTCCTTTTCCTGTTATTGCCCCACCACTACTTCCTGGAACCCAGAACCGCGTATATGCTAGACAGGTTTCTCACACTATGCTACCCCAACCCACATACAAGTTCCAGGCTAAAATTCAAAGGCCTGGTGCTAAGGAACTGCTCTGCTGTCTGCATCTAGAAACAGGCAAACCTAAGTAACTTTTCTCTGTCATAAACAAGGGCCCCCAGGTTGCCCCAGCTCCTGATCTAGACTTCTGAAGACCGATGCTCTGCCAATTCCACTAAGGGAGCTGTCCCACTGGACATTATACTCTCTGTATGAAGCCTCACCATAGAGAAAATTCTAGAAAAATCTTTGGATCCACCTAGTTCACGCCCAACCCCAATGGAGAGGGAACGTGACAACCGACAATTGACAGACACATCATGGCCTCATTCAAAGTGCTAGAAATAAAGAGATGTGCAGGTCACCAAATACCTCTAATGGTCATTGCTACTCAAAGAACGAAAGGGACCAGCTTCATGCTAGAGGTATACAGTCACTGCCACTGGGAAGACTGGGGAGAACTTTAGGGGTGCAGCATTTCAGCAGGACCCTACAACTCCAGAGATTGTGCCTGTTGAGAAACTGGGGCTAAAGTTCATTGGACACTCCTCCACTTTCATGATGGAATATGTACCGTGACCTAGACTCTCCACCATCCAATGGGACTTACAATGTGTAGAGTTCAATGAAAGCAACACTGTGTGACTGTGAAGGCCACAAAGGGCAGATATGCAGATGTATGGAAAAGTGGAGTCAAGGTTTCATATACCAGCGGGTAGCCTCTAATTGGCTGTGTGGTTGAGGCTAGCCTTGAAGTCCTGGTTCTCCTGCCTCCACCTCCTGAGTGTTGAGATTACAGACATTCACCAGAAATCCAATGGTGATCTTATAATATACCTACTTTAGAACAACAAATCCTCAGTCACTGGACCTCTGAGAAGGCTACTGGGAGAGCTGAGTCTAGAATAAACAAAGGTTCAGGAGCCTCTGAGCCAGGCTTTCTGGGAACCCAAGAGCAGCAGAGGAACAACATTAAAAATGTACAAAGTGACAGTAGACATAAAGTTGGGAAAGCCAAACCATCAGGTAGGAAGCACAACTGGAGACAGGAAACTCAGTGTGTCTAGAAAGTCTACTCTCAGAACCCAGTGAAGATCCTGGCTTCAGGCCCCTCTGAGCAGCCTTTTTCTTGTCATCTCACACTGTGACCCTTTAACACCATTTCTCATGCTGTGGAGACCCCCAACCATAACTTTATTTTTGTTGCTACCCACAAATATCCATTCAAATGGCTTCTGTACACTTGATACAGGTACCTGGTGTCTGTCTTGTACTGAAAAATGAAGACGTGGCCTATACCACCAAAGGAGGGGCTGAAAACTTATCAAACGTCTCAAGAATGAGGCTCTAGACCCTGTGGAGGACTAGCTGACAAAATGGTGACCCCAGTACCACTGAGGGAAAGAAAATTCTCTCTGTCCTCATGATGCCCAATTCCCAGGACTGATGAAGGCACTCAAGGAGCTTGAAGCCAATCCCACACTCTTTCTGGGGCACATGTATAAAGCTTGATACCCCCAAATCAGTGCACAAGTTCCTGTTAGGAATCCAGCCTGTCCACTCAGTATAATTAGCACCGGGGTCATTGTGCTCTTACCCACAATTATGTACACCTTATTCTGGTTGGCTGTTTGCTGAGGGGAGTCTAGCCCCAAATTCAAGATCCTCCTGACTCAGCTCCTGGAGCACTGAGATTAAAAGGCATGTGTCACCATGTAGGGTATAATTAGGAAAGCATTTTTTTCTATTGGACATGATGTGGTATTTTCAATTCCTTTCCTTTCCGTAGGCTAGTGTGGACCTCATCACGTAATCTAGACTACTCTCAAACTTACAGCAATCCTTCTGCATCATCCCCAAATGCTGAGATTACAGACATAGGCCAACACATCCAGCTTACCTTTTAAAAAACTTACATTTATCTACTCATTCCTTTCTTTTTCTGAGACTGAAGATAGAACCTAGGGCCTTGCACATGCTAAATATATATTCTACCTGACGATGAGCGACATCTTCAGCCTTTGGGGATTATTTTAAATGAATATAGAGTTCACATAACACAAGTCACCCTTTCAATGTGTCTAATTCAATGATTTTTATGATACTTTAAGAACATACAGCATTACCTTTCTCTATTTCTAGAAGGTTTTTATTACTTCCCAAAGCCTTTGCCCTTTAAGCTGTCACTTGCCATCATTCCCTTCCCCCTTTTTGTTTGTATAGGTGTGAGATCTCTGACCATTTCATGTAGACAACACTGTCAGGATTTGCAAAGTGTATTTATTAAAATGTTGCTGGGAACATCGAAGAAGTAAGATTAATTTGTACTAATCTGAAAGGGGCCACTGGAAGGTAGGTCCTGTGCTGAGCACTTTAGACACATTTATTTAATCCTGATAACTGCCACACCAGGAGAAAAGGGCCGTCATCCCCATGGTATTACTGAAGAAACGAATAGTAATGTCCCCAAAAGGTTGCTAAAGCCTTTGGAGCTACATGTTGCTTACATAGGACCAACAGTCCTACTGTTACTGACCAGTTCTTTTATTTTGTTTTAAAACTTAACATATAAAGTAATGGGCTTGATTATGACATTTCATACTCCACTCATGCTCACTGTCCCCATTATCCACTACTTAGTCTCCCTTCTGATTTCACATCTGAGAAAAAGGTTCTATTTATCTTTTCCCTATTAACCTCCTCTTTTTCTTGCCACATTACTACTCCCTTACCTCTTCTCAACAGTCCTGCTTTATCTTCATGTCTTATGCATATAAATATATACATGGATCCACATATAGACTTAGCACATGAGGGGAAAAACTTGGGTATTTGTTTTTCGGGGTGACGTGTTTTACTTAACATGATCATATCCAGTTCTATCCATTTTCCAGCAAGGAATATAACTTTTTCTTTCACAGATGAATGATATCCATTGTGAGGCTGGTAAAATGGTTCAGTAGGTAGAGGCACTTGCCATCAAGCCTGATAACCTGAGTTTGATCCTTGGGACCTGTAGGGTGGAAGAAGACAATAAACTAAAGAAACTTGTCCTTTGACTTCCATGTGCACCCTGCAGTGTGACTAGACATATATACCCTAATAGTAAAATAATAATAAAAAGAATGATAATGATAATCATCTCAAAACTCCATTATGTACATGTATGTACCACATTGTCATTAGCTACCTGTCAACTTCTGGGAGTCTAGACTGGTTCCATACCCTGGCTATTGGGAATAATCACAAACATGGTGCACAGCTATCTTCATGGTCTGTTGACTTAAGGTCCTTTAGGTACATGCACAGGAGTGGTGAAGCTGAATCATATGGGAGTTCTATTCACAGGTTTTGAGGAACCGCATACTAATTTCCACAGTGGCTGCCCCAATCTTGAGTAAGCCGCCGCCACCCCATCCTCATCAACACCATTCTAAGCTCAAGCAATTTCAATTTGCATTTCCCCAAAGACCTAGGATATTGAACATTTCCTCAAATATTTATTAGCTATTTATAGTTTGTCCATTGAGAGCTGTCTATCTGATTGGATGGTCCTGACTATGGCAAGATAGAATTGCAAAGCAGTTTGAAAAAATTCACTATGTACATTGAGTGTCAGAGCAGATAACTGTGGCAACCTTCCCAGGTTGGTGCATGGCATACATGTGTGTGATGCACCTGTCCTCAGAAGATGTTTCAGAAGTGGTAGAACACATTAACATTAACTCCCCTTGGTCTCTATAGAGTGACGTTTTAATCACCCTTTCAACTTTTGAGAGCTAAAATGTGTTGCTACTTCCTAGCGCCTGGAGGGACATTGGAACCCTCCAGGAGTGCCAAGGTGCTTCTGGAACCTTTTGCATGCCTTCTAGAGTTGTTCAGGTACAACCCATTACTGAGGACCAGGAACAAGAATAAAGGGACACTGGCAGAGCTCCCTGGACCCTGCTACAGAAAAATTAGGTCCCTACCTTTAAAGCAAAGATACTTCTGGTTCAGTATTCTTAGGTCAAACGAAACAAAACAAAAAGGTCAGAGAGTGGCGTTCTTATCTGGTTGAACCCTGCCATTCTTTCTGACCTGTAGCCACAGTCCCCTTACTTGGAAGTGAGGATATCTAACCTAAAGAGTTGTAGTGTTGATTCAAAACAAGATGCATGTCAGACATGGTGGCACATAAGTGAAACTCCAAGTCTCAGGTGGGAGAGGCAAGAGAATCAGGAATCTAAGCCTAGGTCTCAGGAAGCAGAGGCAGGAGGATAAAGAGTTCAAGGCCAGCTTTGAACACATAGCAAATTTGAGACTCTATCTTTTAAAAAAAAGAAAGGAAGCAAACAAGGATGGAAGGCATACGATGGGCACAAAAACACCAGGGAGTAGTACTTGATCTAAGATGGACACATTCCTGGACCAGAGACATCTTTTGCGATTATTACTCATTATATGGACTGATTGAACGGGTTTAGAGAACTCATTTTCAAAAAGCCACAGAAGGTTAGAAGTGGGGCAGCCTCCAGGTCTAAATGAATTATGCCGCATGTTTTTAGATGGTGACTGTGGAGTCACAGAAGCCTGGGAGCAAACCCTAGCTGCCAATTATTCACTGTATGACTTCGCCTCTACCAGCTTCCCCATCTCTCTCACTTCAAAGCAGGAAAACCTAAGGGCATCCACAGTCTAGTTTCAAAACCTCCATGCTATAAGATGCAATTATCTACCATGCACAGGGCTTTGTGATTCAACTCAGCAAAGCAAAAACAATTGACATTTACAGTCTCAGGCATCTCCCGCAGTGTTTGGGACACAAAGCTCAAGGATAAGTTGAGCTACTGGATACTTTTCTCTACAAAAAGACACTAGACAATAAAAATTTTATCCCCAAAGGGAGACTAAAATCATGAGCCACTCTTTATCCCTGTGATTGTTTGCTTTCTTCCCTCCTTAGCAGTCCATGACATAGATCTGACATTTATGCTGGGTTTCTTCCTCTACCACATTGTCATCGCAGAGATACAAGTGTTGGCTGTCTTCACCCTCTGCAGCATCAGTTCTTAGAACCCAGAACCCAGACTGGCCATCTCTCTGTAGCTCACTGAAAGGTTCTTGTACCAACACCAACAGAATTGCCTTAAGAAAACCATTTCTGCATTCATTCATTCATTCATTTATCATAATGACCTGGGCAAGGAGTTCTCTTTCCCAGTGTTCCTTATATGTGACATAAACCTTGCTAGAAGTCAGTGCTAAGGCCAAGTTTGGTTTGCCTAAGCCTATGTTTCTCACTGGTTGGGTTTGCCTTCATTTTTAGAAAGCTCAAAGCATAATGCTGCTTTGAATCAACTACAATTGCAGTGTTTTCTTGAAGCCATTTTTCCCCTCCTGATGTGGAGACCGGACATAATAAATGAAAGAACACTCTGCTGGTCCATGCTTAAGATGCTATTCTGAATCACCGATTGTATTTATCATAAGAAGACACTACTCAGACTTGAATGTGCCTGCAAATTCCTGGGAATCTGATTACTATGCTAAATAGGTCATTGAATCTGACACAGTAACTCAGGAGCTACTGCATTTCTAACCTTAGACCCCAGGTGATGCCACTTAGGCCTGGTCTATAAATTGAGTTGCACAAGGTGAAAGAAACGTGTTCCCTTGATTCAGCACAATTTCTGTGTCCACCTCCTCCACAAAATATGACCAGAGTCTCTAGAAGTGTAGGGACAGACACCAAAAGCACGTAAGATGCTGTTAAGAAGTACAAGTCACCCCCACCCTAATTTCCCTTTGTCTCTCTACTAACCCTCCGAGTTCCCGATGAAAGTGGCCAGAGAGTCTCCTGGGAAGCTCTCCAGATGCTTTTGCTGCAGGTGGCCTCAAGGCCAATTTTCAAAATGACTGCTTTTTCCAAGGTTTTTCCCAAGGTACACTGCTGGGGACAGCTGTTATCACTAATACTTGGCTAGGATTTTAACATCCTAGTGTTTTCATACCAGCCCTAAGAAGGTCCCATCCCTCATCTTCAATTCAGAGTTGGTTCAGTTCCAGAAAATCTTAGACCCTCACCCCTAGGCCCAGAGCAGCCAGGTCTCCCTATTCCTACCCCGATGCCACACCTCAGGCCAGCCAGGTAGAGACAAAGTCGCTCATGAAAAGAGCGACCCCCAGGCACCAGGGCGGGGTCCCCGGGTGCCCCAGCCCTCACTCACCTTACCTGTCTGGACCAGGATGGCCAAGGAGAAAACGAGGTAAAGGAGGAGAGCAGTGAGCCTAGCCACCATGGCTGGGAGCAAGTACAGGGCCCCAGAGGAGGACAGCTATCCCAGGAGGGCCTGAGAGGTGGGTGGGGAGGAGGGGCTGGAGAGGAGGAGCCTATCACATCTGCAGGACCCCACCAACAGCTAGAACCACTTGAGCAGCTTGGCAGCAGTCTGGAGGTGGGACATGGGGGAGGGGCGGAGGCGGGGCTAACAGACACCCTTGGGTCGCCTGATCCGGATTGGGTGGTGTGTCTACTTGCTGCCCACAGAACCCTCCCCTTCCTGCGTCACAATGGGAATGTCAGAAGAGGCCTTCGAGTATCAGAAGCCAGGGGGTGAGAAACAGCAGTGGAGACTGTGCTCAGAAATGGCCACCTGTGAGACCACCACACCCTGGCCCAGAGCTTTCGACCTGGCCACACCTTCCTCCTCTACTTCAGTTCTCCCAGCTGCGAGGACCCCAGCACCTCAGCAGCGCTTGCTACTCCAGGTTGAAAGCTGCAACAGAATCCCTGCCTCAGACTAAAAGAACTGGTCTGTTTGTGTAGCTGCTGGGAACCAGGTGGAAGCTGAGGATCAGGGCAGGCAACAGGGAGGGTGAGCTCAGTCCAGAGTAAAAGCTGTAGGGAACAGTTCCTGATGCTTGAGTTAGGGATGGCCTTAGTGAAGGGAAAGTTCACAGCTGCTCAGTCTACTGAGACTAACAAATGCGCTACAGCCTTCCCCCCTGAATCAATCTCTCTCTCTCTCTCTCTCTCTCTCTCTCTCTCTCTCTCTCTCTCTCTCTCTCTCTCTCTGTGTGCAAGTGGAGTCCACCTCCCTGGCGGTGAGAATGCAGATACTCTCTGCTGTGACAACCAAAAACCTACTGCAGCCTGGAATTGAAAGCTCCCAATATGAACAGGGCTGCAGCCCGCTCTCAGGACACAGAAACACTGCTCAGGGTGGCAACATGGAACCTGTCTATACCATCATGCAGCATAAGCTGCCCTGGGGCCACTTCAGAGCACCTCTCCTATTCCTATGCCTATGGGGCCTATACAACACATATACATATGCACAGGCAGGCAGGCAGGCAGGCGTGCACAGACACACACACAAACACAGACACACACACACACACACACACACACACACACGCACACACGCACGCACACACACACACCCTAATGAAAACAATACTAAAAAGAAGAGAAATTTTCTGAGCCTTTAACAAAATCCTAATTCCCTGACTCAGCAAAGCAAATCCTATATGCTTAAAGGGGAAGTTAAAATTTATTGAGAAGGGTGCTCTCTACTCAGAAAATAAGGTTCAAACAGCATCTGTCTTCAAACTACACAACAGAGCTGCGGGGTAACTCAAGTCCATCCACTACCAGAAGCCTCGAATTTCCTACCTTGAGCTGGTACTAGAAGGTCTCAGCCCCATGTCAACAGCTGCCCAGAGTAAGCCCACAGCTGCTGGATAAACCTCCGGGAGAACAGTGTTTCCTCTGAACATAAATAATAACAATTACATGTTTCTATGGTTCACACAGCTCACCAAACATTCTTTCTTAAGGGCTAGGCTTTCCCACACATGAACTTGTACACATGAACACACATAAATATTTTTTTAAATAAAATTTAAAAGTATTTTTCTCCTCTAAGACTTAGTAGCTTCCAGTTGGACAATCTCCCCCTGAAAGTCTTTTTCATAACCATTCTAGCATTTAGATGTCAGCATTGACTACATTTGGCAGCTGATTAAATACCACAGATCATGTCCCTCCTGGGTTATGCTGTTACCCTCAGTTCCCAGTGACTGGTTCCATTTCAGGCCTTTCTGAGCTCTTAAACAGCCACACACAACCTGACACATTATCATCTACAAAGTTCACGCTTCAAGAACCATGACCGATTGCAAAAGAAAACTCTCTGAAGGTTTTACATCAGTTTACAGTTTTGTGCTGGGCCATAGCCCGCTCCTCAGGTTTCAGACAACTGTACATACAACCACTTTCCAATAACTGTGTGCTCTTCCTGGGCCAGGAAAATACAACCCCCAACAAAAGGCCACTCAAAAACCCATCTGTAACACTAAATCCCTTTGAGGAAATTTTTGATTCGTGCCTTTAAATCTCTTTAGATAGAAAAAACTCACACTGAATATTTTAGGAGATTGTTAGAAGAATTTGAAAGTTCTAGAACTTTTAAAAGAAATCCATGCCTTTGGCTTTAACAAAAACAAATGCTCATCAAACTCCATCAAGCAGAAAAGGAGCCAGGAGGCCAAAGCTTTTTAATGAGACTTTCTGTTTTCAGTTTCTCTGTTTTCCAGCCCAGCTGTTCACTCCCCACCCCCATCCTCCAGTTTGCTATGTTTTAAATCCTCTAAAGATTAGTAATGATGGTCTTAATTGTCTTCTGAGGAACAGACTAATGCAGGCACTCAAAACATAACATACTAACAACAAATCCTGGCAATACGTTTATAAATGAAAATCAGAGACCTGAGGGTGAAATAACTTGCCTTAGCATGGCCAAGATTCAAACTTGACAACAACGGTCCTCCCCTAACTATTACTCTATACTCTGTTAAACACAAAGTGTTTTCTTCCCTCCTGAACTATTTCTCTAAACAACCCCTGAACCTGCAGAAAATGTCCCAGCAGAACCAGAAGGTCCTCTCTGCTAGGTTAATGTTTTTGTCAATACACGGACAGAAAAACTGTGAAGTTGAAATGCTGTGGAGAGAGGTATGACCTCTGACACATCCTCCTGGCAGAGATCATTGAGCAGGGAGAGCGGGAGATAGGTGTGGGGGAGGATGAATCTAGGACCAGTTTCCCAGTCCATCAGGGTGGATGAAAGGTTGTTCCCTCTGGGCATTCCCCTGCCTTCTTCCTGCTACCTTTAGTGCTAGTGAGTCACAGAACCAGGTTAAGGTGGTTCAGGGGAGGGGAAGGCCACAGCTGTGGGGACAAGAACCAGAATTAATAGCAGACACAGGTGTCTATACCATGTTCTCTCCCTAAGGCTCTTCAGCATGTTTGCCTAAGCCTGCACAGCTAACTATCACAGTCAAAGCTAAATGGCTGTACCCTCCATCCTGCAATGCCTATGAAGCCTCGACATAGCTCACCTTCTCTGAACTTGCAAACCGAAATTTTTCATTACACTTGGGAGGAGAGCTGGCTGTATAATCCAGGCTGGCCTACAATTCTCTATATGGCCCAGGCTACTCTTGAACCTAGAAAATCTTTCTGTCTCAGCCTGCCCCAGCCTGTCCCAACCTGCCCGGTACAGGGATGGGCCCAGGTGAATGACCATGTCTAGTTTGTCAACTCTGCTATATTTTCTTTAAACAAAACCTCAAATGCCCAGTTTTTCAATGCACTTGCCTTGAGCTTTAGAACTCACGTGGTCATCCAGTCCTACCACATACCTCCCTCCACTCAGGGGTGGCATGTACCAGACTCGGGGTAATTAGGAAGGATTTCTCCTTCCAAAGGAGCGACGGGAACATCTGGCTGTGAAAGCACTGGCCGTGACTCTGGATAGGACTGGGTGTTTCTGATCCCAAGGTCTTTCCTGCCTGGAGTTAGGAAAGCTGCATCTGCCTGTGGAGGAGCTGAGGTTCTGGTGCCCATTGGATCCAAAAGCAATGCTGGGTCCTTGAAATCCAGGACCTCTACCTCTCCCACAGGTGGCCCCTGTTTGATTTGACAGACCAAAGAAGCCGATTCTGTTTCCCGGTAGGATGGCCAGTTACCAGGTGCTGGGTGTGGCAAAGGAGAAGCGTGATCAGACTCTGGAGACGTGGTGCCAACATCCACTGAAAAGAAAATTATACAAATTCTAGGTTTAGAAATATAAAATTAAAAGAGTTAGCCCCAAAAGCCACAAACTCAGGGCTAAGCCCTGCTGCCAGGAATAGCAGGCCATAAAGATAAAAAAAAAAGGAATACAGGAACCAGCCTGAGTTAATGGGACTGATTCATGGGACATCTGGCAGGAAGACACCTCCCCCTAGCACACTCAGGGCCATATTTCAACTAGGTGTCCTCCGGCCCCTGATAAGCCCCTGACTTCTAACACGTACTCTTTCTGCTTTGTTCTCACTGCTATGTTTAAATGAGCCAATTATATGTAACCACGCCAAAACCCCCTAGCCTTCTCTATATAACCCTCTGACTTTTGAGTTTCGGGGTTGACACCTCTGTCTCCTGCGTGGGATATGTGTCGGCCCGGAGATCTCTGTAATAGGTCTCCGTAATAAACCTCGCCTTTGCTTATTACATCCAAAATGGTCTCTCTGTGTCTGGGGTCCGCGATTTCCCAAGACTTGAGTAAGGGTCTCTCTGCGTGGGATCTTTCATAATAATGGGGGCTCGTCCGGGATCTTCGCGACCACCCCAGACTCCGAAGACCCCTTGGAGGTGAGTTGGATGTTTGTCTGAGTGTTTCTGTGAGAGCGGCGCCGCAATTGTCAGTCTGTGTCTGTCTCTGTTTTGGTTCCGCCGTGTGTGTATATATGTGTGTCTCGGTACCGGTGAAGTCTCACTCTGGTCAGTACTTAGAGAGTGGACGTGGAGTCTCACTCTGGTCAGTACTTAGAGAGTGGAAGTGGAATCTCACTCTGGTCAGTGCTTAGAGAGTGGACGTGGAGTCTCACTCTGGTCAGTACTTAGAGAGTGGAAGTGGAATCTCACTCTGGTCAGTGCTTAGAGAGTGGACATGGAGTCTCACTCTGGTCAGTACTTAGAGAGTGGAAGTGGAATCTCACTCTGGTCAGTGCTTAGAGAGTGGACATGGAGTCTCACTCTGGTCAGTACTTAGAGAGTGGACGTGGAATCTCACTCTGGTCAGTGCTTAGAGAGTGGACATGGAGTCTCACTCTGGTCAGTACTTAGAGAGTGGAAGTGGAGTCTCACTCTGGTCAGTGCTTAGAGAGTGGACGTGGAGTCTCACTCTGGTCAGTGCTTAGAGAGTGGACGTGGAGTCTCACTCTGGTCAGTGCTTAGAGAGTGGACGTGGAGTCTCACTCTGGTCAGTGCTTAGAGAGTGGACGTGGAATCTCACTCTGGTCAGTGCTTAGAGAGTGGACGTGGAATCTCACTCTGGTCAGTACTTAGAGAGTGGACGTGGAGTCTCACTCTGGTCAGTGCTTAGAGAGTGGACGTGGAGTCTCACTCTGGTCAGTGCTTAGAGAGTGGAAGTGGAATACGTGTTAGTGTCTGTTGTCTGTATTCTGTTTCTGTGTTTGGTATCCCAGAAGCAGATAAGGTTAAGCTGCAGTTTGGGCCAGGTACTGAAGGTACCAGGCATCTGTGAAAATTGGTTATAAGATGCTTTGTCTTGGTCTTGTTTGTCTGGTTTGTTTTCTGTGGTATTGTTGAGTGTCTTTTTGGCTTTTGTTTCGTTTTTGAATTTTAGACTGACGACTGTGTTTGAATTTGGACTGACGACTGTGTTTGAAATCTTGGACTGATGACTGTGTTTGAAATCATGAAACTGTTTGCTTTGTTCGTCAAAGAGTTTTACTTGGTCCTCTTGGTGCTTAAGTTAAGAGTTAAAAATAATTTGCTTGAGAAAAATTGTTTTCTGCCAGGGAATTTTGTCTTTCTCTCTTGAGCCTCCTCCCCAAAGAGAGATGCCCCTCCCTTTACTCCCCTTGATCAGCCTAGCTGCTGTTAACAGTTGTGTAAACAGACATTAACAAAAACCTTGAGGACAAAACCTCTCGTAAATAAAAAAGTTCCCCTGATTAGGCCTCCGGTATGAAACAAGTATAGTGAGTAAGAAACTTAATTTTATGGACCCCGCTCTAGTGGCGGTGTGTTGGTTGATAGCCAACGTTAATTTTTAAAACATAGTGTTTTATCTGTGCTTGTGCTTGCAGCACACAGTAGGGGGGAGCAAAATTGCTGCGGAGCTGCTGCAGCGAGCATGGGGACTTCTCAAGTCTCACCCAATTTTTCTGGCTCTTCAGGAGCTGTTTAAAAAGAAAAGGCTTAAGGTAAAAAGAAACACTATAGAGAGATTTCTTAGTGAATTATTACACCTTGGTTCGCGATCTCTGGGAATCTCACGGTGGACAGCTGAGATAAGCTAAAAAAGGATTTAAATTTTGCTTGAGAGCAAAGAATCTTAAAGGCGGAGTTTCAGCTGGTGTGGCACTTAATGCGTAGCTGCCTAAAAGATCAGAAATCCTGTCAACAGGCTATAAAAAAGGGACAGGCTGTGTTAGAAATGCTACAGGAAGAATGATCTAAAAAGGCTGAGAGTGAGGTGGGAGAGGACTCTAAAGAAAACAAGAACAAGAAAGGAATTTCTGCTTTTAGTGACCAGACCTTCAACTCTTGCTCACAGAAAGAGAGTGCTCATTAGGAGAAGTTCTTTAAGGAGCCTGCCTTGAAGTCCTGCTTGCTAAATAAATACTGTAGGTAAAATAAAAACCATAAAAGCAAAAAAAAAAAAAAAAAAAAAAAAAAAGGAGCCTGCCTTATCTGCTGGCCCTATTCCAAGAGAGGAGTCAGTCTCCAGCATTAAATTACTTTTCTCACTGGTCATCATTAGCATGGAGAATGCCTTTGATCCTATCCCCACAGCAGCCAGTTCCTGCCCCTGTGGTGGAAATGTCCCAGGTTGGGGGACAGAGAAGCCCCTAAAATAGTTTCAAAGAATCTACAACAAACCATGAAGAACTTTGTTTTGTTTTGCCAGTCAGAATTTAAAATTCAGGCTTTGGCTGTGGCCAAGGTCAGGATTAATGTTTTCTTTTCCATGGGCCTTTAGCCCACTGAGACAGTTTGGTGAAGGACTACTACTGCAGTCCTGATATTCAGAGACATGGAGAGAGCTATAGTTTTTTTATTATTAAAGGTTGGTACTATAGTATTAACAATCTCCTTATTAGATATAAGAGACAAGAAGCCCCAGGTAAACTGGTTACAATTCTTTTGTCAGCTGCTTAGTATCTAACACCCAGGTTCTAACGTCTCTCCATCCTTTTGTTATTAGTTCTTACTGGAAGCCTAGTGCCATTTAGAGGATGGGTCTCTTGAGCGATAAAGCCACTGAGCTGGCACTAAAGGGAGGTACTCCTTAAGGGAAAATCTAAGTCCAGAGAGACAGCCGGTAGCAGATAGGCTGCCCCTCTGCTCACTTTTCTGTTTCACAGACACAAGGTCTTTTTGTCCCAAGAAAGCCTCCTGGCTTAGCTGTGTGACTAAATGCTGTTTGCCCTCTTCAGTGGACCTCTATTCTCAAGATTCTCTTGTTTTCCACCATCCCATTTAAGATGCTTGTTAGTAACTGTTACAGGTCTTCTTTACCACCGAGGAAAGACGGAATCCTACTAGAGGCCAGAAAAAGTGTTCCAGAGATGGATAGAAGGCCCTCACTTCTGCCTGCTCTCTTCAGACGCCTAAAGGTAGGGAGTGCCAGGTCTGCTGCCAGGCTCCAAGGGTGGGTCTCTGAGGGGCTAGAAAATGCCCCACCAATCTGGCTAAGATAAAAAAAGGATATGAAAAAAAAAGTTACAAAAATTTGAAGGGTTAAGTTAAGTTGCTGAGAGTTAGTATAAGTTACAGAGAAAATAAAGTTAAAAAAGAAAGAGGTAAAAAGAACAGAAAGCTAGGGAAGAAAAGAGACAAAAAAAAAAGTTAGAGAGCTAAAGAGAGATAAAAGACAAGAGAGGAACATATACTGGCCACAGTAGTTGGAGAACCTAGGAAGATAGTACCTGACAACAGAAGAGAATTCCTGGCTAAAGATCAGTGTGCCTAATACGAAGAAAAAGGACATTGGGTCAGGGACTGCCCCAGAAAGAACAAGAGGGGACACTGGAGAGCCTCTTGGTGCTGGCTATACACAGAGATGGAAGGGAAGCCCGCCCAGTTGTTTTGTGGATACAGGGACCCAATGCTCTGTGCTCCTATGCTCCAGTGGGCCAGTATCCAAAGACCTTGGGTACAGGGGCCTACTGACAACAAACAATACTTATGGACTGCCCGAAGAACAGTGGACCTTGGCGTGGGCCGGGTAACCCACCCATTAATTCATGGTCATCCCTGACTGCCCCTATCCCTTGCTCATGAGAAAATTGCTCTCCAAATTGGCTTGCGTGGGCTAAAATGGCTAGATGAGGCCATGTGTATACATATCTATAGACTGTGTATGTGGAGCTTAAGACCTGTCTCAGTACACCAGTAACTGATGCTGGGAGATGAATGGCTTAGTGCTTTTCTGCCTGGAACACACCGTTCCTGCCAGCCGGGCACTAACAATTATCACCCAATCCATGACTTAAACTGTGATAGAGTGGCTGATAGAGTGTCCAAAGATGGGACCACTGGTCAGCTGCCATGGACTAGATTCTCCACCGGTTGGGGACAATCTGGTCACCTTGCTGCCCAATCCGGACCTGGAGCCACCACAGCACGAGTGTCAAACACTGACAGAAGCACATGGGTGGAGGAAAGACCTCTGTGACTGGCTGATTGACCCCTGCTGAAAGCCGAGGACCTTGTCCACAGACGGGAACAGTTCTCTTCATGAATGAAGGTCAGAGACAAGTGGGTGCTGCCATGGTGGACAACACAGTGTCATCTAGAATGGCTGAACCCCAACCCCCAACACATCAGCACCACAGATGCCTTTGCCATCTCTTAGATGCCCTGATGAAGCCAACAACTGTGAGTACTATTCATTGCTCAGGATATCAGGAGGAAAGAGATTCAGTGACATGGGACAGTAACAAAGTAGATAAAGTGGCTTGAGAAATGGCTATGCAGGAGCCTATCCTGGTTACAGGCCTACAGGAGACAGCCACTGAGAACTGGGATTAGACTAAGGGATGGCCTCACTTAAAATGTACAACAGAAGAAAAGGCCCAAGTTGTTTAAAAGATAAAAGGACAATGACACACTTGGGGAGAAAGCTATACCCCCCCAGAGAACAAACAAAAGACTCACTTTGCCAAATTAAGAAATAGACTCATTTAAGAGATAAGAAGTTTGTCCAAATAGTTAAAATATATATAATAGACTTTAAGATTTTAGCCAAGAGAGACAGTAAAAAGTATAAGATACGTTAGTAAATAAATGCTTAACAAACAAACAGGACAAAGAGACCTAGAGAGTTTAACGAAAAGTCAAAGTGAACTTCACTGAGATAAAACCAGAAAAATATAATCTCCTAGTGCTTGTAGATACTTTTTCAGAAATAGACAGAAGCTTTCCTCACCAAACGAGAGACGGCCTCTACAATCATCAAGAAGATACTGAAAGAAATCTTCCCCAGGTCTGGAATGCCCAAGGTAATCTGGTCAGACAACGGTCCTACTTTCGTTGCCAAGGTAAGCCAGGGTGTGGCCAAGTATTTAGAGGTCGATTAGAAATTACATTGTATTTACAGACCTCAAAGCTCAAGACAGGTAGAATAAATAAATAGAACTCTAAAAGAGACCCTGACCAAATTGACCATGGAGACTGGCACAGACTGGGTGACACTCCTTCCCTCTTGCTCTCTTCAGAGCAAGAAATACCCCTTCCAGATTCAGCCTTACCCCCTTTGAGATCTTATATGGGGCCTCAGCTCCCCTGACTGTATTAGATGATGTTACTAAACCAACTTGTCATAGTGCCATAGTAATAATGATTTGTGTGCCAGGCTAAAAGACCTACAGGTGATACAGAAAGAAATCTGCTCACAGCTGACAGCAGCCTATGCCCCGGAGACCCCTGAGACATCCCATCAGTTCCAGGTCGGAAACAGCTACACTGAGCCCAGATACTCGAGCCTCGCTGGAAAGGACCATACCTGGTGCTGCTGACCACCCTGACAGCCGTCAATTCTCAGCCCTCACCAGCCGTGTACTTACTAGCTGTTAGGGCTGAGAGCTGGGACCTAGAGGGAAATTCAGTCATGTTTGTCCTGGGTTCCATCGAGATAGGGGTGGGAATAGGCTTGATTTCTATTACAAATGATGTAACATTACATATGTTAGTACTCCTAACACTTCTTGGGACTGTGCCTCAGGGATCACAACCTGTATAAGTTTAGAAGTTCTAAAAGACAGTCATGACCTTGGTATATAGGTTTAGATAGTGTCCAGATAGAATCCTGATGCCAAAGACTTTTTAGCTGACCTCCAAGAATACCTAACCTCCCTCTCAGAGGTAGTCCTTCAAAATAGAAAAAGATTAGACCTGATATTCCTTAAAGAAGGAGTCTGTGTGCTATACTGAAAGAAAAATGTTGCTTCTATACAGACCATTCAGGAATAATTAAAGACTCCATAAATAAACTTAGAAAAAGGTTAGACAAAAGACAGACAGAAAAACACATAAGAGATGGTTCGAGAGCTAGTTTAGTAGATCTCCCTAGATGACTACCCTACTCTCTGCTACAGCTGGGCCATTATTAATAATTTTCTTGGTTTTAGTTTTTGGACCCTGCGTGACAAACAGGTTAATTGCTTTTGTTAAAAATCGAGTGGGTGCTGTGCGGTTGATGGTTGTGAGACAACAGTACCAGTCAGTTAAGACAACTGGTGAGACCAAATACGAGACTTGATATCAAAATTCTAAGATTAGAATTATTTAGTAGGAGAAGACGGGAATGAAAAGAAAATTATACAAATTCTAGGTTTAGAAATATAAAATTAAAAGAGTTAGCCCCAAAAGCCACAAACTCAGGGCTAAGCCCTGCTGCCAGGAATAGCAGGCCATAAAGATAAAAAAAAAGGAATACAGGAACCAGCCTGAGTTAATGGGACTGATTCATGGGACATCTGGCAGGAAGACACCTCCCCCTAGCACCCTCAGGGCCATATTTCAACTAGGTGTCCTCCGGCCCCTGATAAGCCCCTGACTTCTAACACGTACTCTTTCTGCTTTGTTCTCACTGCTATGTTTAAATGAGCCAATTATATGTAACCACGCCAAAACCCCCTAGCCTTCTCTATATAACCCTCTGACTTTTGAGTTTCGGGGTTGACACCTCTGTCTCCTGCGTGGGATATGTGTCGGCCCGGAGATCTCTGTAATAGGTCTCCGTAATAAACCTCGCCTTTGCTTATTACATCCAAAATGGTCTCTCTGTGTCTGGGGTCCGCGATTTCCCAAGACTTGAGTAAGGGTCTCTCTGCGTGGGATCTTTCACCACAAAGCTCGAATTAGCCTTTGATTTGAAAGACACATCAATACATCGATTCTGCTGTGGCCTTCCAGGGCCTGCCCTGGTTCAATTGGTGGGTATTCTACATCCTCTCCATTCTCATTGTGATAATTGCAACTGTCCTCAGTACAGATCTCCAGGGCTGCAGCATGGTGGAAGGAGTGCTCCAGCGCTGAGGAGCAGGCTGTGGAATGGTCACCTCTGACCGTGGCTGGCCAGACATTGTCCAGGGCCAGCCTGCTGCTGATGTGAAAAGCCCACGCCCCAGGAATCCCCAGGTTGCTTAGTCTAAGAACAGTGGAAAGAGTGGATTGTAACCAGTCCATTCATCCTCCTTCAGAATTCATATTGAAATCAAAAGACTTTAACGATCAAAGCCAAACTTTCCATGCTATGTCAAACAGAAGCAAAGCTTCTAAGTAACTGAGATAAATACCATACAGGAACTTTGTTATAAGCTGCCTTTTGTTTGGCATTGTGTATGGAACACTAAGCCATCAGGTTATATGTCTGCTCCAGAAGCCCAAATCAAATATTCTGTCAAAATCCTGGCTGTCTTGAGAGCAAACATGGAATGCAAGAATATTTTATGCTTTCTCGACGTGAATGAAAACTTAAATCGGACTCAAGCTTACTTAAGCTTAAAATTCCTAAAACACTTAAATAGTACTGATTTCTACAAGCCGTGCCTACACCAGTGCTTATCAGTCGTCACTGTGCTCTGCAAGATAGGGGTGGTAGCTGTGCTAGATCTTAGTGAGGAAAAAGTTGGTTTTGAGAGGTTAGCTAATCTTCAGATCATACAGCCCAAAGTTGGCAAAGCCACGGCAAGAATTTCATGCTAACAAGAAACTTTGTCTTACAAACATCTCTGTGTACAAGGATTCACATGGACTAATGTATTAATGACAGAGGATGATAGATCTATCAGTACTTTTTAATGACCAAGTCTAAAACAATTTTTGAGCAAAAGTTCAACATGGGTAAGATACAAATGTATTAATCAAAATGAGGCTCAGTATTTGGGAACAGATCTTCATTTTCTCTGTAGAGTAGACCATGAACCCCTGTTAATTCCCAAGAATCTCTTTTCTCAGAGGAGTCTCACCAGATAGTCCCAGCTATCCTGAAACTCGAGATCTTCTGCTGGGATGTGGCACTATTCTTGCCAGCTCAGTCACCTACTATCTCAGTGTCAATGGTACGCTTGCTGTGAAGAGGACAGCCATGTGAGAGATGACTCCTAACCGTAAGAGAAAGCTCGGATTAGGAAGGCTCTGGAAGGCTGAAGGAATGCCCATTCAGAGCCTGCCCCACATGTGGCCCATATATATACACCCACCAAACTAGATAAGATGGATGAAACAAAGAAGTGCAGGCTGACAGGAACTGGATGTAGATCTCTCCTGAGAGACACAGCCAGAATATGGCAAATGCATAGGTGAATGCCAGCAGCAAACCACTGAACCGAGAATGGGACCACCCCATTGAAGGAATCAGAAAAAGGACTGAAAGAGCTTGAAGGGGCCTGAGACCCCATATGAACAACAATGCCAACCAACCAGAGCTTCAGGTGACTAAGTCACTACCCAAAGACTGACCCTGGGCTCCAACTGCATAGGTAACAATGAATAGCCTAGTAAGGGCACCAGTGGAAGGGGAAGCCCTTCATCCTGCCAAGACTGAACCTCCAGTGAACATGATTGTTGGGGGGAGGGCGGTAATGGGGGGAGGGTGGGGAGGGGGACACCCATATAGAGTGGGAGGGGAAAGGTGTTAGGGGGATGTTGGCCTGGAAACCAGGAAAGGTAATAACAATTGAAATGTAAATAAAAAATACCCAATTTAATAAAAATGGAGAAAAAAAAATGACTCTGGAAAATGGGACCTAGCCAATGATATCAATCCTGTGTTTGCACGAAATACCAAACCTCAAATTATCCCAGACTATGTAATTTCCTCAAAAGTCAACAATCAAGAATAAGAGGGAATGGCTAAAAAGAAGTATTAAGATCCACTGAATCATATAACGAGATCTTTGTTCACTGGGGCAAGTATTCATCATTCTAGTCTCGGTTTCTACTGCAATAATGAAGAGAGTTGAGGTTTTCTTCAGTTCTCTATCTATCTCTCATTCTGTGCACTGTCCACGAGCCACTACCTGTACCCAAATGTATTCACCATACTCTGCTGTACTGGCTGGATTTCGTCACCCTGATGCAGACCTGAGAAGAGATTGCCTCAATCACACATGCATATAGGCAAGTCTGGGGGAGGGGCGCTTTCTTGGTTAATGATTGGTGGGAGGAAGAGCAGTTCACTATGGGTGATACCACCCTAGGGTACCATCTCTGGTTGTGTAAGAAATCAGGCTGAGTAAGACAGAGGAACCAAGCCAATATTAATGTTCCTCCATGGCTTCTGCTCCAGTTCCTACCTCCTCCTAGGTTCCTGTCTTGCTTTAGTTCCTGCCTTGGCTCCCCTAATGCACTGTGTGACCCAGGACAGTAAACCAAATAAACCCTCTCCTCCCCAATCAGGTCAGTGTTCGTCCCTTCTGTGATTTGCTATATTCAATTGCTAAGGTTTCTTTTCATTTTTTGAGACACAGTCTCATGTAGCTGATGATAACCTTGAGCTTCTATTCCTCCTGCCTGCACCTCCCAAACACTGGGATACCAGGTGTGATACTAAACCCTGTTTGTGTGGCACCAAGGTCAAAACTCTGGGCTTTGTGTCCCCTAGGCAATGTTCTACCAGCAGAGCTTCAACTCTTGCCTTCAGTTGGTGCTTATAGAAATTAGGGTTGCAAATAAAACACACCACAGAAGACAAAACTCCAGGCTGAAAAAATGACTTAGCAGGGAAAGCCACTTACCTACAAGACCTTAGAGCAAACCCAGAATCCACGTGATAGGGGGAGAGCACAAACTCTGACAAACTGGATTCCGACCCAGACACCTCCCCAACAGCTGCGTCCAACCCCAACTCCCACACAGTAATGTAATTATAAAAACTGAAACCAATCAGTAAGAAGACACCCTGGAGCCCCAGCCCATCCCACAGCAGGGTATTGCAGCTGGGAAACCTCTTGAGTTTGGAAGTGGACAGCTTCAAAGCTTCAAAGAGAAGGAAAATACAAATCATGCAAGAGTGGAGCTAAATAAATGCCTTCTAATGAGACATAAATCAATATCCTGGCGTTTGCCACAGTGCCTGGTGGGAATCTAAACAGCTAATTTACCCTCCACACTGAGGTCGTTTATGCATGCTCACAGATAGAATTTGTCTCCTAAAAGGAAAACTGTATCACAAAACAGAACAGCCATGCTGGCCTGCCTGGGACTAATCCCTTCCCAGGAACTACTCTCTTCCCTACCTGAATATGCATATGTTTCAGAAGAGGCCTGCAAACATGAATAATATATGACCTCTGTTGGAGGAAGAGATTCCAGGACTAGGAAAATGTTCTTCTCCTTGGAGGGGTACAGCAAAGCATCCAGAGGGAGCTAGGACCATGATCCTGAGCTACTTTAGTTTACAAATGTTGTCCTCAATGCTGGGCATGTGTGATGCAATGTTTCAACCCTCAAGACAACGATACTGACAGAATCTGGAGGAAAGAAGCCTAGGAGACAGTGTTAAGTATGCAAACACTGAATGGGAGGCAAAGCCCACGCTGAAAGGGGAGGTAGCAGAGTTGTCACTCAGAGTAGTGGTAGGATAATTCTGCCTTGCATTTTATGTTATTCCATTGTCTGTAGTTTGTCTCATTTTATTAAGCGTGAGGCACACCAAATTTGTCAATCACTCTGGTCATGTCTCACGCTGCTCCTTTCTGGCACATGCCTGTGTCTTAAAAATTGTAGTATTTCAAGCACTCAGCCCTCCTTCCAAGGGGCTCTAGGTACAACCTGGGGAGAGAGAGTCTTTAAGCTAGAGGATAAGAGGTTAGAGGAGAAAGGATAGAGGCCAACTGCTAAGTCTGTTCTAGAGTCTAGACTACACAGACTAGGGTGAGATGGAGACCTACACACGGTACGGATCACAGAACAGGAGGGGACACTTGTATGTAGAACCTTGGAAATAAGGCTGAGTGCTTGAAATACTATGATTTTTAAAGGCAGAGCCCCTGGACACCAACAGAATCTGGGAAGGACCAAGAATCACAGAGTATTAGAATGAGAATTGGTACCTGCATAGCCATAAGAAGCTGCTGTGCGTGTGCGTGTGTCTGTGCCTGTGTGTGTGTGCAAAAGCATGTGAGGAGACAGTTGTCTAGAGCCATAAAGGCCTTCATACACGTGCTCACACACACATGCATACACATCCATGCACACGTACGCGCGAGTGCACACACACACACACACACATGCACACGCACACGCACACGCACACAAACACTGTCATCCATTCACTCCGGTTCTTCACTATTTCCTTTGATGCTTTCCAGAAATATCAAAATTGCAGGAGAGGGGCAGAGTGAGCTGTAACCAGAGTGACTGATAAAATGAACCAAAATACAAACAACCAGGTAACATGAAATCCAAGTAAGAAACACCCTATCTACTCTGCATAAGAGATCACCCCTGTATCCATACTTCAGAGCTGTATTGACTATGGCTCGGCCATTTAACTCTGACATAAGCACCTTTCGTAATTTCGGTAAGACTATTGGTAAATCTGAGAAGATAGTTATACTTACCACCTATAAGTTGAGAGAGGTTTAATTAAGATAATATCTGCAAGGGTTTTATCACAATGCTCTGCAGATAAAGTGATCGGCAAATTTTTGCTCTGTCACTCTATCTGCCCACGATCTAGTTTGAATGAGAAGCAACTATGGGAAGCCACAAAGTAACTACTGTGGGCTAAGCTAGTATTGCAAAATACAAAGACAAAAGAGCCCACCTGAAGTCAATAGTCTCTTAGGAGCACCAACTGGACAGACACCTGCAGAATAGCCTATTGCAGCACTAGCAGAATAACCCACTGGGGAGACTAAGAAATGGATTTGTCTCTGGAAACGCTGTGGGTAAACCAGTCAGCATGATTTCTGGTGATGGTGCCAGGAGAAACCTGAGACGACTAAAAGCCTCATCTACCTCCCCCCCATTATAGTACTCATAATTTAATCCTTAACAATACCTGTTTGAAAGACTGAATCATGATGCCTCCTCTCCAGAAATCATTAACCTGAAAAGCGTCCACTGAGGCAGTTAGTTATGACTGGATATTTTTATGTAGCCCCAAGAACAATGTTTTTCACAGCAAATCCCAGTAGTTCTGCAAAAACATATAATCACTTCTGGTTCTGGTTTATGCCTGACAGATAGTGCAGGAAAAAGAAAGAATCTTTTAAATCTTGGGCAGCCTGAAGCTCCAGAGGTCCAGCTTAGCTCTTGGTTTTCAACCAGCGCCTTTCTTAGAAGCCACCAAAGGTTATTATCAAATGGTTTCTGGCCACTAGAGATAGTGTCCCTCCTAAATGTCCTTCCAGTGCATAGCACAGTCACACACTCCACATTACTCACTGGTAGAGATTCTTCACTTACTGCTCACTGTTAGTCAGGCTGAAATACAGGGCTTTTCTCTTCACGTCATCTGCTTCCCCTTGGCAGAATCCCACCTTAGCAGGAAGCTGCAGCTGGACACTGTAGGATTCTTTGGGGTGAGTTCCAAAAACTGAAGACCATTGGCAGGATAGAGAAAGAGGGCATAGGAATCACATTCATCGGATGCCAGAACGGCCTGGAAAGTGTTCAGCTGTGGACAAAAAGGAATTGCAGACACCCTTAAACAAAGAAATAAACAAAAGAAGAAAATCAGAACACAGGTAAGGTGTTCCAACAAGGGGGCAGAGGCCAGATCCTTTTTAGGATTTCCCCATGTTGGTTTTGAACATAATCTCCTTTAGAATCCCCTCTTCAAATTACAAATATAATTTTGTAAACCACGTGTTATTTTTTTAATCTTTTCTACCAATTTAGATCAATAGTTAAATAATGCATAAATGAAACACTGGGTTAAAATCTTTAGGATTGCAGGGAAGAGGATGAAGAAGAACTAACTAACACTAAGGATATTTGAAAAAGCCATATGAAGGGCCAGAGAGACGGACAGTTAAGGGCACAGGCTGCTCTTCCAGAGGTCCTGGGTTCAATTCCCAGCACCTACTCCCCCATGGTAACTCACCCCTGCTTATAACTTCAGTTCCAGGACTTCTGACAGCCTCACACAGACATACAAGTAGGTAAAACGTCCACGAACATTAAAATACAAAAGCCATATGAAAAGCTACTTGCCAACTTACAACGAACGTTACAAGGTGGGTAATTCTCCTTCCATTGGCTACAAGTTCTCAAAAAGTCCAGAGCCAGATGTAGGACACCTTGCTCTCAAGTTGTTGGTCGAGGATGTCACAGAGATGATACCAGAGTTGTCAATTCTCATTGCTCAGGGCTACCCATCAGAATGTGATGGTAAGATCCTATAGCTGATGACACCACACAAGTAGGTCAAAGAACTTGAAGAAATCACACAGACCTGCCTGCACAGTACTTAGCAGGAAACTTCCACCCCTGCTAGCTACCCTTTATAATGCTAGAAGATGCTACGCAGACTATTCTCACTCCACTGTGACTACTCAGGGCTATATAACAAAAGCCCTGGCAAGATGTACTCATGGGTGCGCCATAAATGGCAGGAATGTAATGAGGATCACCAATCATTTTCTGGGTGGATTTAAGGTCTGCACTACAAGAGGAAACTTTTGCCTGGCATTGTAAATCTGGTCAGGAAAACCATGGCAGACAGGCTCATAAGCCCTGGGAGTGAACCATAACTACTATTTTCTTAAATGGATATATAGTATCAAACAATACCAGTTACAAGCTCATAGATTAACACAGCTCTCGGTGGTCATTGGGGGAGCATCTTCATACAGTGGATGGTAGGTAATACACATTCATAACTAGTCCGAGTATTGAGAATGAACTCTCTGTGGAGAACTCAGCCACAGAAGCTCCCACCGTATCAAGTTCCCTCAAGGCTCAGGGAATATTGGAAAGAAAAGAGGTGGAAAGATTTTAAGAGCCAAAGGTCGGAAGGAGTTGGATCAAAACAATGACATGTTCTCATGATATGGTCGTTGAACTCACAAACTCAGTGCAGTTGGTGTCCAGCAGAAGAGCAAACCACTCAACATTCCAGCACGGATGTGGTAGGGCACTGAAGCCCCTGCCTTCAGCTGAGAAGATTCTGTCACTTGAGAACTGCTAGGGGAGGGTTTTCTTTAGGGGTATGATCCCTAGTGAGTGGACCACGCTGCAGTGGTGGCCCCTCACTCATGAGTAGGCTTCGCTGTATCAAGGGATTATTAGAACAAACACAGTGGGTGAAGTGGATATACTGAAATATACTGTATCAATGTATGAAATTCTCAACAAATAACATTAAAACAGTGTATTTAAAAGTGTTAAGGTTGTAAAGCTTCTCCAGTCCAAACTCTTTTGAGAGTTCTGGGACAAGGAACAAAATTGACTTGCTCATTCCTATACCCTCAGTTTTTATTTTGTGTCTGAATGGCTTTCACATCCATACATCATATTAGCATCCATGCATCCATCCATCCATCCATCCATCCAACCATCCATGCATCTAGGAAGCCATGCATCCATCCATCTAGGCATCCATCTATCTATCCATGCATCCAACATCCATGCATCCATCCATCTATGCATCCATCTATCCATCCATCCATCAATGCATCCATCCAGCATGCATCCAGCAAGCCATGCATTCATCCATCTATGCATGCATCCATCCATCCATCTGTGCATCCATCCATCATGCATCCAGCCAGCCAGCCATGCATCCATCCATCCATCCATGAATCCAACATCTGTGCATCCAGCAAGACATGCATCCATCCATCTATGCATCCACCCATTGCCTACTGCAGGCCACACTCAGTCAGGAAGCAGCTAATCAAAAGGCATCCTTACTGATTTCACAGCCAAACTCCCTTTCCTTTTCAGTCTCTTTACAACACGAGTTATCTTGTCACATTGCAGATGAAGAAAGAGACCCAGGGGCTTGCTTAAGGTCGGGCAATGATTGATGGTGGAAGCCAGCCAGACCCAACAGCTCATCCCCTGCAACAGACATTCATCTGAACTCTACCAAACAAGCCATTCCAGGACACCTGCTCTGACCCAATCTCCCTTCCCAGGCTCAGCTCCACTAAGTCCTCTGCACAGTGTTTAAGGGTCCCCACTCCTACTAAGTGCTTTGATGCTGTGCACCAAGAAAATCCTAACCAGCAAGCACTGCCTCCTGGGGGTCGAGGACTGTGATTCCCTGCGGAACCCCTTCCATCCTTCGGCACCCACTATGTTGGTTTTCCAGTATGTATTTGGCTCCTGTTGGTTGTCTGGTTTGGCTTTGGCCTCCACTCACTAACCCATCTGAATATTAATTCATCAGGGTTGGGTACCCGCTAAACCACATTATGTTTGATGCTGCAGTCAGGACAGAGCCAAAAAACTATGCCCCAAGAGCCTGAATTATAGGAGAGAGGAACAGCCAGGACTGGAATTTTAGGAGAGTGACTGGGGACAGGCATGGTGGCAGAGGCCACAGAAAAAGGAGAGTGTCCAGGACATCAGAGTGGGGTAGGGTAGCATCAGAGTGGCAGCCAATGGATGAAGATAAACACTGTGGGAGCCAAAGCAGACCCAGATGAGAGTTGGAGTCTGAATTAACACCAGGGTGACTGTGGAATTACTCCCTGATATTGCATTTACTGAGTTTCAAAGGGACCTTTTCTGCCATTACCACCTTCTTCCACCAAAGGATTAGTTAAGGGATGCTCCACTGTCTTAGACTCTGTAGTTGGCTTCTCTCACTAGATCATATATGCTTTACAATTTAATAGGGAACTGGGGAGACATTTCTCTTACAAATACTCGCTTTATAAAGAAGGTGGATGAGAAGAAGGAAAAGAAATCACTTATTGGTATCATTACCTCTTCATTTTGCTAAACAAGACAAACTGACGCAGCAAGACCCTCAAAACTGAATACAAGGAACGAATGTGTCCTTGTGTTTTTTTCTGCCTTGTTCTAGAACATCTCAAAGGTTACTTTTACCTTTCTGACACGTAATGCTAAAGTATAGCTTTGAGGTTTGGGTAATAAGACAAAGAAATGCAGATATTAATATGGTTTCACAAAAAAAAAAAAAAAAACTCTGTAGCTCCTCTGTATTCTCTAAATGGAAGAGTCTGCTTACCTTCCTTGTTTTTCAAAAAAAAGTTCATGAATTCAGTCCCCACATTCTACATTTGTTGCAGCTGTAGTCCTCAAGTATGTCATCTGCGGGGCTTGACCCTCCCCAGAAAGGTCAAACCCTCTAAGTTTCCAACTCAAGGACACGAAGAACATGCGTCATCCATCATCAGTCAGGGTAGGGCCAGAGGCTGCGAAAGCTTTATTTCAGTCACAGCAAAGTTCAAGTAGGAGATAAAAAGCCGAACTAATAATCCCATCCTTAAATAACCAACTGTGGAGGCTCCTGGTATGGTGGCCACAATCAACTTCACATGATAAGGGAGAACCAAGGTTCTAAATTTACAGAAATTCCATATGATAAGGGCTGTCTACATGTGGAGATCAGAAGGCAGTGGGGAGGAGGTCTGGGAAGAAGTGAGGAGGCTGTGATGGGAGAGCCCGACTTTTAACCTGGAGATCTGCACATGTAGTGCCTTATTTGCTCTATGTCTCTTCTGTGTCACCTTTTGGCAAAGCACTCACTTCAGATGGCAAGTTTTTAATTTCCTCATCCCCACTAAAAGAGGCAAATAACAGAGGAGAAAACAACAAAAACTTCCTTTTAATATAGTTTATGATCCCAAAGTACATTCCGGAAGAGTTGAGCTGCTTGAAATCTGCCACACATGAACCCCTTGTCAGGGCTACAGACTTCCACACAGAATCGCTAAGAGGCCACTTCATAGGCTCTGAAGAGCCCCCCTTAGAGACACCCTCTTGTCTGACTCTTTTCCAAAGGGAAAGGCCCTCACATTCCCAGAGACAAGTTTTCCAAGAGTCCTCCACAGCGGTTCTGAAGGTAAGCCCTCAGTTGCACTGCCAAAACCTGTACAAGAGTCATGGCCTCCCAACCTCCCCAAAGAGAAAGAGAGAGTGCCAGCTAGGAGAGGAGCTCTCCACAGCGTGGGGAGCAGTACAAAGAGGATCAGGTCAGAGTTGCCCAGCTGCAAGGTCTCCAGTTTCCTGTTCAGACAGAAAACCAGAAGGCTTCTCAAACATACCATCCAAAAAGGGTAAAACATCAACCAGCAGAATGACATCTTTACAACAAGGGATTTGTCTATTCAGCCTTACCAAAATGATAACAAAATAAGAAATGAGGTGATTCCTTCCTGGGGGACAAAGTTCAATGCTCAGTCTTCTTTAAGGACACATTCTCTGGAGGTGTAAAGCCACTGATTCTGGCCTACGATGTTTGGTGTGAACACCAACCACCACTTTGTATGTTACTCTTTCCCCATTCCCATGGGGACACTGATGTACTTGGGGTATTCTAAATTCACCCCTGTACTGCAGAGTTAAGAGAATGCCTAATGCTTTCACCACGACATAGTGTATCCTCCTTCATATGTAGTCTTCAAGGACACCTAAGCAGTTTTCTTCAACCCATTTTCATATATCTAGTTATTCTCTATCCTCTCTGTCTTCACTGACATGTGGTAAATTACACACGTACCGTTTCTGTGGACTCGAGCTTCATAAATTAAAAGCTCCAGCTAAATCCAAAGTTCTTGATCAACAACTGTCACCTCTGCACCAACTCAACACCCACCATTCCATGTTAAAGCATCCAGGGACCAGCTGTGATGCATACTATTAGCTGTCAATCTGACGCTATCTACAACCATCCAGGAAACAGTCACCAGGCATGTCTCTGATAAAGTATCTTGTTTAGATTAATTAAGGAGGGAAGACCCACCCTAAATATAGACACCACCATTCCCTGGGCTCAGGCTTGCACTGCATACAAAGAAGAAAGAAAGCTTAGAAACAACACCCATCTATCTCTGCTTCCTGGCTACAGATACAATGTTTCCATCCTTTTCTGAAGCAACTTCCAGGCTCCCATCCCTCTCCCAGGATGCAGCCCAGACTAGGGCAAGCTCTCCTACCACTCACTCTCGGTTCCCATTCCTGTGGTCCTTCCAACCCAAATGAAATTCCTCATCAACAAAAACCTTCGACATACTATCTAATTCAGTTCTAGATAACACCCTCTTCCCCAGTGAGAACACAACAGCCTTCCCCTGACACCAAAAACACACAGAGCAACAACGACAACAACAACAACAACAATACAAACAAAAAAACAAAAAACAAAACAAAAAAAATACGGTACCCATCATTACTCAGATCTTCCGGCCATAACCTCTTTGCTCTATGAAGTGACAGTTTAAGAAATCTCAGATTAACTAAATGAACAAACACTTTATTTGTTCATTTTTTTTCAATGCAGTTGCACCATGCCATTCTTGCATGCCAGGTAGAACACTCTGTCACACCCAACGTGAACATCCTGGAGGGAATGAAGAGAGCAGAAACATTTCACACGGTAAAGATATTATTCATCTGATGTCATTTCCAGTGACATTAATATTAATATTGCTATACCAGATGTCAGAAAACTATGTAGCGATCACAGAATCTTCCAGGCAAAGGAGATTGTTGTGTGCCAAAATCTACCTCAAAAATAAAAAAAAAAAAATCTATCAAAGCAAGAGTTCAATCCCACGGTCTTCAAAGTATTCAGAAGAGCCTTCCACAGGAGTAATTGAGAACACATCTTGTGCTCAAAACCTCATCGAATGGAACAAGTCCTGAAGCCCATTCAGCCTATGGCAATATCTGAGGAACAATATGGATGTTTGGAAAAGTTAAAAAACAAGAAAGCTATAGAATTTTCCCCACCAAATTCCCCTGCAAAAAGATAAGAAAAACAAAGGGGAAAATCCCAAAACAGCAATTTGGACAACCCTCCTCTTAAAAAGTACTTACAGAGAGGGCCAGAGAAGGCTCGAAAGGTAAATAAATCCCTTGCCTTGAAATCTGAGTTCAGTTCCAGGAACCCATGTAAAAGGAGAGAACTGGTACCGGGAGGATCTCCTCCCAATCTCTGCATGTGCACCCCGCTACGTGCACACATAAATCATACAAAACCACATACCATACATGTCCTACACACATACCACACACACACCCCACATATATATCATGCACACACAAGTGGCCTCAATGCAGTATGCACATACCATACAAACACCACACACTCACACACAACATGCACACACCATATGCATATAAACACACCATACAGATACACACAAGCACACACATTATGCACATACACACATCATACACATAAACCATACACAGACACACACATCACACACATATACAAACACACACATAATGCACAAATGCAGACATACATACACATCATGAACATGCAGACACACAATTTCATATACAGCATTAACATAGATTATTTACATACACACTCACCATACATAGACATACATATTCACATGTAGCACGTAAACATATACGTACACATACATGCACACACAGAGAGAGAATAAAATGAAATAAAACAACCAAGTCCTTACATAAAGGAGTTCTACCACAAGATCGTTACATGGCAGGAACAACACATCGCCTTGGTTAATTCTCATGACAACCCTAAAAATTCAGCACTACCATGTCAATCTACAGCTTAGAAAATGAAGCCTGAGGGACTGTGTCTTCCAAGACCACTGCTGCAAGTGTTTTCTGCCTTGTTCCTGACTTCACAAGTACCTGGAAGGTGTAATGAAAGAATTACTGTGCCTATGGGTGCTGCTCACTCATGAAGGACATACTTAGCTAACCTTCATGAGGACTTGTGTTCAAGTCCCAGAACTGCAAAATTGAAGGAAGAGCTGGGAAAATGGTTCAGTGTGAGGAGTTGCTATTCAAGCATGAGCACCTGAGTTTGATCCCTAGAATACACACTGAACAAAAACAGTCATGGTGTCTGTCAGTCCCAGATCTGTAGTCCCATAGAAGGAAGGCAGCTTCGTGAGCTTCGTCACCCAGCAATCCATCCTGGCTTAGCTGCTGAGTACTGGGTCAGAGGGAGGTGTGCCTGAAAATGATTTGAAAGGGAGCTGGATAGAGTGCTCAGCAGGTTAAAGGCACTTACTTCGGAAGCCTGATGACCAGAGCTCAATTCCCAGACCCCATGAAGGAGGATTAGCAGAGAGCTGACTCTGAATTTGTGTTGTGACTACCACAGTGTCAAAGCATGCACACGTACACAGAACAAATAAATAATTTTTAAAATGTGGATAGTGCCTAAGGAAGGACACTCAAAGTTCTTCTCTGGTCTGCACACACGTGCATCTCCACACAAATGTGAACCATGCATGAATGTCTGTGTGTGCCTGCACATGCGCACACATTCACAGACACACACAGAGACACAGGTACCGCATGCACGGACACCAAAAGGAAACTGTCAAAGACTGTTTCTAATGAAAGGTTGCTAATGAAATGAGAATCCTATGTAGTAAACTCATCTCTCTGGGGCTGTAACCTTCATGTCAAATAAACACTAAAACATTTGGGACCCACCGCAGCCTCAAGACCCCGGAGCCTCAGTGCAAATGCTCCTTGCTCTACTTTTTTGTTTGTTTGTTTGTTTTTTCTGTTGCAAGAGGCTAGCTAATTCAGCTGAACATTCCTTGGGAGCATCAGAACATAATTTCGAAGTGAGGTTATCATCAGAAGCATCCTTCACAGCAACTTCACTCCAGTTCACACTTCCTTTGAATATGGCTCCAAGAACTGTCCTAGCACCAAAGCCGCAATGAACACTAAAACGCTAACCTTATTTATTAGATGTCTTCAGAAAAAGTGCAGCGATTGTTACTGTAACTACTTATATGATTCGTGTACAGGAAATGGGTCTTGCATGGAAAGTGTAAGAAAGGGGAAAAGTATGTCTTCTAAGGTGACTTTGCCTCACTTAAGGCAGATTTGGAAATTATTTTCTCTTCTGTGATATAAACAGTAATTACTGTACTTATCCTGTGGGACTGTGTCGAGAAGACAGTATAAAACACTCCTGCAAGAAGGTAAGGGGAGGGGGGCAGAGGGATGGCTCCCTGGTTGAGATCATTGGCTCTTTTTCCAGAGGACCCATGTTCATTTCCCAGCACTCACATGACAGCTCACAACTGTAGGTAATCCGGTCCAGGGTATTCCACGGGCACTGCATGCAACGGTATGTAGGCATATGACCCATGTGCATAAACACAATTTTAAAAATTTAAAGAGAAGTCTGATGGTGTGAACAAACAGACTATTTAACAGTTGTCTAGTTTGCCCTTCGACCCTTACTAACTAAGGTCACCAGAAAGACTGTGGCTCAGCTAGAAGAGTGCCTGGTCAGCCTGAACTCTCGGTTCCGTTCCCATCAAATGGGTAGGGTGTGATGCTGCACACCCACTATCTCAGCACAGGTCAGTCAGGTCAAAAGGATCAGAGATTCAAGATCATCCTCCATTATGAGGTTTGAGGCCAACCTGAGATGCATGGGGTGGGGGGATCAAAAGCAAAACAAAAGGAACAACATAAACGTCAGACTCCCCACTTCAAATCGTTCAAGGCTGCCTACTTCCAGGAACCAATTGCAGTCCTCAGAAGGGACAACGTCTTGAGTGCTCCTGCATCAGATCCCAACACCCTGCTCTTCTGAAAGACACTGTGCCTGCCATGCCCCTAGTACATTAACCTCCAGCGCACAGGCTGATACATGCTCTGCCTTCTATCCTGGAGAAATTGCTTGCTCACTGAAACCTACCCAAATGGAATCCCTGAATCAAGATGGGTTAGGAGGAAGCTCTAGCTGGAGAGTCCACCATATTACCACAACAAAAGGTTATCAGTGGTGTTCCTACTAAATGTAAGAGAGGCCATTCAGAGTAAGAGCATTCCGCTTAGAGACTATGTCTATTTCAGTGCCGATATAAGGAAAATGTGTAAAAGTAGTTTCTGAATTAACAAATATCGACTATGTTCAGATAGAGATTATATATGATATATATGACTCTCTGCATATATAACCCTAACCCTAACCCCTTACTCCTAACCCTAAACCCTAGCTCCTAACTCTAACCCTGTGACATAGATTTTTTTAACATTACAGGAGAAGCTGGAAGGCAGCACACCCTATGAAGTGCTTGCTGTGCGTGCATGAAGTCCTGATTTGAATGGCAGCACCCAGATCAAAAGCAGGTCATGGCAGCACGCTTGTAATCTCTGGCCTGGAGAGAAAAACAAGCAGATCCCTAGGGCTCACTGGCCAGCAAGCCTAGCGTAAATGGGGAGCCCCAGGCCCCAGAGAGACCCTGAGTAGAAAGACAAGATGGCTCCCAAGCAAAGATATTTAAAGTTGACCTCTGGTTCACACATGCATATGCACACATGCATATGCACACATGTGCATGCACACCCACACTCTCACTCATAAATTAAACATTTTTAAAAAGACTGTAAGAAAATAGAAATATTAGAATTGGCGACCTAGTTGCTTGTATTATAAAAGTTTATTTTTTTCCACTATAAGCTTGTTATACATGATGTTAGATAAACGTTTTAAAAAGAATGTATGAATGAATGACTGAGCGAATGAAACCTAACAGTGGGGACTGTCTTCTCTAGCCCTCTAGCTGGCTGGCCTGCGCCAAGGAGGCAGTGTTTGAGTTGAAGGTATTCTGTTGAACTGTAATTGAGATGTCAAAGCCAAGGCATTACAAGGCTAGTCAGTAAACAAAACTGGATGTTAACCTGTCAAGTAAGAAACTGTAACTTCAAACAATTTCTCCATCTCTGCTGGTGCAGGCTTTAGGAAAACATGTCTCTTCCTTTAAGTTCACAGAACAAACTCAGGAACAAGGGGCAAGCTCTTAGGGAAGACATCACTTCTGTAGCTCAGAGGCACTAGGGGAGTTAAAGCAAACACAGATTTGCTCCAGGTCTATGGCATTTTACACCCAGGTGGAATTTCACAAGAGGACTCTGTCTCTACCTACACCAGGAATGAGGCCATTTACCCTCACCCACCCATACCCGCTTCACATGTTGCCAAGACCAAAGCCAGAGCAGAGTGGTGTTTTCTCCAGGGAGACTGCAAAGCAGGCTCCTGCAGACAGAAGTATGTAAACTGTTACAAAGGCAATGTGGAGAAAGCTACAGGGAACTTACTAAGAAGTTCATGGCATGCTTGCTCACTCTCCTGTGATGTCAGGTCAGGCTGTGCAGTGTTTTGACACTTTAAAAAGTGTTGGCTTTGAAGAGGTGGCTCAGCACCTTGTAGTCCTTTCAGCATGCTAGCTCAAATCTCTGTATCCATTGTCAGTCAAGCAGTTCACAACTGTCTGTATGTAACAACTCCAGCTTCAGGGGGCCCAAGCCCTCTTCTGGCCCTACCAACACAAGCAGACAAAGAGAAAGACACACACACACACACACACACACACACACACACACACACACACGAATAAAATAAAAAAACCTTATAAAGCATTTTATAGTATTGATTATAGTAAAAATGTCACGGGAGCAACCTTAATGACCACTAGGAAGGGTGAGATTTTATAAGGTTGTAATAAATGTTACAGAAATACACTGACCAGAGCATACTAAACAGCAGAACAAGCAAGTGAAAAAGTAATATGGGCACTGTGGACCCACTGTTGTCAACGGCAACAATATTAAAGAAATAAATAGAAATGTACACACGAACCTACAGGTTATTTTTGGTTTCTCCAGACAGGGTTTCTCTGTATTCTGTCCTGGAACTCACTTTGTAGACCAGGCTCGCCTAGAACTCACAGATATCTGTTTGCCTTTCTGACTCTGCTGGGATTGAAGGTGAGTGACACCACACCCAGCTCATACAAAAAAAAAAAAAAAAGTTGTTCCTTTTTAAATTTCCCAAATTTTTAATTTTTTGATGAATATATCATTAGAACTATTTGTGTACTTATAGGTGATTCCAGGGGGAAAAAAAAACTGTAAAGTGCCTTAAGTTCCCTCAGGGTCTTTGGTATCTGCACCTTAGTCCCTCATTTTACTAAGCGATTTTCTTAGTGTTGAGGAGGGGAATCAAGGGAATGCCTCTTAGCCAATGTCTTAGTTTCCTTTTCAAGCCCAACCCTTCTGTTTATTCAGCTGCAGGGTACACCTCTGCTTACCTCTCCAGGCCACTCAGCCCCAACCAAGCCTGTCCTCCTCCTAGGCGCCCACTTGCTCCCAGGTGGCCAGGAAGAAGTGGGTAGGGGGGAAGCCTGTGCACAGGTAGCAAGCAGCCAGACTCAGCACAGCCCAGGAGGTGTCCTCCATACAGGATCCGGCCACTGCTGTGACTCGAGTGGATGTCAGCCAGGAATGGGGCGATGGCTGGGAAGTCAGTAGGAAAATCATCAACGACATATTAAGTCTCCCTGGGTAAGTCCTGGGTGGAGATGATCCCATTGGTGCTCACCTACAATAAGACCACAGGGCGGTGAGACAGTTCAGCAGGTAAGGGCACTCTGCTGTCAAACCTGATGACTTGAGTTTTAGGACCCGACAGAAGGTGGGATTAAAAAAAAAAAAAAAACAAAAAAAAAAAAAAACAAAAAAAACTGGTTGTTCTCTGCTCTTCACACGCATGAGGTAGCACGTGAATCCCGCCCCACATAAACATTTTTAAAAGGGCAAAACGGTGGTCACTCAAACTGGTGGTGGGCAACCACCAGTCGAACGCACCTACGGTCCGAGTTCTACTCGAGTCAAGAAGACTCCCTCCTCTTGGCAGGTTGAGACACATCCAGGGGTAACAAACTCAACTTTGGTGACAGTGCTCAAGTGCACTGCAACTCACAGGTGCGGCCGCTCTTGAACCCGCTCATCTTTCTCCACCACTGCACACCTTGGGTGCCGTGTCCTTAATTAGATTGCTATGCCTGTGTGCACAGCCTCCCACCGCCCCTAAAGGCAAACCGCACTAGCCGCCTCAATTTCATCTTCCTGCCTGCGAAGTCGAAGTAGAGGGGGACGGTTCCAGCTCTCCCTTGAAATGATCCTTATTCCTCCACAGTAGGGATCAAGAAGCTGCAGCACCGCTGCTAAGTCCGGTCCCCAGCGGCGATGACAGTTAAACATGGAGGTTAGTTGCTCCACACCCTGGGAAGAAACTACAACCCCACACCAAGCCGCGCACCTCTGGGAGCTGAACTTACGTAGAGGTTGCTGAACTGGACACCATAGAAGCTACTTCTACGTACTGCTAGCTTCACAGCCGCGGAGCTTTCAACGTCGCCCTCCTGCAGCAGCCGGTCTCCCCACGACTCCCCGTAAGGAAAGAGCTATTCAGGATGCAGAGTCCCGGCTCGTGACAGCAGCACCAGCACCAGGAGCAGCGATAGCGGTGATGGCGGTGCCAGACGCCTGGCTGTCCGGTCCCAAGACATGCTCACCCCTCCCTGGCTCTGCCCTCCATACCTTGAGTCTCTGCAGGCCACTGTGCCCGCCAGACGCCTACTCGGACCTTTGGTCCGAAATGCGGGCCCAAACACCGCGCTGATTGGCTACAGCTCTCGGCCACTGACCAATCAACGACTCTGAGGAAGTTTGCCAGCGGCCACTACAACTGGCTCTCATTAGGTTTTCTAAGACTGCTGTAGTTTGGTGGAGCAGCCAGCCTGGGAAGGTGAGACTGTTGGCCAGATCTGGTCTGGGCTGTCCCAACTACTCCTGGGCTACCAACAACTCTCCAGTATGGGTTATGACACTGCAGGAGGTGACCTCATGAGCTGGAGGGACACTCAGCGCTCTGGCAGCTGTAGGCTGTAAGCAACTGTGCACTCTAGGTTGACAGAGCGAGGGAGAGTAATGAGATTACACACTGGAGTTTTCTCTCTGCCCTGGCGTCCCGGGTACCCCTCCTGCAAGAGGCCAGGCCTTCTGATAAAGATTCAAAGGAGCTTTGTCTCTATCCCAGGACTGCTCCGCCCCACCCACATTTCCTGCTGAGAAGTATGCCTTTGTGAAAGGCTGACTCCCAAACTCTATCCCCAATCACTGGCTAACCTTTGGGAGGACACTGCCACCCTCTGAAATGTCCTCCCCAGCTGTTTACCTTCCCTGGGGCAAACCACCCCAGCGCAGACTGTGAATCTCACTTTGTTGTGACACCATTCAGTGGAGCCTGGAGTGAAGCTGCCTGGTGCCAGGGCAGGACAACTGAGTGTTTTCTCCCAAAGTAAAGGAACTGCCCTAGCAGGAGGCCACAGAGTCCATAATCCCAGCTGCCCTGTAGGGCTGGAAACCTCACAACCTGGAAAGCAGCTGCACCTGTGTTGGGGAACCCCCTCCACCATAAACATCCCCTCTGCTCTAAGCCTCGGGAGCCGGATGAGATTTTATTACCATTTTATTATCAGGAGTGTGAAATTTCCCACATACAGCCAGTTTTCTCTCAGCTAGGCCCACCCCCCATGGGCTCCTTAGAAGCAAAGGTAGTTTTTAAAAAAGCCTTAGAGATACTTTAAAGGACTCCCAAAACCAGTTTTCTCATTGTGTTTATTCCCAGCCATGTAATTCTTAAATATTTATATATTATTTAATATATTTCTTTATTATTTGGCTCCAAGGGGCCAAATGCTAAAATCCTTGAAGATACTAGACTGACAGACTCCGAATCAACAAAACAGAAAAGGCCCAGAGCAGTTTGTCCCCGCAAGCTGGAGAGAGCTATGTTTTCTCCCTCAGAAAACAAACTGAAGCTTGCACTTTTTTTTTCTCATTTGCCCCCCTGTGACCAAGTATTTACATTTTGCTGAGGACAAAATGGTGTCTAAGAGGCAGGAGGCGATTTGACTTGTCCAAAGTCACCTTATTTACTCTTCCACACACAGTACATTCTGCCTCTGGCTCACCATCCCTCCATTCTGCATAACAATAGCTCTAACATTGACTGGACGTCTAGCCTACAAATTAGAGGCAAACCAAAATCCAAGATGGAATCCCCACAGCTTGATTTCCTAGTGTTCTCTTTCTTGTATAAATGCCCATCCTCCCATGCACTCCTACTCTCCAACAACACACCCCTGCCAACCTGAGAAGGGTCGGCTTTCTTGTGAATTCTGACCAACAGAATGGGGCCATAGTGTTCAGAATTCACTTCAATGGCCTTTCTGTCTTGCCAGTCAACACCATATCTCCATTGGATCTGAGGAAGCTATAGGAGGGCAACACATAGTAAAGAACTCCAGAGAGACTCTGGTCACCAGCCAGCAAGAACCAAACTGCCAAGAGACCTGTAAATGAGCTTCTGGAGTCTTGAGATGGCACCACAACCATGGTTGACTTTGGTTGCAGCCATGTGATAGACCCTTGAAGCAAGGGCCTCATTTAAGCCATAACACATTCTTAATTCATAATGACCCTGAGAATTACTAAATATGTGTTGTCTTAAGGCATTTCATTTGAGAGGAGTTGCTGGACATCAATAGATAACCAAATCAGGAGAACACTGTGCTAAGGAAACTAAACTTGAAGAGTGTTTGGTTTTTTTGTTTGCTTGTTTGTTTTGTTTTTTTTTAAGTGATTACTGTCACGTGACTGGTTTATGTGAAAGCTTATCTTTAAACCCAGTTTTGTCTTGTCTCTGGACTTCTACTTTCAACTGCAAATTATACTGACTCAATGGCATTTTTACTTTGCAATGTAACTTAGGTTAGATTCACCTCTGGCTATGCTATCAGCTGTCAAATGCCACCTCCTACATTTCATGATGCAGAATAACTCAAACACTAGTCCCGTTCCCTGTGGTGGGTAAATTTTTCCACCAGTCTACAAATGACCCTTTGTATCCCTCAAGGCATGAAGCAATAGTCTTCAGGATGTTTTCCTGGACAACAACTTGATTTAGAAGCCTCTTGCTCAGCACATACCCCACGTTTACATACCAAGGTGGAATGTCTTCCCATATCTCTCTTGTGATCCAAATAGACACCTTCAGTATGCTTTGGGAGAAGAAATGTTGTCTTATTCTGAGCCTGTCAAATGCCTAGAAATTCGAGGAGTATTTGTTGAGTGAGTGAAGCCCAGCAAGCCAGCCTGGGACAAGGACCCAGTTTTGCTGGCCCAGAACAGCGGTCTTTCTCACTGTCCACCCCACCTTTTCTACTAATGGGACCTAATTTGTAATCCTCTTTACCAGGCTGCTTAGCAACCCACCCACTACTGTACTGTACTACTGTAGTTTTCATCAGTCTCTCATTCATTTGGCAATATTCCTGCAAGCTTACCCAGGTGGGTAAGCTATGATGGCTTTCATGACCTGGTCCTCGACCTTACTGGCCCACGATCACAATTAGGTTTGGAAACTGAAGCATACGTACAAGGCTCTAACATACCAGGTAGTCACCAGCAAAACAGGCAAACTGACTTTGAAAGTAAAGATAGTACTGGATTTGATTCCTACATAATCTGAGGATCAAGAAGTGAATCCGGCAGAGAGATGGCTGAAGTGAATGGTCTTGTGTCCCTGAATTACAGCTGTGCTTAAACAGACATTCTTTGGAGCTTTTACATTTATTTTTAAATGACTCCATGGCATCAAAAGAGAGGCTTCTCCTTTAAAATGTCACTTTGTGTCTTGGGGAAAAGACAATTTCTGTCATAGCTGTTCCACTAATCAGAGGGAAGAGCTGCTTCTCTGGTACCTATAGCTCCGTTTGCAAGGATAGAATTTCTGTGAGCTGCCCAGCTGGCTGAAGAGGCAGAGGCCCCTTTCAAGCTCAGATTCTAAGGGACTACAGAAGTGTTGGGTCCTTGGTCTTGGGTTGGGTCCTTATGGTGACTGACACCATTTGAGAACTGAGATTATTTTATCCCCCTCAAGATAGGGACTGAGCCAGACACCATGCTTCCCAATTGATCTCACGTGACTCTCAACACATTCCTGTTATGAATACTGTGACCTCAAGAATGATGATACTTCCTGTTATTTTGCTTAGGAAAATGAAAGCACATCTGTTCCTCTGTGTGCAGATAAATGCAAGTTCTCAAGAGCACATTCCATGCATACGCAGGGGAGCATGCTCAATGTTTAGTCAGATGAGCATGCTCAATGGTTAGTGAGATGAGCATGCTCAATGGTTAGTCAGATGAGCATGCTCAATGTTTAGTCAGATGAGCATGCTCAATGGTTAGTCAGATGAGCATGCTCAATGGTTAGTCAGAGGAGCATGCTCAATGTTTAGTCTGATGAGCATGCTCAATGGTTAGTCAGATGAGCATGCTCAATGTTTAGTCAGATGAGCATGCTCAATGTTTAGTCAGATGAGCATGCTCAATGGTTAGTCAGAGGAGCATGCTCAATGTTTAGTCTGATGAGCATGTTCAATGGTTAGTCAGATGAGCATGTTCCATGGTTAGTCAGAGGAGCATGTTCCATGGTCAGTCAGAGGAGCATGCTCAATGTTTAGTCTGATGAGCATGCGCAATGGTTAGTCAGATGAGCATGCTCAATGGTTAGTCAGATGAGCATGCTCAATGTTTAGTCTGATGAGCATGCTCAATGGTTAGTCAGAGGAGCATGCTCAATGGTTAGTGAGATGAGCATGCTCCAAGGATAGACCAGAAGTATATGCTCCATGGACTGTCAGGCAAGCATGTGCCATGCAAAGTCAGGGGAGCACACTCTCTGTGTAGCCCAGCTCTCGTAGTACTCAGGGACTCTTCGCATAACTTTGCTATCCAACTATATTCCAAGGTTGGTGTGATGGCCTGTGAAAAAATAGAATAGGGCAAATTAGCACGTCTTCTCAGACTGAGGCTCACGTGGAATTATGTTGGGCCTAAGAAATACCACGCGCAAGATAGTATTTGATGTAAGATGTACGGTGTATAATGACTGTGAGTCTTGCAGTCTTGTCATCTGTGTTACTGATCATGTAGGTTTCCTATAATTTTAAATACAGAGATGGTATGGGGGGGGGGCATTCAGATTCTTTCCCAACAGCCTTCCTCTTCTTTTCTTTGGACTCAAAAGCTTCATACTGTTCAGATTCTAAGTGCAGCCAAGCTAGGTATGGTGGCCCCCATTCTGACAGACAACTAAAATTGGTCCGGCAGTCATGATTACAGTTGCTACCTCTTCCATTGCAGAACACATCCCTTGGATGTCTGAAATGTGTGTTAGGGCTTTTCCTATGCACCCCTAGGACAGCATTGAGTTGTTAATTAGGTGCAGCTGAAGGGGCCAGAGACAGCTCAGCAGTTAAAAGAATTTGCTGCTCTCAGAGAGCCCCTGAGTTTGGTACTGGGCACCTACTTCATGCAACTCAGGACTGTCTCATACTCTAGGGAACGTGGAAACCAGAGACATGCAGACACACATACCTACACGTAGTTAAAAATCATAGTAAAAGTAAGCCCTAAAGGCATTAACAAAACAGAATGGAACAAGATGCTTTATTTATTTTAAAAAAACCTATGCATTATTTATTTCTGGAAGTTTGGGGGCTGCAGGGAGTTGGCCATGAATAACTAAGGCAATAAAATACAAAGCCATGGATAAAGGGCGATGCCTGAATGCCTTTTCTCATTCCTACAAGTGTCTCCTGTGTCTTCAACCATTCCCTTCCTATTGGCCTTTCTCCTAATCCCTAACTATACCCCAGTCAAGCCATTAATGTTTTTCTCTATTTCCTACTGCATTGATTTTTTTCTCTGCATTTTTAGAGCCTCTGCTGAGAAGGAATTTAAACTAGCCAGGTGCCTTCCTTTACAATACAGGGAAAAGGACTGTTCCATTTCCACCAATAGATGGCTCAGATCGAGACCAGCTATGAAATCATATGACAAAATTCTCTATGCAATTTTCAGCCTTTTACCTTTAGACCTCTTTGGTATTTCTCGCCCTTCTGGGGTCTCTTTCTAGAAATTCTCTGCCCGGCTCTCCTCTCTGGTCATCTCCTTATATTCTTCCTTAAGGTCTTTGTTTTACGCCTCTGCTCTAAAAGCATGTCATTACTGAGGCCTGATTCTCTTTCTGCTCCATGCCATCCTGGAGTGTCCAGACTCTTCTAATGGCCCCTGCTCACAGCTAGAGTCTCAGACCCAGCCCTGAGCCTTTGGCTTTTGAACTTACATCCAGCCTTTTGCTGAGTTTCCCCTGAGACTCCACATCAAGAACTAGAAGAATTTCTACATTCCACATTTCTTCTAAAGGCATGTATTGTTACCATTAGCCTGCTGCAGGTCCTCATTGTATCTCACCTGCTCCCTATGGTAGAAGAAATGGTAGCTTAACTTATTCGTTGTTTATTCCGAGTTTCCCATGCCCAGACCTTTTATACAAGGAGAATTACTGCTTGCTTAGCTTTTCTTACAGTCAAAGGTGGCCATTGGAGATGGTATGTACCTGACTTGCAGAAATCTACTGAGGCTGTTGGTCTCTGGAAGGGCCTTTATGATGGATGATAAAGGACCTGTTGGCTTATATCCCATTCTTGTATCATTAAACACAATTGCAAGGTCCTGTGCTCAACCAACCATCTTCTTATGGCAGAATGGCCTCTATGAGACCATTTTGACAAAGCCAAACTGCAGAGAGCCCTGCCCTCCTGTCACCACCCCTTCACTGTGAGAGAAAACACACCGCTGCTGGCGTAAACTTTTCTTACATGTAGGAATTCCTATGCCTCATTAATACACTCTACACTTAACCCTGCACTGTCCATAAAATTTAAACAAATCTATGGTATATCTCTGTCTGACATGCTTGGGTGGAGCTTCCCCACCTTCCTGGAAAGCTAATGCTGTTCTGTATCTCCTCTGATATATACTGTTCTTTCCAGCCTTACATCCTCAGAATCTGCAATAACAGCTGGATCCTGGTATATCTCAGCAGATACTGCTCCTTGCCATTCCCACCTGCAGATGTTCCAAAGAACCTGCTCTTTCTGCCTACCTAATACTTGGGCATATGTTTCTCAGCCTTTCCTCTAAACTCTCCAGTACTCTAGTTAGGTCTGTCATTTCCAAAGGCTCCAGGGTTTGAACTGTAGTTTCATGTCATGGTACATCTTTGACCCACTCTGTCTGTCTCTGTCTCTCTGCTCTCTTACCTACCTTATGTAGTCACTTAAGAATGCTTGTTTCTCTGATCATAGGACAAGAGAAAGCTTTACAAATGTATTCCTGGCTGGATTTGCATAGTCATTGGAATGTGGTCAGCGATGCATAGTATCTCTTTATCTTATTTTTCACAGCACAGACCTGCTACACAGGGATGTTCAGTAAACCCTTGCTGACATGAATAGGAAAAAATACTACTAGAATGGCTTTCCTAACTCCCACACTTTCTCCTGTATAATCCACTCCCTGATTCTTTGCATTCTTGCCTCATTCTTGACTGTTACTAGGAATACATGAGACTTGAGTTAAAAAACAAAGAAAAACAAGAAGCAAACCCACACACAAACTATACTTAAGTATATTCTATCAGTCTCTATGTCCTCCACACAGAAGTCTTCCCCTCCCCAGACTCTGTTTCTCTTAGGTTCTACTTTTCATTTCCTTCAAGACTTTCCCAGCTGCCCTAACACAGTGTTCTGTAAATAAATGCTGGTGTACTTCTGATGATGCAGAAAGAGCTCATGGCTGCCCAAATATAACATTAGTGTGAGCTGTCTCCACTGGGTAGTGAAAGCAGCCATGTTTCCAGTTGTCTTTGGTTTTCTTTGTGCTGTTTGCCTAGATATGCTCTGCTTTTCCCCAAATCAAATCACCTGTTATTGTTACATGTGACCTGCTGGCCACCAGCACTTCCTCTAGTGTGGAAAACCGCAATAACATTCGCCATCACAAGATGGCGCTGGCTTCCGCTGCGCCCCACGTGGAAAGCCGGGATAGCATTCGCCATTACAAGATGGCGCTGGCTTCCGCTGTGCCAGCCCGACTTCCTTTCAGGAAACTAGCTGTGTGCGCAAGTGCAAGAGTGTGTTCGCGCCAAGTCTTTACCCACCCTGGGACCTGCCAGTGAGATCATGGATAAGCGACCAATCAGGCGTGGACGTGCTGTGCTAGGGTTTTATAAGCAGCGCCTTTCTGGGCCCCAGTCTCTCCTCTTCAAGATGTAATAAACGCTTTGCTGCAGAAGGATCCTGGTGTCCGCACGTGTTCTTGCTGGCCAGACGATAGCGCGGGACACTCTAGAACTTGGTACTTGAGCCAGAACGATGTTCCTGAAGTCAATGATAGCAATAGCCAGCCTTAACTGAGCCATCTATAACGTACAGGGCTCGGCCTGGGCACTGTTTCCACTGTTTTGTTTATCTGGTAATCGTGCCTCATTTTCAGATACAGAAATGGAGTGTAGAGGGATTACCTGCCTTAACCAAGAACCCACTCAGCAAGAGTGAAAACCAAACTTCAAGCCAACGCTATCTGACCTCTAACCTCCCTCAAAACATGGGCAACAGCTGAACCTCTAATTCTGCCAGCCAGTTCTTGTGTTCCCAATTTTCATGAAGCTAGAATTATGTGTGCTCAACTGGACATACCTCATAAAATTAGAGGACTTTAAATATCTGAATTCTTTAGTCTGAAAAAATATGAAACCATGCCCTTTAAAAGCTTGCAGTCTAGATTTGTTGATGATGTTCTCATAATTTATTAAAAATTTATTACACAATAGACATTGCAATGGATTCACAATCTTCATCACATCGTATGAGATAAGAAAATTGAGATTTTGAAATTTTAAGTGGCTTGCTCGTGCTCCAACAGCTAACAGTAGCTAAATGAGAATCTAAATGGCCCGAAAAGCAACCTCACCCATAAATATAGCTATGCTTCATTAATCCAGCAGCAGGAACAGGGGTTGTAAGCCATCCAGAATTACTGCAAAGTTCTCAGAATTCTTCGGAGAATGAGCATCACACATTATACCACAACATAAAATACTAAATGAAAAATGGGTTCCACTGAGATGGTATCGTTTACTGGTAGTAGAATGTCTTGTTACACACTGCATGTCTCTTCCTACTGAAATACTATTGTCATGATTATCCTGGGCAGTAGTGAGTTCTCACTTTCCCAGTGATGGAAAAGGGGGCTATATTCTAAGGCTGCGTTTCTTCTTTGTTTTGGTCATTGTGTTGGCTACTTTTAACTGTCATTTTTATACAATCTTGAATCACCTGGGAAGAGAGTCTTACTTAGGAATTGTTTCGATCATATTGGACTATAGGCACGTTTTGATGGTTGTGGTGGTGGTGGTGGTAGATATCTTGAATTTTTATTTTAATCTCAGCAACCAACAACTATCTTACTCTTGGTACCAATTTTTGTTCTAGTCTTATTTGCCTTACTGTCATCACATATCCTGGCCAGAATCAACTTAGGGAACAAGGGATTATGGTGGCTTGAATGAGAATGGCTGCCAAAGGTTCATAAGTTTAAATACCTAGGAAGAAGTCCTAGCCCACTATGGGCAGAACCATTCCCTAGGTTGGGCCCTGAACTATATATAGAAGTGAAAAAAGCTTCTAAGTAACTATCCGTGCAAATATGCTCTCTTTACTCTTGACTGTGAATACTCTTCAGCCATCTGCCTCAAATTCCTGCAATTCCTATGATTTTCCTGAAATAATGGACTGTTACCTGAAATTGTAAGTCAAATAAACTCTGTGTTTGTCACTATTCTATTGCTATGAGGAGATACCATGACTAAAGCAACTCTTGTAAAAGAAAACATTTAATTGGGGGCTTGCTTACAGTTTTAGAAAATCAGTACATGTTATCATGGCCTGAAGCAAATAAGAAGGTGCTGGGGCAGTAACTGAGAGCTATACATCCTAATATATCCCAGAATGATACACTGGACTTTGAAACCTCTAAACCTACTCCTCCAATAACATGCCTCCTCCAATAAGGCCATACCTCTTCCCAAAGGCCAGTTGAAATAATTCAACTCCCTGATGACTGAGTATTCAATCATATAAGCCTATTGGGGTTCATATACAAAAGAATGTAAATGACTAAACTAAGTACTACACCAAGGACTGTGGAGAACCAACTCACTCATTGGACATTCTGTGCATGTGATGGCTTGTACTGGGTAGGGTTTCTCCTAAAAGGAAGAAACACACAATGTAAAGCTATAAAACTATAGGATACAACAAACTGTGGCTTTCTTCTTTGTGAAACATTAACAGACTTTAAAAATTCTGTTTTTACAAAAATCACGAGCAACAGAATACTGAGGAAGCCACATGCCCCTCTCTGTATAAGAGGTCTGAAAAGGCACTGTTGTTTCTTCCTGATCTTTGAGAAGAGACAATCAGCCAATTTCAGTTGGGTTCTATTGAAAAGCCCTCATTGGGATCTAGTGGTGAGGTGGTCTATTCAGATATTTTGATGTTCAGAAGCCTACCTCCAAGAAGAAAACCGGACCAACCAACTTAGCCTCAACACAACCCTTTTCTTCTGGTCAACTTTAAATAGTGGGAGGGAAAAATAAAATAATAAAAGCCTAAAGCATAATAAGGTTATGAGGAGGTAAAGAGCTACTCTATTGATAAAAAACTCCACAAAGGTCCGCTGAGGTAATCCAAAGCTAGAACTGAAGTATATAGATTTACTGAATCCCAGACAATTATATGACACAAGTGTCATGTATTTTACACACTGCAGGGCCCCTAAGAATTGCACCCCAAGCGCCATCAACTATGTCCTGTGTATTGAGGACTTACACATTCTGTTTAAGTAGTTTCTGACTACATGTGTTCTCTACTGTGTGGTGATATTTTGGTACTATCCCTCTAGGACCTTGCCCATCCTACAGGCTTGCCTTCTCTTGGGCATGTTTGAGGTTTTAGGCACAGTCAAAACAATAGGCCATTTCTTTCCATTCCCCCTCTGTATTGTTAAGTCAGCAGAAGATAAAGCAACTCGAATTGCACTAAAGGTACCTTGGCTGAATTATAATTAATTTTGTTAGGCTTTCCGTTTTAAATTTTCATCGCATTTTTATGTGTATGTATGTATATACATGTATGGGTGCGGAGGTCAGAGGCCAACTTGTGGGTGGTAGCTCCTTCTACCATATGTGATCCAGATATTGAATTCAAGTCATCAAGCTTTGTGGCAAAAGCCTTTTGCTGAGCCTTCATGCTGGTCCTCAATTTTTATAATAGTTCTTCATGAGGAAAATGGACTTGACAAACAGATCTTATATTCAAGACTATTATTACTGTTGGAGAACTTTGCCATATTGATTATAAAGGGTAAAAAAAAACCCCTCCTAAACATTAATGATTGAACGAAGTGAGCATTCAACTAAATGGGTGGCTTTGAGAAATTAGAAATCTACAGAAATAGCCAAGCCCAGGAGTTTAATGTAGGCCTTGTTCTGTCTGAGAACAGAACTTCGACTAGATGTTGACCCTTCACATCACTGTGTTGAACATTGAGCATCCTATTTCCCCAGTCCATCCCTCTCCTGTATTCTGCTGAAATCTGTGGCACTGCTCTGTGTAAGGTGATGCCATTATGGAGCAAGGCGAGTCCGGGATAAGGCATACCCTATCATTGGATGAGAAGGAAGGGTAGGTGGGGAAAAGTCCAAGAAGGAGGGAGGAGAAAGAGAGGTGAGGAAAATCAAGATGGGGACAACAGAGCAGGATGATCCAGGTCCAGGTGGATAGTTTTCCAAAGCATTATTTAAATTTGGCTTATGAGAAAGGAACAGATTTTTAGAGATAACAGTACTTGTTTGGTTCACATGGTATAAAAGAAACCAGTATGTTTACTTCCCTTTGACTCATGACCCCAGTCCTCACTCTTTTTGTGAGCTACATCTTAAAAGGACAAAGTTTTGCATTTTGCCCTATATTCATAAGTGTATGTTCATCCAAATCACTGGCAGTATTTCATTATTTTTGCCTAAGAAGATGTCTGATTCCTGGCAGCTGTAGTGACTGGTGTTTGCAGGATGCTGGGATTCGGACTGCAGGCCTCATAATCGCACAGCAAGTTCTTTCAACCTGGGAAGTATCTGTCTAATCACCAGACTATAGTTTATAAGGAGGCGAATATAGATTTAAACATGGACACTAAGGGAGGAGTAACACGCATGAAAGCATGACAGGCATGAGAGAAGGGGAGGCAGATGTGGGGAGTTGAGCTGTGTAAAGCAAAGACAGAGTGAGCTGGGGCCAAGAACAGATAATTAGAAAAGCTTTTAATTAATTAATTAATTGATTAATTAACTCATTAACGTATTCTGTGTCCTTATGTCTATATATGTTAGTGTGTGTATATGGAGACCAGAGGACAAATGAGTGGGGAGGTCGTCCTTCTACCCCATGGATTGTAGTGATAGAATTTGGATCCTCATGGGTGATGACAAGTTCCTTTACCCCCTTTTAAAAGTGACAATTTTTATTTGTGTGTGTGTGTGTGTGTGTGTGTGTGTGTGTGTGTGTGTGTGTGGCAGCATTTGTATGTGTGAATGTTGTAAAAATTGTTTAATCCTGACACAGGGTTTCTCCCCTGCCTCTGACCACTTAGTTCCTAGATAAAAGACACCCACAAGCTTTATATTTACATTAATCAGCAAAGGAGCTGGGCAGATATGGATCCTCTTGCTGTTATGTCTGTTTCACAGCCAATAATCCCACTATAAAATTAAATTTCCTATGTCTGGGCTTCTCTTAACTCCAATTAGCCAACCTACTTGACCCATGGAGGCTTCCTCCTCCCTTCACATTCTTTTCCCCTCATGGTACTTCTCTGATGCCAGAAGTCCTGGAATGCTAAACCCTGTCTCTGTGTCTTCTGCCCAACTGTTGACCTTTGGCATCTTTATTCACTTATCAGAAATAATTTGGGAAAAAGATCACATCTCATCACTTGGGTCTACTTATGGACTCTTGTCTCTGGGACAATCAGGCCTTGGGGGTCTGCTGTTAGCATTACAATGCAGAGCAACAGACCAAACCTCAAAACAAGGAGGTCAGGGGCATCTGGTAGGAGTCAGGTTTCAGTGTAGGTCCCAGGTAGTGAACTGATTACATCAGGCTTGGCCACACAAGAACCTTTACCCATTGAGCTATCTTATTGGCTCATGAAAAACCTTTTACAGGCTCGTTTGGCCTGGTGGCTCTGCATATGTGAGCTTGCATGTGTGGAGGCCAGAGGACAACCTTGGGGTTTACTCTTCAGGTGCCATCATTAGGACAGGTTGACTTGGCCATCTGGCTAGGGAGGATATGGAGTCTCTGTCTCCCCAGCATAAGTGTGTGCCACCAAACCAGGTTTCTTTATTGTTGTTGTTATTTTAATTTGCTTCTTGTGTTTGGACTGAAGTTTATTATCTGAGTTTCTGGCCCCATGGCTTTCTATGTGTGCAGGAGAGGACAAAAAATGTCTGTGATCAATGCGTGTATTGTATATGATTGTTCTTGAGTCTAGCATAAAAGTGAACAGAATGTTCCTTTCTGGCTTAGTCTTGTTTGATCACACTCAAGGTTTAAGAGGAACTTCTTTGTTTGTTTTTTTAAATTTTTTATTAGGTATATTTTTTATTTACATTGCCATGTTATTTTCCTTCCCGGTTTCCTGTCCATAAGCCCCCATTCCCTCCCCCACCCTTCCAAGAGGGTCTTCTTGAAGGTTTAGTTATAGGACAAGGGTTGTATAATTCTCTAAACTCCATGATTCTTACATCTAAGATTACTAAGAATGTACTTTGTTTCATTTTTTTCCCTTTTGGCACAATCTCAATTATGTAGCTGAAATGTGGAATAAATTACTAATACTAAAATTATTAAGTGTTCTTAAGTTCACTAGGGCACAGGACAAGCGATTGGAAAAGACTGGATCTGATGCAAATACTGAGACTTTTCTCTTGCCTGTGCTCGTCCAAAGATAGGCAGCTAATCCGCAGAGGGCAACATTTCTCTGGCTATTCAGGACCATGGGTCACTCTGTCTGCTTAGCCATTCTCTACGGATTTCATTTGACACTATTTTAGTCTACTGTAGAGAAATAACAGGAAGCGACTGCTCCTAGCTTGCCAGCTGCAGGGCACGCTAGGATGGTTTGGTCACTCCCAGCATACTGAGATACCGGGGAGGCACACTTCCTTAAGCAGAGGACTCTGGTGACTCTTACTGACAAGTAAGCTGCAAACCTGAGGACGTGGCCTTCATGATCATTCTCTCGTGAGAAAGTAGCTTTGTTTATAGGTTAATTAGACAACAGCACATCTAACAGATCGAAGAGTTGGACTGCTGACAAGTTTCTCAGTTTGCAAAGAGGTTTGCATCACTTCAATCCAAAATATGCTATTGGTAGGGAAGCAGCAGCTGGTGAGAACTATAAATTGTGGGAAACTTTTATCCTGCTTTGCTTTTAAAAGAAGTTGAAACTGAATAAACTGTGCATTGGCTGACTGGGCTGTGAACCCCCCATATCCAGGTTAATGCAAACCTCACTTGAGACCTCAATGTACTAGACTGTAGCATTGAATCCATTTTTCTGCTTTGGCTCCATAGTTAGGCATGGCACTGCTCAAGAGTTCTCTGAATGAAACACACAAGTGTTCACATGCACATACACACACACACATACACACACACACACACACACACACACACACATACACGCACACCAGTTAATTTTGATACACCTCGAGTATGCCCAATGGCTGGACATTTCTAATCCTCCTGACATCTAGCATACATTTCCCTCTGGTACCCCAGGAGGGATCTATGTTTAAATCTGTGTTTTAGCTGGAGAGATGGCTCAGCGGTTAAGAGCACTGACTGCTCTTCCAGAGGTCCTGAGTTCAATTCCCAGCAACCACATGGTGGCTCACAACCATCTGTAATGGGATCTGATGCCCTCTTCTGGTGTGTCTGAAGACAGCGACAGTGTACTCATATAAATCTGTGTTTTATCTTTGTTGCTCTGTTACCTTCTGGGAAAGCCTCCACTTTCCCTATAGGGTCCTATTCCCTTCCACCTATATTGTAGGCTGCTTTCTCTCTTGCAGCTCTTAAATCTGATCCTTCTAAATATGGATCATGGTGATTCTCTTCATTCTCCCCTCTCTCAATCCCTTGCCCTTTCTTTCTGTCTTTCTACCCAGCCATTGCTTATATGGCAACTCTTTATTTGCAATTAAAGGACTCCAGGAGCCTCAGGCCTGGTTTTTTGGGGAGCCAAAATAAGACAATGCTCAACACCAGATGTTGACCCTTTACACATACATTCTTGATATTAAATTAAGCAAATTTCTTTAAGAATATAGGAATTTGATCCTCAGTACTAGGGAGGGTAAACATAAAGAAGGAAATGGCAGACATTTTGACTGTGGCCTCGGTTCATATGTTGCTGGCTAGAACTTAGTCAACATGCATACTCTTGATTTGATAGTCACCTAGGAAATATAATTCATAGTTCCCAACTCTGTACCCTATTAAAGATATAGGAAATGTGAAAGGAAGATAGAACATAACAGTACAGACTCTCTCAAAATTCTCTTAGACCTCTGGGTTTGTATTCCATTTATTTAAGCATTCCTGAGTGCTCTGTATTCTCTTAGTGGCCATTCTCTGATCCACATTTTTATCTTTAAGCCATTAAATACACCATTTAAAACTGTGGTGAAGTGCTAAAATGCTTAAAACATAAAAATGTAACATTTTGATGATCCTTTTTTAGTTATCGTTTTATGTGTAAAGGTAGTTTTGCTTGCTTGTGTGTCTCTACACCACATTCTTGCCTGGTAACCACAGATGCTAGAAGACAGCATTGGGTACTCCTGGTACTAGAGTTAAAGACAGCTGTGAATCACCATGTGGGTGCTGGCAGTGGAGCCCACCATAGTCCTCTGAGAGAGAAGCCAGTGCCCTTGGCTGCTCAGCCATCTCTTTGGTCCCAACCATTTTTACATGGGTTGTTCAGTAACATTAATACAGTGTGCAACAGACATTACTACCATTTGTCAGTAAATCCCTTTCATCTTGACCTAAGATGCTCCTGTTATTACCCCAGTCCCAAAACACACTCTCCTATTTTCAGTATCTCCTAAATACTTGAAGTATCTGGTCTGAGTGGGATGGTAGAGCAGTTTACCTTTACAAATGACTGCTTTTCTTAGCATCTTGATTTCATGACTATGCTGTTGCACATCCTAAATTTCCTAAGTCTAAATAATATTTCATGTGTGTATGTGGCATGTTTTGTTTTTTGATCATATATCAATGTATATTTGGGATTGCTTTCACCTTTTAGCTACTATGAATGCTGCTGTTGGGAATACAGGTGTACAGATAAATGTTTCATTGTGAGCAAGTGGACCATGACATCAGACAGAAGAACTCAGAAGGTTTAGTGATCTCAAACACCATGAATCTCAGAATTGATAATGGTAGGAATGAGGCCATTGCCTGCTCTAGAACATGTAACCAGGACACCACACTGAGAAGACCAGGACTATTAGTCACGTAGGAAAAACACCTGGAATCCTTCCCCATGCAAATAGAGCATCACTAGCTTCTCAAACTGATCCAGTGGATCCAAGCATCTTCCCTTGGAACCCACTCTACTCCTCCAAAAGTATATTTCCTATTCACATTTAATAAAGTACAGAAGCTATGTTGCCTAGAGTAATCTGAGAGTGTCTGTTTTAATGAGCTGTAACTCTTGGGAAAGAGCTTTCTCTCCAGAGCTGTCATCAGAAGCTTTCATCTGGATCTCGGCGCAGCCTCCTGCCATCAGCAAAGCCTACTGCTGCTAGTGCCACCCTGGCACTGGCACTGGCACTGGCACTGCCACAGTAGCAGAGGAGACACAGGACCCTGGATAGCTCTCCTGTATTTTCCTCCCAAACCTCCCCGCTTTCCTTGTAAGAGCTGTTAACACTCTGCCCATTTCCTGCCAGACCAGAGACCCCGGGAAGCAACTCAACCCATTTTCACCAAGGGCCACATCTACTTTGAGTTTGGGTCTATACTCAGAAGTGGACATAGATAATGTAGTGCTGTAGTAATGCTTTCGATTTCTGCCATGCTTTTTCCCACAGTAGGAGCATCATTATATCCTCTCACCTAGTTCCTCTCTTGGGTGATGAAAGTAAGAGGATCAGGAATTCTGGCTATTTGGGTTACATAGAGTCTGACTCAAGGGAAAAAAGGGCTGAGGATAGAGTTAAGTGGTAGAGCACTTGCTTAGGGCACACATGACATTGGATTCAATACTTAGATTATGCCCAACACCCTGAACCCCAGTACCCATCCATTTGGGTGTGAGGAGACCTCTCCTAGTGTTTTTGTATGATTGGTGACTGGGAGTGTATTTTCCTGTGCTTATTGGCCATCCATACATCAAAACTGTTAGATCACTTTTTCAGTGATGATAAAATTAGTTTTAAGTAGCCTATATCTTTATCTCTTATTGAATATAATTTCACTTACTTTTTTCCATTTTGTAAGTTGCCTTTTCACTGCTGTGTGATTTGATGCAGTTTTAACTTAAATATTTATTTTCTTAATGTCTATGAGTGTTGTGGATTGGTTGTAATGCTATTTGTGTTCATTTGGCTCCCAAAAGCACATGGGAACCACATGTCTGCCTGTAAGACTCTGAGGGTCCTCACCCCCAGCTGGCTCTGATTGGTAATAAAGTTGCTGGTGGCCAATGGCTAGGCAGGGAGACAGAGGCGGGGCTTGGGGATCACCATTGCCAGGGGAAGAGAAGGTCCTAGCCTGAGAAATGTAGGACAGGGAGACAAAGACACAGAGACACTGACAACATGTAAGAGTTGGAGATCATGGCGCATGAGGGCTGCAGGCTTGGGTCTCTGGCTGCCAGTATTGAATATTTTGTAAAAAATAATTAAAGCATATGGGTGGGGAGACTGTTTTAGTTGCAGGGATCTTTGGATGGGTCCAGACATTTCGATGTTTAAAGTATATTAAATAGAAGGCTCTGAGTGTGGGGTGTGTGTGTGTGTGTGTGTGTGTGTGAGTCTGTGTGCATGTGTGTTTCATTCATGAATCCAGAGAATTTTGGCGGGCGGTGAGGATTGTGATTGTGTGCTGCTGCCACTGCGGCAGCATTTGAGTGCTGATAGTTATTAATTCAACATATGAATATTTGACTACGTTTGTATGTTTACAGCATGCATGTAGAGGCCAGAAAATATTGCATATCCTGAAACTGGAGTTACAGATGGTTCCAAGTTGCCTTGTGTGCGCTGGATACTAAACCTTAGTCCTGTGCAAGAGAAGCAAGTATTCTCAAGTGCTGAACCATCTCTTCAGCTCCACTTTTTACTTTTTCTCCCCAAAAGTTTAATTAAGAGATTTAGTTGGCACACAAAATCATGGGATTTATTCTTGTCATGGACCCCCTTCTGCTCTCACAGTATTATGTCTGAGTATTTTCTAGTTTATCTACTTTGTTGTGAGAATATGTTCATATCATATCCAAGAAATCATTAACAAATCCACTGTCAAAATATTTACCTATTTTCTTTTTCTTGAGTTCAGTAGTTTTGGTCTTATGTTTAAGTCTATTTTAAAATCTATTATGAATTAATATTTATATATAGTGTAAGCTAATGGTCCATCTTCTTTTGCATGTGATATCCCAGTTTCACTAATTCTCTTTATTTAAAAGACTGTCCCATTGATTTCTTACAGAGAAGCCCCTTTAAATACAAATGTCCCTGGATTGCACTTTACCTTAAGGTCCTCAGTTGTAAGTAACTGCCTAAGTAGGAAACTGATGGCTAAGGTAAGGGGGAAAGGTACTGAGAAGAGAGATATGTGTGGGCCCAAACCCAGCTTATCTCGCCTTGTCTAAGAGTGGCCCCAGGTTGCTTTCTCTACATTTGTGGCACATTATGTGTTATGTCATACAACTAAAATGGGCACAATAGTGAACTCATTGTACATTTGTTTTAGTTAACAAATATTTCTTATAACTATTAAGTGAGGGTAAGGTAGCACCTTGTATCTGTATATGACCACAGCAATGAGACTGAATAAAGTCACTCAAAGGCAGTTGCACTTACTTCTTTTGGTTATTGGTTTGTTTGAGGTAGGATCTAACTACATAGCTATCTAGCCTCTGTTGGCTTGGACTCAGAATCCTCTTGCCTTAGCTTCTTCCTGTGTTCTGGGATTACAGGTGTGACTTAGTGTACCTGGCTTGCTCTTCCTATGTATCCTCCCACAACACTGCAATTACCAGTCCTAGATAGCCCAAACCAGCCATAACTGTTCAGCCTCAGTCTTCTGAGTGTTGAAATTACGGGGGCATGGGGAGCAAACAAGCTTCAGTTTCTTTCATTAATACTTCATATCTTTAGGAGTTACAAATGCCCTGAGCTGTATTTGGGAGCATTTTGTCAGGGTGTGATAAATGAGCTCTTTATTATTTATTGTATAAGTAATTTTCTTAGTAAATATGTAAAATGCCACTTTTGCAAAACCTGATTGTTCCTAATGATGATAGTTCCTTTGACAAATATTAAAATTAAGAATCAAATGTGGTAGTGTATGCCAAGACCCAGTCTGAGTCAGTAGGATAACTTTGAGTTCTAGGCCATCCTTGGCTATAGAGACCCTCTGTCAGAAAAACCAAAAAATAAGCAAAATTAAGAAAAGCTTACCAATGCCCATGTAAGCAGACAAAGGAAGTTTTTTGATGGGGTGTGAGAGGCCTCTTAACATGTACATTGAAGTCCAGAGTGAGCTGCTACTGCTGTGCCCATCAAGAATGACACATGCTTTAGTAATCCTGTAAGAAGCCTATTGTAAACATTCTAAATCCATGCTGCTCTATAATTCCCCTTCCATTGAAGAGAAGCCAACTGGCTGACTGTTCTGGTATGTTGAATGGAACAGGGCATAGTTATACTTTATAGTCACTGATTGGCTGACATTTAATATTTTTGCCTTAATATTTCTTTACAGTTTTAGCTTACAGAACCTTTCAGTGGTTGAGGCACTTTGGGCAACTTTCATAGAGTCATATGAAAACAAGAAGTAAGAACTGTGTGGTACCATGAAAGACAGTCTGGTTCCTGGTTGAACTAAGGCTAGAAATCCCGGTGACACTGAAGAGACAGTAGGCATTTCGCCTGACTCCTGGGAAACTAGGCAGATTACAAACCCACAGCCCTCCATAGATTCATGGCCCTCAGTCACAGAAGGGTAATGCCTCTAGTCCCTCCACAGGTAGAGGACATGGCCTGTGGTCTCATAGACTCAAGACAGATATCCATTTTAATGAGGTACCAAAGGCCTGGAGGCTTAGCCAATAACCTTTCCTTCCTAGATATTTCACCCTTCAAAAGGTACTTAATCGCAAGTCCACCCTAAGAAGTGGGGTACGGTTTTAATCATTCACTTTTCACCATGCCGATGAATATCGTAAAACCATGGACTGCCTCATTTTATTGGGATTCGCCATGGTGAGCCACAGAGAAGGCCTTAGACTACAGAGCCAGCACCTAATCTCCTGCAGAAGGCCTCCCTGCTCTCCCAGCCACAGCAACCACCACAACCAAGCCAAACCAAGACCCCCTCACCAACCCAAAACCTCTCCTCAAAGGACCAGCTAGAGGCCCCCTTCTTTCCCCTTCAGCCCGGGACTAGATCCAGTTCCATGGGCCCCAACTCCATTCTCAACTCTTCTGTGGCATTCAGGGGCACCTGGATGCCTAAGAACATAAGAACCAGACAGCCCCTGCCTTGTTGCAGGCCCAAGGAACCTCCCCAATCCCTCAGGCAGCTCCAGTGGTCCTGTGCCTCAGACTCATTTCATCATCCCCAGAGCAGTGTCCCTTGACTGCCCATACAACCACTGGTCGATGGGGTAAGTGCAGTCATCTCCCACATCCCGCCTATTGCAGCCTTGCCCTGTGGCAGAGTGGACATGGGACTCACGCAACCCTACACTGAGGAATTTTACACTATTTTTAGCTGACTAGTTTAAATCAGTCTCATCTGTTCAAAACTCTTTTACTTTTAAACCTTGAGGAGACTCTATTCAGAACTTAAATCTAAAACTTAAATAAGAAAAAGGCTGCTAAAGACAGGATTAAACAATGGAACCCTCCTTGCTTGACATATTTACGTTCAGTTCTCTTTACTCTGGTCACATCACTACCTAATATCCACATATGGCCCCACATGGGGATTTTCTGATCACTAGTCAGTCACATTTCTTGTTAATAGGTGAAGAGATCTGAGGCTCACTGCTCTTGAATATACCCTGTATAATAGCTAAGGTGGCAGTCCTTTGACTAAGATCTGAGCTGAGGTCTTTCATTAGTAAATCCTTTCCATTGTGTCTCTCTGTAGCGGTTGGATGGTGGCTTTAAGTGACTTTATGTTTTGTATAGTTTTCAGAGGGATTCTAAGTCTGTTCCAATATGCTTTTTGCTCTGCACTGGCAGGATAGAATCCTGTGATAAATCACTAAAGTGTTTTGAGGACATTCCCCAAATGATGGGCATAATGTGTTGTAGATTTATGAGTTCATGTCTAATTTACTTTTAAGCTTAAGTGTTTGACATCATCATTGATAGTTTCTCTGTTAATGCTGCAGAATACAGAGAACTTGTGCGCTGATTTATTTTGTACCTTGTATTTTAGACACTGTTTCTCACTGATGCTCACCTGAGATGAGCAAACACCATACAATTAGCTTTGGAAACCCAATCACCTCAAACAAGGTGGTTTTTGCCTACAAGTCTAGCTTTATAATTGACGACTTGTCAATACAGAACCATTGCTTCCTAATGAGTCAGCGTAGTAAAGAGGACACATTGTAATTGCAAAAGTTGCTTGGAACAGGAAGAAAAACCTCATTTTTTGAACTATGCCTCATCATGTTATTTGTATCCTAATCCATTGCCCTCTTCCCTTTAGACAAAGTCTTATTTAAATAAACAGACAAGTATTGTGGAGTGGGGAACCTCTCTATAGATAAGACCACAGAGACATCGATAAACTATTTCTTTTCTGGTGATCGTTATGGATTAGCAGAAATTTATGCTTTTATACCATGACACCTCATAGAGTATAATCCTATGAATGATTTGTAGTAATTGTCCACATACTACATGGTTCTTGTTGCTATCAATGAGGTCCAAATGCTGGAGTTTTTTCCTATACTACTTTTAGGAGAGAATTTGTGATCTATATGTTCAGAGTTTGAATCTGAATTTTCAGAATTTTTTCTATTAAAAATGTTTTATTTTATTTTAATAATATGCATGTGTATGTAGTAGCAGCTTGGTGGTGATGGTGGGTATGCACACATGGGAATGAAGGTGCTGGCATCCAGAGAGTGTGTCTGAGCTCTTGGAGCTGAGTCAGGTGGTTGTGAGCTGCTAGATGTGTTTGCTTTGGCCAAACTCTGATCCTCTGCAAGAGTATTATATTCTCTTCTCTACTGAAGCATCTCTTCAGTCCTGGAAAAAACTTTTTTGTTCATTTTCCTTGTTTGTTTTTTGTTTTTGTTTTTGTTTTTTTTCTTGGAAACAGGTTCTCACTATGTGTTAGTTTTCTGTCTAAGCTCCACTCCCACAGTTACTTGGTAACAGCCAGGTATGCCTGGCACTATAAAAGGGGATGCTTGTCCCCTCCTCATTCTCTTACTCTCTTCCTTTCTTGCTTCTTGTTCTTGCCCTGCCTCCCCTCTCCCCCTTTGTTCCTTCTCTCCCCATTCTCCTCCCCCCTTCCCTCCACATGCTCATGGCCGGTCTTAACTCCTCTCCTCTTCTACTCTTCTCTCATTAAACATTTCCACATGGAACCTTGTTGTCCCGTTTTGGTTTGTCTGGATGCGAAATGAGATTTCTACCCCAACATTATGTAGTCCTGGCTGGACTGAAACACTCTTTGCTACCCAATCACATGTACAGTTAATGTCAATTTAATATATTTTCATGATAATATTTGAGTATGTGAAACAAGATTCTTGTTGGTTTCAGTGAAATATGAACGTGTACATATGAATATGCTCTCCATGTTTATGTCAGCTCAATCTAGGCTATAGTCATCATAAAGGAGGGAACCTCGATTAAGAAAATGCTTCCCCATAAGATCAGGTTTTATTTTTATTTATCAAGCTTATAGGGTGTTATTTCAGTGATTTATACAGGAGGGCCCAGGCTGTTGTGGGTGTGGCCACCCCTGACCTGGTGGTCCTGGGCTGTATAAGAAAGCAAGCTGAGGAAGCCAGTAAGCAGCACCACTGGTTGACCACTGTACCACTTCCTGCTTCTAGGTTGCTACCATGTTTGGGTTCCTGTCCCAAGTTCCTTCAGTGATGGATTACCAAGTGGAAGTGTAAGCCAAATACACTCTTTCCTCTGCAACTTGCTTCAGTGTTTCAGCACAGTGATAATAACCCTAACTAGGGCAATGAGTATCAATGCAAGTGTGGAGAAATGTATCACTTGCCTAGTATTTGGCCTTTTAGTAGAAGTTGTCGGGGGTTTAATTTCCGGAAAACTTGGTTTGTTTACTTCTAGTTTGTTCTTATTTCTTTTTTTAAAATTAATTTATTTATCTTATGTATGTAAGTACACTGTCACTCTCTTCAGACACACCAGAAGAGGGCATCAGATCTCATTACAGAGCTGATCTGAGCTACCATGTGGTTGCTGGGAATTGAACTCAGGACCTCTGGAAGAGCAGTCAGGGCTCTTACCCACTGAGACATCTCTCCAGCCTCAGTTCTTTTTGGTAATATAGAGATCAGTATTTTTGGAAGATTCTTCAACTCCAGTTCTCATTCCTTTCGTGTGGTGTTTGTCAAAATTATGGCTGCTCTTCAGCGACTCCTCTGGAGTTGACAGATTATTCTCAGAGAGGAAAGAATCCCATTGGGGGAAGTAGCAGGTATTTGTAAATTTTGTTCTCTTCAGATATTTATTTCACTAATTTCCACTACCTGGGAAGTGACTTTGCCTTGGGACAATTTTTTATAGAAAACATAGTTTTAGTTTCTTGTGGGGCTTGCTTGGTTTTGCATTTTTCCTTAATTATTGACACCAAACCCACAGCCTCTTCAATGACAGGCCAGTGCTGCACCCCTGATGAATATCCATAGCCTTAGCATCTTTCTCAGTGTCAGACTTGATACCCTCCTTGTTACACCATCAATAAGGATTTTCTCACTGGCTTTTCACAGCAGAAACTTTGGTGAGCATACCGTGCTCTTAAATGAATAATCAAATGAATTGTTATTATTTTTTATTTCTCACTTATTTTTCTTTTACTTATTCATTTTTTTAAGAACTGAGACTAGGGTTCTGAAGTTGAGGCTTGTCCTGAGCTCATTATATACATGGGGCTAGCCTTGAACTTCTGATTCTCCTCATTGTACCTCCCAGACACTGAAATTAAAGGTGTAATACACCATACCTGACTTTAAGTTTGAAGATATATTTTATTATTTGTAGAGAAATGTCATGAGGACACTGTTCCCAGCTTGCCGGCTTGCAGGCAACCTAGGGTGTTTGTCATTCTAAGCAAACTGAGACCAAGGAAGCAGACTTTCTCAAGCAGAGAATCCTGGTGCTCTGCCAAGTAAGCTGCAAACCTGAGGAAGAGACCTTCCTGTTGCTTTTCCCATGAGAAAGTAACTTTGTTTATAGTTTAATAGACATCTTGATGGGAAGCATGGTGGTGAGCAGAAGCAGAGAGAGCAGACTGGATATACAACAATCTTTACCTCTCAAAGCTTCCCTCCTGGGACATGTTTCTTGCAGCAAGGCCATACCTCTTAATCCCTTCCAAACAGCACCACCAGCTAGGTGTCTAAATATCAGAGCCTATGAGGACATTCTCATGCATATGACTACATGTTGTTACATTTAATGACTGCCACATACACATAAGCAGAATGTTCAAGTCATTTGCTGTTAAAAGTATGTGTATAGATTCAGAGTTTCTTTGAACCAGTCATTATGCAATAGGAATTTCGTTGGCTCTTAAGGGATGAAGACTAGCAAATAAGCCTCTTAAGGAGAATTTATGAGATACATCTGGCAATTCTGGGCTTAATAAGGAACACACCATGGAACACCCTGGTACCCGCCCAGAGCAAATTTAAGAGCAAAGTCCACAGAATTAGTAATTTATTCTCAGGGCCTTTTACATATGCCCCTAAAACATTTAATTGTCTTTCTCACTCCTAGGACTTAGCTGACAACATGTGTCTTTAGCCGTTTTTCATGTATATAATATGTCGTTAATACAAATGCCAGAAAGAGAAACCAAATCAAAAGGCATTTCAAAAAGTAGGAGTCATGTGTGTGGATAAAATATGTTTTAAGTGTTAAAGATTCTTATAAATCTTACCAAAGCTAGTTTGACTTTGATAGTGAAGGCTTCATATAATAGTCTTTGATATAATCTTAGAGAATTACAGAAAGAAATGTAAATGTTGCATTAATTTGTGAAAGTTAATGCAGTGGTGGCCTAACTTGTACCTAGAAAAATTTAATTTTGTGCCTCTTTTGATCCAACAATGACTTAACTAGCTGACTAGTTAGTCCCTAAGCTGGGAGCTTGAGACATGCCAGGATCTGATAATCTTGGTGTTGTATAGTACAGTTAAGTGTTGCATTAAGAATGCTAGTGTTTTCTGTCCTCTGACCTTGTCTTCCCTTCTCTGCCCTCATGGCTCTGCTCTTGTCTGCCTGCTTCTACCCAGTCTCCAGGCCCTCACCCCCCCAACACACCTTCTTACCCCTGATCTCTTGCATGTAATCATTTCTCAAGAGCACATCTTGGCATGGGTCTGCAGTAAGTAATACTCCTTTATGTATTTCGTTTCAACCTCATGTATTAAATTTGTTATCACACTAAGAAGTCCCTTATGTAGATCTTTTAATGAATTTCTTGGGGGTGCATTTTGTTTGGCAGATGTGTTATAGTATGTGTGTTTTCTTGAGTGGCTTCTATGACACAGTTTAAGAGTCATTTTAGGTCAGATGATGAAGGGAATATTTTAGTAGATTGTTTAACTAATTAATGGTAACAAGTATGTGACAGTTGGATTTATTGATGTTTGATGCAAAGTGGATATTAAGTGTTATTCAGGAGGGCATAGATTCCCCATTGACCCCGATTACAAGTAGAAAGTTGGAAAGTGTTTAAATATGAGACTAAAAGTGTAGGGAGGATGTTCTCTGGACAGACTGCACTGATAAAGCAACCTGAAAATAACACATTTCATAAGGCTTACTTGGGATTATACTTCTGTCTTTCGTTAATTGGACATTTGAGTTTTCAAGTTTCCCATATCCCTTGATAGAATATCAATGAAGAGTACGTTATGGTATAAAACTGATTTTTTTTCTCTCCATACAGAATCTCCGCCTACCATGAGGCAGTGTTGTTGGAGGAGGAAATCCGAAAATCATGGCTGGGAAAAAGGCTGTTTTAATGAATAAAGATATTTACATAGCCAGATAATTTTTGTTCATTTTAGTTTACAATATGGCTTCAGGTGGAATATATTTCCACTGCTCAAAAATTCTAACCTTTAAAGTTAATTTTACTCTCAAAAATTTTGTTCAGAGGAAGTAGATATTCTTGCACAGAACAATTCAATATATTTTTGTTTAGCTCAGCATTGCTAGTAATACTGAGAATTAGGAAAAACATATAAGTATCTAGTACATAGTGTTATTAGTTAATCATCTGTATATAGCAAAGCATTTTCTTTTTATGTTTCTAATTTTTGAAAAATACAAGGAACATATAAAATTTACTAATCAGTAAAAGTAAGTTGTTTGCAGTTTGGACAAAGTATACCACTAGTTGTCACCTATAGCTTGACTTTAAAGGCAAACTAATCTTTACTATATTAATCCTGCCAATCCATGAGTTTGGGAAATCTTTCCATCTTCTGAGATCTTCTTCAATTTCTTTCTTCAGAGGCTTGAAGTTCTTATCATACAGGTCTTTCTCTTGCTTGGTTAGAGTCACACCGAGGTATTTTTTATTATTTTGGACTACTATGAAGGGTGTCATTTCCCTAATTTCTATCTCTGCTTCTTTCTCTTTTGTGTAGAGGAAGGCTACTGATTTGTTTGAGTTAATTTTATACCCAGCCACTTTGCTGAAGGTGTTTATCAGGTTTAGTAGTTCTCTGGTGCAATTTTTGGGATCACTGAACTATACAATCATATTGTCTGCAAATCGTGATATTTTGACTTCTTCCTTTCCAAACTGTATTCCTTTGATCTCCTTTTGTTGTCTGATTGCTCTGGCTAGAACTTCAAGAACCATATTGAATAAGTAGGGAGAGAGTGGGCAGCCTTGTCTAGTCCCCGATTTTAGTGGGATTGCTTCAAGTTTCTCTCCATTTAGTTTAATGCTAGCTACTGGTTTGCTGTATATGGCTTTTACTATCTTTAGGTATGGGCCTTGAATTCCTGTTCTTCCAGGAACTTTATCACGAAGGGGTGTTGTAGTTTTTCAAAGGCTTTCTCAGCCTCTAATGAAATGATCATGTGGTTTTTATCTTTCAGTTTGTTTATATAGTGGAGTATGTCGATGGTTTTCCGTGTGTTAAACCATCCCTGCATCCCTGTAATGAAGCCTACTTGGTCGTGATGGATGATTGTTTTGATATGCTCCTGGATTCGGTTTGCAAGAATTTTACTGAGTATTTTGTGTTGATATTCATAAGGGAAATTGGTCTGAAGTTCTCTTTCTTTGTTGGGTCTTTGTATGGTTTAGGAATAAGAGTAATTGTGGCTTCATAGAAGGAATTCGGTAGTGCTCCACCTGTTTCAATTTCATGGAATAGTTTGGATAGTATTGGTATGAGGTCTTCTATGAAGGTCTGATAGAATTCTGCACTAAACCAATCTGGACCTGGGCTCTTTTTGGTTGGAAGACTTTTAATGACTCCTTCAGATTCAGTGCAATCCCCATCAAAATTCCAAGCCAATTCTTCATAGAGTTAGACAGAACAACTTGCAAATTCATCCGGAATAACAAAAAAGCCCAGGGTAGCTAAAACTATCCTCAACAATAAAAAGACTTCTGGGGAAATCACTATCCCTGAACTCAAGCAGTATTACAGAGCAATAGTGATAAAAACTGTATGGTATTGGTATAGAGACAGACAGATAGACCAGTGGAATAGAATTGAAGACCCAGAAATGAACCCACACACCTATGGTCACTTAATGTTTGACAAAGGAGCCAAGGAAAAAAGATAGCATTTTCAGAAAATGGTGGTGGTTCAAATGGAGGTAAGCATGTAGAAGAATGCAGATCTATCCATTCTTATCACCCTGTACAAAGCTTGCTTAAGTCCAAGTGGATCAAGGACCTCCACATCAAACCAGATACACTCAAACTTATAGAAGAGGAAGTGGGGGAAAACCTCGAACACATGGGCACTGGAGAAAATTTCCTGAACAAAACACCAATAGCTTATGCTCTAAGATCAAGAATCGACAAATGGGATCTCATAAATCTGCAAAGCTTCTATAAGGCAAAGGACACAGTTGTAAGGACAAAATGGCAACCAACAGATAGGGAAAAGATCTTTACTAATCCTACAACCAATAGAGGGCTTATATCCAAAATATACAAAGAACTCATGAAATTAGACTGCAGGGAGACAAATAACCATATTAAAAAATAGGGCTCAGAGCCAAACAAAGAATTCACAACTGAGGAATGCCGAATGACTGAGAAACACCTAAAGAAGTGTTCAACATCTTTACATCTTTAGTCACAAGGGAAATGCAAATCAAAACAACCCTGAGATTCCAACTCACACCAGTGACTGGCTAAGATCAAAAACTCAGGTGACAGCAGATGCTGGCGAGAATGTGGAGAAAGAGGAACACTCCTCCATTGTCGGTGGGATTGCAGACTGGTACAACCATTCTGGAAATCAGTCTGGACGTTCCTCAGAAAATTAGATATTGAACTACCTGTGGACCCAGCTATACCTCTCTTGGGCAGATACCCAAAAGATACCCTAACATATAACAAAGACACATGCTCCACTCTGTTTAAAGCAGTCTTATTTTATAATAGCCAGAAGCTGGAAAGAACCCAGATGCCCTTCAACAGAGGAATGGATAAAAAAAACGTGGTACATCTACACACTGGAATACTACTCAGCTATCAAAAACAATGACTTTATGAAATTCATAGGCAAATGGATGGAACTGGAAACTATCATCCTGAGTGAGGTAACCCAATCACAGAAAAACACACATGGTATGCACTCATTGATAAGTGGATATTAACCCAAATGTTCGAATTACCCTAGATGCACAGAACACATGAAACCCAAGGAGGATGACCAAAATACGAATGCATCACTCCTTCTTAAAAGGGAAATAAGAATACCCTTGGGACGGGATAGGGAGGCAAAGTTTAGAACAGAGGCAGAAGGAAAACCCATTCAGAGACTGCCCCACATAGATGAAGCAAAGAAGTGCAGGCCAACAGGAACCAGATGTAGATCTCTGCTGAGAGACACACCCAGAATACAGCAAATACGTAGGCGAATGCCAGCGGCAAACCGCTGAACTGAGAATGGATCCCCATTGAAGGAATCTTAGAAAAGACTTAAAAAGCTTGAAGCGGCTTGAGATCCCATATGAACAACAATGCCAACCAGCCAGAGCTTTCAGGGACTAGGCCAGTACCCAAAGAGTATATATACATGGACTGACCCTGTGCTCCAACTGCATAGGTAGCAATGAATAGTCTAGTAAGAGCACCAGTGGAAGGGGAAGCCCTTGGTCCTGCCAAGGCTGAATCCCCAGTGAATGTAATTGTTTGGGGGAGGGTTGTAATGGGGGGGAGGATGGGGAGGGGAACACCCATATAGAAGGTGATGGGGAGGGGTTAGGGGGGATTTTGTCCTGGAAACCGGGAAAGGGAATAACAATTGAAATGTAAATAAGAAATACCCAAGTTAATAAAGATGGAGAAAAAAAAGCAAACTAATCAAAACAGTGTAAAAAACATGAAATTGTATCTGTAAGTGTGTTGGGATTTTAAAGTTATTTTTGTGGCAGGGAGCTGTACCTGCTGTTTATTGGAATGTCTTTTCTTGGTTGTAGGATGAGCACTTGGCTGCCTTGTTCCAGAAGCTGGAGGAACCGTTTGTTCTGTTAAGCAGGAGGATGGGACACTGCAATATTTAGAGGAATTGCTATCTATATTAATGGTTAGAGATGTTGAGTGCTTTTTACTGGTTTTGTGCCCAATTTTATCATGACCTTTTTAAGATTAAGAAAAAAATGTTTTAATCTTCAGTTACTTATAGCCTGACTTATTTGCTTTTCTGTTGCTATAATGAAATACCATGACCAAGTCATTTTATGGAAGAGTTTATTTTGGTTGGGCTTCCATGAGACCATCATGGCAGGGCGCTGAGAGATCACATGTTAAACCCCAAATATGAAGCAGAGAGAGTGAACAGGAATTGGGGCTAGTCAATATATACTAGCCTCAGAGCTAGCCCCTAGAAAGGTATAGCCTGTAAAGTCATCTCCAGGGTTCAGACATTTGAGCCTATGGGAGATATTCTCATTCAAACCACCACATTTCCCTCCCAGGCTCCAAAGGCCATTGTTATAATACGAAGTATATTTAATCCTACTTTAGAAGTCCCCATGGTCTCCCACAGTCTCGATAAAACCCTGTGAATTCGAAAAGTGAATTAATTTCAACATACAATGGAAAAGATATGTATTACTATTTCCTAAAAGGAGGAATGGGGGCATAGTCAGAAAACGCTGGACCAAGCAAGACTGATAAGGCAGCATGTAAACATCAAGTCCCCTAGGTCAGACGTCCCACCTGTGGGTCATGACCCATTTACAGGGGCTTCCTAAGACCATCTGTAAACATATATTTACATTATGATTCATGACAGTAGCAAAATTACAGTTATGAAGTAGCAACAAAGATAATTTTATGGTTGGGTTCACCACAACACAAGGAATTGTATTGAAGGGTCGCAGCATTAGGAAGGTTGAGAACCAGGGCTGTAGCTTAATATCTGATATCGGAGGCTTAGATGGCACCATCCCTCCATCTTTCTGCCTGTAAAATATATCTCTTCCAGGCTGGTTCTATCCCATGTAAGCAACTCTCCCTGGCAGAAATCACAGCTTTGGCGCTTCCAACACCTTGGAGTCTGTACAAGTATCCCAGGCTTCACTTCATCTCTCAGGGTCTTCATGCAGGAACTCAGGATTAGGGTTGCCCCTGAGGTCCTTTGGGGTGCATGCTTGTGATTTCCTAGAGAAAGATCTGTTTTTTCTTGCTTGAGAAAGGGTACATACATAGCAGAGAACATTTTTGGATTTGTCAAAGAAGGTCAGGAAAGGGCCATAATTGTCAGTCTAGAAAGGGTATCACCAAATTACCCCTTTGTATTGGTTGCCTCTTCTACCAGCTCTATCTACTCTTCCTGGGTCTAGTCTCTGGAATGAATGAGTAGTTTGTCTTATGGGTTGGTGAAGATATCTGGAAATTTTAATTTTTATATAGTTTTAGCTATGAACTCCCTGTCTGAAGACTTATCTGCTGTGAAGATTTGAATAGGAATGACCACCATAGGCTCATATGCTTGAATGCTTGTCGTATAAGGAGTGGCACTATTAGGAGGTGGGGGCTTGTTGGAGTATGTGTGGCCATGTTGGAGGAAGTGGGTCACTGGGAAAGTGGGCTGTGAGGTCTTTATATTCAAGCTATGACCAGTGTCGACACAGTCTTCTGCTCCTGCCTTCAGATGAAGATGTAGAACTCTCAGCTCCTTCTCCAGCACGATGCCTCCCTGAATGCTGCCATGCTTCCCACCATGGCGATAATGGACTAAACTCCTGAGAGTGTAAGCCAGCCCAATGTCAGTTTTCCTTATCAAAGTTGACTCAGTAACAGCGCCTCTTCACAGCAATAAAACTGTAAGACACCTATTCACCTACTTTTTTTTGCCCAGTGAGATTGTTCCATCTGTTTCTGGCCCCCAATTATTTACTTATTTAATTAATTTTATTTTCCTTTTTTTATACCAAATAATTTCTTTCTGACTTTTCATTTACCCAATCTAGACTTATTCCTTTCTGATCATTTTAGCACTTGTCTTTCTTTATTGAGTATTACTACCCAAGTTTTTCTTAATTTTGAGTCTTCTTGATGGTCATAGTTGTGTATGTTTGCCCCCAATTGACAGCAAGTTGCTGTCAATATGTATGTCAGTGTCATTTTTTTTTAACCCGTGCAGTTGACTGATACATATTTGTCATTTAAGATCTCTTCATATATCACTGTGCTTGATTGCCTGGTTGTCTTCATACTGGTTTATATGATTTCACCTTGTTTCTCTGGGTCCATGGCTAATTAATTAATTAACATGAGTACACTGTAGCTGTCTTCAGACACATCAGGATAGGACATCAGATCCCATTACAGATGGTTGTGAGCCACCGTGTGGTTGTTGGGAATTGAACTCAGGACCTCTTATCCACTGAGCTATCACTCCAGCCCAGGTCCATGCCTCTTAAGGAAGGTGCAATATTAGCCCTCTTTAGTCCTTACTATAGTTCCTTGTTATATAGACATAAGGTAGAGCTACATTTTCATTACTGTATAATTGTACTGTTGTTGTCTCTGTGATGACTGAATCAAACTATTTTATTTATTCGTTGAGTTAAAGTTAAGTACTAATCAATCAAGATATTTGCTTAACGAGAGCAGATCATACTGTTTATAATTACAAGTTTTGCTGGTAAATTGTTATGTCAGAGTGGATCCTGGTACAGCTTTTAGAGTTAGCCTGTAGAAAATGCAAACATTTTCTTCAACTTACCTTGGCAAATTTAATTTCTTAGACTTTGGTCATATATACTCTGAGAAGCTAAGAATGTTAAAAACAAAATCACTGCTTTTTATATTCACTACTTAAGAAACTCCTCAATTCTCTATAGCACCTTATGTGGGAAAAAGCGAAGGAGGAAAAGAGTGCAGTGGTACTATTTTAATTCTTATGTTTGGTCTGAAGTTTCTTTTATCTTTGTTTCCTTCTGGTGTTTGATTTAGGACATAAAGCTCCTTTCAGATTCTTTCACTAGTAGGGAGGGGCTGACTGTACAAAGAACCTTGGCTTTTGTCTTTTACTGTCCTGTATAGCCTTCAGCCTGTGTATTGATCTTACACAGCCTGCAGTGTAAGCAGTTGAGAGAGCTGGTCTTGCTACCTGTGTCCTGTGCCCTGTTTAGAAGTGGAGGGATGTTGGAAATCTAAGTGTGCACGGGAAGGTTGACTTGGGAGAGAGATGCCTAGGTCAGCCCATTGTTATCTGTGAGAAAGCTTTGGAAAGATACCTGCTGTGTTTTCAGTTGCTAATTTTCAGTTGTGAAGGCCTCATCTCAGGCAACCTTGACTTCCTGTCCTTTTTTTTTTTCTCTCAGACTCAGGGAACCCCAACTATGTTGTGGCATTGGCGCCACCTTGTGTCCAAACTCAGGGCTGGTGTGCTACCTCTGGTTGCCTCGGTTTGCTTGGGGCTTGGGCAGGGAGCCTCTCAGTTAGCTCTCTGTACACCCTTTAGACTCATGCTTAATTTCCACCCTGAAGCAGCTTTAGAGTGAAGCTCTAGTTGTTAATATTGAGTGGATGGGGGTGGATTTCTGTATCGGGTTACTTCGGTTCTAAGCCAGACATGGGTTTGTCAATTTGTTACTAAAGTTTCCAACCCTAACAACCCATGTAAAAGACACACAATCCAAATTTTTTAATTATAAGTTATATGCCTAGATTGGGCATATCTAATACAATACTAACTTATTTCCCAATTCTAAGACTCCTTATTACTTCTGGTTTCTCCCAGCCACATGATTCTGGTGCATAGTGGCTTCCTTCTCTCCTCTTCCTTCTCTCTTTTTCTCCTTCTACCTGGCACCCACTCCTGAGCCTCCAGTCCCACCTTTCCTATCCACTACGCAATCATAGGCTCTAACCTTTTATTGACCTATTAAAGTGGAGAGAAGGTTCACATAGCATCACCTAAGTACATGATGCTCTGCTTGTGGGGTGGGGTCAACTCCTCTTGAGGAACCAATATGAACAATAATATACAAGCAGCATCAAGCCAAACCACTACAGTTTACTCATAAGATCTCAGTTTTTAGTACAAAATCCAATAATGTTAGTTGTTTAAATGTGTGTCTTACTATATTTCTTACACAGCTGTTTTCCAAATGTGGGTTGGTCTGGTGTGCTGTACCAGCATAGAGTATTCATAGTTAACAGTGTATTTTCTTGCCACCAATACATGAATTTTTGTTGGATATGCTAAAGAGTCATAATGGTTTTACACAGGAAAGCTAATTGTCAGAATTTTGTTTTGTTTTAGAGTCAGGGTTTTCTGTATAGCCCTGGCTGTCCTGGAACTCACTTTGTAGACCAGGCTGCCTTCAGACTTACAGAGATGTGCCTGCCCTCTGTCTCTGAATGCTAGCGTTTAAGTCCTGTGCCCAGCTTGATATTTTTCTTTGTCATTCTCTCTCTCTCTCTCTCTCTCCCTCTCTCTCTCTCTCTCTCCCTCTCTCTCTCTCTCTCTCTCTCTCTCTCTTTCTCTCTCTCTCTCTTTTTTGCCCCAGTCAATGGATTTTATTTGGTCACAGGGTCACAGGCCAGGTATGGGCCCAGCTTTATTTGAGCTTCTTTGGGGCTCAGGTTGTTGGAGTGACCGAACTTCTTGTAACAGTTGACTACACTGTGTGCAGGCATGAGTAGCACTTGTGGCAGATCATCTTGTCACAATTGTAATTCTGGACAAGGTGACAAAGGGATGACTCGATGATGCCACTGTGCAGACGCAGCACCAGGTACAAGGTGGACTCTTTCTGGATGTTGTAGTTGGACAGTGTGTGGCCATCCTCCAACTGTTTGCCAGCGAATATCAGCTCTGCTGGTCGGTGGGATGCCTTCCTTGTCTTGGATCATTATTGATGGTGTCACTGGGCTCGATCTCAAGAGTAATGGTCTTGCCCATTAGAGTCTTCATGAAGATCTGCATGTTGGCATCTGCTACTTGGCCACCTTGTTGAAGAGAAAAAGTGGTTTGGGGTTTTTGTGGTTTTTTGTTTGTTTGTTTGTTTTTTTCTTTTTAATACTTAGATCATTTTGTTGACTTCTTGGTGTTTGTTGAGGGCTGGTATAATTTGCATTTTAAATATATTTACCTGGATCTTCACTGCTTGCTCTGTCCTTTATCTTAACAGGCAGGTGTCCTTTGATTTGGGACTGAATAGACTTTTTTTAAAATTGTTTCCAGTCTGTGTTCTTCTTTCACTGGCCTTTTATGAGTCAGTTGTTCACAGAATTGGCTGTCACAGTGCACGAAAGATTCAGCCAGAGCTTGAGACAAGTAGGAATGGGTGGCAGTTTTAGGACCTGTACTATCATATTTTGGAACACCAGGGGGATTATTAGAAGTAATATTATTATAAAGTAGTGTTATCCTAATAGTTGGATTATAATAATCCTTATTAACAATCTCTGGTTATCCTAAGTCAGTAATTTTCCTTATGAGATAATATTTACTTTCATCTCCATAAATATAATGGTCATGTGGCAGAACGAGTAACAGCTAATGATGAAAGAAAAATTCCCTGTGTATATAGACTTTGTTTTTTTGTGAACTACTTTTTGAAATATGTCGAATTATAACAGCAGTATTGTTGGTATCAGGAATTGCCTTGAACAGCGACACCACTTGGTAACTGTTGACATGGCAACAGCCCTACATTCCCAGTATTCCTCTGGTCCAAATCCCAACTCCACGTGGGAGTAGTTATGTCATATTCCAAATGAAAGGCAGACTTCTTCTGCCCTCATGCTCTCTCTTCTCTTCATTCTTTTCTCTTCTTTCTCTCGCCCCTTTCCCTTGTCTTGTTCTCCCATTAAATCTCACCAAGTGGAACTGTGTTAGTTTTGTGTGCTCTATTTGGATGGGTGTGGTGGGTATTTTATTACAACGAGATTTTAATAACAACAAGTATGATAATTTAAGAGCTTGGAAATCAGACTGACTGGAAATAAATTCCAATTTGGGCACTCACCAGCTGTTGAACTTATATTACTAATATAAAAGTTGTGGGTGATAGTAATTTTTCCCTATAGTGTTGTGAGAATTAATCTAACTCCTTGTAAACCTCTTGTGTTTTATTACTTATCAACAACATTGGGTAGTAGTAGCCATTGTAATTGTTTCATTAAATAAAATTTGTAGAGTTGTGCAGAATGGAGTTTATCAAAGCTAAATAGGTGAAACTACACATAACTAAATTGTATAATCAGATTTATCTTATAAAATTATAATCTTAAAGGAAGAAGGTTAGAATGTAGAATAGGAAATAATAATATGCTATTGTTAGAAGTGATTTAGCATTCTATCAGAAAACTGAAGAAATGGAAATTCATCTATTAAGGTGGTGTACAGTCCATAATATATTCTATATTATGTTAACATTACTCTTAAATGTGATTTTTTAAAATTGAGTAAATATGTTTTTAATGAGAAGAATTAGTTTGGGTTTGAGTGCTCTTTTTTTCCATTTAGGCAATATGTCAGTACTGAGGGCACCCAGACATCAGAGCTCTGGAAGGCATGTTGATACTGTTTTCTTCTTTGTCTCCTGGGTGTAAGAAGTATAACAGATCTTAAAGATCTGTATTCTTCTTTGTTTAAAAAAAATTGATACATGAGACAGAGAGAGAGAGAGAGAGAGAGAGAGAGAGAGAGAGAGAGGGAGAGAGAATGTGTGTGTGTCTGTAGGTCTGTGTGTGTGTGTGTGTGTGTGTGTGTGTGTGTGTGTCTGAAATGATAACAATATATTCTTTGGAAAGTATTTTGTTTTTTCTCAATTAAATTTATTCATTTGTTCAAATTGGCTACCCTTTATTATCACAGGTATAGGGAAATTAGAATACTACTGCTTTAGTGTACGTTGAAATATACAGAGAAGAGTATCTTAAATTGAGGACTCTGTTATCTCACATAGATGAGAGTTTCTGGATACTTTCTACATCATTTTATTGCTCATTAAGGGGAATTTGCTGCTGTACTGTGTCTTCAGACTTTCTCTTCTGTTCAAATGCCTCCTCCCTTAATGTAGGTAAACATACTAACTTCTGGGTTTTGGATAATTCTGTATCATTGAGTTGAGTCAGCTGGGCAGTCTGTTTTGCAAATGAAATTTCAGGTTTATGTGTGTACTACTTACTAGTATTAGAAGCATTTATTTAGCATTTTTCTTTAGTTCTTTCTGGACAAGATAGTTACATTTGCAGTTTCGTTTGAAAGTCAGTTTTTCTCTTATGTGAAAATACTAGAAAATTCTAGATCCCCAACAAGGTTTTATTTTTGTTCTAGGTAGTTTTGACTCAGCTCTGAAAGGGATTTTTTTTAATGTAAAGGAATTGATTTTAGGCTAGGGACACTTACCTTCTGGTCTATTGTTCTTTTGTCTGGCTTATATAGTGAGGCAGGAGAGCTTTGTGTGTTATATGTTTCTTTGTTCTGAGCCCCCTGCTCTCTAAACCTATTTATACCTACTTATACCAGAATTACAAAAGTCTGTAGTTTTTTGTCTCATTTTCTTCTCCTACAATCTGAACCTGGTATCTGAGTTGCCTGTTTTTCACTGTAAGAAATCAAAGTCCACAGAAAACTGACTCTGCTGCTGTTAGATTGAGTCAGTTCATCAGAGCCATGTTTGGTGGAGCAAGCTTTTAATCCTAGCAGGTGAACCTCTATGAGTTCCCGGCCAGCCTGGTCTACATAGAACACCTTTTCATCCTGATGCTAACACCCAGCTGGAGTGGCATTATTACCAGAATACACTGAAAGGAAAAGCAGGTGCCTATAAGTTCTTTAAAGCAATAGTCCTCCCATGGATGGTCTCTGAATGTTGGTGTTGGTGTTGGTGCATTAGAAGTAAAAGTAGATTTGGAATAATTAGCTCTTTGAAGGCTTTGAGAAAGCTAGTGACTGTAGAGAGAGTATCTTGTGTATTTGTATGGATATATCACCTTTCAGTTAAAAAAAGTATGGCCTATAGGAAAGGGTAGAATAGAAGGTAGGACATCCGGGAGGCAGAAAGAATTCTGGGACAGAGCCAGGTCGGAGAGATTTGCCCTGGAAAATGTGACCAGACACATTTTCATGGTTCCTGAGCACAGGTAATGAGCCACATGGCGGAATGTAGATTTGAGTAAGTGGGTTAGAGTTTGTCAGAGAAGAGTCTAGCTCTATGGCCAAGGTATTTGTTAATATATTTTGAGTCTCCGTCTTATTTCTGGGAGCATGGGGCTGGGAGGAAGAACCGGGTCCAAACTTCTACAAGTGACAACATGAATCCAAACAAAATCTAAATCTGAGCAATGACCAGTGTATAGTTTTGATTTCTGGAACTGGAGGATGATGTTCACCTGGAACTCAATCCCAACTTAGGTTGGGAGTGAAAGCATGATTTTTTCATATTAACTAGATGAGCTATTAGCGATGTGGCTTATGTCACCGTGCACACACTGAAGTTTATGTTCTTCACTATGTTTTAGAACTTAAAAGCAGACACCATGGTACCTAATCTCGGCTTTCAGGAGATGACACCAAGAGAACAGAACTTTCAAGGGAAGGCTACAGAGCAGGGAACCCCGACTCAAGGAAGGACACAACCACTATTGTAACCAGAGTCTAAATGCCTCATTTGAGTGAGCTGGTTTCTTAGAAAAAAAATATTTCCATAACTGTGTTGGAAAATTGGTCTCTTTACAATCACAAGATCTTCATTTGTTTTACTACCCTGCATTACAGTTCCAAAGAAATTGGCACGTCTTTCCCATTGGTTTCCTTGTAGAATAAATTGTAAAACCACAAATATCAAAAAAAATCATTGTTTTAGGAACACATTAACGAGAAGAAAGACATATAGCACAGTAGAGAGGATCTAGATTTTGGTTTTATCCCAGTTACTTCTGTTTCCTGTTTTGTCAGATTTAAAAAAAACAAAACAGTGGTTATTTTAGAAACGACCCTGTTGAGGCAAAACAGAATCTGGCCATCTGGATTTCTTTTCTGGAATTAGTCTTTCTTGGTTGCCATCATCTTCTTACACGGTGCACCGGGAAGGGTGATTGTAGACACACATTTATATTTTATATGTGTATCAGTTTTTCAAGTTTTATAGGGCTCTTATTAGCTGTTAAATGTTTTCAGAAAATTTCGAGATTAGTGATTTGTGTCAGTAGATCTTGGGATAACTTCCTGAGCTTGTTGAGTCTTTGTTTCATTGCTTGTGGTCAGTTTCTTCAGCATACTTGTGTACCATGTTGCTTTTTCTTTCTGAATTTCCTACTTCATATTATTAAACAGATAAAAATTTAAGTTCTAGAAAGCAAGGGACGTGTAACTGAAGGAAGTACACAGTACGTGTCCCACGCTGAACACTAAGAAAATACTTAGTGAACATCTGTCAAAATTAGGGGGAAAAAACTGTTGTGCATGTTTGGTGGTGTTTCTAAGTTCCTTTGTTGCTCAGTCTGGTGGGCAGACTCCAAGTCAGCTGCTTGTTTTAGTAGTCTGCATCTAGATTTTGACCTGAGTAGGTGCTTGTTCTTTGAAAATAGCAGGAAACTAATCTTCTTTTGTCTTGCTTTCCATCACTGGCAGGCCAAGCATGGCTTTGCAGCAGAATATTTTCTTTGCTTACTTAATTAGCTGCATCTTAGTAGCCACTGGGTTTTTAAAATATTTAACATCCTTTTATAATTCATACCTTCTTCATTTCTTTTGGATGGGCCACCAGAAGTCAAATATTAGAGGAAATGTTTAAGTTCCACTTGCTATTGAAAAGTGACAAAGTGAAATATTCCTTTCCTTTAAAAAAGTGGTCATAATACCTTGATACTATATTCTTTTTTTTTAAAGATTTATTTATTTATTATATATAAGTACACTGTAGCTGTCTTCAGATACACCAGAAGAGGGCATCGGATCTCTTTACAGATGGTTGTGAGCCACCATGTGGTTGCTGGGAAATGAACTCATGACCTCTGGAAGAGCAGTCGGGTGCTCTTAACCGCTGAGCCATCTCTCCAGCCCCCGATACTATATTCTTGTTTTAACTTTATGACATTCATTTTTGTATCTTAAGGTCTTTGACCCATTTGGAGCCTGTAAAAGTATTTGCTAGATATAAAATGACTAGATTGTCTTTTATTAAATTTACAGCCAAACCTGTGCCTAAAACTCCTTTTCCAATGCCTTTCTTCTACTTTTTTCCAATATCACATTCTATGAGTCATTATTAGACATCGCACAAAAATTAAATGTACTAAGAGTCATTTTAGAAGTTAGTATCTTTGACTTCTACACATTAGCTCTATAAAAATTAGGTCTAATATTGACTTGTATTGTTAGATGGAGCATCTTTCGTGTTTTTTTGGAAACTGATTTCTTGTTCCTTATATTAAGAAATTAGGTCAATGTAACCAGAGCATTTGATCCATCTGTGACTTCCTTTGTGTGCTGTTTCCTGAATAATCTCTTTGATGATTCCCATTTAGAGCTATTTAATCTCTGCACATGTTTGGAGCCTTTTACAAACCCTTCCTTGATTCCCAGGATGCAGATGTTTTCTACCCTGTTAGCAACTTTACTTTTCATTCTACAAGAGCAACAATTTAAATTCTATTAGTCACTGACTGACTCTCAGTGATTACTCTTTCACAATTTTGTGTCCTGGTCTCTGATTTCTCCAACTATTCCTCCACATCCTTTCTCCATGTGCTTGTCTAGTTTGCCCTCCAGTGAGGACCGTGTATCCTTGCATTTCCATGAATCTCACATAGAGTAGCTCACTCTGCTTGTGGAGAGACCCATGCACTCTGCTGCACTGTGGAACAGGTCAGCTAGCCCTGTGAAGAGGAACACTATGGTGTTGCCTCTCAGGCCAGGGCATCCGCATGGCCACACTCAGTAGTCAAAGATGAACTTTGCATAATTTCCAAGTGAGACTCTTATTTTAAAAGTCCTTAAAATATAAAGGTTATGTAACTTCCTTTTAAAGCTTAATTCATGGTTGTAACTTTGGAATATAATATATCATGGCTGTTGTTTTTGTTTAGTGGCATTTTCTGTTGGTTTGTTATTGATGACCCTTAAATTCTTGCAGATTAAATAGTGGACTGTTGTGAAAACACTGGATAATCTGCACACTTTGTCTTGAGTTTGTAAGAATGTGACACGTACTTACATTTTACCAGAAGCCATAGCTATGGGTGCTAGGATCTGAAAATATCTGTATGGGCTGTGTATTAGGTAAAGATGTTGATGGTTATTGGTCAGATAAGGAAAAGTTATTGGTGGGGTTGGCCTGGTGCTGCTTGTCTTTAAATGCTCCCTACATACTGGCTCCCAAGATCTGGAAGTCCTGAGGAACAGATCCTCAAGTACCCCAAGTGATGCTTTGTAAACTTTGCTTCTTAGTTTAACTCATCAAAAATAGATAGAGTCTGTGATTAGGCAGTAGAAGAAGAAAGGTGGGACTTGAGGATGGAGTGGAGGGTCTCAAGAGAGAGGAGAAGGGGGAACAAGAGAGGGGACCAAGGGAGGAGGAAGCCACCATGTGAGGAGATGGACCCTGAGCATGTGGCCTGGAAAAACAGCAAGTAACAAGGGACATTATGGCATGGAAATAGGTTAGTATAGCTGTAAACCTGCCCAATTAGGCTTATGACTTGTAAATAAAGGACCTGGATAGTGTGTCTTTTGTTTGGACTAGTTACAGTGTTTAATTCCTTTTATAATTGGTGCCCTTGACCCTGAGATTAAGTCTCATGCTCTACTGAAATGAAGTTAGATATTGTACTGTGTATTTCTGGTGGTGCAATAACTTTGCTGTTTTTCATAGAGCATTGAGGTGTTTCAATATGTGTGAAAAAGAGGCAGTGAGTAAGTTTTTAAACTATGTGCTACTGCAGTGTACACAGAATAGCTTTGTTTGGAATTAGCTAAAGTGATAGGTTTGGGTCTTCCTTTACTAACAGTGTTGTTTGTAGCAGAAAAAGTTCTATAAAAGCACACATCATGCTTAACCTAATAGTATTATCCAGAGCAATGACCAATTTCTTTAATATACTCATCCATTATTAATGGACTTCTTTATGGTTCAGGTGCCAGGCACATTTATACATCTGGGTGAGATTGCAAATTTGGTTTGGATATTACAAATGTTGGTAAGCAGTTTTTCTATCGAAACTGGAATTATGTTCTGTAAAGCAGTTACTACTGACAAAAATTGAGCTCAGGTTTTTTAGTTGAAGGTGCACTTGTTTCATGACAAGTAGAAAATAATGCTGTTAGACTGTTTTTACCTGTGCATAAAAGAAAAACTTTAATGTTTAAGATAAAGTGCCATTATAGTATATAAAAATGTCTATATAGGGTTGGGGATTTAATTCAGTGGTAGAGTGCTTGCCTAGCAAGCGCAAGGCCCTGGGTTCAGTCCCCAGCTCCGAAAAAAAATATGTTTATATAATGTGCATATATTTGTGTGTGTGTGTGTGTGTGTGTGTGCGCGCGCGTGCACGCATGTATGTATGTATGTAGTGTATAGATGAGATCATCTAGCTACACTGACTTAGTTTCTGGATATGGGAAACAGGAAACCAAACTTTCTAAAAATGATTTTGTTTAATCAAATGGCTGGCAAAAACTTGAAATTTCTTTACCATATTAGTTTTAAGTTCTATAGAAAGTTCTTTTAGGAAAGAAAAAAATAACCATTCCAAGAAACTTCTTTTCTGTTTTTCCTGTTATAGTGAGCTGCATAGTTCGCCTAAGCAAGGAGATGGACTTCATCCTCCTTACCACTTTCATCCTTGCCTACCCCAGGGACTGTGTGACAAGGTAACAAAATGGTTTACATTTATTAAAACATGATACCGTGAGTTTATTGTGACGCATTTTTGTCTGAACACTGCTGAAGAATAAAAAAACAATTTTACTAGTTTTTGTACTAAGTATAGAAATAATGGCCATTCATGCAGGTGTTTGGAACCTAAATATTTGCACCTGAAAATAATAGAAACCATATTTCCTTAATAAAATTTAAGGAAAATATATTTTAACATAACGATTAAATCTTATTTTAATGCAGACCTAATATCAGATTCATCAGTGAGTAAGAATCCCGATTCTACGCAAAGAAATTGAATTGATTCTGTTTTTTTCAAGAGATGAAATTGCTTCTTGTGGCTATGAAGGCAGGTATGGAGAAGCTAAGTGAGTTCTATTTCTTAATGGATAGTTGATTTTTTTTATATTTTTAGAAAGATTAAGCCTCGCAATTCAGTTCTACAATTTCCACATATGAAATATATATTTCAAAGGAAATATTTTAGTCTGAGTCCTTCATCTATACTACCATGTAAAGAATTTTAAATAACATAATAGTCCCTAGTGATCCTCCAGTGAAAACCAAAATAATAATAATAATAATGATAATAATAATAATAATAATAATAATAGTAGTAGTAGTAGTAGTAGTAGTAGTAGTAGTAGTAGGCATTGTCATGTTTAGCTTCCTTCAGGTATAAAATGATAAGAAATTGAAAGCTATATTTTTCTTTTTCTTTTTTTATTTGAATGGCATTGGCGGGCCTTATTTGTCAATCTTTACAAATAAGAAAAACTCGCCTCACAACTGTTCATAACTGCCCTTCTGGGAAGTCCGTCTCTTCACGGACACAGTCACATACATTCAAGAAAACACACAGAAAATTAAGCTGAAACTCGATTTCCTTCTAAATTAAAAGTAAACGATTTTCTACCATTGCTGATGACCAATGTTGGCATCTGTGTGGTGGGTAAAATGAAGCAGGGAGCCTTCCGATGGGCGTCAGTGCTTAAATCTATTGATGGGGGTGGATCCAGACACCTAAGGGGATGCTGCCACAGGCAGCCAGCGACTAGAGATGTTACTCAACAGTTTTCTGAGGGAGCAAAGCTTAAGTTACTGGGGGGTTGGCACTCTCTATGATCAGCGAAAAACCTATGAACTCTTAACTCCTTGGGGTCAGTGAGAAAGACCAGGGAAGAGAGAAAATTCACACACACACACACACACACACACACACACACACACACACACACACACACAAAGAGTTGATGGTAGAAGGAACAGTGTTCCAGCCCATCATACACAAGCCTTAACAGATACAGATATAGTTGATGGATGCCCTAACCCTTGTGCTTTATTCTTTGTTCCATCAATTATACATCCCAGCAAAATCTTTCAAGCAGCATTAAATTGCAATGTAATTGTTTTAGTTTTCTTCTAGACAAAGACAGTAGTAATTTTTTCATTATTTATCCTTAAAAAGTATTCTTAAAAGACTCACAGATCTAACCACTTATATAAAAATCAGTCATATCTACTTTAAATCCTCAGAATGAGTATCTACTCAAGAGCAATTCTTAATAAATCTCATCAGGAAGCTGAGGGCAAAAATGTGTATAAGAAATCAATTGTTAGTGCCAGATGTGTTGGCCAGTGAGTGATTTGAGGCACCTTAGAATTTTCCATAATTCTTAGATTATGAGGAACATGCTGGCAGTGAACAGAGCAGAACTCCATAACAGCATAACAGCATCAAGTCCTCAGGACACATAGCTCTCAGGACACATAGTCCTTGGAGCTGTCACACTGAGTCGCACCCACACGACTGTGGTAATGGGGGGAGGGGGGCAGGGGGAAGGGTGCATACTAGATCCTATCTCCATTTTAAACTTGATATTTAAATAGTTTATTTTATTTACATGAAAAATGCATGAAGCTTGGGATTTGCTTCTCAATAACTTAAGAGGTTTCTTATTTGTTTGGAGTTCTCTGTGGTGATGTGAATGTTAAGAAAATCCCAGAAGCCACTGAGTACTAACAGAGTATTATTTATTCTTCTGCTCTTAGCAAGAGGGCAAGAAACACCTGTAGCTGTTTCTTAAGCGGGAATATGTTCAGTGAATTTCTTTAGTGTTTTACAGTTTTCATGGCACATATTCCATATTTATTTCAAGTATTTTGTTGTTGTTTTGTTTTGTTTTAGTTTATTGAGAATAGTATTGTCCCCTTGCTTTCTGTGTTTGTCTTTTGTATATTAAAAAGGATACTGATTCCTGTGCTTTAACTTTGTGTTTTTCAACTTTTATCAATATTTACCAGCTCGAGGAGTTTTTTTTTTTAATGATTTGGTTTTTATGTATAGAATCTTAAAACCTGAAAATAAACATATATTGATTTCTTCCCTCCTCATTTGTATTTGCTTCATTACCTTGACTTTTTTAATTGCTTGACCTAACACTGTAAGAAGTATGTTGAGAAGTGAGAAGAGTGAACATCCTTGTCTTGGTCCTGATTCCAACACAAGTACTTTGAATTCTTCTCTCTTTTGGATGATTTTTGCTGTATATTGCCTTTATCAAGTTGAGATAAATCCCTTGTATCCCTATTCTCTGCAAGACTTTCCTCACAAATGGAGGCTGTATTTTATCAAAGGTCTTTTATGTATGCAATAGGGTGGTACTTGTACTTATGTGGTAGATTATGTTAATTCTCATGTATTGACGCTTTCCTCCATCTCTGGGATGAAGTTGCCTTAAGCCTAATGAAAAAATCTGTTTGTGTTACTGCATTTGGTTTACACGTATTTTATTAATGCCTTGTGCACCTATGGTCATCAGAGATGTTGGTGTATGACTTTCTTTTCCGGTTGTTTGGTTTCAGCATCAGGATTAGACTCCCAGTAAATGTTTTCTAACTGTTTTTGGAATATCTTACCTTTTCAACTTTGAGAATGTGGTGGCCGCCCTTTTCATACTTTTCTTCCCCTACCTTTATATCGGCTCAAATAGGATTCAGGAAGTAATATTGACTTATTGTCAATACAGATTACAGTACTGTGCACACTCAAAAGGTATACTTCTTGGTTCTGAACCATGTATGATCTTGGTTCCATTACTATAGGCGGAAATATTTTCAGAATGAAATCTGCTTCCTAAATGTCATAGTTTAGGGCTCACCTGCTTTGTTTTGCAACATACCCTGTTTTTGCTTTTTGTTTGTTTGTTTTGTTTCATTTTTTGAAAAACTGCTTTTATTTGTTGTAGCACAAAACTGTTATTTAGCCTATTAATTTAAAATTAATATTTTGTAATTAAATCCTTGATTTATATGAAAACAAGTCACTAGACCATTTATTTCACTTCTTAGTGGGTTTTTATTGAATTTCACCAGGTCCATTAATGAACGTAAGAGGAAGGACCATGGAAAGGAGTATATCTCTTACATATTCACAGAAGATTATGCCAAGCAGGAATACTGTGTATAAGACCTAAATTTCATTAGAAGAACCTGACTGAGGAAGTGAAAAGGAAAGGATGGGAAATAGGAAAACATTTGAAAATAAGGCTGTTGACAGGCTGGAGAGGAAGGAGGAGATTGAACATTTAAATTGTGCTACCTGAAACAATGTATTTTCATGGATACAAATATGTCTTTGCCTATTTAAAAAAGTACTAGTTACTATGAGGTAGGATTTATCCATGTCAGTTATGGTACAATATGCTTTAGGAATTTAATTCCTGGGGACTTAAATTGAAAGTTAGTGGTATGGTTATTTAAAAACTCATTAAAACCAATTTAAAAAGAGTTAATTTCTCACTGTAATTGTGTACTTTTCTCCATTTCCATTGCTTATATAGATACGCATTACTTCTTCTTACCATCTTTTAAATGATGTTTAGTTACTTATAATAGTTTTCTTTATGTGAGCATAGTTATAAATACACATGATAGTATAAAATAATACAAAGAATAGTGTACTCTATCTTACTTATCTGTTTGTAAATACTCATTTGTGTGTGTGTGTGTGTGTGTGTGTGTGTGTGTGTGTGTGTGTGTACTTTTAATGTGAGTGAGGCATGTGCTTTGAGAGTGTGGCGGTTGCTGTGGCAACAGAAGCAAGCAGGTCTTTGTTACCTAAGGATGATGTCATTGCTGGATTCAGAGGCTAGCTGTAAACCACTTCTGATGATAACATACTTCCCTTTTTTTTATCATAGAGAGAAGAAAAAAGGGAAACAGGAGAAGACAATGCTAAAAGGGAAATAGGGGCTTTAGACCTCTTAAATTGATCCCTGCTGTCTAGGAGCATTATCAGTTTTGGGGTGTAGCTGACTTTCACCATCCAGGCCCACTTGATAGTTGTGTAAAAGGAACTGTTTGACTTTTTGGTTAGAAATTTTTGAATTTGTCTTTGAAGGAATGTGGAAACAAGATTAATGAGGCAGGGAGGAAATAGTAGCTCCAGGAAAATGGGGAGAAGAGGCATTAAGAAGGGCAGTATCCTATTTCCATGTAGGGTTTTGAAAAACCCAGGAATTGGAGGCCTCATGCTGTTCCCTGCATTTCTGGATGTCTGATTGCAGCTGATGGAATTTATTTCTTACTGCCCCAGATTCGTTGACATAGAAACAGCATTCTTCCTGGTGAAACCGACAAAGACCACCTTCTTTAGCTGTCAGGACATCTAGTCCCTGTCAGTTCTGAAGCACAACTGCTGCCAAAGAATCGATCTTTTTCTGGATGATGAGCATGGTTTCATACATTCCTTGGAATCGGTTGCAAGCTGGGATAAGAACTTCTGGTATAGGGTTAGGGAAGTCTTCGGCCCTGCTGTTCCAGTGCCAGCACCTGTAGCTACTCCTGCAGCAACCAGGAATGGCACAACCTGCAGTGCCCTCTTATGCTGGACAGGTATATGTCAAAAACTGGAATTGGTAGAGATTCTTTGTCATGTATTACTCCTAGTTCAGGGAAGGAACACCAGTGTGCAAACTCCTCCTGACCAGCTGGCAGGTAGGTGATGATATATACCAGTGCCACAGAGAATTGACGTGTTTTGGACTGCAGGGCACTGCGGCAGAGATGGGGTATCAAGGATGGTGGTTCTCTTGCAGTCTAGGGAACTGAGTTTTCCTTCAGAACATGTCCTGGATGTCATAAAACTGTCAAACCAATAAGAGGGATATAAAAAAGTATGGGGCGATGGCAGCATCGGAGTCAGGGCAGCTGATAAAAGCTGAGGTAAGGTTATTGGGCAGTATCACTAGAGAGGCTGTAATTGGCAATTGTGAATTAGTTTCAGGGGGGTACTGCGTAGCTAGCAGTCTTTAAAGTGACCAGGTTGGGTGCCATAAGGAGTCGGTACACCAAGGTCAGGGTCTGAATCAAAAGGCTAAATGACAAGCTAGTACCATTTGTGAGGGGGGATGTCAAGGACGTAAGGACCCTGGAGGAGTGTTTGATTATTTCTCCTATTTTTCCGATATCTAGAGTTTGGGAAATTGGACAAAATTTCTCTGGATGTGGATAGTACTCACTGGAGACCCTACTTGGTTTTTACATTAGAGCTTACCAACAACTCCTGTTTTCTACCTGGGATTCCATGGGTCTGGTATATAGAAGAACAGGGTCTGGCATTGCTGACAGAAGTGATTGGTCCTTGATCCTAACATATGTATCTGGAACGACCAATATGGGCAGCCCCCATATTTGTCTGGCCATTTTTTGCAATCATCTTTTGTCTGGTTAAACAGGAAGCAGACAAAGAGAACATAATATGTAGAAGGAATGACAGATATAGGGATGACAGCAATTTGGATTGGCTCCCAGCATGGAGCGGTTTCCTGATCCTATTGGGAAAGTCTGTTTGTTATCAGTGGGGATTCCTTGAACCTCGAATCTCTAGATGTAAGTGATACCATGGATGGAAACGATCAGATGAGAAGCCCAGGTCTAATCCAGTGGAGTGGAGCGCAGATGCTAGAGTGGAGTCTCATTCTTCTGGGATTGGGCACAAGGTGGGTGGTCTCAACATCTTGTGGAGCTTAAGAGAGCAGGGTCCATGAAGGGGCCTACCATTTAGGAGAGACAGCTAAGAGCTCCTGATCTGGAGGGGACAGAAGAACTTGGTCTCAAATGTTGATAGGTAGTGGACAGGAGACAGTGTGTGGCCTTAGTCAGTGGTGGTCAGTAAAGTTCCATAGGAGAGAAAGGGGGTGACAAAGTAATGGGGTAAGTCAATGGTCTAGGAGGGGAGCGCACTTACTTGAAAGACCAGGAGTTAGTACTGACTTCCGTACACGAGTTTGAAAGGTGAGACAAAGAGAGGTCACTTGGGGAGAGCTTGTAGCCTAAAATGAGCCAGAGGTAGGAGTTTTGCCCAATCGAAGTTCCTGTGACAGTTTGACAAGAGGGGTTTTTAGGGAGCAGTTAGTTCTTTCTACGTTACCTGAAGATTGAGGGTGGTATGGAATATGAAAATGCCAGGTCATGTCTAGGGCCTTAGACAGGATTTGAGAAATTTGGGAAGTAAATTCGGGACCATTGTCTCACTGAAGGGAGGCTGAGACACCAAATTGGGGATGACCTCTTGGAAGAGGAGCTCAGAAACTGTCTGAACCCTTTTGTTAATTGTGGGATATGCCTCCACCCACACCGAGAATGTGTCAATCAAAACTAGGAGGTACTTGGCACATTTGGCATGTGGGTAAAGACAAGTTGCCAGTCAGTTCCAGGAAGGGAACCTCTGGCCTGATGGGTAGAAAAAGGGGTGCGACAATACCAGAGGTTGAAGTCTGACATTTGACAGACTTTGGAAGAGGCAGTGATGGATTTTAAGAAACTTAAGTCCTTAGGAGTAGGCTTCAGGTGGGTTTTAACAAAATAAGACAATGCCTTGCTGTTAGGATGAAAGATGTGGCGAAGACAGGACAGAGTTTGATGAGTGTTAGGGAGTGAGAGTGTGGATGTGGGTTGCAGTGTAAGAATGTCCTGGGGAGGGTGAGACATGTGTAGGCCCCTAAGGGCCGCAGCTCTGGCTGCCTCTTCAGCTCCATTGTTCCCTTTGGAGACAATAGAGTCATTCGTCAGGTGGGATCTGCAGTGGACAAACCCAATAGCTGTGTGGAGATGGGAGGCCTTTAGCATGGCCATGATTTGGTTTGCATTAGTTACTGATCCTCCGTTCGTCATAAGTACCCCATGCTCCTTCCAGTTAGTGGCATGGGTCAGGATGATATGGAAAGCATGTTTAGAATCTGTGTAGATGTTGAAGGATTGTCCCTGTGCCATTTGGAAGGCATGGGTAAGGACTACTACTTCAGCCTGTTGAGTGGTGGTATGAGCAGGAAGGGCCTGTGCCTCAGTGTCTGACACTAGGGGGTAGCTGGCTCTTATGGCTCCTTCACGTAGAAAGGAGCTTCCATCTGTATACCAGGTGTAGACGGTCTGAGGCAAATTGCCCTCCTGTATGTGTGAAGGGTGAGGGAATGATTCCTCTAAGGTTTTAGTGCAGGGGTGAGATAAGGAGTGGTTAGTATTTGGTGCAGAAAGAAGATTGGAAAGGCAGGTGTGATTGAAAGGTTAGTGTGGAGTCTTCTATTAGTGCTACCTGAAGAGAAAGAACCTTGGAGGGAGGTAGATTCTGTAAACCTTTGAAAGGTAGGAGCTGTGACATGTTATAAAAGGAGAAGACCATTATAGGCAACCCAAATGTTAGGTTTTCTTATTCTTGAATAAGGAGTTCAGCAGCTGCTAATGTACAAACACAAGGTGCCATCCCTGCATGGTTAGATCTAGTTTTTTTGACAGGGATGCTACAGGTACAAAGGAGGGTCCCAGTTGGTGACCTAAATTTCCAAATGTTGGTATCAGGAACTGCTTTTGCCTCCAGCAATGATGTCATCTGGTCACCTGGGCATCTGTTGTCAAGGCAACGGTCATCCATTTCCAGCATACATTTCATGTTACAGTTACACCACATTTCACATAAAAGGCAGATCCTTTCTGACCTCTTCCACTTGTCTCTCCTCTCTTCCCTTTTTCTCCTCTCTTTCTCTCCTACCTCTCTTTACCCCTTGGCCTTTGTCTCTACCATTCCAATAAACTTCTCCAGGTGGAGCCCTGTTGGCCTGGTGTGGTTTGTCCAGACGTGAGCCATAGAGCCTCTCTGTAAAAGACAATGTAAAGGGTGGTATGTGTATGGCTACTTAAAAAGACAACCAAAAGCCATCAGTGGCTGAACAAAGAGGAAAGTGAAGGGAAATGGATTCATGGGAGTTCAATCAACCTGATAACATTTTACATTTTATGCCCAGGTTTGGTGCCATAGGAGAACATCCTATAGTATAGTTGGTGACCTCCAAAGGAGCTGGGAGTTGGGTTGAATCTTGTGAAAAGATCAAATACAGAGAACTCATTCTGAACCGTACAGATCCCATAGGATGCTTTATGCTAAGAAATATGTCAGTGCTGGAATATTGTTATTGTTAAAACTTAGGCTTTAATACCAAAGTACTCATTTTGGTTCAAACTGAATTTGAACACCTGCAGCGTGAAATACCGAAGAGGGCACCATCCCATATTACCCCATGTACCAGCAGGTCACATGGCACAAATGAGTCATTTGGCCCTGGTGGGCTGTTGTTCTCATCTTGACAGACTTTCTGGCCTGTAGCTCCAGAAATCTCTTCACCCAATTAGCTAACTCACCTTAGAAAGTCACTACCATGACAAACCTCAGACTCGAGCATCCAAATTTATCATCTGGCTGGGGGGGGGGGGAGTGGGGCTGTACCTATCTCTGGAAAACAGTTGAGAAGCTGTGTGAAGGCAAACACCACGAAAACTTAGTTTAGAATCAACAGGTAATTCAATCACTGGGTACAACTACTAACATTCCTTATTAGTAAGCCATAGTAAATGAAATCCTTCAGTGGCTGATCCTGACTGATCAGAAATCTAAGTGGGAGACTCTAGTTCATTATATCACCTTCTCCAAGTTCTCCCACAATCCAACAATCCACAGGTCCCTTTTCTCATCCTCTCTTTCTCCCTCCAACCTGGAAGTCTAACCTGGAAGTATATGTCCAGTGATTGGTGCCCTGAAATCTTTATTCATTAAGGAAAAGACCTTGCTGCAAACACCCATCATATCAAAGACTAATCCATATGAAATAAGCATGGGCATGGTTGATGTGGATACCACAGATCATATGGTAAGGTGGAAAGAGAAAAGAATGGATGCTTCTGATCAAGGTAGCCTTGACTACTCAGTGGTAGTAGCAATAGAGGCTACCCAGGACAAGGTAAGGGGTGAGAACCTACACATGAACTTTTCCTCTGACTTTCACATGTGTTTCTATACAAAAGGGTGTGCATTCACACATAAATATATACACATCACACACATGCCACACACACACACACACACAAACACACACACACACACAAACACACACTCACACACAGACCACACACATTTATAAAGACAGATGTCCAAAAAAACACCTAACCCATGGGTATATACCAGCCACACTTGTATATGTTTATATATGTAGGCATGTGTGCACATATGTCTACTTGAACATTGTAAAATGTTTTTGAGTAATTTAGTAAACATGTAACTTATTTACATGTGTATATAGATGTCTGTCTGACACACAGTTAGATACACATAATAAATGCATAGGTTCTTTGTATATTTGGTTTTGTCATGGAGTATATTGGTTTCTCCATCTTTGTTAATCAACAGTTTTGCTGGATAGAGTAGCCTGGATTTGTGTTCTCTTAGGGTCTGTATGACATCTGCCAAGGATCTTCTGGCTTTAATAGTCTCTGGTGAGAAGTCTGGTGTAATTCTGATAGGTCTGCTCTTATATGTTACTTGATATTTTCCCTTACTGCTTTTAATATTCTTTCTTTGTTTTGTGCATTTGGTGTTTTGACTATTATGTGATGGGACAGATTTCCTTTCTGGTCAATCTATTTGGAGTTCTGTAAACTTCTTGAATGTTTACGGGCATGCCTTTCTTTTCTTTAGGGAAGTTTCCTTCTATAATTTTGTTGAAGATATTTACTGGACATTTATTTTGGAAATCTTAGCTCTCTTCTATACCTACTATCCTTAGGGTTGATCTTTTCATTGTGTCTTGGATTTCCTCAATGTTTTGGGTTAGGAGCTTTTTGCGTTTTTCGTTATCTTTGATAGTTGGGTCAGTGTTTTCTGTTATCTTCTGCCGATGAGATTCTCTCCTCTATCTCTTGATTTCTGATTGAAAATACTTGTGTTTCTGACTCCTGATCTCCTTCCTTCTTTTTCCATCTCCAGGGGTGTCACCCTTTGTGTTTATTGTCTCTATTTCCATTTTTAATTCCTGGATGACTTTGTTCAATTCCTTTACCTGTTAGTTTGTGCTTTCCTGTAGTTCTTCAGGAGATTTCTGTGTTTCCTTCTTAAGGGCTTCTATTCCTTACCTGTGTTGTGCTGTACTTCTTTAAGATAGGTATTTATGTCCTACTGAAAAATCCCACGCAGAGAGACCCTTACTCAAGTCTTGGGAAATCGCGGACCCCAGACACAGAGAGACCATTTTGGATGTAATAAGCAAAGGCGAGGTTTATTACGGAGACCTATTAAAGAGATCTCCTGGCCAACACGTATCCCGAGCAGGAGACAGAGGTGTCGGCCCCGAAACTCATAAGTCAGAGGGTTATATAGAGAAGGCTAGGGGGTTTTGGCGTGGTTACATACAATTGGCTCATTCAAACATAGCAGTGAGAACAAAGCAGAAAGAGTATGTGTTAGAAGTCAGGGGCTTATCAGGGTCTGGAGGATGGCCCTGAGTGAGCTGGGGGGAGATGTCTTTCTGTCAGACGTCCCATGAATCAGTCCCATTAACTCAGGCTGGTTCCTGCACTCCTTTTCTTTATGGCTTGTCAGTCCTGCCTGGACAGTGTTTCCTGTGCTCCTTTATCTTTATGGCCTGCTAGTCCTGGCTGTAGGGCTTATCCCTGGGTCTGTGGCCTTTTGGGGTTTATTCTTTTAATTTTTATATTTCTAAACCTAGAATTCGTATAATTCTCTTTTCATTCCCGTCTTCTCCTACGAAATAATTCTAATCTTAGAATTTTGATATCAAGTCTCGTATTTGGTCTCACCAGTTGTCCTAACTGACTGGTACTGTTGTCTCAGAACCATCAACCGCACAGCACCCACTCGATTTTTAACAAAAGCAATTAACCTGTTTGTCACGCAGGGGCCAAAAACTAAAACCAAGAAAATTATTAATAATGGCCCAGCTGTAGCAGAGAATAGGGTAGTCATCCAGGGAGATCTACTAAACTAGCTCTCGAACCATCTCTGATGTGTTTTTCTGTCTGTCTTTTGTCTAACCTTTTTCTAAGTTTATTTATGGAGTCTTTAATTACTCCTGAATGGTCTGTATAGAAGCAACATTTTTCTTCCAGTATAGCACACAGACTCCTTCTTTAAGGAATATCAGGTCTAATCTTTTTCTATTTTGAAGGACTACCTCTGAAAGACAGGTTAGGTATTCATAGAGGTCAGCTAAAAAGACCTTCCCTCTTTTTATATCTGAGTCAATGGCAGTTCTGAATTTTCTATAAGCCTTGTATTGTAGGGCAACAGCAGATGTCCTTGTGTTGCCCTTGCAGCACCTAGATAGCCCTAGCCCTAAGTAATTCTCAACTCATTTTTTTTGTGTCTTACTAAGTCTTTAGCATTAGGATTCTAATCTGGACACTATCAAAACCTATACACCAAGGTCATGACTAGCTTTTAGAACTTCTAAACTTATATAGATTGTGATCCCTGAGGCACAGTCCCAAGAAGTGTTAGGAGTATTAACATATGTAATGTTATATCATTTGTAATAGAAATCAAGCCTATCCCACACCTATCTTGATAGAACCCAGGACAAACATGACTGAATTTCCCTCTAGGTCCCAGCTCTCAGCCCTAACAGCTAGTACACGGCTGGTGAGGGCTGAGAATTGACGGCTGTCAGGGTGGTCAGCAGCACCAGGTATGGTCCTTTCCAGCGAGGCTCGAGTGTCTGGGCTCAGTGTAGCTGCTTCCGACCTGGAACTGATGGGATGTCTCGGGGGTCCCCAGGACATAGGCTGTTGTCAGATTTTTTTCTGTATCACCTGTAGGTCTTTTAGCCTGGCACACAAATCATTATTACTATGGCACTATGACATGTTGGTTCAGTAACATCATCTAATACAGTCAGAGGAGCTGAGGCCCCATATAAGATCTCAAAGGGGGTAAGGCTGAATCTGGAAGGGGTATTTCTTGCTCTGAAGAGAGCAAGAGGGAAGGAGTGTCACCCAGCCTGCGCCAGTCTCCATGGTCAATTTGTTTAGGGTCTCTTTTAGAGTTCTATTTATTTATTCTACCTGTCTTGAACTTTGAGGTCTGTAAATATAATGTAATTTCTAATCGACCTCTAAATACTTGGCCACACCCTGGCTTACCTTGGCAACGAAAGTAGGGCCGTTGTCTGACCAGATTACCTTGGGCATTCCAGACCTGGGGAAGATTTCTTCTAGTATCTTCTTGATGATTGTAGAGGCCGTCTCTCGTTTGGTGAGGAAAGCTTTTATCTATTCCTGAAAAAGTATCTACAAGCACTAGGAGATACTTGTGATTATATTTTTCTGATTTTATCTCAGTGAAGTTTATTTTGACTTTTTATTAAACTCTCTAGGTCTCTTTGTCTTGTTTGTTTGTTAAGCATTTACTTACTGACATATCTTATATTTTTTACTGTCTCTCTTGGCTAAAATCTTAAAGTCTATTACATATATTTTAACTATTTGGACAAACTTCTTATCTCTTAAATGAGTCTTTTTTTTATTTGACAAAGTGAGTCTTTTGTTTGTTCTTTGGGGGGTATAGCTTTCTCCCCAAGTGTGTCATTGTCCTTTTATCTTTTAAACAACTTGGGCCTTTTCTTCTGTTGTACATTCTAAGTGAGGCCATGCCTTAGTCAAATCCCAGTTCCCAGTGGCTGTCTCTTGTAGGCCTGTAACCAGGATAGGCTCCTGTATAGCCATTTCCCGAGCCACTTTATCTGTTTTGTTACTGTCCCATGTCACTGAATGTCTTCCCTCCTGATATCCTGAGCAATAAATAGTACTCACAGTTGTTGGCTTCATCAGGGCATCTTAAGAGATGGCAAAGGCATCTGTGGCGCTGATGTGCTGGGGGGTTGGGGTTCAGCCATCCCAGATGACATTGTTTTGTCCACCACGGCAGCACCCACTTATCTCTGACCTTTATGAAGAGAACTGTTCTCGTCTGTGGGCAAGGTAGCCTCCACTTTCAGCAGGGGTCAATCAGCCAGTAGTAGAGGTCTTTCCTCCACCCATGTGCTTCTGTCAGTGGTTGACACTCGTGCTGTGGTGGCTCCAGGTCCGGATTGGGCAGCAAGGTGACCAGATTGTCCCCAACCGGTGGAGAATCTAGTCCATGGCAGCTGACCAGTGGTCCCATCTTTTGGGACACTCTATCAGCCACTCTATCACAGTTTAAGTCCTGGATTGGATGATAATTGTTAGTGCCCGGCTGGCAGGAGTGATGTGTTCCAAGCAGAACAGTGCTAAGCCATTCATCTCCCAGCATCAGTTACTGGTGTACTGAGACAGGTCTTAAGCTCCACATACACAGTCTATAGATATGTATACACATGGCCTCATCTAGCCATTTTAGCCCATGCAAGCCTATTTGGAGAGCAATTTTCTCATGAGCAAGGGATAGGGGCAGTCAGGGATGACCATGAATTAGTGGGTGGGTTACCCGGCCCACGCCAAGGTCCACTGTTCTTCGGGCAGTCCATAAGTATTATTCGTTGCCAGTAGCTCCTTGTACTCAAGGTCTTTGGATACTGGCCCACTGGAGCATAGGAGCACAGAGCATTGGGTCCCTGTATCCACAAAACAACTGGGCAGGCTTCCCTTCTATCTCTGTGCATAGCCAGCACCAAGAGGCTCTCCAGTGTCCCCTCTTGTTCTTTCTGGGGCAGTCCCTGACTCAATGTCCTTTTTCTTCGTATTAGGCACACTGATCTTTAGTCAGGAATTCTCTTCTGTTGCCAGATACTATCTTCCTAGGTTCCCTAACTACTGTGGCCAGTATATGTTCCTCTCTTGTCTTTTATCTCTCTTTATCTCTCTAACTTCCTCTTCTTTTTGTCTCTTTTTTTTCTAGCTTTCTGTTCTTTTTACCTCTTTCTCTGTAACTTGTACTACCTCTCAGCAACTTAACTTAACCCTTTGAATTTCTGTAACATTCTCTTTATATCCTTTTCTTATCTTAGCCAGATTGGTGGGGCATTTTTTAGCCCCTCAGAGACCCACCCTTGGAGCCTGGCGGCAGACCTGGCACTCCCTACCTTTAGGCGTCTGAAAAGAGCAGGCAGAAGTGAGGGCCTTCCATCCATCTCTGGAACACTTTTTCTGGCCTCTAGTAGGATTCTGTCTTTCCTCGGTGGTAAAGAAGACCTGTAACAGTTACTAACAAGCATCTCAAATGGGATGGTGAGAAAACAAGAGAATCTTGAGAATAGAGGTCCACTGAAGAGGGCAAATAGCATTTAGTCACACAGCTAAGCCAGGAGGCTTTCTTGGGACAAAAAGACCTTGTGTCTGTGAAACAGAAAAGTGAGCAGAGGGGCATTCTATCTGTTACCGGTTGTCTCTCTGGACTTAGATTTTCTCTTAAGGAGTACCTTCCTTTAGTGCCAGCTCAGTGGCTTTATCGCTCAAGAGACCCATCCTCTAAATGGCACTAGGCTTCCAGTAACAACTAATAACAAAAGGATGGAGAGACGTTAGAACCTGGGTGTTAGATTCTAAGCAGCTGACAAAAGAATTGTAACCAGTTTACCTGGGGCTTCTTGTCTCTTACATCTAATAAGGAGATTGTTAATACTATAGTACCAACCTTTAATAATAAAAAAAAACTATAGCTCTCTCCATGTCTCTGAATATCAGGACTGCAGTAGTAGTCCTTCACCAAACTGTCTCAGTGGGCTAAAGGCCCATGGAAAAGAAAACATTATTCCTGACCTTGGCCACAGCCAAAGCCTGAATTCTAAATTTTGACTGGCAAAACAAAACAAAGTTCTTTACAGTTTGTTGTAGATTTTTTGGAACTATTTTAGGGGCTTCTCTGTCCCCCAACCTGGGACATTTTGACCACAGGGGCAGGAACTGGCTGCTGTGAGGATAGGATCAAAGGCATTCTCCATGCTAATGATGACCAGTGAGAAAAGTAACTTAATGCTGGAGACTGACTCCTCTCTTGGAATAGGGCCAGCAGATAAGGCAGGCTCCCTAAAGAACTTTTCTTAATGAGCACTCTCTTTCTGTGAGCAAGAGTTGAAGGTCTGGCCACTAAAAGCAGAAATTCCTTTCTTGTTCTTGTTTTCTTTAGAGTCTTCCCCCACCGCACTCTCAGTCTTTTTAGATCATTCTTCCTGTAGCATTTCTAACACAGCCTGTCCCTTTTTTATAGGCTGTTGACAGCATTTCTGATCTTTTAGGCAGCTGCGCACTAAGTGCCATACCGGCTGAAACTCCGCCTTTAAGATTCCTTGTTCCCAGGCAAAATTTAAATCTTCCCCAGCTTATCACAGCTGTCTACCGTGAGATTCCCAGAGATAGCGAACCAAGGTGTAGCAATTCACTAAGAAATCTCTCTATAGTGTTTCTTTTTATCTTAAGCCTTTTCCTTTTAAACAGCTCCTGAAGAGCCAGAAAAATTGGGTGAGACTTGAGAAGTCCCCATGCTCGCTGCAGCAGCTCCGCAGCTAATTTTGCTCCCCCCTACTGTGTGTTGGGAGCACAAGCACAGATAAAACACTATGTTTTTAAAAAATTAACGTTGGCCATCAACCAACACACCTCCACTAGAGCGGGGTCCATAAAATTAAGTTTCTTACTCACTATACTTGTTTCATACCGGAGGCCTAATCTGGGGAACTTTTTTATTTACGAGCGGTTTTGTCCTAAAGGTTTTTGTTAATGTCTGTTTACACAACTGTTAACAGCAGCTAGGCTGATCAAGGGGAGTAAAGGGAGGGGCATCTCTCCTTGGGGAGGAGGCCCAAGAGAGAAAGACAAAACTCCCTGGCAGAAAACAATTTCTCTCAAGCAAATTATTTTTAACTTTTAACTTAAGCACCAAGAGGACCAAGTAAAACTCTTTGACGAACAAAGCAAACAGTTTCATGATTTCAAACACAGTCGTCAGTCCAAATTCAAACACAGTCGTCAGTCCAAAATTCAAAAACGAAACAAAAGCCAAAAAGACACTCGACAATACCACAGAAAACAAACCAGACAAACAAGACCAAGACAAAGCATCCTATAACCAATTTTAACAGATGCCTGGTACCTTCAGTACCTGGCCCAAACTGCAGCTTAACCTTAGCTGCTTCTGGGATACCAAACACAGAAACAGAATACAGACAACAGACACTAACACGTATTCCACTTCCACTCTCTAAGCACTGACCAGAGTGAGACTCCACGTCCACTCTCTAAGCACTGACCAGAGTGAGACTCCACGTCCACTCTCTAAGCACTGACCAGAGTGAGACTCCACGTCCACTCTCTAAGCACTGACCAGAGTGAGATTCCACGTCCACTCTCTAAGCACTGACCAGAGTGAGACTCCACGTCCACTCTCTAAGCACTGACCAGAGTGAGACTCCACGTCCACTCTCTAAGCACTGACCAGAGTGAGACTCCACGTCCACTCTCTAAGTACTGACCAGAGTGAGACTCCACTTCCACTCTCTAAGCACTGACCAGAGTGAGACTCCACGTCCACTCTCTAAGCACTGACCAGAGTGAGACTCCACGTCCACTCTCTAAGTACAGAGTGAGACTTCACAGGTACCGAGACACACATATATACACACACACGGCGGAACCAAAACAGAGACAGACACAGACTGACAATTGCGGCGCCGCTCTCACAGAAACACTCAGACAAACATCCAACTCACCTCCAAGGGGTCTTCGGAGTCTGGGGTCGTCACGGAGATCCCGGACGAGCCCCCATTATGAAAAATCCCACGCAGAGAGACCCTTACTCAAGTCTTGGGAAATCGCGGACCCCAGACACAGAGAGACCATTTTGGATGTAATAAGCAAAGGCGAGGTTTATTACGGAGACCTATTACAGAGATCTCCGGGCCGACACATATCCCGAGCAGGAGACAGAGGTGTCGGCCCCGAAACTCAAAAGTCAGAGGGTTATATAGAGAAGGCTAGGGGGTTTTGGTGTGGTTGCATACAATTGGCTCATTCAAACATGGCAGTGAGAACAAAGCAGAAAGAGTATGTGTTAGAAGTCAGGGGCATATCAGGGTCTGGAGGACGGCCCTGAGTGAGCTGGGGGGAGATGTCTTTCTGTCAGACGTCCCATGAATCAGTCCCATTAACTCAGGCTGGTTCCTGCATTCCTTTTCTTTATGGCTTGTCAGTCCTGCCTGGACAGTGTTTCCTGTGCTCCTTTATCTTTATGGCCTGCTAGTCCTGGCTCTAGGGCTTATCCCTGGGTCTGTGGCCTTTTGGGGTTTATTCTTTTAATTTTCATATTTCTAAACCTAGAATTCGTATAATTCTCTTTTCACTACGAAGATCATAAACTCAAACACAAGGAGGAAACCTAACCCTAGAAAAAGCACAAAAGTAATCTTCTTGCAACAAAACCAAAGGAAGAGAAATACACAAATATAATTCCACCTCTAACAACAAAAAATAATAGGAAACAACAATCCTATTTTTTAATATCTCTTAATATCAATGGACTCACTTCTCTAATAAAAAGACATGGACAAACAGAGTGCATACTTAAAGAGGACTCAGCATTTGCTGCAAACAGGAAACCCGCATAAGTGACAATGACAGACATTACCTCAGAGTAAATTGCTGGAAAATAATTTCCCAAGCAAATGGTCCAAAGAAAAAAGCTGTAGTAGCCATTCTCATATCGAATAAAATCAACTTTCAACTAAAAGTTTTCAGAAAAGATAAGGAAGGACAGTTCATATTCATCGAAGGAAAAGTCCAACAAGATGAACTCTCAGTCTGAATATCTATGCTCCAAATGCAAGGGCACTTGCATTCATAAAAGAAACCTTACTAAAGCTCAAAGCATATATTGCATGTCACACAATAACAGTGGGAGATTTCAACACCCCACTTTCATCAATGGACAGCTCATAGAAACAGAAATTAAACAGAGACATAGAGAAACTAACCTAAGTTATGAACCAAATGGACTTAACAGATATTAATAGAACATTTCATCCTAAAACAAAAGAATATACCTTCTTCTTACAACCTCATGGTACCTTCTCCAGAACTGACCATATAATTGATCACAAAACAGACCTCAACAGATATAAGATTGAAATAATTGCATGCATCCTATCAGATTACCATGATTAAGGCTTGTTTTCAATGACAACAATAGTGACAGAAAGCTCACGTATCCATGGAAGCTGAATAACACTCTACTCAATGATAACTTGGTCATGGAAGAAATAAAGAAATAAATTAAAGACTTTTTTGGATTTAATGAAAATGAAGGTACAACGTACCCAAACTTATGGAACACAATGAAAGCAGTGCTAAGAGGAAAACTCACAGCTCAAAAAGAAATTGGAGAGAGAGCATACGTTAGCACCTTGACAGAACACCTAAAACCTCTAGAACTAAAAGAAGCAAATGCACCCAAGAAGAGTAGAAGGCAGGAAATTGTATTAAACTCAGGGCGGAAATCAACCAAGTAGAAACAGAAAAGGAATATACAAAGAATCAACAAAAGTTGGAGCTGGTTTTTTGAGAAAATCAACAAGATAGATACTAAACGCTTGGCCTGGGTAACCAGAGGGCACAGGGAATCCAAATTAACAAATCAGAAATGAAAAGTAAGACATAACAAGAGAATCTGAGGAAATTCAGAAAATAATCAGATCCTACTACAAAAGCTTATATTCAACAATACTGGAAAATCTGTATTGAATGGATAATTTTCTAGACAGATACCAGGTACCAAAGTTCAGTCAGGATCACACAAAGCATCTAAACAGTCCCATAACTACTAAAGAAATAGAAGCGGTTATTAAAAGTCTCCCAACCAAATAAAGCCCAGGACCAGATGTGTTTAGTGCAGAATTCTATGAGACCTTCAAAGAAGATGTCATACCAATATGGTGCAAACTATTCCACAAAATAGAACAAGAAGGAACACTACCCAATTCCTTCTATGAAACCATAATTATGCTTGTTGCTACTAAATATTGGCTGTGCCCGTCCAGAAAGAGCACACCAAACCACTACCAACATGGTTCCATGTGGTGAGATTTAATAATTCCCTTATTAAAAACAAGGGGAAGGGGCCAGAGAAAGAACAGAAAAGAGAGTGAGGGTGGAGGCAGTCTGCTTTTATTTGTACTGGGACGTAAAGATGCCCAGGTGGAGGTGAGACTTGAGCCAAAACATCTCCTGGGAATGTATGGCGTTACTGCTAAAGGCAACACTTGATACCAACAATGCTCATACCTAAACCACACAAAAAACCAAGAAAAAAAGAGAACTTCAGAGCAATTTCCCTTATGAATATCAAGCAAATATACAATAAAATTCTTACAAACCAAATCCAAGCAACCATCAAAATGATAATCCATCATGATGAAGTAGATTTCATCCCAAGGATGCAGAGATGGTTCAATATATGGAAATCCATCAGTGTAATTCACTAGAGGGGCAGGCAGTGAAAGGTACCCTGATTCCTGGTGGAGATAGGTTGAATCCCCAGGACACTTAAAGGGGACTGCCGGTGCCTTCCCAATTTCCCAGGATAACAGGTCCCCCCAAAGACCCCTTTACAGAGGTTTGAGACAGACCAGTCATGTAGGGCAATGCTGCAAACCCCTTCAGCACAGGTCATGTAGGCTCAAGACAGATCAGAGGTAGAAGCAGGACCACACCTACAAATAAGTATATGAGGAGGTCTTCCCAAGCTCTCAGGACAAACCAATAGGAAGTACCTTCTGTCAGACACTGACCCATTCACAAAACTATTGAAGCACAATGAAAGGTGTGCAGGAATTATGCCATCGTCTATAAGCTTCTATTATAAGAGCTGTTACTCTGCCACTTGGAGATGAGATCTGCTCTCCAGAAATCATCACTGCCAGAATCTCCCTTGTACTACTCACTGGCTAGTCAGTCCCCTGCTGGTTCAGCACAGCCCAGGTAACCAAAGTGGCAGGCAGTGGGGGTAAGGAGAAGGACCGGCAGTTGGGGTGGCAAAAAATGTTCCCCCTCCCTGCCTGAGATCTTTCTCCCTTTACCTGTACCCCCACAACTAGCCAGCCTTATCAGAGATCACTGCGGAGAGCACTCCGGCACCAGAGCCCTCCAATGTAGTGCTGGAACAATGATCAACAAAACTGCAGTGCGGGAAGGTGAGTCACCTCCCCCAACTCTGGAAACTAGCAATCTATCTTTTCCTGCTGAGTTTTCAGTCAGCACCATCTCAAGCTTAGGTCAAGCTGAAGGGGCAACTGAAGGCTCCTGGCCAGAGCTACTCTTTGGAGTTGGCTGAAGGTCCCTCTAGCCCCTGTCTAAATCCTGACAGCCTGCAAAACAGCTTGCAATCGGTTTTGGCAGACTCCCTATTTAACCTGGTAAAGCAGCAGACACTTAAAGCCACAGGTTACCTGCTCGTTCTTTAATCTGCAGGAAGGCTTAATGTTTTGGACTTCTGTGGAATCCCCCAAGGCCGATAGGCCAAGGGAATGCTCCCATTGGACAAACCGTTTCTCCTCTTTTCTGTAACAGCCAGGACTAGCAGGCCATAAAGATAAAGGAGCACAGGAAACACTGTCCAGGCAGGACTGACAAGCCATAAAGAAAAGGAGTGCAGGAACCAGCCTGAGTTAATGGGACTGATTCATGGGACGTCTGACAGAAAGACATCTCCCCCCAGCTCACTCAGGGCCATCCTCCAGACCCTGATAAGCCCCTGACTTCTAACACGTACTCTTTCTGCTTTGTTCTCACTGCTATGTTTGAATGAGCCAATTGTATGTAACCACGCCAAAACCCCCTAGCCTTCTCTATATAACCCTCTGACTTATGAGTTTCGGGGCCGACACCTCTGTCTCCTGCTCGGGATACGTGTTGGCCAGGAGATCTCTTTAATAGGTCTCCGTAATAAACCTCGCCTTTGCTTATTACATCCAAAATGGTCTCTCTGTGTCTGGGGTCCGCGATTTCCCAAGACTTGAGTAAGGGTCTCTCTGCGTGGGATTTTTCAGTAGGACATAAATACCTATCTTAAAGAAGTACAGCACAACACAGGTAAGGAATAGAAGCCCTTAAGAAGGAAACACAGAAATCTCCTGAAGAACTACAGGAAAGCACAAACTAACAGGTAAAGGAATTGAACAAAGTCATCCAGGAATTAAAAATGGAAATAGAGACAATAAACACAAAGGGTGACACCCCTGGAGATGGAAAAAGAAGGAAGGAGATCAGGAGTCAGAAACACAAGTATTTTCAATCAGAAATCAAGAGATAGAGGAGAGAATCTCATCGGCAGAAGATAACAGAAAACACTGACCCAACTATCAAAGATAACGAAAAACGCAAAAAGCTCCTAACCCAAAACATTGAGGAAATCCAAGACACAATGAAAAGATCAACCCTAAGGATAGTAGGTATAGAAGAGAGCTAAGATTTCCAAAATAAATGTCCAGTAAATATCTTCAACAAAATTATAGAAGGAAACTTCCCTAAAGAAAAGAAAGGCATGCCCGTAAACATTCAAGAAGTTTACAGAACTCCAAATAGATTGACCAGAAAGGAAATCTGTCCCATCACATAATAGTCAAAACACCAAATGCACAAAACAAAGAAAGAATATTAAAAGCAGTAAGGGAAAATATCAAGTAACATATAAGAGCAGACCTATCAGAATTACACCAGACTTCTCACCAGAGACTATTAAAGCCAGAAGATCCTTGGCAGATGTCATACAGACCCTAAGAGAACACAAATCCAGGCTACTCTATCCAGCAAAACTGTTGATTAACAAAGATGGAGAAACCAATATACTCCATGACAAAACCAAATATACAAAGAACCTATGCATTTATTATGTGTATCTAACTGTGTGTCAGACAGACATCTATATACACATGTAAATAAGTTACATGTTTACTAAATTACTCAAAAACATTTTACAATGTTCAAGTAGACATATGTGCACACATGCCTACATATATAAACATATACAAGTGTGGCTGGTATATACCCATGGGTTAGGTGTTTTTTTGGACATCTGTCTTTATAAATGTGTGTGGTCTGTGTGTGAGTGTGTGTTTGTGTGTGTGTGTGTGTTTGTGTGTGTGTGTGTGTGTGTGGCATGTGTGTGATGTGTATATATTTATGTGTGAATGCACACCCTTTTGTATAGAAACACATGTGAAAGTCAGAGGAAAAGTTCATGTGTAGGTTCTCACCCCTTACCTTGTCCTGGGCAGGCTCTATTGCTACTACCACTGAGTAGTCAAGGCTACCTCGATCAGAAGCATCCAAGACTTATCTTCTTTTCTCTTTCCACCTTACCATATGATCTGTGGTATCCACATCAACCATGCCCATGCTTATTTCATATGGATTAGTCTTTGATATGGTGGGTGTTTGCGGCAAGGTCTTTTCCTTAATGAATAAAGATTTCAGGGCACCAATCACTGGACATATACTTCCAGGTTAGACTTCCAGGTTGGAGGGAGAAAGAGAGGATGAGAATAGGGGCTTGTGGATTGTTGGATTGTGGGAGAACTTGGGGTAGGTGATATAATGAACTAGTGTTTCCCACTTAGATTTCCGATCAGTCAGGATCAGCCACTGAAGGATTTCATTTACTATGGCTTACTAATAAGGAATGTTAGTAGTTGTACCCAGTGATTGAATTACCTGTTGATTCTAAACTAAGTTTGCGTGGTGTTTGCCTTCACACAGCTTCTCAACTGTTTTCCAGAGATAGGTACAGCCCCACACCCAACCCCACTCCCCAACCAGCCGATAAATTTGGATGCTCGAGTCTGAGGTTTGTCATGGTAGTGACTTTCTAAGGTGAGTTAGCTAATTGGGTGAAGAGATTTCTGGAGCTACAGGCCAGAAAGTCTGTCAAGATGAGAACAACAGCCCACCAGGGCCAAATGACTCATTTGTGCCATGTGACCTGCTGGTACATGGGGTAATATGGGATGGTGCCCTCTTCGGTATTTCACGCTGCAGGTGTTCAAATTCAGTTTGAACCAAAATGAGTACTTTGGTATTAAAGCCTAAGTTTTAACAATAACAATATTCCAGCACTGACATATTTCTTAGCATAAAGCATCCTATGGGATCTGTACGGTTCAGAATGAGTTCTCTGCATTTGATCTTTTCACAAGATTCAACCCAACTCCCAGCTCCTTTGGAGGTCACCAACTATACTATAGGCTGTTCTCCTATGGCACCAAACCTGGGCATCAAATGTAAAATGTTATCAGGTTGATTGAACTCCCATGAATCCATTTCCCTTCACTTTCCTCTTTGTTCAGCCACTGATGGCTTTTGGTTGTCTTTTTAAGTAGCCATACACATACCACCCTTTACATTGTCTTTTACAGAGAGGCTCTATGGCTCACGTCTGGACAAACCACACCAGGACAACAGGGCTCCACCTGGAGAAGTTTATTGGAATGGTAGAGACAAAGGCCAAGGGGTGAAGAGAGGTAGGAGAGAAAGAGAGGAGAAAAAGGGAAGAGAGGAGAGACAAGTGGAAGAGGGCAGAAAGGATCTGCCTTTTATGTGAAATGTGGTGTAACTGTAACATGAAATGTATGCTGGATATGGATGACTGTTGCCTTGACAACAGATGCTCAGGTGAGCAGATGACATCATTGCTGGAGGCAAAACCAGTTCCTGATACCAACATTTGGAAATTTAGGTCACCAACTGGGACCTCCTTTGTACCTGTAGCATCCCTGTCAAAAAAAACTAGATCTAACCATGCAGGGATGGCACCTTGTGTTTGTACCTTAGCAGCTGCTGAACTCCTTATTCAAGAATAAGAAAACCTAACATTTGGGTTGCCTATAATGGTCTTCTCCTTTTATAACACGTCACAGCTCCTACCTTTCAAAGGTTTACAGAATCTACCTCCCTCCAAGGTTCTTTCTCTTCAGGTAGCACTAATAGAAGACTCCACACTAACCTTTCAATCTTCTTTCTGCACCAAATACTAACCACTCCTTATCTCACCCCTGCACTAAAACCTTAGAGGAATCATAACCTCACCCTTCACACATACAGGAGGGCAATTTGCCTCAGACCGTCTACACCTGGTATACAAATGGAAGCTCCTTTCTACGTGAAGGAGCCATAAGAGCCAGCTACCCCCTAGTGTCAGACACTGAGGCACAGGCCCTTCCTGCTCATACCACCACTCAACAGGCTGAAGTAGTAGTCCTTACCCATGCCTTACAAATCCACAGGGACAATCCTTCAACATCTACACAGATTCTAAACATGCTTTCCATATCATCCTGACCCATGCCACTAACTGGAAGGAGCATGGGGTACTTATGACTAACGGAGGATCAGTAACTAATGCAAACCAAATCATGGCCATGCTAAAGGCCTCCCATCTCCACACAGCTATTGGGTTTGTCCACTGCAGATCCCACCTGACGAATGACTCTTTTGTCTCCAAAGGGAACAATGGAGCTGAAGAGGCAGCCAGAGCTGCGGCCCTTAGGGGCCTACACATGTCTCACCCTCCCCAGGACATTCTTACACTGCAACCCACATCCACACTCTCACTCCCTAACACTCATCAAACTCTGTCCTGTCTTCGCCACATCTTTCATCCTAACAGCAAGGCATTGTCTTATTTTGTTAAAACCCACCTGAAGCCTACTCCTAAGGACTTAAGTTTCTTAAAATCCATCACTGCCTCTTCCAAAGTCTGTCAAATGTCAGACTTCAACCTCTGGTATTGTCGCACCCCTTTTTCTACCCATCAGGCCAGAGGTTCCCTTCCTGGAACTGACTGGCAACTTGTCTTTACCCACATGCCAAATGTGCCAAGTACCTCCTAGTTTTGATTGACACATTCTCGGTGTGGGTGGAGGCATATCCCACAATTAACAAAAGGGTTCAGACAGTTTCTGAGCTCCTCTTCCAAGAGGTCATCCCCAATTTGGTGTCTCAGCCTCCCTTCAGTGAGACAATGGTCCCGAATTTACTTCCCAAATTTCTCAAATCCTGTCTAAGGCCCTAGACATGACCTGGCATTTTCATATTCCATACCACCCTCAATCTTCAGGTAACGTAGAAAGAACTAACTGCTCCCTAAAAACCCCTCTTGTCAAACTGTCACAGGAACTTCGATTGGGCAAAACTCCTACCTCTGGCTCATTTTAGGCTACAAGCTCTCCCCAAGTGACCTCTCTTTGTCTCACCTTTCAAACTCGTGTACGGAAGTCAGTACTAACTCCTGGTCTTTCAAGTAAGTGCGCTCCCCTCCTAGACCATTGACTTACCCCATTACTTTGTCACCCCCTTTCTCTCCTATGGAACTTTACTGACCACCACTGACTAAGGCCACACACTGTCTCCTGTCCACTACCTATCAACATTTGAGACCAAGTTCTTCTGTCCCCTCCAGATCAGGAGCTCTTAGCTGTCTCTCCTAAATGGTAGGCCCCTTCATGGACCCTGCTCTCTTAAGCTCCACAAGATGTTGAGACCACCCACCTTGTGCCCAATCCCAGAAGAATGAGACTCCACTCTAGCATCTGCGCTCCACTCCACTGGATTAGACCTGGGCTTCTCATCTGATCGTTTCCATCCATGGTATCACTTACATCTAGAGATTCGAGGTTCAAGGAATCCCCACTGATAACAAACAGACTTTCCCAATAGGATCAGGAAACCGCTCCATGCTGGGAGCCAATCCAAATTGCTGTCATCCCTATATCTGTCATTCCTTCTACATATTATGTTCTCTTTGTCTGCTTCCTGTTTAACCAGACAAAAGATGATTGCAAAAAATGGCCAGACAAATATGGGGGCTGCCCATATTGGTCGTTCCAGATACATATGTTAGGATCAAGGACCAATCACTTCTGTCAGCAATGCCAGACCCTGTTCTTCTATATACCAGACCCATGGAATCCCAGGTAGAAAACAGGAGTTGTTGGTAAGCTCTAATGTAAAAACCAAGTAGGGTCTCCAGTGAGTACTATCCACATCCAGAGAAATTTTGTCCAATTTCCCAAACTCTAGATATCGGAAAAATAGGAGAAATAATCAAACACTCCTCCAGGGTCCTTACGTCCTTGACATCCCCCCTCACAAATGGTACTAGCTTGTCATTTAGCCTTTTGATTCAGACCCTGACCTTGGTGTACCGACTCCTTATGGCACCCAACCTGGTCACTTTAAAGACTGCTAGCTACGCAGTACCCCCCTGAAACTAATTCACAATTGCCAATTACAGCCTCTCTAGTGATACTGCCCAATAACCTTACCTCAGCTTTTATCAGCTGCCCTGACTCCGATGCTGCCATCGCCCCATACTTTTTTATATCCCTCTTATTGGTTTGACAGTTTTATGACATCCAGGACATGTTCTGAAGGAAAACTCAGTTCCCTAGACTGCAAGAGAACCACCATCCTTGATACCCCATCTCTGCCGCAGTGCCCTGCAGTCCAAAACACGTCAATTCTCTGTGGCACTGGTATATATCATCACCTACCTGCCAGCTGGTCAGGAGGAGTTTGCACACTGGTGTTCCTTCCCTGAACTAGGAGTAATACATGACAAAGAATCTCTACCAATTCCAGTTTTTGACATATACCTGTCCAGCATAAGAGGGCACTGCAGGTTGTGCCATTCCTGGTTGCTGCAGGAGTAGCTACAGGTGCTGGCACTGGAACAGCAGGGCCGAAGACTTCCCTAACCCTATACCAGAAGTTCTTATCCCAGCTTGCAACCGATTCCAAGGAATGTATGAAACCATGCTCATCATCCAGAAAAAGATCGATTCTTTGGCAGCAGTTGTGCTTCAGAACTGACAGGGACTAGATGTCCTGACAGCTAAAGAAGGTGGTCTTTGTCGGTTTCACCAGGAAGAATGCTGTTTCTATGTCAACGAATCTGGGGCAGTAAGAAATAAATTCCATCAGCTGCAATCAGACATCCAGAAATGCAGGGAACAGCATGAGGCCTCCAATTCCTGGGTTTTTCAAAACCCTACATGGAAATAGGATACTGCCCTTCTTAATGCCTCTTCTCCCCATTTTCCTGGAGCTACTATTTCCTCCCTGCCTCATTAATCTTGTTTCCACATTCCTTCAAAGACAAATTCAAAAATTTCTAACCAAAAAGTCAAACAGTTCCTTTTACACAACTATCAAGTGGGCCTGGATGGTGAAAGTCAGCTACACCCCAAAACTGATAATGCTCCTAGACAGCAGGGATCAATTTAAGAGGTCTAAAGCCCCTATTTCCCTTTTAGCATTGTCTTCTCCTGTTTCCCTTTTTTCTTCTCTCTATGATAAAAAAAAGGGAAGTATGTTATCATCAGAAGTGGTTTACAGCTAGCCTCTGAATCCAGCAATGACATCATCCTTAGGTAACAAAGACCTGCTTGCTTCTGTTGCCACAGCAACCGCCACACTCTCAAAGCACATGCCTCACTCACATTAAAAGTACACACACACACACACACACACACACACACACACACACAAATGAGTATTTACAAACAGATAAGTAAGATAGAGTACACTATTCTTTGTATTATTTTATACTATCATGTGTATTTATAACTATGCTCACATAAAGAAAACTATTATAAGTAACTAAACATCATTTAAAAGATGGTAAGAAGAAGTAATGCGTATCTATATAAGCAATGGAAATGGAGAAAAGTACACAATTACAGTGAGAAATTAACTCTTTTTAAATTGGTTTTAATGAGTTTTTAAATAACCATACCACTAACTTTCAATTTAAGTCCCCAGGAATTAAATTCCTAAAGCATATTGTACCATAACTGACATGGATAAATCCTACCTCATAGTAACTAGTACTTTTTTAAATAGGCAAAGACATATTTGTATCCATGAAAATACATTGTTTCAGGTAGCACAATTTAAATGTTCAATCTCCTCCTTCCTCTCCAGCCTGTCAACAGCCTTATTTTCAAATGTTTTCCTATTTCCCATCCTTTCCTTTTCACTTCCTCAGTCAGGTTCTTCTAATGAAATTTAGGTCTTATACACAGTATTCCTGCTTGGCATAATCTTCTGTGAATATGTAAGAGATATACTCCTTTCCATGGTCCTTCCTCTTACGTTCATTAATGGACCTGGTGAAATTCAATAAAAACCCACTAAGAAGTGAAATAAATGGTCTAGTGACTTGTTTTCATATAAATCAAGGATTTAATTACAAAATATTAATTTTAAATTAATAGGCTAAATAACAGTTTTGTGCTACAACAAATAAAAGCAGTTTTTCAAAAAATGAAACAAAACAAACAAACAAAAAGCAAAAACAGGGTATGTTGCAAAACAAAGCAGGTGAGCCCTAAACTATGACATTTAGGAAGCAGATTTCATTCTGAAAATATTTCCGCCTATAGTAATGGAACCAAGATCATACATGGTTCAGAACCAAGAAGTATACCTTTTGAGTGTGCACAGTACTGTAATCTGTATTGACAATAAGTCAATATTACTTCCTGAATCCTATTTGAGCCGATATAAAGGTAGGGGAAGAAAAGTATGAAAAGGGCGGCCACCACATTCTCAAAGTTGAAAAGGTAAGATATTCCAAAAACAGTTAGAAAACATTTACTGGGAGTCTAATCCTGATGCTGAAACCAAACAACCGGAAAAGAAAGTCATACACCAACATCTCTGATGACCATAGGTGCACAAGGCATTAATAAAATACGTGTAAACCAAATGCAGTAACACAAACAGATTTTTTCATTAGGCTTAAGGCAACTTCATCCCAGAGATGGAGGAAAGCGTCAATACATGAGAATTAACATAATCTACCACATAAGTACAAGTACCACCCTATTGCATACATAAAAGACCTTTGATAAAATACAGCCTCCATTTGTGAGGAAAGTCTTGCAGAGAATAGGGATACAAGGGATTTATCTCAACTTGATAAAGGCAATATACAGCAAAAATCATCCAAAAGAGAGAAGAATTCAAAGTACTTGTGTTGGAATCAGGACCAAGACAAGGATGTTCACTCTTCTCACTTCTCAACATACTTCTTACAGTGTTAGGTCAAGCAATTAAAAAAGTCAAGGTAATGAAGCAAATACAAATGAGGAGGGAAGAAATCAATATATGTTTATTTTCAGGTTTTAAGATTCTATACATAAAAACCAAATCATTAAAAAAAAAAACTCCTCGAGCTGGTAAATATTGATAAAAGTTGAAAAACACAAAGTTAAAGCACAGGAATCAGTATCCTTTTTAATATACAAAAGACAAACACAGAAAGCAAGGGGACAATACTATTCTCAATAAACTAAAACAAAACAAAACAACAACAAAATACTTGAAATAAATATGGAATATGTGCCATGAAAACTGTAAAACACTAAAGAAATTCACTGAACATATTCCCGCTTAAGAAACAGCTACAGGTGTTTCTTGCCCTCTTGCTAAGAGCAGAAGAATAAATAATACTCTGTTAGTACTCAGTGGCTTCTGGGATTTTCTTAACATTCACATCACCACAGAGAACTCCAAACAAATAAGAAACCTCTTAAGTTATTGAGAAGCAAATCCCAAGCTTCATGCATTTTTCATGTAAATAAAATAAACTATTTAAATATCAAGTTTAAAATGGAGATAGGATCTAGTATGCACCCTTCCCCCTGCCCCCCTCCCCCCATTACCACAGTCGTGTGGGTGCGACTCAGTGTGACAGCTCCAAGGACTATGTGTCCTGAGAGCTATGTGTCCTGAGGACTTGATGCTGTTATGCTGTTATGGAGTTCTGCTCTGTTCACTGCCAGCATGTTCCTCATAATCTAAGAATTATGGAAAATTCTAAGGTGCCTCAAATCACTCACTGGCCAACACATCTGGCACTAACAATTGATTTCTTATACACATTTTTGCCCTCAGCTTCCTGATGAGATTTATTAAGAATTGCTCTTGAGTAGATACTCATTCTGAGGATTTAAAGTAGATATGACTGATTTTTATATAAGTGGTTAGATCTGTGAGTCTTTTAAGAATACTTTTTAAGGATAAATAATGAAAAAATTACTACTGTCTTTGTCTAGAAGAAAACTAAAACAATTACATTGCAATTTAATGCTGCTTGAAAGATTTTGCTGGGATGTATAATTGATGGAACAAAGAATAAAGCACAAGGGTTAGGGCATCCATCAACTATATCTGTATCTGTTAAGGCTTGTGTATGATGGGCTGGAACACTGTTCCTTCTACCATCAACTCTTTGTGTGTGTGTGTGTGTGTGTGTGTGTGTGTGTGTGTGTGTGTGTGTGTGTGTGAATTTTCTCTTTTCCCTGGTCTTTCTCACTGACCCCAAGGAGTTAAGAGTTCATAGGTTTTTCGCTGATCATAGAGAGTGCCAACCCCCCAGTAACTTAAGCTTTGCTCCCTCAGAAAACTGTCTGTTGAGTAACATCTCTAGTCGCTGGCTGCCTGTGGCAGCATCCCCTTAGGTGTCTGGATCCACCCCCATCAATAGATTTAAGCACTGACGCCCATCGGAAGGCTCCCTGCTTCATTTTACCCACCACACAGATGCCAACATTGGTCATCAGCAATGGTAGAAAATCGTTTACTTTTAATTTAGAAGGAAATCGAGTTTCAGCTTAATTTTCTGTGTGTTTTCTTGAATGTATGTGACTGTGTCCGTGAAGAGACGGACTTCCCAGAAGGGCAGTTATGAACAGTTGTGAGGCGAGTTTTTCTTATTTGTAAAGATTGACAAATAAGGCCCGCCAATGCCATTCAAATAAAAAAAGAAAAAGAAAAATATAGCTTTCAATTTCTTATCATTTTATACCTGAAGGAAGCTAAACATGACAATGCCTACTACTACTACTACTACTACTACTACTACTACTACTATTATTATTATTATTATTATTATTATTATTATTATCATTATTATTATTATTATTTTGGTTTTCACTGGAGGATCACTAGGGACTATTATGTTATTTAAAATTCTTTACATGGTAGTATAGATGAAGGACTCAGACTAAAATATTTCCTTTGAAATATATATTTCATATGTGGAAATTGTAGAACTGAATTGCGAGGCTTAATCTTTCTAAAAATATAAAAAAAATCAACTATCCATTAAGAAATAGAACTCACTTAGCTTCTCCATACCTGCCTTCATAGCCACAAGAAGCAATTTCATCTCTTGAAAAAAACAGAATCAATTCAATTTCTTTGCGTAGAATCGGGATTCTTACTCACTGATGAATCTGATATTAGGTCTGCATTAAAATAAGATTTAATCGTTATGTTAAAATATATTTTCCTTAAATTTTATTAAGGAAATATGGTTTCTATTATTTTCAGGTGCAAATATTTAGGTTCCAAACACCTGCATGAATGGCCATTATTTCTATACTTAGTACAAAAACTAGTAAAATTGTTTTTTTATTCTTCAGCAGTGTTCAGACAAAAATGCGTCACAATAAACTCACGGTATCATGTTTTAATAAATGTAAACCATTTTGTTACCTTGTCACACAGTCCCTGGGGTAGGCAAGGATGAAAGTGGTAAGGAGGATGAAGTCCATCTCCTTGCTTAGGCGAACTATGCAGCTCACTATAACAGGAAAAACAGAAAAGAAGTTTCTTGGAATGGTTATTTTTTTCTTTCCTAAAAGAACTTTCTATAGAACTTAAAACTAATATGGTAAAGAAATTTCAAGTTTTTGCCAGCCATTTGATTAAACAAAATCATTTTTAGAAAGTTTGGTTTCCTGTTTCCCATATCCAGAAACTAAGTCAGTGTAGCTAGATGATCTCATCTATACACTACATACATACATACATGCGTGCACGCGCGCGCACACACACACACACACACACACACAAATATATGCACATTATATAAACATATTTTTTTTCGGAGCTGGGGACTGAACCCAGGGCCTTGCGCTTGCTAGGCAAGCACTCTACCACTGAATTAAATCCCCAACCCTATATAGACATTTTTATATACTATAATGGCACTTTATCTTAAACATTAAAGTTTTTCTTTTATGCACAGGTAAAAACAGTCTAACAGCATTATTTTCTACTTGTCATGAAACAAGTGCACCTTCAACTAAAAAACCTGAGCTCAATTTTTGTCAGTAGTAACTGCTTTACAGAACATAATTCCAGTTTCGATAGAAAAACTGCTTACCAACATTTGTAATATCCAAACCAAATTTGCAATCTCACCCAGATGTATAAATGTGCCTGGCACCTGAACCATAAAGAAGTCCATTAATAATGGATGAGTATATTAAAGAAATTGGTCATTGCTCTGGATAATACTATTAGGTTAAGCATGATGTGTGCTTTTATAGAACTTTTTCTGCTACAAACAACACTGTTAGTAAAGGAAGACCCAAACCTATCACTTTAGCTAATTCCAAACAAAGCTATTCTGTGTACACTGCAGTAGCACATAGTTTAAAAACTTACTCACTGCCTCTTTTTCACACATATTGAAACACCTCAATGCTCTATGAAAAACAGCAAAGTTATTGCACCACCAGAAATACACAGTACAATATCTAACTTCATTTCAGTAGAGCATGAGACTTAATCTCAGGGTCAAGGGCACCAATTATAAAAGGAATTAAACACTGTAACTAGTCCAAACAAAAGACACACTATCCAGGTCCTTTATTTACAAGTCATAAGCCTAATTGGGCAGGTTTACAGCTATACTAACCTATTTCCATGCCATAATGTCCCTTGTTACTTGCTGTTTTTCCAGGCCACATGCTCAGGGTCCATCTCCTCACATGGTGGCTTCCTCCTCCCTTGGTCCCCTCTCTTGTTCCCCCTTCTCCTCTCTCTTGAGACCCTCCACTCCATCCTCAAGTCCCACCTTTCTTCTTCTACTGCCTAATCACAGACTCTATCTATTTTTGATGAGTTAAACTAAGAAGCAAAGTTTACAAAGCATCACTTGGGGTACTTGAGGATCTGTTCCTCAGGACTTCCAGATCTTGGGAGCCAGTATGTAGGGAGCATTTAAAGACAAGCAGCACCAGGCCAACCCCACCAATAACTTTTCCTTATCTGACCAATAACCATCAACATCTTTACCTAATACACAGCCCATACAGATATTTTCAGATCCTAGCACCCATAGCTATGGCTTCTGGTAAAATGTAAGTACGTGTCACATTCTTACAAACTCAAGACAAAGTGTGCAGATTATCCAGTGTTTTCACAACAGTCCACTATTTAATCTGCAAGAATTTAAGGGTCATCAATAACAAACCAACAGAAAATGCCACTAAACAAAAACAACAGCCATGATATATTATATTCCAAAGTTACAACCATGAATTAAGCTTTAAAAGGAAGTTACATAACCTTTATATTTTAAGGACTTTTAAAATAAGAGTCTCACTTGGAAATTATGCAAAGTTCATCTTTGACTACTGAGTGTGGGCCATGCATCCCCCTGCCCTGGCCTGAGAGGCAACACCATAGTGTTCCTCTTCACAGGGCTAGCTGACCTGTTCCACAGTGCAGCAGAGTGCATGGGTCTCTCCACAAGCAGAGTTAGCTACTCTATGTGAGATTCATGGAAATGCAAGGATACACGGTCCTCACTGGAGGGCAAACTAGACAAGCACATGGAGAAAGGATGTGGAGGAATAGTTGGAGAAATCAGAGACCAGGACACAAAATTGTGAAAGAGTAATCACTGAGAGTCAGTCAGTGACTAATAGAATTTAAATTTTGCTCTTGTAGAATGAAAAGTAAAGTTGCTAACAGGGTAGAAAACATCTGCATCCTGGGAATCAAGGAAGGGTTTGTAAAAGGCTCCAAACATGTGCAGAGATTAAATAGCTCTAAATGGGAATCATCAAAGAGATTATTCAGGAAACAGCACACAAAGGAAGTCACAGATGGATCAAATGCTCTGGTTACATTGACCTAATTTCTTAATATAAGGAACAAGAAATCAGTTTCCAAAAAAACACGAAAGATGCTTCATCTAACAATAAAGTCAATATTAGACCTAATTTTTATAGAGCTAATGTGTAGAAGTCAAAGATACTAACTTCTAAAATGACTCTTAGTACATTTAATTTTTGTGCGATGTCTAATAATGACTCATAGAATGTGATATTGGAAAAAAGTAGAAGAAAGGCATTGGAAAAGGAGTTTTAGGCACAGGTTTGGCTGTAAATTTAATAAAAGACAATCTAGTCATTTTATATCTAGCAAATACTTTTACAGGCTCCAAATGGGTCAAAGACCTTAAGATACAAAAATGAATGTCATAAAGTTAAAACAAGAATATAGTATCGGGGGCTGGAGAGATGGCTCAGCGGTTAAGAGCACCCGACTGCTCTTCCAGAGGTCATGAGTTCATTTCCCAGCAACCACATGGTGGCTCACAACCATCTGTAAAGAGATCCGATGCCCTCTTCTGGTGTATCTGAAGACAGCTACAGCGTACTTATATATAATAAATAAATAAATCTTTAAAAAAACAAGAATATAGTATCAAGGTATTATGACCACTTTTTTAAAGGAAAGGAATATTTCACTTTGTCACTTTTCAATAGCAAGTGGAACTTAAACATTTCCTCTAATATTTGACTTCTGGTGGCCCATCCAAAAGAAATGAAGAAGGTATGAATTATAAAAGGATGTTAAATATTTTAAAAACCCAGTGGCTACTAAGATGCAGCTAATTAAGTAAGCAAAGAAAATATTCTGCTGCAAAGCCAGGCTTGGCCTGCCAGTGATGGAAAGCAAGACAAAAGAAGATTAGTTTCCTGCTACTTTCAAAGAACAAGCACCTACCCAGGTCAAAATCTAGATGCAGACTACTAAAACAAGCAGCTGACTTGGAGTCTGCCCACCAGACTGAGCAACAAAGGAACTTAGAAACACCACCAAACATGCACAACAGTTTTTTCCCCCTAATTTTGACAGATGTTCACTAAGTATTTTCTTAGTGTTCAGCATGAGACACGTACTGTGTACTTCCTTCAGTTACACATCCCTTGCTTTCTAGAACTTAAATTTCTATCTGTTTAATAATATGAAGTAGGAAATTCAGAAAGAAAAAGCAACATGGTACACAAGTATGCTGAAGAAACTGACCACAAGCAATGAAACAAAGACTCAACAAGCTCAGGAAGTTATCCCAAGATCTACTGACACAAATCACTAATCTCGAAATTTTCTGAAAACATTTAACAGCTAATAAGAGCCCTATAAAACTTGAAAAACTGATACACATATAAAATATAAATGTGTGTCTACAATCACCCTTCCCGGTGCACCGTGTAAGAAGATGATGGCAACCAAGAAAGACTAATTCCAGAAAAGAAATCCAGATGGCCAGATTCTGTTTTGCCTCAACAGGGTCGTTTCTAAAATAACCACTGTTTTGTTTTTTTTAAATCTGACAAAACAGGAAACAGAAGTAACTGGGATAAAACCAAAATCTAGATCCTCTCTACTGTGCTATATGTCTTTCTTCTCGTTAATGTGTTCCTAAAACAATGATTTTTTTTGATATTTGTGGTTTTACAATTTATTCTACAAGGAAACCAATGGGAAAGACGTGCCAATTTCTTTGGAACTGTAATGCAGGGTAGTAAAACAAATGAAGATCTTGTGATTGTAAAGAGACCAATTTTCCAACACAGTTATGGAAATATTTTTTTTCTAAGAAACCAGCTCACTCAAATGAGGCATTTAGACTCTGGTTACAATAGTGGTTGTGTCCTTCCTTGAGTCGGGGTTCCCTGCTCTGTAGCCTTCCCTTGAAAGTTCTGTTCTCTTGGTGTCATCTCCTGAAAGCCGAGATTAGGTACCATGGTGTCTGCTTTTAAGTTCTAAAACATAGTGAAGAACATAAACTTCAGTGTGTGCACGGTGACATAAGCCACATCGCTAATAGCTCATCTAGTTAATATGAAAAAATCATGCTTTCACTCCCAACCTAAGTTGGGATTGAGTTCCAGGTGAACATCATCCTCCAGTTCCAGAAATCAAAACTATACACTGGTCATTGCTCAGATTTAGATTTTGTTTGGATTCATGTTGTCACTTGTAGAAGTTTGGACCCGGTTCTTCCTCCCAGCCCCATGCTCCCAGAAATAAGACGGAGACTCAAAATATATTAACAAATACCTTGGCCATAGAGCTAGACTCTTCTCTGACAAACTCTAACCCACTTACTCAAATCTACATTCCGCCATGTGGCTCATTACCTGTGCTCAGGAACCATGAAAATGTGTCTGGTCACATTTTCCAGGGCAAATCTCTCCGACCTGGCTCTGTCCCAGAATTCTTTCTGCCTCCCGGATGTCCTACCTTCTATTCTACCCTTTCCTATAGGCCATACTTTTTTTAACTGAAAGGTGATATATCCATACAAATACACAAGATACTCTCTCTACAGTCACTAGCTTTCTCAAAGCCTTCAAAGAGCTAATTATTCCAAATCTACTTTTACTTCTAATGCACCAACACCAACACCAACATTCAGAGACCATCCATGGGAGGACTATTGCTTTAAAGAACTTATAGGCACCTGCTTTTCCTTTCAGTGTATTCTGGTAATAATGCCACTCCAGCTGGGTGTTAGCATCAGGATGAAAAGGTGTTCTATGTAGACCAGGCTGGCCGGGAACTCATAGAGGTTCACCTGCTAGGATTAAAAGCTTGCTCCACCAAACATGGCTCTGATGAACTGACTCAATCTAACAGCAGCAGAGTCAGTTTTCTGTGGACTTTGATTTCTTACAGTGAAAAACAGGCAACTCAGATACCAGGTTCAGATTGTAGGAGAAGAAAATGAGACAAAAAACTACAGACTTTTGTAATTCTGGTATAAGTAGGTATAAATAGGTTTAGAGAGCAGGGGGCTCAGAACAAAGAAACATATAACACACAAAGCTCTCCTGCCTCACTATATAAGCCAGACAAAAGAACAATAGACCAGAAGGTAAGTGTCCCTAGCCTAAAATCAATTCCTTTACATTAAAAAAAATCCCTTTCAGAGCTGAGTCAAAACTACCTAGAACAAAAATAAAACCTTGTTGGGGATCTAGAATTTTCTAGTATTTTCACATAAGAGAAAAACTGACTTTCAAACGAAACTGCAAATGTAACTATCTTGTCCAGAAAGAACTAAAGAAAAATGCTAAATAAATGCTTCTAATACTAGTAAGTAGTACACACATAAACCTGAAATTTCATTTGCAAAACAGACTGCCCAGCTGACTCAACTCAATGATACAGAATTATCCAAAACCCAGAAGTTAGTATGTTTACCTACATTAAGGGAGGAGGCATTTGAACAGAAGAGAAAGTCTGAAGACACAGTACAGCAGCAAATTCCCCTTAATGAGCAATAAAATGATGTAGAAAGTATCCAGAAACTCTCATCTATGTGAGATAACAGAGTCCTCAATTTAAGATACTCTTCTCTGTATATTTCAACGTACACTAAAGCAGTAGTATTCTAATTTCCCTATACCTGTGATAATAAAGGGTAGCCAATTTGAACAAATGAATAAATTTAATTGAGAAAAAACAAAATACTTTCCAAAGAATATATTGTTATCATTTCAGACACACACACACACACACACACACACACACACACACAGACCTACAGACACACACACATTCTCTCTCCCTCTCTCTCTCTCTCTCTCTCTCTCTCTCTCTCTCTCTCTGTCTCATGTATCAATTTTTTTTAAACAAAGAAGAATACAGATCTTTAAGATCTGTTATACTTCTTACACCCAGGAGACAAAGAAGAAAACAGTATCAACATGCCTTCCAGAGCTCTGATGTCTGGGTGCCCTCAGTACTGACATATTGCCTAAATGGAAAAAAAGAGCACTCAAACCCAAACTAATTCTTCTCATTAAAAACATATTTACTCAATTTTAAAAAATCACATTTAAGAGTAATGTTAACATAATATAGAATATATTATGGACTGTACACCACCTTAATAGATGAATTTCCATTTCTTCAGTTTTCTGATAGAATGCTAAATCACTTCTAACAATAGCATATTATTATTTCCTATTCTACATTCTAACCTTCTTCCTTTAAGATTATAATTTTATAAGATAAATCTGATTATACAATTTAGTTATGTGTAGTTTCACCTATTTAGCTTTGATAAACTCCATTCTGCACAACTCTACAAATTTTATTTAATGAAACAATTACAATGGCTACTACTACCCAATGTTGTTGATAAGTAATAAAACACAAGAGGTTTACAAGGAGTTAGATTAATTCTCACAACACTATAGGGAAAAATTACTATCACCCACAACTTTTATATTAGTAATATAAGTTCAACAGCTGGTGAGTGCCCAAATTGGAATTTATTTCCAGTCAGTCTGATTTCCAAGCTCTTAAATTATCATACTTGTTGTTATTAAAATCTCGTTGTAATAAAATACCCACCACACCCATCCAAATAGAGCACACAAAACTAACACAGTTCCACTTGGTGAGATTTAATGGGAGAACAAGACAAGGGAAAGGGGCGAGAGAAAGAAGAGAAAAGAATGAAGAGAAGAGAGAGCATGAGGGCAGAAGAAGTCTGCCTTTCATTTGGAATATGACATAACTACTCCCACGTGGAGTTGGGATTTGGACCAGAGGAATACTGGGAATGTAGGGCTGTTGCCATGTCAACAGTTACCAAATGGTGTCGCTGTTCAAGGCAATTCCTGATACCAACAATACTGCTGTTATAATTCGACATATTTCAAAAAGTAGTTCACAAAAAAACAAAGTCTATATACACAGGGAATTTTTCTTTCATCATTAGCTGTTACTCGTTCTGCCACATGACCATTATATTTATGGAGATGAAAGTAAATATTATCTCATAAGGAAAATTACTGACTTAGGATAACCAGAGATTGTTAATAAGGATTATTATAATCCAACTATTAGGATAACACTACTTTATAATAATATTACTTCTAATAATCCCCCTGGTGTTCCAAAATATGATAGTACAGGTCCTAAAACTGCCACCCATTCCTACTTGTCTCAAGCTCTGGCTGAATCTTTCGTGCACTGTGACAGCCAATTCTGTGAACAACTGACTCATAAAAGGCCAGTGAAAGAAGAACACAGACTGGAAACAATTTTAAAAAAAGTCTATTCAGTCCCAAATCAAAGGACACCTGCCTGTTAAGATAAAGGACAGAGCAAGCAGTGAAGATCCAGGTAAATATATTTAAAATGCAAATTATACCAGCCCTCAACAAACACCAAGAAGTCAACAAAATGATCTAAGTATTAAAAAGAAAAAAACAAACAAACAAACAAAAAACCACAAAAACCCCAAACCACTTTTTCTCTTCAACAAGGTGGCCAAGTAGCAGATGCCAACATGCAGATCTTCATGAAGACTCTAATGGGCAAGACCATTACTCTTGAGATCGAGCCCAGTGACACCATCAATAATGATCCAAGACAAGGAAGGCATCCCACCGACCAGCAGAGCTGATATTCGCTGGCAAACAGTTGGAGGATGGCCACACACTGTCCAACTACAACATCCAGAAAGAGTCCACCTTGTACCTGGTGCTGCGTCTGCACAGTGGCATCATCGAGTCATCCCTTTGTCACCTTGTCCAGAATTACAATTGTGACAAGATGATCTGCCACAAGTGCTACTCATGCCTGCACACAGTGTAGTCAACTGTTACAAGAAGTTCGGTCACTCCAACAACCTGAGCCCCAAAGAAGCTCAAATAAAGCTGGGCCCATACCTGGCCTGTGACCCTGTGACCAAATAAAATCCATTGACTGGGGCAAAAAAGAGAGAGAGAGAGAAAGAGAGAGAGAGAGAGAGAGAGAGAGAGAGGGAGAGAGAGAGAGAGAGAGAGAATGACAAAGAAAAATATCAAGCTGGGCACAGGACTTAAACGCTAGCATTCAGAGACAGAGGGCAGGCACATCTCTGTAAGTCTGAAGGCAGCCTGGTCTACAAAGTGAGTTCCAGGACAGCCAGGGCTATACAGAAAACCCTGACTCTAAAACAAAACAAAATTCTGACAATTAGCTTTCCTGTGTAAAACCATTATGACTCTTTAGCATATCCAACAAAAATTCATGTATTGGTGGCAAGAAAATACACTGTTAACTATGAATACTCTATGCTGGTACAGCACACCAGACCAACCCACATTTGGAAAACAGCTGTGTAAGAAATATAGTAAGACACACATTTAAACAACTAACATTATTGGATTTTGTACTAAAAACTGAGATCTTATGAGTAAACTGTAGTGGTTTGGCTTGATGCTGCTTGTATATTATTGTTCATATTGGTTCCTCAAGAGGAGTTGACCCCACCCCACAAGCAGAGCATCATGTACTTAGGTGATGCTATGTGAACCTTCTCTCCACTTTAATAGGTCAATAAAAGGTTAGAGCCTATGATTGCGTAGTGGATAGGAAAGGTGGGACTGGAGGCTCAGGAGTGGGTGCCAGGTAGAAGGAGAAAAAGAGAGAAGGAAGAGGAGAGAAGGAAGCCACTATGCACCAGAATCATGTGGCTGGGAGAAACCAGAAGTAATAAGGAGTCTTAGAATTGGGAAATAAGTTAGTATTGTATTAGATATGCCCAATCTAGGCATATAACTTATAATTAAAAAATTTGGATTGTGTGTCTTTTACATGGGTTGTTAGGGTTGGAAACTTTAGTAACAAATTGACAAACCCATGTCTGGCTTAGAACCGAAGTAACCCGATACAGAAATCCACCCCCATCCACTCAATATTAACAACTAGAGCTTCACTCTAAAGCTGCTTCAGGGTGGAAATTAAGCATGAGTCTAAAGGGTGTACAGAGAGCTAACTGAGAGGCTCCCTGCCCAAGCCCCAAGCAAACCGAGGCAACCAGAGGTAGCACACCAGCCCTGAGTTTGGACACAAGGTGGCGCCAATGCCACAACATAGTTGGGGTTCCCTGAGTCTGAGAGAAAAAAAAAAAGGACAGGAAGTCAAGGTTGCCTGAGATGAGGCCTTCACAACTGAAAATTAGCAACTGAAAACACAGCAGGTATCTTTCCAAAGCTTTCTCACAGATAACAATGGGCTGACCTAGGCATCTCTCTCCCAAGTCAACCTTCCCGTGCACACTTAGATTTCCAACATCCCTCCACTTCTAAACAGGGCACAGGACACAGGTAGCAAGACCAGCTCTCTCAACTGCTTACACTGCAGGCTGTGTAAGATCAATACACAGGCTGAAGGCTATACAGGACAGTAAAAGACAAAAGCCAAGGTTCTTTGTACAGTCAGCCCCTCCCTACTAGTGAAAGAATCTGAAAGGAGCTTTATGTCCTAAATCAAACACCAGAAGGAAACAAAGATAAAAGAAACTTCAGACCAAACATAAGAATTAAAATAGTACCACTGCACTCTTTTCCTCCTTCGCTTTTTCCCACATAAGGTGCTATAGAGAATTGAGGAGTTTCTTAAGTAGTGAATATAAAAAGCAGTGATTTTGTTTTTAACATTCTTAGCTTCTCAGAGTATATATGACCAAAGTCTAAGAAATTAAATTTGCCAAGGTAAGTTGAAGAAAATGTTTGCATTTTCTACAGGCTAACTCTAAAAGCTGTACCAGGATCCACTCTGACATAACAATTTACCAGCAAAACTTGTAATTATAAACAGTATGATCTGCTCTCGTTAAGCAAATATCTTGATTGATTAGTACTTAACTTTAACTCAACGAATAAATAAAATAGTTTGATTCAGTCATCACAGAGACAACAACAGTACAATTATACAGTAATGAAAATGTAGCTCTACCTTATGTCTATATAACAAGGAACTATAGTAAGGACTAAAGAGGGCTAATATTGCACCTTCCTTAAGAGGCATGGACCTGGGCTGGAGTGATAGCTCAGTGGATAAGAGGTCCTGAGTTCAATTCCCAACAACCACACGGTGGCTCACAACCATCTGTAATGGGATCTGATGTCCTATCCTGATGTGTCTGAAGACAGCTACAGTGTACTCATGTTAATTAATTAATTAGCCATGGACCCAGAGAAACAAGGTGAAATCATATAAACCAGTATGAAGACAACCAGGCAATCAAGCACAGTGATATATGAAGAGATCTTAAATGACAAATATGTATCAGTCAACTGCACGGGTTAAAAAAAAATGACACTGACATACATATTGACAGCAACTTGCTGTCAATTGGGGGCAAACATACACAACTATGACCATCAAGAAGACTCAAAATTAAGAAAAACTTGGGTAGTAATACTCAATAAAGAAAGACAAGTGCTAAAATGATCAGAAAGGAATAAGTCTAGATTGGGTAAATGAAAAGTCAGAAAGAAATTATTTGGTATAAAAAAAGGAAAATAAAATTAATTAAATAAGTAAATAATTGGGGGCCAGAAACAGATGGAACAATCTCACTGGGCAAAAAAAAGTAGGTGAATAGGTGTCTTACAGTTTTATTGCTGTGAAGAGGCGCTGTTACTGAGTCAACTTTGATAAGGAAAACTGACATTGGGCTGGCTTACACTCTCAGGAGTTTAGTCCATTATCGCCATGGTGGGAAGCATGGCAGCATTCAGGGAGGCATCGTGCTGGAGAAGGAGCTGAGAGTTCTACATCTTCATCTGAAGGCAGGAGCAGAAGACTGTGTCGACACTGGTCATAGCTTGAATATAAAGACCTCACAGCCCACTTTCCCAGTGACCCACTTCCTCCAACATGGCCACACATACTCCAACAAGCCCCCACCTCCTAATAGTGCCACTCCTTATACGACAAGCATTCAAGCATATGAGCCTATGGTGGTCATTCCTATTCAAATCTTCACAGCAGATAAGTCTTCAGACAGGGAGTTCATAGCTAAAACTATATAAAAATTAAAATTTCCAGATATCTTCACCAACCCATAAGACAAACTACTCATTCATTCCAGAGACTAGACCCAGGAAGAGTAGATAGAGCTGGTAGAAGAGGCAACCAATACAAAGGGGTAATTTGGTGATACCCTTTCTAGACTGACAATTATGGCCCTTTCCTGACCTTCTTTGACAAATCCAAAAATGTTCTCTGCTATGTATGTACCCTTTCTCAAGCAAGAAAAAACAGATCTTTCTCTAGGAAATCACAAGCATGCACCCCAAAGGACCTCAGGGGCAACCCTAATCCTGAGTTCCTGCATGAAGACCCTGAGAGATGAAGTGAAGCCTGGGATACTTGTACAGACTCCAAGGTGTTGGAAGCGCCAAAGCTGTGATTTCTGCCAGGGAGAGTTGCTTACATGGGATAGAACCAGCCTGGAAGAGATATATTTTACAGGCAGAAAGATGGAGGGATGGTGCCATCTAAGCCTCCGATATCAGATATTAAGCTACAGCCCTGGTTCTCAACCTTCCTAATGCTGCGACCCTTCAATACAATTCCTTGTGTTGTGGTGAACCCAACCATAAAATTATCTTTGTTGCTACTTCATAACTGTAATTTTGCTACTGTCATGAATCATAATGTAAATATATGTTTACAGATGGTCTTAGGAAGCCCCTGTAAATGGGTCATGACCCACAGGTGGGACGTCTGACCTAGGGGACTTGATGTTTACATGCTGCCTTATCAGTCTTGCTTGGTCCAGCGTTTTCTGACTATGCCCCCATTCCTCCTTTTAGGAAATAGTAATACATATCTTTTCCATTGTATGTTGAAATTAATTCACTTTTCGAATTCACAGGGTTTTATCGAGACTGTGGGAGACCATGGGGACTTCTAAAGTAGGATTAAATATACTTCGTATTATAACAATGGCCTTTGGAGCCTGGGAGGGAAATGTGGTGGTTTGAATGAGAATATCTCCCATAGGCTCAAATGTCTGAACCCTGGAGATGACTTTACAGGCTATACCTTTCTAGGGGCTAGCTCTGAGGCTAGTATATATTGACTAGCCCCAATTCCTGTTCACTCTCTCTGCTTCATATTTGGGGTTTAACATGTGATCTCTCAGCGCCCTGCCATGATGGTCTCATGGAAGCCCAACCAAAATAAACTCTTCCATAAAATGACTTGGTCATGGTATTTCATTATAGCAACAGAAAAGCAAATAAGTCAGGCTATAAGTAACTGAAGATTAAAACATTTTTTTCTTAATCTTAAAAAGGTCATGATAAAATTGGGCACAAAACCAGTAAAAAGCACTCAACATCTCTAACCATTAATATAGATAGCAATTCCTCTAAATATTGCAGTGTCCCATCCTCCTGCTTAACAGAACAAACGGTTCCTCCAGCTTCTGGAACAAGGCAGCCAAGTGCTCATCCTACAACCAAGAAAAGACATTCCAATAAACAGCAGGTACAGCTCCCTGCCACAAAAATAACTTTAAAATCCCAACACACTTACAGATACAATTTCATGTTTTTTACACTGTTTTGATTAGTTTGCTTTTTTTTCTCCATCTTTATTAACTTGGGTATTTCTTATTTACATTTCAATTGTTATTCCCTTTCCCGGTTTCCAGGACAAAATCCCCCCTAACCCCTCCCCATCACCTTCTATATGGGTGTTCCCCTCCCCATCCTCCCCCCCATTACAACCCTCCCCCAAACAATTACATTCACTGGGGATTCAGCCTTGGCAGGACCAAGGGCTTCCCCTTCCACTGGTGCTCTTACTAGACTATTCATTGCTACCTATGCAGTTGGAGCACAGGGTCAGTCCATGTATATATACTCTTTGGGTACTGGCCTAGTCCCTGAAAGCTCTGGCTGGTTGGCATTGTTGTTCATATGGGATCTCAAGCCGCTTCAAGCTTTTTAAGTCTTTTCTAAGATTCCTTCAATGGGGATCCATTCTCAGTTCAGCGGTTTGCCGCTGGCATTCGCCTACGTATTTGCTGTATTCTGGGTGTGTCTCTCAGCAGAGATCTACATCTGGTTCCTGTTGGCCTGCACTTCTTTGCTTCATCTATGTGGGGCAGTCTCTGAATGGGTTTTCCTTCTGCCTCTGTTCTAAACTTTGCCTCCCTATCCCGTCCCAAGGGTATTCTTATTTCCCTTTTAAGAAGGAGTGATGCATTCGTATTTTGGTCATCCTCCTTGGGTTTCATGTGTTCTGTGCATCTAGGGTAATTCGAACATTTGGGTTAATATCCACTTATCAATGAGTGCATACCATGTGTGTTTTTCTGTGATTGGGTTACCTCACTCAGGATGATAGTTTCCAGTTCCATCCATTTGCCTATGAATTTCATAAAGTCATTGTTTTTGATAGCTGAGTAGTATTCCAGTGTGTAGATGTACCACGTTTTTTTTATCCATTCCTCTGTTGAAGGGCATCTGGGTTCTTTCCAGCTTCTGGCTATTATAAAATAAGACTGCTTTAAACAGAGTGGAGCATGTGTCTTTGTTATATGTTAGGGTATCTTTTGGGTATCTGCCCAAGAGAGGTATAGCTGGGTCCACAGGTAGTTCAATATCTAATTTTCTGAGGAACGTCCAGACTGATTTCCAGAATGGTTGTACCAGTCTGCAATCCCACCGACAATGGAGGAGTGTTCCTCTTTCTCCACATTCTCGCCAGCATCTGCTGTCACCTGAGTTTTTGATCTTAGCCAGTCACTGGTGTGAGTTGGAATCTCAGGGTTGTTTTGATTTGCATTTCCCTTGTGACTAAAGATGTAAAGATGTTGAACACTTCTTTAGGTGTTTCTCAGTCATTCGGCATTCCTCAGTTGTGAATTCTTTGTTTGGCTCTGAGCCCTATTTTTTAATATGGTTATTTGTCTCCCTGCAGTCTAATTTCATGAGTTCTTTGTATATTTTGGATATAAGCCCTCTATTGGTTGTAGGATTAGTAAAGATCTTTTCCCTATCTGTTGGTTGCCATTTTGTCCTTACAACTGTGTCCTTTGCCTTATAGAAGCTTTGCAGATTTATGAGATCCCATTTGTCGATTCTTGATCTTAGAGCATAAGCTATTGGTGTTTTGTTCAGGAAATTTTCTCCAGTGCCCATGTGTTCGAGGTTTTCCCCCACTTCCTCTTCTATAAGTTTGAGTGTATCTGGTTTGATGTGGAGGTCCTTGATCCACTTGGACTTAAGCAAGCTTTGTACAGGGTGATAAGAATGGATAGATCTGCATTCTTCTACATGCTTACCTCCATTTGAACCACCACCATTTTCTGAAAATGCTATCTTTTTTCCTTGGCTCCTTTGTCAAACATTAAGTGACCATAGGTGTGTGGGTTCATTTCTGGGTCTTCAATTCTATTCCACTGGTCTATCTGTCTGTCTCTATACCAATACCATACAGTTTTTATCACTATTGCTCTGTAATACTGCTTGAGTTCAGGGATAGTGATTTCCCCAGAAGTCTTTTTATTGTTGAGGATAGTTTTAGCTACCCTGGGCTTTTTTGTTATTCCGGATGAATTTGCAAGTTGTTCTGTCTAACTCTATGAAGAATTGGCTTGGAATTTTGATGGGGATTGCACTGAATCTGAAGGAGTCATTAAAAGTCTTCCAACCAAAAAGAGCCCAGGTCCAGATTGGTTTAGTGCAGAATTCTATCAGACCTTCATAGAAGACCTCATACCAATACTATCCAAACTATTCCATGAAATTGAAACAGGTGGAGCACTACCGAATTCCTTCTATGAAGCCACAATTACTCTTATTCCTAAACCATACAAAGACCCAACAAAGAAAGAGAACTTCAGACCAATTTCCCTTATGAATATCAACACAAAATACTCAGTAAAATTCTTGCAAACCGAATCCAGGAGCATATCAAAACAATCATCCATCACGACCAAGTAGGCTTCATTACAGGGATGCAGGGATGGTTTAACACACGGAAAACCATCGACATACTCCACTATATAAACAAACTGAAAGATAAAAACCACATGATCATTTCATTAGAGGCTGAGAAAGCCTTTGAAAAACTACAACACCCCTTCGTGATAAAGTTCCTGGAAGAACAGGAATTCAAGGCCCATACCTAAAGATAGTAAAAGCCATATACAGCAAACCAGTAGCTAGCATTAAACTAAATGGAGAGAAACTTGAAGCAATCCCACTAAAATCGGGGACTAGACAAGGCTGCCCACTCTCTCCCTACTTATTCAATATGGTTCTTGAAGTTCTAGCCAGAGCAATCAGACAACAAAAGGAGATCAAAGGAATACAGTTTGGAAAGGAAGAAGTCAAAATATCACGATTTGCAGACAATATGATTGTATAGTTCAGTGATCCCAAAAATTGCACCAGAGAACTACTAAACCTGATAAACACCTTCAGCAAAGTGGCTGGGTATAAAATTAACTCAAACAAATCAGTAGCCTTCCTCTACACAAAAGAGAAAGAAGCAGAGATAGAAATTAGGGAAATGACACCCTTCATAGTAGTCCAAAATAATAAAAAATACCTCGGTGTGACTCTAACCAAGCAAGAGAAAGACCTGTATGATAAGAACTTCAAGCCTCTGAAGAAAGAAATTGAAGAAGATCTCAGAAGATGGAAAGATTTCCCAAACTCATGGATTGGCAGGATTAATATAGTAAAGATTAGTTTGCCTTTAAAGTCAAGCTATAGGTGACAACTAGTGGTATACTTTGTCCAAACTGCAAACAACTTACTTTTACTGATTAGTAAATTTTATATGTTCCTTGTATTTTTCAAAAATTAGAAACATAAAAAGAAAATGCTTTGCTATATACAGATGATTAACTAATAACACTATGTACTAGATACTTATATGTTTTTCCTAATTCTCAGTATTACTAGCAATGCTGAGCTAAACAAAAATATATTGAATTGTTCTGTGCAAGAATATCTACTTCCTCTGAACAAAATTTTTGAGAGTAAAATTAACTTTAAAGGTTAGAATTTTTGAGCAGTGGAAATATATTCCACCTGAAGCCATATTGTAAACTAAAATGAACAAAAATTATCTGGCTATGTAAATATCTTTATTCATTAAAACAGCCTTTTTCCCAGCCATGATTTTCGGATTTCCTCCTCCAACAACACTGCCTCATGGTAGGCGGAGATTCTGTATGGAGAGAAAAAAAATCAGTTTTATACCATAACGTACTCTTCATTGATATTCTATCAAGGGAAATGGGAAACTTGAAAACTCAAATGTCCAATTAACGAAAGACAGAAGTATAATCCCAAGTAAGCCTTATGAAATGTGTTATTTTCAGGTTGCTTTATCAGTGCAGTCTGTCCAGAGAACATCCTCCCTACACTTTTAGTCTCATATTTAAACACTTTCCAACTTTCTACTTGTAATCGGGGTCAATGGGGAATCTATGCCCTCCTGAATAACACTTAATATCCACTTTGCATCAAACATCAATAAATCCAACTGTCACATACTTGTTACCATTAATTAGTTAAACAATCTACTAAAATATTCCCTTCATCATCTGACCTAAAATGACTCTTAAACTGTGTCATAGAAGCCACTCAAGAAAACACACATACTATAACACATCTGCCAAACAAAATGCACCCCCAAGAAATTCATTAAAAGATCTACATAAGGGACTTCTTAGTGTGATAACAAATTTAATACATGAGGTTGAAACGAAATACATAAAGGAGTATTACTTACTGCAGACCCATGCCAAGATGTGCTCTTGAGAAATGATTACATGCAAGAGATCAGGGGTAAGAAGGTGTGTGGGGGGGTGAGGGCCTGGAGACTGGGTAGAAGCAGGCAGACAAGAGCAGAGCCATGAGGGCAGAGAAGGGAAGACAAGGTCAGAGGACAGAAAACACTGGCATTCTTAATGCAACACTTAACTGTACTATACAACACCAAGATTATCAGATCCTGGCATGTCTCAAGCTCCCAGCTTAGGGACTAACTAGTCAGCTAGTTAAGTCATTGTTGGATCAAAAGAGGCACAAAATTAAATTTTTCTAGGTACAAGTTAGGCCACCACTGCATTAACTTTCACAAATTAATGCAACATTTACATTTATTTCTGTAATTCTCTAAGATTATATCAAAGACTATTATATGAAGCCTTCACTATCAAAGTCAAACTAGCTTTGGTAAGATTTATAAGAATCTTTAACACTTAAAACATATTTTATCCACACACATGACTCCTACTTTTTGAAATGCCTTTTGATTTGGTTTCTCTTTCTGGCATTTGTATTAACGACATATTATATACATGAAAAACGGCTAAAGACACACGTTGTCAGCTAAGTCCTAGGAGTGAGAAAGAAAATTAAATGTTTTAGGGGCATATGTAAAAGGCCCTGAGAATAAATTACTAATTCTGTGGACTTTGCTCTTAAATTTGCTCTGGGCGGGTACCAGGGTGTTCCATGGTGTGTTCCTTATCAAGCCCAGAATTGCCAGATGTATCTCATAAATTCTCCTTAAGAGGCTTATTTGCTAGTCTTCATCCCTTAAGAGCCAACAAAATTCCTATTGCATAATGACTGGTTCAAAGAAACTCTGAATCTATACACATACTTTTAACAGCAAATGACTTGAACATTCTGCTTATGTGTATGTGGCAGTCATTAAATGTAACAACATGTAGTCATATGCATGAGAATGTCCTCATAGGCTCTGATATTTAGACACCTAGCTGGTGGTGCTGTTTGGAAGGGATTAAGAGGTATGGCCTTGCTGCAAGAAACATGTCCCAGGAGGGAAGCTTTGAGAGGTAAAGATTGTTGTATATCCAGTCTGCTCTCTCTGCTTCTGCTCACCACCATGCTTCCCATCAAGATGTCTATTAAACTATAAACAAAGTTACTTTCTCATGGGAAAAGCAACAGGAAGGTCTCTTCCTCAGGTTTGCAGCTTACTTGGCAGAGCACCAGGATTCTCTGCTTGAGAAAGTCTGCTTCCTTGGTCTCAGTTTGCTTAGAATGACAAACACCCTAGGTTGCCTGCAAGCCGGCAAGCTGGGAACAGTGTCCTCATGACATTTCTCTACAAATAATAAAATATATCTTCAAACTTAAAGTCAGGTATGGTGTATTACACCTTTAATTTCAGTGTCTGGGAGGTACAATGAGGAGAATCAGAAGTTCAAGGCTAGCCCCATGTATATAATGAGCTCAGGACAAGCCTCAACTTCAGAACCCTAGTCTCAGTTCTTAAAAAAATGAATAAGTAAAAGAAAAATAAGTGAGAAATAAAAAATAATAACAATTCATTTGATTATTCATTTAAGAGCACGGTATGCTCACCAAAGTTTCTGCTGTGAAAAGCCAGTGAGAAAATCCTTATTGATGGTGTAACAAGGAGGGTATCAAGTCTGACACTGAGAAAGATGCTAAGGCTATGGATATTCATCAGGGGTGCAGCACTGGCCTGTCATTGAAGAGGCTGTGGGTTTGGTGTCAATAATTAAGGAAAAATGCAAAACCAAGCAAGCCCCACAAGAAACTAAAACTATGTTTTCTATAAAAAATTGTCCCAAGGCAAAGTCACTTCCCAGGTAGTGGAAATTAGTGAAATAAATATCTGAAGAGAACAAAATTTACAAATACCTGCTACTTCCCCCAATGGGATTCTTTCCTCTCTGAGAATAATCTGTCAACTCCAGAGGAGTCGCTGAAGAGCAGCCATAATTTTGACAAACACCACACGAAAGGAATGAGAACTGGAGTTGAAGAATCTTCCAAAAATACTGATCTCTATATTACCAAAAAGAACTGAGGCTGGAGAGATGTCTCAGTGGGTAAGAGCCCTGACTGCTCTTCCAGAGGTCCTGAGTTCAATTCCCAGCAACCACATGGTAGCTCAGATCAGCTCTGTAATGAGATCTGATGCCCTCTTCTGGTGTGTCTGAAGAGAGTGACAGTGTACTTACATACATAAGATAAATAAATTAATTTTAAAAAAAGAAATAAGAACAAACTAGAAGTAAACAAACCAAGTTTTCCGGAAATTAAACCCCCGACAACTTCTACTAAAAGGCCAAATACTAGGCAAGTGATACATTTCTCCACACTTGCATTGATACTCATTGCCCTAGTTAGGGTTATTATCACTGTGCTGAAACACTGAAGCAAGTTGCAGAGGAAAGAGTGTATTTGGCTTACACTTCCACTTGGTAATCCATCACTGAAGGAACTTGGGACAGGAACCCAAACATGGTAGCAACCTAGAAGCAGGAAGTGGTACAGTGGTCAACCAGTGGTGCTGCTTACTGGCTTCCTCAGCTTGCTTTCTTATACAGCCCAGGACCACCAGGTCAGGGGTGGCCACACCCACAACAGCCTGGGCCCTCCTGTATAAATCACTGAAATAACACCCTATAAGCTTGATAAATAAAAATAAAACCTGATCTTATGGGGAAGCATTTTCTTAATCGAGGTTCCCTCCTTTATGATGACTATAGCCTAGATTGAGCTGACATAAACATGGAGAGCATATTCATATGTACACGTTCATATTTCACTGAAACCAACAAGAATCTTGTTTCACATACTCAAATATTATCATGAAAATATATTAAATTGACATTAACTGTACATGTGATTGGGTAGCAAAGAGTGTTTCAGTCCAGCCAGGACTACATAATGTTGGGGTAGAAATCTCATTTCGCATCCAGACAAACCAAAACGGGACAACAAGGTTCCATGTGGAAATGTTTAATGAGAGAAGAGTAGAAGAGGAGAGGAGTTAAGACCGGCCATGAGCATGTGGAGGGAAGGGGGGAGGAGAATGGGGAGAGAAGGAACAAAGGGGGAGAGGGGAGGCAGGGCAAGAACAAGAAGCAAGAAAGGAAGAGAGTAAGAGAATGAGGAGGGGACAAGCATCCCCTTTTATAGTGCCAGGCATACCTGGCTGTTACCAAGTAACTGTGGGAGTGGAGCTTAGACAGAAAACTAACACATAGTGAGAACCTGTTTCCAAGAAAAAAAAACAAAAACAAAAACAAAAAACAAACAAGGAAAATGAACAAAAAAGTTTTTTCCAGGACTGAAGAGATGCTTCAGTAGAGAAGAGAATATAATACTCTTGCAGAGGATCAGAGTTTGGCCAAAGCAAACACATCTAGCAGCTCACAACCACCTTACTCAGCTCCAAGAGCTCAGACACACTCTCTGGATGCCAGCACCTTCATTCCCATGTGTGCATACCCACCATCACCACCAAGCTGCTACTACATACACATGCATATTATTAAAATAAAATAAAACATTTTTAATAGAAAAAATTCTGAAAATTCAGATTCAAACTCTGAACATATAGATCACAAATTCTCTCCTAAAAGTAGTATAGGAAAAAACTCCAGCATTTGGACCTCATTGATAGCAACAAGAACCATGTAGTATGTGGACAATTACTACAAATCATTCATAGGATTATACTCTATGAGGTGTCATGGTATAAAAGCATAAATTTCTGCTAATCCATAACGATCACCAGAAAAGAAATAGTTTATCGATGTCTCTGTGGTCTTATCTATAGAGAGGTTCCCCACTCCACAATACTTGTCTGTTTATTTAAATAAGACTTTGTCTAAAGGGAAGAGGGCAATGGATTAGGATACAAATAACATGATGAGGCATAGTTCAAAAAATGAGGTTTTTCTTCCTGTTCCAAGCAACTTTTGCAATTACAATGTGTCCTCTTTACTACGCTGACTCATTAGGAAGCAATGGTTCTGTATTGACAAGTCGTCAATTATAAAGCTAGACTTGTAGGCAAAAACCACCTTGTTTGAGGTGATTGGGTTTCCAAAGCTAATTGTATGGTGTTTGCTCATCTCAGGTGAGCATCAGTGAGAAACAGTGTCTAAAATACAAGGTACAAAATAAATCAGCGCACAAGTTCTCTGTATTCTGCAGCATTAACAGAGAAACTATCAATGATGATGTCAAACACTTAAGCTTAAAAGTAAATTAGACATGAACTCATAAATCTACAACACATTATGCCCATCATTTGGGGAATGTCCTCAAAACACTTTAGTGATTTATCACAGGATTCTATCCTGCCAGTGCAGAGCAAAAAGCATATTGGAACAGACTTAGAATCCCTCTGAAAACTATACAAAACATAAAGTCACTTAAAGCCACCATCCAACCGCTACAGAGAGACACAATGGAAAGGATTTACTAATGAAAGACCTCAGCTCAGATCTTAGTCAAAGGACTGCCACCTTAGCTATTATACAGGGTATATTCAAGAGCAGTGAGCCTCAGATCTCTTCACCTATTAACAAGAAATGTGACTGACTAGTGATCAGAAAATCCCCATGTGGGGCCATATGTGGATATTAGGTAGTGATGTGACCAGAGTAAAGAGAACTGAACGTAAATATGTCAAGCAAGGAGGGTTCCATTGTTTAATCCTGTCTTTAGCAGCCTTTTTCTTATTTAAGTTTTAGATTTAAGTTCTGAATAGAGTCTCCTCAAGGTTTAAAAGTAAAAGAGTTTTGAACAGATGAGACTGATTTAAACTAGTCAGCTAAAAATAGTGTAAAATTCCTCAGTGTAGGGTTGCGTGAGTCCCATGTCCACTCTGCCACAGGGCAAGGCTGCAATAGGCGGGATGTGGGAGATGACTGCACTTACCCCATCGACCAGTGGTTGTATGGGCAGTCAAGGGACACTGCTCTGGGGATGATGAAATGAGTCTGAGGCACAGGACCACTGGAGCTGCCTGAGGGATTGGGGAGGTTCCTTGGGCCTGCAACAAGGCAGGGGCTGTCTGGTTCTTATGTTCTTAGGCATCCAGGTGCCCCTGAATGCCACAGAAGAGTTGAGAATGGAGTTGGGGCCCATGGAACTGGATCTAGTCCCGGGCTGAAGGGGAAAGAAGGGGGCCTCTAGCTGGTCCTTTGAGGAGAGGTTTTGGGTTGGTGAGGGGGTCTTGGTTTGGCTTGGTTGTGGTGGTTGCTGTGGCTGGGAGAGCAGGGAGGCCTTCTGCAGGAGATTAGGTGCTGGCTCTGTAGTCTAAGGCCTTCTCTGTGGCTCACCATGGCGAATCCCAATAAAATGAGGCAGTCCATGGTTTTACGATATTCATCGGCATGGTGAAAAGTGAATGATTAAAACCGTACCCCACTTCTTAGGGTGGACTTGCGATTAAGTACCTTTTGAAGGGTGAAATATCTAGGAAGGAAAGGTTATTGGCTAAGCCTCCAGGCCTTTGGTACCTCATTAAAATGGAGATCTGTCTTGAGTCTATGAGACTGAAAGATCCCACGTAGAGAGACCCTTACTCAAGTCTTGGGAAATCGCGGACCCCAGACACAGAGAGACCATTTTGGATGTAATAAGCAAAGGTGAGGTTTATTACGGAGACCTATTATAGAGATCTCCGGGCCGACACGTATCCCGCGCAGGAGACAGAGGTGTCGGCCCCGAGAGGCTGGGAAAAAGAGTATTTAAAGGCAGAGGCTGTGAGCACCAGGGGATGGGGGATGTCAAAGGGGAATGCACCGCAAGTTACAGGATTGTTTTATGGCTCCAGGAGATAAGGGGACGCCAGAAGGTTTTATGGCCCCCTGGTTCTTGGAACAGAGCTACTAAATCAGGAGAAGGGTAGGGTCTTTAGGTCCTCATTATTTTTAAAAGTTTGTCAAAATTGATGGAGCATTTGTATTTGAAACACCTCTGGTTAGGCTTGGGCTGCCCGGTTTCTTGGAGTGCTCTCGGCAGGACACAATGGCTGAAAAGCACAAGTAGGGGCTTATCAGGGTCTGGAGGGCATCTGGTTAAAGTATGGCCCTGAGTAAGCTGGGAGGATGTCTGTGGATGGTTTATGGGTCAGTCCTCGATAGCCTGAGCTGGTTTTTGCATTCCTTTTCTTTATCTTTATGGCCTGCTATTCCTGGCGGCAGGGCTTAGCCCTGAGTTTGTGGCTTTGGGGGCTAACTCTTTTAATTTTATATTTCTAAACCTAGAATTCGTATAATTTTCTTTTCAAGACCACAGGCCATGTCCTCTACCTGTGGAGGGACTTGAGGCATTACCCTTCTGTGACTGATGGCCATGAATCTATGGAGGGCTGTGGGCTTGTGATCTGCCTAGTTTCCCAGGGGTCAGGCGAAATGCCTACTGTCTCTTCAGTGTCACCAGGATTTCTAGCCTTAGTTCAACCAGGAACCAGGCTGTCTTTCATGGTACCACACAGTTCTTACTTCTTGTTTTCATATGACTCTATGAAAGTTGCCCAAAGTGCCTCAACCACTGAAAGGTGCTGTAGGCTAAAACTGTAAAGAAATATTAAGGCAAAAATATTAAATGTCAGCCAATCAGTGACTATAAAGCATAACTATGCCCTGTTCCATTCAACATACCAGAACAGTCAGCCAGCTGGCTTCCCTTCAATGGAAGGGGAATGATAGAGCAGCATGGATTTAGAATGTTTACAATAGGCTTCTTGACTTACAGGATTGCTAAAGCATGTGTCATTCTTGATGGGCACAGCAGTAGCAGCTCATTCTGGACTTCAATGTACATGTTAAGAGGCCTCTCACACCCCATCAAAAAACTTCCTTTTGTCTGCTTACGTGGGCATTGGTAAGCTTTACTTAATTTTGCTTATTTTTTGGTTTTTCTGACATAGGGTCTCTATAGCCAAGGATGGCCTAGAACTCAAAGTTATCCTACTGACTCAGACTGGGTCTTGGCATGCACTACCACATTTGATTCTTAATTTTAATATTTGTCAGAGGAACTATCATCATTAGGAACAATCAGGTTTTGCAAAAGTGGCATTTCACATATTTACTAAGAAAATTACTTATACAATAAATAATAAAGAGCTCATTTATCACACCGTGACAAAATGCTCCCAAATACAGCTAATGGCATTTGTAACTCCTAAAGATATGAAGTATTAATGAAAGAAACTGAAGCTTGCTTGCTCCCCATACCCCCGTAATTTCAACACTCAGAAGACTGAGGCTGAACAGTTATGGCTGGTTTGGGCTACCTAGGAGTGGTAATGGCAGTGTTGTGGGGAGGAGACATAGGAAGAACAAGCCAGGTACAGTAAGTCACACCTGTAATCCCAGAACACAGGAAGAAGCTAAGGCAAGAGGATTCTGAGTCCAAGCCAACAGAGGCTAGATAGCTATGTAGTTAGATCCTATCTCAAACAAACCAATAACCCAAACAAGTAAGTGCAATTGCCTTTGAGTGACCTTATTCAGTCTCATTGCTGTGGTCATATACAGATACAAAGTGCTACCTTACCCTCACTTAATAGTTACAAGAAATATTTGTTAACTAAAACAAATGTACAATGAGTTCACTATTGTGCCCATTTTAGTTGTATGACATAACACATAATGTGCCACAAATGTAGAGAAAGCAACCTGGGGCCACTCTTTGACAAGGCGAGATAAGCTGGGTTTGGGCCCACACATATCTCTCTTCTCAGTACCTTTCCCCCTTACCTTAGCCATCAGTTTCCTACTTAGGCAGTTACTTACAACTGAGGACCTTAAGGTATAGTGCAATCCAGGGACATTTGTATTTAAAGGGGTTTCTCCGTAAGAAATCAATGGGACAGTCTTTTAAATGAAGAGAGTTAGTGAAACTGGGATATCACATGCAAAAGAAGATGGACCATTAGCTTACACTATATATAAATATTAATTCATAATAGATTTTAAAATGGACTTAAACATAAGACCAAAACTACTGAACTCAAGAAAAAGAAAATAGGTAAATATTTTGACAGTGGATTTGTTAATGATTTCTTGGATATGATATGAACATATTCTCACAGCAAAGTAGATAAACTAGAAAATACTCAGACGTAATACTGTGAAAGCAGAAGGGGGTCCATGACAAGAATAAATCCCATGATTTTGTGTGCCAACTAAAACTCTTAATTAAACTTTTGGGGAGAAAAAGTAAAAACTGGAGCTGAAGAGATGGTTCAGCACTTGAGAACACTTGCTTCTCTTGCACAGGACTAAGGTTTAGTATCCAGCGCACACAAGGCAACTTGGAACCATCTGTAACTCCAGTTTCAGGATATGCAACAATTTCTGGCCTCTACATGCATGCTGTAAACATACAAACGTAGTCAAGTATTCATATGTTGAATTAATAACTATCAGCACTCAAGTGCTGCCGCAGTGGAAGCAGCACACAATCACAATCCTCACCGCCCGCCAAAATGCTCTGGATTCGTGAATGAAACACACATATACACAGACACACACATACACACAGACTCACACACACACACACACACACACACACACACACACAGAGCCTTCTATTTAATATACTTTAAACATCGAAATGTCTGGACCCATCCAAACATCCCCGCAACTAAAACAGTCTCCCCTCCCATATGCTTTAATTATTTCTTACAAAAGCCTATATTCAATACTGGCAGCCACAGACCCAAGCCTGCAGCCCTCATGCGCCATGATCTCCAACTCTTACATGTTGTCAGTGTCTCTGTGTCTTTGTCTCCCTGTCCTACATTTCTCAGGCTAGGACCTTCTCTTTCCCTGGCAATGGTGATCCCCAAGCCCCGCCTCTGTCTCCCTGCCTAGCCATTGGCCACCAGCAACTTTATTACCAATCAGAGCCAACTGGGGGTGAGGACCCTCAGAGTCTTACAGGCAGACATGTGGTTCCCATGTGCTTTTGGGAGCCAAATGAACACAAATAGCATTACAACCAATCCACAACAGTCATAGACATTAAGAAAATAAATATTTAAGTTAAAACTGCATCAAATCACACAGCAATGAAAAGGCAACTTACAAAATGGAAGAAAGTATGTGAAATTATATTCAATTAGAAATAAAGATATAGGCTACTTAAAACTAATTTTATCATCACTGAAAAGGTAATCTAGCAGTTTTGATGTATGGATGGCCAATAAGCACAGGAAAATATGCTCCCAGTCACCAATCATACAAAAACACTAGGAGAGGCCTCCTCACACCCAAACGGATGGGTACTGGGGTTCAGGGTGTTGGGCATAATCTAAGTATTGAATCCAGTGTCATGTGTGCCCTAAGCAAGTGCTCTACCATTTAACTCTATCCTCAGCCCCTTTTTCCCTTGAGTCAGACTCTATGTAACCCAAATAGCCAGAATTCCTGATCCTCTTACTTTCATCGCCCAAGAGAGGAACTAGGCGAGAGGATATAATGATGCTCCTACTGTGGGAAAAAGCATGGCAGAAATCGAAAGTATTACTACAGCACTACATTATCTATGTCCACTTCTGAGTATAGACCAAAACTCAAAGTAGATGTGGCCCTTGGTGAAAATGGGTTGAGTTGCTTCCAGGGGTCTCTGGTCTGGCAGGAAATGGGCAGAGTGTTAACAGCTCTTACAAGGAAAGCGGGGGGGGGGGGGGGGGGGGGGTTGGGAGGACAATACAGGAGAGCTATCCAGGGTCCTGGGTCTCCTCTGCTACTGTGGCAGTGGCAGTGCCAGTGCCAGGGTGGCATTAGCAGCAGTAGGCTTTGCTGATGGCAGGAGGCTGTGCCAAGGTCCAGATGAAAGCTTCTGATGACAGCTTCTGGAGAGAAAGCTCTTTCCCAAGAGTTACAGCTCATTAAAACAGACACTCTCAGATTACTCTAGGCAACATAGCTTCTGTACTTTACTAAATGTGAATAGGAAATATACTTTTGGAGGAGTAGAGTGGGTTCCAAGGGAAGATGCTTGGATCCACTGGATCAGTTTGAGAAGCTAGTTCTGCTCTATTTGCATGGGGAAGGATTCCAGGTGTTTTTCCTACGTGACTAATAGTCCTGGTCTTCTCAGTGTGGTGTCCTGGTTACATGTTCTAGAGCAGGCAATGGCCTCATTCCTACCATTATCAATTCTGAGATTCATGGTGTTTGAGATCACTAAACCTTCTGAGCTCTTCTGTCTGATGTCATGGTCCACTTGCTCACAATGAAACATTTATCTGTACACCTGTATTCCCAACAGCAGCATTCATAGTAGCTAAAAGGCGAAAGCAATACCAAATATACATTGATATACAATCACAAAACAAAACATGCCACATACACACATGAAATATTATTTAGACTTAGGAAATTTAGGATGTGCAACAGCATAGTCATGAAATCAAGATGCTAAGAAAAGCAGTCATTTGTAAAGGTAAACTGCTCTCCCATCCCACTCAGACCAGATACTTCAAGTTTTTAGGAGATACTGAAAATAGGAGAGTGTGTTTTGGGACTGGGGTAATAACAGGAGAATCTTAGGTCAAGATGAAAGGGATTTACTGACAAATGGTAGTAATGTCTGTTGCACATTGTATTAATGTTACTGAACAACCCATGTAAAAATGGTTGGGACCAAAGAGATGGCTGAGCAGCCAAGGGCACTGGCTTCTCTCTCAGAGGACTATGGTGGGCTCCACTGCCAGCACCCACATGGTGATTCACAGCTGTCTTTAACTCTAGTACCGGGAGTACCCAATGCTGTCTTCTAGCCTCTGTGGTTACCAGGCAAGAATGTGGTGTAGAGACACACAAGCAAGCAAAACTACCTTTACACATAAAACGATAACTAAAAAAGGATCATCAAAATGTTACATTTTTATGTTTTAAGCATTTTAGCACTTCACCACAGTTTTAAATGGTGTAATTAATGGCTTAAAGATAAAAATGTGGATCAGAGAATGGCCACTAAGAGAATACAGAGCACTCAGGAATGCTTAAATAAATGGAATACAAACCCAGAGGTCTAAGAGAATTTTGAGAGAGTCTGTACTGTTATGTTCTATCTTCCTTTCACATTTCCTATATCTTTAATAGGGTACAGAGTTGGGAACTATGAATTATATTTCCTAGGTGACTATCAAATCAAGAGTATGCATGTTGACTAAGTTCTAGCCAGCAACATATGAACCGAGGCCACAGTCAAAATGTCTGCCATTTCCTTCTTTATGTTTACCCTCCCTAGTACTGAGGATCAAATTCCTATATTCTTAAAGAAATTTGCTTAATTTAATATCAAGAATGTATGTGTAAAGGGTCAACATCTGGTGTTGAGCATTGTCTTATTTTGGCTCCCCAAAAAACCAGGCCTGAGGCTCCTGGAGTCCTTTAATTGCAAATAAAGAGTTGCCATATAAGCAATGGCTGGGTAGAAAGACAGAAAGAAAGGGCAAGTGTGGGAGCTGTATTGGATTTGGGCCTGGTTGCTTTGTCACTGTGTGGCACAAGAAGTTTACATTCACAGAATGTTGTCAGCCTGAGCCAGACCCTTCTGGGTCTCCAGCAAGGTTTGACCCCTGCTGAGCCCTGCCCTTGCATGTGGAAGCCTTTTGTCCCCAACTGGGAACAGTCTGGCCCGGTACTTCTCACCTGAGTCAGAATTAGGCTGGCCTTCCTGGTTATTTCCCTAATTTATTCAGGCCACTTAGTCGGTCCTTTGTTACCGAAGTCTCAGCCAGGGTTCCCCACTGTGCTTGACAGATACCTGCTAAGTGGTGTTCTTTGGATATATAGTTTGGTCAATAAAGAAACAAGAAGCTCTCTTCCTCTTCTGGCTTGACACAAATAACCTGTGTGTGTGTGCTTCTTTCATCCCGCAGGCTTTCGCCCGATTCTCGGTACCGTGTCGGTGCTGGCGCCGACAGGCAAGGGATTGAGAGAGGGGAGAATGAAGAGAATCACCATGATCCATATTTAGAAGGATCAGATTTAAGAGCTGCAAGAGAGAAAGCAGCCTACAATATAGGTGGAAGGGAATAGGACCCTATAGGGAAAGTGGAGGCTTTCCCAGAAGGTAACAGAGCAACAAAGATAAAACACAGATTTATATGAGTACACTGTCGCTGTCTTCAGACACACCAGAAGAGGGCATCAGATCCCATTACAGATGGTTGTGAGCCACCATGTGGTTGCTGGGAATTGAACTCAGGACCTCTGGAAGAGCAGTCAGTGCTCTTAACTGCTGAGCCATCTCTCCAGCTAAAACACAGATTTAAACATAGATCCCTCCTGGGGTACCAGAGGGAAATGTATGCTAGATGTCAGGAGGATTAGAAATGTCCAGCCATTGGGCATACTCGAGGTGTATCAAAATTAACTGGTGTGCGTGCGTGTGTGTGTGTGTGTGTGTGTGTGTGTGTGTGTGTGTGTGTATGTGCATGTGAACACTTGTGTGTTTCATTCAGAGAACTCTTGAGCAGTGCCATGCCTAACTATGGAGCCAAAGCAGAAAAATGGATTCAATGCTACAGTCTAGTACATTGAGGTCTCAAGTGAGGTTTGCATTAACCTGGATATGGGGGGTTCACAGCCCAGTCAGCCAATGCACAGTTTATTCAGTTTCAACTTCTTTTAAAAGCAAAGCAGGATAAAAGTTTCCCACAATTTATAGTTCTCACCAGCTGCTGCTTCCCTACCAATAGCATATTTTGGATTGAAGTGATGCAAACCTCTTTGCAAACTGAGAAACTTGTCAGCAGTCCAACTCTTCGATCTGTTAGATGTGCTGTTGTCTAATTAACCTATAAACAAAGCTACTTTCTCACGAGAGAATGATCATGAAGGCCACGTCCTCAGGTTTGCAGCTTACTTGTCAGTAAGAGTCACCAGAGTCCTCTGCTTAAGGAAGTGTGCCTCCCCGGTATCTCAGTATGCTGGGAGTGACCAAACCATCCTAGCGTGCCCTGCAGCTGGCAAGCTAGGAGCAGTCGCTTCCTGTTATTTCTCTACAGTAGACTAAAATAGTGTCAAATGAAATCCGTAGAGAATGGCTAAGCAGACAGAGTGACCCATGGTCCTGAATAGCCAGAGAAATGTTGCCCTCTGCGGATTAGCTGCCTATCTTTGGACGAGCACAGGCAAGAGAAAAGTCTCAGTATTTGCATCAGATCCAGTCTTTTCCAATCGCTTGTCCTGTGCCCTAGTGAACTTAAGAACACTTAATAATTTTAGTATTAGTAATTTATTCCACATTTCAGCTACATAATTGAGATTGTGCCAAAAGGGAAAAAAATGAAACAAAGTACATTCTTAGTAATCTTAGATGTAAGAATCATGGAGTTTAGAGAATTATACAACCCTTGTCCTATAACTAAACCTTCAAGAAGACCCTCTTGGAAGGGTGGGGGAGGGAATGGGGGCTTATGGACAGGAAACCGGGAAGGAAAATAACATGGCAATGTAAATAAAAAATATACCTAATAAAAAATTTAAAAAAACAAACAAAGAAGTTCCTCTTAAACCTTGAGTGTGATCAAACAAGACTAAGCCAGAAAGGAACATTCTGTTCACTTTTATGCTAGACTCAAGAACAATCATATACAATACACGCATTGATCACAGACATTTTTTGTCCTCTCTTGCACACATAGAAAGCCATGGGGCCAGAAACTCAGATAATAAACTTCAGTCCAAACACAAGAAGCAAATTAAAATAACAACAACAGTAAATAAACCTGGTTTGGTGGCACACACTTATGCTGGGGAGACAGAGACTCCATATCCTCCCTAGCCAGATGGCCAAGTCAACCTGTCCTAATGATGGCACCTGAAGAGTAAACCCCAAGGTTGTCCTCTGGCCTCCACACATGCAAGCTCACATATGCAGAGCCACCAGGCCAAACGAGCCTGTAAAAGGTTTTTCATGAGCCAATAAGATAGCTCAATGGGTAAAGGTTCTTGTGTGGCCAAGCCTGATGTAATCAGTTCACTACCTGGGACCTACACTGAAACCTGACTCCTACCAGATGCCCCTGACCTCCTTGTTTTGAGGTTTGGTCTGTTGCTCTGCATTGTAATGCTAACAGCAGACCCCCAAGGCCTGATTGTCCCAGAGACAAGAGTCCATAAGTAGACCCAAGTGATGAGATGTGATCTTTTTCCCAAATTATTTCTGATAAGTGAATAAAGATGCCAAAGGTCAACAGTTGGGCAGAAGACACAGAGACAGGGTTTAGCATTCCAGGACTTCTGGCATCAGAGAAGAACCATGAGGGGAAAAGAATGTGAAGGGAGGAGGAAGCCTCCATGGGTCAGGTAGGTTAGCTAATTAGAGTTAAGAGAAGCCCAGACATAGGAAACTTAATTTTATAGTGGGATTATTGGCTGTGAAACAGACATAACAGCAAGAGGATCCATATCTGCCCAGCTCCTTTACTGATTAATGTAAATATAAAGTTTGTCGTCTTTTATCTAGGAACTAAGTGGTCAGAGGCAGGGGAGAAACCCTGTGTCAGGATTAAACAATTTTTACAACATTCACACATACAAATGCTGCCACACACACACACACACACACACACACACACACACACACACACACAAATAAAAATTGTCACTTTTAAAAGGGGGTAAAGGAACTTGTCATCACCCATGAGGATCCAAATTCTATCACTACAATCCATGGGGTAGGAGGACGACCTCCCCACTCATTTGTCCTCTGGTCTCCATATACACACACTAACATATATAGACATATGGAGACAGAATACGTTAATGAGTTAATTAATTAATTAATTAATTAATTAATTAAAAGCTTTTCTAATTGTTCTTGGCCCCAGCTCACTCTGTCTTTGCTTTACACAGCTCAACTCCCCACATCTGCCTCACCTTCTCTCATGCCTGTCATGCTTTCATGTGTGTTACTCCTCCCTTAGTGTCCATGTTTAAATCTATATTCGCCTCCTTATAAACTATAGTCTGGTGATTAGACAGATACTTCCCAGGATGAAAGAACTTGCTGTGCGATCATGAGGCCTGCAGTCCGAATCCCAGCGTCCTGCAAACACCAGTCACTACAGCTGCCAGGAATCAGACAACATCTTCTTAGGCAAAAATAATGAAATACTGCCAGTAATTGGGATGAACATACACTTATGAATATGTGGCAAGATGAGAAACTTTGTCCTTTTAAGATGTAGCTCACAAAAAGAGTGAGGACTGGGGTCATGAGTCAAAGGGAAGTAAACATACTGGTTTCTTTCATACCATGTGAACCAAACAAGTACTGTTATCTCTACAAATCTGTTCCTTTCTCATAAGCCAAATTTAAATAATGCTTTGGAAAACTATCCACCTGGACCTGGATCATCCTGCTCTGTTGTCCCCATCTTGATTTTCCTCACCTCTCTTTCTCCTCCCTCCTTCTTGGACTTTTCCCCACCTACCCTTCCTTCTCATCCAATGATAGGGTATGCCTTATCCCGGACTCGCCTTGCTCCATAATGGCATCACCTTACACAGAGCAGTGCCACAGATTTCAGCAGAATACAGGAGAGGGATGGACTGGGGAAATAGGATGCTCAATGTTCAACACAGTGATGTGAAGGGTCAACATCTAGTCGAAGTTCTGTTCTCAGACAGAACAAGGCCTACATTAAACTCCTGGGCTTGGCTATTTCTGTAGATTTCTAATTTCTCAAAGCCACCCATTTAGTTGAATGCTCACTTCGTTCAATCATTAATGTTTAGGAGGGTTTTTTTTTTTTACCCTTTATAATCAATATGGCAAAGTTCTCCAACAGTAATAATAGTCTTGAATATAAGATCTGTTTGTCAAGTCCATTTTCCTCATGAAGAACTATTATAAAAATTGAGGACCAGCATGAAGGCTCAGCAAAAGGCTTTTGCCACAAAGCTTGATGACTTGAATTCAATATCTGGATCACATATGGTAGAAGGAGCTACCACCCACAAGTTGGCCTCTGACCTCCGCACCCATACATGTATATACATACATACACATAAAAATGCGATGAAAATTTAAAACGGAAAGCCTAACAAAATTAATTATAATTCAGCCAAGGTACCTTTAGTGCAATTCGAGTTGCTTTATCTTCTGCTGACTTAACAATACAGAGGGGGAATGGAAAGAAATGGCCTATTGTTTTGACTGTGCCTAAAACCTCAAGCATGCCCAAGAGAAGGCAAGCCTGTAGGATGGGCAAGGTCCTAGAGGGATAGTACCAAAATATCACCACACAGTAGAGAACACATGTAGTCAGAAACTACTTAAACAGAATGTGTAAGTCCTCAATACACAGGACATAGTTGATGGCGCTTGGGGTGCAATTCTTAGGGGCCCTGCAGTGTGTAAAATACATGACACTTGTGTCATATAATTGTCTGGGATTCAGTAAATCTATATACTTCAGTTCTAGCTTTGGATTACCTCAGCGGACCTTTGTGGAGTTTTTTATCAATAGAGTAGCTCTTTACCTCCTCATAACCTTATTATGCTTTAGGCTTTTATTATTTTATTTTTCCCTCCCACTATTTAAAGTTGACCAGAAGAAAAGGGTTGTGTTGAGGCTAAGTTGGTTGGTCCGGTTTTCTTCTTGGAGGTAGGCTTCTGAACATCAAAATATCTGAATAGACCACCTCACCACTAGATCCCAATGAGGGCTTTTCTTTTTTTTTTTTTTTTTTTTTTTTTTTATTAACTTGAGTATTTCTTATATACATTTCGAGTGTTATTCCCTTTCCCGGTTTCCGGGCAAACATCCCCCTCCCCCCTCCCCTTCCTTTTGGGTGTTCCCCTCCCAACCCTCCCCCCATTGCCGCCCTCCCCCCATAGACTAGTTCACTGTGGGTTCAGTCTTAGCAGGACCCAGGGCTTCCCCTTCCACTGGTGCTCTTACTAGGATATTCATTGCTACCTATGGGGTCAGAGTCCAGGGTCAGTCCATGTATAGTCTTTAGGTAGTGGCTTAGTCCCTGGAAGCTCTGGTTGCTTGGCATTGTTGTACTTTTGGGGTCTCGAGCCCCTTCAAGCTCTTCCAGTTCTTTCTCTGATTCCTTCAATAGGGGACCTATTCTCAGTTCAGTGGTTTGCTGCTGGCATTCGCCTCTATATTTGCTGTATTCTGGCTGTGTCTCTCAGGAGTGATCTACATCCGGCTCCTGTCGGTCTGCACTTCTTTGCTTCATCCATCTTGTCTAATTGGGTGGCTGTATATGTATGGGCCACATGTGGGGCAGGCTCTGAATGGGTGTTCCTTCAGTCTCTGTTTTAATCTTTGCCTCTCCCTTCCCTGCCAAGGGTATTCTTTTTCCCAATGAGGGCTTTTCAATAGAACCCAACTGAAATTGGCTGATTGTCTCTTCTCAAAGATCAGGAAGAAACAACAGTGCCTTTTCAGACCTCTTATACAGAGAGGGGCATGTGGCTTCCTCAGTATTCTGTTGCTCGTGATTTTTGTAAAAACAGAATTTTTAAAGTCTGTTAATGTTTCACAAAGAAGAAAGCCACAGTTTGTGGTATCCTATAGTTTTATAGCTTTACATTGTGTGTTTCTTCCTTTTAGGAGAAACCCTACCCAGTACAAGCCATCACATGCACAGAATGTCCAATGAGTGAGTTGGTTCTCCACAGTCCTTGGTGTAGTACTTAGTTTAGTCATTTACATTCTTTTGTATATGAACCCCAATAGGCTTATATGATTGAATACTCAGTCATCAGGGAGTTGAATTATTTCAACTGGCCTTTGGGAAGAGGTATGGCCTTATTGGAGGAGGCATGTTATTGGAGGAGTAGGTTTAGAGGTTTCAAAGTCCAGTGTATCATTCTGGGATATATTAGGATGTATAGCTCTCAGTTACTGCCCCAGCACCTTCTTATTTGCTTCAGGCCATGATAACATGTACTGATTTTCTAAAACTGTAAGCAAGCCCCCAATTAAATGTTTTCTTTTACAAGAGTTGCTTTAGTCATGGTATCTCCTCATAGCAATAGAATAGTGACAAACACAGAGTTTATTTGACTTACAATTTCAGGTAACAGTCCATTATTTCAGGAAAATCATAGGAATTGCAGGAATTTGAGGCAGATGGCTGAAGAGTATTCACAGTCAAGAGTAAAGAGAGCATATTTGCACGGATAGTTACTTAGAAGCTTTTTTCACTTCTATATATAGTTCAGGGCCCAACCTAGGGAATGGTTCTGCCCATAGTGGGCTAGGACTTCTTCCTAGGTATTTAAACTTATGAACCTTTGGCAGCCATTCTCATTCAAGCCACCATAATCCCTTGTTCCCTAAGTTGATTCTGGCCAGGATATGTAATGACAGTAAGGCAAATAAGACTAGAACAAAAATTGGTACCAAGAGTAAGATAGTTGTTGGTTGCTGAGATTAAAATAAAAATTCAAGATATCTACCACCACCACCACCACAACCATCAAAACGTGCCTATAGTCCAATATGATCGAAACAATTCCTAAGTAAGACTCTCTTCCCAGGTGATTCAAGATTGTATAAAAATGACAGTTAAAAGTAGCCAACACAATGACCAAAACAAAGAAGAAACGCAGCCTTAGAATATAGCCCCCTTTTCCATCACTGGGAAAGTGAGAACTCACTACTGCCCAGGATAATCATGACAATAGTATTTCAGTAGGAAGAGACATGCAGTGTGTAACAAGACATTCTACTACCAGTAAACGATACCATCTCAGTGGAACCCATTTTTCATTTAGTATTTTATGTTGTGGTATAATGTGTGATGCTCATTCTCCGAAGAATTCTGAGAACTTTGCAGTAATTCTGGATGGCTTACAACCCCTGTTCCTGCTGCTGGATTAATGAAGCATAGCTATATTTATGGGTGAGGTTGCTTTTCGGGCCATTTAGATTCTCATTTAGCTACTGTTAGCTGTTGGAGCACGAGCAAGCCACTTAAAATTTCAAAATCTCAATTTTCTTATCTCATACGATGTGATGAAGATTGTGAATCCATTGCAATGTCTATTGTGTAATAAATTTTTAATAAATTATGAGAACATCATCAACAAATCTAGACTGCAAGCTTTTAAAGGGCATGGTTTCATATTTTTTCAGACTAAAGAATTCAGATATTTAAAGTCCTCTAATTTTATGAGGTATGTCCAGTTGAGCACACATAATTCTAGCTTCATGAAAATTGGGAACACAAGAACTGGCTGGCAGAATTAGAGGTTCAGCTGTTGCCCATGTTTTGAGGGAGGTTAGAGGTCAGATAGCGTTGGCTTGAAGTTTGGTTTTCACTCTTGCTGAGTGGGTTCTTGGTTAAGGCAGGTAATCCCTCTACACTCCATTTCTGTATCTGAAAATGAGGCACGATTACCAGATAAACAAAACAGTGGAAACAGTGCCCAGGCCGAGCCCTGTACGTTATAGATGGCTCAGTTAAGGCTGGCTATTGCTATCATTGACTTCAGGAACATCGTTCTGGCTCAAGTACCAAGTTCTAGAGTGTCCCGCGCTATCGTCTGGCCAGCAAGAACACGTGCGGACACCAGGATCCTTCTGTAGCAAAGCGTTTATTACATCTTGAAGAGGAGAGACTGGGGCCCAGAAAGGCGCTGCTTATAAAACCCTAGCACAGCACGTCCACGCCTGATTGGTCGCTTATCCATGATCTCACTGGCAGGTCCCAGGGTGGGTAAAGACTTGGCGCGAACACACTCTTGCACTTGCGCACACAGCTAGTTTCCTGAAAGGAAGTCGGGCTGGCACAGCGGAAGCCAGCGCCATCTTGTGATGGCGAATGTTATTGCGGTTTTCCACACTAGAGGAAGTGCTGGTGGCCAGCAGGTCACATGTAACAATAACAGGTGATTTGATTTGGGGAAAAGCAGAGCATATCTAGGCAAACAGCACAAAGAAAACCAAAGACAACTGGAAACATGGCTGCTTTCACTACCCAGTGGAGACAGCTCACACTAATGTTATATTTGGGCAGCCATGAGCTCTTTCTGCATCATCAGAAGTACACCAGCATTTATTTACAGAACACTGTGTTAGGGCAGCTGGGAAAGTCTTGAAGGAAATGAAAAGTAGAACCTAAGAGAAACAGAGTCTGGGGAGGGGAAGACTTCTGTGTGGAGGACATAGAGACTGATAGAATATACTTAAGTATAGTTTGTGTGTGGGTTTGCTTCTTGTTTTTCTTTGTTTTTTAACTCAAGTCTCATGTATTCCTAGTAACAGTCAAGAATGAGGCAAGAATGCAAAGAATCAGGGAGTGGATTATACAGGAGAAAGTGTGGGAGTTAGGAAAGCCATTCTAGTAGTATTTTTTCCTATTCATGTCAGCAAGGGTTTACTGAACATCCCTGTGTAGCAGGTCTGTGCTGTGAAAAATAAGATAAAGAGATACTATGCATCGCTGACCACATTCCAATGACTATGCAAATCCAGCCAGGAATACATTTGTAAAGCTTTCTCTTGTCCTATGATCAGAGAAACAAGCATTCTTAAGTGACTACATAAGGTAGGTAAGAGAGCAGAGAGACAGAGACAGACAGAGTGGGTCAAAGATGTACCATGACATGAAACTACAGTTCAAACCCTGGAGCCTTTGGAAATGACAGACCTAACTAGAGTACTGGAGAGTTTAGAGGAAAGGCTGAGAAACATATGCCCAAGTATTAGGTAGGCAGAAAGAGCAGGTTCTTTGGAACATCTGCAGGTGGGAATGGCAAGGAGCAGTATCTGCTGAGATATACCAGGATCCAGCTGTTATTGCAGATTCTGAGGATGTAAGGCTGGAAAGAACAGTATATATCAGAGGAGATACAGAACAGCATTAGCTTTCCAGGAAGGTGGGGAAGCTCCACCCAAGCATGTCAGACAGAGATATACCATAGATTTGTTTAAATTTTATGGACAGTGCAGGGTTAAGTGTAGAGTGTATTAATGAGGCATAGGAATTCCTACATGTAAGAAAAGTTTACGCCAGCAGCGGTGTGTTTTCTCTCACAGTGAAGGGGTGGTGACAGGAGGGCAGGGCTCTCTGCAGTTTGGCTTTGTCAAAATGGTCTCATAGAGGCCATTCTGCCATAAGAAGATGGTTGGTTGAGCACAGGACCTTGCAATTGTGTTTAATGATACAAGAATGGGATATAAGCCAACAGGTCCTTTATCATCCATCATAAAGGCCCTTCCAGAGACCAACAGCCTCAGTAGATTTCTGCAAGTCAGGTACATACCATCTCCAATGGCCACCTTTGACTGTAAGAAAAGCTAAGCAAGCAGTAATTCTCCTTGTATAAAAGGTCTGGGCATGGGAAACTCGGAATAAACAACGAATAAGTTAAGCTACCATTTCTTCTACCATAGGGAGCAGGTGAGATACAATGAGGACCTGCAGCAGGCTAATGGTAACAATACATGCCTTTAGAAGAAATGTGGAATGTAGAAATTCTTCTAGTTCTTGATGTGGAGTCTCAGGGGAAACTCAGCAAAAGGCTGGATGTAAGTTCAAAAGCCAAAGGCTCAGGGCTGGGTCTGAGACTCTAGCTGTGAGCAGGGGCCATTAGAAGAGTCTGGACACTCCAGGATGGCATGGAGCAGAAAGAGAATCAGGCCTCAGTAATGACATGCTTTTAGAGCAGAGGCGTAAAACAAAGACCTTAAGGAAGAATATAAGGAGATGACCAGAGAGGAGAGCCGGGCAGAGAATTTCTAGAAAGAGACCCCAGAAGGGCGAGAAATACCAAAGAGGTCTAAAGGTAAAAGGCTGAAAATTGCATAGAGAATTTTGTCATATGATTTCATAGCTGGTCTCGATCTGAGCCATCTATTGGTGGAAATGGAACAGTCCTTTTCCCTGTATTGTAAAGGAAGGCACCTGGCTAGTTTAAATTCCTTCTCAGCAGAGGCTCTAAAAATGCAGAGAAAAAAATCAATGCAGTAGGAAATAGAGAAAAATATTAATGGCTTGACTGGGGTATAGTTAGGGATTAGGAGAAAGGCCAATAGGAAGGGAATGGTTGAAGACACAGGAGACACTTGTAGGAATGAGAAAAGGCATTCAGGCATCGCCCTTTATCCATGGCTTTGTATTTTATTGCCTTAGTTATTCATGGCCAACTCCCTGCAGCCCCCAAACTTCCAGAAATAAATAATGCATAGGTTTTTTTAAAATAAATAAAGCATCTTGTTCCATTCTGTTTTGTTAATGCCTTTAGGGCTTACTTTTACTATGATTTTTAACTACGTGTAGGTATGTGTGTCTGCATGTCTCTGGTTTCCACGTTCCCTAGAGTATGAGACAGTCCTGAGTTGCATGAAGTAGGTGCCCAGTACCAAACTCAGGGGCTCTCTGAGAGCAGCAAATTCTTTTAACTGCTGAGCTGTCTCTGGCCCCTTCAGCTGCACCTAATTAACAACTCAATGCTGTCCTAGGGGTGCATAGGAAAAGCCCTAACACACATTTCAGACATCCAAGGGATGTGTTCTGCAATGGAAGAGGTAGCAACTGTAATCATGACTGCCGGACCAATTTTAGTTGTCTGTCAGAATGGGGGCCACCATACCTAGCTTGGCTGCACTTAGAATCTGAACAGTATGAAGCTTTTGAGTCCAAAGAAAAGAAGAGGAAGGCTGTTGGGAAAGAATCTGAATGCCCCCCCCCCATACCATCTCTGTATTTAAAATTATAGGAAACCTACATGATCAGTAACACAGATGACAAGACTGCAAGACTCACAGTCATTATACACCGTACATCTTACATCAAATACTATCTTGCGCGTGGTATTTCTTAGGCCCAACATAATTCCACGTGAGCCTCAGTCTGAGAAGACGTGCTAATTTGCCCTATTCTATTTTTTCACAGGCCATCACACCAACCTTGGAATATAGTTGGATAGCAAAGTTATGCGAAGAGTCCCTGAGTACTACGAGAGCTGGGCTACACAGAGAGTGTGCTCCCCTGACTTTGCATGGCACATGCTTGCCTGACAGTCCATGGAGCATATACTTCTGGTCTATCCTTGGAGCATGCTCATCTCACTAACCATTGAGCATGCTCCTCTGACTAACCATTGAGCATGCTCATCAGACTAAACATTGAGCATGCTCATCTGACTAACCATTGAGCATGCTCATCTGACTAACCATTGCGCATGCTCATCAGACTAAACATTGAGCATGCTCCTCTGACTGACCATGGAACATGCTCCTCTGACTAACCATGGAACATGCTCATCTGACTAACCATTGAACATGCTCATCAGACTAAACATTGAGCATGCTCCTCTGACTAACCATTGAGCATGCTCATCTGACTAAACATTGAGCATGCTCATCTGACTAAACATTGAGCATGCTCATCTGACTAACCATTGAGCATGCTCATCAGACTAAACATTGAGCATGCTCATCTCACTAACCATTGACTATGCATGGAACGTGCTCTTGAGAACTTGCATCTATCTGCACACAGAGGAACAGATGTGCTTTCATTTTCCTAAGCAAAATAACAGGAAGTATCATCATTCTTGAGGTCACAGTATTCATAACAGGAATGTGTTGAGAGTCACGTGAGATCAATTGGGAAGCATGGTGTCTGGTTCAGTCCCTATCTTGAGGGGGATAAAATAATCTCAGTTCTCAAATGGTGTCAGTCACCATAAGGACCCAACCCAAGACCAAGGACCCAACACTTCTGTAGTCCCTTAGAATCTGAGCTTGAAAGGGGCCTCTGCCTCTTCAGCCAGCTGGGCAGCTCACAGAAATTCTATCCTTGCAAACGGAGCTATAGGTACCAGAGAAGCAGCTCTTCCCTCTGATTAGTGGAACAGCTATGACAGAAATTGTCTTTTCCCCAAGACACAAAGTGACATTTTAAAGGAGAAGCCTCTCTTTTGATGCCATGGAGTCATTTAAAAATAAATGTAAAAGCTCCAAAGAATGTCTGTTTAAGTACAGCTGTAATTCAGGGACACAAGGCCATTCACTTCAGCCATCTCTCTGCCGGATTCACTTCTTGATCCTCAGATTATGTAGGAATCAAATCCAGTACTATCTTTACTTTCAAAGTCAGTTTGCCTGTTTTGCTGGTGACTACATGGTATGTTAGAGCCTTGTACGTATGCTTCAGTTTCCAAACCTAATTGTGATCGTGGGCCAGTAAGGTCGAGGACCAGGTCATGAAAGCCATCATAGCTTACCCACCTGGGTAAGCTTGCAGGAATATTGCCAAATGAATGAGAGACTGATGAAAACTACAGTAGTACAGTACAGTAGTGGGTGGGTTGCTAAGCAGCCTGGTAAAGAGGATTACAAATTAGGTCCCATTAGTAGAAAAGGTGGGGTGGACAGTGAGAAAGACCGCTGTTCTGGGCCAGCAAAACTGGGTCCTTGTCCCAGGCTGGCTTGCTGGGCTTCACTCACTCAACAAATACTCCTCGAATTTCTAGGCATTTGACAGGCTCAGAATAAGACAACATTTCTTCTCCCAAAGCATACTGAAGGTGTCTATTTGGATCACAAGAGAGATATGGGAAGACATTCCACCTTGGTATGTAAACGTGGGGTATGTGCTGAGCAAGAGGCTTCTAAATCAAGTTGTTGTCCAGGAAAACATCCTGAAGACTATTGCTTCATGCCTTGAGGGATACAAAGGGTCATTTGTAGACTGGTGGAAAAATTTACCCACCACAGGGAACGGGACTAGTGTTTGAGTTATTCTGCATCATGAAATGTAGGAGGTGGCATTTGACAGCTGATAGCATAGCCAGAGGTGAATCTAACCTAAGTTACATTGCAAAGTAAAAATGCCATTGAGTCAGTATAATTTGCAGTTGAAAGTAGAAGTCCAGAGACAAGACAAAACTGGGTTTAAAGATAAGCTTTGACATAAACCAGTCACGTGACAGTAATCACTTAAAAAAAACAAAACAAACAAGCAAACAAAAAAACCAAACACTCTTCAAGTTTAGTTTCCTTAGCACAGTGTTCTCCTGATTTGGTTATCTATTGATGTCCAGCAACTCCTCTCAAATGAAATGCCTTAAGACAACACATATTTAGTAATTCTCAGGGTCATTATGAATTAAGAATGTGTTATGGCTTAAATGAGGCCCTTGCTTCAAGGGTCTATCACATGGCTGCAACCAAAGTCAACCATGGTTGTGGTGCCATCTCAAGACTCCAGAAGCTCATTTACAGGTCTCTTGGCAGTTTGGTTCTTGCTGGCTGGTGACCAGAGTCTCTCTGGAGTTCTTTACTATGTGTTGCCCTCCTATAGCTTCCTCAGATCCAATGGAGATATGGTGTTGACTGGCAAGACAGAAAGGCCATTGAAGTGAATTCTGAACACTATGGCCCCATTCTGTTGGTCAGAATTCACAAGAAAGCCGACCCTTCTCAGGTTGGCAGGGGTGTGTTGTTGGAGAGTAGGAGAGCATGGGAGGATGGGCATTTATACAAGAAAGAGAACACTAGGAAATCAAGCTGTGGGGATTCCATCTTGGATTTTGGTTTGCCTCTAATTTGTAGGCTAGACGTCCAGTCAATGTTAGAGCTATTGTTATGCAGAATGGAGGGATGGTGAGCCAGAGGCAGAATGTACTGTGTGTGGAAGAGTAAATAAGGTGACTTTGGACAAGTCAAATCGCCTCCTGCCTCTTAGACACCATTTTGTCCTCAGCAAAATGTAAATACTTGGTCACAGGGGGGCAAATGAGAAAAAAAAAGTGCAAGCTTCAGTTTGTTTTCTGAGGGAGAAAACATAGCTCTCTCCAGCTTGCGGGGACAAACTGCTCTGGGCCTTTTCTGTTTTGTTGATTCGGAGTCTGTCAGTCTAGTATCTTCAAGGATTTTAGCATTTGGCCCCTTGGAGCCAAATAATAAAGAAATATATTAAATAATATATAAATATTTAAGAATTACATGGCTGGGAATAAACACAATGAGAAAACTGGTTTTGGGAGTCCTTTAAAGTATCTCTAAGGCTTTTTTAAAAACTACCTTTGCTTCTAAGGAGCCCATGGGGGGTGGGCCTAGCTGAGAGAAAACTGGCTGTATGTGGGAAATTTCACACTCCTGATAATAAAATGGTAATAAAATCTCATCCGGCTCCCGAGGCTTAGAGCAGAGGGGATGTTTATGGTGGAGGGGGTTCCCCAACACAGGTGCAGCTGCTTTCCAGGTTGTGAGGTTTCCAGCCCTACAGGGCAGCTGGGATTATGGACTCTGTGGCCTCCTGCTAGGGCAGTTCCTTTACTTTGGGAGAAAACACTCAGTTGTCCTGCCCTGGCACCAGGCAGCTTCACTCCAGGCTCCACTGAATGGTGTCACAACAAAGTGAGATTCACAGTCTGCGCTGGGGTGGTTTGCCCCAGGGAAGGTAAACAGCTGGGGAGGACATTTCAGAGGGTGGCAGTGTCCTCCCAAAGGTTAGCCAGTGATTGGGGATAGAGTTTGGGAGTCAGCCTTTCACAAAGGCATACTTCTCAGCAGGAAATGTGGGTGGGGCGGAGCAGTCCTGGGATAGAGACAAAGCTCCTTTGAATCTTTATCAGAAGGCCTGGCCTCTTGCAGGAGGGGTACCCGGGACGCCAGGGCAGAGAGAAAACTCCAGTGTGTAATCTCATTACTCTCCCTCGCTCTGTCAACCTAGAGTGCACAGTTGCTTACAGCCTACAGCTGCCAGAGCGCTGAGTGTCCCTCCAGCTCATGAGGTCACCTCCTGCAGTGTCATAACCCATACTGGAGAGTTGTTGGTAGCCCAGGAGTAGTTGGGACAGCCCAGACCAGATCTGGCCAACAGTCTCACCTTCCCAGGCTGGCTGCTCCACCAAACTACAGCAGTCTTAGAAAACCTAATGAGAGCCAGTTGTAGTGGCCGCTGGCAAACTTCCTCAGAGTCGTTGATTGGTCAGTGGCCGAGAGCTGTAGCCAATCAGCGCGGTGTTTGGGCCCGCATTTCGGACCAAAGGTCCGAGTAGGCGTCTGGCGGGCACAGTGGCCTGCAGAGACTCAAGGTATGGAGGGCAGAGCCAGGGAGGGGTGAGCATGTCTTGGGACCGGACAGCCAGGCGTCTGGCACCGCCATCACCGCTATCGCTGCTCCTGGTGCTGGTGCTGCTGTCACGAGCCGGGACTCTGCATCCTGAATAGCTCTTTCCTTACGGGGAGTCGTGGGGAGACCGGCTGCTGCAGGAGGGCGACGTTGAAAGCTCCGCGGCTGTGAAGCTAGCAGTACGTAGAAGTAGCTTCTATGGTGTCCAGTTCAGCAACCTCTACGTAAGTTCAGCTCCCAGAGGTGCGCGGCTTGGTGTGGGGTTGTAGTTTCTTCCCAGGGTGTGGAGCAACTAACCTCCATGTTTAACTGTCATCGCCGCTGGGGACCGGACTTAGCAGCGGTGCTGCAGCTTCTTGATCCCTACTGTGGAGGAATAAGGATCATTTCAAGGGAGAGCTGGAACCGTCCCCCTCTACTTCGACTTCGCAGGCAGGAAGATGAAATTGAGGCGGCTAGTGCGGTTTGCCTTTAGGGGCGGTGGGAGGCTGTGCACACAGGCATAGCAATCTAATTAAGGACACGGCACCCAAGGTGTGCAGTGGTGGAGAAAGATGAGCGGGTTCAAGAGCGGCCGCACCTGTGAGTTGCAGTGCACTTGAGCACTGTCACCAAAGTTGAGTTTGTTACCCCTGGATGTGTCTCAACCTGCCAAGAGGAGGGAGTCTTCTTGACTCGAGTAGAACTCGGACCGTAGGTGCGTTCGACTGGTGGTTGCCCACCACCAGTTTGAGTGACCACCGTTTTGCCCTTTTAAAAATGTTTATGTGGGGCGGGATTCACGTGCTACCTCATGCGTGTGAAGAGCAGAGAACAACCAGTTTTTTTTTTTTTTTTTTTTAATCCCACCTTCTGTCGGGTCCTAAAACTCAAGTCATCAGGTTTGACAGCAGAGTGCCCTTACCTGCTGAACTGTCTCACCGCCCTGTGGTCTTATTGTAGGTGAGCACCAATGGGATCATCTCCACCCAGGACTTACCCAGGGAGACTTAATATGTCGTTGATGATTTTCCTACTGACTTCCCAGCCATCGCCCCATTCCTGGCTGACATCCACTCGAGTCACAGCAGTGGCCGGATCCTGTATGGAGGACACCTCCTGGGCTGTGCTGAGTCTGGCTGCTTGCTACCTGTGCACAGGCTTCCCCCCTACCCACTTCTTCCTGGCCACCTGGGAGCAAGTGGGCGCCTAGGAGGAGGACAGGCTTGGTTGGGGCTGAGTGGCCTGGAGAGGTAAGCAGAGGTGTACCCTGCAGCTGAATAAACAGAAGGGTTGGGCTTGAAAAGGAAACTAAGACATTGGCTAAGAGGCATTCCCTTGATTCCCCTCCTCAACACTAAGAAAATCGCTTAGTAAAATGAGGGACTAAGGTGCAGATACCAAAGACCCTGAGGGAACTTAAGGCACTTTACAGTTTTTTTTTCCCCCTGGAATCACCTATAAGTACACAAATAGTTCTAATGATATATTCATCAAAAAATTAAAAATTTGGGAAATTTAAAAAGGAACAACTTTTTTTTTTTTTTTTGTATGAGCTGGGTGTGGTGTCACTCACCTTCAATCCCAGCAGAGTCAGAAAGGCAAACAGATATCTGTGAGTTCTAGGCGAGCCTGGTCTACAAAGTGAGTTCCAGGACAGAATACAGAGAAACCCTGTCTGGAGAAACCAAAAATAACCTGTAGGTTCGTGTGTACATTTCTATTTATTTCTTTAATATTGTTGCCGTTGACAACAGTGGGTCCACAGTGCCCATATTACTTTTTCACTTGCTTGTTCTGCTGTTTAGTATGCTCTGGTCAGTGTATTTCTGTAACATTTATTACAACCTTATAAAATCTCACCCTTCCTAGTGGTCATTAAGGTTGCTCCCGTGACATTTTTACTATAATCAATACTATAAAATGCTTTATAAGGTTTTTTTATTTTATTCGTGTGTGTGTGTGTGTGTGTGTGTGTGTGTGTGTGTGTGTGTGTGTCTTTCTCTTTGTCTGCTTGTGTTGGTAGGGCCAGAAGAGGGCTTGGGCCCCCTGAAGCTGGAGTTGTTACATACAGACAGTTGTGAACTGCTTGACTGACAATGGATACAGAGATTTGAGCTAGCATGCTGAAAGGACTACAAGGTGCTGAGCCACCTCTTCAAAGCCAACACTTTTTAAAGTGTCAAAACACTGCACAGCCTGACCTGACATCACAGGAGAGTGAGCAAGCATGCCATGAACTTCTTAGTAAGTTCCCTGTAGCTTTCTCCACATTGCCTTTGTAACAGTTTACATACTTCTGTCTGCAGGAGCCTGCTTTGCAGTCTCCCTGGAGAAAACACCACTCTGCTCTGGCTTTGGTCTTGGCAACATGTGAAGCGGGTATGGGTGGGTGAGGGTAAATGGCCTCATTCCTGGTGTAGGTAGAGACAGAGTCCTCTTGTGAAATTCCACCTGGGTGTAAAATGCCATAGACCTGGAGCAAATCTGTGTTTGCTTTAACTCCCCTAGTGCCTCTGAGCTACAGAAGTGATGTCTTCCCTAAGAGCTTGCCCCTTGTTCCTGAGTTTGTTCTGTGAACTTAAAGGAAGAGACATGTTTTCCTAAAGCCTGCACCAGCAGAGATGGAGAAATTGTTTGAAGTTACAGTTTCTTACTTGACAGGTTAACATCCAGTTTTGTTTACTGACTAGCCTTGTAATGCCTTGGCTTTGACATCTCAATTACAGTTCAACAGAATACCTTCAACTCAAACACTGCCTCCTTGGCGCAGGCCAGCCAGCTAGAGGGCTAGAGAAGACAGTCCCCACTGTTAGGTTTCATTCGCTCAGTCATTCATTCATACATTCTTTTTAAAACGTTTATCTAACATCATGTATAACAAGCTTATAGTGGAAAAAAATAAACTTTTATAATACAAGCAACTAGGTCGCCAATTCTAATATTTCTATTTTCTTACAGTCTTTTTAAAAATGTTTAATTTATGAGTGAGAGTGTGGGTGTGCATGCACATGTGTGCATATGCATGTGTGCATATGCATGTGTGAACCAGAGGTCAACTTTAAATATCTTTGCTTGGGAGCCATCTTGTCTTTCTACTCAGGGTCTCTCTGGGGCCTGGGGCTCCCCATTTACGCTAGGCTTGCTGGCCAGTGAGCCCTAGGGATCTGCTTGTTTTTCTCTCCAGGCCAGAGATTACAAGCGTGCTGCCATGACCTGCTTTTGATCTGGGTGCTGCCATTCAAATCAGGACTTCATGCACGCACAGCAAGCACTTCATAGGGTGTGCTGCCTTCCAGCTTCTCCTGTAATGTTAAAAAAATCTATGTCACAGGGTTAGAGTTAGGAGCTAGGGTTTAGGGTTAGGAGTAAGGGGTTAGGGTTAGGGTTATATATGCAGAGAGTCATATATATCATATATAATCTCTATCTGAACATAGTCGATATTTGTTAATTCAGAAACTACTTTTACACATTTTCCTTATATCGGCACTGAAATAGACATAGTCTCTAAGCGGAATGCTCTTACTCTGAATGGCCTCTCTTACATTTAGTAGGAACACCACTGATAACCTTTTGTTGTGGTAATATGGTGGACTCTCCAGCTAGAGCTTCCTCCTAACCCATCTTGATTCAGGGATTCCATTTGGGTAGGTTTCAGTGAGCAAGCAATTTCTCCAGGATAGAAGGCAGAGCATGTATCAGCCTGTGCGCTGGAGGTTAATGTACTAGGGGCATGGCAGGCACAGTGTCTTTCAGAAGAGCAGGGTGTTGGGATCTGATGCAGGAGCACTCAAGACGTTGTCCCTTCTGAGGACTGCAATTGGTTCCTGGAAGTAGGCAGCCTTGAACGATTTGAAGTGGGGAGTCTGACGTTTATGTTGTTCCTTTTGTTTTGCTTTTGATCCCCCCACCCCATGCATCTCAGGTTGGCCTCAAACCTCATAATGGAGGATGATCTTGAATCTCTGATCCTTTTGACCTGACTGACCTGTGCTGAGATAGTGGGTGTGCAGCATCACACCCTACCCATTTGATGGGAACGGAACCGAGAGTTCAGGCTGACCAGGCACTCTACTAGCTGAGCCACAGTCTTTCTGGTGACCTTAGTTAGTAAGGGTCGAAGGGCAAACTAGACAACTGTTAAATAGTCTGTTTGTTCACACCATCAGACTTCTCTTTAAATTTTTAAAATTGTGTTTATGCACATGGGTCATATGCCTACATACCGTTGCATGCAGTGCCCGTGGAATACCCTGGACCGGATTACCTACAGTTGTGAGCTGTCATGTGAGTGCTGGGAAATGAACATGGGTCCTCTGGAAAAAGAGCCAATGATCTCAACCAGGGAGCCATCCCTCTGCCCCCCTCCCCTTACCTTCTTGCAGGAGTGTTTTATACTGTCTTCTCGACACAGTCCCACAGGATAAGTACAGTAATTACTGTTTATATCACAGAAGAGAAAATAATTTCCAAATCTGCCTTAAGTGAGGCAAAGTCACCTTAGAAGACATACTTTTCCCCTTTCTTACACTTTCCATGCAAGACCCATTTCCTGTACACGAATCATATAAGTAGTTACAGTAACAATCGCTGCACTTTTTCTGAAGACATCTAATAAATAAGGTTAGCGTTTTAGTGTTCATTGCGGCTTTGGTGCTAGGACAGTTCTTGGAGCCATATTCAAAGGAAGTGTGAACTGGAGTGAAGTTGCTGTGAAGGATGCTTCTGATGATAACCTCACTTCGAAATTATGTTCTGATGCTCCCAAGGAATGTTCAGCTGAATTAGCTAGCCTCTTGCAACAGAAAAAACAAACAAACAAACAAAAAAGTAGAGCAAGGAGCATTTGCACTGAGGCTCCGGGGTCTTGAGGCTGCGGTGGGTCCCAAATGTTTTAGTGTTTATTTGACATGAAGGTTACAGCCCCAGAGAGATGAGTTTACTACATAGGATTCTCATTTCATTAGCAACCTTTCATTAGAAACAGTCTTTGACAGTTTCCTTTTGGTGTCCGTGCATGCGGTACCTGTGTCTCTGTGTGTGTCTGTGAATGTGTGCGCATGTGCAGGCACACACAGACATTCATGCATGGTTCACATTTGTGTGGAGATGCACGTGTGTGCAGACCAGAGAAGAACTTTGAGTGTCCTTCCTTAGGCACTATCCACATTTTAAAAATTATTTATTTGTTCTGTGTACGTGTGCATGCTTTGACACTGTGGTAGTCACAACACAAATTCAGAGTCAGCTCTCTGCTAATCCTCCTTCATGGGGTCTGGGAATTGAGCTCTGGTCATCAGGCTTCCGAAGTAAGTGCCTTTAACCTGCTGAGCACTCTATCCAGCTCCCTTTCAAATCATTTTCAGGCACACCTCCCTCTGACCCAGTACTCAGCAGCTAAGCCAGGATGGATTGCTGGGTGACGAAGCTCACGAAGCTGCCTTCCTTCTATGGGACTACAGATCTGGGACTGACAGACACCATGACTGTTTTTGTTCAGTGTGTATTCTAGGGATCAAACTCAGGTGCTCATGCTTGAATAGCAACTCCTCACACTGAACCATTTTCCCAGCTCTTCCTTCAATTTTGCAGTTCTGGGACTTGAACACAAGTCCTCATGAAGGTTAGCTAAGTATGTCCTTCATGAGTGAGCAGCACCCATAGGCACAGTAATTCTTTCATTACACCTTCCAGGTACTTGTGAAGTCAGGAACAAGGCAGAAAACACTTGCAGCAGTGGTCTTGGAAGACACAGTCCCTCAGGCTTCATTTTCTAAGCTGTAGATTGACATGGTAGTGCTAAATTTTTAGGGTTGTCATGAGAATTAACCAAGGCGATGTGTTGTTCCTGCCATGTAACGATCTTGTGGTAGAACTCCTTTATGTAAGGACTTGGTTGTTTTATTTCATTTTATTCTCTCTCTGTGTGTGCATGTATGTGTACGTATATGTTTACGTGCTACATGTGAATATGTATGTCTATGTATGGTGAGTGTGTATGTAAATAATCTATGTTAATGCTGTATATGAAATTGTGTGTCTGCATGTTCATGATGTGTATGTATGTCTGCATTTGTGCATTATGTGTGTGTTTGTATATGTGTGTGATGTGTGTGTCTGTGTATGGTTTATGTGTATGATGTGTGTATGTGCATAATGTGTGTGCTTGTGTGTATCTGTATGGTGTGTTTATATGCATATGGTGTGTGCATGTTGTGTGTGAGTGTGTGGTGTTTGTATGGTATGTGCATACTGCATTGAGGCCACTTGTGTGTGCATGATATATATGTGGGGTGTGTGTGTGGTATGTGTGTAGGACATGTATGGTATGTGGTTTTGTATGATTTATGTGTGCACGTAGCGGGGTGCACATGCAGAGATTGGGAGGAGATCCTCCCGGTACCAGTTCTCTCCTTTTACATGGGTTCCTGGAACTGAACTCAGATTTCAAGGCAAGGGATTTATTTACCTTTCGAGCCTTCTCTGGCCCTCTCTGTAAGTACTTTTTAAGAGGAGGGTTGTCCAAATTGCTGTTTTGGGATTTTCCCCTTTGTTTTTCTTATCTTTTTGCAGGGGAATTTGGTGGGGAAAATTCTATAGCTTTCTTGTTTTTTAACTTTTCCAAACATCCATATTGTTCCTCAGATATTGCCATAGGCTGAATGGGCTTCAGGACTTGTTCCATTCGATGAGGTTTTGAGCACAAGATGTGTTCTCAATTACTCCTGTGGAAGGCTCTTCTGAATACTTTGAAGACCGTGGGATTGAACTCTTGCTTTGATAGATTTTTTTTTTTTTATTTTTGAGGTAGATTTTGGCACACAACAATCTCCTTTGCCTGGAAGATTCTGTGATCGCTACATAGTTTTCTGACATCTGGTATAGCAATATTAATATTAATGTCACTGGAAATGACATCAGATGAATAATATCTTTACCGTGTGAAATGTTTCTGCTCTCTTCATTCCCTCCAGGATGTTCACGTTGGGTGTGACAGAGTGTTCTACCTGGCATGCAAGAATGGCATGGTGCAACTGCATTGAAAAAAAATGAACAAATAAAGTGTTTGTTCATTTAGTTAATCTGAGATTTCTTAAACTGTCACTTCATAGAGCAAAGAGGTTATGGCCGGAAGATCTGAGTAATGATGGGTACCGTATTTTTTTTGTTTTGTTTTTTGTTTTTTTGTTTGTATTGTTGTTGTTGTTGTTGTCGTTGTTGCTCTGTGTGTTTTTGGTGTCAGGGGAAGGCTGTTGTGTTCTCACTGGGGAAGAGGGTGTTATCTAGAACTGAATTAGATAGTATGTCGAAGGTTTTTGTTGATGAGGAATTTCATTTGGGTTGGAAGGACCACAGGAATGGGAACCGAGAGTGAGTGGTAGGAGAGCTTGCCCTAGTCTGGGCTGCATCCTGGGAGAGGGATGGGAGCCTGGAAGTTGCTTCAGAAAAGGATGGAAACATTGTATCTGTAGCCAGGAAGCAGAGATAGATGGGTGTTGTTTCTAAGCTTTCTTTCTTCTTTGTATGCAGTGCAAGCCTGAGCCCAGGGAATGGTGGTGTCTATATTTAGGGTGGGTCTTCCCTCCTTAATTAATCTAAACAAGATACTTTATCAGAGACATGCCTGGTGACTGTTTCCTGGATGGTTGTAGATAGCGTCAGATTGACAGCTAATAGTATGCATCACAGCTGGTCCCTGGATGCTTTAACATGGAATGGTGGGTGTTGAGTTGGTGCAGAGGTGACAGTTGTTGATCAAGAACTTTGGATTTAGCTGGAGCTTTTAATTTATGAAGCTCGAGTCCACAGAAACGGTACGTGTGTAATTTACCACATGTCAGTGAAGACAGAGAGGATAGAGAATAACTAGATATATGAAAATGGGTTGAAGAAAACTGCTTAGGTGTCCTTGAAGACTACATATGAAGGAGGATACACTATGTCGTCGTGAAAGCATTAGGCATTCTCTTAACTCTGCAGTACAGGGGTGAATTTAGAATACCCCAAGTACATCAGTGTCCCCATGGGAATGGGGAAAGAGTAACATACAAAGTGGTGGTTGGTGTTCACACCAAACATCGTAGGCCAGAATCAGTGGCTTTACACCTCCAGAGAATGTGTTCTTAAAGAAGACTGAGCATTGAACTTTGTCCCCCAGGAAGGAATCACCTCATTTCTTATTTTGTTATCATTTTGGTAAGGCTGAATAGACAAATCCCTTGTTGTAAAGATGTCATTCTGCTGGTTGATGTTTTACCCTTTTTGGATGGTATGTTTGAGAAGCCTTCTGGTTTTCTGTCTGAACAGGAAACTGGAGACCTTGCAGCTGGGCAACTCTGACCTGATCCTCTTTGTACTGCTCCCCACGCTGTGGAGAGCTCCTCTCCTAGCTGGCACTCTCTCTTTCTCTTTGGGGAGGTTGGGAGGCCATGACTCTTGTACAGGTTTTGGCAGTGCAACTGAGGGCTTACCTTCAGAACCGCTGTGGAGGACTCTTGGAAAACTTGTCTCTGGGAATGTGAGGGCCTTTCCCTTTGGAAAAGAGTCAGACAAGAGGGTGTCTCTAAGGGGGGCTCTTCAGAGCCTATGAAGTGGCCTCTTAGCGATTCTGTGTGGAAGTCTGTAGCCCTGACAAGGGGTTCATGTGTGGCAGATTTCAAGCAGCTCAACTCTTCCGGAATGTACTTTGGGATCATAAACTATATTAAAAGGAAGTTTTTGTTGTTTTCTCCTCTGTTATTTGCCTCTTTTAGTGGGGATGAGGAAATTAAAAACTTGCCATCTGAAGTGAGTGCTTTGCCAAAAGGTGACACAGAAGAGACATAGAGCAAATAAGGCACTACATGTGCAGATCTCCAGGTTAAAAGTCGGGCTCTCCCATCACAGCCTCCTCACTTCTTCCCAGACCTCCTCCCCACTGCCTTCTGATCTCCACATGTAGACAGCCCTTATCATATGGAATTTCTGTAAATTTAGAACCTTGGTTCTCCCTTATCATGTGAAGTTGATTGTGGCCACCATACCAGGAGCCTCCACAGTTGGTTATTTAAGGATGGGATTATTAGTTCGGCTTTTTATCTCCTACTTGAACTTTGCTGTGACTGAAATAAAGCTTTCGCAGCCTCTGGCCCTACCCTGACTGATGATGGATGACGCATGTTCTTCGTGTCCTTGAGTTGGAAACTTAGAGGGTTTGACCTTTCTGGGGAGGGTCAAGCCCCGCAGATGACATACTTGAGGACTACAGCTGCAACAAATGTAGAATGTGGGGACTGAATTCATGAACTTTTTTTTGAAAAACAAGGAAGGTAAGCAGACTCTTCCATTTAGAGAATACAGAGGAGCTACAGAGTTTTTTTTTTTTTTTTTTTGTGAAACCATATTAATATCTGCATTTCTTTGTCTTATTACCCAAACCTCAAAGCTATACTTTAGCATTACGTGTCAGAAAGGTAAAAGTAACCTTTGAGATGTTCTAGAACAAGGCAGAAAAAAACACAAGGACACATTCGTTCCTTGTATTCAGTTTTGAGGGTCTTGCTGCGTCAGTTTGTCTTGTTTAGCAAAATGAAGAGGTAATGATACCAATAAGTGATTTCTTTTCCTTCTTCTCATCCACCTTCTTTATAAAGCGAGTATTTGTAAGAGAAATGTCTCCCCAGTTCCCTATTAAATTGTAAAGCATATATGATCTAGTGAGAGAAGCCAACTACAGAGTCTAAGACAGTGGAGCATCCCTTAACTAATCCTTTGGTGGAAGAAGGTGGTAATGGCAGAAAAGGTCCCTTTGAAACTCAGTAAATGCAATATCAGGGAGTAATTCCACAGTCACCCTGGTGTTAATTCAGACTCCAACTCTCATCTGGGTCTGCTTTGGCTCCCACAGTGTTTATCTTCATCCATTGGCTGCCACTCTGATGCTACCCTACCCCACTCTGATGTCCTGGACACTCTCCTTTTTCTGTGGCCTCTGCCACCATGCCTGTCCCCAGTCACTCTCCTAAAATTCCAGTCCTGGCTGTTCCTCTCTCCTATAATTCAGGCTCTTGGGGCATAGTTTTTTGGCTCTGTCCTGACTGCAGCATCAAACATAATGTGGTTTAGCGGGTACCCAACCCTGATGAATTAATATTCAGATGGGTTAGTGAGTGGAGGCCAAAGCCAAACCAGACAACCAACAGGAGCCAAATACATACTGGAAAACCAACATAGTGGGTGCCGAAGGATGGAAGGGGTTCCGCAGGGAATCACAGTCCTCGACCCCCAGGAGGCAGTGCTTGCTGGTTAGGATTTTCTTGGTGCACAGCATCAAAGCACTTAGTAGGAGTGGGGACCCTTAAACACTGTGCAGAGGACTTAGTGGAGCTGAGCCTGGGAAGGGAGATTGGGTCAGAGCAGGTGTCCTGGAATGGCTTGTTTGGTAGAGTTCAGATGAATGTCTGTTGCAGGGGATGAGCTGTTGGGTCTGGCTGGCTTCCACCATCAATCATTGCCCGACCTTAAGCAAGCCCCTGGGTCTCTTTCTTCATCTGCAATGTGACAAGATAACTCGTGTTGTAAAGAGACTGAAAAGGAAAGGGAGTTTGGCTGTGAAATCAGTAAGGATGCCTTTTGATTAGCTGCTTCCTGACTGAGTGTGGCCTGCAGTAGGCAATGGGTGGATGCATAGATGGATGGATGCATGTCTTGCTGGATGCACGGATGTTGGATTCATGGATGGATGGATGGATGCATGGCTGGCTGGCTGGATGCATGATGGATGGATGCACAGATGGATGGATGGATGCATGCATAGATGGATGAATGCATGGCTTGCTGGATGCATGCTGGATGGATGCATTGATGGATGGATGGATAGATGGATGCATAGATGGATGGATGCATGGATGTTGGATGCATGGATAGATAGATGGATGCCTAGATGGATGGATGCATGGCTTCCTAGATGCATGGATGGTTGGATGGATGGATGGATGGATGGATGCATGGATGCTAATATGATGTATGGATGTGAAAGCCATTCAGACACAAAATAAAAACTGAGGGTATAGGAATGAGCAAGTCAATTTTGTTCCTTGTCCCAGAACTCTCAAAAGAGTTTGGACTGGAGAAGCTTTACAACCTTAACACTTTTAAATACACTGTTTTAATGTTATTTGTTGAGAATTTCATACATTGATACAGTATATTTCAGTATATCCACTTCACCCACTGTGTTTGTTCTAATAATCCCTTGATACAGCGAAGCCTACTCATGAGTGAGGGGCCACCACTGCAGCGTGGTCCACTCACTAGGGATCATACCCCTAAAGAAAACCCTCCCCTAGCAGTTCTCAAGTGACAGAATCTTCTCAGCTGAAGGCAGGGGCTTCAGTGCCCTACCACATCCGTGCTGGAATGTTGAGTGGTTTGCTCTTCTGCTGGACACCAACTGCACTGAGTTTGTGAGTTCAACGACCATATCATGAGAACATGTCATTGTTTTGATCCAACTCCTTCCGACCTTTGGCTCTTAAAATCTTTCCACCTCTTTTCTTTCCAATATTCCCTGAGCCTTGAGGGAACTTGATACGGTGGGAGCTTCTGTGGCTGAGTTCTCCACAGAGAGTTCATTCTCAATACTCGGACTAGTTATGAATGTGTATTACCTACCATCCACTGTATGAAGATGCTCCCCCAATGACCACCGAGAGCTGTGTTAATCTATGAGCTTGTAACTGGTATTGTTTGATACTATATATCCATTTAAGAAAATAGTAGTTATGGTTCACTCCCAGGGCTTATGAGCCTGTCTGCCATGGTTTTCCTGACCAGATTTACAATGCCAGGCAAAAGTTTCCTCTTGTAGTGCAGACCTTAAATCCACCCAGAAAATGATTGGTGATCCTCATTACATTCCTGCCATTTATGGCGCACCCATGAGTACATCTTGCCAGGGCTTTTGTTATATAGCCCTGAGTAGTCACAGTGGAGTGAGAATAGTCTGCGTAGCATCTTCTAGCATTATAAAGGGTAGCTAGCAGGGGTGGAAGTTTCCTGCTAAGTACTGTGCAGGCAGGTCTGTGTGATTTCTTCAAGTTCTTTGACCTACTTGTGTGGTGTCATCAGCTATAGGATCTTACCATCACATTCTGATGGGTAGCCCTGAGCAATGAGAATTGACAACTCTGGTATCATCTCTGTGACATCCTCGACCAACAACTTGAGAGCAAGGTGTCCTACATCTGGCTCTGGACTTTTTGAGAACTTGTAGCCAATGGAAGGAGAATTACCCACCTTGTAACGTTCGTTGTAAGTTGGCAAGTAGCTTTTCATATGGCTTTTGTATTTTAATGTTCGTGGACGTTTTACCTACTTGTATGTCTGTGTGAGGCTGTCAGAAGTCCTGGAACTGAAGTTATAAGCAGGGGTGAGTTACCATGGGGGAGTAGGTGCTGGGAATTGAACCCAGGACCTCTGGAAGAGCAGCCTGTGCCCTTAACTGTCCGTCTCTCTGGCCCTTCATATGGCTTTTTCAAATATCCTTAGTGTTAGTTAGTTCTTCTTCATCCTCTTCCCTGCAATCCTAAAGATTTTAACCCAGTGTTTCATTTATGCATTATTTAACTATTGATCTAAATTGGTAGAAAAGATTAAAAAAATAACACGTGGTTTACAAAATTATATTTGTAATTTGAAGAGGGGATTCTAAAGGAGATTATGTTCAAAACCAACATGGGGAAATCCTAAAAAGGATCTGGCCTCTGCCCCCTTGTTGGAACACCTTACCTGTGTTCTGATTTTCTTCTTTTGTTTATTTCTTTGTTTAAGGGTGTCTGCAATTCCTTTTTGTCCACAGCTGAACACTTTCCAGGCCGTTCTGGCATCCGATGAATGTGATTCCTATGCCCTCTTTCTCTATCCTGCCAATGGTCTTCAGTTTTTGGAACTCACCCCAAAGAATCCTACAGTGTCCAGCTGCAGCTTCCTGCTAAGGTGGGATTCTGCCAAGGGGAAGCAGATGACGTGAAGAGAAAAGCCCTGTATTTCAGCCTGACTAACAGTGAGCAGTAAGTGAAGAATCTCTACCAGTGAGTAATGTGGAGTGTGTGACTGTGCTATGCACTGGAAGGACATTTAGGAGGGACACTATCTCTAGTGGCCAGAAACCATTTGATAATAACCTTTGGTGGCTTCTAAGAAAGGCGCTGGTTGAAAACCAAGAGCTAAGCTGGACCTCTGGAGCTTCAGGCTGCCCAAGATTTAAAAGATTCTTTCTTTTTCCTGCACTATCTGTCAGGCATAAACCAGAACCAGAAGTGATTATATGTTTTTGCAGAACTACTGGGATTTGCTGTGAAAAACATTGTTCTTGGGGCTACATAAAAATATCCAGTCATAACTAACTGCCTCAGTGGACGCTTTTCAGGTTAATGATTTCTGGAGAGGAGGCATCATGAGTCAGTCTTTCAAACAGGTATTGTTAAGGATTAAATTATGAGTACTATAATGGGGGGGAGGTAGATGAGGCTTTTAGTCGTCTCAGGTTTCTCCTGGCACCATCACCAGAAATCATGCTGACTGGTTTACCCACAGCGTTTCCAGAGACAAATCCATTTCTTAGTCTCCCCAGTGGGTTATTCTGCTAGTGCTGCAATAGGCTATTCTGCAGGTGTCTGTCCAGTTGGTGCTCCTAAGAGACTATTGACTTCAGGTGGGCTCTTTTGTCTTTGTATTTTGCAATACTAGCTTAGCCCACAGTAGTTACTTTGTGGCTTCCCATAGTTGCTTCTCATTCAAACTAGATCGTGGGCAGATAGAGTGACAGAGCAAAAATTTGCCGATCACTTTATCTGCAGAGCATTGTGATAAAACCCTTGCAGATATTATCTTAATTAAACCTCTCTCAACTTATAGGTGGTAAGTATAACTATCTTCTCAGATTTACCAATAGTCTTACCGAAATTACGAAAGGTGCTTATGTCAGAGTTAAATGGCCGAGCCATAGTCAATACAGCTCTGAAGTATGGATACAGGGGTGATCTCTTATGCAGAGTAGATAGGGTGTTTCTTACTTGGATTTCATGTTACCTGGTTGTTTGTATTTTGGTTCATTTTATCAGTCACTCTGGTTACAGCTCACTCTGCCCCTCTCCTGCAATTTTGATATTTCTGGAAAGCATCAAAGGAAATAGTGAAGAACCGGAGTGAATGGATGACAGTGTTTGTGTGCGTGTGCGTGTGCGTGTGCATGTGTGTGTGTGTGTGTGTGTGCACTCGCGCGTACGTGTGCATGGATGTGTATGCATGTGTGTGTGAGCACGTGTATGAAGGCCTTTATGGCTCTAGACAACTGTCTCCTCACATGCTTTTGCACACACACACAGGCACAGACACACGCACACGCACAGCAGCTTCTTATGGCTATGCAGGTACCAATTCTCATTCTAATACTCTGTGATTCTTGGTCCTTCCCAGATTCTGTTGGTGTCCAGAGGCTCTGCCTTTAAAAATCATAGTATTTCAAGCACTCAGCCTTATTTCCAAGGTTCTACATACAAGTGTCCCCTCCTGTTCTGTGATCCGTACCGTGTGTAGGTCTCCATCTCACCCTAGTCTGTGTAGTCTAGACTCTAGAACAGACTTAGCAGTTGGCCTCTATCCTTTCTCCTCTAACCTCTTATCCTCTAGCTTAAAGACTCTCTCTCCCCAGGTTGTACCTAGAGCCCCTTGGAAGGAGGGCTGAGTGCTTGAAATACTACAATTTTTAAGACACAGGCATGTGCCAGAAAGGAGCAGCGTGAGACATGACCAGAGTGATTGACAAATTTGGTGTGCCTCACGCTTAATAAAATGAGACAAACTACAGACAATGGAATAACATAAAATGCAAGGCAGAATTATCCTACCACTACTCTGAGTGACAACTCTGCTACCTCCCCTTTCAGCGTGGGCTTTGCCTCCCATTCAGTGTTTGCATACTTAACACTGTCTCCTAGGCTTCTTTCCTCCAGATTCTGTCAGTATCGTTGTCTTGAGGGTTGAAACATTGCATCACACATGCCCAGCATTGAGGACAACATTTGTAAACTAAAGTAGCTCAGGATCATGGTCCTAGCTCCCTCTGGATGCTTTGCTGTACCCCTCCAAGGAGAAGAACATTTTCCTAGTCCTGGAATCTCTTCCTCCAACAGAGGTCATATATTATTCATGTTTGCAGGCCTCTTCTGAAACATATGCATATTCAGGTAGGGAAGAGAGTAGTTCCTGGGAAGGGATTAGTCCCAGGCAGGCCAGCATGGCTGTTCTGTTTTGTGATACAGTTTTCCTTTTAGGAGACAAATTCTATCTGTGAGCATGCATAAACGACCTCAGTGTGGAGGGTAAATTAACTGTTTAGATTCCCACCAGGCACTGTGGCAAACGCCAGGATATTGATTTATGTCTCATTAGAAGGCATTTATTTAGCTCCACTCTTGCATGATTTGTATTTTCCTTCTCTTTGAAGCTTTGAAGCTGTCCACTTCCAAACTCAAGAGGTTTCCCAGCTGCAATACCCTGCTGTGGGATGGGCTGGGGCTCCAGGGTGTCTTCTTACTGATTGGTTTCAGTTTTTATAATTACATTACTGTGTGGGAGTTGGGGGTTGGACACAGGTGTTGGGGAGGTGTCTGGGTCGGAATCCAGTTTGTCAGAGTTTGTGCTCTCCCCCTATCACGTGGATTCTGGGTTTGCTCTAAGGTCTTGTAGGTAAGTGGCTTTCCCTGCTAAGTCATTTTTTCAGCCTGGAGTTTTGTCTTCTGTGGTGTGTTTTATTTGCAACCCTAATTTCTATAAGCACCAACTGAAGGCAAGAGTTGAAGCTCTGCTGGTAGAACATTGCCTAGGGGACACAAAGCCCAGAGTTTTGACCTTGGTGCCACACAAACAGGGTTTAGTATCACACCTGGTATCCCAGTGTTTGGGAGGTGCAGGCAGGAGGAATAGAAGCTCAAGGTTATCATCAGCTACATGAGACTGTGTCTCAAAAAATGAAAAGAAACCTTAGCAATTGAATATAGCAAATCACAGAAGGGACGAACACTGACCTGATTGGGGAGGAGAGGGTTTATTTGGTTTACTGTCCTGGGTCACACAGAGCATTAGGGGAGCCAAGGCAGGAACTAAAGCAAGACAGGAACCTAGGAGGAGGTAGGAACTGGAGCAGAAGCCATGGAGGAACATTAATATTGGCTTGGTTCCTCTGTCTTACTCAGCCTGATTTCTTACACAACCAGAGATGGTACCCTAGGGTGGTATCACCCATAGTGAACTGCTCTTCCTCCCACCAATCATTAACCAAGAAAGCGCCCCTCCCCCAGACTTGCCTTCAGGCATGTGTGATTGAGGCAATCTCTTCTCAGGTCTGCCTCAGGGTGACGAAATCCAGCCAGTACAGCAGAGTATGGTGAATACATTTGGGTACAGGTAGTGGCTCGTGGACAGTGCACAGAATGAGAGATAGATAGAGAACTGAAGAAAACCTCAACTCTCCTCATTATTGCAGTAGAAACTGAGACTAGAATGATGAATACTTGCCCCAGTGAACAAAGATCTCGTTATATGATTCAGTGGATCTTAATACTTCTTTTTAGCCATTCCCTCTTATTCTTGATTGTTGACTTTTGAGGAAATTGCATAGTCTGGGATAATTTGAGCTTTGGTATTTCGTGCAAACACAGGATTGATATCATTGGCTAGGTCCCGTTTTCCAGAGTCATTTTTTTTCTCCATCTTTGTTAAATTGGGTATTTTTTATTTACATTTCAATTGTTATTACCTTTCCTGGTTTTCAGGCCAACATCCCCCTAACACCTTTCCCCTCCCACTCTATATGGGTGTCCCCCTCCCCACCCTCCCCCCATTACTGCCCTGCCCCCAACAATCATGTTCACTGGAGGTTCAGTCTTGGCAGGATGAAGGGCTTCCCCTTCCACTGGTGCCCTTACTAGGCTATGCAATGTTACCTATGCAGTTGGAGCCCAGGGTCAGTCTTTGGGTAGTGATTTAGTCACCTGAAGCTCTGGTTGGTTGGCATTGTTGTTCATATGGGGTCTCAGGCCCCTTCAAGCTCTTTCAGTCCTTTTTCTGATTCCTTCAATGGGGTGGTCCCATTCTCGGTTCAGTGGTTTGCTGCTGGCATTCACCTATGCATTTGCCATATTCTGGCTGTGTCTCTCAGGAGAGATCTACATCCAGTTCCTGTCAGCCTGCACTTCTTTGTTTCATCCATCTTATCTAGTTTGGTGGGTGTATATATATGGGCCACATGTGGGGCAGGCTCTGAATGGGCATTCCTTCAGCCTTCCAGAGCCTTCCTAATCCGAGCTTTCTCTTACGGTTAGGAGTCATCTCTCACATGGCTGTCCTCTTCACAGCAAGCGTACCATTGACACTGAGATAGTAGGTGACTGAGCTGGCAAGAATAGTGCCACATCCCAGCAGAAGATCTCGAGTTTCAGGATAGCTGGGACTATCTGGTGAGACTCCTCTGAGAAAAGAGATTCTTGGGAATTAACAGGGGTTCATGGTCTACTCTACAGAGAAAATGAAGATCTGTTCCCAAATACTGAGCCTCATTTTGATTAATACATTTGTATCTTACCCATGTTGAACTTTTGCTCAAAAATTGTTTTAGACTTGGTCATTAAAAAGTACTGATAGATCTATCATCCTCTGTCATTAATACATTAGTCCATGTGAATCAGAGTACACAGAGATGTTTGTAAGACAAAGTTTCTTGTTAGCATGAAATTCTTGCCGTGGCTTTGCCAACTTTGGGCTGTATGATCTGAAGATTAGCTAACCTCTCAAAACCAACTTTTTCCTCACTAAGATCTAGCACAGCTACCACCCCTATCTTGCAGAGCACAGTGACGACTGATAAGCACTGGTGTAGGCACGGCTTGTAGAAATCAGTACTATTTAAGTGTTTTAGGAATTTTAAGCTTAAGTAAGCTTGAGTCCGATTTAAGTTTTCATTCACGTCGAGAAAGCATAAAATATTCTTGCATTCCATGTTTGCTCTCAAGACAGCCAGGATTTTGACAGAATATTTGATTTGGGCTTCTGGAGCAGACATATAACCTGATGGCTTAGTGTTCCATACACAATGCCAAACAAAAGGCAGCTTATAACAAAGTTCCTGTATGGTATTTATCTCAGTTACTTAGAAGCTTTGCTTCTGTTTGACATAGCATGGAAAGTTTGGCTTTGATCGTTAAAGTCTTTTGATTTCAATATGAATTCTGAAGGAGGATGAATGGACTGGTTACAATCCACTCTTTCCACTGTTCTTAGACTAAGCAACCTGGGGATTCCTGGGGCGTGGGCTTTTCACATCAGCAGCAGGCTGGCCCTGGACAATGTCTGGCCAGCCACGGTCAGAGGTGACCATTCCACAGCCTGCTCCTCAGCGCTGGAGCACTCCTTCCACCATGCTGCAGCCCTGGAGATCTGTACTGAGGACAGTTGCAATTATCACAATGAGAATGGAGAGGATGTAGAATACCCACCAATTGAACCAGGGCAGGCCCTGGAAGGCCACAGCAGAATCGATGTATTGATGTGTCTTTCAAATCAAAGGCTAATTCGAGCTTTGTGGATGTTGGCACCACGTCTCCAGAGTCTGATCACGCTTCTCCTTTGCCACACCCAGCACCTGGTAACTGGCCATCCTACCGGGAAACAGAATCGGCTTCTTTGGTCTGTCAAATCAAACAGGGGCCACCTGTGGGAGAGGTAGAGGTCCTGGATTTCAAGGACCCAGCATTGCTTTTGGATCCAATGGGCACCAGAACCTCAGCTCCTCCACAGGCAGATGCAGCTTTCCTAACTCCAGGCAGGAAAGACCTTGGGATCAGAAACACCCAGTCCTATCCAGAGTCACGGCCAGTGCTTTCACAGCCAGATGTTCCCGTCGCTCCTTTGGAAGGAGAAATCCTTCCTAATTACCCCGAGTCTGGTACATGCCACCCCTGAGTGGAGGGAGGTATGTGGTAGGACTGGATGACCACGTGAGTTCTAAAGCTCAAGGCAAGTGCATTGAAAAACTGGGCATTTGAGGTTTTGTTTAAAGAAAATATAGCAGAGTTGACAAACTAGACATGGTCATTCACCTGGGCCCATCCCTGTACCGGGCAGGCTGGGACAGGCTGGGGCAGGCTGAGACAGAAAGATTTTCTAGGTTCAAGAGTAGCCTGGGCCATATAGAGAATTGTAGGCCAGCCTGGATTATACAGCCAGCTCTCCTCCCAAGTGTAATGAAAAATTTCGGTTTGCAAGTTCAGAGAAGGTGAGCTATGTCGAGGCTTCATAGGCATTGCAGGATGGAGGGTACAGCCATTTAGCTTTGACTGTGATAGTTAGCTGTGCAGGCTTAGGCAAACATGCTGAAGAGCCTTAGGGAGAGAACATGGTATAGACACCTGTGTCTGCTATTAATTCTGGTTCTTGTCCCCACAGCTGTGGCCTTCCCCTCCCCTGAACCACCTTAACCTGGTTCTGTGACTCACTAGCACTAAAGGTAGCAGGAAGAAGGCAGGGGAATGCCCAGAGGGAACAACCTTTCATCCACCCTGATGGACTGGGAAACTGGTCCTAGATTCATCCTCCCCCACACCTATCTCCCGCTCTCCCTGCTCAATGATCTCTGCCAGGAGGATGTGTCAGAGGTCATACCTCTCTCCACAGCATTTCAACTTCACAGTTTTTCTGTCCGTGTATTGACAAAAACATTAACCTAGCAGAGAGGACCTTCTGGTTCTGCTGGGACATTTTCTGCAGGTTCAGGGGTTGTTTAGAGAAATAGTTCAGGAGGGAAGAAAACACTTTGTGTTTAACAGAGTATAGAGTAATAGTTAGGGGAGGACCGTTGTTGTCAAGTTTGAATCTTGGCCATGCTAAGGCAAGTTATTTCACCCTCAGGTCTCTGATTTTCATTTATAAACGTATTGCCAGGATTTGTTGTTAGTATGTTATGTTTTGAGTGCCTGCATTAGTCTGTTCCTCAGAAGACAATTAAGACCATCATTACTAATCTTTAGAGGATTTAAAACATAGCAAACTGGAGGATGGGGGTGGGGAGTGAACAGCTGGGCTGGAAAACAGAGAAACTGAAAACAGAAAGTCTCATTAAAAAGCTTTGGCCTCCTGGCTCCTTTTCTGCTTGATGGAGTTTGATGAGCATTTGTTTTTGTTAAAGCCAAAGGCATGGATTTCTTTTAAAAGTTCTAGAACTTTCAAATTCTTCTAACAATCTCCTAAAATATTCAGTGTGAGTTTTTTCTATCTAAAGAGATTTAAAGGCACGAATCAAAAATTTCCTCAAAGGGATTTAGTGTTACAGATGGGTTTTTGAGTGGCCTTTTGTTGGGGGTTGTATTTTCCTGGCCCAGGAAGAGCACACAGTTATTGGAAAGTGGTTGTATGTACAGTTGTCTGAAACCTGAGGAGCGGGCTATGGCCCAGCACAAAACTGTAAACTGATGTAAAACCTTCAGAGAGTTTTCTTTTGCAATCGGTCATGGTTCTTGAAGCGTGAACTTTGTAGATGATAATGTGTCAGGTTGTGTGTGGCTGTTTAAGAGCTCAGAAAGGCCTGAAATGGAACCAGTCACTGGGAACTGAGGGTAACAGCATAACCCAGGAGGGACATGATCTGTGGTATTTAATCAGCTGCCAAATGTAGTCAATGCTGACATCTAAATGCTAGAATGGTTATGAAAAAGACTTTCAGGGGGAGATTGTCCAACTGGAAGCTACTAAGTCTTAGAGGAGAAAAATACTTTTAAATTTTATTTAAAAAAATATTTATGTGTGTTCATGTGTACAAGTTCATGTGTGGGAAAGCCTAGCCCTTAAGAAAGAATGTTTGGTGAGCTGTGTGAACCATAGAAACATGTAATTGTTATTATTTATGTTCAGAGGAAACACTGTTCTCCCGGAGGTTTATCCAGCAGCTGTGGGCTTACTCTGGGCAGCTGTTGACATGGGGCTGAGACCTTCTAGTACCAGCTCAAGGTAGGAAATTCGAGGCTTCTGGTAGTGGATGGACTTGAGTTACCCCGCAGCTCTGTTGTGTAGTTTGAAGACAGATGCTGTTTGAACCTTATTTTCTGAGTAGAGAGCACCCTTCTCAATAAATTTTAACTTCCCCTTTAAGCATATAGGATTTGCTTTGCTGAGTCAGGGAATTAGGATTTTGTTAAAGGCTCAGAAAATTTCTCTTCTTTTTAGTATTGTTTTCATTAGGGTGTGTGTGTGTGCGTGCGTGTGTGCGTGTGTGTGTGTGTGTGTGTGTGTGTGTGTCTGTGTTTGTGTGTGTGTCTGTGCACGCCTGCCTGCCTGCCTGCCTGTGCATATGTATATGTGTTGTATAGGCCCCATAGGCATAGGAATAGGAGAGGTGCTCTGAAGTGGCCCCAGGGCAGCTTATGCTGCATGATGGTATAGACAGGTTCCATGTTGCCACCCTGAGCAGTGTTTCTGTGTCCTGAGAGCGGGCTGCAGCCCTGTTCATATTGGGAGCTTTCAATTCCAGGCTGCAGTAGGTTTTTGGTTGTCACAGCAGAGAGTATCTGCATTCTCACCGCCAGGGAGGTGGACTCCACTTGCACACAGAGAGAGAGAGAGAGAGAGAGAGAGAGAGAGAGAGAGAGAGAGAGATTGATTCAGGGGGAAAGGCTGTAGCGCATTTGTTAGTCTCAGTAGACTGAGCAGCTGTGAACTTTCCCTTCACTAAGGCCATCCCTAACTCAAGCATCAGGAACTGTTCCCTACAGCTTTTACTCTGGACTGAGCTCACCCTCCCTGTTGCCTGCCCTGATCCTCAGCTTCCACCTGGTTCCCAGCAGCTACACAAACAGACCAGTTCTTTTAGTCTGAGGCAGGGATTCTGTTGCAGCTTTCAACCTGGAGTAGCAAGCGCTGCTGAGGTGCTGGGGTCCTCGCAGCTGGGAGAACTGAAGTAGAGGAGGAAGGTGTGGCCAGGTCGAAAGCTCTGGGCCAGGGTGTGGTGGTCTCACAGGTGGCCATTTCTGAGCACAGTCTCCACTGCTGTTTCTCACCCCCTGGCTTCTGATACTCGAAGGCCTCTTCTGACATTCCCATTGTGACGCAGGAAGGGGAGGGTTCTGTGGGCAGCAAGTAGACACACCACCCAATCCGGATCAGGCGACCCAAGGGTGTCTGTTAGCCCCGCCTCCGCCCCTCCCCCATGTCCCACCTCCAGACTGCTGCCAAGCTGCTCAAGTGGTTCTAGCTGTTGGTGGGGTCCTGCAGATGTGATAGGCTCCTCCTCTCCAGCCCCTCCTCCCCACCCACCTCTCAGGCCCTCCTGGGATAGCTGTCCTCCTCTGGGGCCCTGTACTTGCTCCCAGCCATGGTGGCTAGGCTCACTGCTCTCCTCCTTTACCTCGTTTTCTCCTTGGCCATCCTGGTCCAGACAGGTAAGGTGAGTGAGGGCTGGGGCACCCGGGGACCCCGCCCTGGTGCCTGGGGGTCGCTCTTTTCATGAGCGACTTTGTCTCTACCTGGCTGGCCTGAGGTGTGGCATCGGGGTAGGAATAGGGAGACCTGGCTGCTCTGGGCCTAGGGGTGAGGGTCTAAGATTTTCTGGAACTGAACCAACTCTGAATTGAAGATGAGGGATGGGACCTTCTTAGGGCTGGTATGAAAACACTAGGATGTTAAAATCCTAGCCAAGTATTAGTGATAACAGCTGTCCCCAGCAGTGTACCTTGGGAAAAACCTTGGAAAAAGCAGTCATTTTGAAAATTGGCCTTGAGGCCACCTGCAGCAAAAGCATCTGGAGAGCTTCCCAGGAGACTCTCTGGCCACTTTCATCGGGAACTCGGAGGGTTAGTAGAGAGACAAAGGGAAATTAGGGTGGGGGTGACTTGTACTTCTTAACAGCATCTTACGTGCTTTTGGTGTCTGTCCCTACACTTCTAGAGACTCTGGTCATATTTTGTGGAGGAGGTGGACACAGAAATTGTGCTGAATCAAGGGAACACGTTTCTTTCACCTTGTGCAACTCAATTTATAGACCAGGCCTAAGTGGCATCACCTGGGGTCTAAGGTTAGAAATGCAGTAGCTCCTGAGTTACTGTGTCAGATTCAATGACCTATTTAGCATAGTAATCAGATTCCCAGGAATTTGCAGGCACATTCAAGTCTGAGTAGTGTCTTCTTATGATAAATACAATCGGTGATTCAGAATAGCATCTTAAGCATGGACCAGCAGAGTGTTCTTTCATTTATTATGTCCGGTCTCCACATCAGGAGGGGAAAAATGGCTTCAAGAAAACACTGCAATTGTAGTTGATTCAAAGCAGCATTATGCTTTGAGCTTTCTAAAAATGAAGGCAAACCCAACCAGTGAGAAACATAGGCTTAGGCAAACCAAACTTGGCCTTAGCACTGACTTCTAGCAAGGTTTATGTCACATATAAGGAACACTGGGAAAGAGAACTCCTTGCCCAGGTCATTATGATAAATGAATGAATGAATGAATGCAGAAATGGTTTTCTTAAGGCAATTCTGTTGGTGTTGGTACAAGAACCTTTCAGTGAGCTACAGAGAGATGGCCAGTCTGGGTTCTGGGTTCTAAGAACTGATGCTGCAGAGGGTGAAGACAGCCAACACTTGTATCTCTGCGATGACAATGTGGTAGAGGAAGAAACCCAGCATAAATGTCAGATCTATGTCATGGACTGCTAAGGAGGGAAGAAAGCAAACAATCACAGGGATAAAGAGTGGCTCATGATTTTAGTCTCCCTTTGGGGATAAAATTTTTATTGTCTAGTGTCTTTTTGTAGAGAAAAGTATCCAGTAGCTCAACTTATCCTTGAGCTTTGTGTCCCAAACACTGCGGGAGATGCCTGAGACTGTAAATGTCAATTGTTTTTGCTTTGCTGAGTTGAATCACAAAGCCCTGTGCATGGTAGATAATTGCATCTTATAGCATGGAGGTTTTGAAACTAGACTGTGGATGCCCTTAGGTTTTCCTGCTTTGAAGTGAGAGAGATGGGGAAGCTGGTAGAGGCGAAGTCATACAGTGAATAATTGGCAGCTAGGGTTTGCTCCCAGGCTTCTGTGACTCCACAGTCACCATCTAAAAACATGCGGCATAATTCATTTAGACCTGGAGGCTGCCCCACTTCTAACCTTCTGTGGCTTTTTGAAAATGAGTTCTCTAAACCCGTTCAATCAGTCCATATAATGAGTAATAATCGCAAAAGATGTCTCTGGTCCAGGAATGTGTCCATCTTAGATCAAGTACTACTCCCTGGTGTTTTTGTGCCCATCGTATGCCTTCCATCCTTGTTTGCTTCCTTTCTTTTTTTTAAAAGATAGAGTCTCAAATTTGCTATGTGTTCAAAGCTGGCCTTGAACTCTTTATCCTCCTGCCTCTGCTTCCTGAGACCTAGGCTTAGATTCCTGATTCTCTTGCCTCTCCCACCTGAGACTTGGAGTTTCACTTATGTGCCACCATGTCTGACATGCATCTTGTTTTGAATCAACACTACAACTCTTTAGGTTAGATATCCTCACTTCCAAGTAAGGGGACTGTGGCTACAGGTCAGAAAGAATGGCAGGGTTCAACCAGATAAGAACGCCACTCTCTGACCTTTTTGTTTTGTTTCGTTTGACCTAAGAATACTGAACCAGAAGTATCTTTGCTTTAAAGGTAGGGACCTAATTTTTCTGTAGCAGGGTCCAGGGAGCTCTGCCAGTGTCCCTTTATTCTTGTTCCTGGTCCTCAGTAATGGGTTGTACCTGAACAACTCTAGAAGGCATGCAAAAGGTTCCAGAAGCACCTTGGCACTCCTGGAGGGTTCCAATGTCCCTCCAGGCGCTAGGAAGTAGCAACACATTTTAGCTCTCAAAAGTTGAAAGGGTGATTAAAACGTCACTCTATAGAGACCAAGGGGAGTTAATGTTAATGTGTTCTACCACTTCTGAAACATCTTCTGAGGACAGGTGCATCACACACATGTATGCCATGCACCAACCTGGGAAGGTTGCCACAGTTATCTGCTCTGACACTCAATGTACATAGTGAATTTTTTCAAACTGCTTTGCAATTCTATCTTGCCATAGTCAGGACCATCCAATCAGATAGACAGCTCTCAATGGACAAACTATAAATAGCTAATAAATATTTGAGGAAATGTTCAATATCCTAGGTCTTTGGGGAAATGCAAATTGAAATTGCTTGAGCTTAGAATGGTGTTGATGAGGATGGGGTGGGGGCGGCTTACTCAAGATTGGGGCAGCCACTGTGGAAATTAGTATGCGGTTCCTCAAAACCTGTGAATAGAACTCCCATATGATTCAGCTTCACCACTCCTGTGCATGTACCTAAAGGACCTTAAGTCAACAGACCATGAAGATAGCTGTGCACCATGTTTGTGATTATTCCCAATAGCCAGGGTATGGAACCAGTCTAGACTCCCAGAAGTTGACAGGTAGCTAATGACAATGTGGTACATACATGTACATAATGGAGTTTTGAGATGATTATCATTATCATTCTTTTTATTATTATTTTACTATTAGGGTATATATGTCTAGCCACACTGCAGGGTACACATGGAAGTCAAAGGACAAGTTTCTTTAGTTGATTGTCTTCTTCCACCCTACAGGTCCCAAGGATCAAACTCAGGTTATCAGGCTTGATGGCAAGTGCCTCTACCTACTGAACCATTTTACCAGCCTCACAATGGATATCATTCATCTGTGAAAGAAAAAGTTATATTCCTTGCTGGAAAATGGATAGAACTGGATATGATCATGTTAAGTAAAACACGTCACCCCGAAAAACAAATACCCAAGTTTTCCCCTCATGTGCTAAGTCTATATGTGGATCCATGTATATATTTATATGCATAAGACATGGAGATAAAGCAGGACTGTTGAGAAGAGGTAAGGGAGTAGTAATGTGGCAAGAAAAAGAGGAGGTTAATAGGGAAAAGATAAATAGAACCTTTTTCTCAGATGTGAAATCAGAAGGGAGACTAAGTAGTGGATAATGGGGACAGTGAGCATGAGTGGAGTATGAAATGTCATAATCAAGCCCATTACTTTATATGTTAAGTTTTAAAACAAAATAAAAGAACTGGTCAGTAACAGTAGGACTGTTGGTCCTATGTAAGCAACATGTAGCTCCAAAGGCTTTAGCAACCTTTTGGGGACATTACTATTCGTTTCTTCAGTAATACCATGGGGATGACGGCCCTTTTCTCCTGGTGTGGCAGTTATCAGGATTAAATAAATGTGTCTAAAGTGCTCAGCACAGGACCTACCTTCCAGTGGCCCCTTTCAGATTAGTACAAATTAATCTTACTTCTTCGATGTTCCCAGCAACATTTTAATAAATACACTTTGCAAATCCTGACAGTGTTGTCTACATGAAATGGTCAGAGATCTCACACCTATACAAACAAAAAGGGGGAAGGGAATGATGGCAAGTGACAGCTTAAAGGGCAAAGGCTTTGGGAAGTAATAAAAACCTTCTAGAAATAGAGAAAGGTAATGCTGTATGTTCTTAAAGTATCATAAAAATCATTGAATTAGACACATTGAAAGGGTGACTTGTGTTATGTGAACTCTATATTCATTTAAAATAATCCCCAAAGGCTGAAGATGTCGCTCATCGTCAGGTAGAATATATATTTAGCATGTGCAAGGCCCTAGGTTCTATCTTCAGTCTCAGAAAAAGAAAGGAATGAGTAGATAAATGTAAGTTTTTTAAAAGGTAAGCTGGATGTGTTGGCCTATGTCTGTAATCTCAGCATTTGGGGATGATGCAGAAGGATTGCTGTAAGTTTGAGAGTAGTCTAGATTACGTGATGAGGTCCACACTAGCCTACGGAAAGGAAAGGAATTGAAAATACCACATCATGTCCAATAGAAAAAAATGCTTTCCTAATTATACCCTACATGGTGACACATGCCTTTTAATCTCAGTGCTCCAGGAGCTGAGTCAGGAGGATCTTGAATTTGGGGCTAGACTCCCCTCAGCAAACAGCCAACCAGAATAAGGTGTACATAATTGTGGGTAAGAGCACAATGACCCCGGTGCTAATTATACTGAGTGGACAGGCTGGATTCCTAACAGGAACTTGTGCACTGATTTGGGGGTATCAAGCTTTATACATGTGCCCCAGAAAGAGTGTGGGATTGGCTTCAAGCTCCTTGAGTGCCTTCATCAGTCCTGGGAATTGGGCATCATGAGGACAGAGAGAATTTTCTTTCCCTCAGTGGTACTGGGGTCACCATTTTGTCAGCTAGTCCTCCACAGGGTCTAGAGCCTCATTCTTGAGACGTTTGATAAGTTTTCAGCCCCTCCTTTGGTGGTATAGGCCACGTCTTCATTTTTCAGTACAAGACAGACACCAGGTACCTGTATCAAGTGTACAGAAGCCATTTGAATGGATATTTGTGGGTAGCAACAAAAATAAAGTTATGGTTGGGGGTCTCCACAGCATGAGAAATGGTGTTAAAGGGTCACAGTGTGAGATGACAAGAAAAAGGCTGCTCAGAGGGGCCTGAAGCCAGGATCTTCACTGGGTTCTGAGAGTAGACTTTCTAGACACACTGAGTTTCCTGTCTCCAGTTGTGCTTCCTACCTGATGGTTTGGCTTTCCCAACTTTATGTCTACTGTCACTTTGTACATTTTTAATGTTGTTCCTCTGCTGCTCTTGGGTTCCCAGAAAGCCTGGCTCAGAGGCTCCTGAACCTTTGTTTATTCTAGACTCAGCTCTCCCAGTAGCCTTCTCAGAGGTCCAGTGACTGAGGATTTGTTGTTCTAAAGTAGGTATATTATAAGATCACCATTGGATTTCTGGTGAATGTCTGTAATCTCAACACTCAGGAGGTGGAGGCAGGAGAACCAGGACTTCAAGGCTAGCCTCAACCACACAGCCAATTAGAGGCTACCCGCTGGTATATGAAACCTTGACTCCACTTTTCCATACATCTGCATATCTGCCCTTTGTGGCCTTCACAGTCACACAGTGTTGCTTTCATTGAACTCTACACATTGTAAGTCCCATTGGATGGTGGAGAGTCTAGGTCACGGTACATATTCCATCATGAAAGTGGAGGAGTGTCCAATGAACTTTAGCCCCAGTTTCTCAACAGGCACAATCTCTGGAGTTGTAGGGTCCTGCTGAAATGCTGCACCCCTAAAGTTCTCCCCAGTCTTCCCAGTGGCAGTGACTGTATACCTCTAGCATGAAGCTGGTCCCTTTCGTTCTTTGAGTAGCAATGACCATTAGAGGTATTTGGTGACCTGCACATCTCTTTATTTCTAGCACTTTGAATGAGGCCATGATGTGTCTGTCAATTGTCGGTTGTCACGTTCCCTCTCCATTGGGGTTGGGCGTGAACTAGGTGGATCCAAAGATTTTTCTAGAATTTTCTCTATGGTGAGGCTTCATACAGAGAGTATAATGTCCAGTGGGACAGCTCCCTTAGTGGAATTGGCAGAGCATCGGTCTTCAGAAGTCTAGATCAGGAGCTGGGGCAACCTGGGGGCCCTTGTTTATGACAGAGAAAAGTTACTTAGGTTTGCCTGTTTCTAGATGCAGACAGCAGAGCAGTTCCTTAGCACCAGGCCTTTGAATTTTAGCCTGGAACTTGTATGTGGGTTGGGGTAGCATAGTGTGAGAAACCTGTCTAGCATATACGCGGTTCTGGGTTCCAGGAAGTAGTGGTGGGGCAATAACAGGAAAAGGAAAGTTGGTTGATTGATAGTAGATATCTTATAAGCAAGGGAAACGTGGGTGCTGTCCTGTGTGGTGTAAGATGTTTGGCACATAATCTCTTGCCTTTACCCAGCAGGTACAGCACCCTGCTCACTTGCCTTGCAACCTGAAGACGACTGCAGAGAGCGTCCAGTGTGTGCCAAGCAGTAGATTTCTACTGGTGGAGCACCAGTGATACCGACAAAGATGTCTCTATCTCATGACTCTTGAGATATCTCTAAATGCGTGTGGTTCTAGGGCTGGGAAGGAGGAGAGCCTTGTACATATCATGCAGGTGCTCTACTACTGCCAAGACACAGCCTAGACCTTGGTAGAGTTTTTCAGAGACAAGATCTCTGTGTGTATGTCAGGCAAGTCTTGAACTTATAAGCCCCTCCTGCTTCTGCTCTGAAATGCAAGGATAAAGGTTTCAGACAGCTTGCAGATGTGTTTTTGTTGTTGGTTTTTGTTTTTTTTTTTTTAATAGTTCCCTCTGTTGATTTCAATATACTCAAACACCAAGGTTTTCTGTTTTCCTTGCTGCCTTAGTACAGATGTGTTGGAAGAATTGAGGTCAGGGGCCATCTTTGTGGGTTGGTGTCAGCTCCACTCATCTCAGACCTACCCTGGACTCTGGTGAGCTTTGGCTGTCCTAACTGTATAGCAAGTCACTCAGATGGGTAGATGTTAGGTCTCGCCAGTCTCAGTGCATGATGACTTTTATTTTATTTTTGGTTTTGTTGTTGTTTGTTTGTTGTTTAATTTGAAAATCTTTTATAACAAAAGTTTTAAAAAAATGTACTTTGATGGCTAGTGGAAGATGCACTCTGTCTTATGCCTTAAAAATCTATTTTAACCTGTCATATGATAAATATCAATAGTCAGAAACCATATTTAAAAAGCACATGAAGGTCTTCAAGTGTTTTAGCATCTAGGGTTGCAAGACCAAAAAGTTTGATGCTTCCTTTGGCAAAATTATACTCAGGAGAGTGGTTTCTGCTGTGCACAGTGTTTATCACTTTATTGTTATGAAGTGATACCCGACTGTCTCCTGAAGTGGCTGTTTTGGTTCTGGCCACCAGCAGTGTACTAAAGTACCCATTGTGTAATGGCCTTGTCAGCACTTGTCAACTTTATCATGATCTAAACCACAAGATTTAGACATTTATTATACAATTATATTATAATTATTTATTTGTAATTATATTTAGTTTACATGCTTCCACTTACTACGGGGTTATCTAAGATAGTTTCTTCTTTAATGAATTGCCTGGTCAAGCCTTTGTCTCAGTTCCTTGTGTATATTTTCTCCTGGTTCCTGCTCACAATGCTCTTTTTTCCTGTTTCCTTTGCTGTATTTTTCATTATCATTACAATATCTATCTATTGATCTGTCTGTCTATCTATCCAAGTCATTCCCATTGTTGGCCCTAATCTTAAGTAGTATATGAAAGGACTGATAATTTCTTTATTGACTTATTTTAAAAAGTCAGTATCTTTTGTTTATCAAGTCATGTACTTTGTGTTAACAGACAAGGACGTAAAATATTCTTCTTTGCTCTCAGTTTATAATCTAGTACAACAAAACCAAGAGAATATAATATAAACAAGGGATTGAACCTAGCATAGTCGCTTACTAGCCAAATGCTTCTGAGCTCTATGCACAGCCCCAACCTTGTCTTTCTAAAATTATGCTTTATTTTTGAGATCTACTTGCCTGCAAGTTTCTGCCACGTACAGCTGAGAATAAAATTTTCAAAGTTTTAAATGCTATTAGGATTCCTCCCCACTGCCGTTGATTTTTTATTTTTTAGAGAAGATCTTCCTGGGTAGCTCAGTCTGCCATGAAATCTCAACCCTCCGCCTTAGGGTTTACAGTGCTGCCACTGGAGGCCTGCCCCACTATGCCTGGCCTACCTTGGGCTTTAAAATATTGTTTTAGATTTATTTTTTACTATTTAATCACTAGAAATATTTTTCCTACATGCATGGATGTGTATCATGTGGTGCTTTGCGCCTTCAGAGGTCAGGAAGGTGTTCGATCCCCTGGCACGGGAGTTACAGATATAAGCAGCCATGCAGATGCTGGAAATCAGTTGCCAGCACCCCGGTCAGGTCACTTACAACCACCACAGCTCCAGGTCCAGAGGATCTAAGGCCCTCTCTGTAGGGACTGCACTAATACAGATTTAACCCCTCGGCCCCTATATGCATAATTTAAAAAATCTTATAAGATGTAATTTTCTTTTACATTATTGATATTTCCCATTCAAATGTGATCTATGTGATTCTTTTAACTTTGGGTTTATTTTCATAATCTTATTCATTTTCATTTCTCACAGGGCTGTTGCCAAGCATTGTATAGTATAGATTCCTGTTATGAATAGGATCTTTTCCTCCTCCTCCTCCTCCATTTCTCTAACTCATGAATATTGTTGCCTGAGAAAACTTAAGATTTTTTTCATATATCTGAAATTAGCAGCAACACCCTTAACTACTTTCTAAAGTTTTGTGTGTGCATGTATAACATGAACAGCTTCTGATGATGGATGACCCATAGTCTCTAGTCTATACACGCATGCACACACACACACACACACACACACACACACACACACACACACACGAGAAAGAGAGAGCTAGAGAGGCAGAAAGATAGAGACAAAGATAGAGAGACAAAGACAGAGAGACAGAAAGACAGAGAGACAGAAAGACACAGAGACAGAGACAGAGACAGACAGAGATGGAGAGAGGGAGACAGGGAACACTTCACTGACTGAGCTACATTCCTCCTCCCATGTTTTGTTTTGCTGTGTAGCCTAGGAATGTGTCAGGATGCTTGGTTTTGACCAAGTTTTTGAAATGTATAGTTACAGAATACTATCCATTAAGTCCAGTTGAATATATGATTCGTACACAAACAGGTTTTTTGGTCTGCTTTATTTACTGTTATATCCCTAGGACATGCAAGAGGGTAGGTGTTTTTCAGTTCAATGGAAGGAAGAACAGATAAATACCAAGTTTTCCATTCACAAGCACAAAGCTATAGTGATTTTGTTTTGAACCAGGCATAGTGGGGAAGTTGAAGTAAGAAGATGGTTTGTGTGTCTTCTTATTCTCTGATTCCTTTTATATGGTAGCTCTCTGCCTCACCAGGCTTCTTATTCATGAATTTTCCTAACAGCTTTATTTGAAATTGCCTGATACTGGAATGAACGCATATGTCCCAGACAATGGAATGAACTGTAACAATCACTTGGTGCACTCCATTGGGAGAGATGGCTTCACAGTTGGGGTGAATGGACTCAGACAGTGTTAAACACTTCAAGCAGTACGATGCCACAAGTATGACTTTGTTGGAATTACCTCACTATGGAGGCAAAAAGCAAATTAGTGGTCATTTGGGGTCTGAGGTGGGTAGTGGATGGAGTCCTAGGAAAGGTAGAGACAAGTATGTGTGTTAATCGGAGGTGAGGAGAAGGGGCCAGTATAGTGATGTAACTGTTCTTTGCCTGGACTGTGGTGGGGTCACATGACACATTTGACAAAAGTATGGATGAGCAAACATTCTCCAATGAACGAAGGTAAAACAGCGGAAGTCTAAACCCAGTGTATGGTTGTGTGAATTTCAGTATTTTTATTGTGATGATAGACTATGTCTTGCTATAATGTGACTTTTGGAGGAAACTGAGCAAAGCACAAGAAACCTCTTACGTTGCTTCTTACAACTCTGTGAACCTGTAGTTATGTTGGTAAACTTTTGAGATCCTGTGGCTCAGTAATTCTGAAGACATCTGCATACATGTCATGGGTAGAGGGCAACACCATGTGTCTTCAATTGTTCTCTACTTTAAAAAATATATGTATTTATTTGCACTTTTGTGTCTGTTTTGGCTGCTCATACATAAGTGCATCACTCGAATGCAGTCCCAGAGGAGGGCGCCAGATCTCCTTGAACTGGAGTGCAGGTGGTTGTAAGCCAGGTAACACATACCCAGTGCTAGATTAACAGCCGAGCACCACCACATCCGGCCTTTACATGGCTGCTGCACACGTGAACTCAGGCTCTTATGCTTGTGCAGCAGTAACGGTACTCAGAGGTCTCCCTAACCCCGTTTGACTGCTTGAAATAGAATAGGCTTTTCTGACATTGGAATTGTACCGCCCAGTTCCTCGTGCTCATGTGCACAGCTGGTTTCGTGCTTGGGCAGTCAGACTTAGGTTTTGGTTGGAAGCCAGGTATATTTATGGTCCTTAAGACATAAGACCTCCCTCTCTCCATCTCACACCCTGAGTACTTGGCCATTTCTCATCCTTCTTCTCAGCACACATTATACAGGGCATCACTGATGCAGATGGGAGCTGCAGAACTCCTGATCCACTAAAATGTGAGACATGTCATCTGCTGACTCCTGTGGTTCCTTACCGAGCCACTCTGTTAGGCTTCCCTCACCATGATGCACTTTATCCTCTAAGACTCGAGTCAGTGTGAGGCCTTCCTCTGTAAGTTGCTTCTGTCAAGTGTTTGTCCCAGCCACGAGACTAGAAGTCCGAGAGTGGAGAGATGGGCTGGGCTGTTCCTCACTTGGTTCAGAACTTGCTTGGTCCCTACCATCAGATAATCCCAGGCACAGAGACTGCAGTTACACACGCTGTCAAGGTGCATTCTAGCTGCAGCATGGCTCAGGACTCTGTGCCTTTGCACCTGACTGATAGCCCACTGCGTACTGGACTGCATCATAGGAGATGACCTGTCCTCACCTTTCTCTAGTATTACTTCTCTCTTCTTTCCTTCTCCTCTCTCCCCACCCTGTTTCTTCTTGTATTCCTTTCAGCAGACTGGACTGCCCCAGTGACCCTGCACTTCTGCTTGTCATGCAATGGAAGATGGCTGTGTTGCTGTCTGCTCAGTAGTGTTACAAGTGATATGTGATTGGCCAGCATCACCCTTTTCATTGTTCTTGGGTAATTTTCCGTATTCCACGTGTTTCTCCTGAAAATAGATGCTTGAGTTGCTTTGTTTTTATTACAAATGAAACATGTCTGAGAGACCAAGGAGGGGCATTCCTGACTAACGGAGCACATATATGTTTAATGTCTTAAGAAACTTCTGGGGGTTTCTAAAGTGTTCCTACCATGTTACCCTCTCAGCAGCAATGCATGGCACATTCCATCCTTCCTCAGAGTAAGAGGAACTTCCAGAGGAACAGAAGTGGCTTAAATCAGAAAAACAAATTCACTCAAGAAGAGCTTTGAATCACTAATGAATGTTGACTGAAACACAGAAACATGGTAGAAGCACTTTGGAATGCCTCCTGTGTCTAGCTAGTGTCTGTGGACACCCGTGTGCTCTTTTTTTAATTTTTTTACTCTTTCCCAGGTGTTTGGACAGACCAAGGATACAGACATGCATGCCTGAGGACATAATGTTTTAATTATACAGATGTGTGTGGCATCCAGCTTGAAGTTCTCTGTAAACAGGGCCAGCTGTTCCTGACATTTTCCTCTTCTCTGCTTTTTCTTTGTATAGATGCAGACAATGAAAAATGATGATTTCTGTTCCCTCTGATCAAAGACTGTTAACCTTTCAGCTATAGCCTTATCACAAAGCCAAGAACTACTCATTGAAGGGGGGAAATGGGCCTGTTGACATTTTACAGGATATTTTGAAATGTTAAAGATCTTTTTGAGGGTGGGGCCAAGGGCACAAACACCTGTAATGTGTGCACTGTCCTGAGTGTCCTTACATTCTCAGGAAACAGGCGGCTACTGCTTTGTCTGTACTCTTGGAACAAACACATACCCTCCTGAAAGGACCAGAGTTTGTTGTGCTGATAGAGGGGGCATGTGGTAGACTGGGCTGAGGCTTTCACAGCCTCTGTTGAGGGAGTAGTACTGGAGGGGGGAGCCTTTCTGTCTGGTATCATTAAACAATGCTTGTCATTTGGGGCTTTGATACGTTGCTTAGGCTACGACTTGGCAGGACACTTCCATAGAGCAGGACACACAGATTGGTATGGTACCAAAGTGGCAGGAAAGCAGTTTTTTTTTCATTTAAGAATTTAAGAGGAGGGCTCAAAACCTCTGCACTCTGTAATTTTGGTCAATCGTCATTGGCTATCTGTTAGTCTGGCAGGCATGAGTTTTAAAAACACGAAAACAGTGTTGGAAAAGGATGTTCCGGCTCAGGGGGAAACCCAGGCTTTGCCAACCTGACTTTAAACATCTTTTTTCATAGAACTTAGCACAGCTAGTGATGCTGGGGGTGGGTTGGGCAGTGTAGGGAAGAAACTTAATTATGCAAATTTTGATCTTAATGCTTTATTCGTATGTTTCCTGGCAGGCTGTTCTTTAATCTCTAGAGCAAGATTGCTCAGAATTACCATATATTCTTATTAATTTCATTAAAACTATAGCAAAGGTTGTTTTTGCTATAATCAAGAGTGATTTTGATTAATACTTAGGAAATCAAACCCCTCGCCAGCAGTGGGAATGAGAACAACCTTCTCAGTCAGTCGTCCTTTCTCTTCCTTCTCACCCCTTCTTGCAAAAGGCCAAAGATACAAATGCACCAGAGGGATTTTTCAGTCTGTTTGCTTTTGCAGATAGTTCTACGGAAAACACTCCAAAATGGGAGTCCATTTTCCTCTCTCTTGAGTGTGAAGAAAGAACACACGTGTGCACACCAGCCTGCCTTGGCTGGCAACAAACAGTGCCAGGAGCACACACCCTCTCTTACAGGCTGACTGTTAAGTCAGCAGAGAATGCTGGGAAAATCTAGAAGATGGAGCAGGTAACATACCCATGTACCCATGTAAAGAGGACATGAAAATTGCAGACAGGTATTAGATAAAAACTAAAGGACCAGTCGAAGATGATCTATCTTTGCTTTTAGAAACGATACCTACTGAGGCATCCCACATTATAACTTGTTCTGATTTCAAAGCATAGTTTGACATGTGTGTTTTTGTGCTTATGATCTGTTCATGAGCGTTCATTAGTACACTATGTACAGTGTGAGGAGCAGCAGGTCATTGAGGGAGAAAAAGATACTGGAAAGATAGTCATTTGACACGCTATAGTTTCTAATGTTTCAATCACACCCTCCTCCATTTTCCCTCCCTTCTTTCCATTCTTTTGAGTACTGATGCTGGAAACCATGACCTTGTGTGTGCTAGACAAACACTCTATCAATGATTCTCTGTTGCCTCCTTATTGATCTGTGTAATAATTTTTGGTCACAGGATAGGTGTAAAATAGTGTATCTTCACTATCTCCTCCTTCAAGGAGTGCTCAGTACTCTAATCAAAGACAGAACCCATTTGTCCATTGTCTTTTTCCTTGCCAACCTCTATGGTTCCTGCTTTTAGGAAAAAGTGGGGCCAGCTTACAGGTTCAGAGGTTCAGTCCGTTATCATCAGGGTGGGGGCAGGACAGTGTCCATACAGATGTAGGGCTGGAGAAGCTGAGAGTTCAACATCTTCCGAGGGCAGATAGGAGAAGACTGGCTTGCAGGCAGCTTTTAGGAAGTCTTGTCAGACTATTTCTTATGTTTGGACACTGTAGGTATCTGTGTTGCACTGCTTTCTTAGGGCTACTGGGACAAAGTGGAGTTAAAGTATACATTAACAACTGGCCACACAGCAACATTTGATCCATTAAAGACTGAATACATGACAGTATGTATTATTTACTTCTTTATTGCTTTGAAAGACACCATGGCCAAAGCAAATTAAAAATAAAATTAGGATGATGTTTCCAGAAGGTTAGAGTCCATGATGGCAGAGAGAAGCCATGGTGTCAGGAGCAGCTGAGAGCTTACATTTTGGGTAATTTAGTGTGAGCATGAGTGAGTGTGTGCGTGTGCGTGTGTGTGTGTGTGTGTGTGTGTGTGTGTGTGTGTGCGCGCGCGTGCATGCACAAGAGTGTGTACATTTATGTGTATGTATATGTGTAAGAAGAGAGAGAGAGAGAGACAGAGACAGAGAGACAGAGAGACAGAGAGACACACACACAGAAAGAGAGATTGATATGTACCATGGTGCCTGTGGAAGTCCAAGAAAAGTTATGGAGTTGATAATTTCCCATCTCTCCATCGGTTCAAGGAATTGAGTTCAGGTTATCAGGGTTTCTGCTTTTTATGCAGAAGATAACTGTACAATAAACTGGATAACTTAAAATTTGAAAAGAAATAATAATATTTTCCAGTTCCCCAGAGTAGAATTCCCCAGAGTTCAAAATATCAGCAGAGCCATGCTCCTGAGTGTTCCTGGATTTGAATGGAATCCTTCCTTCCTTCCCCCACCCCATTCTTAACTACTTTGTATCTCACTAAAATATAAGAACAGCTAACCAGTTTCCTGTGGATAGATGTGATGACTTGGAAGCCTTTCTTCTGGATTTAGATTAGTGTGAGCAAAGGATGTGTCCCTCAGGTGAGTGGAATGCCATTCTTTGTCACCTCAACTTTCACAAATCCTTTGCAATCACAGTAATTGCAAGAAGCTGTGCAGACGACAGGGTCATGGTACAATGCTCACAAATGCCAATGTGTAGCAAAGGCCTAATAATACACTAGGTGTGAATTATGAACCTTAATTAAGGCCTTTGCCAGTCATATTGCCCGGTTAGAATATACATAATTGTAAGTAGGACTCCATTTTTTTTTTTACAAAAAGAATATTTGCTTGTTAAAAGTGTGACATTCAAGAGTCAGCTTAATAGGATGTGGAAAGATTTCCCAATGAATACTGCAGACCTCAGAAGAACAAAGGCGAGCACATGGTTTGTTTTAAACAGATGTCACCTGCTGTGGAAACTTCTTTCAGGCAAAGAATACAATGTTCTTACTGTTCTCCAGGCCTGTGATGGACTGTTATATACATAGGAGAAAGGGGGAGATAGTCTCTCTATTTCTGCCTTGAACTTAGATGCCTAAAGCAACACAAATCCATCCATTAACATTTTGGGTATTAGGCAGCTGAAAGATTCCCACTAGAATAAAGTTCAGCTTTAGCAGCGTTGTCCTCCTCTGAAGGCTCTAGTTTTCTTTGCCTTTCCTGAGTTTGTTCTTATTGTTTGTTTTGTTTCTTTTTGTTTTGTGAAATGTGTCTTCATCTCATGGATCATGGCTCCTTCCCCTGATCCACTGACCACATGTTGTCTGATTATCACTCTTCTTTTCTTATCACGACCCTAGAATTCACTTTGAGCCTGTCTAGATAATACAAGATAATAACTGTATCTCCAATACCTTAGAAGCTAGCTTAGTTACATCTTATAGTGATTTCTGCCTCATAAAGTATCAACTGTGTATGCCCTGACACTCGAAATGAGAACACCCCTGAGGGATTGCATGCATTACAGGAAATTGAACATTATATCATTAGCATTGTGTCGTGATGTCACACTGTTTTTATTTTACATAAAACCACAATAGATTCTCAGAAAAGATCATATCTAGACAACTTCCATATATGGTTTTAAAAACAGTGTAAGATCTTTTGAAAACCAGAAATGAAAATTCCACAATATGTGTGTTAAGTGCGGGGTCAGCTGAAATGACTCAGACCCATTGCAGGGGCCTAAGTACTTTTTCCTTCCACTAAGTGGTGGTTAATGAGCACACAGTAAGCTAAATGGACTGTGCATGCAGTCTTCTTCTTTTGTAGCCTGGGTTCTGCTATTTTGCACAGGTCTGGTATTCATGTTTTTGCATGTGTCTCATTTGGTAATATCTATGTTACTCACAACGCAGGTCTAAGTGTGACAAACATGTTGAGTGTACAGTGGGGTTGTGTCTCAGCGGCTCTACCACAGGTGTCTTGCCTCAGGCCTCTTGGGCATTCTTTGTGCAGAAATGTTAGAACTCATCTACCCAGTGATCCCACAGGGATGTGGGGTGATAGCCAGGACATAATGATTCTCTGGTTGGGGCGGGAGGGACATGATTAAGTGTGTCTTAAAAATTATCACTTTTACTTTTGAAATTATAACATAATCCCATCATTTCTCCATTCCCTCCACTTCTCCTCCCACCAAACCCTTCCATGTGGGCTGGAGAGATGGCTCAGTATTTGGAAGTGTATTTTACTCTTCCAGAAGAACTGAGTTTGGTGCCTAGTACCCTTGGCAGATGGCTCACAACTGCCTGGACTTCTAGCTCACAGGCTCTGATGCCTCTGGTTGCCTTGGGCATTCACACATACACAGGATGAAAATAAAATAAAATAAAATGTTAAAATGACTCCCATCTACTCTTGCTTGTTCTCTTTTAAGTCCACAACCTCCCTTTTCATTAATTGTTGTTACATGCAACTATGTATAGATTTTCCTGCATACATAAATATAACCTATTCAACCTGTCTAATGTTGCTTGTATGTTTATGTTTTCAGTACTGACTACTTAGTATTGGGTAAAAATTGACCTGCTCTTCCCCGGGGAAGACTATCAAAGTCTCAGCATTTCTTAGTTGCATGTAGTTCTTTGTGTAGAGTTGAGGCTTCACGGGCTTTCATCCACTTTGGCGTGTCTATTAGCTTGGTAAATCAATTAATTTATTGAGGCTTAGTTACTGAGAAGAAACTGTGACTGAAAGGCAGCTGCATCACCAAAAGCTCACCACAGAGGATGGGGAGAGGGTTCAGTCCGTAAAGTGATTGCTGCATAAACATAGGAATATGAGCTCAATACCGAACACCCACGTGACAAGCCAATGCCAGTGGCACACACTTGTGCTCTCATTGTTGGTGAAAGGGGGAGAGCAGATCCTTGGCAGTGAGTAGCAAGCTGACTTGACTAAATTGCTACGTTCTGTGTATGTATGAAAGATTCTGCCTCAAAAATAGTAGGGCCTTCAAATACCCACAAAGGAGTGTGTGAACCTAAACAAAGAAACACACACACACACACACACACACACACACACAGACACACACACACACACACACACACACACCTGCACATACATCTACAAAGTTTGGTTTTGAAGTTCCACCCCAGCATGGGTGATGGCTCACCAAAGCTGTAGACATAGAGCGCTCTGAACAATTTACAGGTAGCCCGAGGAACCAGAGGCATTTTGTTAAGTTTTATGTGCCCTACAAGTCTACCTTCTCACTGTAGGAAGGGATTAGCAGTGACTGACTTTATGGAGGACCATACTTTGAGCTGTTGGAAGGGACAAAAGTCCTTAAAGAAAACGGTGTGCAGTAAAGAGTCACAGGGTAGGTTGTAGCTGGACTGGAACTAAAATCCTTGCCCTGCCTTGTTTAGAGCTGCTTCACTCCAGTCCGTTTCTATCTTCAAGAGGCCTCCTTCATGATATACCTTCCTCCTCTTCTTTGAGGTAGGGTTTCATCGTATAGCCCTGGCTGGCCTAGGACTTGACACGTACACCAAGCTGTACTTGAAATCGCTGTGCATACCAGGCTCGCCTTGTGCCTGTAGTAGAACGTCTGCTGACTCCCAGTTTCTGGGAGTAGAGAGGCTCTCGAGAGGACCTGGATTCAGTTCCCAGCATCCACACGATAACTCGCAGATGACTCTAAGTCCAGTTTTAGGGGATCCGATGCCCTCTTCTGATCTCCAAGGATTCTTGCACACTCATTGATTTTATGTGTGTGTGTGTGTGTGTATCATATTAATAACATATTAAATAAATAAAAAATATATTTATTTCTTGCCTACGTAGGTGCAGAGTATCACTCTTTGCCTTTGCTGAGGAAAGGTTTCCTCTTTCAAATTAGCTGCCCCTAATCCATCATCCAGCTCACACACAAGTCTTGAGTCTCCTTATGAGCAGCAGTAATTAGATGGACCAGAACATGAGAAGGGGAGTGGAGCAATAAAACAGGCGAAATAATTTCGCATTACTTCCAGACTGGTATCTCAGGGAAAACTGCTTAATGGACTGCTTGTTCTGTAAGTTGGGTTAGCATTCAAGTGTGTGTTTCTGGGGTAGTGCTTTGGGCCCAGGGCTAGAGAGAGAACTGTCGATCTCTACTGGCTTATGGTACTGTTAGTGTCGGTCAAGAGGATAAGATCTCCAGTCTGAGTGGAGACTGGTTCGATCCCTTTGGTAAGGGATCACCATAGAAAGGTTGGCTCACCAGCTAAAACCTTGCTGAAAAGATAGAATGGTTTTTAAAATGAGACACTGTACTTTTCTTTCCCACGATTCCCACCACCATTGTTCAGAAGCTTACCGACCAGTCATGTAAAAGGTCCTAAGTCCTACCCTATGACCAAGTCAGAAAAGCATACATATTTTTCACATTTTCTAACTCTTTTCTAAGTGTTCTTTCCTTAGTACTGGGGTCTTTATCCCCAGCATTTTGGGCCTCCCTACTCTTTCCTTAAAACCTGTAACCCCACATGTGGCTGCTTGCTGGCCATGAGTCTAACCTCCATGGCAGCTTAAACAGCACGGCTTGGCCCTTCTCCTTTCTCGTCCTCTGGGAGCTGCTAGGGCTTTACAGCTTGCCAGTCCTGGGGTTCTTCTTCTGAACTCTAATAAATCGTCCTTGTGGTTCTTTGTGAGTCTGTTTTTAAGTCCTGTTGTCAGTGTGACTCCGAATCCCAGAGGGGACCTTGATCTCCCCTGTGTCACTGTGGGAGGAAGATTATAAGAGTTGGACTTGATAATACTGAATCCCATGTTCAGGATTTGGAAGTAATATGTAAAGGACTCTGAAAAGAAGCAAGACTTGGCTACTAGGCTGTAAGCTTTTGACTCAGAAACTTTTTCGGTGCATTTGTAAGCTTGGCACTAGCAGTAATCGCCAGGTTGTGGAGAGGGTCCACATGACCCTGTAACTTTGGGCAGGTTGAGTATGGTACACTGGTGGTTCCATTTAAGTGGAACTGACAGTGCTGTTTGGAGGGGTATATGGGAAGATTTGGAGGGAGGGAAGGGAGAAGTGTTGTAGTAATAATCTCAAAAATAAAGGGCCTTTTGCACACACCAAGTACGTGTGCTATCACCAAGACATTTCCCTAGTCTAATAACCGTTTTCTGTATTCATTTACCTAGATAAAGCTTGAGTTTTTTTTCCCATACCTTGGCTACTGTGAATAGTTTTGCACTGAGCGTGAGCGTGCAAATGCCTCTGGTTTACCAACCTCAGTTCCCAAGCTTCATATAACTGGATTATAGGATAATTCTATGCTTACTTTTCAGGAGCGTCCATACCATTTTCCATGGGCTAGGATTAAAGCTAGCTTCATTGCACTTGCAATTTTTGTTTCCTCAAAGATTAGACTTGTCGTACATTATCTTTTAATTCATCGGTTGACCATAAACATCATTTCTTTGTGGAAAATGTCACTTAATTGCATGGGTCATTCTTTAGCTGTGGTGAAGCATTTTGGTTGGACGCATGTTAGTCTCCTTGTTTTGTGGTGCTGGGAATTGAACCCAGGGCTTTCCACTTGCGGAGTGAGCCCTTGGCCTGTAAGCTCCACCTCACTGCTGCAGTTTGCTCTTTTGCCTATGCTTTGGGAATGCTCTTCAGGAAACCATAAGCCAGACCTATGCCCGCTACTTCTTTTAGTACCTCTTCAGGATTGGGTATCACATTTAATAAATTGCAAATTAATTATGATTCAGTTACTGTATTGGAATAAAGGTCTAATTTTATTCTTTTGTGTTTTCCCACCAGTGATTCCTGAAGACACTATCCTTAACCCTTTGTGCATTTTCAACTCTCCGTAAGAGTTACGTTCGACTTTATTTCTGGGTTGTGTATTTTACACTACTATTATTTTGCTTTTATTTTTGGCAGCTTTGTAGCATACAGGTCAAGTACCGCTTATATGGATTTTAGATCATTTTGTATTTCTGACTTTTATATTATCTCCAACTTGTAGTTCTTGCCTGTCACTGACCAATGTTGGCCCTGTCACTTTCCTCACTGGCCACACAGGGCTTTCACTTATTCTGAACTGCGTCCTAGGATTTGTGATGTGTGATTTTATTTGTTCTGTTCCTCAAGTGCTTGTTTAAAATCTAGGCTCAGACTTGAAAACTAGCTTTTCATTAAGATTTTGGTTCCCAGCGTCCATGGCGGGCTGCTAGCTCTACCTCCTAGGGAACTGACATTCACTTCTGGTTTCCAAGAGTACCTGTACCTATGTCCACAGATACACATATATATGTAATTTTTAAAAATTAAAAATAGGGGTTGGGGATTTAGCTCAGTGGTAGAGCGCTTGCCTAGGAAGCGCAAGGCCCTGGGTTCGGTCCCCAGCTCCGAAAAAAAAGAACCAAAAAAAAAAAAATTAAAAATAAAAAAATTAAAATCTAGACTCTCCCATTTGAGACAAAGTGTGTGATATTCAGCTTTCTGAATTAATCCTTGTATACAACCGCTTCTTCTGTGGGGTTCCAGAAATGACCCAGCAGTAAAGATCACTGACTGCTTTTCCACAGGACGTGGGTTTGTTTGATCCCTAACATCCACATGACAGACCACAGTCATCTGTATTCCAGTTGTAGAGGACTTGACACCCTCTTCTGGCCTCTAAAGGCACTGCATGCATGCCATGCAGAAACATACATGGCGCGCCAAAACATACACAATACACACACACACACACACACACACACACACACACACACACACACACACACACACACAAAGGAATTTCAATCGTTTCCTTTAGATTACCCACTTTGTTGTTTTTTAAACATGCTTTGCTCTGCTTGGCTTTCCCTTTGTTCTGCTTTCTAGCTTTCTGAGGTGTAACATGAGGGCTGATGTATTGCAGGCTTCCAGTCAGGACTGCTTTCCATTTGAATGTATTGTGATCCCATTTGCCCTTGTCTCTGGATCCTGTTTGGTTTCCGTCTAGTTGGTTTTCCTTGACTTATGGATTGTTGAGAAGAGTGCTGTTTAATTTCTACATATTTGTGAGCTGTCTCTCTCACCATTCAGTTTTAGTTTCATGCTGTTGTAGTCAGAAAAGAGACTTGATATGATCCCACTCTTCCATAATCACCGCTGGAATGTGCTTCATGTATTAGCACACGATCTATGATGTTCCCTATGTGTGCATTTGCAAAGAACACTTGTAAAAGCCACTGTTTCTCCCCATGGTTAGGTCATCCATTTGATGATGGAAGTTTCCTATTACTGTGTTACATTCTATGTTCATATCTATTAATGATTGCCATATATGTTTGGGTGCCTGACAATGGAGACACACACACACACACACACACACACACACACACACACACACACACATGCACATATCACAAATGCATTTGACTTGTTGCTGAAGTAGCCCTTTTGCATTTTGTAACGATCTGTTTCTTTCTATCAAAATGGAGTGTTTGACTTCTGCTCTATTTTTTCTTGGCGTAAGTGACCAGTCCAGCAGGTCCAGTTATTCAGGGTCCCGAAGAGGCCTTCTACCTGTGTATCAAATGGGGGTGAAGAGAAGAAGGAGACCAAGCAAAAGTTCTGTTGTCAAGGTCTCGTTTATTGGGGTGAACGTTACAACTTTTAAGGTTTTCAGGTAGGGGGAGTGTCCTTATTGAAACACAAAGGATGGAGGGAGAAGGGCATTCCAGCAGCGAGAGCAGAAGGTGAAGAGGTCATGTGATGGAGACGCTGGAGACGTCTGGTGTTTGCTCAGACTGAAACATCCTGTGAATGTTATCTTCCTGTGCCGTAAATTCATGGGAGAGGCTTTTGTCCAACACTCTCAAGACTTATGACAGTCATTTCAAGGTTGAACATCTGTGGCCATGCAGCCAAGAGTCACGTAGACACTTTGAGCCACAAAGCGGCCAGGCCCAAATCCAATATGGCTCCCTACATGTAAGTATAGCTACTTTGGATTTTTGTTTTCCGTTTGCATTCACATCCCCCTTTTTTTTTTAAATGACAAACACCATGTCAAGAGTCTATTTTAGCATCAGCCTCAGTGGTGAACACTTGCCTAGTACATTCTAGGTCCTAGGTTCAGTTCTCAGAACCACAAATTATAATGGTAAGGACAAAGAAAATATTACAATCTTTCCTTCATTTTAAAAACTACCTAAACTTAAAATTGTCTTCTTCTTTGCAGGATATGGAGACTTCGATGATTTTAATCTGGAGGATGCACTGAAAGAAACTTCCTCAGTAAAGCGTGACTCAAACAAACAAGTCCACCAAGCAAACACAAGTGGTCGGCCATGCACCACACTGACAATCTTGCCTTCAGAAAAGTACACGCATATGAGACTAGCTGTGCCTCCATCTACCTGTTTGTTCTGTTGTGCAAGGCTTGTGTCGTTTTGTCATACGTGTGTCATCTTCCTTTTACATTTAGAAAATTTCACAATTTTCATTATGTTGAAACCACAAGAGAACATGCATCTGCCTTCGCCTTTTTTCTGCTGTACAAAAAGAGAACCCCGACCCGTTTCATTCCTCTCACTGTTTTGTTTTGAGACAGGGTCTCTTGATTTAGCCCGAGTTGTCCTGAAATTCTCTGTGCCGACAAGGCCGGCTTTGACTTGGGTCCAGTGCTAGAGCAACAGTGACTCTTGGCCACTGATGTGCATTTCTAGCTTCAGAACCCATGACTTTTTATGATTCTTCAGTGTGATCCCCACAATGGCCTCGGGGACCTATACTGAGACCATTCTCACGATGTGACTTCTGTAAACCATAAAGCAGCCACTGTGTTTTACAATCTGCTTCCTTTCGTCCTCCCTTCTCCCTTCAGAGAGCCACTTTAGCACCACGACTAGAAGGACAGGAACAACCAGAGCCTCATCAAATCCAGCAGGTAATGAGGTGTGGGAAGTGAGGAAGGCCAGACTCACCTGAGAAGGGACACAAAGAGGGACTCATTAGGACTCCATCTGGGACAGGGTCAAAAGGAGCCATGTAGAATTTTTAGCTGCACATATGAAAAGTTAGCAAAGGCACCCATGTGAATGTTAGATTTAATTCAACAGAATCCCATCTGGTTGGTCACTGTGCCTTACGTGAAAGCCATGCGTTTCCACTTCCCTATTGCTTTGGGTGACGATAGCTGCCAGAATCCAGGTACAGGAGGCGGAAGGGGTGAGCTGAAATTGACTTAAGCCCCAGCCTATCCCCATAGCTCCCAGGTTAAACATGAGCCATTCATAGTCGAGCAGAGTTGGGCAACCTGAGGCCTAAGGAGAAGTCTTCAACGAAGATATTCAGACGTTTTCATGATATTCTCTAAGTTTTTGAAGATCTCGGGAGAGTTTGTGTATGTGGGTCACATCTATAAATACTTCTCATCTGAGAACTTAGAACTAAAAACTGATATTAATCCGAGGAAAATAAAAAGCCATATGCATTGACATATGTGGTGCGCTTTTATGAGAAGTAACTGTTCTTATAAGGTGAAAACATAATTTAGAGTAATGAATGACATTATTTTATAGTTTTCTGTAATGTCTGGCTTCAATAGAATTCATCTGGATTCTTGGTGTGTGTGTGTGTGTGTGTGTGTGTGTGTGTATGTGTGTGTGTGTGCGCACGTGTGCATGTCTGTGTCTGTGTGTGCCTCTGTGTGTGTGTGTGTGTGTATGTGTGCGCGCCTCTGTGTGTGTGTGTGTGTGTGTGTGCACATGCATGTCTGTGTGTGTATGTTTGTGTGTGTGTGTACATTTCTGTGTGCGTATATGTGTGTGTGTTTGTGTGTATGTGTGTATGTGTATGTGTCTGTTTGTGTGTGTTTGTGTTACTCTGAGACAGACGTAGGAATCACTATGTAGACCACACTTTACTAGACAGACCAGACTGGCCTCAAATTCACAGAGATCTATCTACCTGCCTCTACCTCCCCACCCCCCGACCCCTGTGCTGGGACTACAGATGTGTGTTACCACTCCTCCTGGATTTTTAATATCTGCATCTGGACTGAGCAGTTATAGGTTCCTGAGGTTCAGTACAACATGCGGAGAAAATCCAGACTCATGCAAATGTGTAGGAGAAAAGGGGAAAGAACTCAATGTGCTTTTTTTCTTTAGTATTTTCTTATTTATTTATTTACTCCCTTTTTGTCCAAATGGCTGCCAGTTTCCCTGCTCCCTTACACAGTCTCTCCCTCTATCTCGCCCCTTCTCCTCAGAAGGATGGAGCCCCCAGGGTATCGTCCCCACTCCCCACCCCCGACACCTAGCTGGCACATCTAGCCTCTTTGGGGCTGGATTCATCCTCTTCCACTGAGGCTAGTAAGGTAGCCCAACCAGGGAAACAGGATTCACAGGCAGGCAACAGCTTTAGGGACAGCCCCTGGTCCAGTTGTTTGGAGCCAACGTGCCCAAGCTGCATATCCGCTACACATGTGTGGGGACCTAGGGCCAGATGTGCATGCTCCCTGGTTGGCGGTTCAGACCCTGAGAGCTCCAAGGGTCCAGGTTAGTTGACTCTGTTCATGGTCCTTTGGAGTCCGTGACCTCTTCTGGTCCTTCAGTCCTTCCTCCAGCTCTTCCATTGGACTCTCCTATTCTTTGAATGGATCATTCACAGTTTGCTAGCGCTGTGCACTGGTCACTTGGAAACACTGATACCCCAACCAATGCACAATGTAATATATTACAGAATCACACCGAATCCTGTTGCCACCTATCTCATTGAACAAAGCGTTCAGTAGTCATACAGGGTGGCACCACCTGTAATCCCAGCACTGTGGAGGCAGAGGTGGGGAGAATACCAAAAGTTTGAGGATAATCCTGTTCTGTATTGCAAGTTCCAGGGTACTCAGGGTTACAACAGCAAGATCTCTTGTCCCAAAACAAATAAGCAAATAAATGATGAGTAAAACAATGATTTAAAAAACCACCTAGATATTGAAAAGCTGCTCATATCACAGCCACCAGCAAGTTTTCGGAAAACTGTCTTAAATTCCAAGTTTCGTTACTGGCAGCAGATATGATCAAGGGAGGCTGCAGGGATAGTTCAGTGGCGCAAAGCACTAGTGCCTGTGTGGCAGCATTCCTCTTGGAGGCTCTGCGGGGGAGTTATTTCTCTCCTTTTGCCATACACATTCTTTGGCTTATGACTACTTCGTTCATCTTCAAAACCATGGATATGCCAGTGTTTCCTCTTTCAGTTTGTCTATTTTTCCGTATCTGTAGCCCAGGCTCATTTGAAATTTGTTATATAATTCAGGCTGCCCTCCAAGTCCTCCTCCTCCTGAGTCTGCCTGTCAGATTCTGGGTTCATAGGTGGGCACCACCACACTTGGTTCTCATGGATCTTCTGTGCATACAGTCCTGTCACCTACAGACCGTTTTCAATATCCTTTCCTCATTCTTGCTAGGACTGCTGGTACTGCATTGAATAGAATTGGTAGATTGGACACAGTTGTCTTGTTCCTCAGGTTAGAAGGAAATCTTTCAGTGTTTCCCCCTTGACTATGTACCCTGGTGCCTCATCCTGTGTGGTCTTCATTCCGTTGGGTGACTCGCTTTCATCTTCGTTACCTTTCTAGTTGCTGTAAGAAAGCACCAGGGTGGAAGTCGCTTAAGGGAGAGTTATTTTTGCCCAGTTTGAGTGATGATGGCATACACTCAGCTCACTCCATCACCTGTGTACAGGCTAGGATCTCAGACCGAAGAACCATGTCATCTGCCGTAGGTGCTTCTTTTCAACACAGTTTACCGAGTCAAGATGATCTCCTACCATATTGCTGGAGGCCTCTCTCTCAGGAGGTTCTAGAACTCATTGAGTTGACAACTCGCGCTAACCACTCTAGCTTCTATGGCTGATATGTGGAATTGTCATCAAAAAGATGTTAAATTTTGTCAATTTCTCTTTCTATACCTACTGACATGATCACATGGTTTTTATGCTTCATACTTTTAATGTTTAATGATTTAATTTATGTTGAGCAATCCTGTGTCCCGGGCATAAATCCAGTTTTGATTATAGGGTGCAATCTTTTAAATATGCTGTTCATTTTCTTTGCTAATGTAATGTTTCCTTGATTTTTGCCTCTATTCATGTAGTTTTGCTTGTTTTTGGCATTCTTCTCTGGCTTCGCGTGAGGGTCATGCTGTTCTCATGAAGTGAATTTGGAATTCTTTCCTCCTCTTCAGATCTGCAAGGATTTGAGAAGGATTAGCTTTAACTTTTCTTTGAATTCATTTTAATAACCTTCTTTTACCTGGATATTTCTTTGTTGGGAGGTTGTTAATTATTCTAATTATCATCCATCCATTTATATTTTGATTTTTCATAATCACCTTAATAGTTTGTGTGCTTCTAGAGCTCTATCCATTTCCTCTAGCGTGTCTGATTTGTAGGAATACATTGTCCATTGTAGTTTCCTTTGTACCTATTTAGTATTAGTTGTAATGCCTCCTCTCCCATTTATAATTTTGAGTCATTAGAACAAGTTTTGAATCTTGTTTTCTTTTCTCAAAAAGCCAACTCCAGATTTCCTTTCTTTCCTCTCCTCCCCCTTGTTTTTCCCCGTTTGTTCTGAGGAAAAACCTAGGACCTCTAAGTAAATGCATGCTTGCTTCTGAGCTACGCCACCAGCCCACAAGAACCTTAGCTCCATTAAAGCTTCCTGATGGTTTTCTTGTCTAGAATTCTTTGTCCTCCCTCCTTTCTACACATCCTATTCCTATGCCACTTCTTCCTCTTCCTCCCTCTTTTGAGACTGAATCTTACTATCTTGGCAAGCAGTCCTAGCTGGATCTCAAATGCCAGGTCCTCCCACCTCAGCTTCCTGGATCGTGGCCGTGCACCAGGTGGCCTGCTCTTTCCAGCTTCGTAACAACTTTTCCTCTTATGGGCCATGTTTCTGTTGCGAATATCTGAACTCTTTACTAAGCATTCATTCTGAAACATTCTAAGCATTTCCTTCTGAAAATTTAATGGTTTAATATTTAAGCAAATAGAACCTATCAATTTGCAGTTAGTTTTATAAAATGAAACCCATTGCTTTTTGTTTTGGAAGTTTAATTATTCCAGCACCTTTTGCTGAAAAGATTTCTTCCTCCCTTGAGTTACTTTGCATATGTATAACAAAAACCTCTTGAGCAGATCTGAGGTCTTTTGACCTCTTCATTCTGTTCTGTTGCCTATATCTATCTGTCTGCCACATCTTTGATAAATGTTAACTATGAAATATTAGGTAGAGTGATTCATCCCACTTTATTCTTTTTAAGGTTTAAAAAAGACAATCTCAGGTTCTGCCTTCCCCAAAAAGTTTAGATCAAATTTGACTATTTCTGGAAAGAAACAATCAGTGGGACTTCTATAGGCTTTCATTGACCATAGAGAGTGTGGGAGCTGATGTTGCCAATCTGGTGTGTTTTCTGGTGTGTGTCTTTATTTGGATCTTCTTGGTTTTATACCTTTAGGTTTACTTTACGTTTATAGTAATTTCCCTCACCTCTGCTTTAAATACTTTGCTTTCTGAGACACTGCTGAAATGAGTTCAGTAGCATCAACATGTAATAGTGATGACAAGGCAGTATCCAATCCATCACTTACAAAATGCCACAGTAGTTCTCCTTTACTCTTAACCTGGGCCCCATGTGACCCCACTGCTCACGTTGGAGTGACACGCAGGAAGCACAGAGACAGAGACAGGAAGTGGATAGTAAACCTTACATGTCACCTTCCAGTGACGTATTCCCAACAATTGGCCTGTAGGGTCGTTTCACGTTTGACTACAACACCCATTTGTTTGTTGTTCTGTGACGGTGCAAGTGAGTTGTTTGGAAATCCTTGTTGTTTTTTCTTTTCATTTCTTTCTCTTTTTGTTTTTGTTGTTTCTTTAATGCAGGGTTTCTCTTGGCTGTCCTGGAACTCACTCTGTGGACCAGGCTGTTTTCAAGTTCAGAGATCCTCTTGCCTCTGTTCCTCGGAGTGCTGTGATTAAAAGAGTGCATCGCCATAGATCACATGAAACTCAAGAAGGATGACCAAAATGCGGATGCTCCACTCCTTCTTTAAAAGGGGAACAAAAGTACCCTTAGAAGGGGATAGGGAGGCAAGGTTTAGAGCAGAGTCTGAAGGAACGGTCATTCAGAGCCTACATGTGGCTCCACATGTGGCCCATACATATAGAGCCACCAAACTAGATAAGATGGATGAAGCAAAGAAGTGCAGGCTGACAGGAACCGGATATATATTTTTTCCAAAATGTTTTCTGCTGAGTGTTTAGAAACTAGCTTTTTAGATCTTTGATCCACTTTTAGTTGACTTTAATGTATGGTATAGCATGATGGTCAAATTTGCTTCTTTAACCACTTTCAGTTTGTAAAGCAGTTCTCTGTACATCACATAAATGCTAGCTTATAAAACAGTTCTCTGCACATTACAGACAACACCAGCTCATTCATCTCTGGGCATCGCAATCTGCTGTTCAGTTCTTGCACTAACAGTGGAGGAAACTGTAGCTCAAAGGTCTCGGGGATCGTCTAGAATTCCCTCTCCATGTGTGCAGCAGATCTGGGCTCATGTTTTAGCTCTGGTCAAGTGGTGAGATGTGGGTCTCTCGGTCCCCAACATATGAAGAATGGTTAGACTCTCCCTCACTTAAACCTGTTCCATCTCTTTGCCATCTTTTTCCGGGTAGTCATGAGGTTGTATAGGAGCTTTAATAAGTACGAACGATGGCCTATTCACGGTGTGACTTCCTTAAACTATGATGTAGGTATGCATTTTATTATTATTTATTTTTTTTTGCTGTTTTCCCTCCTACTGTCAGAGAGAGGGGACCACATCACCACTACTACAACGAGAAGGCCAGGAACAACTAGAGCACCGTCAAATCCTATGGGTAAGACAAGCTCTCAGAGGAAAAAAGGAAGGGAGGATTTTCCACATCAGCTACCTGTTTCAGTGGGTATCCTAGTTTGTGTTTCTACAGTGATAATTAAACACCATGATCAAAACCAACATAGAAAAGAAAGGGTTTATTTTATTTGGCTTATGACCACCAGTGTAGGGATGGTACCTTCCACGGTGTACCGTGTCCTTCCCCACTGATCGATCACTGAGAAAATGCCTAACAGCCTGAGCTTATGGAGGCCTTTTCCTAAACACGGTTCCCTCCTTGTAGATGGCTCTAGCTCATGCCGACATAAAAACTACCCAGTACAGCAGTGATTATCTCTTTTGTTCTGTGGTCCCCAGAACTTGATGGGTTTGACTTGGAAGATGCCTTGGATGATCAGAACGATCTAGATGGCCCCAAAAAGCCAAGTACAGGAGAAGGAGGAGGTAAGTTCTAGTTGCTCAACATCACAGGCCAGTGCTATAGTTCCTGGTATGGTTTGTCTTATACCTGCAATGGCGTTCTGAGACATCCAGTGTACTGTAGATCTGGGCCAGATCTGGGCCACGTTGAGCTGCCGGAGAATCCCACAACAGTAGTACTGATATATTTTGGTCTTGGGATTCTCCGAATTACTGGGAATCTCAATAACTATTGTCTGTGTGTGTCATATCTACCTCTGTTTATCATCTATATATTTAATTTTTAAGAAAAATCAGTATTGTTCATATAAAATGATAATACTAAACCAATACATATTAACATAAATAGCACATTGTATGAGTCTGTGTCGAGAGAAAAACAATTTGTCAGAGAGTGGCATTATTTTATACTTCTTAGAAATTTCTAGAATGTCAATCTTGCTAGGAGATGCCTGGATTCTCATATTGAGATATGCAGCTTGAAAGCTGTCCTCTGACCTACACACACACACACACACACACACACACACACACACACAAACTTAAATACAATTAAATTCAAAAGGGTTTAAAACATACATATAAAGGAATAATACATTTTAAAAAGTGTTTAGTACCTTTCCTCACTTAGTTCTCCTTTCATTACTGTTCTGGTTGCCCTGACCAAGTACCTAGCAAGTGAAGAGAAGAGGAAGGATTCTTTCAGTTTATCATTTTAGAAGCGATGAGGCCCCGATATATCTCTGCTGCTCGAGTTGTATCCACACACAGGAAGCAGAGAGACAGAGACAGGAAGTGGGCTAGTAAAACCCAGATGTCACCTTCCAGTGATGTATTTCCAAAAGCAGGCCTCAAGAGTCCCAGCACATGAGCCTATAGGGACATTTCACGTTTGAACTACAACACCCGTTCAATGGACTTGTGCCCATTTGTAGTTTTCTAGCATTGCAGGTTAGTCTTTGGAAAACCTTGTTCTCTTATGGTTTATAAAAGTTCAGTGTAATGCTGCGTGCTATAATAAAAAAAAATCCAACTTGCTGCTAACACCACCCATACCACTGGAAAAGACTCACGGTAGCTTACAAAGGCTTCACCCGAAATCTTGTCGACAAGCACCATCAGTGGCTGTCCTGGACAGACGGATTCATTTCATTCAGTTTTAAGAAATGCTTCCCAAGTCATCCAGTTGGTATGACATTCATTCTGCCTGGCAAAAGTGGTCTCATGACACAAAGCAGACAAAGCCAAGTAAGAGAAGGAACAGTGACGCCAGGGGCTTAGCAAATCACCCCTCTGTCCTCTGGAATAGAGCGGGACGGCTTTAAGCACACTTTGCACACAGAGCATAGGACATTCAGGAAGATGTGCACTTAATCACTGAACTATGGTTAATAATGATTCTGCTTCTTGTATTAGTCATCTGTGATTGTGTTGCAGATCGTGAGAAAGTTGAGACTTATTTTTGCAGAAAGGCATTAATCTCCTTGGTTCAGTTAAGAAGCAGAGTCTTCTATAGAGTCAGAGCCTCAGAGAGCTGCCATCGAGGCAGGGGGATGGCGTCTCATCTGAACTTAATTATAGGATTGTATTTCTTCTCTCTGTGGTCACACAAACACTCAAGATGATTGGCCGTTCTACAGAACATATACGTCGGCAATGAGCTGTCTGAGGGGCCGGTTGAAATTTTGCCTACCCCCTTTCTTCCTTGTTCGTTTCCCTCAACATCCTTCCCTTCCCCCTCCTTCTCCCCCTCCCCATCGATCCTTAGTATGAGCACAAGGTGTGGTTCTGAGACATCTGCTGTGCCACTGAACCACACTCTCAGTTCCATGAAGAACACTCACGTGTCATGGACAACTTTGACTAATCCAAATGTTTGCTGCTGAGATTTTTTTCTTTTGGCCACTGAAATATGTGGTTTTTCTGTAGGTTGGTCAGACAAGGATCTCGAAGATATCTTGGGAGGCGGGGGATACAAACCTGACAAGAATAAAGGTAGGAATGTTGCTTTGTTTGGCAACACATGGATTCTCCTTAAAATGCTAACCATCTGGCCGCCAGGTAAACATGTCACTCTCAGCCTCTGGCAAATCAGGCTTTGACATGTGCACCTGTCATGTGCAGTGGGCTCTCATTCTTGTGGGTGGGGGCTCATTTGTGAGCCATCCTGGGATGCTACCCATTTGCTCTGTTGCTCTTTAAGCCTGAGCTGGTGTCCCCACTACCTAGGTGCACCTCATAAGCCAGTTTTTCATGCAGTGCGAGGGTTCAAACTTAACATGGCACACATTTTAAAGAAGCCCCTAGCAAATCAGATGTTTACAAAATTCCTTTGGATTCCATTTCCCCTTCCCAGGAAGATTCACACTTCCCTCCTATTGCATCCCAGGAAGTGGAAACTCTCCTTGGGGTATATCGTGTGAGCGAAGAAACTATTTTCAATTAAAAAGACAAACAGTTGGGGGAGGGGAAGGAGAGGGAATAGGCGCTGATGGACAGGAAGGCAGGAAGGGGAATAACATCTGAAATGTAAGTAAAGAAATATATCTAATAAAAAATTAAAAAAAAGAATATACAAAAAGCAATTAATAAAAAATTATCTAACGAAAAATTAAAAAAAAAAAGAAAGACAAAAAGTCCCACATCGTTCCTTGCTGGGTCCGAGCCCCGGGTCCTGTTTATCAGCTGATAGAATCCATTCTTACCTTAAAGATCATGGGAGCTTTGCTACTTTGCAACAGAATTTCAAGGTAGCCATCCCTGAGGTTTAACTGTGTTTAAATGTGTAGGAAAAGTAAACCACAGGATCAGACTGTCTAGAGGTTTCAATCCAGTCTGACACACAAAACAAAACACAAAACAAAAACAACCAACTGAAAAAAAAAAGCCCTTAATATTAAAAAAATAATGTAGCACTGGTTCAGGAAAACTACGGAATCTTCATCCAGCCTCGCCCAAGGAGCCTCCATTGTAGAACCATAGAGCTGGTTGTTCTAAATCGGAAGTTGTTATCTGTGAAATAAAGTCACCTATTGACATTTTGGAAATTATGTTAGATCTCATTTTGTGTGTGTGTGTGCGTGTGTGTGTGTGTGCATGTGTGTGTGTGTCTGTGTGTGTCTATGTCTGTGTGTGTCTGTGTGTGTCTATGTCTGTGTGTGTGCCTATGTGTGTGTGTGTATGTCTGTGTGCCTGTGTGTGCATCTATGTGTATGTGTGCCTGTGTGTGCATGTGTGCCTGTGTGTGTATGTGTGTCTCTGTGTGTGTATGTGTGTGTGTGTGTGTGTGTGTGTGTGAAATTTTCTCACATGTGTAGATTTCAATAGCCCTTAACACAACCAGGGAGAGATTATCATAAAATCTCTTCTGCATGCTGCCCCTTGAACAGTCATGTCCTTCCCAAGCCTCATGTTTGCAGTTTCCACAGCTGTTCATGACTGAAACCTTTCTTCACACATCTGTCAGATGGGATCTTAAGCTTGGATGGGGTGAGGTGTCTGAGTCTTGTGTGGTGAAGTACGTTCCTGTTGGAACCCATAGGTGTCACATGCCACAGTTGTGACCTTTCACATAATCACTTTTGACAAGATGTTGGAATGTTGTGGTGTTTGAAACCCTTTGTTTATTATTCATGTTATGATGGAGAAATTGTAGCAGGGTCCGAAGAATTCAAGCTTTGAGTCCATCAAGACCCCTCTTTCCGAGTCCAGGCTGAAGTTGAGCATTTGCTTCGTTCTTGCAAGTGCTGTGCCTTGCATATGGGACCGGTGTTCTATTGCTTAAAATGCCCCGCAGTCATGTTTGTTCCCAGAAACACCTTTCCAGATGGTGTCATCTCAAGGAACAAGCTGTAAAAGCCTCTAAGTTAAACTTCCAGGGGTCAGGAGGACACGGAGCATTTAAAGGGTGACAATTGGTATTTCCAGACGGGGAGAGAAGGGCAGTGGTTACCTCTGTAAGCGTGCACGGGAACGAAAGCCTGAGTGACAGGCCGGGGGCTTCAATTCATTAAATGTACTGGTTTTAGAAAGGAAGAGGTGTCCGGAAATTCTTTAATTGGGCTCACGTTGGAGCTCATCTTGTAAAGAATAATTAATTGTTGGCTACGGTTACTCCCTCCATCACCCATCACTGTAGGTGTCAGAAAAGAAGATCAAAGGGGACACGGGAACACGGGTGACATTCACAGACACCGTCCCTTCCACCAAAAACCAAGCTCATGATGGGGAGCGAAGGGGAAGCATCATATAATTTCCATACATTATAAACTCAATTAGCAAACTTCCTCGACTCGAGTCTTTACGACGTAGCTTCAGTCGTTCTGGCGTGGATCTGTCAAGTAATATGTTATCCGTTGTGTATTTTTTCCTCAAGACAACATTGTTGACACACTGCGAGTGTGTACCTAAGTCCTGGAGCATTTCTTGAAGTGAGTGGCTTGCAAACCCTCCATTCTTCCTCCTCCTTTGACCTTTCAGGACTCACACTGTTGCCATTTTTTGCAAATGGCCTTGTTCTTTTCGTAGTGTGGATGAGAGAAGGTCCAAAGAGGTTTCTTTGGAGTTGTTTCCACAATATTTCTGGCTTTAATGTGGGGAAATACTGTTCTATGGTGAGGAGACACATGAGACACCCACAGTCGCTCCAACAGATCAGGGAGTGCAACATGAACGTAGGGAAGTTGTTGAGCTGCTCTTCATGTATAACATTGGATGTTTTGATGTAGATGACAGCGCATTACCTACAGAGTAGTCTCAGTTTTGTGGTAGGAAATGGATGAACATGGCTGTGAGAGATTTTGCAACTGCAGGAATACTATATTCCCTGGTCGTTAGCTCAGATAGTACATTTTGGAGTAATTTTTCTGTTTGCTCTTATTTAGCAATTATAAGTTTTTTGCAGCAATATTTTCCTCTTTTTATTACTTTTTTTAGTAATTATAAGCTTTTTACAGCAATATTTTCCCCCTTTTTATTACTTTTTTCTGTTCTTATTACTTTTTTTTTTTTTGGCAGGGTTTTGTTTTACAGCCCCAGCTTGCCTGGATGTCACAAGCTTTCTGACTTAGCTCTCTAGGTTCAAGGGTGGCGCCACCTGGTATAGCTTTATTTATTGACTTTAAAAACACCGTACCTCTCTTGCTATTTTTTTGAGACAATAAAAACACATTTTAAAAATATTTAAAAGCCCTTGCTGTTTCTTGCTGGAAGCCTGGGACACTCACAGTGTCCCCAGCAGTTGTCGACATAATCACTCCACCATCCCATGATTCTCTGTGTCCTTGACAACCAGATGTGTCAGGCACTTGATGTGAGCCACAAGCTAGGTGGCCATCAGAGAGGGGCAGACTCCTGCCTCATGTCCCTGCCTCTCCCAACAAGTAGCTCCACAGGACTCGAGGCTGACGTGTGTGTGTGTGTGTGTGTGTGTGTGTGTGTGTGTGTGTGTGTGTGTGTGTGCATTGTCGTCTTTGTTTCTGAGCTGCCGAAAGTCTGACACTTCTGTTAACAGCAGAGATTATTCATCATTTTTCAACCCATTGTCTTTCCCTATAAGAATAATAAATAATAATTAATAGTAATATTAATAAAGGAAAGATGCTTATTTACCTCCAAGTTCTGGGAGCCGGGTGACCAAGATGGGTGGCTATATCTGGTGAAGGACTCACGTTGCACCCTAACATGGCAGAAAGACAAAAGGGCAAATGGGCACAGATCCAAAAGACAACACAGCCTGCTCTTGTGGCACCGAACGGAAGCATCACGCTTTTTACCGCAAGTTTCCGTGGGGACAAGATTTATTCAAACCACTGAGCACAACTTCCTCACTGAAGTAATTCCTTATTCTATGGGGTCCATCCAAGTAAAGGTGGTTGCTATAGCGACAAGGTCCCTGTAACCTCAATCGGGCAAGCATCATAGCTTTGTAATCTTTGCATTCAATCAGAACAGGGCATTTGTCCTGGTCACAGTTTCATGTCTTTGAATATATGTGTTTTTAGAAAGTCGGTATATATCGTGATCTCATGTTCATGCCCTTGTCCCAGTTTCTCCTCATCGTTTAATAATAATTTATATCACCGAGCCCTTTTCCATATATCACCAAACATTTTACTTTGCTATTTGTCAGTGGATGGACTGCCAGACCGAAGGCCGTCATGAAAGAACTGTGCTGCTGTGAACATCTGTATATGGGTGTATAGAAGATTTCACACAGGCATAGTTTTTAACTGTCTTGAGTACATGTGGGCATTGGCATCTGCTCAGCATCTGCTAGGGCCTCTGTGCTGGGTCCAGACATGACTCCGTTTCACTTGTGGGTGCCCCTTTAATACCCGAACAATATATTATATATTGCCTCTATACTAATCTCCCTGCACTTGCCCAAAATTCTCCTCCTGAGACTTAACCAGAGAACAAAGTCTCTGCTGGGACTTTCTGAGACTTCCTTTGTCTCTGCAATGAATCTGAGTCTTCACCTTAGCCTCAGGCAGACTCTTCAGACAGGGGCAAAAAGCAGCCACGTTCTTCACCAAAACACCACAAAAACAATCTCCAGGCCACACACTGAAATTATTCTCCCCTGAAGCCTCCTGGGCCAGGTCTATGCAGTTAAATTCACTCACAGCCACAAAGTCTTCCTGCCAGGAGAGCTCATTGGACCCCACTCAAACCATTTCGTGGCTTTCCAAATCCAAAGTCCCAAAATTCATGTTCTTCCAAACAAAAGTATGGTCAGGCTTATCAGTAATACCCAGGGCTTGGTATCAACTTCTGACTTACTTAAGGTTTTACTGCTGCGGACAGACAGTGTGACCGAGGCAGCTCTCACAGGGACAACATGTGACTGGGGCTGGCTTACAGGGTCAGAAGTTACCTGAGTGCCCCTGAGGGCTTCAACTGATGATAAAGAGTTGCCATAGCCAATGGCTGAGCAGAAAGACAGAAAGACAGGTCATGGGGTTGGGAGAGAGGAGAGGATGAAGAGAGTCACCATGATCCAGAGTTAGAAGGATCAGATTTAAGAGCTACAGGAGAGAAAGCAGCCTATGATGTAGGTAGAAGGGAATGGGATCCTATTGGGGGAGTGGGGTGTTTCCCAGACGGTAACAGGGCAGCAAAGATAAAACATAGATTTAAAGGTGTGAAACCTTGGATGCTGGGTGGAAGGGAGATGTATGGTAGCTGTCAGGAGAATTAGAAATGTGTCTTTCATTCTCAAAACCAGAGAACTCTTGGGCAGGTGCCATGACTGTACTAAGGAGCCAAAGTTGTTTAATTAATTCACTGCTACAGTCTGGTACATTGAGGTCCCAATTGAGTGTCGCATTATCCTGCAAAGCAGGATAAAAGTTTCCCACCGTTTCTAGTTCTCACCAGCTGCTATTTCTCTAGCAATAGCACATCTTGGATCAAAGTGACCCAAACCTCCTTGGAGACTGAGAAATTTGTCAGCAGTCCAACTCTTAGACGTGTTAGAGGTGCTGCTGTCTAATTAAGCTATAAACAAAGTTACTTTCTCATGAGAAAATGACCATGAAGTCCACGTCCTCAGGTTCGCAGCTTATTTGGGAGACAGAGCACCAGGATCCTCTGCTTGAGGAAGTTGCCTCCTCTGTATCTCAGTGTGCTGAGAGTGACCGAACCACCCTAGGGTGCCCTGCAGCTGGCAAGCTAGGAGCAGTCGCCTGATGACATTTCTCTAAATTAAAGAAAAATAGTGTCAACCCTAATCCCTAGAGAATGGCTAAGCAGACAGAGTGACCCATGGTCCTGAATAGCCAGAGAAATGCTGCCCTCTGTGGATTGGCTGCCTACCTTTGGGCTATCACAGGCAAGGGAAAACTCTTAATATTTGCACCAGATCCAGTCTTTTCCAATAGTTTGGCCTGTGCCCTAATTAACTTAAAAACACTTAATAATTTTAGTATTAATAATTTATTCCACATTTCAGCTACATAATTCAGTCTGCCTAAAATGGGAAAAATGAAAGGAAGTAAATTCTTAGTAATCTCAGATGTAAGAGTCAGGGACTTTAGAGAATTAGCCAGCCTTTGTTGTATAACTAAACCTTCAAGAAGTTCCTCTTAAACCTTGAGTGTAACCAAGCAAGACTGAGCCAGAAAGCAACATTCTGGTTCACTTTTATACTAGACTCAAGGACAATCATATACAATACACACATCAATCACAGACATTTTCTTCTGTCCTCTCCTGCTTACATGGAAAGCAATGGAGCCAGAAACTCAGATGATAAACTTCAGTCCAAACACAAGAAGCCAATTAAAATAACAACAATAGAGAAACCTGGTTTGATGGCACACATTTTTGCTGGGGGGACAGAGACTCCATATCTTTCCTACCCAGCTAGCCAGGCTGGTTATTAAGACAGATCAATATTCCTAGTCAAATGAAAACTCCCATTTTATAAAAACTGGTGGATGGCACCTGAAGAGTAAACCCCAAGGTTGTCCTCTGCCCTGCACACATGCAAGCTCACATATGCAGAGCCACAGGACCAAACTAGCCTGTAAAAGGTTTTTCATGAGCCAGGAAGATAGCTCAATGGGTAAAGGTTCTTGTGTGGCCAAGCCTGACATAATCAGTTCACTACCTGGGACCTACCCAGAAACCTGACTCCTACCAGATGGCCCTGACCTCCATGCTTTGAGGTTTGGTCTGTTGCTCTGTATTGTAATGCTAACTGCAGGCCTCCACGGCCTGATTGTCCCAGAGACAAGAGAGTCCACATGTAGACCCAAGTGATACTATGGAAACTTGTGTCCCCAAATTATTTCTGATAAGTGAATAAGGATTCCAACAGTCAACAGCTGGGCACAGGCAGGGTTTAGCATCCCAGGACTTCAGGCATCCAAGAAGAACCATGAGTAATAAAGAAAGTGAAGGGAGGAGGAAGCCACCATGGGTCATGTGGGTTGGCTAATTGGAATTAAGAGCAGCCCAGATGAAACACAGCAAATTATATAGTGGGATTATTATCAGGGAAACAGACATAACAGCCAGAGGGTCCATGGCTGCCCACCTCCTGTGCTGGTTAAGGCTTAATGTAAATATGAAGCTTGTGGGTGTCTTTTATCTGGGAACGAAGTGGTCAGAGGCAGGGGAGGAAACCTGGGTTGGGATTAAATAATTTCTACCACATCTACACTCACAATTCCTCCCCCTCTACACACACACACACACACACACACACACACACACACACACACACACACACACACACACACATGTAATTTTAAAAAGGGGGATAAGGAACTTGTCATCAACCATGGAGATCCAAGTTCTATTACTAAAACCCAGGTGGTAGGAGGATGACCTCCTCACTCATTGTCCTCCGTCCTCCATATGCACACTAACACATATATGCATATGCACACAGAATATGATAATGTATCAATTAACGGATTAATAAATTAATTAAAGGTTTTTCAAATCATCTGTTCTTGGCTGCCGCTCACTTCTGACTTTGGTTTACACAGCTCACTTCCCCACATCTGCCTCTCCTTCTCGCATGCCTTTCATGCTTGCATGTGTGTTTCTCCTCTCTTAGTGTCCATGTTTAAATCTATATTCACTTGTTTATAAACTACAGATCTGGTGGCTAGACACATGGTTTCCTGGTTAAAAGAACTTGCTGTGTGATCATAAGGCTTGGAGTCCAAATCCCATCATCCTGCAAACACCAGCCACTACATCTGCCAGGAATCAGACAACATCCTCTTGGGCAGAAATAATGAAATACTGCCAGTAATTTGGAGGAACACACACTTACAAATATATGGCAAAAATGCAAAATTTGTCCTTTTAAAATGTAGCTCACAAAAGTGTTAGGACCTGCGTTATGAATCAAAGGGAAGTAAAAATTCTGGTTCCTTTTATACCATGTGAGCCAACCAAGTATTGTTATCTCTGTAAACCTGTTCCTTTGTCTGTACGCCAAATTTAAATAGTGCTTTGGGATATTAAATGGGAAACCACTTAGCAAAGAGTTCTGGAGCATAGTGCATACTATGGAATTCACCAATTATTATTAAGTTTTGGAACGAATGTTAAAAAACAAGTAGGGTTTCATGTTCATTTTTAAGTGTCAGGCACAAGGCTTACAATCCTATGATATAAGGTTGAGACTAAAAGGAATTACAAAACATTATTTGCCAAGGACAAATGCTAAGTAAAAATATGCTCCAACTTGAGAACCAAAATACAACATGTGGGAAAGCTCCTTGTACAAAATGGTAGAAAACATCACACTAAAGATAATAAGACACCTCTCCTTCCTGAACACTACAAGAAACAGAATTCCCTGAGATCTTCTACGGTTTTCCTGTCTGCATAAAGGAAGCCCCAGTAAGTTCTCTCGTCACCACAATCGTATTTCCAGTAGAACATCAAAGCAAAACCTAGGAAAGGCATCTGTAGCTTTCCCATTCTCAGCAATTCATTTTTATTTCATTCTAGACTTACCGATAAACTACTTAGAAAGGCAATCAAATTTTGGTAGGCAGCAAAATTTCACTCAAAAAATAAATAAAAATGAATTCTATTTTATCTTTTGACAACAATGAAAAGTGTCAGAGAACAAGAAACGGTAACACACCTTTAATCCCAGCACTCTGGAGACAGAGGTAGGTAGGCAGATCACTTGACTTTGAAACCAGGCTGATCTATAGGCTACTCAGGAAAAGTTTGTGCATCACTGAAAAAAATCCAGCCTCCAACAAAAGGAGAGAGAGAGAGAGAGAGAGAGAGAGAGAGAGAGAGAGAGAGAGAGAGAGAGAGAGGAAGAACCGATTTTATTAAAAAGTTTGGATTATCTGTTTATGTTTCTTTGCTTGGGGACTGGAGTGCAGAGGGTTTTCTAGCAAAATAAAGCAAGCAGAATTTACTTATGAAGCCTGCAGGCTCATTTCCCACAGCAGTACTATCCACCCCACTGCTAAACTCTGCAGAGCATCGATGGAGTGGGTATGAAACTCCTCTAGTTTTCTTTCAAGCTGTAAACTGCAGGCCAGTAGCATCCTCAACGCTGCCTCCCAAAGTGGCATCTCCATCTTATATCATCTCATCCCATGTGGTTAGGGGAATGAGAAGGATATGCAGGCTCTGATGCTGTTTCCACTGTGTTTACTTTCCAAATGCTTTTATATTCTTTCTGTTTTCATGTTCCCCTTATAACAAAAGCCTCTGTGGCACTATTTCTATGTAATTGTCTCTAGCTTATCACTACATGAGTACATGGTGTCCAGACTCTGCTGACTTTAATAGATACCAGAGAACATTCGAGATCCACACCCCAGACCCCTCTGCCTTTATCTTGCTAGTTTCCACCTCAACTCTGTAGTGCATCGTGAGAGGATTCTCAGAGAGGTGTGTGGACAGTCTAGTTTCTGATGAACAAGCTCTGTCTACATCACTTCCTCAATGACAACCCCTCAAACCGTAGGATATGCATCCTAGTAATGTGAGACAGCCAGTATGAAGCCCCTGACTTTTGCTTAGGGCAAACATTTAAGAAGGGCATACCCTGATCTCAGGTGCAGGGAAGTTTGTCTGCCTGACAGGTGGCTTACGGAGGTGAGTAATCCCTACTTAAAGGTGGACTTGTCACAAGAAAGAGACCAGAGCTGAGTCTTACATTCTTAGAACTTCATATCTTATCAATTACACTTCTGGGCTGCGTGCTTTCAGTCGCCACATATTCAAGTCACCAGTTTTGTCTGTTTATTTGTTTGTTTGTTTCCAGTATTGGACAGAGAGAGGTAGCAGTTCTACTGTGTTCTGTGTTTCAGACATATGACTGGATGGTTGCCTTTCTGTCTCTACTTCTGCAGTTAGACCATCAGGCTGGCTTAGTAAATTGGAATCCTCATTTTGTAGTTCAAAAGTGATTTTTTCCCACTTCTAATTGTAGCATCAGCATATCAGTACAAGTTTAGTTTATACATAGTCTAGGATTTCTTAACAGAAAACATATTGATACCCTCAGCTTTAGAACTGAGACATAAAGCTTGGCTAATTTTCAGTTCCTGTTCTTGAGGCCATTGTATTTGGGGAACATCATGTGATTAGTAATTGCACGTCAACTTGGTCAGGCATAGGATGCCCAGGAGATGACTAAATAGTATGTCTTACTATATCTGGAAGAGTGTTCTAAAGAGCTTAGCATCCACACTGGTGGACTAAAGGACATAACTGCTCCTGTGTGTGTGTGTGTGTGTGTGTGTGTGTGTGTGTGTGTGTGTATGTGTGTATGTATGTGTGACATCTGGCCAGTTGCTGGCTGAATAGAAAGAGGAATATAGGTGAAGGTTGATTCCTAGCTTGATTTGGGGGATTGATCTGTCAGTGACATTTTTAATTCTCAGGCTGTCAGGCTGACTAGATCTCAACTGTGAGCTCTACTGTTTTGAGATTTCTTTCAAACATAACACTGGCTTTACAATTAGACACACATAGAGAGCCACATGTAAGTCAAGGGCTGGAATGCAGACTGAGAAAACTGTTCCTAGGCAGTTTTGTAGCTTGAGTGTGAAATACACTATTGAAAAAAACATTGTGCATCATATGACTGTGTATACAGAACACACATACAGAGAGAGACATATACAATCGGTTCTATTTCTTTCATTTCTTTGAAGAACTCTGACTAATACTTAGTACTTGAAATCTGAAATTCATTGTTTTCTTTATGGATCTGTAAGTCAGAGGCTTTGGAAGGCAAGTTACTTGCTGTAGGTCATTCTTCAAAGGAAGGCAAAGATAAACATGAAGGAAAGGAGAACGTCATGGAGGATGTTAACACTGGGCTTGCATAGTTCTATTGGCAGGACTCGTGTCTTTCAAAACACTCAGTCTTTACTTCCTGATTTCTACACATGTCTAAATGTTTTCAAAGGGAGTTCTAAGAACTCCATCTTTGCCTGGTAGTAAACTAGACAAGGCTCACACCATTCACTGTAGCAAACAGAAGTCACTGAAACCTGGAGATTGGATTTAAAGGATGTGCACTGTCATCCACACAGTCCACAGAGTCCTGTGAAGTTTCTATGTTGCTGACTATTGGATGTTTGCTATCCTCCAGCACCATCAGTCACTATCCTTGGTTCTTGTTTTGAGCCTCATTGAGGACCTCTTAGAACGGCAGTCTGAGTATATCTCCGGTCATAGAGGATAGCAAGAAAGATGAGAACCATGAAGGTAACCTAAAACTCACGAAGGACTGAAGCCTTTGAGGATACACTGGATGTGCACATGTCTTACCGTCTCCAGCCTTAGTAGCACCAGTATCGTGCAGAGGAGCTCAATGATCTGAAAATGTACATGACTTGAGACTTGAAGAACCATTGGTGGAGACCGAGGAGTTCCAAGTGCAGATGATGTCCTATGCAGCAGGATGAGCCAGCAGGTCAGGGGGAGTGTGGGATGCCACCAGCATGCCCAGAGACTTGCATTTTGTTTTTAGAGTGGGGACACAATGGTGATGCTTCTCTGCTGCCTTTCAGATGACAGGCAACATGACACTTGCTCAATCGCAAGCGAGTGCTTGTCACAAGGATTCTGGACGGTATTTTCTTCTCCTCTGGAAGATACAAGGAAACTCTACCATTCAGCCCCTCCAAGGCTTCAGGCATCTGCATGGAAGGCACAGCCAGAGGAGAGACAGTGTCAGTGCATCCACTGCTCCACCACAGTCTGCTTTCTCATTAGGAAAACAAAAGGCCTCCCAGGAATTCTGAGACCTGCAAAGAAGGAGGTAGAAACAGCTTTCGAATGACTCAAATGAATTTTTAAAAAAATCTATTGAGTGAGTTCTCATTTGAAGTTCATAGAACACTCACACTTCCTAGTTTGAAAATTGGTATTTGAGGAGCAAATTAAACATCCAAACTTCGTAAAATCTTCCTAAAAATGTATCTTAAGGAAACCAAATAGGTCCAAATGATGACTGTTCTACTGTATAGAAGACTGGGATATTAAGAATATGGAAAGCAATACAGAATCAGAAAAGCCCACATTCTGTAATTCCTATTAAATTTAGCAATTTAGTTACTATGTTGAATTCTAATTAAAATGTTTAGCTGTTGGGACCTAAGAAAGTCACGTAGGACCAAAAGTAACCCTGCAGAGATTGCTTTCTTGTGGCTGATGGGGAAAGAGGGGCTAAGGGTTCAGTGAAAGCTCAGACTGGACCAACAAGCTCAACAGGTAAAGAAACTTGCTACCAAGTTTGGTGACTTGAGTGTGATCTCTGGAAGCAGGTCCAAAGGACAGAACTCCTCCCAAAAGTTATCCACTGATGCCACACAATGCACAGTGGAATTCATGTGCACAAGTGCACATACACACACACACACACACACACACACACACACACACACACACACAGAGGGGGGCGTAAATAAACATAATATATTTTGCAAAGGCTCAAATGTCACAGTGCCTAAGAATGAATCTTAGCATCCAGTCAGTGTTGCAGAACAGAAGGCAGAAGCAGGCCAAGTCTTCAGCAAGCTAGCAAGTTTCTAAGAATGTGGATCCTGAGGCAAAACAAGGTTTGGAATCAGGGTGTGTCCAAACAGATGGACCATAAAAGGATTTTTTGAGAACTTCATGCAGACATTTGCACTTGCACCAGAATGTTGGCATTCATTCTACACTCCACTGAGCCAAGCTCCCTGGGCAAGCCATCCCCAAATAGGACTAGGAAGTGCCATTTCCACATCTAGCTACTAGGATAAAGAGTCCCACCTCTAAATCCCCTGCCTGTGAATTCAGAGCATTCCAGGGGTATCTGAAAAGATCTTCCCAGTACAGGCCCAATACCTCTGAGACCGTCTCATGCTCTTCCTACCCCAGCTTTAGTCTCCTTGATGGTGACCTGGGCCCTTGAAAACAAAAGAAGTAAAAAGTTCTTAAGAAGCCGTGGCTTTTTGTTTAGCTTCTGGTTCTTAGTGGCTTTGAGAAAAGCTGAATTATAGGGTTAATTAATTAATTTGGGATCATAGAATTCACATCCAACAAACTGGGGAGACTGGGCTCAGAGCTGGAGAGGGGAGACTCAGATGGAGCTTGAGAACTGTCCAAAACTACATCCCATTTCCCTTTGCAACTGCAAGAGCGGGAGAGACCCATTTCTGAGTTGTGCTGATTTGTGCTATAGTAGACTTGGTAATGAGAAAGCACAGTGCCTCCCTTTGTAGCCTCAAACTCCAGGCTCTCCTGTCTCAGTTCCCCAAGCATCAGGAGGGCAGGTGTGCACTGCCACAGTGCTAGCAGGAACAGGAAGATTTCTGTGTTCTGTTATCTTCTTCATGGCCTGAGGCTGAGCCTGGAGTCTCCATGTCAGTAGCATCTTTCAAGGCTGTTCCTCTGCAGCTCTGAAACCTTTTTTTTTTTAAATATAAACCAAGTTTATTTTGCCTTTTAAGTAGTGTTCATATAGCACTAAAGCTAGGTAAACAGTGTGAATTAGTATACGTCATCTCAAAAGCCAGAGTTTTGTTATCATTGTTGTCATTTTTTAATGAGTTGCGAAAATGATGCAGCCTATTCTAACAGGATAAATATTTTTAACCATTTCACTTTGAGTTAATGAAGGCTCACAAATGAACAACACTCCTCATTGAGGAAAACAGAAAGCTGTTCTCGACAAGGGGCAACTCACTCACACAAGCAAAAAGAACTGTGTAAAAATAACTAACTGATCCCATATTAAACGTTGACCACTGGGGAGATGCCTGGGGAGGTTCACTGTCAGATTATTCAAGCACTTGGGCACCCTCTAGAGGCACAACTTGAAAACCTTCAAAACTTCGTTTGGAGAGGTTCACTGTCAGAATATTCAAGCACTTGGGCACCCTCTAGAGGAACAACTTGAAAACCTTCAAAACTTCATTTGGAAATAAGAAAAATCTGATTTTACCTAAGCTATGAAATTTTAAGCTCAGAGGTACCACTTGGACATTTTTATTTGGAAACCTCTTCAGAAGGTGTCTTGCTCTAAAGCACCCATAAAATGGGCGCAGCCACTGTCTTTGCTACTGTTCCAGTCCTTTCTGTACAGCAACACACGGACAATCATCTCCAGTTTCTGAACTGCAGTAAACTGTAAGCACTGCTACAGTGTGGGATAGCTAGCTTTCCTCCTGTTCTTAGGGATAGCATTCTTAACATTTGAATGCCTGTAACATCGCTCATCTTTGGCCCTTCTTCCTCCCTCCTTCCTGTCCTTCTATTTGTCTGTGCTGGACAAAGTTCTGCCATTAGACTGTCACCCCATATCTGAGTTTCTTTTCATAGGATTAAATCACCAAATCATATAAAGTGACATCCCCTGAGATGACAGCTTGTTTCCATGTCACTTCCTTATGGCTGTTCTTTTGAGAAAGGCTCTCAATGTACAGCCCAGACTTAACGCAACCTAGAGATCCTCCTGCCTCTGACTCCCAGTCCACATCGCTTTCATCTGAAATGAGATTAAAAGCTCAAGTTTCAACTTTTGTCCCCAGTACTGGGAGCTTTCTCTCTTGAAGATGCTCTGATAATTTAGTGGGCCAGCGTTGATTTGAATCAGTTTGACTTTGGGTCGATAAAAATTTTCACTGAGTTCATGGACTTCATTTCTTCTCTTTGAGAGTCTCTGAGAACCTGGTTCTTATTTTATTCTTCAGGGCCCAAGAGTCCAGAGATTAGAAATATACCAAAGGTGAAGATTCTAGCAAGAAACCTTGTCCCATAAACTCAGGCCTTAAAGAGAAGGCTAAGGATGACTTAGAAGTAAAGGCAATGTATTTTTACACTCTGTTCATAGGGAGAATAAAAATCAGTAAGATAGACGGAAAGAGGACACTAAAGAAAACAGAGACCTGCCCATGAGACCTTACAGGTATCTGTTGGTTGGGGTTCTCTGTGACCTTGTAGCCCCAACATCATCTCACCTGGATGTTCTACTAACATCATGCCTGGTTGAGTTTACAGTTGTTTAAGATCAGACATATTACCAGTGTCGTAGTCAATGTTCTATTGTTATGAAGAGACACCATGACCATGACAACTCTTACAGAGGAAAATTTTTAATTGGGACTGGCTTAACATTTTCAGGGGTGTAGTCTATTATTGTCATGGGGGTGGGTGGGAACACAGGAAGCCATGGTACTAGAGAGATAGCTAAGACTTCTACATTCCAATCAGCAGGCAGAAGGAAGGGAGCAAAGACATTAGGCCTAGCTTGACCATTGTTAGATTCTCTTTTTGATCACCGAGAAACAAATAGATTTAGGTCTGTGGAGATTTCCAGGCAAATGTGGTAGTTAGGCCCTGTAATTCTAACAACCTGGAGACAGAGAATAAGTCATGGTGAAGACAAACTTCAGCCCAGAGTGAGATCCTGTGTCAAAAACAAAACAAAACAAAACAAAACAAAAACCAAAAAAACCAACAACCTACAAAGAAAAACAAAAAACCAAGAGCCTAAAGAAATGTACCACATCTTGATTACATAACCTTCTGGATACCCTGAGAGATTAGCTGGGGTCAGGCTAGTTGGACAATAAATCTTAACAGTGAACAGCACTGATCAATCAATAGGCCTTGACTGTATATAAAGAGAAAGGGAGTGGAGCATAAGTATTCATTGCTCTCTGCATTCTCAGAGAGGATAATATATAGACAGCTGCTCAACCTGCCATGGTGGACTGTGGCCTCCAATTGTTGGCCAACATACACCCATTCATTAAGTTGATTCTCGGGCATGTGATTTAGTAATGGGGAAGGAACTCATGTGGTAGGACATCTACAAATCTGTGTGACCAGGCAGGCATGTTAAAAATAGGGAAAGGGTCCAGAGGAAGCTTCATAAACAAGAGAATCTCCAAATTGCAGTCTTTAAGTATACTGTATGTACAACACCAACATTAACATGTAAAACATATCCAGACTTGAAGGAGAGACATTCTAGTCATGGTGGCACATGTTTGTAATCCTGGCACTGGGAAGATGAAGCAGGAGGATCTCTGTGAGTTTGGGTCAGCCAGGACTACATAGTCAGTTCAAAGCCACCTCATAGTTTGTCTAAAAAGAATTTTTTTTTTCAGTGAGATAACAAGTCCAGAATAGAGAAACAGAAAAGTCCAACAATAGAAGTGTTACTGAGGACGCAGACTGATAGGGGGCACTCAAAATCCTGGGATGTGGTGTAAGTTGGAAAACATTTTTATGCCAATAAAACTAGGTGTGCACACACCCTGTGATCGTGAAGGCACTTGCCTGTGTACACTGCATTAGAGGATCTGCCTTCTCAGATCCAAATCCTCCATTTCAAGATGCAAGAAGCAGAGCCACACTGACTGCTGGGTGAGTCTACAGGGTGAGTCCGATCCCTGCAGTGGATCCCCCTCAGTCCTGCAATTCTTGAGGGAACCAGCTACTAATGGTCCAGATTTGGCTCCTCAACACTTGGGCAAATTGCTAGTGAGAGCAGGGTATGTAGTCTCTGGGGCCTGAAAAACATTTGACTGTCATTCTTGGAATTAATCTGCTGTGCATGACTAAAGGAATCTGCACCCAGGAACTACTAGCAGGCAGCTTGGTAACATTAAATATGTACCCTTTCCCTGGAGATGCCCCGGAGTGACCTCAGATTGGTCCCATTTCTAGCTGATAGAATTGGAGGTAGCACTTAGATTGGCTATGAGCTCCCTGCTTCTGATCTTTTGGATTATCAGGGTTTAATGTCTTTCCTACAAAAAAAGACAACATAAGAAAAGTACAATTTATTGAGGTTGGAAGCCCACTGTGGCTGGCATCATTACCATGACATCATTCTGTGAATAGCATATGAAACTGGGCTCTAGCATTCATGTGGTAATTTGTGCCAAAACAAGTTTGCTGCGTGATCAAGACAAGAGAGATGAAGTAATAGAAAATATTTGGTAACTTAAGAACATATGACTTTAAAGTTTTAAGCTTGGAAATTTGTTATAATCATACAAATATTATTTTAAAATGATTATGTGTTCAAACATGTATGGCTTAATTAAACGATTAATGAAACATATAAATCTAAAGAAAATGAGAAAACTATCATTATAAGAACTGTGTCTGTTTTGTCTTTAGTGGGTTAGAGACTCTGGTGATGACCTATATTCTGTATCCCCGTTTAGCAGGGTGTGGTGACACTGGGTGCTGAGGACCACAATGTATGGGTTTTCACCATTGGTTCCAAGCTCTGTGTCAGGATCCTCTCTGTCCACATAAGATTTCCAGTCTGGAACTTTTGGTCAAGCTCAGACATGAGCAAGGGCTCAGCCTTGTGAATATTCCTCTGGGTCTGTTGCAGGGTCTTTAAGAATGTGACAGGGGAATGGCTAGTAACTTTTGCCTAGTGAACATCTCAATATGGGGGGCATCTGACCCTTAGGGCAAAAAGTAGGAGGTTAGTCCAATTTTCATAGCTTTCATTGACACATTTATTTTACCCTTCCTGATTTTTGCAGCCTCTATGCACAATGTAATTTTAGATGAACATTTAGGGCCTTTGCCAGATTTAAGGGAAAGTTTGATCATGAAGGTGAGGGCATTGTCAAATCTCAGAGGTAGAGGCAACCCATATACAGAATTTTTTGTCTTCTGATAACAGCAGAGAGTATGGGTCTCTTGTTCGACAAGAACTGCCATCCATTTGCCTCCTGTTTCTTTTTGTCACTTGGTTTCTTCCTGTGTTCTTTCTGTCAAGGTAAGGAGTCCCCTCTCTCTAAAGAGGGCCTATGGACACTGGCATTGGCAAATGCATGTCAACTGTTTGCAGTATGCATGTCTTTGCCCTTCTCCCAGCAAAATGAATGGGATAAATCCAGAAGGTCAGCCCTTTGTGTTGAAGTCCCTTGGCTGAGGGACTGGGCCTGTAACATCCTGGGTAGGTGACCACTGCAACCTAGTATACCTGATTTCATGTTGAACAAAGCTGCTCCATATAAAACCTCTTCATGCCTGTAGGAAGTGCAGAGTGCAGCTGCAGTGGAGCCCAGAGTGGAAGCCAGAGGCTTCCAGCCAGCCCCAGAGCAGAGCAGGATGCAGCAGCCACAACTCCAGAGGTAGCAGCAATCAGGCCTGGGTTCCTGCTTAAGACGGGAGATGAAGCTGATCACATCCACCTTCTACCACAGCTATGGTTGTTTCTGTATAATCAGACCCTGCCTGCAGAATCTGAGCTTTGAGCTCCTGTTGATCAGAACTGGAGGAGCCAGAGCCTGGGCAGTTCCTGGAGTACATTTCCCCTTATGAGGGTTGTTATGGGGCCTCTCCACATCCACGGCTATGTCCCTCCTCTGTTCGGGGGAGTCTGATGACCTGAACTTGGCTGCTGTCTTGGAGTGGCTCCTTTGGGTTATCATCTGGTCGTGGGCTGGGTGGGCTGACAGCTATTTTATTAAGTCAGATATGGGTCTGGCCCAGAAGACGTGCCTCATAATGGGTTATTTCAATGTTATGCATCCACTTACTGCAGTTCCCCTCAGGAGGTCCATTACAATGATGGAGATGTAAGTTAATAACAGTTCCTGGCACAAAGTCAATGTATTTATTAGTACAGTTGTAGCAGCAACTGATCACAAAAAAGCAGGCCAAACAAGATCAAGTCTTTTGGATAGATAGGCCACTAGCCTCCTCCAGGGTCACAGTGCCTGAGACATCCCTCATAGCCATCCCAATCCACAAAACTCCTTCTGGGCCTGTGTCCACCACCCACAATACTACTCAGGAGCCCCTACTGCTACCATCACCATAGCAACAGTAGCACCGACTTGCACCCACAGTTGCTGCCAGAAGAGGGGTGCAGCATGGATGGGCCAGCATGACCTATGAGCCTATGGGAAGTTGTGTATCATCCCAGGGGCAGCAGTAGCTGTTGTCCCAGGCGGGCTCACTTCCCTTCTCTTTTAGATCTTTGACTCCAATCAATAGAAGTGACAGAAATATACAGAGAGATAAATACATAGAGAAAATTATCAGGGTCCCAACCATACATTCATGCACCTGAAGAGACCATATGGACCCCAGTCATAGATCCTGACCACCTGCAACTCATTGGCATCCTAAACAGAAGGTGCCTTAACCAAACTTAACTCTAGAGGTGACAAACCAGGCAACTTTCAATTTTGATCCATTTTTGGGCTGGAGGTGTCAGATTCTTTAAAAGCATTGGCCATCAAAGAGATTTCATGAGGAACATCTCAGGTTGTACAACTCTCAGAGTTCTTGACCATTACATTCTTTCCATCTCCAGGAAACTCCAAGACCACCAGTGTTTCAAGGTCTGGACCCGAGATGGAGGTGTGTTACTGGGAGTGGATTTTGAGGTTTCAAAGGCCCCCACCATTCCCAGTTAGCATTTGTTTTCTTCTACTTCTTCATCAACGTCGGAGCTCTCGGCTGTCCATGCCACATGTTCTTGCTCTAAAACTCTGAAATTGCAAGTCCCCAATTAAATATGTTGTTCTATATGTCGCCTGGGTCACCTGTTTAGTCCTTCTTAGTTCTAGCATTCTGTTAATAGAAATAACAACAAAAATCAAGCTTTCTGATTTTGTAGATTCTTTGCCAGGGCATGGTAAGATCTACCTACCTTCATTGTGATGATTTTCAAGACTATACTGATTTCTAAATCTTGCTTTTCTCAAAGACTGGAATGGTCCCCTTGTCAATAACAGATCGGGCCTGCTGATTCTTTTTACTAAGTCAGGTAATAGTCAAGGGCAGGAAAAGGAAGCTCCAAACACCCAACTGCAATTTGCTGTGAAATTAGCTCTGCTGCACATGGAGGCCATTCTGGGAAGAGAAAGCCATCCATTCCAGGCAGTCCAATGAGAGGAAGTGATTGGCTTCATCCAGAGAATAGGTTGAGTAGAGTTAAAATTTGCATTTCTGATAATTCCCAAGGAAGTGAAGTTACTGGTACTTGTCCAGGTTACAGTTTCAGAAGTGTTGGTCTAGCATGCCTGACTGGTAAGTGAGGAGGTTGTGCAGGTTTTGATATTTATGGAATTTCTACTTTCCAGAACTTCTAGGAATACATGGCAAGTAGGCTTCAGTCTAAATGAATAACTTGTCTTCACAGTTTGCATGGTGGGTAATGTTTGTTGATCATCAACTTGACAGCACCTGGAATCTCCCTGGAGACACACCTCTAGGCACCCAAGTGGATGATCATTTGATTATTAGCTCTACTATATAAGGCATTGCTAGATTTAGGTTAGCCTCTGGACATGCCTGTGCAGAACTATTTTGATTAGACTAATTGAAGTGGGAAGACCCACCCTCCATGGTTGACTGGGATAGTGGACTGGATATGGTCGATGAAGTGATTTGAATACCAGCATCTCCCTCTGATCTCTGCTTGCAGTCAGTACAAGAGCTCTCAACCTCCTGCTGTCTTGACTTTCCACTATGGTGCATCTTGCAACTATAAAACAAAGTAAACTTCTCTCCCTTAACTGTTGCTTTTGTACACATATTTAATCAGAGCAACAGAGAAGTGACAAAGCGTAGAGGGCCGCTTTAACATTCACCACCACAAGATGGCGGTGGCTTCCACTACGCCCCACGTGGAAGGCCAGGATAGCTCCCGCCATTACAAGATGGCGCTGGCCTCCGCCGCGCCAGCCGACTTCCTTTCAGGAAGTTAACTGTGTGCGCATGTGCAATAGTGCCTTTGTGCCAGGTCTTTGCCCACTCCGGGGCGTGCCTAATGAGATCATGGGTAAGCGACCAATCAGGTGTGGATGCGCCGTGCTAGGGTGTATGTAAGCCGCGCCATGCGGGCGCGCGGGGCTCTCCTTATGATTTCAATAGAAGTTTTGCTGCCGCAAGGATTCGTATGTCCCCGCGTGTTTTCTTGCTGGCGAGGTCGCATGTGGGACAACAAAGCCAATCAACTTTCACTTAAGCTCCTGAAAATCCACAGGAATCTCAGCCAGGAGTCATAACGTATTCTCCAGGAAAACTGGAAATTCAGGAGGAAGAGACACTCTTTCACAGTGCTTCTCCATTCACAAGCATTTTATGGGAACACAGACACTCAAGAGACAGAAAGTGGTCAACTGCAATGGAACTGAAAGGACACAAACCCCAATCACATGGTGGATCCCATGAGTCACATGGTGGATTCCATGAGTCAGAGGGCAGATCCCATTTGCTCTGCTTCCTAAGCCACCGTGTACTTACCTCCTTTTTCCCTGCTACCTGACTCCAACCTCATCTTGCCTGAATCTTTCTGCCATGTGTCATGGTATTACTACTTTGATTTCCCATGATTCTGTGCTTTTCCCTTTGTATTCTGATGGCCATGGTGCCTGTTCAAAAAACACCATGCTGTGATGGATTTACTCCTGGTAATACCCTATAGCCACAAAGTTGAATTCAATCATTAACCTTAGTGGTTTGAATTCTGCTGTGCCTAACACTAGTTTTTGTTCACATTTAGAGGACAGAACCTTTGACTCCTTTTTATCTTTGAGGGGAGTCTTTCGACTAGGCTTCTCTGCCCCTGCACATAGAGTCTCTATGTCCCCTTTCAAGTACATAAATCATAAAATACCCCTCCCTCTGATTCGGTTGGTTTCATAGCATGAAAAACCAGGGCCAGGCTCTTTACAGATTCATTGCTTCCTTACCTTGTCCAGTACAAAGACTGCAGCACTGTATCAGGTGTGACACATACTCTCATGCTCTCTGGTGCCCCTGCCCTCCCCGGTCAGAGTCCACATCCCTGGGTGAGCCCCCAACTCCATCCTATCCCTAGCCTGAGCCTGAGTCCTAGCCTGAGCCCAAGCCCATGCCTTAGCCTGAGCCTGAGACCGAGCCCATGCCTTAGCCTGAGCCCAAGCCCTAGCTGTGACCCAAGCAAGAACCCAAGCCCCAGCTTGAGCCCTAGCCCAAGACCTAGCCCTAGACTTGGCCGTAGAACTAACCCTAGTCTGAGCACGAGCCCGGGCTCCAGAACTGGTCCGAGTCGGAGACCAAGCCCTATCCTGAGCCAGAGCACAAACCCTAGCCCTATCCCTGGCCCAAGACCTCGCCCAAGCCTGAACCCTAGCCCTAGCCTGAGCGTGAGCCCCAGTCTGAGCCTGAGCCCGAGTTTGAGCCCGAGCCCGTGCCCTAGCCATAGAGTCAACTAAAATACCATTTTATTAGTCTGGGCTCTTAGTGTGCAGCACATCTATCTAGGCTCTTATGACTCTTAGAGTCTCTAGGGAGAAGTAGTGTGTAATTCTTATAGGCGGACTGCATTTATGTTTCTAGTCCTTTTCCCCTTCCAGGTTTTATTACACTTTATTTGTTCGCCATGCTTACTGGGTTAGGTAATATATGCCCAGGAGTATTCTTTTTCAACTCCAGGCAATTTCATACTCTGTTTGCTCCTTTCACTTTGATAAGTCTCTTATTTAAGTTAAGGACATTTTCTTCTGTATTTTTGTTGAGAATATTTTTTCTTTGTTTTGTTTTTTGGGTTTTTTGCTTTTTACCCGAGTTTCTTTTCCTCCTTCTTATATACTTTATTGTCTTTATCATTTTATTATTATATTTGTTATTTTGTAGAAAAGCCCTATCTATTTCTTGGATGTTTTCTTACAGGATTGAATTTCTTTATTTTTCCTTCCTTCCTTCCTTCCTTCCTTCCTTCCTTCCTTCCTTCCTTCCCTCTTTCTTTCTTTCTTTTTCCTTTTTTTTCGGAGCGGGGGACTGAACCCAGGGCCTTGCATTTGCTAGGCAAAGGCTCTACCACTGAGCTAAATCCCCAACCCCCTCTTTCTTTCTTTCTTTCTTTCTTTCTTTCTTTCTTTCTTTCTTTCTTTCTTTCTTTCTTTCTTTCTTTCTTTCTTTCCATTTCCTTTCTTCCTTTCCCCCTCCACTCTTTTCCTCCTTTTGGATTTAACATATTCCTTTATCTATATATCCATTCCTCCTATCATCTCTTCAATGCCTAAGATTCTCTATTCTATCTGTTGTAGTCTGTTATTAAAATCTGCCTCTGAGAGACTATTTGAGTTCCTACATTTTACTCATCCACATCTCTCTGTTTAGGTTTTCTTTATTCGTTTCCTTCCACAGTTAGGGTTTTCACAGATTTCTTTATTTTTCTCTTTAAAGACCTCTATCATATGTGCAAATGCTGTTTTACCCTCTTTTTTATTCTCGTTCTTCAGTCATGTTGACATATTCAGGGCCTTCTGTGATAGTGTTGATGGTCTCTAATAGACATTTTAATGCCCTGGCTGTTACTGGTTGTGTTTTTATACTAGTCTGTAGGTATCTGGGATTGGGAAGATTGTAATTCTAGGTGCTGGAGGCTGGTTTTGTGTGATAGATAGTATTTGATCTCAACCATGAATTTCTACCCATCCTTTGACCAATTAGTTTCTGGATAAAAGATGCATACAAGCTTTATATTTATGATAATCCTTAATTAGCACATGAACTGTGCAGATAGCTATCCTGTACACTATTATGTATATTTCTCAGCCAATAATTTCATTACATAATTTGCCATGGTTTTGTCTGGACTGCTTTTAACCCCAATTAGCCAATTCACATGGCCATTATCTAAAGATTCTTACCTCATGGTGGCTTCTCCTCTGCTCTGTTTACCTTCTTCTATCTGCCCCTGTCATGGTCTCCTCCCACCCCCAAGCTGGGAACACCAGGGAACACGGATCTCAATTCTGCACAGCTTTTGAGTGTAGGCATTTTTATTTACAATTCAGAAATAACTTGGGGGTGAGTTCACTTAAGAGTGTGGATTAGTGTTTTCTTTCTTTTGTTTTGTTGTTGTTGTTTTTCATTTGTCTTTGTCTGTCTGTTTGGTTGGTTAGTTGGTTTTTGAGACAGTGTTTCTCTATTAGTATTTTCAAAAGCCAATTTTTTCATTAAGATATCTGGGGTCAGAGAAAGGATCACCCATTTCCTGAAATCTTGTGTATGGTAATCAAGAAATTCTACTAAAACTTCTGAAGGGCCCTGTTACCCTTCAGCCCCAGGGTTATAGGTACCTCTGGATATTCTCTAATTTACTTTATTGATCAGGATGGTCTTAAACTCAGAGATCTGCCTGCCTTTGTCTCCCGAATGGTGGAATTAGAGGCGTGTGCGAGCATGCCAGGCTAGTGCCCTGAATAATTGCAAGAACTGAGTAGTCTCTCCCTGCTAAGAAAGATTTTGATATGCATGCTGTGCAGACATTTTCAGGGAGTCATGAAATCAGTATATCTTGCTGACTCATGCCTGCTGAGGCCTGCCTGGCTCTGCCAGGTAGTCCCAAAGCTGTTTACTATCTAGAGTCTACCGAACTGGATCGCTGATGTATCTGTGAAGGGTTTGTGAGTAGATCAAGCTGCTGCTGCTGACCTGCCAATTTTCCATCTGAAAAAACAGATGGGAGTTGCTCTAAAGAACCATTTCTAAACAAGTCCACTCCCCCATATCCTTTCTTTCCCACTACCTCTGGTAAAAATGGCTAAAAGGAAAGTTAAAATATGTAAGAACCATCATTAAAAATAGGTTTTAAAAAGTTGCAGTTATACTCCTGCGTTTTAGTTCCTGAGAAACATCCCTGGCTCTTCTGCAACTTGGTGTGTAGACCAGGGTAGGTTAAAACTTACAGAAATATGTCTGTCTTTGCCTCCTGAGTGCTGGGATTAAAGGCATGTACCACCACCCCATCCAGTCAACAGCTCTTGGAAAGTTTCACTCACACATGTCATGGTGCTGTTTCTACCACATGAGTCACTAAGAGATAATGACACTCTTACCTTCCCACTCGAGTGGTTCTGTTCAGTACCTCTATTCCAACACACATGATCCAAATTATTCTTCTGCCCCTAATGTTGTTTTACTTTTCTTCTGTTGCCATTTGGAAGTTACTGTTGGAATTAAAAGCTTTAAAAGTCAATAAATAAATCGCAAAAGTTAAAACATGCACATGAACGATAATCAATACTTTACATAGCACAATGGTCAAGATATTTCTAAATTTAGAAAAATATGAGGGACATCTATCATGTTAAAGAAACATAAGAGTTATCTCTGGTACCTCTTCAGTTACCTACTCTAATAGGAACTAAGGTTGAAAGCACCATTAGGAAATCCGTACTTTCCTGACAAAGACCAGTTTTGGCATCCATCTGGTGTGCAAACTGAGGCAGGCAGCCACTGGGGGTCAGTGCTTAGAGCTTCTGATGGTTGGATCCAGATACCTAAAGATGCTGCTGCCAAAGGAAGCCAGAAATCAGAGAAGTTACTCAGCAGACCTTTTTATGAGGGAACAACGCTTAAATTACTGGGGCTGGAACTCCCTGAGTGTACTGGAAAAACTATGAACTTTTTCTAATTCCTTGGGGCCAGGAAGAAAGAGAAGGAAAGAGAGAAAATTCTCTCTCTCTCTCTCTCTCTCTCTCTACACACACACAAACACACACACATACAAACACAAATACACACACGAACACACAGAGGCAGGAACACACGCACTGAGTGGATGAAACAAAAGACAAAGTCCAATAATTTCATATACACAAATATATGCATACAAACACACAGACGTATATGCATAGAGACCTATAGACAGACATATGTACATTCACACATAGATTAGTTAATGCAGACCTCCAGCAAGCAGGCTTCAAATATTTCATACCTGGATGCATAAGTACACACAATAGGTGGCCTGAGAAAGCAACACACACCCAGAAAGGCAACAACCTTTGCACATATACCTACCTACATACATACATGTTGATGGGTGAAAGGAACAATATTCCAAACTACCATAGACACAAACATTGCACATACACATATGTGGTGAATGAGGGTGGAAGCTCCAACCCTCATTCATGCAAACTCTGCACATATACATATATACATACATACATACATGCATACATGCATACATGCATACATGCATACATGCATGCATGCATGCATACAAGCACACACAATTGATAGATAAAAGAACAATGCTCTAACCATCACACACACACAACCTTTACACATATTCACACATACCCCATTGTTTATGTTAGAAGAAATAATGCTGCAGCCCACCACACATGAACCCCAACAGAGACACATAGCTGGTGGATGCTCCAATCCCCACAATTTATTCTTCATTTCATCCAATATATATCCCAGCAAAATCTTTCATGCAGTATTAAATTACAGTGTGTTTCTGTTTTAGTTTTATTGTAGAGAATGGTTAGTGAATGATGTGTTTTTCAATACCTTATAAGAAATAACATTACAAGTACAGGTAAAGAACAAAAATTAGTACCAAAAACCCATGAACCTTCATAACAAAGCAACTTATCATAGATTAACAAAACGTAAGCAAGCAAGATAGTTTTCTCAGCAAGTTTCTCTTACTGGCAGGCAGCAATTAGCAATTACAAAGAAATGAGTAATTATTTTCTTATTTTTCTTAAAAGTAATCTTTTAAGAATCTTAAAAGAATCACACTAAACTTTTATATAAAAATCAGTCATATCTTCCTTAAGTCCTCAGAATGCATATTGACTTATCAGAAATTCGTAGTAAGTCTTATCAGGATGCTGAGGGGAAAGTGGATGTAAGAAATCAATTATCACCAGTCCAGCCTGAGTGAGAGTCATGTCAGCTACTAGTGCCATTGTACTTATTTCCTGATCATAAAGATCCTAACTTAACCCACACGAGTGTGCCTTTCTGAACTTCAAATTATTTCCTAAGATTTTCTACATCATAGCCAATAGTAGAAAATATCTCAGCCTAGCTTCACTAACAACTTTTATTCCCAATATTTTGTAAGGGTGGAGGTCATTGCTGACAATCTAAGTATCTAAGTTCTTCACAGGTCCAAAGGCTTTTCCTCCTATTGATGCTGGACAGTGCCATCCTCTGCCACATATGTGACTAGAGTCATGGGTCCCTCCTTATGTACTCATTGGTTGGGGGTTTAGTGCCTGGGAGGTCTAGTGGGGTTCAATTGGTTTATATTGTTGTTCTACCTATGGTGTTGCAAACCTTTTCTGCTCTTTCAGTCTTTTCTCTATCCTCTCCATTGGGGTCCCCTTGTTCAGTCCAATGGTTATCTGTAACCATCCTAATCTGTATAGTAGGGCTCTGGCAGAGCTTCTCAGGAGACACCCTTTATCTGGCTCCTGTCAACAAGCACTCTTGGCATCAGCAATAGTGACTGGTTTGGTTGCTGTTTATGGAATAGATCCCGAGGTGGGCCAGTCTCTGGATGACTTTTTCTTCAGTCTATGCTCCATTCTTTGTCCCTGTATTTCCTCCCATGAGTATTTTGTTCTCCCTTCTAAGAAGAAATGACACATCCACATTTTGGTCGTCCTTCTTCTTGGGCTTTCGGTCTGAATGCTCTCTGAGTCCAGGGAAACCAAGGATGGGGATTGGAGCTAACTTCAAAGAGTTCTCTATTCTAGGTTTAGAGTGCCTCTTGCCCCTTACCACCACCCTAGACACTTATCTCATCCCCTGACTCACATGATAATGACTGGGAAACCAAGTGGACAGGTGCTTGAGAACAGCTATCTCAATTCCTGAAAGATCACCCTGTGGCATCTCTCCTTGGGTGCTGATAACAGGGTCCAGGGATTTTGGCCTCAGCCCAAAAGTAACGGAAACTAAAAAAGAACAACCAGGGAAAGGGTAGGAAGGAGAGCCTGGTGCACGCGCAGAGGCCTGCAAGGACCTGTCCTACCCAGTCTTTGTGCCCTTCCCCTTTTCAGCTTGTCAGCGGGGTTGCCAATGTCCAAGTGACCTAGCCAGGTACCTCTTTTTTTTTCTTAAATTTCTTTTTTTTTTTTTACTTTACATTTCAAGTGCTAGCCCCTTTCCTGGTTTCCCCTCCATACACCCCCTATCCCATCTTTCCTCCCCCTGCTTCTTTGAGGGTGTCCCCCAACCATCCACTCACCACTTTCTCCCTCCCCGCCCTGATATTCCCCTGCACTGGCAGGACCTAGGGCTTCTCCCATTCGTGCTCAAAAAGGCTATCCTCTCCTACATATGCAGCTGAAGCCATGGGTCTGTCCATGGATACTTTTTGGATGGTGGTTTAGGCCCTGGGAGATCTGGTTGGTTGGTATTGTTGTTCTTATGGGGTTGCAAACCCCTTGAGCTCCTTGAGTCCTTTCTCTAAATCCTCCAATGGGGACCCCATTCTCTGTTCAAGTTCGCAGCCTCTGTTATTTGTCATGCTGTGGAAGAGCCTTTCAGGAGACAGCTATATCAGGCTCCTATCTGCTTGCCCTTCTTGGCATCAGCAATATTGTCTGGCCTTGGTAGCTGTATATGGGCTGAATCCCCAGGTGGGACAGTCTCTGGATGGTCTTTCCTTCAGTCTTTGCTCTCAACTTTGCCTCTGTATTTCTTGCTGTGAGTATTTTTGTTCCTCCTTCTAAGAAGGACTGAAGCATCCACACTTTAGTCATTCTTCTTCTCGAGCGTCATGTGTTCTGTGGATTCAATTCTGGGTAATCCAAGCTTTTGGACTAAACTCTTAAGGGCTCTCTCTCTCTCTCCTCAGATTTACCCTCAGTCTGTGTCATCGCTGGGTTGTCCCACTTCAATTGTAGCTGCTCTTCTGCACATATTGGAAACTAGTGCTTATTCCTTGTGAAGATGAATTTCTTTCTTTTTGTGTGTGGTGGGGTCTGTGCTTATGTGTAAGGAACTGCTGACTGGCTATGCACATGAATGGATAGCTAGTGTCCATAGACTGCAGCCTGCTCCATCTTCCCCACCCTTGCCTGAGGAAGCTTGCTAGGGATCCTGGCTTCTGAGGGAACACGTCTTTCCCCTCCATTCACTCTACACTATTTTTTGTTATTTCAATTATTTTTTTAGTGAAGCTGAAAGTGCAGTTCAGTAATAGATTCCTACCTATGTAATAGATTCCTAATGCTGTAGGAGTCTGCAGAGTTAGAACTTGTTTATTCTTGGCAGGAAGGCTGCTCCTGTGGCCTGGGAAAGAGCAAGGCCTTTCTAAAAGAATACAATGTAACATTCTTTTGGAAGTTACTCAGGACATGCTTAGCTACTGCAAAAACACCCTAGAAAAACTGATAGGTGTAAATGTAAAGTGGATCTAAAACTTCATAATGAAAATTTCCTTAATTTTACCAGAGTTTGGGGTTAAAGGACAAAATTAAACATAGGGAAAATACACTAGAGTGCTGGGAGCTCTGCAGCAGCCTGGGAGGGAAATAGAAAGGAGGGGCCACAGGGGGTGGGGTTCCGGTATAGGTGTGAGGCCATGTGCTTTCCCATTGCTTACCCGCCATTGTTCACCCCACTGCTCACTTTGGACAGACTTCCAAAGAGGTGACACAGGTCAAAAAGAGTCACATTAACCAAGACAAGTAAGTGTCCCTACAACAATACAGAAAAAATAATTCAAAGAAGGCATTCTTAACTCTCATTCTTAACTCTTGATCTGGAATAAAATAAGAAGCAAATGGAAATGTTTATTGGAGACAAATATTTTGCACTTTTGCAAATAATTAATAGGTGATGCCTAAATGTTGGGTATGGAATTTAGTGAAAATGCTTCTGTTGATATTATATATAATAGCAGAAACCAATTGGCAATAGTATGAGATTGACAGGCAGGCGAATTTTAGCAGGGTTTGTTGAGGATGCTTCTAAAACATGTCATACTTGCCAGTGACACAATCCTGGTGGAAACCACTTAGGCAGGACATGTGTGAGCATCAAGTCTCAAGGCCCTCTGAATACTCAGATGGATTTTATACTGGTGTTGCTTCAACTCTACATGTTCTGCACAAGACAAAGGCAACATATTACTAAAAAAAATATTTAATAGCCTCCTCTCCTCTCTTTTTCAGGCCCTTCTTGTTAGTTTGCACCTCTGAGTGCAAACATTAAATCAACTATAAGGCATATCGTCTGGAGACATTATTGAAGATTTGTGCCTCTGTAAAAAGTTGATTTTCAAACGAGGGTTTCCCAAACAGCACAAAATAGGACAGAGACATTAAATAATCATTGCAATACTTAGTTTAAAAAATAGAATGATGGCAACGCAAACCTGATGGATTCTGTTGTAATGTGGGAGATGTAAACATAGAGTGAGCAGTCAGAGAGCAAGAGAAGCCCATGGTGTTTGAGATGTCTGAAGGAATACACCACGGAAGGTCTACAGAGTGCTTAGTTCTTGGAGTATTCATTCTGTATGATACTAAAAAATATACAAATATTGTGCTGGGTATTTTGGCACCTAATCCTTCTAAATTCCTTTCAGACTAATAATATTCTGGCACAGGAGTACATTTAATGACATTACTCAATTGGTACAAATAATGAGCCCATTTTAAATACTGTCCAGCAAAAATCTTTTGCTAAGTATCCAAACATGTTGATCATACCCCAAATATAGATGTTGGTATTCTGTTAAGCTTGTGGCCTGGTAAAACTCTTTTTCAATATTCCCGTGAAGCTTCAGTAGACTTACTCAGTAAGCCGACACATTGGGTAAATACATATGACAAATCAGCTCCCATCTGAAGTTCCACTTCCTTGGCAATGGCAACAGGCACCCCAGATTTATTGATTACAACCATTGTTTCTATGACTGTTGGAATCCTTAAAGGGGAGCCACATTTTTAGGACGGAACTTCTCCAGAACGCCTTCTTTCTCCACAAGAGCAGTGTTGTAGGCTGCTTCACATACTCTTCCTATTAGGGTAACGCCATAACTGTTAACTTCCTCTATACAGTTGTTTAAGGTTGCATTGGTTGTATTGTGCATAATAAGAAATCTCATGTTCTTGTATGTGACTTCTACAAGAGCAAGGCATTTCATTCAAGTCATATGAATTTAGTTTTTAAAAGAAACATGGAATAGGGTTATGAAAGAATTAAAAAATTGAATACAGAAATGATTCCAAGCAAAAACCAAAACCAGCAGTGGGGGGTGGGGGGAGGAGAAACTGAAATCTGCTTCAATATTTATATACTCCACTTAAAAGTTTAAATGGTTGAGGACAGGAAATCAATGTATTTGTCCATTGGCACAAAAGATGTGGTATAGTGAGTGGTGAACAGAATGCATTCTATGACTAACTATTGGGTTACAATGATTTTGGGAACTGCGTTGTAACGTGTGTATTTTTCCGTCTCACAGATAATGTTTTGTCATTTGTCTTAGTGAAAATAACTGCTGTACGAATAGATTTAAAAAAAATAAAACATTCCCCCAAACTTCAGTTCCTTTTCCCCCCCACTGTGGCATTTCAGGACAGGGCCTGCTGGGGATGCAGCTAGTGAGGAGCTCTGTCTGTAGCTCCTGAAATAAAGCTGTATCTATTTTTCATCTTTTCAGATGTGTGTCCAGAGAAACAAGCAACTTTCTAGGGGTAGGAATGGAATGCTGAAGTTGAATTCATAAAGGAGAGCGAGAAAGAGGGAGAGAGAGGGCGATTTTTACTTGAATATCTGTCTTTCTGGGGGGAAAGCACAAGTTTGCAAAGTAAGTTTTGAAGAGTACTGATTGTTTCTTGTGTTTGCAAACTCTTTTCAAATGTGTAAGATAGGGGAACGAAAGTGTTGAACTTCAGGAGAGGAATTGTTTGGCTTCATGTTTGAGTATTTTGACAATAAGGACTATTGTAATAGTTTGTAATATTCATTCAGTTTGCCAGGTCACAGGTAGGCTGAAGGGTGGGGAATGGTGCTAAGCTGAGCTGATTGGTGCATCCACTCTTCCACCTTTTGCAGATCATGGCAGAGGCACCCATGGCCCACACCAAGGTTCTCCAGCTTCCCCTCTCTGCTCATCCCCCATGTACCCGCTTCTCCCACCATCTTGCTCTTAAGCATCCTGGAGTCAGTTTCTGGAGACAATGTTTAACAAACTCCCTTTTCCTTCTTACTATCTGTCCTGTTTCCTATGCAGGTCACCTGTCCCCTGTGATGCTACAGATGCTCCATTCACACTTGTGTGTACTGTTAAAATAGCAGTCAGTCTGGGCAGACTGAGAGCAGAAGTTGTAGCTGTCTGGAAGAACATTCTTTTGTGTGTCTGGTTTGGAAAGCCGACCATCCTGTAGGAAGTTCCTTAATTGTTTACAAAACTGTACAGTTGATGCAGGTCTAGGACTTTGCTCTTTTTCTTGGGCAAGTTGTAACCTAGAATTACCATTCTATGAGTCTGCTTTCTCACACCGACTGAGCTTTGCCCTGGGAAATCCTGCTACAATACCCTTTGTGCCCTTCCAGTGCTGCAGTTCAGACACTTGGAAACTTACCTGAAGCTCTCCATCCAGAAATTCAGTTTACCTGAGTGCACTCAGCTTACTAATTAGCCTAGTTATTGGCCATTTTTCCTGAATTACTCTGTTTTCTTGTTTGTGTCATTATGTACAACATTGTGTTTCACTATGTGAAACTTTACTTCTTTTTATGATGAGTAGCTGTTCATCTTTTAAAAGTTGGGATTCACTTTGAATTAATTGCTATGTTGTCTCAGGTAGAAAAATACTAATTTTCAAAGATAATGTATTTAAATATATACCTCCATTCCCTTATCCCCAATTGACAACTAATAAACTACATAGGAAAACAACCTCTTCTCGACAACCAATCACTGTTTTGTGTTTGTTTGTTTGTTTGTTTTTAGACATCTGAAAGGGGTCCTTTAATGACTGACAGTGGTGAGGCAGAGCCACACTTGACAAAAGCTCACAGGAACCTCATGAGTATTCATGACATACTAATGAGGGGAGAAACAGGGCTGTGATGAGGGCAAGGCTTGAGGTGGAAGTAATGAGTTTACTAGGCACATAGACAGTAACTATGATGTCTGAGGCCGGCCTGGGCAGCGAGTGATTGAGAGGGGGGAGCCATGACTGACACTGATCCACCTTCAATGACTGACAGTGGGTGCTGTGATACACTTGATGGATGGTTCCCATGGGCGGAGTCTCTGGGTGTGTGGAGGGTAATGATGACACCTGTAGCCATCCCTCAGGCAGGGCTGGGACCTCACATAGTCAAGAAGTGTGTGTGGGGGTGTGTGTATAACAACACCAGCAGCGGAGGCCGAGCCCCAGTGTGCGTTTGATGTCAGGATTGCCCCAGAGTCATGCACGCAGACCCGCCCAATGCTTTCACCATTTAGTATGATGTTTTCTACCATTTTGTACAAGGAGTTTTCCTACATGTTGTATTATGGTTCTCAAGTTGGAGGGTATTTTTACTTAGCATTTGTCCTTGGCAAATGGCGTTTTGTAATTCCTTCTATATATCAGTCTCAACCTTAAGTCATAGGATTGTAAGTCTTGTACCTGACACTTAAAAATGAACATGAAACACTACTTGTTTTTTTAACATTTGTTCCAAAATTTAATAATAATTGGTAAATTCCTGTGTATGGCCTATGCTATAAGACTCTTTGCTAAGGGGTTTCCCATTTAATATTCCAAAGGTCTATTTGAATTCAGCATACTGAGAAAGGAACAGGTTTACAGAGATAACAATACTTGGTTGGCTCACATGGTATAAAAGGAACCAAGATTTTTACTTTCTTTTGATTCATGACCCAGGTGCTAACTCTTTTGTGAGCTACATTTTAAAAGGACAAAATTTTGCATTTTTGCCATATATTTGTAAGTGTGTTTTACTCCAAATTACTGGCAGTTATTTTGTTATTTCTGCCAAAGAGGACGTTGTCTGATTCCTGGCAGCTGTAGTGACAGGTGTTTGCAGGATGCTGGGACTTGGACTGTAGGCCTCATGATTGCACTGCAAGTTCTTTTAACCTGGGAACCATCTGTCTAGTAACCAGAGTGTAGTTTATAAAAAGGTGAATGCAGATTTAAACATGGACACTAAGGGAGGATAAACACACATGCAAGCATGACAGGCATGAGAGAAAGAAAGGCAGATGTGGGGAAGCGAGCTGTGTAATCCAAAGACTGAAGTAAGCTGAGGCCAAGAACAGATGATTTGAAATACCTATAATTAATTAATTAATTAATACATTAGTGTATTCTGTGTGAAAATATCTATATGTGTCAGTGCGAATATATGGAGGACAGAGGACAATGAGTGGGGAGGTCATCCTCCTACCACATGGGATAGAACTTGGATCCTCATGATTGATGTCAAGTTGCTTAACCCCCTTTTGAAAATTACATTTATTATTATTTTTTATTAGATACATTTCTTTGTTTCTCCATCTTTATTAAATTGGGTATTTCTTATTTACATTTCAATTGTTATTTCCTTTCCCAGTTTCTGGCCAACTTCCCCCTAACCCTTCACCCTCCCCTTCTATATGGGCTTCCCCTCCCCATCCTCCCCCCATTAAAACCCTTCCCCCCAAAATCACATTCACTGGGGGTTCAGTCTTGGCAGGACCAAGGGCTTCCCCTTCCACTGGTGCACTTAATAGGCTATTGATTGCTACCTATGAGGTTGGAGCCCAGGGTCAGTCCATGTATAGTCTTTAGGTAGTGGCTTAGTCCCTGGAAGTTCTGGTTGCTTGGCATTGTTGTTCATATGGGGTCTCAAGCCCCTTCAAGTTCTTCCAGTTCTTTCTCTGATTCCTTCAACGGGGGTCCGTTTCTCAGTTCAGTGGTTTGCTGCTGGCATTCCCCTATGTATTTGCTGTATTCTGGGTGTGTCTCTCAGGAGAGATCTACATCCGGTTCCTGTCAGCCTGCACTTCTTTGCTTCATCCATCTTATCTAGTTTGCTGGCTATATATGTATGGGCCACATGTGGGGCAGGCTCTGAATGGGTGTTCCTTCTGCCTCTGTTCTAAACTTTGTCTCCCTATTCCCTCCCAAGTATATTCTTGTTCCCCTTTTAAAGGAGTGAAGCATTTGCATTTCAGTCATCCGTCTTGAGTTTCATGTGTTCTGTGCATCTAGGGCAATTCGAGCATTGGGTTAATATCCACTTATCAGTGAGTGCATAACATGTATGTTTTTCTGTGATTGGGTTACCTCACTCAGGATGATATTTTCCAGTTCCATCCATTTGCCTATGAATTTCATGAAGTCATTGTTTTTGATAGCTGAGTAGTATTCCATTGTATAGATGTACCACAATTTCTGTATCCATTCCTCTGTTGAAGGGCATCTGGGTTCTTGTTTATAATAGCTTCTGGCTATTATAAACAAGGCTGCTATGAACATAGTGGAGCACAGGTCTTTGTTATATGTAGGAACATCTTTTGGGTATATGCCCAAGAGAGGTATAGCTGGGTCCTCAGGTAGTTCAATGTCCAATTATCTGAGGAATCTCCAGACTGCTTTCCAGAATGGTTGTACCAGTCTGCAAACCCACCAGCAATGGAGGGTTTCACCAGCATTTGCTGTTACCTGAGTTTTTGATCTTAGCCATTCTCACTGATGTGAGGTGAAAATCTCAGGGTTGTTTTGATTTGCATTTCCCTCATGACTGAAGATGTTGAACTTTTCTTTAGGTATTTCTCAGCCATTCGGCATTCCTCAGCTGTGAATTCTTGTTTAGCTCTCAACCCCATTTTTTTATAGGGTTATTTGTCTCCCTGGGGTCTAACTTCTTGAGTTCTTTGTATATTTTGGATATAAGCCCTCTATCAATTGTAGTATTGGTAAACATCTTTTCCCAATCTGTTGGTTATCACTTTGTCCTAACAACAGTGTCCTTTGCCTTACAAAAGCTTTGCAGTTTTCTGAGATCCCATGTGTCGATTCTTGATCTTAGAGCATAAGCCATTGGTGTTTTGTTCAGGAAATTTTCTCCACTGCCCACATGTTCGAGATGCTTCCCCAATTTTTCTTCTATTAATTTGAGTGTATCTGGTTTGATGTGGAGGTCCTTGATCCACTTGGACTTAAGCTTTGTACAGGGTGATAAGCATGGATCGGTCTGCATTCTTCTACATGCTGACCTCCAGTTGAACCAGCACCATTTGCTGAAAATGCTTTCTTTTTTCCATTGGATGGTTTTGGCTCCTTTGTCAAAAATCAAGTGACCATAGGTGTGTGGGTTCATTTCTGGGTCTTCAATTCTACTCCACTGGTCTATCTGTCTGTCTCTGTACCAATACCATGCAGTTTTTTATCACTATTGCTGTGTAATACTGCTTGAGTTCAGGGATAGTGATTCCCCCAGAAGTCCTTTTATGGTTGAGGATATTTTTAGCTATCCTGGGTTTTTTGTTATTCCAGATGAATTTGTATTTTTTTCTGTCTAACTCTCTGAAGAACTGGATTAGTATTTTGGTGGGAATTGCATTGAATCTGTAGATTGCTTTTGGTAAAATGGCCATTTTTACTATATTAATCCTGCCAATCCATGAGCACGGGAGATCTTTCCATCTTCTGAGGTCTTCCTCAGTTTCTTTCTTCAGAGGCTGGAAGTTCTTATCATATAGATCTTTCACTTGCTTGGTTAAAGTCACACTGAGGTATTTTATATTATTTGGGACTATTATGAAGGGTGTCGTTTCCCTAATTTCTTTCTCGGCTTGTTTCTCTTCTGTGTAGATGAAGGCTACTGATTTATTTGAGTTAATTTTATACCAAGCCACTTTGCTGAAGGTGTTTATCAGCTTTAGTAGTTCTCTGGTGAAACTTTTGGGATCACTTAAATATACTATCATATTAATTGGCTATCCTCCCAAGTTTGGCACCACATTGCCCTGGCACATCTTTCAGGGAGGACAAATTGTGGTTCAAAGGATTTTTGGCTGCGTTGGTGCTCTCGTGTCAGTTTTGGTACCCTGCAGAGTACCTCCCTGTACCAAAAAGGCTAGAATGTAGGAATTCAGAATGAAGGAAAACATGCACGACTTGACCTTTATGAACTTTGTAGATGCTGTCTTCGGCAACGCGGTCATGCTGTCAGTTTGTGGAGGGCATCCCTTTGTTCTGTCATGATCATGGGTTGTTTGCAGATCCCTGTAGCCAAGTTTAGCCACTGTAAGTCTTCTTTGGCTATAAGAGATGGCCAAGTCAGAGTTTGTACTCTACGAAACTTGAAGCCTTCACTAGAATCACCTTCAATGAAGTTTCCTCTGAATGAGATTTCCACACCACAACTGTATATGCAATTCCAATTATCTTAATCCTATCTCTCACTTCATCACTCCCCATGAACTCGACCCCACCTATTCCCATCCCACACTCCCTTAATTCACCCAAAAACTGTCCTTTTTCCCCTGCCCGAGGAGATCCATGATTCCTCTAGCCTATTTCTTTATCTAACCTTTCTAGGTCTATGAATTGTAACTTATTATTTACTTAGCAGTTAATATGCATGGATGGTTGAATACATATTATATTGTTCTTCTAGGTCTAGATTACCTGCCTCAAGATTTTTTTTTCTGGTTACATACATTTTTCCGCAAATTTCATAATGCCATTGTTTATATCAGTTGAGTCATACTCCATTATACAAATCTACCTCACTTTATTAATTTTTGGTTGAGGAATATCCACATGGTTTCAAGTTTATGGTTATTATGAGTAAAGCCACGATGAATATAATTTAACAGGTGTCCTTGTGGTAGAATGGAGCATCCCATGGGTATATGCCCAAGAATAGTATGCTTGGGTCTTTTAGAAGATTGATTCCTATCTTTCTGAGAAACTGCTATATTCATTTCCATTGGAGCTGTAGAAGTTTGCACTCCAACCAACAAGAAGTTCCCCCTTGCACCACATTCTCACTAGCATGAACTGTCACTTTTACTATTACTCTTAGTCATTCTGATAGTTATAAAATAGTGTTTCATGGTAGTTTTCATTTCATTTCTTTGTTGGCTAAGGAGGTTGAATGTTTCTTTATGTGTTTCTCAGCAACTCAGGATTGCTTTGTTGTAAAGTCTCTTTAGATGTGCACCCCATTTGGTAATTGGAACATCTAGTTTCTTAAGTTCTTTATATATTAGGGATATTAGCCCTCTGTCAGATGGGGAGTTGGTCAAAATCTTTCCCAAATCTATAAACTTCCATTTCCTCCTACTGACAGTGTTCTTTGCCTTACGGAAGATTTTCAGTTTCATGAGGTAACATTTTTTCTCAATTATTGATCATATTGCTGGTCTTATTAGTATTCTGTTGAGGAAATTCTCTCCTGTGCTAATGCATTCAAGACTATTTCCCACTTTTTCTTCTATAAAGTTCAGTATGTTGGGTTTTATGTTGAGCTCTTTCATCAACTGGGACTTGAGTTTTGCACAGGATGATAGATACAGTTCTATTTCTTCTGCTACATGTAAAAATCCAGTTAGAACATAAATATTGAAGAAGATGCTTTCTTTTTCCACTGTGTATTTCTAGCTTCTTCATCAAAAATAATGTGTTCATAAGTATGTAGATTTATGTCTGGGTCTTAGACTGGATTTCATTGATCAAACTGTATGCTTTAATGTCCATAACCTGTGTCTTTTTAAAATTTATATTTATTTTTACACTCCAGATTTTATTCAGCTCCCGGTCCACCCTCTTGACTGTACCACATCCCATACCTCCTCCCTGCTCTCCCTGCCTCCAGGAAGATGTCCCCACCCCACCCATCCCACCACATCTCTAATGTTCCTGGGTCTTCCAGTCTCTTGAGGGTTAGGCGCATCTTCTCTGATTGAACCCAGACCTGGTATTTCTGTGCTGTATATGTGTTGGGGGTCGCATATCAGCTGGTGTATGCTGCCTACTTGGTCATCCAGTATGTGAGAGATCTCGGGGATCCAGCTTAATTGGGACTGCTGGTCTTCCTACAGGGTCACCTTCTTCCTCAACTTCTAGCTTTTCCCTAATTCAACCAGAGGGGTCAGAAGCTTCTGTTCATTGGTTGGGTACACATATCTGCATCTGACTCTTATTATTTCAGCTGTGTAATAGATCTTGAAATCAGGGATTGTAATAGGGTTGGATTTTCTTTTATTGTACTGAATCATTTTAGCTATCTGGACATAATGCTTTTCCATATGAAATTACATATTGTTCTTTTAAGGTCTGTAAAGAATTATGTTGCAATTTTTATGGAGATTTCATTAAATCTGTAGATTCTTTTAAGTAGGATGGCTATTTTTGCTATATTAATCTTACTGGTAGTATAAGCCTAGGGCATCTTTCCATCTTCTAATATTTTCTTCATTTTCTTTCTTCAAAGATTTGAAGTTTTATTATTTTATATTATTTGTCTTAGTTAGGGTTCTATTGCTGTGAAGAGATACAGGGCCCATAGCAACTCTTTTAATGGGAAACATTTATTTAGGGCTGGCTTACAGTTCAGAAGTTTAATCCATTATCATTGAGGCTAAAAACTTGGTAGTGAGCTAGCTGGAGAGATAGCTTAGAATTCTATATCCAGATCCAAAGGCAGCAAAACATAAAAGTGACATTTGGCATGGCTTGTGCTTCTTAAACTTCAAAGCTCCTCACCCCTCTCTGCCAGAATAAAACACTTCTTGCAAAAGAGAGAGCCACACTTGCTCTAGCAAAACCAGACTTCCTCATATTGACACTCCAGAGTAGCCTACAAGGACCGTTTTCATTCACACTCACACATTTTATTCTGTGGCCCCCATAGTCCAACTTCAAGGGTCTATCATAGTGTCTGCACTGTTCGAAAGTTCCAAGTCACTTCTGAGACTCATGCAATCTCCTTACTGTAATCCTCTGTAAAATCAACATGAAAATGCGGATCGCTTACTTTCAACACACAGTGACACAAAATATACATTACCATTCCAAATGGGAGAACAGGGGACATAATATGGAAATACTAGAGGAAAGTAAGACTAAAACCCAGCTAGACAAACTCTAAATTCTGAATCTCCATGTTTAATTTCAAAGCATTCTTTGGATCTCCAACTCTTTTCAAATTTATTGACTACAAAACTCATCTTTCTTTTGAGCTGTGTTTATTCCCCATTAGCAGCATGCTTTGGCAAGCATACAAGACTACTTTGACATTATCAACATCTTAGAGTCTCCAAGGCAATCTAGGCTTCATCCTCACAGCTTAATACAATGACCTCTATGGATCTTCATTCAAGGTTACCTCTGCCACAACCTAGGGGTTATTTACTTGTTTAAGTCACAGACGGAGATTCCATAACGCTATTCTTGCATATTTATCTCTAAAGTTATAAGCATATACCCAATGTTGTCAAGATTTGTTGGTTTCCAGTATTGGGACATGGATTATTGTTCAAGTACAGTTTTACCAGCCTTTTGCTTTTGATGGTTTCCTTCAATGTTTAATCTTGGCTGTACTTGAGTTGGCTCTGTAGACCAGGCTGGCCTTAAAATCACTCTGCTACCTCCTCAACTCAAGGGCTGGTATAAAATGCATGTAGCAATACAGCTATTTTAAAGTTTTTAAAAATTCTTTTTCAAAAATTGGAAGATGACCTGGGTGGGGTCTTGCCCTGAGGTTACCACACCCTTTCCATGAAATTTTTCAATTTTTCTCCTCCTTCTTCTCTTCTTCCTCCTCCAATTCTTCCTCTTCCTCCTTCTCATTATTATTATTTACTATTATTGTTGTTGTTGATTTAGGCTTGTTTTATATACAGTCCAGTCATTATCCTCCTCCCGGTCCACTCTCCAGTGGTTCCTCATCCAATTCCTCCTACTGTCTCCAAAAGAAGGCTTACATACCCCTATCCACCAGAGCTTTTCTAGGGAACCACTAAACTGATTTCCAGAGTGGGTGTACCATCTTACAATCCCACAAACAATGGAAGAGTGTTCTACTGTCTCTACATCCTCTCCAACATCTGCCTTTAACTGAAATTTTTATCTTAGCCATTCTAACTGGTGTTAGGTGGAATCTCAGGATTGTTTTGATTTGCATTTCCCGGATAACTTGGGATGTTGACCACTTCTTTAGGTAATTCTTTGCTATTCCATATTCCTCAGCTGAGAATTCTTTGTTTAGCTCTGTATCCCACTTTTAATAGGGTTATTTGATTTTTTTGGAGTCTAACTTCTTGAGTTATTTGTATGTATTGGACATTAGTCTTCTATCAGATGTAGGATGGGTAAATATCTTCTCCCAATCTGTTGGTGGACATATTGTCTTAAGGACAGTGTCCATTGCCTTACAGAAGCTTTGCAATTTTACGAGGTCCCATTTGTCGACTCTTGATCTTAGAACAGTCTTAAGAAATGATCTTGAAATTAGTCTGTCATTTCCTCAGAAAATTAGATACATTTCTATCTGAGGACCCAGCTATACAACTCCTTGGCATATACCCAAAAGATGCTCTAACATATAACAAGGAAACATGCTCCACTATGCTCATATCAGCCTTATTCATAATATCCAGAAGCTGGGAAAAAACCTACATGTCACTCAACAAAGGAATGGATATAGAAACTGTGGTATATTTGGACAATGAATAATTACTCAGCTATTGAAAACAATGACTTCATGAAAGTTTTAGGAAAATGAGTGGAAGTAAAAAATATCATCCTGAATGAGGTAACCCAATCAGAAAAGAACACACAAGATATGTACTCACTGAGAAGTGGATATTAACTTTAAAACTTGGCATACCCAAGATACAATTTACAGACTACATGAAGCTCAAGAAGAAAGACAAAAGTGTGGATGTTTCAGTTCTTCTTAGAAGGGGGAACAAAATAATCACAGAATAAAATACGGACACAAAGTGTGGAGCAGAGACTGTAGGGAAGGTCATCCAGAGACTGCCACACATGGTGATCCATCCTACATGCAGTCATCAAAACCTAATCACTATTGGGAATGCCAAGAGTTGCATGATGACAGAAGCTGTCTCCAGATAGGCTCTGTCAGAGCCTGAGAAATTCAGAGGCAAGTCCTTGCAGCCAAACACTGGACTGAGAATGGGGTCCCCATTGGAGGAGTTAGAGAAAGGACTGAGGTATGTGAGGGGATTTGCAACCTCATAAGAAGAATAGGATCAACCTACTAGATACCCCAAAGCTCCCAGGGACTTAACCACCAACCAAAGAATACACATGGAGTGACCCAAGTCTCCAGTCGCATATGTAACAGAGGACAGTCTTGTTGGGCAGTAATAGGAGGAGAGGTCCTTGCTCCTATGAAGGCTTGATGCTTCATTATAGTAGAATGCCAGTTTGGGGAGGTAGGAGGGAGTGGGTAGGTAGGTTGCGGGAGCACCCTCATGGAGGCAGGGGTGTGGGGATGGAATAGGGTTTTTTTGGGGAGGAGAAACCAGGAAAGGGGATAATATTTGAAATGTAGATAAAGAGAATGTCCAAGAAAAAAAAAAGAAGTGGTCATTCTACCAAAAGTATTCATTAGATTCAGTGTGAGCCCCATCAAAATTCCAGTAGATCCACAGATCTTGAATGGACTAATCTCAACTTCAAATGAAAGTAAACACACACACACACACACACACACACACACACACACACAGAGAGAGAGAGAGAGAGAGAGAGAGAGAGAGAGAGAGAGAGAGAGAGAGAGAGAGGGGTAGATATCTAAAACACTGTGATATAATAAAAGTATGGTTGGTATTGGCAGAAAACAGACACAGTGATAAAAAGAATTGACCTGATAAGCCAGACACAAATTTACATACCTATGGTAGATTTCATCAAATGTCTGCATGCAGGAGAATTAAAATAGGTTTATACTTACCACCCTGTACAAAACTCAACTACAAATGCAACAAAACTACAATAATAAGCCAGATATACTCAATATGATAGGAGAGTATGTAATGAATAACCTTGAACTCACTGACAGAAGAGAATACTTTCTGAACAAGACTCTATTAGTGAAAGTGCTAACACCAAAATTTAATAAAAATGGGACCACCTTAAACCAAGAAGCTATACATGCCAAAAGACACTGTCATTAGGCAAATCAAGAGCCTACAGAATGGGAAAAGATATTTAACCAACAATACATTCTGTAGAGGACAAATATACTAAGTACATAAAAATACAAAATTGGTTTTCAATAAAAATATGCAAACTTTTTCATTCTCTATGAAAATCAGTATGGAGGTTCCTCAGAAAGTTGGAAATCAATTTACCTCAAGATCTAGCTATACCACACTTCAACATAAACCCAAAGCATATTTCATCATATCAGAGAGAGACTTTCCCTACTATATTTAATGCTGCTCTATTCCCAATTACCAGAAAGTGGAAATGAGCTAGATGCCTCTCTAAAGAAGAATGGATGAATAAAATTTGATAGTTTACATATTCCAATATTACACAGTTGTTAAAGAAAATGGCATCATGTAATTTGCAGGCAAATGATGGAACTGGAAAATTAACATCCCAAGTGAGGTATCCTCGACCCAGAAAGACAAGTATGTCCTATATCACATACACATGGATATTAGCTGTTAAGCAAATGAGAACCAAGCTTCACTGAATGTATAGAATAGAAACAATTAGACTTTTAAAACATGGAGATAATTTCTATATGGGAAAATATGATTTATCTTTTGCAGGGCAGAGATTTTCCTACTTACTGAAAAATTAGGTTAAATCTGGACTTTAACTAATGTTGTTTTGAAAGGGATTGATCTCTAAGAGGTAATCCAAAGCTTGATAGAAAAGAAAATATAGAATTAAACATGGGTTCTTACATTTAACCAGAAGCAGCATATCATGGAAGACATATTCCATTGAACTTCTCATACAAAATGAGATTAATATAAGCTGACTATATCATCACTTAACTGTTTTTCTCTTGATATAATCATTATCAACACCATACTCCAGAATGTCCTTCTATACGCCTGATGTGCCGGTTATGGCAGGATTACTGAATTTATGAAACTTTATAGTATTTTATTAAGTGAAGCTTCAGTTAATTACAAAAGTACAAAATTATAATTCATTTAAATTACTTTTAAGATGTGTTACTATTTTCTATGACTAAGGGAGTGCTAATATTTTTATAAATTATTTTAATTTTTATATAAAAGTATGGCACACATGGAGCTCTCTATGATGACCAAAAGAGGATGCAGGGTGAGTTGATGATAGGGTTATAAGATGTGTGAGCCACCAAAAGTCAACAGTAGGAACAAAATCTAAGTCCTTTGGACAGGCAGAAAATGCCTAGACAAGATAACCTGTGGATGTTAATCTTTGGACACAAACTAGGAAAATCAAGTTTCCCGAGAATTTCAAAAGTGTATGCTGGAGAGACCTCACCGCCTGGTCAGGTGGGCACTACTGAGGCTGCAGAGCAGAAGAGACCACCAACACTGCCCACCCCTGCCCACATCCCTGGCCCAAGAGGAAACTGTATAAGGCCTCTGGGCTCCCGTGGGGGAGGGCCCAGGAGCGGCAGGACCACTGCCTGAGACACCGCCGGAACCTGAAGGAAACAGACTGGATAAACAGTTCTCTGCACCCAAATCCCGTGGGAGGGAGAGCTAAACCTTCAGAGAGGCAGACAAGCCTGGGAAACCAGAAGAGACTGCTCTCTGCACACACATCTCGGACGCCAGAGGAAAACACCAAAGGCCATCTGGAACCCTGGTGCACTGAAGCTCCCAGAAGGGGTGGCACAGGTCTTCCTGGTTGCTGCCGCCGCAAAGAGCCCGTGGGCAGCACCCCGAGAGCGAACTTGAGCCTCGGGACCACAGGTAAGACCAACTTGTATGCTGCAAGTGACCTGCCTGGTGAACTCAAGACACAGGCCCACAGGAACAGCTGAAGACCTGTACAGAGGAAAAACTACACGCCCGAAAGCAGAACACTCTGTCCCCATAACTGGCTGAAAGAAAACAGGAAAACAGGTCTACAGCACTCCTGACACACAGGCTTATAGGGACAGTCTAGCCACTGTCAGAAATAGCAGAACAAAGTAACACTAGAGATAATCTGATGGCGAGAGGCAAGCGCAGGAACCCAAGCAACAGAAACCAAGACTACATGGCATCATCGGAGCCCAATTCTCCCATCAAAACAAACATGGAATGTCCAAACACACCAGAAAAGCAAGATCTAGTTTCAAAATCATATTTGATCATGATGCTGGAGGACTTCAAGAAAGACGTGAAGAACTCCCTTAGAGAAACACAGGAAAACATTAATAAACAAGTAGAAGCTTACAGAGAGGAATCGCAAAAATGCCTGAAAGAATTCCAGGAAAACATAAATAAACAAGTAGAAGCCCATAGAGAGGAGACACAAAAATCCCTGAAAGAATATCAGGAAATCATAAATAAACAAGTAGAAGCCCAAAGAGAGGAGTCACAAAAATCCCTGAAAGAATTCCAGGAAAACACAATCAAACAGTTGAAGGAATTAAAAATGGAAATAGAAGCAATCAAGAAAGAACACATGGAAACAACCCTGGATATAGAAAACCAAAAGAAGAGACAAGGAGCTGTAGATACAAGCTTCACCAACAGAATACAAGAGATGGAAGAGAGAATCTCAGGAGCAGAAGATTCCATAGAAATCATTGACTCAACTGTCAAAGATAATGTAAAGCGGAAAAAGCTACTGGTCCAAAACATACAGGAAATCCAGGACTCAATGAGAAGATCAAACCTAAGGATAATAGGTATAGAAGAGAGTGAAGACTCCCAGCTCAAAGGACCAGTAAATATCTTCAACAAAATCATAGAAGAAAACTTCCCTAACCTAAAAAAAGAGATACCCATAGGCATACAAGAAGCCTACAGAACTCCAAATAGATTGGACCAGAAACGAAACACCTCCAAGCACATAATAGTCAAAACACCAAATGCACAAAATAAAGAAAGAATATTAAAAGCAGTAAGGGAAAAAGATCAAGTAACATATAAAGGCAGACCTATCAGAATCACACCAGACTTCTCGCCAGAAACTATGAAGGCCAGAAGATCCTGGACTGATGTCATACAGACCCTAAGAGAACACAAATGCCAGCCCAGGTTACTGTATCCTGCAAAACTCCCAATTAACATAGATGGAGAAACCAAGATATTCCATGACAAAACCAAATTTACACAATATCTTTCAACAAATCCAGCACTACAAAGGATAATAAATGGTAAAGCCCAACATAAGGAGGCAAGCTATACCCTAGAAGAAGCAAGAAACTAATCGTCTTGGAAACAAAACAAAGAGAATGAAAGCACACAAACATAACCTCACATCCAAATATGAATATAACGGGAAGCAATAATCACTATTCCTTAATATCTCTCAACATCAATGGCCTCAACTCCCCAATAAAAAGACATAGATTAACAAACTGGATACGCAACGAGGACCCTGCATTCTGCTGCCTACAGGAAACACACCTCAGAGACAAAGACAGACATTACCTCAGAGTGAAAGGCTGGAAAACAATTTTCCAAGCAAATGGTCAGAAGAAGCAAGCTGGAGTAGCCATTCTAATATCAAATAAAATCAATTTCCAACTAAAAGTCATCAAAAAAGATAAGGAAGGACACTTCATATTCATCAAAGGAAAAATCCACCAAGATGAACTCTCAATCCTAAATATCTATGCCCCAAATACAAGGGCACCTACATATGTAAAAGAAACCTTACTAAAGCTCAAAACACACATTGCACCTCACACAATAATAGTGGGAGATTTCAACACCCCACTCTCATCAATGGACAGATCATGGAAACAGAAATTAAACAGAGATGTAGACAGACTAAGAGAAGTCATGAGCCAAATGGACTTAACGGATATTTATAGAACATTCTATCCTAAAGCAAAAGGATATACCTTCTTCTCAGCTCCTCATGGTACTTTCTCCAAAATTTATAATATAATTGGTCAAAAAACAGGCCTCAACAGGTACAGAAAGATAGAAATAATCCCATGCGTGCTATCGGACCACCACGGCCTAAAACTGGTCTTCAATAACAATCAAGGAAGAATGCCCACATTTGCGTGGAAATTGAACATTGCTCTACTCAATGATAACCTGGTCAAGGAAGAAATAAAGAAAGAAATTAAAAACTTTTTAGAATTTAATGAAAATGAAGGTACAACATACCCAAACTTATGGGACACAATGAAAGCTGTGCTAAGAGGAAAACTCATAGCGCTGAGTGCTTGCAGAAAGAAACAGGAAAGAGCATATGTCAGCAGCATGACAGCACAACTAAAACCTCTAGAACAAAAAGAAGCAAATACACCCAGGAGGAGTAGAAGGCAGGAAATAATCAAGCTCACAGCGGAAATCAACCAAGTAGAAACAAAAAGGACCATAGAAAGAATCAACAGAACCAAAAGTTGGTTCTTTGAGAAAATCAACAAGATAGATAAACCCTTAGCCAGACTAACGAGAGGACACAGAGAGTGCATCCAAATTAACAAAATCAGAAATGAAAAGGGAGACATAACAACAGATTCAGAGGAAATTCAAAAAATCATCAGATCTTACTATAAAAACCTATATTCAACAAAACTTGAAAATCTTCAGGAAATGGACAATTTCCTAGACAGATACCAGGTACCGAAGTTAAATCAGGAACAGATAAACCAGTTAAACAACCCCATAACTCCTAAGGAAATAGAAGCAGTCATTAAAGGTCTCCCAACCAAAAAGAGCCCAGGTCCAGGCGGGTTTAGTGCAGAATTCTATCAAATTTTCATAGAAGACTTCGTACCAATATTATCCAAACTATTCCACAAAATTGAAACAGATGGATCACTACCGAATACCTTCTACGAAGCCACAATTACTCTTATACCTAAACCACACAAAGACACAACAAAGAAAGAGAACTTCAGACCAATTTCCCTTATGAATATCGACGCAAAAATACTCAATAAAATTCTGGCAAACCGAATCCAAGAGCACATCAAAACAATCATCCACCATGACCAAGTAGGCTTCATCCCAGGCATGCAGGGATGGTTTAATATATGGAAAACCATCAACGTGATCCATTATATAAACAAACTGAAAGAACAGAACCACATGATCATTTCATTAGATGCTGAGAAAGCATTTGACAAAATTCAACACCCCTTCATGATAAAAGTCCTGGAAAGAATAGGAACTCAAGGCCCATACCTGAACATAGTAAACGCCATATACAGCAAACCAGTTGCTAACATTAAACTAAAAGGAGAGAAACTTGAAGCAATCCCACTAAAATCAGGGACTAGACAAGGCTGCCCACTCTCTCCCTACTTATTCAATATAGTTCTTGAGGTTTTAGCCAGAGCAATCAGACAACAAAAGGAGGTCAAGGGTATACAGATCGGAAAAGAGGAAGTCAAAATATCACTATTTGCAGATGATATGATAGTATATTTAAGTGATCCCAAAAGTTCCACCAGAGAACTACTAAAGCTGATAAACAACTTCAGCAAAGTGGCTGGGTATAAAATTAACTCAAATAAATCAGTTGCCTTCCTCTATACAAAAGAGAAAGAAGCTGAGAAAGAAATTAGGGAAACGACACCCTTCATAATAGACCCAAATAATATAAAGTACCTCGGTGTGATTTTAACAAAGCAAGTAAAAGATCTGTACAATAAGAACTTCAAGACACTGAAGAAGGAAATTGAAGAAGACCTCAGAAGATGGAAAGATTTCCCATGCTCATGGATTGGCAGGATTAATATAGTAAAAATGGCCATTTTACCAAAAGCAATCTACAGATTCAATGCAATCCCCATCAAAATACCAATCCAATTCTTCAAAGAGTTAGACAGAACAATTTGCAAATTCATCTGGAATAGCAAAAAACCCAGGATAGCTAAAGCTATCCTCAACAATAAAAGGACTTCAGGGGGAATCACTATCCCTGAACTCAAGCAGTATTACAGAGCAATAGTGATAAAAACTGCATGGTATTGGTACAGAGACAGTCAGATAGACCAATGTAATAGAATTGAAGACCCAGAAATGAACCCACACACCTGTGGTCACTTGATTTTTGACAAAGGAGCCAAACCATCCAATGGAAAAAAGATAGCATTTTCAGGAAATGGTGCTGGTTCAACTGGAGGTCAACATGTAGAAGAATGCAGATCGATCCATGCTTATCACCCTGTACAAAGCTTAAGTCCAAGTGGATCAAGGACCTCCACATCAAACCAGACACACTCAAACTAATAGAAGAAAAACTAGGGAAGCATCTGGAACACATGGGCCTTGGAAAAAATTTCCTAAACAAAACACCAATGGCTTACGCTCTAAGATCAAGAATCGACAAATGGGATCTCATAAAACTGCAAAGCTTCTGTAAGGCAAAGGACACTGTGGTTAGGACAAAATGGCAACCAACAGATTGGGAAAAGATCTTTACCAATCCTACAACAGATAGAGGCCTTATATCCAAAATATACAAAGAACTCAAGAAGTTAGACCGCAGGGAGACAAATAACCCTATTAAAAATGGGGTTCAGAGCTAAACAAAGAATTCACAGCTGAGGAATGCCGAATGGCTGAGAAACACCTAAAGAAATGTTCAACATCTTTAGTCATAAGGGAAATGCCAATCAAAACAACCCTGAGATTTCACCTCACACCAGTGAGAATGGCTAAGATCAAAAACTCAGGGGACAACAGATCCTGGCGAGGATGTGGAGAAAGAGGAACACTCCTCCATTGTTGGTGGGATTGCATACTGGTACAACCATTCTGGAAATCAGTCTGGAGGATCCTCAGAAAATTGGACATTGAACTGCCTGAGGATCCAGCTATACCTCTCTTGGGCATATACCCAAAAGATGCCCCAAAAAGACACGTGCTCCACTATGTTCATTGCAGCCTTATTTATAATAGCCAGAAGCTGGAAAGAACCCAGATGCCCTTCAACAGAGCAATGGATACAGAAAATGTGGTACATCTACACAATGGAATATTACTCAGCTATCAAAAACAATGACTTTATGAAATTCGTAGGCCTATGGTTGGAACTGGAAAATATCATCCTGAGTGAGCTAACCCAATCACAGAAAGACATACATGGTATGCACTCATTGATAAGTGGCTATTAGCCCAAATGCTTGAATTACCCTAGATGCCTAGAGCAAATTAAACTCAAGACGGATGATCAAAATGTGAATGCTTCACTCCTTCTTTAAAAGGGGAACAAGAATACCCTTGGCAGGGAATAGAGAGGCAAAGATTAAAACAAACACAGGAGAAACACCCATTCAGAGCCTGCCCCACATGTGGCCCATACATATACAGCCACCCAATTAGACAAGATGGATGAAGCAAAGAAGTGCAGATCAACAGGAGCCGGATGTAGATCGCTCCTGAGAGACACAGCCAGAATACAGCAAATACAGAGGCGAATGCCAGCAGGAAACCACTGAACTGAGAATAGGACCCCCATTGAAGGAATCAGAGAAAGAACTGGAAGAGCTTGAAGGGGCTCGAGACCCCATATGTACAACAATGCCAAGCAACCAGAGCTTCCAGGGACTAAGCCACTACCTAAAGACTATACATGGACTGACCCTGGACTCTGACCTCATAATTAGCAATGAATATCCTAGTAAGAGCACCAGTGGAAGGGGTAGCCCTGGGTCCTGCTAAGACTGAACCCCCAGTGAACTAGACTGGTTGGGGGAGGGCGGCAATGGGGGGAGGGTGGGGAGGGGAACACCCATAAGGAAGGGGAAGGGGGAGGGGGATGTTTGCCCGGATACCGGGAAAGGGAATAACACTCGAAATGTATATAAGAAATACTCAAGTTAAGAAAAAAAAATGTAAAAAAAAAAAAAGAAATAAAACACGACATCATGCAAAAAAAATGTGTATGCTGGTCTTGTATTTCTTCTGTTTTTTTTTTCTTTTTTTTTTTTTAACTGTGTTTTGTTTTAAAAAAAAAAAACTTGACTAAGACCAAACAAATTGGGTATAAGTTCAAATACTTTGAGTTATTTAGTAATAATAATTTAACTAATTTAATAGGTAATAATTTTAATTTACAAATTAATTAGATTAATCTAGGCTTTACTCTATAAAACTTACTATATATTGATAGCTGTGTGTCCTCCTCTGTATCCTTCAAAGATGTCTGGCTTCACAGAAGTGTGTGAAGGTTTCTGATTCTATGTCAGGAAAGCACATTACAATTTAAAGTTCCTTGTGATTTTGTGTCTATTCAGTTCTAAGGTTCTCAGTGTTAAAGAAGTCTCCATGCTACCTTTTTCATAAGGAACCTTATGTTGAAAAAATAAAAATTGACAATTTTTAGAGATTCATATGCATTTCACAATATTTTAAACCAATATCTTCTTATACACATGTCTGTCTATCCATCTATCTGCCTATCCATCTGTCCATCCATCCGTCCATCCATCCATCCCTCTCTATCTATCTTTCTATCGATCTATCTATCTATCTGTCTGTCTGTCTGTCTTCTATCTCATCTATATCATATAGGCATATTTACATCTATATGTATATTTATAGTTGTGAAAATGTTATTCAATACAAACACTTGTGGTTCTACCTGTGTACAAAAATTATGTTTTAAAGCCACAAGGAGAGTAAATGAAATGCATGTGTTACTTTGCCAGATGACATGTGCCTTAGAATATTCACATCACAATAGTCCTTCAGCCTGATAACTACAGAATCCTCAGACTTCAGTAGTTTTCTAGCCACTGTAGTCACCAGTTTGGTGTCTAGAGGCAGGAAGGCAAACGAAAATTTCACATTGTTTGATAAGTTCTTCATCACAGGCTCTACTAAAAAGGTATATATTTATATAATTTGATTCTCATGATAGACTTATGGTATCATGAAGTGTTCTGTCTTGATTATTCAAGATCATATGAGATAACTCAACTCATCAGTGGTTTCTTGATAGGGTAATCATTGTAGCAATATTCAGTACCAATCTTCTACAGAAACAAAGTTATCACATGGAGAGGGGTATATTTTGTACTACACAGGAGAATAATTTCTGTAAAGTTTTAAAAACTGTACAAGTTAGAAGTGAGGATTATTTTATGCTCAATCCAATTACTTTCCCCCCATGGCTGTAGATTTTTATTTTAAGAAACTGGTAAATCTAACCCACAATCTAAGAATTCTCTGGTTTTTAAGAAATTGTTATTGTTTCCAACACACATTGTGCCCTTTGGAATCAAATGCTCAGAATTTAACACTGACTCAGATGAGACATGCACAACTTTCATGATATGGTCATTAACTTAAAATTTTGTTCATGAAGCTGAGGTACTACTATTTTTTAAACATATCTTTACAATACTGCTTGATGTGTGTGTGATGGCAACTATTGTCTGCTCTCCTTTTGATTCATGTGAGTCTTAAGTCCTTTCTAAGTGAAAGCTATGACATTTCTGTACATATTCTTTGAAAGATGTAACATATATTGTGGGATGAATTATAGTCACTTGAGTAACTATATATTTTAAATATCCAAACTGAAAGAGCAGGGCACAAAAAAGAAACCACCCAAACAGAAGCCACTCCCTTATTATAGGGAACAATTTTATTATGAATAAGAGAGAAAAATGTTCAGAGGCACATGGAAAATTTCAGAATATAGAAAATAGAAACAGGCCTGACCAAGTCTGGAAAAAACAAGGAAGACTATCAGAAGAGAGAATGGAGATAGCTTGGTCACGGAAAAGGACTCAGAAAGAGAGGAAGGGGATTCTAGCACATGTTAGGAGTTAGTATAATGAAGAAGGGGATGAGGATGTTGGAAAATGTCTGTAACCTAGATGTGGGATTTTAAATTTATACCAAGTATGATTACCCCCTTCAAGGATAAAGGTCAGAATGGAAATTGATATCCTAATATGAGCAAGTCAATGGAGAGCCATATGTCCATTTTGCCACAGTCAGGGGAAATGTCTACCTTTTTCTAGACAAGACCAATTTCACAAAATTTTTGATGAATGCTTGTATTTTTTCATTTTTCCTTTTATTGTTCTTGTTGTTTTTTTGTTTGTAACTATCAGGAATCTTTCTTTCTTGTACCTTGAACTGGACCAAGCCTGGCAATTGAGATAACCTGATTATTTTCAGCACATCTACTGTTGGGAGCTGCTAAAGATGGCACTGACATCTAGTGGTCGTTTGTGGTATACAACCATTATAGCCGTGTCCCTCCCTGGCCTTCCTCTGGCATTTACAAGGCCAGGGTGATATGCATGCTAATAAGGTATCTCATACTCCACCAATCCGAAGAAGGATAAGTTTACAGCCACTGTCTGTCTTGTATTTAAGGCGAGTGCCTTTGTTCCTCGGGGTCTCCATATCAACAATTAGGTGTTCCTGCAATAAAGGCTGCTGAGAAAAATCCGACGGTGTTGCGTCTTCCTTGCTGGTCAGGGTGGGCGCAACAATCTACAATGTTAGCTCACAAAGGTTTAGTTATAGCATTTTCTCAGAGTATCATATCTGATATGTGACATAATATATATCTACATTAGGATTTATAAAAGTTTCAAAAAATCAGTTATAAAGTAGCAATGCAATAATTTTATTGGAGGGTATCACTACAAGTTTAGGAACTGCATTAAAGTGTTGTAGCATTTAGAGTTTGAGAACCATTGCTCTATATCCTACCAACTACACTTCTTCAAACTATTCCCATGACACTTCTGAAAAGGGTCCCACTTCTGAAAAGATCCTGCTTCTTCAATACGTTCCCAATAGTTCCCTTCATCCATGACATAGTTTCTGTTACATTTTAAAGCTGTCTATAGCTTAACAGAATCATGCTTGGAAAACTGAGTCTACATTTTAACTCCGTTCACCCTTTGAAATACAGTATGAACATTGGTTTTTAACTTATCCACTGAACACTTGTTCTCTAGGTGGAGCTCTGCATCAGGAGAATTGTTTCTTTCTTTCTTTTTTTTTTCCAATATGGACACGACTAAGGAAGAAGATGGAGGAGAAGAAAATCGAACCGTGGTTTGCCAAGGTGCTGCGGTTATCCGACGAGGGTGGAAAAGAAAGAAACGATATCTCACCTTGTTCAATGACATTTTGGTGGTATCCAGTAAACTGTAAGTATACGCATCATGCTTTCTTTACTGTAAGAGGCTACTCAGTGGAAAGGCCTTAAGGTACAAAACTGTTTATAACTTCCTTTATTTTTGAGATTATAATTACTTTACATTCTCCTTCTTTTTCCTCTTCCATGTCCTTCCACATCCTTCCATATACCCCTCCTTGTTCTCTTTTGAAATCATGGCTTTCTGGTTTTTTTTTTTATTACTCATTCTTACTCATTATTTTATATGTAAGCTAACATAAGATACACATATATAATAGATATTCATGGATACATATATATGTACAGTTTCTAAGTACGTAAATATAACCTACTCAGTCAGTATAATATTGCTTGTATTTGTGTTTTCAGGAATGTGTATTTGGTATTAGATAGGCAATCTAATTGACAATCCTAGGGGAGATTTCTCTTACTCTCGTTTCCTTAGTGGCATATACTTCTTTGAGTAGGGTTGATGCTTACTGGGCTACTCCTATATATTTCTCAATTTGTTTTGACACATTCTTTGGGCACATTTAAAAAATTAATTAATTAAGGTACCACTCTGCTGTTTGAATCTGGTGAAAGATTAGCGACAAGCTACCAAGGACATAGTTATGCAGGCATGTGCCCACATTTCTAGCATTTTTTTAAAACTAACTTAGGAGTATTACAACTGGTAATGAGAGCCCTGTGAACTATATAGTGACACATTTCTCTAAATAAAATATTAAACTCCTGATAAGCAGGAGCCTTCTTGATTGGTATTTACAAATAGATTACAGAAGCAAGATTGTTGGTCATAAGGAGCTACACATGTAAGCCTCCTGACCTCATAGCTTCCAGATTAGCTGAAGAGACAGGAAGCATCTTCTATCTCTCCACTATCAAGGGAAACTGCTGGCACTAAGTCTTCCTTGGTGATTCTGCATACACTAGAGAAAACTGTTGTGATTGAATGAAACTGTGTACTTGGTTATATTAGAATTTAAGGCCATAGAGATGTTTTCTGGGACCACATCATATATAATCTCCACTACTTATGATCACAGCCTTCTAGAATATGTGATGCTGGTATTGATACTATCAAGTAAATATCTTAAGTGGTGTTCTCATTAGTACATAAATTTATCAGACAGACATCAATAAAATAGTCTATTCCATTTTTTGGGGGGCAGGGGTTAAATTTTTCTGATCATCAGTGAATCATTTTCCAGAAGATCCATCACAGATTGTGAGAAAAATAAAATATTCAGGTGAGAGTTCTTCTATACATTATAAACACACCAACTGGGTATGTTTTTCTTGCAACCCTGATCAGTCATGTAAGCTCCTTCACAGAAAATGGTAATTAGTGTCTGAGGCAGGCTGAAAATAAAAGAATGGACTGGGTGTCTGTCAATCTGTCCATCTTTCTTGTTTTTTTTTTTTTTTTTTTTTTTTGGTACAGAGCTCCCTTTCTTTTCACAGTGGGAAATCTTCACATTTTATATTAAAAGATAGTAATCAACTCATCAGAAATGTAAAAAGAAATAAACTGATCATTTGCCATATAAGTGTAGTTGATGGAAGGAAGTAAACTTAACTTTGTGCTGAGAATAAAGGAAACGGAAATGGTTGGTTTCTTAAAGGCAGTACATATGGTCCCTTCTGTCATGTTGCAATTGTAATTAAAACTATTTTTAGATTCTCATTCACATTATGGAAAGAAGTTTATCAAGTTTATAAGGAGTGATTATTGTTATTTCCATTTTCAAGGAAGATTATCTGTTATCAGACATTGGAATTAGAAGTTTCAGGTTCAAGCATTTCTAGGGAATTTTATATATATGTTTAAATGGTGAATATAAAATGTAAATATAAATATCTCATTATTGAGACATGTGTGTATGTATATCTTGAAGTACATGTTGCATGATGGCTTGTATTTTAACTATAGTATGTTACATTAGATTATATGAGGACTTTTTCTTTGTAGTGCAATTAGTCTTCCCATGTTTTAAATATTAAAGGTTTACATACAGGATTTTTGAACCATGATTTATTCTTGTGATATTCTGTCCCCTGAATTTGAGAGGGAGTCATTATCTTCAGTTATCTAGCCACATATTAGCTTATGAGTATCAGAAGGAAAGTCCAATACCTAGGTTTACACAGCAAATGCATCATCCATCATTAAAAAAATACAAAAAAAAAATCATGAGTGTGGGGAGGAGATCTGTCAGGAGATAGAATGGAAGGAGAAAGTGACAAAAACAATCATCAAATGCATTGTATTTTAATGTAGAATTCTCGAAGAGCAAATTACTCAGAAAAAGAATGACAAAAGGAGAAAATTTATGCTTCAAAGATTATTGTTTCTTAAAAACACTTCTAATAATACCAGAATGCTTGATAGGAAGACATTATTCTAATTATTTGGCTAAATTATTGGAAAAAAGGATCGCCTTTTTGGTTACTTGTGTGATATATAATTTGCGGGTTTTCTACAGGAGCTACTAGAATGAGGTTATTGAATATTTTAGTACAGGGAGATAGACAACAGAAAATTTTACTAAGTCAAACAATATTTTTGTTTATATTCTGGAAAGATTTTTCCATGTAATTAATTAAAATAAAAAATCTTGAAATAATTTCCTTTGTGTATTATGGGAAAAAAACAAAGCAAAATAGTTACTCCTTAACTAAATCCAGGTAAGAAATATTGATACAGGTGGCTTTCTGTGAGTGCCGCTGTGCTTAGATTTAGCAATGGATGTGTCCTTTTTTGCTCTGGGGCAGGAAGAACTTGGTTTTACCACAACACTAACTACAATGCAAATTAAACTAACAGATATTTGATTCTCTTTATAAAAATAAGAAATTTAAGATAAAACATGTCATTCCATTGGCTTACCTGTGGATTGGTGATGAACTGGACGCATTCAGATCAGACAACACTGCTGCTTCCAAGTCCATTTACCTATACTGGCCGATGGGATATGTTGTTGCCACCTTTCGGTAAGACCTAGAGTTCGGACCTGTGATCACAAGATGATAACTTCAGAAATTGTGGGTCAAATTAATGGAGTGTAATTCACTTCCCAGTGAATGAGTATACTCATTCTAATATTCTCCAATTAGAAAACAAAAATCAGGCTATGGTTATTGGTGACCATTGAAGAGTGTGTATCTATCTAGTAACTCCTTTCACCAAATGCTTTCATCATCCCAAAATGTTTGCAAAAATAGAGTCAATTTTAGTCTAATTGTACACAGGATGCCAACTCAAATTTCCCCCTTCTATGATGATCCTAGATTTTTCTATACTCTTCATTATATCTATTTCCACATGTACGTAGGTGCTTTATGGTTTTTTGTTTTGTTTTTGTTTTTTGTTTTGTTGTTTGTTTGGGGTTTTTTCTTCTCCTTATATTTTTATTTGTTCAGGTTAGAGATTGCAGTTTAATTTCTGCTTGTCATTTCCTTAAGATCTACAAATTCTGCTCCCATATTAGTCCAGAACCTATCATCGTCTCCCACGAAGAAAGAGAGCATTCTTCTTCAAAAGGAGGGAGGGCAAGGCCAGGCAGTTCCCCAGAAAGCAAGAGCGGATAACTTCCCACAAGGGAGAGGGCATGAGGACTAGCTTGATGGTTCTACTCCAAGGGAAACCCAGATAAACACTGGCAAATGCAGGACGCTGGGGTATTCTCAAGTTGTCCCCACTTCCTGTTTAGCATTCTAGGGTTTGGAAACCTGCAGGATATACAGAACCAGTACAGCACTGAACAGAATCTGATGGCAGCATGAAGAAGCCAAGAAAGGCGCTGCCTGGCAGTCCTCAGGCCTCCTTGACTCCCGCACAACAGGTTCTGTGTCCAGGTGTGCCTCCATGATCACACAGGTTATGCAGAAGGTTGCTAAGCATCAAAAGGAGAGCCATTTGCGTCACAGGACTGCAGAACAAGGTTCCCAAGAACAATATGACTAAAATACGAGGACCTGTTGTGCTCAAGCAGGTCCTAAGAGGCGGACCCCAAGGTCTGCAAGCTGTCTTGGACATCAGTGCTATCTTTGCCATTACTGCCACTGTCACCTCCAGCCAGGTTGTCCCGCTGATAGGCCTCTTCGGAACCAGGAAGTGTGCTATCCTGATTCTCCTTGGAACCAAAAACGACATATCCGCCTTTCTTCAGCTCCAGTTGCCTTCTCAGCTCATCTGCCATCTGTGAGAGATCTCGCTTCAGAGCATATGCATCTTCGCCATCTGCATAGTACTTGGGCTCCACCTCACTAACCTGGAAGTTCAGGGTGCTGGAACAGAGGTGCAAGGCTGCTCGGTTGCTCTTCCTGGCATGCAGGGAGACATACTTTGCACTGAAGTTCTCTATCATGGCCTGAGAGGCCTGGTCCATTAGCTTCTTAGCCAGGGCAAAGCGTAGGTGGCAGCGCTTCACAGCCAGTGGGGTGATGTGTCCATGAGGGATGCTATCAGGATCCTCTTTCATTTTGGCCAGAACATAACCCACAATCTTCCCAACCTCATCCTCAGCAATGTAGGAGAGCTGGGCCACGAGAAGCCATGATAGTAGTACTTCATCTGGTAGTTCTCGGGCAGGCAGAGCAGGTTGCAGTGTTGTATGTTTATCAGGTCATATGGCCGAGCCCAGCAGATGCTCATATTGGCGGCAGAAAAGCCTATCAGACTCGGGAGAATCAGAGAGGATGCCACAGAGCACAAGCGACACCAGAATCATTTGCTTTAAGACACCTGGGTTATCCAAACGGAACTCATACGAGATGAGGAAGATCTCTCACTATCTTCCATTTCGTTTCGGCGATGCTGTACAGAACTTTGTATATCTTCATGCAAGTCCTAGTCGTGTCCGAAGTAAATGATGACCACGCAGTCCTCCTCTGAAAGGATTGGCCGGTCTACCTGCCAGCCATTGTGTAGATGCGGAAGCATGTACAACATTTTGGACGCGCTTGCACAGCATGACCTCGCGAGCTACCTCTAACCTCGTGTGAGCCCACAGGGCCGGACCAATGGGCCCTCCATCCAGCACCAGTGTGCTTTGTGTTTTGATCTGCGATGTTCAAGACTCCACAAGATCCATGGGGCAGGACAGAGGTGCATTGTCCTAGAAGAATGTGGACAAGACAAGATCTTATTTATCCTAGACATTCTTCTTCCCAAAATGATCTGATTTTATCTGTGTCTTAAAAGTACACAGATCGGGCTGGAGAGATGGCTCAGTGGTTAAGAGCACTGACTGCTCTTCCAAAGGTGGTGAGTTCAATTCCCAGCAACCACATGGTGGCTCACAACCATCTGTAATGGGATCTGATGCCCTCTTCTGGTGTGTCTGAAGACAGCTAATGTGTATTCATATGCATAAAATAAATAAATCTTTAAAAAAAAAAGTACACAGATCTATCTCTTCCCAATAATATTGTGTAGTATAATTAAATTTGAAAAATACTTTATATACTCCCACATTTTCTTAAAAATTAGTATTTAATTGAATGATGAAAAGTTACTCATGCAATACTCAAGTATTTGAATGTCTCTGTAGAAGAATATCACTGGTTTTTATAGTCAATTAAAAAGGACTGGTGTCATTAGACCATCAGAGTCAGGTATAATTTTCAGAGTTCAGGAAAATTTCAAATTTGCATTCTAATCTTTCATGAGAAGATGTGCTCATGGCATATTGATATTATATTGAGTGTAGTTGATGGAATCACAGGGATTGTGTAGCATGTGCCTTCTGCTCTAATCAAACATACACCAAAATTCAAATTTTTTTCCACATGAAAAGTTCATGCATACTCCATATTTGGGCTCTTTTCATTCTTCTATCCAAATTCTTAGTGTCATCACACAGTTGACTCAAATAACACAAACACAAGTTTTATGAGCATTCTAGGCTCTGTGACTTTGCTCTTTACATGGAAAAGCATTTGTCATAGACTCTGACAAAGAGAAGATCACCTTTTGTTCTTTGAATGTTTTCTATTCCTCCAGTAAAATCTCAAAAGTTTGTTATTTAATACTTAGGGTTTCTCTCTTATCAAATATGAGAAATATTATATTTACGGATGGTAAAGTGTCACATGACAGCACGGCAGTACAAAAATTAGGTCATTTAGAGGTGGAATCATGTAGAGACTGCCAAATATACCTATACCATAATTGATGACCACAGACGTAAGATATTTTTATGCATAATAACCTTAAAAATCTTACCATTTATCATGACTCTAATATTTTTCAATTTCACAGTTCCATGGAACAGACCATTTGGTAGTATTTCTTTGTACAAAGGTATTTTACTTTTGTTAATATTTTAATTCCTTGGTGATATAGGAATGGTAGTATGTGCTTTGATATATATGTATATATATATATATACACATTTGATAATCTGTCTCGAAATCAGTTGTTAATTAGATGGTCAATGGAAAATGCTTTGCATTCTCCTGTCCATTCCTTATTTTATTTAATTTGGTGGAAGTTCTGCATTTATTATTTCCTCTTTGTATTAGAGTACACAGTACTCTCAAGTCTTATTTTAAGTTCCACTAAGTAGATGTCACTCTATCATACACATTCCAACCATCTGCTGCTTCCTCCTTGAGGTCAAGCAAATTTCTATTCTTCTGTTTGTTTCAGGCACATCATTTTGAGGACTGGCTATACTACTTAGGTCAATGTGTTATTACCTGACTATATCTGTTTCTAAAACATTTTTGAGTATTCACCAGTCAAATAATGAATATTGCTGAACTTATTTTCTTATATTGAAAGCTAAGATGATTCTGAAAAAATATTAGCAGGGATTAGCTTGAAATATGCTCCTAATTAATCTTGCTGTATTGTATATTTTTGTTGCATTTCACAGATCCATTCGTGAAGCCAAGAAACACAACAAAATGGAACTTCCCATGCGGATATTCTCTGAGAACATTGCAGGCTGTGACACTGTATGTGAATACAAAACCAAAATAATATTCCATGTTCATGACTAGGAGAGAGACAGTTTGTAAAGTAATGGAAGATGGAGACATAAGAAGAGCATGGATGGGGAGAGCGGGACAAAGGGAGAGAGGGACAGTGGGACAGAGAGACTGAGGGAGAGAATTTAGACAGTATTGTGTGGAACTAATTAAATTATTTCACATTAAATTATATTAAATTATATCTGTAGTCAATGCAGACATAGGACTCTCATATGTGATGTGTAGAGAGCAACATGAAACAAGACTGATTCATGTACTAGAGATCCAAAAAGAGGAAATACTTTTTGTTATATCACTGAAAATTGAACCAAATATTTCCAACAGCATATATTTCCAAGTGGAGTATTATTAGTACAATTAAACTGCCCCCTCCTTAGTCCTTATTGCTTATATATAAACTTGTGTGTTGTTTCCTCTATTCCTTATTCATTTTAAAATATTTATGTCTAGTAAACAATTTTTATTATATAATATTATCATAAAGCATTATTGATATACCTAAGTGTTATAACCATAACACTCCATACCTAAGTGTTCAATGATATATTAGCTCTTTATCTCCATTCTGTGCTCTCTCTCTAAGTCTCTTACTATGCATCCTTATACCTTCCTCTGAATACCAGCTACAAAGTCATGACTTTCATCCTCATGTTTATTTGAATTATCTAGTCATAAGGGTATCTTTGCATGTGACTTCTGTTCAGAAATTACCTTTATAAATTTAACAGTGGTGTGTGTGTGTGTGTGTGTGTGTGTGTGTGTGTGTGTGTGTGTGTGTGTTCATCTTTGTGTATGGTGTTTAGGATAAAACTCACAACCTCACAATACTATACAGTAGTTCTATCATTGAGATAAACATAAATATCTATTGAATAATTGTCTATTTTTCTCAGGCTTATATTATTGTTCACTTTCCAGTATTGGGTTTAGTGCAGATCAAAAATTTAACTACTATGTAACATGTAGAGCATTGCAGACATTTCCTACTGTAAAGCAGAATAGACTGTGACTCAGGGATCACCACCTCTCTGCCTTTCATAAATGCTAATGGGTACACCTAGAGTCAGTGTTCTAACATGTCACTGTGGACACTGCACTAGACTTACAAAGGGCACTATAATGAAGATATTTTAGATCACCAAACAATTTCTTACTCATACCAGGTCCACGTTACACAAAACAGTAACTAAAAATAGTATAAAATAGATTTTGAGTCAGTGACATAAATCAGGGAACACTCATTAGCTTGGCTGAACCATATATGTCCTCAGGACAGAGAAGAGCAGAAGAGCAGAACGTCCCATAGGGAAGTGGTCTCTTGCCTCTGCTGTTTGACTTCAGCTGTGGCAAATGCTCAGCGTTGTACACTTTTGTGACTTAGATCCATTTGCTTTAACATGAACATTTTTACTAATTCTCTCCCATAACTCTAGTGCTTTAATATTTTATCCTACCATAATTATTAAAAACCTTTTGTGTAGTTCAGAAGATTGGTAATAGATAATTATAACTTTTATTCACGTTATATGTTTATATCCTTTTTGTCTTTGAAGAGATATTATCAGATCATCAAAACATTCTTCTACCTTTCTTAGATATCTTCCCTTATTTTCTTTCTTCATATTCTCTAGTCAGTATTCAGAAATAATTCTTCATATATATATTTTATATATATACATCAATTTTTTAGTAGTTTTCATTGATTTTTTTGTTTATACTTTAGCCTCTTCTTTTATCGTTTGAAAATTCTTTGAATCATCAATGTATTTCATTACACTTAAGATAAACCTGTAAAGTTTTTCTATGGATAAATTAGGAAAATGTTTTAATCCTATTTTTATATTAGGATTTTTCCCGCCTAATTTTTGTTTTTTCTTTACTCTTAAGATTGAATGTAGATCTCTCAGATACTGCTTATATTTTAAAATAGATAGATGCAGATGATTTTAGAATTATCTTTATTCGATAATTTCATGTAAGTATAGAAATGCCAAATCACCTGCACAATCACAAGACATCCCCAAACCTTTCCCTATATTCATGTTCTTTCCTTTCTTGACTTTAATAATTACCAATGTATAAAATATTGACTTTTGGTCTTAGCATTGTATAGAAAACAACTGCACTGTCCTCATGAGTCAATGCTTATGCCATGGCTGGGGGACAGCATTTTACTACATGCCTCCATGATTTTAGTAATCTGTTTTAAAATTCATACCTTGTTAGTGATAGTATCACCTCACTGTTGCACATTTAGTCTATTAATATGTAATTTCAATATTTACAGTTATTATTTCTATCTGAAGATATAGGCAAACATATTTACGTTAAACTTTTTTTATTTGTCTTTGAACAATTAAAACATTTTATTCCTCATAGAAGGAGCATGTGAACTATCCCATGGCTTCTCAGTCACCCTTTATCATACACAACCTGTTACAGTTATGTTTGATTTTTCAGTACCCAAGAGCTAAATTCTAATATAAATATGTTAGACTGAGTATCTTCCAGACTTAGCCTATGGGAAGAAAATGAGTTCTACATTAGAGGAGTTGTTACAGATTATAAATTGTAAATAATGATTAGATCATATTAATTTTTGTATTCATGAGCTTTCAGGTTATTTTATAGCATTTTTCTCTCTGTGCATTCTATAGCCTCTGTATGTAACAGCAACAAACTTTGAAATGGTGAATGACATAATCAGCAAGTTACTACCAATGATAAGAAAGCATGTAAGTTACTTTCAATCTATTTTGAGTTAAAATTGAATTTTGCTTTTGAGATTCACATATGTGGAAATGTGTAAATACAGATGAAATTTGATCATGATACATTTACAAATCATATTATATGGCTCCTTTTTTATTTGTTAGGTATAAATTTCTTTCTTCCTTTCTTTTTTTATTAACTTGAGTATTTCTTATTTATATTTCGAGTGTTATTCCTTTTCCCGGTTTATGGGCCAACATCCCCCTAACCCCTCCCACTCACCTTCTTTATGGGTGTTCCCCTCCCAATCCTCCCCCCATTGCCACCCTCCCCCCAACAATCACCTTCACTGGGGGTTCAGTCTAAGCAGGACCCAGGGCTTCCCCCTACACTAGTGATCTTATTAGGATATTCGATGCTACCTATGAGGTCAGAGTCCAGGGTCAGTCCATGTATAGTCTTTAGGTAGGGGCTTAGTCCCTGGAAGCTCTGGTTGCTTGGCATTGTTGTTCATATGGGGTCTCGAGCCCCTTCAAGCTCTTCCAGTTCTTTCTCTGATTCCTTCAACGGGGGTCCTGTTCTCAGTTCAGTGGTTTGCTGCTGGCATTCGACTATGTATTTGCTGTATTCTGGCAGTGTCTCTCAGGAGAGATCTACATCCAGCTCCTGTCGGCCTGCACTTCTTTGCATCATCCATCTTGTCTAATTGGGTGGCTATGTATGGGCCACATGTGGGGCAGGGTCTGAATGGGTGTTCCTTCTGTCTCTGTTTTAATCTTTGCCTCTATATTCCCTGCCAAGGGTATTCTTGTTCCCCTTTTAAAGAAGGAGTGAAGCATTCACATTTTGATCATCCATCTTGAGTTTCATTTGTTCTAGGCATCTAGGGTAATTCAAGCATTTGGGCTAATAGCCACTTATCAATGAGTGCATACCATGTGTGTTTTTCTGTGATTGGGTTACCTCACTCAGGATGATATTTTCCAGTTCCAACCATTTGCCTACGAATTTCATAAAGTCATTGTTTTTGATAGCTGAGTAATATTCCATTGTGTAGATGTACCACATTTTCTGTATCCATTCCTATGTTGAAGGGCATCTGGGTTCCTTCCAGCTTCTGGCTCTTATAAATAAGGCTGCAATGAACATAGTGGAGCACGTGTCTTTTTTATATGTTGGGGCATCTTTTGGGTATATGCCCAAGAGAGGTATAGCTGGATCCTCAGGCAGTTCAATGTCCAATTTTCTGAGGAACCTCCAGACTGATTTCCAGAATGGTTGTACCAGTATGCAATCCCACCAACAATGGAGGAGTGTTCCTCTTTCTCCACATCCTCGCCAGCATTTGCTGTCACCTGAGTTTTTGTACTTAGCCATTCTCACTGGTTTGAGGTGAAATCTCAGGGTTGTTTTGATTGGCATTTCCCTTATGACTAAAGATGTTGAACATTTCTTTAGGTGTTTCTCAGCCATTCGGCATTCCTCACCTGTGAATTCTTTGTTTAGCTCTGAACCCCATTTTTTAATAGGGTTATTTGTCTCCCTGCGGTCTACCTTCTTGAGTTCTTTGTATATTTTGGATATAAGGCCTCTATCTGTTGTAGGATTGGTAAAGATCTTTTCCCAATCTGTTGGTTGCCGTTTTGTCCTAACCACAGTGTCCTTTGCCTTTCAGAAGCTTTGCAGTTTTATGAGATCCCATTTGTCAATTCTTGATCGTAGAGCATAAGCCATTGGTGTTTTGTTCAGGAAATTTTTTCCAGTGCCCATGTGTTTGAGATGCTGCCCTAGTATTTCTTCTATTAGTTTGAGTGTATCTGGTTTGATGTGGAGGTCCTTGAAACACTTGGACTTAAGCTTTGTACAGGGTGATAAGCATGGATCGATCTGCATTCTTCTACATGTTGACCTCCAGTTGAACCAGCACCGTTTCCTGAAAATGCTATCTTTTTTCCATTGGATGGTTTTGGCTCCTTTGTCAAAAATCAAGTGACCATAGGTGTGTGGGTTCATTTCTGGGTCTTCAGTTCTGTTCCATTGGTCTATCTGTCTGTCTCTGTACTAATACCATGCAGTTTTTATCACTATTGCTTTGTAATACTGCTTGAGTTCAGGGATAGTGATTCCCCCTGAAGTCCTTTTATTGTTGAGGATAGCTTTAGCTATCCTGGGTTTTTTGTTATTCCAGATGAATTTGCAAATTGTTCTGTGTAACTCTTTGAAGAAATGGATTGGTATTTTGATGGGGATTGCATTGAATCTGTAGATCGCTTTTGGTAAAATGGCCATTTTTACTATATTAATCCTGCTAATCCATGAGCATGGGAGATCTTTCAATCTTCTGAGGTCTTCCTCAATTTCTTTCTTCAGAGGCTTGGAGTTCTTATTGTACAGATCTTTTACTTGCTTGGTTAAAGTCACACCGAGGTACTTTATATTATTTGGGTCTATTATGAAGGTTGTCGTTTCCCTAATTTCTTTCTCGGTTTGTTTCTCTTTTGTGTAGAGGAAGGCTACTGATTTATTTGAGTTAATTTTATACCCAGCCACTTTCATGAAGTTGTTTATCAGCTTAGTAGTTCTCTGTTGGAACTTTGGGATCACTTAAATATACTATCATATCATCTGCAAATAGTGATATTTTGACTTCTTCTTTTCCGATCTGTATACCCTTGACCTCCTTTTGTTGTCTGATTGCTCTGACTAGAACTTCAAGAACTATATTGAATAAGTAGGGAGAGAGTAGGCAGCCTTGTCTAGTCCCTGATTTTAGTGGGATTGCTTCAAGTTTCTCTCCTTTTAGTTTAATGTTAGCAACTGGTTTGCTATATATGGCTTTTACTATGTTTAGGTATGGGCCTTGAATTCCTATTCTTTCCAGGACTTTTATCATGAAGGGGTGTTGAATTTTGTCAAATGCTTTCTCAGCATCTAATGAAATGATCATGTGGTTTTGTTCTTTCGGTTTGTTTATATAATGGATCACGTTGATGGTTTTCCGTATATTAAACCATCCCTGCATGCCTGAGATGAAGCCTACTTGATCATGCAGGGTGATTGTTTTGATGTGCTCTTGGATTCGGTTTGCCAAAATTTTATTGAGTATTTTTGCGTCGATATTTATAAGGGAAATTGGTCTGAAGTTCTCTTTCTTTGTTGGGTCTTTGGGTGGCTTAGGTATAAGAGTAATTGTGGCTTCATAGAAGGAATTCGGTAGTGCTCCATCTGTTTCAATTTTGTGGAATAGTTTGGATATTATTGGTATGAGGTCTTCTATGAAGGTCTGATAGAATTCTGCACAAAACCCATCTGGACCTGGGCTCTTTTTGGTTGGGAGACCTTTAATGACTGCTTCTATTTCCTTAGGAGTTATGGGGTTGTTTAACTGGTTTATATGTTCCTGATTTAACTTCTGTACCTGGTATCTGTCTAGGAAACTGTCCATTTCCTGCAGATTTTCAAGTTTTGTTGAATATAGGCTTTTATAGTAAGATCTGATGATTTTTTGAATTTCCTCTGATTCTGTAGTTATGTCTCCCTTTTCATTTCTTATTTTGTTAATTTGGACGCACTCTCTGTGTCCTCTCGTTAGTCTGGCTAAGGGTTTATCTATCTTGTTGAATTTCTCAAAGAACCAACTTTTGGTTCTGTTGATTTTTTTCTATGGTCCTTTTTTTTCTACTTGGTTGATTTCAGCTCTGAGTTTGATTATTTCCTGCCTTCTACTCCTCCAGGGTGTATTTGCTTCTTTTTGTTCTAGAGCTTTTAGGTGTGCTGTCAAGCTGCTGACATATGCTCTTTCCTGTTTCTTTCTGCAGGCACTCAGAGGTATGAGTTTTCCTCTTAGCACAGCTTTCATTGTGTCCCATAAGTTTGGGTATGTTGTACCTTCATTTTCATTAAATTCTAAAAAGTTTTTAATTTCTTTCTTTATTTCTTCCTTGACCAGGTTATCGTTGAGCAGAGCATTGTTCAACTTCCACATATATGTGGGCGTTCTTCCCTTATTGTTATTGAAGACCAGCTTTAGGCCGTTGTGGTCTATAACACGCATGGGATTATTTCTATCTTTCTGTACCTGTTGAGGCCCGTTTTTTACCAATTAAATGGTCAATTTTGGAGAAAGTACGATGAGGAGCTGAGAAGAAGGTATATCCTTTTGCTTTAGGATAGAATGTTCTGTAAATATCTGTTAAGTCCATTTGGTTCATGAATTCTCTTAGTCTGTCTATGTCTCTGTTTAATTTCTGTTTCCATGATCTGTCCATTGATGAGAGTGGGGTGTTGAAATCTCCTATTATCGTGTGAGGTGCATTGTGTGTTTTGAGCTGTAGTAATGTTTCTTTTATGTATGTAGGTGCCCTTGTATTTGGGGCATAAATATTTAGGATTGAGAGTTCATCTTGGTGAACTTTGATGAATATGAAGTGTCCTTCCTTATCTTTTTTGATGACTTTTAGTTGGAAATTGATTTTATTTGATATTAGAATGGCTACTCCAGCTTGCTTCTTCTGACCATTTGCTTGGAAAGTTGTTTTCCAGCCTTTCACTCTGATGTAGTGTCTGTCTTTGTCTCTGAGGTGTGTTTCCTGTAGGCAGCAGAATGCAGGGTCCTCGTTGCGTATCCAGTTTGTTAATCTATATCTTTTTATTGGGGAGTTGAGGCCATTGATGTTGAGAGATATTAAGGAATAGTGATTATTGCTTCCTGTTACATTGATATTTGGATGTGAGGTTATGTTTGTGTGCTTTTCTTCTCTTTGTTTTGTTGCCAAGACGATTAGTTTCTTGCTTCTTCTAGGGTGTAGCTTGACTCCTTATGTTGGGCTTTGCCATTTATTATCCTTTGTAGTGCTGGATTTGTTGAAAGATATTGTGTAAATTTGGTTTTGTCATGGGATATCTTGGTTTCTCCATCTATGTTAATTGAGACTTTAGCAGGATACAGTAACCTGGGCTGGCATTTGTGTTCTCTTAGGGTCTGTATGACATCTGTCCAGGATCTTCTGGCTTTCATAGTCTCTGGCGAAAAGTCTGGTGTGATTCTGATAGGTCTGCCTTTATATGTTACTTGACCTTTTTCCCTTACTGCTTTTAATATTCTTTCTTTATTTTGTGCATTTGGTGTTTTGACTATTATGTCAAGGAGGAGTTTCTTTTCTGGTCCAATCTATTTGGAGTTCTGTAGGCTTCTTGTAGCTTATGGGTATCCCTTTCTTTAGGTTAGGGAAGTTTTCTTCTATGATTTTGTTGAAGATATTTACTGGTCCTTTGAGCTGGGAGTCTTCACTCTGTCCTATACGTATTATCCTTAGCTTTGATCTTCTCATTGAGTCCTGGATTTCCTGTATGTTTTGGACCAGTAGCTTTTTCCGCTTTACATTATCTGTGACAGTTGAGTCGATGATTTCTATGGAATCTTCTGCTCTTGAGATTCTCTCTTCTATCTCTTGTATTCTGTTGGTGAAGCTTGTATCTACAAGCTTCTTTTGGTTTTCTATATCCAGGGTTGTGTCCATGTGTTCTTTCTTGATTGCTTCTATTTCCATTTTTAATTCCTTCAACTGTTTGATTGTGTTTTCCTGGAATTCTTTCAGGGATTTTTGTGATTCCTCTCTGTAGGCTTCTACTTGTTTATTTACGTTTTCCTGTGTTTCTCTAAGGGAGTTCTTCACGTCTTTCTTGAAGTCCTCCAGCATCATGATCAAATATGATTTTGAAACTAGATCTTGCTTTTCAGGTGTGTTTGGATATTCCATGTTTGCTTTGGTGGGAGAATTGGGCTCTCATGATGCCATGTAGTCTTGGTTTCTGTTGTTTGGATTCCTGCATTTGCCTCTCGCCATCAGATTATCTCTAGTGTTACTTTCTTCTTCTATTTCTGACAGTGGCTATACTGTCCTGTAAGCCTGTGTGTCAGGAGTGCTGTAGACCAGTTTTCCTGTTTTCTTTCAGCCAGTTATGGGGACAGAGTGTTCTGCTTTCGGGCGTGTAGTTTTTCCTATCTACAGGTCTTCAGCTGTTCCTGTGGGCCTGTGTCCTGAGTTCACTAGTCAGGTAGCTTGGAGTAGGAATTTTTGTCTTACCTGTGGTACCGAGGCTCAAGTTTGCTCGTGGGGTGTTGCTTATGAGCTCTCCGTGGGGGCAGCAACCAGGAAGATCTGCTCTGCCCTTTCTGGTAGCTTCCGTGCACCAGGGTTCCAGATGGCGCTTGGTGTTTTCCTCTGCAATCAGTAATGTGGGCAGAGTGTAGTCTCTTCTGGTTTCCCAGGCGTGTCTGCCTCTCTGAAGGTTTAGCTCTCCCTCCCACGGGATTTGGGTGCAGAGAACTGTTTATCTGGTCGGTCCCTTCAGGTTCCTGCGGTGTCTCAAATGCAGGGGACCTGCTGTTGTTGTGCCCTTATCCAAGGGAACCCAGAGGCCTTATACAATTTCCTCTTGGGCCAGGGATGTGGGCAGGGGTGAGCAATGTTGGTGGTCTCTTCTGCTCTGCAGTCTCAGGAGTGCCCACCTGTCCAGGCTGTGAGGTCTCTCTCCCACGGGGTTTGGGGGCAGCGAGCTGCTGCGGGCAGGGATCCGCGGGTTTGGGAATCCTGCTAAAACCAAATGGCTCCTTTTTAATCAGAAGTTATTGAAGACATAATAATAGTCCTTTGAGTGACAGTTTTTCTCGAATTCGCGTCTAGTTTTATGTGAAATGAAAGTCATAGCCCAATGGTTTGAGTTGTATGTGTAGTTTCACTAGATAATACATATCCACTGTAATAAATTGTGATTAATTTGTCATATGCTGACAACTAATTTAAAGGATGCCAATGTTAGAGGGAATATATTTCTTTCTTTCTTTTTTTTTAAATTAGACTATACTGCCTATTTGGTATGTAATTCTGTAGTCTTTCCCATTTCTTCTTGTTTTTATTTCTCTTGTGTGGATGTGTAAGTGTACATGTTCTAGTGTATTTACTTTTAACTTTTAATAAATCTTTAATGAATGAGTCTACATTTCTGTCTTTTCTGCATACATATCTGTGTATATATTGTCTTTCTATTTTTAAATGTGCATGTGTATCTCTTTGTAACTGTGTGTGTGTGTGTTTCTCTGTGTTTATGCATCCCTGTCTATCGCTTTCTGTGAGTTTGTACAATGAGAATCCACATGTCAGTCTGCCTCTCTAACTTTATGCCCCTACCTCTGTCTGCCTCTCTCTCTCACTCTCTTTCTCTTTCTGTTTCATTATCACCTCTCCATGTATGTTTGGGTGTAAATGGGTATTTGGTGGGGTGTCTGCTTGAGTGCTTTTTGTCTGCTAGTTTAACACTGAAAAACTCTATGGGACAATGACATTGGTTTTCAATAGGAGTCTACAAGAAAATAAAATTAATAATAATTCCAGTTAGAGCCACTCCTGGAGGGTGCTCAATATTTCAACAGAATGTTCTATTTAGATGATCATTTCAAATGGATCCATAACACTGTGTGCAGTAATTATGTTCTAGAACTTCTTTTCAGCATCAGGCCTATTTTCCAGGATAGACACATGTCCTTCATCTCCACAGACTGGACATCTCTGAATGAAAGCCAAAGGCTGTTTTTACTTCTAGGCACCCTCAAAGACTCTCTGTTTTTGACTCTTGTGTTCACTGTTGTCGAAGTTATCATATCTTTTGAATGTTAACTTTGCTAAACTCATCATAGCCACCATGAGTATATGCCTCTGTGGACACTAGGTTCTGTGCTCATGTTAAGTCGAAATTCAATATGCCACACACAGTCTGCACAGATGTAAGAAATTTCATAATACTATTTGTCTTGGTTAATGGTAATGGCTGAATGCAACTTCTTATTTTATTGTGGATCAGTAGATCAAGGTTCCCTCCAAGAGGAAAGGCAAGTACCCATAGATTTTCTCCTGAAATCAGTCCTGTTTACTCAAACCTGTGGTCAGAAGAAATATCATTAATACTGGTTTAAATAATTTCCCTGCTAAAGAGCTAGAAATGGTAAGTAAAGGAAATTGCTAGACTCTTCAAGACTCTGATGTCAGTTTATTTGTGATGGTTGGTTCTTTTTGCCTCCTAGAACATTGAAGATTACCAACTGTGGTTCTATACTGGCCCTGGGAAAGCTCCAAGAGTACTCTAGGGTAATAACAGGGAAATCTAAGGAGGGACGAGCTGAGTTTGGTGAATCCTCACTATTTTCATTATTTAGTCTTAAACTTGAAAAAACACTAAAGCAAAATGACTTAAGTATAATTTCATTTATTTAAATCATAATTAATTAGTAATATAACATTCAGAAACAATTTATTACCTCATAAGCAACAGCCTTAGAATGAGAGGAATTTTTCTGTGCTTTCTGTTTCAGAAACAGAATTTTCCTGATAAGGCAAACAAAACAAAACTCTAGACATATTGTTTCTGGAGAAAACCATTTAAAAAAGTCATTTGGTGATCATTACAGAAACTCTTCCTAGCTATATATCTCAAGGGATTCCATCACTCACATGGTAGCTCACAACCATCTATAACTCCAGTTTCAGGGGTTCTAATTCCCACATCTGACCTGCACAGACACCAAGTCTAACATGGTGATCAGGTATATATGTGAGTGAATGAGTTACACAGAGAAACAAGTTTAAATCTAAAATGTAAAATCTTCAGTTTTTTATTTATTCCAAATTATGTAGATTGTTTTGTAATGAATATTAGAAATATAGCCCTTTCTCCGAATCCATGTAAAATATTCAGTTCATATCTCCTATGACCAATAATTCTGCAACTGAATATGAAATCATATTCTGATTTCTGGAGACAATCTGACTTAATTACAGCTATACTGTTTGTTGCCTTCTTTTATTTCTCACCAGATTATTACCAAATAAATAATAGTAATAAAATTATCAGAAAAGTTTGAATAAGAAATAAAATTTGAGATCACCAAGTATTCTTGCAAAGCTGATCTTTTAAAAGCTACTGAAAATTTGAAGTTCTAACCCATAAAGTTGACCTTCATACCAGTGACGTAAGTCTCTGCAGATTTAAGGGCACGCTCTCCCACTAATGCCAGATAAGAAAACATTCTCGTACATAGGTGCCTGTGGCCTCTGAACATCCCATGTATGCTCTTTAGTTGGTGACTCAGTCTCTGATAGCTCCCAGGGGTCCAGGTTGATATTGCTGGTCTTTCTATGATGTTTCCAATCCTTCCAGTTCTTTTAATTCTCCCAACTTTTCCATAGGGCTTGTTGACCTCAGTCCAATGGTTAGATGTAATATCTATATCTGTTTTAGTCAGCTGCTTGCAGGGCCTCTCAGAGGACAGCCATGCTAGGCTACTGGCTGCAAGTACAACATTGCATCAGTAATAATATTTGGGATTGGTGCCTAATAATGGGATGGATCCCAAGTTGAGCCTGTCACTGACTGGTCACTGCTTCAGACTCTATTCCGTTTTTGTCCTGAATTTCTTTTAGACAGGAGCAATTTGAGGTTGAAAGTTTTGTAGGTGTGTTAGTGTCCCTATCCATCCACAGGTGTCCTGTCTGATTTAAAAAGGTGGTCCCTTCAAATTTTACATCTGTGTGATTTTGTGTTTGGGCAAAATTTCCTACCTTGACTCTTTTTTTGGGGGGGGGTTTAATTTTTTTTTATTAACTTGAGTATATCTTATTTACATTTCGGATGTTATTCCCTTTCCCGGTTTCCAGGCAAACATCCCCCTAATCCCTCCCCCTCCCCTTCTTTATGGGTGTTCCCCTCCCCATCCTCCCCCCATTGCTGCCCTACCCCCAACAATCACGTTCACTCCTACCTTGACTCTTGGGAGCACCCCTACCCCATGACTCTGGGATATTCTAGAGGTTCCCACCAACTCCGAGAGCTGTATATTTCCATTCATTCTCTTGGGTCCCTTGTCCTCTCTCATGTCTCTCCCATACCTGATCCTGACCTGTTCTCTTCCCATTCCACTCTCACACATATCTCTCCTTCCCTCTGCCTCCCATGTTTATTTACTTCCCTTTGCTAAGTGGGATTGAAGCATCCTTACTTAGGCTTTCCTTATGGTTTAACTTTTAGTGTCATGGATATTCTGTATATTTTGTGTAGTGTCACTGATTAATGAATATATACTATTCATGTCCTTTGGAGTCTGGGTTAGCTCACTCAGAATACTTTCTAGATCCATGCAATTGCCTGCAAATTTCACGATGTCCTTTGTTTTTAGTAGCTGAATAGTATTCTGTTGTGTAAATAAACCATATTTTCTGTACCCATTCTTTGGTTGAAGAACATCAGGGTTGCTTATTACAAATAAGGCTGCTATTAACATAGTGGACTTGCGTCTTTGTGGTACTGTGGAACATCTTTTGGCTATATGCCCAGGACCAGTGTATCAGCGTCTTCAGGTACAACTAGTTCCTGTTTGCTGAGGAACAGCCAAATTGATTTCCAGAGTGGTGGTGGTAGTTTGCCATCCCACCAGCATTCCCGTTTTTCTACAATCTCACAGCAAGTTCTGTAGTTCTGTTTCTCTTTTGAGAATAGTTTAAGGAGTTTTAGTATTAGCTCTTATTTGAAAGTCTGATAGAATTATGCACTGAATTATGCATCATGCCCTAGTCTTTTTGTTACTGTTATTGTTGTTGGTTGTTTTTAATGAATTCTTCTAGTTCCTTAGGGGTTATGGGATTGATTAGTTTATCTGATCTTGATTTAACTTTGGTATGTGGTATCTCTCTAGAAAATCATTCATTTCATATAGATTTTCAAGCTTTGTCAAGTTAGTTTTTGTAGTAAAACCTGATGATTTTTTTTTAATTTCTTCAATTTCCATTTCATTTCTGATTTTCTTAATTTGCATACTATTTCTGAGACTTTTAGTTAGTTTAGGTTTATGTGTCTTGTTGATTTTCTCAAAGAACAGGATCTTGGTTTTATGGATTCTGTTTCTAATTGATTTCAGACTTAATATTATTTCCTGTTGTCTGCTTCTCTTTAGTGTATTTTCTTATTTTTGATCTGGGTTTTTCATTGTGCTTTTAAGTTGCTAGTATAGGATATCACAATTATCTTTGTGAAGACAATTAGTGCTCATATTTTATTTTATGTATGCAATGTGAAATATTTAAATTGCTTAATATGAAGCTAGAGGAGTGAAGTAGGATTTTTTTTTCTTTTTTTTTGGAGCTGGGGACCGAACCCAGGGCCTTGTGCTTGCTAGGCAAGCACTTTACCACTGAGCTAAATCCCCAACCCTGGTGAAATAGGATTCTTATGATGTAAAAATATTATTGGTATTAATAATCCAACAGGCCTGTCTTAAAAGGGTTAGAGAAGAATACAGCAAAAGTCCCCCTACACAGTGCATTCTTGGTCTATATTCTCTAAACAAAGTGATACACTGAAAATTTTCTCCTCATTATTTTTAGAGTTCTCAGCTTAATTTATTATAGTATCCCTGTAAGGGATCTAATGTTCTAGTATGTACAGTCTACATTATCCTGAAAAAGGAGAAGGAGGAGGAGGAGGAGGGGAGGGGCAGAGAAAGGGAAGGGGGAGGGGGAGGAGGAGGAGGAGGAGGAGGAGGAGGAGAAAGAGGTGGAGTGGGAGGAGGAGGACAAGGAGAAGAAATGCAGCAAAGCATTCTAAATTGTATCAGAAGGGTTGCCTATATTCAGTTACAGTAGTTACAATTCATGATTTTTTTCTCATAAGGCATGAGTGTCCGCATGACTTTAGAATGATAAATATTCAAAAGAACTTCAGTTCACGGGACTTAAGAAATTTTACAGCTTTTCCTTCCCTACCTGGGGTAATCATGAAATATCTAAACGCTGATGTACATGGGAAATTCATCTTGAAGCCCAGAAACTCAGCAAGAAGCCAGCAGCAAAAGAGTGAGTCTGCCATCTTCCTTCAGGTGGCTTTTCTTAGTTCCCATTTTAATTTGTCATAAAATATTGTAGCATTCTATAATTTTCTTGCTTAGGAAAGGGACACTGTAAAAAGAAACAAACAAACAAACAAACACAAACCACACTAGAAAAAAAACAAACCACACTAAAGCAGTATGTTTCAGGTCCATATTAAGAGAACTCTAAGTTCCGATGTAAAGACTAATCTTGGGTATAGGGAGAACATTTCATTTTTCCCAGGCAGATATTTGCCATAAACTGGCATGTCAAAACACTGTGTACACACATTTTTGTCCCATTAGAATAAGCACGTCTAAGACATGGATCACGATATGTTCCCATTAAGTGGTTTTGTGATTAGAGCAAAAATTACTCATGAACTATATTTTGACAATCTATTGCAATGAAATGTACATAGAAAAACAAGATTTATGGTATTGCAGATAATCTGTGGCAGGCTTGACTAGAAATCACCTTAGGCTTGTAGCCCAGTCTCTAATCTCATTTCAAATCATACAACAAATATCTTTTAGACCTATATCTAGATTCGAAATGGCCCTAACAGTGATAGACTGGGGCTTTTTAATTATTTTTTCAAATGATAGAATACTATCATTATTTCTCCTTATTCTCCTGTCTTGAAAACCTCCCACTTATACCCCTGATTTCTTTTAAACTTTGCTTTTTTATTTTTATTACTTTTATTTACATTTGAAATATCCCATTCCTGGTCCCCCTACCAAGAATACCCCACCACATCCCTCTTCCCCTTTGCCTCAAAGAGGGTGCTCCCCCACCAACCTACCTACTCCCACCTTACCCCTCTAGCATCCTGCTTCTTTGGGGCATCAAGCCTCCACAGCAACAAGAACATCCGCTCCCACTGAGGCTAGACAAGACAGCCATCTCTTACGTATGTAGCAGGGACTGCAGACTGGCAATGTATGCTCTTGGGTTGTTGGCTAAGACCCTGAGAGCTCTGAGGGGTCAAGTTAATTAATATTATTGTTCTTCCTATGGGGTTGCTATCCCTCTCTCCTCCTTCATTTCTTCCCCTAACTTTTTCATTGGGGTCCCAGTACTCAATCATGTGGTTGGCTGAGAGTATCTGCATCTGTCTCAGTCAGAAGCTGGTAGACCCTCTCAGAGGACAACCCTGTCAGGTTCCTGTCTGCAAGCATATCATTTCATCATCAACACTGTCATGTTTTGGTGTCTATGGATGGGATAGATTGTTGAGGCAATCTCTGGATGGCCTTTCCTTCAGTCTCTGCTCCAGTTTTTGTCCCTGCATTTTCTTTAGACAGAAACAATTCCGAATCAAAAATTTTGATACGTGTTTTGGTATACATATATATAAAAACACACACACACACACACGCGCACACACATGCACACACACGCACACACACACACACACACTCAAACATCTTTGTTCATTTATCTAATATTACTTGTGATTTCAGCCCTCATAATTTTGCATTAGATAGCCAGGCAGACAATATGTTTTTCAGTGAAGAAGACTATTTTATATTGTGTTATATGACTCATTTGTTTACTTTTAATTTATTTGTTTTAAGTAACATGTTTAAAATTGTATTATAGTCCAGTATTCTAAAAGAAAACTCAGAAGCGAAAAAGAAACTTAATTTCAGCTCTGAACTGACACTTTAGTGTATAGTCATGTATATTTTCTCATGAAGGGGACATGCTGCTGCTGAAATAAACTTAACAATGGTTCTTCAAAATGCTGAACAAGAAAAGTAAGGATGAAAAGAGCTTCACTATGACATTTGAAAAAATAGAAAATTTTTAAATGAGAATAAAAGTAAGGGTGGCTATGAAAATGGATGTAATTATTGAAGCAACAGCCTATACATAGTACAGGGAGCTCGTTCAACCAATGTATCTAGTATTTCATGATTTCATGGAGTTAGACATCATAATGTTGTGAGAATTCCCACTACAGAACACAAGACCATGTCTTAGAGACATCACTAAGATTAATAACAGTGTAAGGCATATGAGAAGAAGGCTACATAAGCACAACAGGATGATTAACCCATTATAATAGGGACATTTTGCAATTGAAATTTGTTTTTTGTAAAAGATCTTTATAAATTATACTATCCCATGTAATGATCTCAACTCCTGCTCAGATATGAAGGAAAAAACTTTTAAGAAACAAAGAACTTCTATAACATCGCAGTTGGACAAGGGCTCTGTGCCCCACAGGACCAAGTATGCACCACCCCACCATTTAAAAAGGGAAGAAAACTGTTTGGAAGAGAACTCAGTTCCATTTGTCAGGATGGCATCCTGCCTGCAGCAATTCTGGTATGTCTCATATGGTGTTTCTCTGGCTATCCTAAGACAAAATCCTGCTTCTTAAATACCTGACCCCTTCACTTCTACCACCATGTGGAGCAAGAATTGTTTCTCAAATCATTGGCTTTCCAGTAGGAAGATGAGAGAGGGCTATTCAGAAACCATCTATTGGAAAAGTTGGATTTAATCCCTTAACTATTTTGGAAAATCTGATATAAAGAAATGTTGCCTGATCCTTAATGGATAATATTAGGGTGGGAAGTGTACAACAAAAGATTGAGGCACAAAACCAGCGTGAGGTCATCTGTGTCCATGCCAGCACGTGCACTGCACCTGTGCACACCATTGGTCTGGTTCTCAAGGAACAAATAGTAGTCTGTGGTGTGTGAAGCCTGACAGGTATTTCTCTATCTTCTTCTCAGGACATGCTGTATCTACTAAAAAAGAATGGGCTCACAACCACGGGTGTCTTTTTAGAACCTCCGAGTACAACTTTGTGCCAAACAGTAAAGGACAAATTGGATTCGGAAGAGGAGGTGGATATAAACAAGCAATCAGTTAATGTAGTGGCGTGGATATTTAAGGTAGGGAATGTCCTTCCATTATCCACCTCAGGATTCCTCTGAGTCTATGAGAGTAGTTGTCTTCTTTTTCCATTCCCCTGAGTGACAGTAGATATGTATGAGAGAAATCTAATATGCTCAAAGTCTCCTCTGTTAGTGTTAATAACATGGATGATGTTTTGTTCAGAAATTGTTTAAGCAATGTGATTGTGGAACTATCAAAAGTGAACCCTCCCCTCATTTCTAGGAGACCAAATCTCAAAGCAAATGTCCCTATCCTCTGGTGTACAATTTTTCTGTCTGTCTCAACCTATGCTCAGAGCCAACAGTTCAGGAGTTATTATGTATATATATAAACTGGCACTCAGAGTCACAGGATAGTTTGTTCTTTGTACCTTGACTAGCTGTGGTTTTCAGTAATTGTCTCCATCCATTTCAAAGAGAACCTTTTTTGATGGGTAAGGGTATATTATCTATGAACATTAAGTTAAATATTTATAATAGAGTTTGGAGTTACACTTGTTTAGTGAAATAGGGGCAGGGCATTCTCTAAGAACTATGACCACGTGTGCCTCCATGCTTCCAGTACCAGACGTGGCTTTCTGCTCCTGAGAAATCCGATAATAACTTCCTATGGTTGTCTTTATTGTGGGTACCATAATTGTATGTTTCTATCATTTAAAAATAGTATTCGAACTGTATATTAATCACTTATATGTGCTAGTTTGCTCAGCTGTCTGCTAGAGGCATGCTGAGCTAAGGAAAGATTTTTCTATAGTCCAAGTAAATCTGAAAATTTACTCTTTGGTCTCTAGCTTAAATAGATGAAACTTACTGGGCCCACATATCATGGAACGTTCTAACTAGGGGAAATTTGGGGAACTGTGAAGAAAGTTGGAACTAAACTGAAATTTACAGGTGAATGTACTTTGAATAATTTCCATGTTTAATTTTTTCCACAAAATATTTTTCCTCTCTTTATAAGGACTTCCTCCAAAACCTCAAGGGAAGTCTAATGACTTCAAAACAATATGATGAGTGGATTGCTGTACCCGAAACGGTCAATATGAAGAGAAATTAGCTGCAGTGCAGAGGTAATTGTTGGAAACTGTGAACAACCTCAACAAAATAGAAGTAACATTTGCTTACACACATTAGAGATTATATATCACAGAAACATTTACTAAGAACACTGACAGACAGCAAAAGCTTTCAATTGTTCACAAACAGGGAAGACACTTTTAAAAGAGTATGAGTTACAGTGGGAAATACAGTAGCCCAGGCTTATAATCTTACTTTCATATTCCAATTAGATTTGTCTTTTTTCTGAATTGGGTAAATATTTTAAACAATAATTTGAGTACAAACTCTTTCATTTTATTTACAGTGCATCCTGCATACGATATGATTACTCCGTTCCCTTCCTTCATATTTACAAATTGAGTATACTTGTTTTAAAATAACTGTCTCTGTGTTCAGTCTTTTAGATAAAATGCCACCTGAAAATGCAGCTCTTCTGAGGCAACTTTTTTGTATATTATATGAAATTAAAAGTAACTTCTGTTAATGAAATGTCTTCTTACCACCTATCTGTTGGGTTAGCCCCATGTCTCTTATTTGTGCCCAGCTCCTGCAATAATGGAGTGACAAATGATATTGGCAAAAGGGTAATTAGATAAGAACTTTATGCCTAGCATTGATAAGCCTTTACAATGAGACAGGAAAACAGGATTACCATGAGAATCTTGGTTATTTTGTTGTTGTTGTTGTTGATGATTGTTTTGGTTTTTGTTTTGTTTCATTTTGTAAAGTAAGTACACTTTAAAGGTGTTCTTCTGGAGGGAAGGAATCATTGGTGCATTTTAAGTAAAATATAAATGGGTATTTGAGCTCCGTGACTCAGTCTTTTGTCTTTGTCATTTAGAATATCCTTACACTAACCCATAGAGAACAAATGCTGTGAAATGATACAAAAAAAAAATCCTAGGTACTGGGTTCAGCAATCAAGACTTAATTCTGACATATTCAGTGTAGAATGTGTGAAATTCTACTTGTTTTCAAGGTGGTTTCCACAACAAAAAATGGCAATGCAATTTGGATTTTTTTATCAGATATAATCCTTAAGAATTCCTGATTAATGTGAGTAAAATACCATTGGCCTCAGGATGCTGGTTATGATTGGTTTAGAGAAATTATTGTGTATACTTTTCTATGTTAGCCATCTTTCAAGTACTATAATAAACTACCAAACCTTATGCAGTACAGTGATCAAATGGTTATTTTTACTCTAAGTATTTGAGTTTCTGATCCATTATTAATTGACCAATTGTCCTTGGACCTGTAAGGAACATACTGTAAAACAACTCAACTGAGAAACAGTAATAATCCTCATATTGTGTAGAAGAATCAAAGATCAGGAGAAGACAGGGTTCCAAAGTACCTGCCATTGAAGATACATAATTATCCCATTTCCTCCCAGTAGATCTTATTTCAAATACCTCCCAATATAATGAATCATAAAATCAAGATGTTACCATTGCATCTGCACTGAGTCATCACTGTATTAAGATTAAGTAATTAACTAAATATGTGAAGAAATGCCACCTACAGTGATATATTGATGCAGCTGTTACCATTGCACTGAACTGAGACACATGAATTTCACTGCTCAGATGGGTTTGCCTGTCTCTTACTTTTTAGAAAGCCCATGTGAACTTTCAATAGGATGATACCCACATTCAGAGGCCATCTTCCCTCCTTAGCTCTGCCTTTCTATAAGCATCCTTAAAATCAGGCTCACACATATATTATAAAATGTAACCAAAGCTATTTCAGTGTACAGTATGTATCACATACTGGCCATCACAATGTAAAAACTGGAAATCATTCTCTTATGTAACATTGCACTGTGATGATCACACTTGAACATCTGATCTCACAATCTTTTAAATTTCTGACAAAAGCCTGCCCCTATTTCTAACAGCTAAATTTTTCTCAGAATTTTGAACGGCATATTTTTAGCCTCCATGACTAAGAAGTAAAATGTGATTTTGCAACCATGCAAAAGACAGAGACCCTCTGTGTTTGGCCTGTTTTTTCATAGATTTCTCTAGTAGAATTTATGATCGAAAATTCTCCAAAAGTTTTTGGAGAGGACTTGGCTGCAGTGCGGCATGGAATATCACTATATCATCCTCCTGGAGGAAAGTCCTCATGTTCCCAGAATAATGCAACAAATATTGGAAACATTAAGGAAACCGAACATGGACTCAGCAGCTGCCCCATTGGGAGGACATGCACTACTGGCTATATTACACTGCCGAAAAGTCCAGCTGCTTCTCTTCCCTATGAGCTGTTGTTGTTCTACTCCCAGAACTTAAAGTTAAATCATTGAGCACTGAAAATATGATTTATAACAAACAGTAATGAAGGATTTACCATGAGAGGGAAAATTTCACCTGTGCATTATAGATATTATCCTATTGTTAGTATTTGCTTCCAAATTTTAGTACCTCTTTCCACTGGTCCTGAGTTTATGCTAGAGGTTTAAACACAGAAATGAGATTAAGAAATTAAGAATATGTAAAGAAATGATATTTACTATGATATATTGATTCTTAACATTTTGTCCATCTTTATTAATTTGAGTAATTCTTATTTACATTTCTTTTTATTTTATTAACTTGAGTGTTTCTTATTTACATTTCGGATGTTATTCCCTTTCCCGGATTCCGGGCCAACATCTCCCTAACCCCTCCCACTCCCCTTCTATATGGGTGTTCCCCTCCCCATCCTCTCCCCATTGCCGCCCTCCCCCCAACAATCATGTTCACTGGGGGTTCAGTCTTAGCAGGAACAAGGGCTTCCCCTTCCACTGGTGATCTTACTAGGATACTCATTGCTACCTATGAGGTCAGAGTCCAGGGTCAGTCCATGTATAGTCTTTAGGTAGTGGCTTAGTCCCTGGAAGCTCTGGTTGCTTGACATTGTTGTTCATAAGGGGTCTCGAGCCCCTTCAAGCTCTTCCAGTTCTTTCTCTGATTCCTTCAACGGGGGTCCTATTCTCAGGTCAGTGGTTTGCTGCTGGCATTCGCCTCTGTATTTGCTGTATTCTGGCTGTGTCTCTCAGGAGAGATCTACATCCAGCTCCTGTCGGCATGCACTTCTTTGCTTCATCCATCTTGTCTAATTGGGTGGCTGTATATGTATGGGCCACATGTGGGGCAGGGTCTGAATGGGTGTTCCTTCTGTGTCTGTTTTAATCTTTGTCTCTCTATTCCCTGCCAAGAGTATTCTTGTTCCCCTTTTAAAGAAGGAGTGAAGCATTTGCATTTTGGTCATCCATCTTGAGTTTCATGTGTTCTGTGTATCTAGGGTAATTCAAGCATTTGGGCTAATAGTCACTTATCAATGTGTTCATACCATGTGTGTTTTTCTGTGATTGTGTTACCTCACTCATGATGATATTTCCCAGTTCCCTCCATTTGCCTATGAATTTGATAAAGTCATTGTTTTTGACAGCTGAGTAATATTCCATTGTATAGATGTACCACATTTTCTGTATCCATTCCTCTGTTGAAGGGCATCTGGGTTCTTTCCAGCTTCTGGCTACTATAAATAAGGCTGCTATGAACATAGTGGAGCATGTTTCTTTGTTGTATGTTGGAGCATCTTTTTGATATATGCCTAAGAGAGGTATAACTGGGTCCTTAGGTAGTTAAATGTCCAATTTTCTGAGGAACCTCCAGACCGATTTCCAGAATGGTTGTACCTGTCTGCAATCCCACCAACAATGGAGGAGTGTTCCTCTTTCTCCACATCCTCGCCAGCATTTGCTGTCATCTGAGTTTTTGTTCTTAGCCATTCCTACTAGTGTGAGTTGGAATCTCATAGATTTATATAAGAAAGAAAATAGCAACTTAATAGCAAATTGGATCTTCTCTATGTAACACCTCTAGCTGTCATGATCAGTGAACCAAACTGAAATCAAATTTACAGAGATCCTCTTGGCTCTGCTTCCTGAGATCTAGAAATAAAGGCATGTGCCACCATCCTAGTCTCTTACGAAAATCTATAAATATAGCATAATAAAGCCATATGGTTGACATAGACACTACGATCTCAGATTTGAGCTCACAGATCAGTGGAGAAAGCCAAGGAATATAACAAAAGGGCAGTTAGGCAAATTGTGTTGTGAAGTACAGATACTGCTGGTACTTTACTGTTGTCCACGGCAGTCAGAAAGTCAAACAATAGGATGAAAAGATTGGTATTATATGACTGTTTGATTCTAATACCTATAAGCATAGCTTTCAAGGCAAACACAATAACTTACTCTTTATACATGAAGAATGGGCCATATAGAACTATATATCGAGTGCCTTTTGAAGCAAGATCATTATAAATGTTATGATATTAATTAGTTATTTTCTGTGTGTTTGTGATATTGCATAAGGCATGCAGGTGTAAAAGGAAAAGGGCATGTATCCTAGGGCTAAATGAGGACTAAATGAGTTCAGTTACAGCAAAGATTTCCCTTCTTTCTTAGATTCACAAAAACACAAAGGCAATGTATATACTAACCCAAGAGTAACATCTATTAATCCACGACAAGCAAAACAGAAATGTTTGTTTGGCAAATCTCTTTCGGGTCTTTTAGAAGACAAAAAGTTGCCTACTCCAAAACTTGTGAGTATCATTTTGGGTTTCTACAGCACCTTCGTTCTAAGGAATTATTTAATCAAACAGATTAATGTTTAGATAACCTATACATGAAGGTAAGATCATTGTAAAATAGAAATAATTTGCACTGAAGTTTGAGTCATGTAATTGAAAGAAATCAAAAATACAAAATAAAAAGAAATAGTATTCCCACATTTTACCCTGATTGTATCAAAGATCCTAACCCACCAGCTTCTTGGAGGAAATGGGTCTAGGGAAGTACACCGCTGATAACCCCGACTGTAAAGTCCTCCAGCTTCTTTATGACTCCATATTATTCTGGAGTCGATCCCTTAATAGCATTGCCTCTGAGATTTATCAATCTTTTATAATTAATATCTATAGACTTTTACTTTACTTTATCAATGAATTAGATGTACACATTATTTTTTTGCTATATAGTAACATCTTTCATTATAGTGGACTAGATTTAAATGCTGCCTAATATGGCTTAATCTATTTTAAGCTACTTACTAAACTTCTTTGGAAATATATATTTACTGTCCACATCTATTTTAGCACTATAGCTGAGCTAGGAATTTATGCTTTGTGTGAACCAATTTATCTTGTCAGACACATGAGCATTCCTGCCCATTTCTTAGGTATTTTAGAGCAGAATTTTCTGGTAACCATGTTTTTAATCATGTAATCAATTGAAAATAGAGAAAATGTGGAATAAATCTGTGTGTGGTGGTCATTTTTTACAGAATAAAATTATGGAAGAATAATTGACAAATACTTGGGTTCTTAAATGTGACAGCATCTTTAGACATAGTTAAAAATAAGAAGTCACAGAAAGGGTTGGGGATTTAGCTCAGTGGTAGAGGGCTTGCCTAGCAAGTGCAAGGCCCTAGGTTCAGTTCCCAGCTCTGGACAAAAGAAAAAAGAAAAAAAAAAGAAGTCAGAGAAAAGGAAATTAAAGTCTTAGAAGTAGGGAAATAATATTTATAAAAATAAAAAACTTAGGATACATAATAGAGGCCAGGAGAGACAGGAAGTAAAATACTGATTTGATCTCTAGAAGGGAAATATCCCAATATTTACTTAGAATGCCATGCTTGAGAAAGATATTCATAGAAGAAAACAGAAAGTAATAAAGGACCATTCACCAAAATGCTTTGGGGAACAGGAGTCCAAACAAAACTGTGATGTTACAAATTGGGGAAAAATGGATTAGGGAAGAAAATGTATTTGGAAGCTAAAACAGAAAAAAGTTCAATGACTTCTTTATTCCTCTCAGTTATTGCTGTGCACCCAAAACTGTCCTTGCTCAGGATCACAATAAAAGACATATTTGTGCTTCAGATGTGGCTCTCTATTAATACAAGCCTATCCTTATCCCACACAGGATATGTTATCCATAATTGCAGAGAAAGGACCAGAATCAGATCACATATTCGAAATTCTACCTAAAGAATCACACTGGTCCCTGAGGTGTAGGCTTGACAGTGAACGACACAGTGACTGGAGTGAAGAATATGTGCTTATAACAGCATCTGTCTTAAAGGTAAGGAAGATTTTTACATCACCAACATTAACATCCCTCTAGAGATGCATATGTACTTTCTGTCCTTGAGATTCATGACGATGTCTGTTTCCTGGAGCTATGGACACATGACGTCTTGATAAGAGGCATAACATTTAAATGTCTGACAACCTCAAAGACTCATCACAAAGACACTGGTGAAGAGCTTCTGTTGGAAGTTAATATCCTCATATGTCAGATGGGCTTTAGTTTGGTGTTAAAAAAGTTCCTACTGATTTCACCTCTGACCATACCATGTGAAGTAATAGTGAAACAAGTTACAATAGTGGTAAAAGTGTGTTTCACAAAACACATGTTTCAATAACACTTACCAAAAAATGTCCTTCAGAAATAACAGCTCAAAATGGCTAGTCCACCACTGATCAAGAAACAGTAAACAGGCAAAGGCTGGGCGGGGTGGGAATGGGGTTCCTGCATCCGGCCAGGGGGACAGCACAGGAGGCAGCGGCTTCATCAGAGCAGATGACCCTCGGCTGCAGGCACTGGTGGAATGGATCGGTAACAGAAGACCACTTCCCTTCCTCCTCAGGGCTTCAGCTCCTTCCTGCCCCCCACCAGCAGCCCTAGTGAACACTGCCAGGCCAAGCAAGGCGTGGGGCTGACCTGGACTCCCAGCTCTGAGGAGATCAGCCCTACAAAATTTCCTGGATTGTACCAGACAGGTGAGCCTTCACCTCCCCATGACATCCTCCACGAGCCTCCTGATACTGTGTCAGATGATGAGAAAGACCATGGAAAGGAAAAAGGAAAATTTAAGAAAAAGGAGAAAAGGACTGAATGCTAAGCTGCCTTCTAGGAAGACAGCTCTGGAGATGAAGCTGAAAGTCCTTCCAAGATGAAGAGGTCCAAGGGAATCCATGTGTTCAAAAACCCCAGCTTCTCTAAAAAGAAGGAAAAGGATTTTAAAATCAAAGAAAAGCCCAAAGAAGAAAAGTATAAAGAGGAAAAGCACAAATAGGAAAAGCATAAAGAAAAGAAATGTAAAGTCTTGACAGAAGCCAATGTTGTTAAAGAGTGGAAGGAAAAGAAGAAAAAGAAGAAGCCAACTCAGGAGTCAGAGGTGCCTCAGACGGACGTCCCAAGTCTCAGACCCATTTCGGCGTTCCCTTGGCTGACGCAGTAGAGAGGACCATGATGTATGACGGCATCCGGCTGCCAGCTGTCTTCCGAGAGACGGAGAAAGTGCAGGAGTTCCCTAACTGCCGGAGTATAACCATCTTCTGCTTTCCTGGCTCATTCTGCACATGGACCACATCATTGCGAAGGCGATAGAAACCAAGATGAACGTCCAGAACATCTCTCTAGTGCTGAGCCCAACTGTCCAGATCAGCAATCGGGTCTTGTATGTGCTTTTCACACACGTGCAAGAGCTCTTTAGCACCGTAGTCCTGAAGCAAGTAACAAGACCTCTGCGTTGGTCCAACATGGCCACAATGCCTACACTGCCAGAGACCCAAACAGGCATCAAGGAAGAGATCAGGAGACAGGAGTTCCTTTTGAACTGTTTACATCGAGATCTGCAGCGCGGGATATAGGACTCATCTAAAGAAGAAAGATTATGGGAAGTACAGAGGATTCTGACTGCCCTCAAGAGAAAGCTGAGGGAAGCTAAAAGACAAGAGTGTGAGACCAAGATTTCCCAGGAGATAGCCAGCCTTTTGAACGAGGATGTTGCCAAAGAAGAAATGGGGCTGGGGATTTAGCTCAGTGGTAGAGCGCTTACCTAGGAAGCGCAAGGCCCTGGGTTCGGTCCCCAGCTCCGGAAAAAAAAAAAAGAACCAAAAAAAAAAAAAAAAAAAAAAAAGAAAGAAATGGACGAAAATGAGGAGGTCAAAAATATCCTCCCTGCCCAGGAGAATGAGATCCTGACTGAGCAGGAGGAGGTCCTGGCCATGGAGCAGTTTCTGCGCAGTCAGATCGCCTCGGAGAAAGAAAAGATCCACTGCCTCCGAGCTGAGATTGCGGAGATCCAGTCACCAGCATGGCTGCAGCGAGACAGAGAAGCCCTCTTCTGACAGCGAGTGAGAAAGCAAGGATGAGGAGGAGCTGCAGATCATTCTGGAAGACTTAGAGAGGCAGAATGAAGAGTTAGAAATAAAGAACAATAAATCACTTGAACCAAGCGGTCGGTGAAGAACGGGAGGCCATCGTTGAGCTCTGAGTGCAGCTCCAGTTGCTCCAGAGGCAGCGAGCCAAGTCTGAGCAACAGCTCCAGGAGGAGGAGGAGGAGCCTGAGAGGTGAGGGGCACAGGCCCACTGCCCTGTGAAGGTGTCCTTGAGGTGATAGCAGCCAAGGAGCAGGTGAAACCCTCGCCCAGCAAAGACCCGAAGGAGACGCATCTGAACTGCCCCGGCCCTGTGCATCATAGTGTAAGCGAGAGTCCACTGCCTGTCCTGCCCGGCAGCGTTCTGTAAAGGCTCTCAGAGACGCTCACTCTTGCACACGTCTGACTCCGTGTCAGGCTCAGGTCCTGGGAGGGTGAAGCGGTGGACACTCGGGGGTGGAGGGCTTGCAGGGAACACAGGCATTTCCAGATAGTGTCAGCTTATTTGAAAATTAATTGTCTTTGATAAAAATAACTATTTTCACCCTTGAGTGGCTTCTTTTTAAACCAAAAAACTTTTTGCTTTTGTTGCTGTTGTTGTTGTTTAAATCACAGTAGAATCAGGATCTCTTTCTTATCAAAGGCTGAGAACCAAACCAGGTCACTTCTGCGCCTGCCTTGTGGACGCTCGTGGTGTCACCAGCCCTGCAGGGTCCCTGGCCACTCTTGCTCGTGCCTTCCACACCTTTTGGTGCAGATTGTTCAATGGGGAGCTGCCTCATATTCTCTGACTGGCCAAAAAGGCTCTCGCTGGGGTTCCCTGTACCTGCCCTGTGTGTACTACTTTGCTTTTCCAGCTTGGGACTGTCAGTGTGAGTCACGATAACCCAGTTTGGTTGCAGACGGAGGTTATCATGCAGCCTGCCAGAGCCTGGGCAGCGCAGGCCACCCCCACTCAATGCCAGGGAGCAGCAAGGGCCTCTTCTCAGAGGTGGCCCTGAGGTTGCACAGGACGCTTCTCACACCAGGGTCCTTTTCCACACTGACCTTCCAGGAAAGTCACCTTCCACAGTGACTTCAGTTGCTAGCTTGGGCTGGGATACCCACACCTCTGCCAGGATAAGCCATGTAGATGCTGTCATGCACAACTTTCACCTGTCCATGTCATCTCAAGAAGCTGCTTAAGGACTCTGACAGAACTGAGTGGAAGGAAGGAAAGCATAACTGTAATTGACCCGACCTGGTGTTTGCCTCTAACCCAGACAACTGCTCCCAGCAGTCTGGGAGGCCTGACTCTTATGCAACCGGATTTCACTGTCAGATGAGTGGCCCCCAGGGAGGTCCCCTGTGGCTCTGAAGACAGATCCCACACTCTAAAGTGAGCAACAAACCCACAGGAGGGCTCCAGTCTACTCCTAGTTAGTATTTATTTCAGCACCTGTTTTGTGTGATTTTTCATTAGCCTCTACCTATTGCACTGTGGTGACTTGTTGGCCATTATTTGATTTTTGTATGAAAAAAATAAGCTTTGTTATAGAAATCAGCATACTATTTTTTTAAATCTGGAGAGAAGATGTTATGGAGACTGGAAACGTGGTCAGGTGTCAAATGAAAATGTATAAATGCATTGCTGCACCTGTCAGATGTGCGACACTCATTCTATATTTGCTGGCAATATCGAAGAATTCTTTTTGTTTGTGTAAACTCTAATTTCTATCAAGGTATCATGGGTTTTTAAAATTTCATTGCAAATGTCTCAGTGTTGGTTAACTAATTTTTGCCAGGACCATTATTGATTAAGGAAATAAATTCATCAGCCATTTGAGAAAAAAAAAAAAGAATTGGTGTTCGATGTTGGATATTGCCCTCCCTACATGGAATTGTTTTCATTCCCAATCAAAAAACTAACCAGCAATTTCACTTTATCTGAATATTCACACTGGTCCCTGAGGGATAAGATAGACACCTAACGATATATTAATTGGAATGAAGAATGGGCGCTTGTTATACCATCTCTCTTTCCTGGAACCATGGACTCATGATCTCTTGATAAGATGCATGGCAGGTAAAAGTCTGACAAAGATTAGAATGTCACAAGATTCATCCCAAAGACACAGGTGAACAGCTTCTGTTGGAAGGTAAAATAATCATATAACAGATCGGCTTTAGTTTGGCATTACATATATTCCCACTGATTCACCTCGGGCTGTATATTGTAAAGTAATAGCAGGACAAGTAGTAATAGTGACAAAAGTGTGTTTTACAAAATTCATGTCTTAAATAATATTTACCAAAAATTATCCCTCACAAATAACAGTTCAAAATGGCTAGTCCACCACTGACCCACAATAGGCTGTCAATGTTTGATATTGCCCTCTGCCCAGTAGATAAACAAAATTGTTTTCCTTGTCAATCAAAAAACAATCCAGCATTTTCACTTTTGCCGGATATTGACATTCTAATTCCATGTCAAGTAGTCAAGAATTAACCTAAGCTACATTTAACCAGTCTAGCACTCTTAATTTGTCAGGGAGCTGCAGTGACTCTACAGCAAATATCCTTGTTTTATTTCTGTTTGGGCCTTGATCTGAATTCACCTCTCAGAAGACTCTGGACCTATGGCCCAGACATCAAGAGAAAACAATGTTCTGCGATTAACTATGTTTAGTAACATTGGGCAAAGGTACCCAATGATTCCTCCTTGGCTCTTGAGCTTGCCAAGTGTGTCTGGTTAAAATTGCCAGAAACTTAGGACCACATCATGGGGAGAAAGTTAAGATCAGTGACTGAAGGTAGCCATGTGCATTCAAAGAAATTTACAGGGATGAGAGCACCTGGGATTCTTCCAATTTTATGATTTGCTATCCTTAGTACAACATGAAAGTTATTTGTGGTATTTTATGAACAAAGACAGTTTCTGTTCTTTAAACAAACTGATGCTTACAACTTAATTTATATTGTTGAATATTTACCAATTTTAAGAAAAAGATATGAAACTGAGATGTTCTCACTTGGAAAACATATAAGAAACTTCATCACTATTCCAGGTGGTCTGTAAGTAGAGGTCTACATGTATATTACAGCTTTACTCTGTGTGTACTCTACACATTCACCAAATTATACAATTAGGATCAGGTAATTTCTGGTGCTGCCATTTTTTGACAGTTGCCTATTTCCAAGAAGAGGACTATGGTCTTTGTTTCTTTGTTTTGTTCATTTATTTTATTAGTTACTATCATCTTCATTATTATAAACATTATTATTATTATTTTACATTTATTTATTTGTTAATTTTATGTCTCCTATGCTGACAACCTCCCTCCCCCCCATTCTCTCCTCACAAAGTCTTTTTCCTTCTCTGAGCCAGTTATGGGCCCCTGGTTTATCCTACTACGTTGGCACCTCAACTCTGTTCAGGGTTAGACCATCTTCTCCCCTAAGGCCAGTTGGGAAGGGGTTTCAAGTCAAGAGCTTGCAGATAGCCCTGATCCACATATTGGGGGACACACATGGAGAGTAAGCTTTACCTTTGCTATAAATGTGCAGTAGGTCATGGTACAGCTTCTGTAGGCTGTTTAGATGGTAATTCAGCGTTTGGTAGCCCCTAGTGGTCCTGAGTAGTTGATTCTGTAGCTCTTCCTATGGAGTTCCTATCTCCTTTAGGGTGTGGAACCCTTCCCCCATTTCTTCCTTACAAGTCCCTGATTGATCCATAAAATCCAATGACTGACTATGGCTCTTCATATCCTATTCCAGTCAGCTGCTGGATGGAGCCTCTCAGAGGGCACTTATGATAGGCTCCTGTCTGGATATTCCATGTAGGAGCTGGTTTCCTTTAGGCAGAGAGAGCTTTGAGCTGGGAAGTGGAGTGGAGATCTATGATCGCAAGGAGTGGTGTAGTCTAGAAGCCAGGAGAGGCAATTTGAACAGACGGTAGGTTTACTTCATTGCTATAGCAACTAGGACTCTGCTTCATTGATTCTAGTCTTAGGGAAGAAAAAAAATAAGATGCTGCATATATAGGTTCCACTTTTGAGCCAAGATTCTGGAGCCAGGGCAGTTGGGGAATCTTTTGGGGAAGTACACTCTCAACCAATGATTCTCAGCCTCCCTAATCCTGTAACACTAATATATTGTCTCATGGCTTTGTGACTCTCAACCATTACTTCATTTTGCTTCTCTTCATAATTCAAAGTTTGCTCCTGATGTGATTATAAAGAAAAATGGATGGAATATCTGATATGGAAAATATATGTGACCCCGTAATGATTATGACCCACAAGTTGAGAATCACTGGTCTAAACTGCTAATTTTACACTTGATCTTAGCCAAAAGGCCGAGAAGCGATTAAACTGCTAATTTTAAACAAAAATGTTTTTCAAGTACTTTCTACAATGTACATTGACCATTACTATTTTTGTTTTATTTTCAATAAAAAAAAGGATTTTATTATTACCATCGATGGAAGCTTACTAACCTTGGATTTTTATGAAAATTGGCGTAGCATCCCAGATGAAGGAACTCTGGCTGGAAAAATTAATGCCATTCAAAGGTAATGATACAGTAAACACTTGGAGAACTGCACCAATATAGAAGCAATGCTTTTGTAAGGTACATAGGCTTGTGTTTACAGGATTACAAGCTGGAATGATGTTCTATGCCAAGAGGTTTCCTTAGGTCAGACATGTATTGTCACTTTTTAAACATTCCCATTTCTCAAGCTAGCGTGTTGAACCAGGTCTGTAATCTTATCTTGGAGCCTTCTCCTTTATAAATGTCATGATTTAGAAGACAGTCTATGTAACACCTCATGTTCAGGTCAGTTTAGAGTATTGGTTTAGTTCCTGTGTGAGACAAATTAAAAGAAGTAAGTGTGTATAATACCTGTGGGTTACTTGCATCCTAGAATTGTTACCATGGTATTGTGAATATTTCACATGGTCAATATATGTCATTGATTAGAACAGGAATCTCTTACTGAATTCTTCTTTCTCAACTATAACTACCTAGAGAAATCTAGATCAGGTATAGCTTTGACTTTTTTGAATCATTTTTTCTGTGTGATACATAGAATGATTTCATACTTAACCAGAGCTTTGAGCTCCCATTGCAACCCAGGATCCCTGCATCTCTGTCTTGCTGTAGCGAAGCTTTTATAATTGCATTTTGTAGGGTCACTAGTGTGCTTTCTGCTCCTTATGTTCTAGAGTGTCACAAGAGTGTTACGTGGATTCATACTACATTAGATATTAAATGTGTCTCCACTCCATGATGGATGGAAAGATAGTTTGCTGTTTAATAACACTGGATGTTTTCATACACAGAACACACATGGTCTTCAAAAATCTTCATTCATTCTAATACCAGGGCATTGAGTAGAACAATGAGTGTGATTTTGCTCCTTATGTTCTAGATTGTTATAAGGGTGTGTCATCGATTCATAATACATTAGATATTAAATGTGTCCCCATGGTGGCAAGAAAGATGGTTTGCTGTTTGATAACACTGGATGTTTTCACACACAGAACATACATGGTTTGCAACAATATTCACTCATTCTGTTACAAGGGATCCTGACATGTTCCTCTGGCTTCTGTAGGTAGCAGTCATACATCTAGTACACTGAAATTCCTAAATAATTTGAAAAATGTTTTTCCATGATTCTGTACAGAAAAGTGATTTGCAGAAAATATTTTATGTAATACTCTAGGTATATATTCTTACTTCTTTTGAATTCTGATTATACCTATGAGTTGGTCTACAAAACATATACCCTATTTGTTCTTTGTAGTTAGATTTCTAACTTATTATTTTCAAGATGGTCTAACGTAAAATTCTCCTTTTTCTTTGTTTAGCCTTTTGCAACAGATCCCAGAACCAAACTTTATACTATTAAAACATCTTATATGTGTATTAGTAATAATAAAAGATTCTTCCATGAATAATTTAGACAGTTACATGTTGTCTCTGTGCATAGCTCCACATGTACTGTGAGGTCAGACTTCGAGAGATTCATTATGTGGGAGTGACGTCTTAAGAAAGGTAAGGGGATCTGAAATTTGCCTTTGGGAACAAAAGTCTAATTTTTATTATTCAGTAATTGGGAATACTTTACAAAGATGATTTCTCTAAGAGGAAACCCTAGGATTACATTCTTATGGAGTGGAGTAGAATATGTATTCATCTATTTCAGGAAGATTTGGGAAGGGAGATTTTTAATGTAGTTTAAAGTAAGTTAATCGTTTCTTTCTACTGTTCTTTCCTTCTTTCTTCTTAGATATTGATTTAGATATTGACGTTTTAGCCAACAATAATCTGTACATATAATGGTAATCCAAGAAGACTAGAGTGAAATTTTAAAAGATCCGGATTACCTAGGTTTTGTTTGTTTTTTCCATTGTAGCCCTACTTTTGGAGTATAGAACAGTTGTGTTTCACAGTGGTGAGACCATGATATTATTAAATATTCACATCATGTGAATTGCTGGTCATATTAAAGCATATTGCATATATACATATATATACATATATATGTATGCATGTGTATACATATATGTGTGTATGAGTGTGTGTCTGAGTGTGAGTTTGTGTGTGTACATATACGTGTAAAGTGTACTTGGACATGTGCATGTATTTGTATATGTATATGTATATACATATGTAATGATGAATAATTGGTGTATATTATTTTGTATGCTTTCCATTATTTTAGCACTAACCTATTTCAGGTAGAGTTTTATGATCCTCAGGTATACTGTAGCTGTTAATTTTATTATAAACACACATACATCAATATTCTTCACTAATTTACTTACTTTATATCCTGATTGCAGTCCCTTCCTCCAAGTCCCATCTTTGAAACCTGTTTGCCCCTCCATTCTTCTTTATCTCAGTAGTGTAGACCTTCCATTGACACCAACCCACTCTCATACATCAATTCACAACAGGAATAAGTGAATCACCTTCCCCTGAAGCCATACAAAGCAGCCCAGATAAAAGAAAGCAATCCAGTTGTAGACTACAGAGTCAGAGCCAGTCTGCATATGAACTGGTAGGGGACCTACCTGAAAATCAAGCTGCATATTTGTTACATATATATATAGGGGTCCTAGATCCTGCTGCTGGAGCATATGATGGGGGAGATCCTGCAGATTCAAAGCTGAAGGATCACAATGACTAAAGGCTACAGCAAGATACCAGGATATAGAAGGAGAGGCATCTCCAGGAAATTCCAGTATTGAGAGTACAGTAAAACACAGAGAGCTTAAACCAGACTTATTTCATTATACATTTGCAAGAAAATCTGTTTGGACAAGAGGGTATAATGTGTGACTGCTTATGGCACAACACATCTCACACACTGTATTTTTAATTTTTTTTAAATTTTAGTTTGATTTTTTTAAATTAAATTTAAATTTTTATTTAATTTTAATTTTTGAAATTTAGTGAGGGGGGATTGTTTCCAAGGGATATATGGAAGGATTGAAAAATGAAATGAGAGTTACTTGGTACCTTGATTAGAAATTTCAGAGAATTAATAAAGGACACATATTTTGAAAAGGAAAAAATAAAGAAAATATAAATATGACAGAGAGCAAGGTACATGTTAACTAGTAGCTCCCAGGTATTAGGTCCACAGGAAAGAAGATATCATGATGTTACTCACAATGGAGGATGATAGCCCAAGGGATAGGTCGAATAAGATTCTTGCTCAGGACTGGACTTGGCTTGAACTAGAAACGTAGCTTTTTTAGTTAATTTCTAATTACCAAGGTACTGGAAACCTAAAATCCAAGACTATATCAAACTGCATGTTTAGTCCAAATGAAACAATAAAATGTATTTTTACTCTTAATAACTATTAAAGATTCTTCCTTTATGGACAGTTCTTTTCAAATATATTCTTTTGTATAGTCAGGTATGAAAACAAACAAGCAAAACTATCCTGTACAATCTGCATATAAAATAAGACTATCCTGTGCAGGACTGCTCAGAAATAAACTTAGGTGCATGCTGAGAAGAAACATATGTGATGAATAGAGTTTGCTTAACCTAAGTCATCATCTCAGGAGAAAAGTAACTTACCAGTGTTGTTCAATTTTGGAAGTGTCATAATTTTCTACAATTGCTGTGACAAAACACTGATGAAAAGCCACTAATGGAAGACAGGTTACACTCCACAATATACTTGCAGTTACCAGTTAAATACTGAGAAATGTCAGAGCCAAAAATAAAACAGGGAGGCAAGAAGTGAGGCAGAAGCCTAGTAGGAGCACTGCCTCCTGCCTTGTATCTCATATCTTTCTTTTTCTGACCAATAACTCAAGGGTGGCACCATCCTGGAGATCCGGGCCCTACAAATTCCAAGGTTAATCAGGACAATATCCCTTAGGCTTCACTATACAATAGGTCCATCTGATGGAGGCATTTTCTCAATTAAGACTCCCTCTTCTCACCAACTTCTCTCAGTCACATTTCTATTGCCTTAATAAAACATCAAGATTTAAAAGACCAACTAAAGAGTGCACATGGGGGAACCATGGCTCCAGCTGGATATGTAGCAGAGGATTGTCTTATTTGGCATCACTAGGAGGGGAGCTGCTTAGTCCGAGGGGCTTGATGGCCTAGGGTAGGGAAATGCTAGGTTGTTGAGGCAGGAGTGTGTGGTCAAGTGAGAGAAAACTGCAATAGAGGCAGGGGAGGAGATATAGGATTTGTGGAAGGGATCTGTGAAGGGGTATAACGTTTGAAATGTAAATGAATGGAATAAACAATAAAAAATAAAACAACATGACCAGGGAAACGTATTGAAGTAGGTGGTTATTTGGGACCTACAAATGCTGAGCGAGTATAGCACTTTGGTATCATGACAGAGGAGCACGACTGCAGAAAAGGAGAAAAAACAAACAGGAAGCTGAGACCTGATGGTTCTTATCTTGGGAAGCAAAAATGTAGCAGAGAAAGTACATTGAAAATGGGCACCTACCTTTTGTAACTACAAATTCTAAGCAGTGGCACTGTTTACCAGGCAGACCAAGGCACCAGAAAATTGTCAACGAGAGGGTATTGCGATGCCTGGAACTAGAGAGGCATCCCATTCAAAACATCACAATAAACAGCTACCCCCACCCACACACAAAAAAATTAACACACAACAGTCATTAATTTGGTACACTCACAGTTTTTTCAGCATATCAGTTCTGAAATGTTGCTTTGGTTAAGTAGTTCTGTTCTTTGCAATATGCATGAAATTTTAACAAGTTGTGTAAAGATGCAAAAGACTTAGAGTCTCCATTTCAGAGACTTCATTTCATGGGTTCCTATCTGTAATTTTCCTCCTGGTATTTCTTTTCATTTTAAAATTTATTTTGTAAACTATGTGAAATGACAATCTTGTTTTTGCCTTGTGGTGTTACAGAAGTCTCTTATACAAATCATGATTGACAACTATGATCAAATATTTGGAAATGATGATATATTTAGTAAACACGTTGACAAAAGGTCTGAAGACTTAAAGACATACAAAGAATCAATAAATTATTCTGGAAAATCTCCTATTATGACAAAAGCCATAGCAGGACACAACTGGAAAACCAATGATATTGATGAAAAATTTAATATTTCATATGCTGCACTGCAGGAAGAAGGCCCTACAGGTAAGACAAGATTTATTTATTCATCAAATGAATGGAATCATTTGATCAAATCATTTCATGATGTTGTAAATTTGTGTATATCAGAGAAGCTTTGGGACACAAAATGATTATTAGAGTATGGGAAAAGTTTTTAAACATCATATATATATGTATATATATTTATATACACACACATATATATACTCATATACTGAAATACATCTGGATACATTCAGGTATGTATGACACATTCTTTATTTAGAGAATTTACCCATATTTTCTGCTATATTTTCCCCCCTTTCTTCCCATGGTCCTTAAGTTAGAGAATTTCTTGCATATGAAATTATTATTTTTGATAAGATCATTTAGAAACAATGATTTGATTTAAAAATTGATTAAACATTCTGCAAGATTAAGCCCTGCACCACTGTCAACATGCTTTGGTTTCCTAGCACGAAAATACTAGTGTTTGTTTAATTTCCTATGAGAAACAGTATTTGTCAAAATCTTATCATTGTTAAAAATATTTGCACAGGATCCACTACAAAACCTATGAGAGGTATGATAAAGAGGTTAAACTCACCTGATTATCAGGTGGTAGCACACAAATTCAAATACATTTTTAACTGAACTAATTCTTTCTATAGAGTTAAGAAAATATACCCAAATATTACCCTTATTTTAAGTGATGTGAATCTATCATCTGAGAATATTTGTCTGATGATGACATTTTATGTTTCATTTAGCAGGACAAAACAGAGCAGCTACCACATATAAGTGGTAGTGGATGAATTAAGAAGGTCTAAGGGCATCGTATTTTAATGTTCCCTTCTACCTCCCATTTAGTCATATTAGAAGAATTATTCCAAGATCCTATGTTAGTTTTATATTTCACCGTATTAGTTACAAATAATTTTCACTCATTGTACTTATTTTATGCTGCATATTTCATATTGTTTGCTATTATAACAAATGTTATTAAATTGGGTTATTGCTTACACTCCAATGTGCCTTGTTCATGGTCCTACACAGTCCTTGGAAAAATTTTCAGTCTCTGCCTCTACAGCCCAGTTATAGTACTAGTTTTCCCACCTCAGTTACCAATGTGTGGCCAGAAGCTAATGACACTGAATAATCCCTCAGAATTCTGCATAGAATCACGTGCCATAGAAAGTTATAAATAAAATTCCATTAACAATCAAAATTAATCATCACACATGATGAACTTAGAGGTGGATCATGGTTTTAAAATATAAAAAATGACCTGAAAAGATAATCCAGTGTCTAAAGCAATTGAGACTTTGTAACATGAATTTGGGTCATCAAAACATACATTAAAAAGCAAACAAAACTAGGCATTGTAGCACAATCATCTCTAAACGAGAAGTTTCTACCTGAATAATGATGGCAGTCAGAGACAGTAACAGAAGCTTATTGGACAGATATTTCTGACATATTGTTCAGTAATGATCAAAAGAGACCCCTCTCGAAAAACAAGAGACAGAGAGGAAGGCCAATACTGGAGGCTCCTCATATGTTAATAAGCTCAAAGCTCTAATTAAGCTCTAAATATATATCACCAGTGATGTGATCTGCACGTGCTTTACACACACACACAAACACACACACACACACACACACGCATGCATTATGTACACTGAGAAATGCACAGAAGCATACAGCATATTTGTTATATCTCTCTTCATCACCTCGGGCCTCAACATGAAATATTCTTTATTCATGGTTTGTCTATCTCAAAAGTGTTTGTAATACAAATTTGAGAAATGGAAATCTTAGAGAAAACCTCCAGTAAAGAAATTGATAATTTCCATATTTACTGTTCTTGGTCTTTCCTGAACTCCCATTACTATAAGTTTACAATGTTTTCATTTATTACTAGTATTTTAAATTTTTATCAAAAATTGAATTATAGCACTGTAGCCTGACTTTTCTCCCTTAAGTCCATCACAGTCACTGCACTTTCATACTCATTTAAATATTGTTTTGTACATGTTTATATATATATGTTTATATCTTTACAAATAGGAATATTACTTGAGATCATTTTGTTCTATTTGTGAATATGGTTTCCATGATATACAGTGTGTATTAGACAATCCATATGCAGGTCATTTCTGGAAAAATTAATATTCTGTCAGTCATAATTAGCTGCCTATAACTTTTGACAAGTGAAATTTTGACCATTGCCTTAACACTGCATTGACGTTGCTATTATTATGATTTTGCATCTATTTTTATGAGAGGCAATTTCAAAACAGACTTTCAAGTATGCTGGGTCTTACAGTATTTGTAAGCTCTTTTCTACAACGGTCCATGAGCTACAGAGCATTTAGCTCTAATGTATATGTATTCACTGGTGCTGGATTTTTCATAATGCAATTATCTCTTCATTGTGTCCAAGTTTTTGTTTTCTGTAATGGTTTCCATTTTCTATACAAAGAGGCTTCTTCGATGTAGGATGATGGCCCCACTTTTTGGTACATATAAGACTAATATGTAAATGCTTTAAGGAACGTTGCTAATTTCTTAAATTAATGTCATCAATTTTAAAGTTTATGACCAAACTAGCTACATAAATCGGACTAGATTTCTAGCTCCAGCCATGATTTCAATCCTGGTGAGAGAAATTCTACCAATTGTTAAAGTATTTCCTGTGGCTTTCCCCCAAAATATGGATTTGTCAGGTAGCACTTGGATTTCTCTCAAGGTTGGTGGCTTGAGTGCCAGTTGCCAAATAAATCTTACAAGGAATCTCAGCAATCTACCTGGATATGTCTTAGAAGCCTCTAGGTTTAAGTCAAAGTTCTAAGGTAGATAGAACAGTAGGCAAGTTGACACAATTGAAGCAGTTGAAGCAATTGATAGTTGTACCCACCTGTAATACCTATAAAGTACGATGATAACCAGTATGGCAAGATAGCAGAATAGGTTCAATAAGTGACACTAACAGCTCAATTCAAAACAACTATTCTTTGATTAGACTTAAATGCATTTTCTTTACCATAGAATTGAACATGGTTCTGGGTCTTTCATTTGGTTTCTCAGAAAAAAAAATTATTCCTAAATATGCTTTTAAAGTTCAACATTTGGTATCTTGTTATTTCTCTTTAGGATCATCCGTGCAGGTCCTTTGACTTGTCCAAGTCACACATTTTCACTCCTCTCTGACAAGATAAATTCATTTTCCTAAAGTAATATGATATAAATGTTATATAAATATACAATTCCTTCTTTTTGATTACTTTAGTTTTTCTTCTTTCCACATCTACAATTAGCCTTAATTGACAATAGTCTAAAACATCAAAAGTTGAAATTTCTAGCAAAGGAATGCTTACCATATTGAGTTAATTGAAGAATATTTAACAGTGAGTACCTTATGTCTGCAAGGATGATAATGATTCTATCACCTAGAATTTCCTTATAGTGTGTGCTGCCCCTCATCAAGTTATTTATGAAATATTATGGTACCAATGGCTTCCTTTGCTGATCTTTGGTCATCCTCAATTTACTCTTGTTTCATACAGCATATGTAAACAATTAAGATAATATTAAAACTGCATGTGACCAAGGAGACATATTAGAAATGAAGAATTCAAAGTATGTCTTTCTGAAAATCATATGATAGTAAACATAAGTGAGCCTAAATATAACATAAGAATAATCAGATATCTTGTAAATTCTTTCAAAAGTAGCAACATACAAAATTAACACACAGGGGCTGGGGATTTAGCTCAGTGGTAGAGCGCTTACCTAGGAAGCGCAAGGCGCTGGGTTCGGTCCCCAGCTCCGAAAAAAAAAAAAAGAACCAAAAAAAAAAAAAAAAAAAAAAAAAAAAAAAAAAAAAAAAAAAAAAAAACAAAATTAACACACAAAGTGAGTACTCCTTCTTTGTAAAAATCACTGAATTACTGAAAAGTAAATCAATGAAAACATGTCATTAACAGTAACTTTTAAAAGTATTAAGTTTCTTGGGAAAATTCTAACCAAGAAAAAAAAGGTTTTCATGATTAAAAAAACAAAGCCAAAAACAAAAGAAAAAAATGAAAAAAAAATTCAACCCAAAACAAAACAAAATGTCATATAAATTGAACAGATATCAGATAATGGAAAGATTCCCACATGTTCATGAATCAGTGAGATTTAAACAGTAAAAATTCTAGATCATCCTGTAGTAACATTTTGATTCTATCCTTTGAAAGCTTGATAAAATTTATAACACTGTTGATGTTATTAGGAGAAACAATATTGTAGAAGTGATTTTTTTAAACTTCTTTCCTCCCAGTCTTCTGTCATGTTCTCTTGACCTCACCCGTAAAGCCTTACCAACATCACTTCCTAAACATTAACTGAACAAGGCAACACCAATGAACATGGAAAACTAAATGGGCCCTGAAACCTGACAAAGAAATATAGGCAATTGCATCGTAAACACGAGTATGTGATTTTATCTAAAACAAGTGTATTTTTTGGATGCAGGAGCTAGATGAAACCTGCTTTCTGACCAAAACTGATAGTCTGTATATTATTGGTGTGAGACAGTTAATGCTTAGAGTTATTAATGAGCAGTATTTATTGGTCTTTGTTATTTTTTTGTTGACACATACTTTCCCCCCTCTTTTTTGAATGACTACAGGGTTATTTATCATTTCTGTCATCTTGTGTATATGTACGTTATCTTCAGCCTGCTGTTTGCCTTTTGTAGACCAAGATTGATGATGAGAAATGGCTTAGTGGTGCTTAAACTATGTAATGTTTCTCCTCTTTTGTTGATATGAATGATGCTTTTGCTCAGTAATAAAGTCTAGGCTAGTATCTGTATTCTTTGAAAGCATGGAGAACGTTGATGCAGGCCCACTATATTTTAGAATATCCATTGAAAATTCAGGTATTAGTCTAATGTAGTTAACATTGTGTGACTTTGTCTTTTTCATTCATAGCTTTTTGTATTTTTATTTCTATGTTCAGTTAGCCTTTGACTATTATGTGTCTACTTGATGTTTTCTATGCTTCTAGTGCTTTAACACATATCTCTTTTTGATTTGGTGTGATAAATGCAAAGGATATACAAGGTTAAAGAGAGTTCACTTTCAAAAATGATTTCCCTTCTTTCTTATATGCAGAGAAACAGAAAGTATATATATATATATATATACATGCCAAGCCACCAGTATGTTCTGATCCAACACCACCAAGAAAGAAATGCTTATTTGGCAAAAATCTTACAAGCATTTATGTCGACAGAAAGCTGCCTGCTCCAATACGTGTGAGTATCATTTTGGCTTTCTGAACACCTTTGTTTCAGTAAGCTATTTAATCAAACTGAGGAATGTTTAGATAACCGATCTATGAGAGTAAGATCATTTTAAAACAGAAATAACTTCTACCGTATTTTGAATAATGTAATTGAAAGAAAAAGAGAAGAAATACCATTCCCATGTTTGCACTGACTGCATCAAAGATTCAAACCCACCAGCATGTTGGAGGAAATAATTCTATGGAAGTGCCCCACTAATTACCCAACTGTAAAGTCTTGCAGCTTCTTCATGACTCCACATTTCTCTGGAATCTCCCTTAATATCATTGCCCCTGAAATTGCTCAATACTTAAAAGTATCTGTAGGCTTTTCTTTTAAATTATCAATGAATTAGATGAGCACACTGTTTTTTTATATATATTAACATCATTTATCCTAGTGGACTATATTTAAATGCCATCTAATATGGCTTAATCTATTTTAAATGAGTTATTAAACTTCTATGTAAACATATCTTTAGTATCCAACATCTCTTTTAGCACTATAGCTGTGATAGGAATTTATGCTGTTTGTGAACAAATTTATCCTGTCAGACACATGAGCATTACTGACAATTTCTTAGGTATTTTAGAGCAGAATTTTATGGTAACCTTGTTTGTATTTGTGTAATCAATTTAAAGTGGTATAAACCTATGCATGGTAGTCATGTTTACAGAGTAAATTATGGAAGAATGATAGAAATATGCTTGGGTTTTTGTGAAAGCATCTGTAGACATAGTTGAAAATAAGAAGTCACAGAATAAGGATATAAAAGTCTCAGAAATATGGTGAAAAAATATTTCTTCAAAACACAAAAGCTAGGATTCATAATACAGGCCAGGACAAACAGTAAGTAAAATAGTGAGTTTATCTCTGGAAGGGAAATGTCCCAATATTTACTTAAGATGCCAGGCTTGAGAAAGATATTGATAGAAGGAAACACAAAGTAGTAGAGGACCATTCACCAAAATGCTTTGGGGAACAGAAGTCCAACAAAACCATGATGTTACAAATTGGGGAAGAAATGGATTAGGGAAGAAAATGTATTTGGAAGCTAAAACAGAAAAAAGTTCAATGACTACTTTATTCCTCTCAGTTATAGCTGTGCAGCCAAAACTATCCTTGCTCAGGTTCATAATAAAAGACACATTTGTGCTTCAGGTGTGGATCTCTAATACTACATCCTTATCCCACACAGGACATGTTATCCATAATTGCAGGGAAAGGACGAGAATCAGATCACATTTCGAAATTCTACCTGAAAATTCACACTGGTGCCTCAGAGAGAGGAATGACAGTGAACAACTCATTGAATGGATTAAAGAATGTGTGCTTGTAATAGCATCTGTCTTGAAGGTAAGGAAGGTTTTCATGTCACCAACATTAATCATCCCTCTAGAGATGCATATGTGCTTTCTGTCCTTAAGATTACATGATGATGACTGTTTCCTAGAACTATGGACACGTGACCTCTTGATAAGAGGCACGGCAGGTAAAAGTCTGACAAACCCAAAGATTCATCATAAAGACACAGGTGAAGAGCTTCTGTTGGAAGTTAACATCCTCATATATGAGATGGACTTTAGTTGGGCATTACAAATATTCCCACTGATTTCACTTCTGAACATACCCTGTGAATTAATAGCTGAACAAGTTATAATGGTGGTAAAATGTGCTTTATCAAATGAATGTATTAAATAATACTTACCAAAAAATATCCTTCACAAATAACAGTTCAAATTGACAAGTCCAACACTCACCTACAATAGGCTATCGATGTTGAATATTACCCTCTGTCTTGTATATACAAGAAATCGTTTTCCTTCTCAATCAAAAAATAATCCAGCACTCTCACTTTCACCAGATATTGCCATTCTAATTCCATGTCAAATATTCAAGTATTAGCCTAACCTACTTTTAACTTGTCTAACACACTAACACTCCTAACTTGCCAGGGAGCTGCAGTGACTCTAGAGCAAATATCATTGTTTTATTTTTACTTGGGCCATGATCTGATTTCACCTTTCAGAAGTCTGTGGAGCTATGGCCCAGACATAAATAGTAAAAATAATGCTCTGGGATTAACTATGCTTACTAACATTAGGCAAAGGTACTGAATGATCCTTCCTTGGCCTTTGAGCTTGCCAAGTGTGTCTGATTCTCATTGCCAGAAACTTAAGACCTTACTGAAGTTAGCCGTGTGTATTCAAAGCAATACATGTACAAGGGCACCTATGATTCTTCCATTTTTATGTCTTGCTATCCTTAGTACAACATCAAAGTTCATTTTTGTATTTCATGCAAAAGACAGTTTCTGTTCTTCAATCAATCTGATGCTTACAACTAAATTTAAATAGTTGAATATTTACAAATTTTAAGAAAAAGACATGAAACTGTGAGATCTTCTCACATGGAAAATAAGTAAGCTTCACCACTATTCCTGCTGGGTCTCTAAGCAAGGAGTGCGTGTATACAACAGGTTTATGCTGTGTGAGCCTAAAGTACAGATTCAACAATTATACAGTCAGGATGAGTTAATTTTGGGTGCTGTCATTTTTTGATAGTTGCCTATTCCAAGAAGAGGACTTTGGTTTTGGTTTGATTGTTTTGGTGGATTTTTAAACCATCATCATCATCATCATCATCATCATCATCATCATCATCATCATCATCATCCTCGTCATCATTTTACATTTTTTTTGTTTGTTCATTTTATGTCTTGTATGCTGGTCTCTACCTATTCTGCCCTCAGAGAGTCTCTCTCGTTCCCTGAGCTGAATTGGGACCCTTGGGTTGTCCTCCTACTCAGGCACATCAACTCTCTTCAGGTTTAGCACATCTTCTCCCCCTAAGGCCAGGTGGGGACAGGTTTTCACAGTCAACAGCTTACAGATAGCCCCTGTTCCACATGTTGGGGGACCCACAAGGAGACTAAGCATTACATTTGCTAGAAATTGTGCTGTAGGTCATGCTGCAGCTTCTGCAGGATTTTTAGATGTTAATTCAGCCTTTGATAGCTCCCAGTGGTGCTGCTTACTTGATTCTGTAGCTCTTCCTGTGGAGTTCCTATCTCCTCCAGGTCATGGAATCTCTCCTCCATTTCTTCCATACAAGTCCTTGATTGATCCATAAGATCCAATGATTGGCTGTGGCTCTACATAGCCTATTTCAGTCAGCTGCCGGGTGGAGCCTCTCAGAGGGCAGTTATGATAGGTTCCTGTCTGGATATTCCACATAGCCTCTAGCGTTTTTCAAGGCAGAGAGAGCTTTGGGCTGGGAAGTGGAGTGCAGATCTATGATTGCAAGTCATAGTGTGGACTAGAAGTCAGGAGAGGCAATTTGAACAGACCATAGATTTATCTCATTTCTATAGCACCTGGACACTGCTTCATTGATTCTAGTCTTAGGGAAGAAAACACAAGATCCTGCATATAGGTTCCACATTTGATCCAAGATTCTGGGGAGATAGAAGTTTGGGAGTCTTTTATGTTATATGCTTCCAACCAATGATTCTCAGCCATCCTAATACTGTAACACTAATATATTTCCTTATGGTATGGTGATTACTAACCATTACATCATTTTGCTGCTTTCTCACAATTAAAATTTTGCTATTGGTAAGAATTATAAAGAAAAATGGAGAGAATATCTGACATGGAAGATATATGATATGTGAATCCCTAATGGATTATGACTCCCGAGTTGAGAATCACTGGTCTAAACTGCTAACTTTAAACAAAAATGCTTTTCATGTTCTTTCTAAAATGTACATTGACCATTACTTTTTTATTTTCATTTAAAAAATGACTTCATTGCAAACATTGAAGTAAGTTTACTTACTTCTGACTTATAAGAGAATTGGCTTAGCGTCCCAGATGAAGGAACTCTGGTTGGAAAAATTAATGCCATCCAAAGGTAATGATACAGAAAGCACTTGCGGAACTGTACCAATATAGAAGCAGTGTTTTTGTAAGGTACATAGGCTTGTGTTTACAGTATTATAAGCTGGAGTGATGTCCCATGCCAAGAGGTTTCCTTAGCACAGACACGTATTGTCGCTTTTTTAACATGTACATTTCTCAAACTAGAGTGTTGAACCATGTCTGTAATCACTCCTGGGTGTCTTCTTCTTTATAACTGTCACAGTTTAGAAGACAGCCTATGCAACACCTTGTGTGCAGGTCAGCCTAGAGTATTGGTTTAGCTCCTGTGTGAAACAAATTAAAAGAAAGAGGTGTGTATAATACCTGTGGATTATTTGCATCCTAGTATTATTACCATGTTATGTGAATATACCACATGCTAAATATATGCCATTGATTAGAACATGAAGCTATTATGAATACTTTCTCAAATATAACTACCTCGAACAGTCTAGGTCAGGTATAGCTTTGACTTCTTTGAATCTTTTTTCTGTGCAATACTCCAGAGAATGATTTTGTGTGTAACAGGAGCATAGAGCTCCACTTGCTACCCAGGTGCCATGCATCTCTGTCTTGCTGTAGCGAAGTTTTTATATTCACATTGTGTAGGGTCACTAGAATGCTTTCTGCTCCTTATGTTCTAGAGTGTCACAAGAATGTTACATAGATTTATACTACATTAGATATTAAATGTGTCTCCACTCCATGGTGCTTGAGAAGATGGATTGATGTTTAATAACACTAGATGTTTTCATACACAGAACACACATAGTCTGCAACAATCTCATTCATTCTAATACCAATATCCCAACAGCTTCCTCTGGCTTCTGTAGGTAGCAGTCAAATATCTATTACATAGAAAATCATTCATACTTTTAAAATGTTCCCATGATTTTATACAGTAAAATGATTCACAGAAAATATTTTTTGTAGTACTCTAGCTGTATATTATACTTCTTTTGAATTCTGGTTATACTATGAGTTGGTCTACAAAACATTTGCCCTGTTTTCTTCATAGCTAGTTTTGTAACTAACATTAGTTTTCAGATGGTCTAAAATAAAATTATCCCCTTTCTTTGTTTAGACTTCTACTGAAGATTCCTCAGGCAAACTTTATCCTTCTAAAGCATCTCATTTGGTAATAGTAATAATAAGAGACTCATCCATGAATAATTTAGACACTAACAGGTTATCTATCCGGATAGCTCCTTATGTTTTGTGGGATCAGACTACAAAGGACGCATGGTTTGGGAGTGATGTATCAAGAAAGGTAAGGGGATCTGACTTTTGCCTTTGGGAACAAAATTCTCATTGTAATGCAAGAAGTAGGAAAACTTTGGAAAGATCATTTCTCTAAAAGGAAACCCTAGGATTCCATTCTTCTGGAGTGGAGTGGAATATATATCGATGTGTTTCAGGAAGATTTGGGAGGAAAGATGGTTAATGTACTTTAAAATAAGTGAATCTTTTCAGTCTTTCTTTTGTTTTTTCTTCATAGATATTGATTTTGGCCAACAGTATGCTTCACATATAATGGTAGTCAAAGAAGACTAGAGTGAAGGTTTAAAAAATCCTGATTATCCAGGTTTTGCTTTTTTTTTTTTATTCCAGCCCTATTTTTGGAGTATATAATACTTGTGTTTTACAGTAATTAGACTATTATATTATTAAATATTCATATCAGTGAATTAATGGTCATATAAAAGTACATTTCACATATATATTTCATATGTGTGTGTATGCATATTTGTGTGTGTGTATATATGTACGTGACAAAGTGGTGTATATTATTTTGTATACTTTCAATTACTTTACCACTAATGTATTCAGGTGCAGTTTTAAGTTCCTCAGGTCTCAAGGACCTCCACATCAAACCAGATACACTTAAACTAATAGAGGAAAAAGTGAGGAAGCATCTCGAACCCATGGGCACTGGAGAAAATTTCCTGAACAAAACACCAATGGCTTATGTTCTAAGACCCAGAATCGAGAAATGGGATCTCATAAAACTGCAAAGCGTCTGTAAGGCAAAGGACACTGTGGTTAGGACAAAATGGCAACCAACAGATTGGGAAAAGATCTTTACCAATCCTACAACAGATAGAGGCCTTATATCCAAAATATACAAAGAACTCAAGAAGTTAGACTGCAGGGAGACAAATAACCCTATTAAAAAATGGGGTTGAGAGCTAAACAAAGAATTCACAGATGAGGAATGCTGAATGGCTGAGAAACACCTAAAGAAATTTTCAACATTTTTAGTCATAAGGGAAATGCAAATCAAAACAACCTTGAGATTTCACCTCACACCAGTGAGAATGCCTAAGATCAAAAACTCAGGTGACAGCAAAGGGTGGGCGAGGATGTGAAGAAAGAGGAACACTCCTCCATTGTCGGTAGGATTGCAGACTCCTACAATCATTCTGGAAATCAGTCTGGAGGTTCCTCAGAATATTGGACATTGAACTACCTATAGACCCAGCTATACCTCTCTTGGGCATATATCCAAAAGATGCTCCAACATATAAAAAAGACACGTGCTCCACTATGTTCATAGCAGCCTTATTTATAATAGCCAGAAACTGGAAAGAACCCAGATGCCCTTCAACAGAGGAATGGATACAGAAATTGTGGTACATCTACACAATGGAATATTACTCAGCTATCAAAAGCAATGACTTTATGAAATTCATAGGCAAATGGAGGGAACTTGAAAATATCATCCTGTGTGAGGTAACCCAATCACACAAAAACACACATGGTATGAACACATTGATAAGTGGCTATTAGCCCAAATGCTTGAATTACCCTAGATGCACAGAACACGTGAAACTCAAGACAGATGATCAAAATGTGAAATCTTCACTCCTTCTTTAAAAGGGGAACAAGAATACCCTTGGGAGGGAATACGGAGGCAAAGTTTAGAACAGAGGCAGAAAGAACACCCATTCAGAGCCTGCCCCACATGTGGCCCATACATATACAGCCACCCAATTAGACAAGATGGATGGAGCAAAGAAGGGCAGGCTGACAGGAACCGGATGTAGATCTCTCCTGAGAGACACAGCCAGAATACAGCAAATACATAGGCTAATGCCAGCAGCAAACCACTGTACTGAGAAGGGGACTCCCAATGAAGGAATCAGAGAAAGGACTGGAAGAGCTTGAAGGGGCTCGAGACCCCATATGAACAACAATGCCAACCAACCAGAGCTTCCAGGGATTAAGCCAGTACCCAAAGACTATACATGGATTGACCCTGGGCTCCAACCTCATAGGTAGCAATGAGTATCCTAGTAAGAACACCAGTGGAAGGGGAAGCCCTTGGTCCTGCTAAGACTGAACCCCCAGTGAATGTGACTGTTGGGGGGAGGACCATAATGGAGGGAGGATGGGGGAGGGGAACATCTCTATAGAAGGGGAGGGGACGGGGACAGGGGGATTTTGGCCCGGAAACCGGGAAAGGGAGTAACTATCGATTAAGCTGCACATCTGCTACATATATGTAGGGGGCCTAGATCCTGCTGCTAGAGCATATGAAGGGGGAGGTCCTGCAGATTCAAAGGTGAAGGATCACAATGATTTAAAGGCTACAGCAAGATACCAGGATATAGAAGGAGAGGCATGTATGGGAGGCTCTGGTATTGATGGTGTAGCAAAATCCAGAGGGCTTGAAGCAGGCCAGTGACTTATTTCAATGTACATTTGCAAGTAAACCTGTTTGGACAAAAGGGTATAATTTGTGACATAGTATAGAGACATAGTGAGCACACCACATCTCACAGACTGCATTTTTTAAAAGGATTTTAATTTTTTGTTTGATTTTTAATTTACCTTTAAAACTTTATTTAAATTTAATTTTTGAAGTTTTGTGAGGGGGGATTGTTATCAAGAGATAATTGGAAGGATTAAAAAATAAAATGAGAGTTACTTGTGAGCATGATGATAAATTTAAAGAGATTCAAAAACAGACATCTATTTTGAAAAGGATAAAAAGCAACAAAAAAGTAAAACATGAAAGAAGGCAGGGAACATTTTAACTAGTAGTTTCAACTTCCAGTTAAGTCCACAGGAAGGACGAATTAGTGATGTCACACACATGAATAGTATTCTCACCCAGAACTCAACTTGGCTTGGACAGAAACCTACCTTTTATAGGTAATTTCTTATTACCAAGCTCCTGGAAGCCTAAAATCCAAGCCTGTATCAAAGCGCATGTCCAAATGAAGCAACAAAATTCACTTTTCACTCATAATAACTATTAGTGATTCTTCTGTTATGGGCAGTTCTTTTCAAATCAAATATATTCTTTTGTATGGTCAAGCATGAAAACAAGCAAAACTATTCTGTACAAGCTGCATATAAAATATGGCTATCTTGTGCAGGACTGCGCAAACATAAACTTAGCTGCATGCTGGTAAGAAATATGTGATGAGTAGAGTTGACTTAACCTAAGCCATCATCTCAGAAGAAAAGTAACTTATCAGTGTTGCTCACTTTAGGAAGTGTTATAATTTCCTATGATTGCTCTGACAAAACACTGAGAAAAAGCAACTTATGGAAGACAGGTTACACTCCATGATATACTTGCAGTTACCAGTTAACTCCTGAGAAATATCAGGGCCTAAACTGAAGCTGGGCAGGAACCTGGATTCAAGAACTGAAGTACAAGCTGAGTAGGAGTTCTGCCTCTTGCCTTGTACCTCATACCTTTCATTTTCTGACTAATAGCTCAAGGGTGGCACCATCCTAGAGATCTGGGCCCTACAAATTCCAAGATTAATCAGGACAATATCCCTCAGACTTCTCTATACATTAGGTCAATCTGATGGAGGCATTTTCTCCATTAAACTCCCTTTTCTCACCAACTTCTTTTCTCAGGCACATTTGTTTTGCCTTAATAAAACACCAGGATCTAAAACACTAAAGAAAGATTGCACATGGGAGAACCCGTGGCTCCAGCTGAATATATAGCAGAGGATGGCCTTATTTGGCATCACTAGAGGGGAAGCTGCTTAGTCCTAAGGAAGCTTGATGACCCAGGGTTAGGGAATGCTAGGGTATTGTCGCCAGAGTGTATAGGTGAGGGAGGGAGCATGTAATAGAGGCAGGGGGAGGAGATACAGGGTTTATGGAGGTGAACTATGAAGGGGGATAACGTTTGAAATATAAATAAATTAAATAGTCAATAAAAAAATAAAACAATATTACCAGGGAATCTTGTTCAAGTAAGTGGTTCTTTGGGACTTAGAAATGCTGAGAGAGTATAGCACTTCAATGTCATGACAGAGGAACATGTCTGCAGAAAGGAAAAAAAAAACAGCAAGCTGAAACCTGATGTCTCTTGTCTTGGGAAGCAAAAATGTAGCAGAGAAAGTACATTGAAAATGGGCACCTGTATTTTGTAATTCCAAATTATAGGCAATGGCATACTTCTATCAGGAGGGCCAAGGGACTTAAGCCACCAGAAAGTTGTCACAAAGAGGGTATTGCCATGCATGGAACTAGAATGGCATCCCATTCAAAACATCCCAACAGAAACCCCCAATCCTTCTACCCCCTAAAAATGTCAATGAATTACAGTCATTAATTAGATTAACTCACAGTGTTTGGCAGCACATCAGGTTTGAAATGTTGCTTTGGTTTAGTAGTTCTTCTATTCTTTGCAGTATGCCTTAAATTTTGACAAGTTTTGGTAAAATGCAGAGAACTTAGAGTCTCCATTTCAGAAACTTCATATCATGCATTCCTATCTATGGCAACTGTTATTTTCCTCATAGTTTTGGATATCATTTTTAAATTTCAATTTTGTAAACCATGTGAAATGACAATCTTGTTTTGCCTTGTGTTGTTACAGATGTCCATTATACAAATCATGATCGACAACTATCATCAAATATTTGGAAATGATAATATATTTTATAAATGTATTGACAGAAGATCTGAGGATTTAAAAACTTGTGCAGATTCAATAAATTCTTCTGGCAAATCACCTATTATGAAAGAATTCCTAGCTGGCCACAACAAGAAAACATGCGATAATGGTGAAAAATTAAAAATTTCATCCATTCCTCTGCAGGAGGAAGGTCCTACAGGTGAGCCAAGATTCATTTAGTCATCAAATGAATGGAAGGATGACATCATTCACTTATTTCATAAATTTGTAAATATGAGAGTAGTTTTGGGCACAAAATGATATTAGAGTATGGAAAAACTTTTTAAACAACACTTTAATTAAATTATACTTAAATTTATGTATATGTATATACAAACCTATATATGTGTATATAAAATTTATATGTATACACACAAACAGACACACACACACACACACACAAATACTTAGGTACTATATATACCACATGTAAGTATGACAGACTCTTTTTTCAGCCTCTGTAAGAATCCCACAATATTGCCATTCTTCCTATGGTCTTTAAGTCATAGAGTATTCATGCATATGAAATTATTATTTTTGATAAGATCATTTAGAAACAATGTTTTAATTTATACCTCCATTAGAGATTCTGCATGTTTAAGTCCTGTACCACTGTCAACATGCTTTTTGATTTTAATGCAAAAATAATAATGTTTGTTTAATTTCCTACGAGAGACAATCTTGCCAAATGCTTAGCATTGGCATAAATATTAAATTGCACAGGATCCACTACAAAACCTACGTGAAGAAAGATAAAGAGGCTAAAATGCACCTGATTAATATGGTAGTACCACTCAAATTCCTATACATTGATAGTGCAAGTAATTATTTGTATAGACTTTAGAAAATATACCGAAATATTGCTCTTATCTGAAGTGAAGTGAATCTATCATCTGAGAATGTTTGTCTAACAATGACATTTTATGGTTCATTTAACAGGACAGAACAGAACAACTACCACATATAAGTGGTAGAAGATGACTGAAGACATTATAAGGTCATTCTATTTTAATGTTCCCTTCTACCTTCCACTTAATCATAGCAGAACAATTATTACAACATCCTGCTTCAGCATTCATATGCTATCATAATAAATGTTATAATAAATAAAAGTGTTATTGCTTACACTCCAATGTGCCTTGTTCATGATTCTCCATAGTCTTTGGAAAGTGACATTTTTCTGTCTCTGCCTCTACAGCCCAGTTATACTACTTGCTTTCCCACCTCAGTTTCTAAAGTGCAGCCAAAACTAATGACATTAAATAATCCCTCAGAATTGTGCCCAGAATTCTGTGCCATACAAAGTTCTAAATAAAATTCCATTACCAATCAAACTTAATCATCACACATGATGAAGTTAGAGATGGATCACGGTTGTTAGATTATACAAAATGACCTGAAAAGATCAGTGCTTAACCAACTGAGATACAGGCTTTGTGACATGAATTTGGGTCATCGAAACATACTTTAGAACACAAACAAAACTGAGTATTGTTGCACAAGCATCTCTAGACCAGAAGCTTCTACCTGGATGGAGGTGGGACTTGGAGACAGTAGTTAACAGAAGCTTATTGGCCAGATATTCCTGACATGTTGTTCAGCAATGATCAAAAGAGACCTTATGACAAAAAAAAAAAAAAAACAAAACAAAACAAAAAAATGGAGAAAGACCAATACTGGATTACTGGATGCTCTTTTCAAATCTAAATAAACATGCTTTAGACACACACATGCACTCATACACACATATATTCATCCTTATACATTACATACACTCAGAAATATACAGAAGCGTACAGTATATTTGTTTTATCTCTCTGCATAACCTGAGACATCAGCATGAAATATTCTTTATTCATTGTCTATGTGGAAATGGTCTGTAATGCAACTTTGAGATATGGAAATCTTAGAGAAAACCTCCAGTAATATAATTGATAATTTCCATATTTACTCTTTCTTGGTCCCTCCTGAATTCCCAATTATAATAAGTTCAAAATGTTTTCATTTATTACTATTATTATTTTAAATTTTTAATTTTTTTATTAGATATATTTCTTTACTTACATTTCAAAGGTTATTCCCCCTCCTGGTTTCCTGTCCATAAGCCCCCATTTCTTCCCCTTCCCCCCACACAGGTATTCCACCTATGCATTATTAAAAATTGAATTATAGCATTTTAGGCTGACTTTTCTCCCTTCAGTCACTGCAATCTCAAACTCATCAATATTGTTTCATATATGTGTTTATTTATGTATATTTGTATCCTAAAAATATGGATACAACTTGAGTCCATTTTCTTGTGTCTGTGATTTAGTTTTGATGGTGTACAGTGTATATTAGACAATCCCTATGCAGGTCATTTCTGTAAAAATTAACCTTCTGACGGTTATCTTTAGATTCCTATAACTTTTGACACATGAACTTTTTCCAGTTTTACTAGTGCATTGATATTGCTAACATTGTGTTTTTGTACTCATTTTTATCACAGGAAATTTGAAAACAGACTTTCAAGTATGGTGGCTCTTAAAGTCTGTGTAATCCTTCTTCTACAATGTTCCCTGAGCTATAGAAATTTTCGCTATAATGTACATGTACTGGTTCTGGGTTTTACACAAAGCACTTTGTGTCCAGTTTTTCTTTTCTGTAATGGTCTCCATTTTCTGTACAAAGAGGCTTCTTTCATGAAGGAATGATGGCCCCACGTATTGGTAGATATAATACTAATATTTAGAATCCTGTAAGAAGCGTGGCTGATTTAGTAAATTAATATGATAAATTTTAAAATTTATGACATCACTAGTTCCATACCTCTATATAGAAAAAACGTGCGTTTCCCAGTCTGAATTGCACATTCTTTGGCGAAATCTGTTCGTTCCAAGCAGGAAAAGCTTGTAGGAAGTAGACTTTGAAGATAAACAGTAGGTTAATGTTTTGCAAAGTGAATTGCTGTTACTTGGTGAACAAGCTTAGTTTTAGGTGGGTCTAGACGGTAAAAAGCATACATTTCTATATAGACAGAACATGTGTTTCCCAGTCTGAATCGCACATTCTTTGGCGAATTGTGTTCGCTCCAGGCTGGAAAAGCTGGAAGGAAGTTGACTTTGAAGATAAACATACAGCTACTGTTTCCCAAAGTGAATTGCTGTTACTTGGCCAATAAGCTTAGTTTTAAGTGGTCTAGACGGTAAAAAGCCTACTTCTCTATATAGGCAAAACGTGTGTTTCCCAGTCTGAATCACACATTCTTTGGCGAATTCTGTTCGATCCAAGCGGGAAAAGCTTGTAGGAAGTTGACTTTGAAGATAAACCCAGAGCTACTGTTTCCCAAAGTGAATTGCTGTTACTTGGCAAATAAGCTCATTTTTAAGTGGTTCTAGAAGGTAAAAAGCATACTTCTCTATTTAAAGAAAACGTGCTATTCCCAGTCTGAATCGCTCATTTTTTGTCGAATTCTGTTCCTTCCATGCGGGAAAAGCTTGTAGTAAGTTGACTTTGAAGATAAACACTAGGTTAGTATTTTACAAAGTGAATTGCTGTTAATTGGCGATCAAGCTTAGTTTTAGGTGGTTCTAGACGGTAAAAAGCATACTTTTCTATATAGACAAAATATGCATTTCACAATTTGAATTGCACATTCTTTCCGAATATTTTCAGTCCAAGCAGGAAAAGCTTGTAGTAAGTTGACTTTGAAGATAGACACACAGCTACTGTTTCCCAAAGTGAATTACTGTTTCATGGGGAATAACCTTAGTTTTAACTTGTTCTATACGGTAAAAAGCATACTTCTCTATATAGACAAAATGTGCGTTTCCCAGTCTGAATGGCACATTCTTTTGCGAATTCTGTTCGTTCCAAGTGGGAAAAGCTTGTAGGAAGTTTACTTTGAAGATAAACAAACAGCTACTGTTTCTCAAAGTAAATTGCTGTTACTTGGTGACAAGCTTAGTTTTAGGTGGTTCTAAAAGGTAAAGAGCATACTTCTCTATATAGACAAAATGTGCGTTTCCCAGTCTGAATCGCACATTCTTTGGCGAATTCTGTTCCCTCCAAGTGGGAAAAGCTTGTAGGAAGTTGACTTTGAAGATAAACACACAGCTACTTATTTGCCAAGTGAATTGCTGTTACTTGGCAAATAAGCTTAGTTTTAAGTGGTTCTAAAAGGTAAAGAGCATATTTCTCTATATAGAGAAAACGTGTGTTTCCCAGTCTGAATCGCACATTCTTTTTCGAATTCTGTTCCCTACAAGCAGCAAAAGCTTGTAGGAAGTTGACTTTGAAGATAAACACTAGGTTAGTGTTTTGCAAAGCGAATTTCTGTTATCTGGAGAATAAACTTAGTTTTAAGTGGTTCTAGAAGGTAAAAAGCATACTTTTCTCTATAGACAAATTATGCGTTTCCCACTCTGAATCGCACATTCTTTGGCGAATTCTGTTCGCTCCAAGCAGGAAAAGCTTGTAGGAAGTTGACTTTGAAGAGAAACACACAGCTACTGTTTCACAAAGTGAATTGCTGTTACTTGTGAACACGCTTAGTTTTAGGTGGTTCTAAAATGTAAAAAGCATATTTTCTATATAGACAAAACATGCCTTTCACAGTCTGAATGGCACTTCTTTGGCGAATTCTGATCGTTCCAAGCGGGGAAAGCTTGTAGGAAGTTGACTTTGAAGAGAAACACACAGCTACTGTTTCACAAAGTGAATTGCTGTTACTTGTGAACACGCTTAGTTTTAGGTGGTTCTAAACTGTAAAAAGCATATTTTCTATATAGACAAAACATGCCTTTCACAGTCTGAATGGCACTTCTTTGGCAAATTCTGATCGTTCCAAGCAGGAAAAGCTTGTAGGAAGTTGATATTGAAGATAAACACTAGGTTAGTGTTTTGCAAAGCGAATTGCTGTTACTTGGTGAATAAGCTTAGTTTTAAGTGGTTCTAGAAGGTAAAAAGCATACTTTTCTATATAGACAAAGTATGCGTTTCCCAGTCTGAATCGCACATTCTTTGGCGAATTCTCTTCGCTCCAATGGGGAAAAGCTTGTAGGAAGTTGACTTTGAAGATAAACAAACAGCCACTTTTCCCCAAAGTGAATTGCTGTTACGTGGCCAATATGCTTAGTTTTAAGTGGTTCTAGACGGTAAAAAGCATACTTCTGTATATAGACAAAACGAGCGTTTCCAAGTTGAATCGAACATTCTTTGTCAAATTCTGTTCGTTCCAAGCCAGAAAAGCTTGTAGGAAGTTGACTTTGAAGATGAAGACACAGCTACTGTTTCTCAAAGTGAATTGCTCTTACTTGGTGAATAAGCTTAGTTTTAAGTGGTTCTAGAAGGTAAAAATCATACTTCTCTATATATCGAAAACCGGCGTTTCCTAGTCTGAATTGCACATTCTTTGGCGAATTCTGTTCGTTCCAAGCGGGAAAGTTTGTAGGAAGTTGACTTTGAAGATAAACACACAGCTACTTTTTCCCAAAGTGAATTGCTGTTTCTTGTGAACACGCTTAGTTTTAGTTTGTTCTAGACTGTAAAAAGCATACATTTCTATATAGACAAAACATGCCTTTCCCAATCTGAATGGCACTTCTTTGGCAAATTCAGTTCGTTCCAAGTGGGAAAAGCTTGTAGGAAGTTGACTTTGAAGATGAACACACAGCTACTCTTTCCCAAAGTGAATTGCTGTTACATGGCGAATAAGCTTAGTTTTAAGTGGTTCTAAAAAGAAAAAAAGCGTACTTCTCTATATAGACAAAACGTGAGTTTCCCAGTCTCAATCGAACATTCTTTGGTGAATTCTGTTCATTCCAAGCGGGAAAAGCTTGTAGAAAGTTGACTTTGAATATAAACACTAGGTTAGTGTTTTGCAAAGTGAATTTCTGTTACTTGGCAAATAAGCTTAGGTTTAAGTGGTTCTAGAAGGTGAAAAGCATACTACTCTATATAGAGAAAACGTGCGTTTCCCAGTCTGAATCGCACATTCTTTGGCCAATTCTGTTCTCTCCAAGTGGGAAAAGCTTGTAGGAAGTTGACGTTGAAGATAAAAACCCAGCTACTGTTTCCCAAAGTGAATTGCTGTTACTTGACCAATAAGGTTAGTTTTAAGTGGTTCTAGAAGGTAAAAAGTATACTTCTCTATATACAGAAAACGTGCGTTTCCCAGTCTGAATTGCACATTCTTTGTCCAATTCTCTTCGATCCAATGGGGAAATGCTTGTAGGAAGTTGAATTTGAAGTTAAAAACACAACTACTTTTTCCCACAGTGAATTGCTGTTACTTGGCGAACAATCTTAGTTTTAAGTGGTTCTAGACGGTAAAGCATACTTCTCTATATAGAGAAAACGTGCGTTTCCCAGTCTGAATCGAACATTCTTTGGCGAATTCTGTTCCTCCAAGCGGGAAAAGCTTGTAGTATGTTGACTTTGAAGATAAACACACAACTACTATTTCCCAAAGTGAATTGCTGTTACTTGGCGAATAAGCTTAGTTTTAACTGGTTCTAAAAGGTAAAAAGCCTACTTCTCTATTCAGAGAAAACGTGCGTTTCCCAGACTGAATCGCAGATTCTTTTTCAAATTCTGTTCCCTTCAAGCGGAAAAGCTAGTAGGAAGTTGACTTTGAAGATAAACACTAGGTTAGTGTTTTGCAAAGCGAATTGCTGTTACTTGGCGAAAAAACTTAATTTTAAGTCGTTCTACAAGGTATAAAGCATACTTCTCTCTATACAGAAAACATGGGTTTCCCAGTCTGAATCGCACATTCTTTGGCGAATTCTGTTTGCTCCAAGCTGGAAAAGCTTATAGGAAGTTTACTTTGAAGATAACCACACAGCTACTGTTTCCCAACGTGAATTGCTGTTACATGGAGAATAAGCTTAGTTTTAAGTGGTTCTAGAAGGTAAAAAGCATACTTCTCTATATACAGAAAACGTGCGTTTCCCAGTCTGAATCGCACATTCTTTGTCGAAATCTGTTCATTCCAAGCGGGAAAACTTGTAGGAAGTTGACTTTGAAGATAAACCCTAGGTTAGTGTTTTGCAAAGTGAATTGCTGTTACTTGGCGAACAATCTTAATTTTAGATGGTTCTAGATGAAAAAGGCATACATTTCTATTTAGACAAAACATGCCCTTCCCAATCTGAATGGCACTTCTTGGCGAATTCTGTTCTTTCCAAGTGGGAAAAACTTATAGGAAGTTGACTTTGAAGATGAACACTAGGATAGTGTTTTGCAAAGTGAATTGCTGTTATTTGGTGAATAATCTTAGTTTTAGGTGGTTCTAGACGGCAAAAAGCATACTTCTCTATATACACAAAACGTGTGTTTCCCATTCTTAATCGAACGTTCTTTGGCGAATTCTGTTCCTTCCATGTGGGAAAAGCTTGTAGGAAGTTGACTTTGAAGATAAACACTAGGTTAGTATTTTGCAAAGTGAATTGCTGTTACTTGGCGAACAATCTTAGTTAGGTGGTTCTAGACGGAAAAAGCATACTTTTCTATATAGACAAAATATGTGTTTCACAGTTTGAATCGCACATTCTTTGGCGAATTCTGTTCACTACAAGCAGGAAAAGCTTGTAGGAAATTGAATTTGAAGATAAACACACAGCCACTGTTTCCCAAAGTGAATTGCTGTTACTTGGCTAATAAGCTTAGTTTTAAGTGCTTCTAAAAGGTAAAAAGCATACTTCTCCATATAGATGAAATGTGCGTTTCCCAGTCTGAATCGAACATTCTTTTTTAAATTCAGTTCTTTCCAAGCTGCAAAAGCTTGAAGGAAGTCGACTTTGAAGATAAACACTAGGTTAGTGTTTTGCAAAGCGAATTGCTGTTACTTGGTGAATAAGCTTAGTTTTAAGTGGTTCTAGAAGGTAAAAAGCATACTTTTCTATATAGACAAAGTATGCGTTTCCCAGTCTGAATCGCACATTCTTTGGCGAATTCTCTTCGCTCCAAGCGGGAAAAGCTTGTAGGAAGATGCCTTTGAAGATAAGCACACAGTTCAGGTTTCCCAAAGTGAATTGCTGTTACTTGGCCAATAAGCTTAGTTTTAAGTGGTTCTAGATGGTAAAAAGCATACATCTCTATATAGACAAAACGTGTGTTTCCCATTCTGAATCGAAGATTCTTTGGCGAATTTTGTTCCTTTCATGTGGGAAAAGCTTGTAGGAAGTTGACTTTGAAGATAAACAACAGCTACTCTTTACCAAAGTGAATTGCTGTTACTTGGCGAATAAACTTAGTTTTAAGTGGTTCTAGACGGTAAAAAGCATACTATTCTATATGTACAAAACAATTGTTTCCCAGTCTGAATCGCACATTCTTTGGCGAAATCTGTTTGCTCCAAGCAGGAAAAGCTTGTAGGAAGTTGACTTTGACGATAAACACACAGCTACTGTTTCACAAAGTGAATTGCTGTTATTGGCGAAAAATCTTAGTTTTAGGTGGTTCTAGATGGTAAAAAGCATACCTTTCTACATAGACAAAATATGCGTTTCACAGTTTGAGTTGCACATTTTTGGCGAATTCTGTTCGCTTCAAGCAGGAAAAGCTTGTAGGAAGTTGAATTTGAAGATAAACACACAGCTAATGTTTCCCAAAGGGAATTGCTGTTATTTTGCCAATAAGCTTTGTTTTAAGTGGTTCTAGACGGTAAAGCATACTTCTCTATATAGGCAAAATGTGTGTTTCCCAGTCTGAATCACACATTCTTTGGCGAATTCTGTTCCTCCAAGCAGGAAAAGCTTGTAGGAAGTTGACTTTGAAGATAAACTCACAACTACTGTTTCCCAAAGTGAATTGCTGTTACTTGGCGAATAAGCTTAGATTTCAGTGGTTCTAAAAGGTAAAAAGCCTACTTCTCTATTCAGAGAAAACGTGCGTTTCCCAGTCTGAATCACAGATTCTTTTTCGAATTCTGTTCGCTTCAATCGGGACAAGCTTCTAGGAAGTTGACTTTGAAGATAAACACACAGCTACTTGTTTGCCAAATGAATTGCTGTTACTTGGCTAATAAGCTTAGTTTTAAGTGCTTCTAAAAGGTAGAAAGCATACTTCTCCATATAGAGGAAACGTGCATTTCCCAGTCTGAATCAAACATTCTCTTTTGAATTCAGTTCCCTCCAAGCTGCAAAAGCTTGTAGGAAGTTGACTTTGAAGATAAACACTAGGTTAGTGTTTTGCAAGCGAATTGCTGTTACTTGGTGAATAAGCTTAGTTTTAAGTGGTTCTAGAAGTTAAAAAGCATACTTTTCTATATAGACAAAATATGCGTTTCCCAGTCTGAATCACCCATTCTTGGCGAATTCTGTTCGCTCCAAGCGGGAAAAGCTTGTAGGAAGTTGCCTTTGAAGATAAAGACACACCTAGTCTTTTGCCAAGTGAATTGCTGTTACTTGGCAAATAAGCTTAGTTTTAAGTGGTTCTAGACGGTAAAAAGCAAACTTTTCTATATAGAGAAAACTTGCGTTTCCCAGTCTGAATCTCATATTCTTTGGCAAATTCTGTTCTTTCCAATCGGGAAAAGCTTGTAGGAAGTTGACTTTGAAGGTAAATACACAGCTTGTGTTTCACAAAGTGAATTGCTGTTACTTGGCAAATAAGCTTAGTATTAAGTGGTTCTATTCAGTAAAAAGCATCTGTTTCTACATAGACAAAACGTGCGTTTCCCAGTCTGAATCGCACATTCTTTGACGAGTTATGTTCGTTCCAAGCGGGAAAAGCTTGTATGACATTTACTGTGAAGACAAACACCCAGCCAGTGTTTCGCAAAGTGAATTGCTGTTACTTGGCAAATAAGCTTAGTTTTATAAGTGGTTGTAGACATTAAAAAGTATATTTCTCTAGATAGACAAGACGTGCATTTCCCAGTCTGAGTCGCACATTCTTTGGTGAATTCTGTTCGATCCAATTAGGAAAAGCTTGTAGGAAGTTGACTTTGAAGATAAACACAGAGCTTGTGTTTCGCAAAGTGACTTGCTGTTAATGGCGAATAAGCTTAGTTTTAAGTGGTTCTAGATGGTAAAAAGCATACTTTTCTGTATAGACAAAATGTGCATTTCCCATTCTGAATCTCACATTCTTTGGCATATTCTGTTCCTTCCAAGCGTGAAAAGCTAGTAGGAAGTTGCCTTTGAAGATAAACACACAGCTAGTGTTTCGAAAAGTGAATTGCTGTTACTTGGCAAATAAGCTTAGTTTTCAGTGGTTGTAGACGGTAAAAAGTATTCTTTTCTAGATAGACAAGATGTGCGTTTCCCAGTCTGAATCAAACATTCTTTGGCGAATTCTGTTCGCTCCAAGCTGGAAAAACTTGTAGGAAGTTGATTTGAAGATAAACACAAAACTAGTGTTTCACCAAGTGAATTGCTCTTACTTGGTAAATAAGCTTAGTTTTAATTGGCTCTAGACAGTAAAAAGCATCCGATTCTACACAGACAAAACGTACGTTTCCCAGTCTGAATCGCACATTCCTTGGCAAGTTATTTTCATTCCAAGCGGGAAAAACTTGTAGGAAGTTGGGTTTGAATATACACACAGAGCTAGTGTTTCGCCAAGTGAATTGCTATTACATGGCAAATAAGCTTAGTCTTAAGTGGTTCTAGACGGTAAAAAGCATACTTTTCTATATAGTCAAAACGTGCGTTTCCCAGTCTGAATAGAACATTCTTTGGCAAATTCTGTTTGCTCCAATCGGGAAAAACTTGTATGACGTTTACTGTGAAGACAAACACACAACTAGTGTTGAGTAAAGTGAATTGCTGTTAATGACGAATAAGCTTAGTTTTAATTGGTTCTAGACAGTAAAAAGTATACGTTTCTATATAGACAAAACCTGTGTTTCCCAGTCTGAATCGCACATTCTTTGGCGAATTCTGTTCATTCCAAGCGGGAAAAGCTTGTATGACATTTACTGTGAAGACAAACACACAGCTAGTGTTTCGCAAAGTGAGTTGCTGTTACTGGGCGAATAAGCTTAGCTTTAAGTGGTTCTAGACTTTAAAAAGCATACTTTTCTATATAGACAAAACATGAGTTTCCCAGTCTGAATCGCACATTCTTTGGCGAATTCTGTTCATTCCAAGCGGGAAAAGCTTGTAGGAAGTTGACTTCGAAGATAAACACAGAGCTTGTGTTTCGCAAAGTGAATTGTTGTTACATGGCGAATCAGCTCAGTTTTCAGTGGTTCTAGATGGTAAAAAGCATACTCTTGTATATAGTCAAAATGTATGTTTCCCAGTCTGAATCGCAAATTCTTTTGCGAATTCTGTTTGCTCCAAGTGGGAAAAGCTTGTAGGAAGTTGACATTGAAGATAAACACACAGCTAGTGTTTCCCAAAGTGAATTGCTGTTACTTGGCGAATAAGCTTAGTTTTAAGTGGTTCTGGATGGTAAAAAGCATACTTTTCTATATAGACAAAAGGTGGGTTTCCCAGTCTGAATCGCACATTCCTTGGCGAATTCTGTTCGTTCCAAGTAGGAAAAGCTGTATGAAGTTGACTTTGAAGATAAACACAGAGCTACTTGTTTGCCAAGTGAATTGCTGTTACTTGGCGAATAAGCTTAGTTTTAAGTGGTTCTAGTCGGTGAAAAGCATACTTTTCTTTTCTTTTCTTTTTTTTTATTAACTTGAGTATTTCTTATATACATTTCGAGTGTTATTCCCTTTCCCGGTTTCCGGGCAAACATCCCTCTCCCTCCTCCCCTCCCTTATGGGTGTTCCCCTCCCAACCCTCCCCCCATTGCCGCCCTCCCCCCATAGACTAGTTCACTGGGGGTTCAGTCTTAGCAGGACCCAGTGGATTCCCCTTCCACTGGTGCTCTTACTAGGATATTCATTGCTACCTATGGGGTCAGAGTCCAGGGTCAGTCCATGTATAGTCTTTAGGTAGTGGCTTAGTCCCTGGAAGCTCTGGTTGCTTGGCATTGTTGTACTTTTGGGGTCTCGAGCCCCTTCAAGCTCTTCCAGTTCTTTCTCTGATTCCTTCAATAGGGGACCTATTCTCAGTTCAGTGGTTTGCTGCTGGCATTCGCCTCTGTATTTGCTGTATTCTGGCTGTGTCTCTCAGGAGCGATCTACATCCGGCTCCTGTCGGTCTGCACTTCTTTGCTTCATCCATCTTGTCTAATTGGGTGGCTGTATATGTATGGGCCACATGTGGGGCAGGCTCTGAATGGGTGTTCCTTCAGTCTCTGTTTTAATCTTTGCCTCTCCCTTCCCTGCCAAGGGTATTCTTTTTCCTCATTTAAAGAAGGAGTGAAGCATTCACATTTTGATCATCCGTCTTGAGTTTCGTTTGTTCTAGGGATCTAGGGTAATTCAAGCATTTGGGCTAATAGCCACTTATCAATGAGTGCATACCATGTATGTCTTTCTGTGATTGGGTTAGCTCACTCAGGATGATATTTTCCAGTTCCAACCATTTGCCTACGAATTTCATAAACTCGTTGTTTTTGATAGCTGAGTAATATTCCATTGTGTAGATGTACCACATTTTCTGTATCCATTCCTCTGTTGAAGGGCATCTGGGTTCTTTCCATTTTCTGGCTATTATAAATAAGGCTGCGATGAACATAGTGGAGCACGTGTCTCTTTTATATGTTGAGGCATCTTTTGGGTATATGCCCAAGAGAGGTATAGCTGGATCCTCAGGCAGTTCAATGTCCAATTTTCTGAGGAACCTCCAGACTGATTTCCAGAATGGTTTTACCAGTCTGCAATCCCACCAACAATGGAGGAGTGTTCCTCTTTCTCCGCATCCTCGCCAGCATCTGCTGTCACCTGAGTTTTTGATCTTAGCCAATCGCACTGGTGTGAGGTGAAATCTCAGGGTTGTTTTGATTTGCATTTCCCTTATGACTAAAGATGTTGAACATTTCTTTAGGTGTTTCTCAGCCATTCGGCATTCCTCAGCTGTGAATTCTTTGTTTAGCTCTGAACCCCATTTTTTAATAGGGTTATTTGTTTCCCTGCGGTCTAACTTCTTGAGTTCTTTGTATATTTTGGATATAAGGCCTCTATCTGTTGTAGGATTGGTAAAGATCTTTTCCCAATCTGTTGGTTGCCGTTTTGTCCTAACCACAGTGTCCTTTGCCTTACAGAAGCTTTGCAGTTTTATGAGATCCCATTTGTCGATTCTTGATCTTAGAGCATAAGCCATTGGTGTTTTGTTCAGGAATTTTTTCCCAGTGCCCATGTGTTCCAGATGCTTCCCTAGTTTTTCTTCTATTAGTTTGAGTGTGTCTGGTTTGATGTGGAGGTCCTTGATCCACTTGGACTTAAGCTTTGTACAGGGTGATAAGCATGGATCGATCTGCATTCTTCTACATGTTGCCCTCCAGTTGAACCAGCACCATTTGCTGAAAATGCTATCTTTTTTCCATTGGATGGTTTTGGCTCCTTTGTCAAAAATCAAGTGACCATAGGTGTGTGGGTTCATTTCTGGGTCTTCAATTCTATTCCTCTGGTCTATCTGTCTGTCTCTGTACCAATACCATGCAGTTTTTATCACTATTGCTCTGTAATACTGCTTGAGTTCAGGGATAGTGATTCCCCCTGAAGTCCTTTTATTGTTGAGGATAGCTTTAGCTATCCTGGGTTTTTTGTTATTCCAGATGAATTTGCAAATTGTTCTGTCTAACTCTTTGAAGAATTGGATTGGTATTTTGATGGGGATTGCATTGAATCTGTAGATTGCTTTTGGTAAAATGGCCATTTTTACTATATTAATCCTGCCAATCCATGAGCATGGGAGATCTTTCCATCTTCTGAGGTCTTCTTCAATTTCTTTCCTCAGTGTCTTGAAGTTCTTATTGTACAGATCTTTTACTTGCTTGGTTAGTCACACCGAGGTACTTTATATTATTTGGGTCTATTATGAAGGGTGTCGTTTCCCTAATTTCTTTCTCGGCTTGTTTCTCTTTTGTATAGAGGAAGGCAACTGATTTATTTGAGTTAATTTTATACCCAGCCACTTTGCTGAAGTTGTTTATCAGCTTTAGTAGTTCTCTGGTGGAACCTTTGGGATCACTTAAATATACTATCATGTCATCTGCAAATAGTGATATTTTGACCTCTTCTTTTCCGATCTGTATCCCTTTGATCTCCTTTTGTTGTCTGATTGCTCTGGCTAGAACTTCAAGAACTATATTGAATAAGTAGGGAGAGAGTGGGCAGCCTTGTCTAGTCCCTGATTTTAGTGGGATTGTTTCAAGTTTCTCTCCATCTAGTTTAATGTTAGCAACTGGTTTGCTGTATATGGCTTTTACTATGTTTAGGTATGGGCCTTGAATTCCTATTCTTTCCAGGACTTTTATCATGAAGGGGTGTTGAATTTTGTCAAATGCTTTCTCAGCATCTAATGAAATGATCATGTGGTTCTGTTCTTTCAGTTTGTTTATATAATGGATCACGTTGATGGTTTTCCGTATATTAAACCATCCTTGCATGCCTGGGATGAAGCCTACTTGATCATGGTGGATGATTGTTTTGATGTGCTCTTGAATTCGGTTTGCCAGAATTTTATTGAGTATTTTTGCGTCGATATTCATTAGGGAAATTGGTCTGAAGTTCTCTTTCTTTGTTGTGTCTTTGTGTGGTTTAGGTATAAGAGTAATTTTGGCTTCGTAGAAGGAATTCGGTAGGGCTCCATCTGTTTCAATTTTGTGGAATAGTTTGGATAATATTGGTATGAGGTCTTCTATGGAGGTTTGATAGAATTCTGCACTAAACCCGTCTGGACCTGGGCTCTTTTTGGTTGGGAGACCTTTAATGACTGCTTCTATTTCCTTAGGAGTTATGGGGTTGTTTAACTGGTTTATCTGTTCCTGATTTAACTTCGATACCTGGTATCTGTCTAGGAAATTGTCCATTTCCTGAAGATTTTCAAGTTTTGTTGAATATAGGTTTTTATAGTAAGATCTGATGATTTTTTGAATTTCCTCTGAATCTGTTGTTATGTCTCCCTTTTCATTTCTGATTTTGTTAATTTGGACGCACTCTCTGTGTCCTCTCGTTAGTCTGGCTAAGGGTTTATCTATCTTGTTGATTTTCTCAAAGAACCAACTTTTGGTTCTGTTGATTCTTTCTATGGTCCTTTTTGTTTCTACTTGGTTGATTTCAGCTCTGAGTTTGATTATTTCCTGCCTTCTACTCCTCCTGGGTGTATTTGCTTCTTTTTGTTCTAGAGCTTTTAGGTGTGCTGTCAAGCTGCTGACATATGCTCTTTCCTGTTTCTTTCTGCAGGCACTCAGCGCTATGAGTTTTCCTCTTAGCACAGCTTTCATTGTGTCCTATAAGTTTGAGTATGTTGTATCTTCATTTTCATTAAATTCTAAAAAGTTTTTAATTTCTTTCTTTATTTCTTCCTTGACCAGGTTATCATTGAGTAGAGCATTGTTCAATTTCCACGTATATGTGGGCATTCTTCCCTTATTGTTATTGAAGACCAGTTTTAGGCCGTGGTGGTCCGATAGAACGCATGGGATTATTTCTATCTTTCTGTACCTGTTGAGGCCCGTTTTTTGACCAATTATATGGTAAATTTTGGAGAAAGTACCATGAGGAGCTGAGAAGAAGGTATATCCTTTTGCTTTAGGATAGAATGTTCTATAAATATCCGTTAAGTCCATTTGGCTCATGACTTCTCTTAGTCTGTCAACATCACTGTTTAATTTCTGTTTCCATGATCTGTCCATTGATGAGAGTGGGGTGTTGAAATCTCCCACTATTATTGTGTGAGGTGCAATGTGTGTTTTGAGCTTTAGTAAGGTTTCTTTTACGTATGTAGGTGCCCTTGTATTTGGGGCATAGATATTTAGGATTGAGAGTTCATCTTGGTGGATTTTTCCTTTGATGAATATGAAGTGTCCTTCCTTATCTTTTTTGATGACTTTTAGTTGGAAATTGATTTTATTTGATATTAGAATGGCTACTCCAGCTTGCTTCTTCTGACCATTTGCTTGGAAAGTTGTTTTCCAGCCTTTCACTCTGAGGTAGTGTCTGTCTTTGTCTCTGAGGTGTGTTTCCTGTAGGCAGCAGAATGCAGGGTCCTCGTTGCGTATCCAGTTTGTTAATCTATGTCTTTTTATTGGGGAGTTGAGGTCATTGATATTGAGAGATATTAAGGAATAGTGATTATTGCTTCCCGTTATATTCATATTTGGATGTGAGGTTATGTTTGTGTGCTTTCATTCTCTTTGTTTTGTTGCCAAGACGATTAGTTTCTTGCTTCTTCTAGGGTATAGCTTGCCTCCTTATGTTGGGCTTTACCATTTATTATCCTTTGTAGTGCTGGATTTGTAGAAAGATATTGTGTAAATTTGGTTTTGTCATGGAATATCTTGTTTTCTACATCTATGTTAATTGAGAGTTTTGCAGGATACAGTAACCTGGGCTGGCATTTGTGTTCTCTTAGGGTCTGTATGACATCAGTCCAGGATCTTCTGGCCTTCATAGTTTCTGGCGAGAAGTCTGGTGTGATTCTGATAGGTCTGCCTTTATATGTTACTTGACCTTTTTCCCTTACTGCTTTTAATATTCTTTCTTTATTTTGTGTGTTTGGTGTTTTGACTATTATGTGACAGGAGGTGTTTCTTTTCTGGTCCAATCTATTTGGAGTTCTGTAGGCTTCTTGTATGTCTATGGGTATCTCTTTTTTTAGGTTAGGGAAGTTTTCTTCTATGATTTTGTTGAAGATATTTACTGGTCCTTTGAGCTGGGAGTCTTCACTCTCTTCTATACCTATTATCCTTAGGTTTGATCTTCTCATTGAGTCCTGGATTTCCTGTATGTTTTGGACCAGTAGCTTTTTCCGCTTTACATTATCTTTGACAGTTGAGTCAATGATTTCTATGGAATCTTCTGCTCCTGAGATTCTCTCTTCCATCTCTTGTATTCTGTTGGTGAAGCTTGTATCTACAGCTCCTTGTCTCTTCTTTTGGTTTTCTATATCCAGGGTTGTTTCCATGTGTTCTTTCTTGATTGCTTCTATTTCCATTTTTAATTCCTTCAACTGTTTGATTGTGTTTTCCTGGAATTCTTTCAGGGATTTTTGCGATTCCTCTCTGTAGGCTTCTACTTGTTTATTAATGTTTTCCTGTGTTTCCCTAAGTGTGTTCATGTCTTTCTTGAAGTCCTCCAGCATCATGATCAAATATGATTTTGAAACTAGATCTTGCTTTTCTGGTGTGTTTGGATATTCCATGTTTGTTTTGATGGGAGAATTGGGCTCTGATGGTGCCATGTAGTCTTGGTTTCTGTTGCTTGGGTTCCTGCGCTTGCCTCTCGCCATCAGATTATCTCTAGTGTTACTTTGTTCTGCTATTTCTGACAGTGGCTAGACTGCCCTATAAGCCTGTTTGTCAGGAGTGCTGTAGACCTGTTTTCCTCTCTTTCAGTCAGTTATGTGGACAGTGTTCTGCTTTCGGGCGTGTAGTTTTTCCTCTCTACAGGTCTTCAGTTGTTCCTGTGGGCCTGTGTCTTGAGTTCACCAGGCAGCTTTCTTGCAGCAGAAAATTTGGTCTTACCTGTGGTCCTGAGGCTCAAGTTCGCTCGTGGGGTGCTGCCCACGGGCTCTCTGCAGCGGCAGCAACCAGGAAGACCTGTGCCGCCCCTTCCGGGAGCTTCAGTGCACCAGGGTTCCAGATGGTCTTTGGCTTTTTCCTCTGGCGTCCGAGATGTGTGTGCAGGGAGCAGTCTCTTCTGGTTTCCCAGGCTTGTCTGCCTCTCTGAAGGTTTAGCTCTCCCTCCCACGGGATTTGGGTGCAGAGAACTGTTTATCTGGTCTGTTTCTTTCAGGTTCCGGCGGTGTCTCAGGCAGGGGTCCTGCCGCTCCTGGGCCCTCCCCCACGGGAGCCCAGAGGCCTTATACAGTTTCCTCTTGGGCCAGGGATGTGGGCAGGGGTGAGCAGTGTTGGTGGTCTCTTCCGCTCTGCAGCCTCAGGAGTGCCCACCTGACCAGGCGGTTGGGTCTCTCTCTCACCGGGTCTGGGAGCAGAGAGCTGCTGCGGGCCGGGATCCGCGGGTGTGGGACTTCCGGTAAACACAGAACGTGCCCGGTCCTAGAGAAATTCTGCTTCCGTGTGTCCCAAGCTCACCAGGCAGCTTTCTTGCAGCAGAAAATTTGGTCTTACCTGTGGTCCCGAGGCTCACGTTCGCTCGTGGGGTGCTGCCCAGGGGCTCTCTGCAGCGGCAGCAACCAGGAAGACCTGTGCCGCCCCTCCATACTTTTCTATATAGACAAGACGTGCGTTTCCCAGTAAGAATCGCACATTCTTTGGCGAATTCTGTAGGTTCCAAGCGGGAAAAGCTAGTAGGAAGTTGGGTTTGAAGATAAACACACAGCTACTTGTTTGCAAGTGAATTGCTGTTACGTGGCGAATAAGCTCAGTTTTAAGTGGTTCCAGACAGTAAAAAGCATACTTGTCTATACAGACAAAACGTGCGTTTCCTAGTCTGAATCGCACATTCTTTGGCGAATTCTGTTTGTTCCAAGCGGGAAAACATTGTAGGAAGTTGAGTTTGAAGATAAACACACAGCTAGTGTTTCGCCATGTGAATTGCTGTTACTTGGCGAATAAGCTTAGTTGTAAGTGGTTCTAGTCGGTAAAAAGCATACTTTTCTATCTAGACTAAAGGTGCATTTCGCAGTCTGATTCGCACATTCCTTGGCGAATTCTGTTCGTTCCAAGCAGGAAAAGCTTGTATGAAGTTTACTTTGAAGATAAACACACAGCTAGTGTTTCTCAAAGTGAATTGCTGTTACTTGGCGAATAAACTTGTTTAAAGTGGTTCCAGACCCTAAAAAGCAGACTTTTCTATATAGAGAAAAGGTGTGTTTCCCAGTCTGAAGCTCACATTCTTTGGCGAATTCTGATTGTTCCAAGTGGGAAAATCTTGTAGGAAGTTGACTTTGAAGATAAACACACAGCTAGTGTTTTGCAAAGTGAATTGCTGTTTACTTGGTGAATAAGCTTAGTTTTAAGTGGTTTTAGATGGTAAAAAGCATACTTTTCTATATAGACAACACCCGGGTTTCCCAGTCTGAATCCCACATTTTTTGGTGAATTCTGTTCTTTCCAAGCGGGTAAAGCTTGTATGAACTTTACTTTGAAGATAAACACACAGCTACTGTTTTGCAAAGTGAATTGCCATTACCTGGTGAAGAAGCTTTTTTTAAGTGGTTCTACACGGTAAAGAGCATACTTTTCTATACAGACAAAACGTGCGTTTCCCAGTCTGAATCGCACATTCTTTTGCGAATTCTGTTCGTTCCAAGCGGGAAAAACTTGTAGGAAGTTGACTTTGAAGATAAATACAGAGCTAGTGTTTCGCAAAGTGAATTGTTGTTACTTGTCGAATAAGCTTAGTTTTAAGTGGTTCTAGACAGTAAAAAGCATACTTTTCTATATAGACAAAACGTGCGTTTCCTATTCTGAATCGCACATTCTTTGGCGAATTCTCTTTGTTCCAAGCGGGAAAACATTGTAGGAAGTTGAGTTTGAAGATAAACACACAGCTAGTGTTTCGCCATGTGAATTGCTGTCACTTTTCGAATAAGCTTAGTATTAAGTGGTTCTAGTCGGTAAAAAGCATACTTTTCTATATAGACAAAACGTGCGTATCCCAGTCTGAATCGCACATTCTTTGGCGAATTCTGTTCGTTCCAAGCAGGAAAAGCTTGTAGGAAGTTGACTTTGAAGTTAAACACACAGCTAGTGTTTCGCCATGTGAATTGCTGTCACTTTTCGAATAAGCTTAGTATTAAGTGGTTCTAGTCGGTAAAAAGCATACTTTTCTATATAGACAAAACGTGCGTATCCCAGTCTGAATCGCACATTCTTTGGCGAATTCTGTTCGTTCCAAGCAGGAAAAGCTTGTAGGAAGTTGACTTTGAAGTTAAACACACAGCTAGTGTTTCCCAAAGTGAATTGCTGTTACTTGGCGAATAAGCTTAGTTTTAAGTGCTTCTAGACGGTAAAAAGCATACTTTTCTATATCGGCAAAGAGTGCATTTCCCAGTCTGAATCACACATTCTTAGGCAAATACTCTTCTTTCCAAGCAGGAAAAGATTGTAGGAAGTTGACTTTGAAGATAAACACACAGGTAGTGTTTTACAAGTGTATTGATTTTACTAACAGAATGGATATGTAAAGAGGACCCAGCATTTTGCTGCATACAGGAAACATGCTTCAGAGACAAAGACAGACAATATAAAGGCTGGAAAACCACTTTCCAAGCAAATGGTCTGAAGAAGCCAGCTGGAGTGCCCATTCTAATATCGAATAAAATCGACTTTCAACCAAAAGTCATCAAAACAGATAATGAAGAACACTTCCTTTTTATCAAAGGGAAAATCCACTAAGATGAACTCTCAATCCTAAATATCTATACTCCAAATGCAAGGGCACCTATATTCATAAAAGTAACCTGACCTAGCTCAAATCACACATTGTACTTCACAAAATAAGAGTGGGAGATTTCCACATCCCACTCTCATCAATGGACAGATCATGGAAACAGAAATTAAACAGAGACATAGAGAAACTAAAAGAAGTTATGAACCAAATATACTTATCAGACATTTATAGAGCATTCTATCCTAAAACAAAAGGATATATGTTCTTCTTAAGTACCTCACAGTACCTTCTCCAAAATTGACTATATAATTGATTACAAAACAGATCTCAACAGATACAAGAAGATAGAGATAAGCCCACAAATCCTATCAAATCACCATGGACTAAGGCTGGTCTTCAATAACAACAATAACGAAAGAATGCACACTTACACATGGAAGTTGAATAATGCTCTACTCAATGATAAATTGGTCAGTGAAGAAAAAGAGGAATAAAAGACTTCTTGAAATTTAATGAAAATGAAGGAACAACATAGCCAAAGTTATGGGACACAATGAAAGCTGTGCTAAGGAGAAAACTCATAGCTCTGAGTGCCTCCAAAAAAGAAAAAACAAGAGAGAGCATATATCAGCAGCATGACAGCATACCTTAAATCTCTAAATCAAAAAGGAGAAAATAAACAAGAGTAGAAGGGAAGAAATACTCAAACTCAGGGCTGAAATCAACCAAGTAGAACCAAAAGGACTATACAAAGAATCAACAAAAAATAAAAGCTGGTTGTTTGAGAAAATCAACAAGATAGATAAACGTTTAGCCACACTAACAAGTGGGCACAGAGAGAGCTTCCAAATTAACAAAATTAGAAATGAAGAGGGAGGCATAACAACAACAGAATCTGAGGAAATTAAAAAAAATCATCAGATCCTACTACAAAAGCCTATATTCAACAAAATTGAAAAATCTGGAGGAAATGAACAATTTTCTAGACAAATACCAGCTACCAACATTAAATAAGGAACAGATAAACCATATAAACAACCCCATAACTCCTAAAGAAATAGAAAAAGTTATTAAAAGTCTCCTAACCAAAAAAAGCCCAGGACCAGATGGGATTAGTACAGAATTCTAGCAGACCTTCATAACAGGCCTCATACCAATACTGTCCAAACTATTCTAAAAAATAGAAACAGATGGAGCACTACAAAATTCCTTCCATGAAGCCATAATTGCTCTTATACCTAAACTACACAGCAAAGAAAGAGAACTTCAGACCAATTCCCCTTATGGATATCAATACAAAAATACTCAATAAAATTCTCTCAAACTGAATCCAAGAACACATCGAAATGATCATCCATCATGATCAGGTAGGCTTCATCTCAGCTATGCAGGGATTGTTCGATATATGGAAACCTATCAATCTAATCCACTACATAAACAAACTCAAGGATAAAAACCACACGATCATTTCATTAGATGCTGAGAAAACATTTGACAAAATTCAACACCCCTTCATGATAAAAGTCCTAGAAAGAACAGTAATTCAAAGTCCGTACCTAAACATAGTAAAAGTCATATATAGCAAACCAGTAGCTAACATCAAAATAAATTGACAGAAACTTGAAGCAATCCCACTAAAATCAAGGACTAGACAAGTCTGTCCACTCTCTCCCTACTTATTCAATATAATTCTTGAAGTCCTAGCCAGAGCAATCAGACAAAAAAAGGAGTTCAAAAGTATACAAATTGGAAAGGAAGAAGTCAAAGTATCATTATTTGCAGATGATATGGTAGAATACTTAAGTGACCCCAAAAGTTCCACTAGAGAATTACTAAACCTGACAAACAACTTCAGAAAATTGCCTGGGTATAAAATTAATTCTAACAAATCAGTAGCCTTCCTCTACTCAATAGACTTACTGTTCAAGTCTGAGAAAGAAATTAGTGAAATGATGCCCTTCATAATATTCCCAAATAATATAAAATACCTCAGTGTGACTTTAACCAAGCAAATGAAGTATTTATATGACAAGAACTTCAAGTCTCTGAAGAAATAAATTGAAGATCTCAGAAGATAGAAAGTCCACTCATGCTCATGAACTGGCAGGATTAATATAGTAAAAAATGGCCATTTTGCCAAAAGCAATCTAGAGATTCAATGCAAGCCCCATCAAAATTCCAACTCAATTCTTCATAGAGGTAGAAAGAGCCATATGCAAATTCATTTGGAATAACAAAAAACACAGGATAGCAAAGATTATTCTCAACAATAAAAGATTTTGGGGGAATCACAGTCCCTGACCTCGAGCAGTATTACAGAGCAAGAGTGATAAAAACTGCATGGTATTAGTACAGAGATATGAAGAGAGAATAGAATTGAAGACCCAGAAATGACCCCACACGCCTATGATCACTTGATCTTTGACAAAGGAGCTAAAACCATTCCATGGAGAAAAGATAGCATTTTCAACAAGTGGGCTGGTTCAACTGGAGGTCAGCATGTAGAAGAATTCAAATCGATCCACTCTTATTGCCCTTTACAAAGCTTTAGTCCAAGTGGATCAAGGATCTCCACATCAAGCAAGATAACCTCAAACTAATAGAAGAAAAAGTGTGGAAGAGTCTTGAACACATGGGCACCGGGGAAATTTCCTGAAGAGAACAACAATGGCTTGTGTTCTAAGGTCAAGAATCAACAAATGGGATCTCATAAAACTGCAAAGTTTCTGTAAGGCAAAGGATACTGTCATTAGGACAAAATGGCAACAAACAGGTACAGAAAAGACCTTTACTCATCCTACATGTGAGAGAGGGCTAACATCCAAAATATACAAAGAACACAAGAAGTCAGAGTCCACAGAGACAAATAACTCTATTTAAAAATGGGGTACAGATGTGGAGGGGGAAGCCCTTGGTCCTGCCAAGACTGAACCACCAGTGAACATGATTGTTGGAGGGAGGGCGGTAATGGGGGGAGGATGGGGAGGGGAACACCCATATAGAAGTGGAGGGGGAGAGGGGAGGGATTAGGGTTGGCCTGGAAACCGGGCAAGGGAAATGTAAATAAGAAATACTCAATTTAATAAAGATGGAGGAAAAGAAAAAAATGGGGTACAGAGCTAAGCAAAGAATACACAGCTGAGGAATATCGAATGTAAGATAAGCACCTAAAGAAATGTTCAACATCCTCAGTCATCAGGGAAATGTAAATCAAAACAACCCTGAGATTCCTTCTCTCACCAGTCAGAATGGCTAAGAGCAAAAACTCAGACGACAGTAGATGCTGACAAGGATGTGTAGAAAGAGGAACACTCCGGCATTTTTGGTGGGATTGCACACTGTTACAACCTCTTTGGAAATCAGTCTTGATGTTCCTCAGAAAATTGTATATTGCACTACCTGAGGACCCGGCTATACCTCTCCTGGGCATATACCCAAAAGATGCTACAATATACAACAAAGACACATGCTCCACTATGTTCATAGCAACCTTATTTATACCAGAAGCTTTATTCATACCAGAAGCTGAAAAGAATTCAGATTCCCTTCAACAGAGGAATGGATACAGAAAATGTGGTACATCTACACAATGAAATAATACTTAGCTGTGAAAAACAATGACTTCATGAAATTCATAGATGAATTGAACTAGGAAATATCGTCCTGGGTGAAGTAACCCAATCACAGAAAAACACACATCGTATGCACTCATTGATAAGTGGATATTATCTCAAAAGCTCAAATTATCCAAGATGAAATCCACGGACCACATGAAATTCAAGAAGGATGACCAAAATGTGGATGCTTCACACCTTCTTAAAACGGGGAACAAAAATATCCATAGGAGGGCATAGGGAGGCAAAATTTAGAGCAGAAACTAAAGGATCAGACATTCAGAGCTTGTCCCACATGTGGTCCATATATATACAGCCACCAAAACTAGATAAGATGGATGAAACTACAAAGTGCATGCTACTGGATAGAAATCTCTCCTGAGAGACACAGCCAGAACATGTCAAATACAGAGGCAAATAATAGCAGCAAACCATTGATCTGAGAATGGGACCCCTGTTAGAGGAAAGGATTGAGAAAGGATTGAGGGATCTGAAGGGGTTTGCAACCCCATAAGAACAACAATGCCATCCAACCAGAGCTTCCAGGGACTATACTACTACCCAAGGACTATATGGACTCACCCATGGCTTCAACTGCATATGTAGCAAAGGATGGCCTTGCTGGACACAATGGAAGGAGAAGCCCTTTGTCCTGTCAAGATTAGACTCCCAGGGTAGGGGTTGTGTGTGTGGGGTGTCAGGTAAGGGGGCGTGGATGGGGAGGGTACCAGCCTTATAGAAGGGGAGAGGGAAGGGTTGGGTGCTTATGGACAGGAAACTGAGAAAGGAAATAATATTTGAAATGTAAATAAGAAATATACAATAAAAAAAGAGAGAAAAGGGGGGGGGGGAGAAAGTTTATTGTAGTATATATTAAAATGTCTACTCAAGCTTGCTTCTTGGATTTGTTTCCTTGGAAAACTCTTTTCCAGCCCTTTACACTGAGGTAATGTCTATCCTTGTGGTTGAAGTTTATTTCTTATATGTAGCTAAATAATGGATCCTGCTTTCCCATACATTTTGTTCGTCTTTATCTTTTTATTTTTTTTTATTGGGGAACTGAGTCAATTGATGTTAGAGATTTTGATTACTAATGATTGCAATTCTTTTTATTTTTATATTGATAGTGTTAGTTGATTGTGTGTGTGTGTGTGTGTGTGTGTGTGTGTGTGTGTGTGTGTGTGTGTTTGCTCATTTGCTTTTTCTGGATTGGAATTACATAGTTCCTGTGTTTTCTTTGGTGTACTTAACTTCCTTTGGTAGAGTTTTCCTTCTAGTATTTTCTGTGGGTCTGAATCTGTGGATAGATATTGTTTAACTTTGGTTTGATTTTAAAATATCTTCTTTTCTCCATGTGTATTAGTCAGGGTTTTACTGATTTTAACTGACATCATGACCATATCTTATAAGGACAACATTTAATTGGGGTTAGCTTACAAGTTTAGAGGCTCAGTCCATTATCATCATGGTGGGAGCAAGGCAGTGTCCGGACATTCATGGTGCAGAAGTTGCTAAGAGATCTACATCTTCATCTGAAGGATGCTAGCAAAATACTTGCTTCCAAGCAGCTAGGATGATATTAGTAAAGCCCACACCCACAGTACCATGCCTCCTCGAAAAGGCCACACATACTTCATTGGGGTCACACTTTCTAATAGTGCCACTCCCTGGACTGAGCATATACAACCCATAATACCATGTATGTTTATTGAGAATTTGCTTAATATAGTAGTTTAGGCTGTCATCTATTTCTTTTTTCCTTTTCTTTTTTTAAGACTGCATCACACCTGTTCAGGCCCTCTAGCTTTTGGAGTCTCTGGTATGAAGTCTGATGTAATTCTGATAGGTCTACCTTTGTATGTTACTTGGGTTTTTTCTCCTTGCAGTTTTTAATGTTTTTTTTCTTTGGTCTTTTAGCCTTTTATGGTTTTTTCTTTAGAATTAGTGTTTTGTTTATTGTGTGAGAGGAGTATTTTCTTTTCTTGATCAACTTAATTGGTGTGCTATAAGCTTCTTGTAGGTTAACTGACATATCTTACTTTATGTTGGGAAAGTTGTCTTGTGTGATTTTGTTGAAAGTATTTTCTTGTTCTTGGAGCTGGGACTCTTTACCTTCTTCTATTTCTATTATTCTTAGTATAGGTTTTTTCATTGTATTACAGATTTCCTGGATGTTTAGTGTTAGGAATTATTTAGACTTAACATTTTCTTTTACTGGTGTATTGATTTCTTATATCCTATGTTCTGTTTGAGATTCTCTCTTCTATCTCTTTTATTCTGTTGGTGATGTCCCCAGACTTTCCTTCTCCATGATTCTCTCAGTTTATATTATTTTTATTAGTTCTATTTCCATTTTCAGACTTTGAACAGTTTTATTTATTTCCTTTATGTGCTTGATGATATGTTCTTATATTTCTTTAAAGGACTTATTTGTTTCTTTTTAAAAGGAGACATAAATAATAACTTCTTTTCAAAAAATCATAAAAGACAACTTTCCCAACTTAAAGAAAGATATATTTATGAAAATACAAGAAGCTTACTTGTTTGATTCTATTTTCTTGCATTTTAAGTGATTTTTAAATTTTCTCTTTAAAGGCCTTTTTCATCTTCATAAGATTGGATTTAAGATGTTTATTGTGTTTCAGTTAGGTTAGAATATCCACTGCTTGCTACAGTAGGAAAGATGAGCTCTAAAGCTATCACTGCCCTAGCTTTTGTTGACTGTGTTTTTTAAATCATTTTATTTCTGTATATTTCAAATGATATTCCCCTTCCTGGTCTCCCCTCCATAAAACCCCCATCCTATCCTCCTTTCCCCCCTTCCCTTTGCTTCTATGAGGCTGCTCCTCCACCCTCTCACCCACTCCTACCTTGACAATCTACAATCCCCTTACCCTGGAGGAATCAAGTCTTCATAGGACCAAGAGCCTGCCCTCCCATTGATGCCAGATAAGGCCATCCTCTGCTTCATATGTATCTGGAACCATAGAGCCCTCCATGTATACTCTTTGGTTGGTGCTTTAGTCCCTGGGAGCTCTGGGTTATCTGGTTAGCTGATGTTGTTCTTCCTATGGGTTTGTAATTCCCTTCAGCTCTTTCAGTTCTCCCCCTAGCTCTTCCTTTGGGGGCTCTGGGTTCAGTCCAATGGTTTGGCTTGGGTATCTGCATCCATATTAGTCAGGTGCTAGGAGAACTTCTCAGGGAACAGCCATACAAGGTTTCTGTAAGCAGGGGCTTCTTGGCATTAGCAATAGTATCAAAGTTTGGTGTCTGCAGATGGGATAGATCCCTAGATGCGGCAGTCTCTGGGTGGCCTTTCTTTCAGTCTCTGTTCCAATTTTTTGTCCCTGTCTTTCCTTTGGACAGAAAAAATTTTGGATTAAATTTTTTGCGGCGAATGGGTAGCCCTATCTTTAATCTGGGGGTTGTGCCTATATACTGGAGATGGTCGATACAGCGGGGTACATATGCTAAGGTCATCCCTGTTGGGTCCGGGAGCCTTTCACTTCTCTGGAGTCTGGGATGTTCTAGTGGCTACTCCCAAATCCCCATCCCCAACAGCTCCATATTTCTATTCAACTTCCTAACCTCTTCTTCTCTCCTGTCCCTCCCCATATATGATCTTGCCCCCTTTTATTCTTGCCCCCTCCTCTCTCCCTCCCAGGTCCCTTCCTCCCTCTATCTCCTATGATTATTTTGTACCCCATTTCTCACAGGATTAAAGAATCCACAATTTTGTCTTCCTTTTTCTTAAGTTCCATATGGTTTGAGGGTTGTTTGTGGGTATTCTGAGCTCTTATGTTAATATCCACTTATCAGTGAGTACATACCATGTGTGTGTGTGTGTGTGTGGGGGGGTTACCTCACTCAGTTCCAAGAACTTGCTTGCCAATTTCATTAAGTCATTGTTTTTCATAGTTGATTGTGTTTTTATGTTGTCCTTTAGCTATCGAGTCATCCCTGGATGTTCCTGATGGAGCAGCTATTGAGATGTTATGTTCCTGGTGCATCATGGCAGCCATGCACTTGACAGTAGAACTAGGAGGCCAGGGTAAGTCTCCTAACAGCAGAGTGTGCCAAGGTGACATAGCAGGTAGGGAAGGGGTGGGGAATAAAGGTCTGTAGAGAAGTGGTGAGACAATGAAGATGGAGGGAGTAGAGAGCATGCCACTCTCCACAGCTAAGTGTGCCCCAAATGACTCAACCAGCAGGGGAACAGGGGCTGGGAAGGAATCTAAATTTTGTGTTTCTGGTTCCATAGTTCAGATTAATGTGGGTAGGGGGACAGAGGACTAGGAAGCTCCAGCCAAGAATAGCAGTCTGCTCAGAGCATTTGTAACCGATAGGAATTATTTTTCTTTTCTTCTTTTTATTAATAATTTTATTCATTTATATTTCAAATGATGTCCCTATGTCCAACTACCCATTCACAACCCCTATCCCATCCCCCTTCCTATTTGCCTCTATGAGGATGCTCCTCCACCCACCCATCCACTCCCACCTCACTGGTCTAGCATCTCCTTATGCCGGACTGTCGAGCCTCCACAGAACTATGGATATTCCCTCTAGTTGATGTCAGATAAGGTCATCCTCTGCTACATAGGTATCTGGAGTCATGGATCCTCTATGTATAATCTTTGGTTGTTGGTTTAGTCTCCAGAAGCTCTGAGTGGTCCAGTTAATTGATATTTTTCATCCGATGGGATCACAGTCCCCTTCAGCTCCTTCGGTCCTTTCCCTAGCTTTTTCATTGGGGTCCCTGAGCTCAGTCCAATGGTTGGTTGTGAGTATCCACATCTGTATTAGGCAGGTGCTTGCAGAACTTCACAGGGAACATTCATACCAGGCTCCTGTCAGCAAGTGCTTCTTACCATCAGCAATAGTGTAAGGGTCTGGAGTCTGCAGGTGGGATGGATCCCTGGGTTTGGGTCCCTGGATGGTCTTTCCTTCAGTCTCTGTTACATTTACTGTCCTGATCTTTCCTTTGGACAGAAACATTTCTGGATTAACAATTTTGAGAAGAGTGCATAACCCCACCCCCCAACTGAGGGCCATGCCTATCTACTGAAGGTGGACTCTACAGGTTCTATGTCCCTTTTGTTGGGAATTTTCGCTAAAGTCATCCCTGTTGGGTCCTGGGAGTCTCTCACTTCCCTGGAGTCTGAGACATTTGAATGGCTATCCCCAGTTTCCCATCGCACATAGTTATATATTTCTATTCAATTTCCTGACCCGCTATACTTCTTTCCTGTCCTTTCCAATATCTCATCCTGTCCCCTGGTTTTTTCCTTGCCATTCTTATCTCTCTCCCGGGTCCTTTCCTCTCTTTAACTTCTATGTTTATTTTGTTCCCCCTTCTATGTAGAATTGAAGGACTTCAAAGATACTAACTAAACAATAGCAGTGCCATTAGTCATGGATTATATGTATGAATATATTGGTACTCGTGTGCAGAGGGAACTTTAAACAAGGGTTTGGTGATTGATTAGATAAACAAGTAAAAGTTTATTTGGATTAAATTTTGAAAGTTAATATGTTGAATCTAATAGAAGAGAAAATGGGAAAGAGCCTCAAACACATTGGCACAGGGGAAATGTTCCTGAACAGAACACCAATGGCTCATGCTCTAAAATCAACAGTTGGCAAATGGAAACTCATAAAATTAAAAAGTTTCTGTAAGGCAAAGAACACTGTGGACTGGAAAAACAACAACCCACAGATAGGGAAAAGATGTTCACCAACCCTCTATCTGATAGAGGTGTAATATCAAAAACATAAAAAGGACTCAAGAAGTTAGGCACCACAGAAACAAATAAACCTAATAAAAATGAGGATACAGAGCTAAATAAAAAAATTTCAACTGAGGAATCTTGAATGGATTAGAAGCACTTAAAGAACATCCTTAGTCATCAGGGTAATGCAAATCAAAACAAATATGAGATTCTACCTTGCAACAATCAGAAAAGTTAGGTCAAAAACACATACAACACAGTGAAATTAACAGAAGTTATGAACCAAATGGATTTAACAGATATCTACAGAACATTTCATCCTAAAACAAAAGAATATAACTTCATCTTATATATAACTTTATCTCATGGTACCTTCTCTAAAATTGACCATATAATTGGTCACAAAACAGGCTGCAACAGATATAAAAAATTGAAATAATCCTATGTATTATATCAGATTACCATGGACTTAGTCTGCTCTTAACAATAAAACCAGCAGAAAGTCCACATATACATGGAAGCTGAACAATGCTCTACTCAATGATAACTTGGTCACAGAAGAAATAAAGAAAGGAATTAAAGACTTTTTAGAATTTAATTAAAATGAAGGCACAACATACCCAAACTTATGGGACACAATGAAGGCAGTGCTAAGAGAAAAATTCTAAGCTCTGAGTACCTCCAAAAAGAAAATGGAAAGAGCATATATCAGCAGCTTGACAGCACACCTGAAAGCTCTAGAACAAAAAGGAGCAAATACACCCAAAAGGAGTAGATGGCAGGAAATAATCAAACTCAGAGCTGAAATCAACCAAATAGAAACAAAAAGAACTATACAAAGAATCAACAAAACCAGGAGCTGGTTCTTTGAGAATAACAATAAGATAGGTGAACCTTTCTTTAGACTGACCAGAGGGCACAGGGACAGTATCCAAATTAACAAAAACAGAAATGAAAAGGGAGGGGATGGAGAGATGACTCAGAGGTTAAGATATCTACTATCAATCACATGATAGCCCCCAACCATCTGTAATGGTTATCCAAAGTCCTCTGGTGTGTCTGAAGTCAGCAACAGTATAACAGTGTACCCACATACATGAAATAAAGAAATGAATCTTTTTTTGAAAAAATGAAATGAAAAGGGAAACATAACAACTGAAACTGTGGAAATTCAAAAAAAAATTCATCAGATCCTACTACATAAGCCAAAACTCATCAAAACTGGAAAATTGGGATGAAATAGATAATTTTCTAGACAGATACCAAGTACCAAAGTTAAATCAGGATGATATAACCATCTAAGCAATTCCATAACCTCTAAAGAAAGGGAAGCACTCATTAAAACTCTCCATCTAAAAACATCCCAGGACCAGATAGGTTTAGTACAGAATACTATCAGACCTTCAAAGAAAACTTAATACCAATACTCTTCAATCTATTCCACAAAAGAGAAACAGAAGGAACACTACCCAATTTATTCTTTGAGGCCACAATTATGCTTATACCTAAACCATACAAAGACCCTACAAGGAAAGAACAATTGTCCTATCCAGCTGTGATACCTGTGAACTACAGCAATGACCAGCACAGAAAACTAGTACTAAGGGCGCAATAGTTACACCCATACTTTAACAGCAATCAATATCTGTCTAGTTGTATTTAAGGTTTGATCAACAGTTGGGAAATCATGCCTGAGACTTCGAAATCTGGCCAACCAAGCGGATTAATGAGGCCATAGATCATAGAAAAGAAATTACTATCCCCACTTTAGTATACCAACATGATTCTAAACCATGTTCTAAATATTCTTTTATTCACAAGTGAATGTTCCTCTTATTCCTCAACGAAGAATCTTTTCATTGAAACTGAGGAAGCCCATTAGAAATTTCAAATGAAGAGGATTGCAAAATTCAGAAAGAACTCAAAGTGGATTACCCAGCTCCAATTGATACATCTACAACAAAGCTCCTATACCAAAGCCTCAGGGTACATGACAGAAAAGGGGAAGGAACTTTTAATGTCACAGGACCAGGAAAATCTGCTGTGTTTGTGTTTTCTAGATTCAATGGGGAAGATTCATTGATGATACCACAACAATATGCTTACCTAAACAAGACCCAAACACTGACAGTATCGAGGAACATAATAATATGAAAGAGGAAACCTTTACCCATACACAAAGAACTACATGCAGCAAATGACTGCTGAGAGAGCGAAGATTAATATTTGCCAGGGATGAGTTTCCTTAAGTGCTCATACACATGCAAATAACCCTAGATTCAGTAGTTGTTTTTAAATGTTACATATACACATATAAAATAGATTAATACGGGGGTATTAATGGGAGGGGAGTAGGCAGGATTAGGAAAAGGAAAAGTAGTTTTTTCTCAATCTGAAACCTTCCATTTTAAAGGTAAATATTTTCAGATGAAGAAAGTGTTTTGGATATGAGCCCTCTATTAGATGTGGGGTTAGTGAAGTTTTTTTTTCCCCAATCAGTAGGATGCCGAATTATCTTATTGCCTATGTCCATTACTTTACAGAAGCTTTCCAGTTTCATGATGTCTCATTTATCAATTCTTGATCTTGAGCATGTGCCACTAGAATTCTGTTTAGGACATTTCTGCCTGTGCCAATGAGTTCAAGGCTCTTTCCCACTTTCTCTTCTATTAGATTCAGTATATCTGGCTTTATGTTGAGAACCTTAATCCACTTGGACTTGAACTTTGTGCACAGTGACAAATATGGGTCTATTTTTATTTTTCCACATATAGACATCCAGTTAGACCAGCACAATTTATTGAAGATGCTTTCTTTTTTCCGTTGCATACTTTTGGCTTCTTTGTCAAAGATAAAGTGCGCGTAAGTGTGTGGTTTTATTTTTGGATCTTCAATTCTATTCCATTTATCAACCTTTCTGTCTCTGTACCAATATCACGCAGTTTTAAATCACTGTTCCCTTGTAATAGAGCTTGAGGTCATGGATGGTAATTCCCCAAGTCATTCTTTTATTGTTAAGAATTGTTTTCACTGTTCTGGGTTATTATTTTTTTTTCTTTACAGGTGAATTTAAGAATTGCTCTTTCAATGACTTTGAAGAATTATATTGGAATTTTTATAGGGATTACATTGAATCTGTAGAGTGCCTTTGGTAGAATGGCCATTTTTACTATGTTAATTCTGCCAATCCATGAACATGGGAAATCTCTCCATTTTCTGAGATCTTTGATTTTTTTTTCTTGAAACTTGTTCTTATCATAAAGGTCTTTCACTTGTTTGGTTAGTTACCCCAAGATATTTTCTATAATCTGTGGCTATTGTGAAAGGAATTGTTTCCCTAATTTCTTTCTCAGCCTGTTTATCATTTGTGTAAAGGAAGGCTACTGATTTATTTGAGTCAATTTTATATCTGGCCACTTCCCTGAAATTGTATATCACCTGGAGAAGTTTTCTGGGTAGAATTTTTGGTGTCACTTATGTTTATTATCATCTGCAAATAGTGATACCTTGTTTTCTTCTTTGCCAATTTCTATCACCTTGATCTCTTTTTGTTGTCTTATTGCTCTAGCTACTAACTTTGAGTACTATATTAAGTAGATGTGGGGAAAGTGGGCATCCTTGTCTTGTCCCAGATTTTAGTAGGATTACTTCGAGTATCTCTCCATTCAATATTATTGTATGTTGGTTTAGAGTAAGTTGCTTTTATTATGTTTAGATATGAGCCTTGAACTCCTGATCTCTCCAATACTTTTAACATGAAAGGGCGTTGTATTTTGTTAAATGTTTTTTCTGTATCTAAGGAGATGATCATGTGATTTTTTTCTTTGAGTTTGTTTATATGATGAATTATGTTAATGGATTTTTGTATGTTGAACCAGCCTTGCACTCCTGGAATGAAGCTTATTTGATTGTGGTGAATGATGATTTTGATGTGTTCTTGTATTTGGTTTGTGAGAATTTTATTGAGTATTTTTACATTGATATTTATAAGCAAGATTGGTCTGAAGTTCTCTTGTGGTTTAGGTATCAGAGTAATTGTGGCTTCACAGAAATATATAAAGAACTCAAGAAGCTTACCACCAAAAACACCAAAAAAAAAAAAAAAACCCCAATCAAAAATGTGGTATAGAACTAAAGTGAGAATTCACAATAGAGGAATCTCGAATGGCTGAGAAAAACCTAAAGAAATATTTAAAGTCCTTGGTGATCATAGAAATGCTAGTCAAAATGATCCTGAGATTCCACCTTAATCTGAATGGTTAAGATCAAAACCTCAGGTGACAGGACATGTTGGTGAGGATGTAGAGAAAGAACACTCCTCCATTGCTGATTGAATTGCAAACTGGCATAACTACTCTGGAAATCAATTTGGAGGTTCCTCAGAAAATTGGAAATAGACCTACCTAAAAGTCCAGAAATACCACTCTTGGGAATATACCTCAAAGATGTTTTGTAATAACCAGGAGCTAGAAACAACCCAGAGGCCCCATGACAGAAGAATGGTCACAGAAAATGTGGTTCATTTACACAATGGAGTACTACTTAGCTCTTAAGAATGAGGACATTCTGAGTTTTGCAGGCAAATGGATGGAACTAGAAAATGTCATCCTGAGTGAGGTAACTCAGATTCAAAAGGACATGGAAATGGAGAGCAGCCCGAGGAAAAGAAGGTCCAGTGACAGGCCCAAAGTGGGTTCCAGCTCAAGGGGAGGCCCCAAGACCTGACAGCATCACTGAAGCTATGGGGCATTCACCAAAGGGCCCTACCATGACTGCTTTCCAAAAGACCCAACAAGAAGCTAAAAGTGTCAGATGCAGATATGTACACACAACTAATGAACAAAAGCTTCTGATCACTCTGGTTGAATTAGGGAAAAGCTGAAGGAAGCTAAGCAGGAGGGCAACCCTGTAGGAGTACCTAGACCCTTGAGATCTTTAGACACTGGATCACCAACCAGGCGGCTTACACCAGCTGAGATGAGGCCTCCAACACTCATAAAGCAGAGGACTCCTGGGTCTGGGTTCAGTCAGAGAAAATTCACCTAACCCTCAAGAGACAAGGATATTTAGAGGTCTGGTGTAGTAGATGGGGTGGGGACATCCTTGTGGAGATGGGATGAGAGTGCCGGGGTAGGGGATAGGGAGGAGATATGGGATGTGGAACCCTGGTGGGGGGTTCGACTGGGCGTGGAATAAAATATGGAGTGTAAAAATAAATAAACAAATATGAAGAATGTGACAGGCAGGAAAAACAACAGGATATTTTAATATAGGATATTTAAAGAGAGGTGAAACAAAGAGGTGTTTGTTCTAAAGAGAGGTGAAACATTTTTCCCTCCTTCTAAAGCAATGGGGAAGCTCAGGAGTAACCAAGTCAAATGGCTTGAGGAGTTGCCCAATACTGAATAGATTCACTAGGTCCCTCCCTCCCCATGGATATATAGAAACAGTAAAGATCAAATAAGCCAAAGTACCTGAAGAATCTTAGAAAAACTCAGCTGGCTAAAAGTAGAGATGTCTGAGCATACTTGAAGAAACAGAAACTAACTGAGTTTCTGGCAAGAGGCTTTTACTTACTAAACTATCTATCAAGAATGTCCTACCTGTTAAGCATCCTTCATGTTATACAGTACATTCCAGATCTCTCAGCTTTCTTATATTTATTATTCCTTTTTTCCCATGCTTTAATGATAGGCTTTAATGATGCTGCTATCTGTGAGTTATTTCTGCTCCTGTACATAACCCATTGCCCACACTCCTTTAACTAAGCCCACCCACAAAATCTCACTGGTGCACCAACTTGGTATTTGTACTTAGCTCAGTCATCAGTTCCCTATCTGAAATAAGTACACATTTGTTCATATGTTTCCAGGAATAGTGTCACACAAAGGGGAGGGGGAATGTAATTATACTTAACAAGCAAGCAAGCAAGCAAGCAAGCAAACAAACAAACAAACAAAAAGCAACAACAAAGCACCACTACCACCACCACCACCAACAAAACAAAAACAAAAAAACCAACCAAACAAACAAACAGAATTCAAGACACTCCCTGTATAAAGCAATACTTCCTTTGGCCAGTAGATAGCAGTATAGATATTCCAAGAAGTGGAGAAAGGCATTGGTACAGTTATTATGCTGCCAAGGAAATATTAGACAAGCTCATTTTAGCACAGGAGAAAAACAGAAAGTGTTTTTTTTAATTTAATATAACTTTATTATAATTTCACAGGTTTCTCTAATATATGTTTTATGTTCCAGTGGGTGTTCCAAATGTTATTGAACTGCTTCTGTGCCCTTAGCCTCCTAAAGTCTGTGCCATATCCACAGCATTCCAACTAGTTGAGAAACAGAAGGTGAGATTTTAAAATGTCAGGTCCTAGGTGCCTATAAATCTAAGCCTGAACATTCAGTCCACTTGTTTCCTACCAGAGTTTCTACTAGGAGGTAGGAATATGAAAATAGATAGATCTTGACTAATAATATCACAGTCTGAAAGGATCACAAAGTAGAACAATGAGTGAGTGTGCCAGCAGCATTTTAAAGAATGAATGAAAATGTAAACAAAACAATTATTGTCCTCATTCCTAAGACTATAGGAAAGATTTTAAAAGTCACATGTTACAAAAACACTTGTTTAATAAATAAAAGCCTAATTGTGAAAAAACTGCATCCCAATTATCCGAAGATAGTAGACAGCACTTTGACCTAGTTAAACGTACTACTGTGTGTAACTGCTGCTATGTTCTGACAAATGATGAGGAGTAACTCACATTCCTTACAAGGTAAAACAATAGCAAATCCACATGATGCTAAACCATCATCCTTTTATGTGGTATAACTTCAGTTCATCAAAGCATATGATAAATCTTATGTGGGAATCTAGGGCGTTTGTCCTCAAAGATCTAGTGAAAAAAAATTGGGGAAAGCACTTGTGCAAGGAAAGTACATGTTAGTTGAAAATGGCCTCTTAAAAAGATAAAACTAAGGAGAACAGCTCAAATTTCTTTTGAGGTTTAATTGGTGATGTTAGAATGGAGAAACAGACTCTTATAAAAATTAGGAATTGGATTTTCTTCCCAAAATTTCAGGTGCGCCTTTTTCTTTTTCTATTACTTTTCTAGGGTACATGACATATATTCATGTACATGTCATGTGTACCTAACCTAACACTCATGTACACGTAGCCTCAAATGGCCTAAGATGACCTTCAGCCTTTGAACTTAATCATGTTAGCTATGGAATCCTTTATGTTGTAGTTGAGTTATATTTGGGCATTTCAAACAAGAACACCTTATCAGTATGACACAGGCAAACAAATGAAGGTTGCAAGAGAGTGGGTATCTGTATACATCTCTTCTCTGCTTTCCCTGCACTAGGAAACAATATCTGAAATGTGTTAAGACATTACATCAGGAATAATATTCACTATATTTGATGTACAAGAAGATAAGCTTATCAACTCCTGAAGTTATTATCTGTCTTTGTAGATGGACAGTACATATAATCATACATTGTAAGATGATGTCAAATTTACAATAGAATTGCTTGGTTTGGTGAAGATATGCATTAGTTAGCACCTCAAGAAGCTTCTGAACTGCCTATTCAGTCCCAGTAAAGGCTACCCCCTCACAGACTACCTGTGCATGCCTTCTAGCTTCTTTTTGGAGGCTAATAATTGACATCTATGGTTAAAGCAATCATGTTACTGCCCTAAAACATTGACAAGAACAAATAATGCTATCAAAAGGAGGATATGTGTAGCCTCACTACAGTGAATATTTCAGTTTGGTTTGGATCTTGAACACAGACATGCCATGAAACTTGCTAACTTCCCTACATATATCCCAATATGTTCAATAAGTTGCCTAGTTTTCTTCATAACAATCTCTCCAGATCCAAGCATATAAGCAGATACTAATAACATTCTACCAAACTGACAGTGTATAATCACCCTCACACACACACACACACACACACACACACACACACACACACACACACACACAAATTTGATGGGGAAAAGAAGATGAGAGAAGAAGTTGGGGGAGGCAAATAAAAACCAAGCTTCTAATAAATTAAAACCACTGATGCTTAATCTTAACCTCAGAAACATTTGAAGGCTCCAATGACTCTATTGTGCAATCAGGGTTAATATTTAATATAATACAACATTATGTCCTATTCAATTTTTAGTTAAGAATATTGAATTCCTCATGAATAATGGGACTCAAAAGGATTTTAGTGAAAAAACGGTACCAAAGAACCCACCTACTTTTTATTTCCAAACCATAAGTAGCCAAAGGCTCCTTGAAAATATTTTCAGTCCTAAAATATCTTGAAAGTACCTTTATTCCTAAAATATCCTTCAAAATATCTTCATCCCTCTTCTTTTTTTTCTAATATTTATTTACTTTATTTATATAAGTACACCATTGCTTTCCTCAGACACACCAGAAGAGGGCATCAGATCCCATTACAGATGGTTGTGAGCCACAATGTGGTTCCTGGGAATTGAACTCAGGACCTCTGGAAGAGCAGTCTTAACCATTGGGTCATCTCTCCAGCCCTCCAGTCCTTTTCTTAAATCCCAGACTTCACTTCTCTAACTCATGTCATTCTCCTGACCTCTAGACTTTTTGAAAATTATTGAGGCCAGTGATATAGAATGTTTGGTAGAATGTTTGCCTACCATGCTTAAATTGTGTACAGTGGCACAGAGCTACAATTCCAGCATTCAGGAGACAGGCAGAATGATCAGGATTTCAAGGTCATCCTTGACTACATATAGTATGAAGCCAACCTGGGCTACAGCAGACTCTGTCTCAAAGAGAAAAGAAATGAGTTGAAGTCATGTGCCTAACAAGCACTCATTTGTGAACAGAAACCTCCTTCAAACTGAACTTTTTTCGGAGGCAAAGACTGATGGAGCTGCTCAATGAGAAGTCCCTGTCTTCTCAGAAGACACATGACAGTCCCTTCTGTCTGAGGAAGCAGAGGCATGACAATTGGAAATCTACCAGTTTTATGTCAGTTAGCCCCAGCAAAGAGATCATGACTGTGTCTGCTGTGTAGAGGAGCAGCATGAATAGCTGTGGCAACAGTGGCTACTTCATCTGGGTCACATGAAAGATTCAAAGATTCAAAAGGAAAAGTGGTAGAACCTGGTGAGAGAACTTCAGGTCTCCCTGATGGGACTATGGGACCTCATCATTTTTTGTTGTACATTTCTTGGCCATGAGCCAAGCAGTTTGGTTCCACCATTTGCTCCCACACAATGTCTTAACTAGCCACACGTCTTAGTAGGGAGGTAGTACCAATTGAGGCCAATCAGCTATGGACTAAAATCTCAAAAACTGTGAGCCAAAATAACACTTTTCTCTTTAGTAGGTGATTATCACAGGGTTCTTCTTACAGAAGTAGAAATTTGTCTAACATACATGCCTCATGCATACCTCTCCAAGCCACAGTTCCAGATCATGTAGCTCCAAACGATTTACAGATAAGCTGCAACATTCTCTCCTGTGGCTCAGAAACTGAACGCTTTGATTTTCAATTTAAAAAACTAGCTCTACAATAGTCATAAAACTTGTATGGTATTGGTACAGAGACAGGCAGATAGATCAGTGGAACAGAATTGAAGATCCTGAAATGAACCCATGCACCTATGGTCACTTGATCTTTGACAAAGGAGCTAAAACCATCTAATGGAAGAAAGATAGCATTTTCAGCAAATGGTGCTGGTTCAACTGGACATCAGCATGTAGAAGAATGCAGATCAAACCATTCTTATCACCATGTACAAAGCTTAAGTCCAAGTGGATCAAGGACCTTCACATCAAACCAGATACACTCAAACTAATAGAAGAAAAAGTGGGGAAGAGTCTCAAACACATGGGCACTGGAGAAAATTTCCTGAACAAAACACCAATGGCTCATGCTAAGATCAAGAATTGACAAATGGGACCTCATAAAACTGCAAAGCTTCTGTAAGGTAAAAGACACTGTCATTAGGACAAAACAGCAACCAATAGATTTGGAAAAGGTCTTTACCAATCCTGTATCTGATAGAGGGCTAATATCCAAAATATACAAAGATCTCAAGAAGTTAGACTCCAGAGAGCCAAATAACCCTATTAAAATTGGGGTACAGAGCTAAACAAAACATTCTCAGCTGAGGATTATCGAATAGCCGAAAAGCACCTAAAGAAATGTTCAACATCCTTAGTCATCAGGGAAATACAAATCAAAACAACTCTGAGATTCCACCTCACACCGGTCAGAATGGCTAAGATAAAAAATTCAGGTGACAGCAGATGCTGGCGAGGATGTGGAGAAACAGGAACAACTCCCCATTGTTGGTGGGATTGCAAACTGGTACAACCATTCTGGAAATCAGTCTGGAGGTTCCTCAGAAAATTGAACATTCCATTTCCTGTGCACCCAGCTATACCTCTCTTAGTCATATGCCCAAAAGATGTTCCAACATAAAACAAAGACACAAGCTCCACTATCTTCATAGCAGCCTTATTTATAATAGCCAGAAGCTGGAAAGAACCCAGATGCCCTTCAACAGAGGAATGGATTAAAAAAATGTGGTACATCTACACAATGGAGTACTACTCAACTATCAAAACAATGACTTCATGAAATTCAAGTGACATGAACTAGAAAATATCCTGAATGAGATAACTCAATCATAGAAAAACACACTTGGTATGCACTCATTGATAAGTGGATATTAGCCAAAAAGTTCAAATTACCCAAGATCCAATCCACAGACCACCGGAAGCTCAAGAAGAAGAATGACCAAAATGCAGATGCTCCCACTCCTTCTTAAAAGGGGAAAAAATCCATATGAGGGGATATGGAAGCAAAGTTTAGAGCAGCGACTCAAGGAATGGCCATTCAAAGCCTACCCCACATGTGGCCACCAAAACTAGATAAGATTGATGATGCTAAAAAAATGCATGCTGAAAAGGACCAGATATAGATCTCTCCTGAGAGACACATCCAGAGCATGCCCAACACAGAGGTCAATGCTAGCAGCAAACCACCAAACTGAGAACAGGATCCCCTTGGGGGAATTAGAGGAAGTATTGAAAGAGTTGAAAGATCTTGCAACCCCATAAGAACAACAATGCCAACCAACCAGAGCTTCCAGGGACTAAACCACTACCGAAAGACTATACATGGACTGACCCAGGGCTCCAACTGTATATATAGCAGAGAATAGCCTTGATGGGGCACCAGTGTAAGGGGAAGCACTTGGTCCTGCCAAGGTTCGACCCCCAGTGCAAGGGAATATGGGGGGGGGAGGGCAGTAAAGGGAGATGTATAGTGGTAATATCCATGTGGGGGAGGGGAAGGAGAGGGAATGGGGGCTTATGGACAGGAAACTGGGAAGGGGAATAACATTTGAAATGTAAGTAAAGAAATAATAAAAAATTTAAAAAAAAAACAGCTCTAAGCTGGAGAGATAGCACAGTGGTGAAGAGCTTAGGTTGTTCTTCCAGAGGACCTGAATTTGCTTCCTAGAACTACATAATAGCTCATGACTGGCTGTCTCTCTAGTAAAACAGGATCTCATACGCCCTTCTGACCTTCTTGGGCACAGAGCACACACATGGTGCACAAACATAGGTACATGCAAAATATCCTTATGCATACAATTAGAGTGAATAAATACTTAAATATACTTTAATAAATAAACCAGCCCAGAATACAGGAAGGGAGAAATAAACATTACCTTTCTTGAGGAAACTTGCATAGAATTTTAATTCTCTAAAAATAAATACAGAGAAGGGAAAAAAGAAAATTATTGCCAGATCAATGCTTCAGGCTTGGTAAAGTGGAATCTTTTTCTTGATAATGATGTAGATTCTATAGCTTTTAGCATCTATAGATCATCTTAGCATTTTTATTAGCTAGATGTATAATCAGTCACTACATTTATAACTGTCAGAGAATTGAAGAATACCAGAGGTAGAATGATAAATTAGAAAGAGCCACATGCACTGTGGATCTCACTGACTTCAGTCAAGGTACAGATTTGTTCATGTCTCATAAGAAAATCTAAAGCAAGTCATATAATCTTTACAGTCTGTTAGCTTAAATGCAAAATGAGAAAATTGAATAGTATTTAATATCCATTCCAACTCTCAAATGTCAGTCTGCAAATTATTTTTCTGTCACTTTCTGGTTTTGATACTATTGAAGAGTAAATGATGAGAAAGTACAAACAGAGGAAAAGTTCATAAACCAAACCAAACCAAACAAAAACCCTAACTGTCCAGAAAAACCTAGGTGGGCAAATCTGATCTCAAAGTTTTGAGATTATCCATTAACATGATACTTTTCAAGACCAAAATAAAATCATGTGGTGATAAAATATATTTGGCTCAGCTCTCTGCTACTAGTTGATATAAAAATATTGTTCTTATAGTCCCTAAACTGGGACAAACATTCTTAAAATGATAATTCAGTGATATGATACTCAAATTGTTAGATTAATTACAAGACAGAAAATGATGATTAAAAGTCTTTTAATTTGTTAGGAAAAAATTAAATATCCAAACATTAAGTTCAGGGCACTATTCCTAGGTACAGTTTTTGCATTTGCATTTCTTTGGTATTTGTTTCCATTTAGATGATTCCTAGTCTGATTGACTTAACCTTCCAGGTCTCTACCATCTAGCCTAAGAAATACTCCTCCTCTTGCCTTTTCTTGATGCATTTCTCTCACCTGTTCAGCATTTCCTGTTTACTCCTTAGCTGAGCACTGTGAACTCATTTCACTTCTGTTTTGGGCACAGTACTCTCCCCTATCTGAACATGGAACTGCCTTCTTCATTTTTCTTATGCTTGATTGTTATTGAAACACTGAGCAAATTAACATTTTGTCTCTTTTATTATGCACTGTTGTTACATTGATTCCACTGACTATACTAAGCAGCTCCACTTCCTTTCTGTATTGACTACTGTACTTCATTTATTGCTTATTTATTGATAAAGCTACTGTCTTTTGAGAAACAGATACAAGGTGAAGAATTATTCTACTTCTCTATCTCTCTCATCTTTTCTGCTTCCCTCTCTGTTTACTTTCCTTTCTCACTACCTACCTCATTCCTTTCCTCCTTTTCATTATTTTCTCATACTCTATAAAGTAAATTTGGGAAACCTATAGAATAATAGTCACTTTATAAATAAATACAGAAATATCAGGATCAATATCACGAACCTTCCAGTTTCTTTTCTACACACTTCTTCTATATCATCCATATACATGGTAGTTTGGAATTCAACTCCCACCATGACACATCATATGTGAGAAGGCATAGTTTTAAAACTTACATTCAACTCTAGGTTCTACTTTTAAATTGATTAGGCTGTTTTCTACAAGAACAGAAGCATTCTAAGAAATACAAATAAATTAAGAGAGGATACTATTACTTGTATTGATGGATATAAGTTTTAAACATTCCTCTTACAAACAGTTTGTGGTACAAGATTACAAGGTAAATTAAGAAAGGACATCACTTTTACTTTGCAGGTGAATTAGCCAGGCTCAAGCAACTGATGAATTGTTCAAAATAAGGAGCTGCATCTGGCCAATGTTTTGTCTTCCTACCCTTGTAGCTTCATTTCTTTAAGAAGTTTAAAGAAGTTGGTTTTGTCCAATCAGTTCCATTAAGTCCTTTTGTACAGTTGCCTGTAAATAAAATAAAAATATAACCCAAAATTCAGAGCCAGGAAATTAACCATTAGAAATAGCTTTCAAATTTAAAATTATCTTATTTATCTTTTTAGGTCAGAATAATTTTCTAGGGCTAGCAACGCACATTAGTGATAGGGAGCTTGCCTAGCATGTGAGATATGTCAGGTTTAATCCTCAGCACTACAGACACACACACACACACACACACACACACACACACACACATACACACACACACACACACACACACACACACACACAGAGGAAATGATGGAATCAAACTCTAGAATCAACAGTAAGCATACTTTCATTGGGGACAGCAATGGAATAGTGACAGTGATACTGTCTTTCAAAGAAAATCTAAAGACCAGCTGTCCCACAAAGTCTTTGGAACACCCAAATCAGGCTTGAGACATGCTTTGAAATAACAAGTCCTATGGTTATATACTTGCCTCTATCTTGCTCCACAAAGAAATAAAATTGTATGGAGAAACACTCCCTTCCTAGTGTCAGGAACAACATGCTTTCAAAATCGCAACGAAATTGTGCATTATGGAATAATGTTCTTGCTCTTATGCACAGTCCTAGCACATCCATTGAGAGTATGGGGAGGACTTTGCCCTTTTCTTATCAATTCCGCTACTTTTGAGATCTAGGGTCAAGGCTATTTTGCCACAGGTTTGGCCGTATACTCTAAAAGAATTCACAGACTGCCTTATTTTTCCAATCCTGGATGCTAGGATAAGGGAAATACAACTTTATTGCTTTTTTTCCCTTTCTCAAACTGCAATGCAAACTGCTGTTTGTAGTTTTGATTTTAGGGCTTCGTTGTCAGTTGCAGCTCTACTTTCTGCTTCCACTTTCCTTTTGTAAGAGCTGTTTGTCTCTATTATGTCAGGACTCCAGCTGCTTTAGATATTTAACTTCTCTAAATCTTAGATTTTACACTTGTTCAACAATGATCATTATGGATTCTACTTATGTTCACCCACTGAACATTGTGCCTTTAATTTTTTTCCCTCAGTCTTAAAGCTTAAGGAGCCCTCAAAGGAGACTTTTTAACAGAGGCTGAGGCTCACAGTTGAAGTTTGCAGCCTTACCTGGCCTCCAAGATTGCTTTTTACAAGGTTATATATGGTTTTCCTCTCTTCTGTCTTCTCTCTCTTAGACCTGGGGTAGGTGTTACAGTGTTACAGTTCACAGTTCTGCTGGCCTCCTAAACACCTGGTGTCAAGTCATTACCAAGCATCCTTAACTCCTTTACTATCCTCCCACTGGCACAATTTGAGCTCTCACTTCCCTCAAATTAGCAATTCATTTATCCTCAGCAACAGGGGATCTTCCCAATCCCCAGGTAAGCTAGGTAAGGGTTCCCCTTGAGACTGTGGCTCAGGCCACTTTTCATAAGATCCCCTTCCCCAACTCCCTGTGCCTAAGCCCTCATACATCCCTAGAACTCTGAGTAACCTTCCTTAGAAATTTTCTGAGAGCTGTCACTGGTCACTAGATATTCTTCTTGCATCCATCCAGAGAGAACCCTTCCTTTTCCCTAACCAAGCGCCAGAGTCTCTGTGTGCCCTGCACTAGATACAGCTAACAGCCCTTATGCTGGGCGGGGCGTTCCATCTGTGCAGAAAGAACTCTGTGCAAAGCTCCTGAATGAGAGCCTCTAGCTGTGCTGTCGCGATAGTGGTTCCCCAGCCCTCAAATCCTCGGGCCCCTAGCTGCTCACAACAGAGGCAAGGGGCAGCCTGAGGGAGTGTACTGAAGTCCTGCTGCGGAGAACGTGGACCACACCTCCTTCCCGCTCCTGCTTCTAGACTCTCTGTCCACTGGCCTCTGGGTACCAAACCTCCTCAGCCTTCACCCCAAGTGGAGATGCTCAAGATGCTGGTAAGGGAGCTCAGCTCCTGAGATCGCGCCAGCTGGCACGATGAGCTTGCGGCCGCTGCCTCTCCTTGTAGTTCCTGGCTTGCTGCAGCTGGTGAGTGCCCCGTCTGCGGTGCTGGGATTGGCGGGAAATCTTCTGTAAGGGAGCCGAGCTGCTCCCATTTCTCTCAGACTGTAACCAGAGTTCAGATTGTCTTACGGTAGACCGGGAAGAAAGGCACTTTGAGAGGGGAGCCTAGAGGCTAGTGGAAGGGCTTAGTGAGGATGGGGAGTATATTGTTGCAGTAATGTAAGACGGACCTGTTTAGAAAATAAGTGTGAAGAAGAAAACCGCGTCTTGTAGGCAGGAACTCCTAATGGGTTGAAAGACCTTCCTGCACCTCAAAGAGGCTTGAGAATTCCGTTTCCCCCAGATACCCCAGAATGAGAACACTTCTTCCAAAGCAGGGGTAAATTTTAGATAAAGACTTATTTTAGCGACAGCTTGGATTTCACTATGTTCTGTCTGGCGGTAGGAACTGAAATGGGGTTTCCACCAGTTAGAGATGGCTCCCTGCAGTTAGCTGAATCCAGGGTCCCAGATCTTATAGTATGAATTACTGAGGCTGCAGATCAAATTATAGAATGTTAAAAGAGAGTTTAGAGTGCTCTTAATGATACTCAGGCTGCCTTCGGGGCTCTCTGGGTTTCCCAAAGAAGTGTGTACTTTATGTTTTCCTAGTAAATTATATTTAAGGTGGATCTAAAGTGAAACCTTTAAAGAGTAACTTGACCTAAATTGCAGAAATGGGTTTCTGGCTTGTTCTCCATTTGCCAGGTTTCTCCTGGTCGATTTGGTTTAGAAGGGTAAGAATGATTGGTCTTTCCTTCATTCCAGGACTTCTTTGTTCCTGAGACTTTAGAATTTATCAGTTTACCATGGATTGCTAAAAACAAGGGTAATGCTTTCAAGTGAGTGTAGAATAAAGACCACTCCACTTTCCTTATTCGTTTAGAGGAAAGACCAAATAATTTATGAAAACAATTAGGAAAAGCAAGATATTATAGAAGTAAGCACTTTGCAAATCTTGCGGTTGGAATGGACTCCAAAAGCTGAAGAGGTTTAAGCAGAGACTTAATTCGTCTGCGTAGCATTGAATGAGAAAATTATCCAGGGCATCAAGAAGAAATGTGGTATGGCCAACTGTCTTTGAATGAGGCAACACATGCTAGGTATTTTCAGTGGAGTACTGTAAAATGAACTATCATAAAGGTTTTAGGTAACCAAAATGCATGCCTGAGATCTTTAGCATCGTGCTTTAAAAATATTATCTGAATTTCTGAATTCCAATAAAAATGATCCAACGAGACAGAACTTGTGGAGATCAACATGCCCCCCCCCCCAAAAAAAAGAAAAACCCGGGGGAAATCGACTGCTTAAGTGGAGCCATCACCACAGTGTCACGAAGCTTAGCCTCTTAGTTTTACATTCAGTGATCATGGATTGTGTATGTGATCCATAAGCACCATCTAAGGTCCTCAAAGATGAGGAAATGCATTTACGATGCTGTGCAGTAAATTTCTGTGAGCCCCGATGCTGGAAATGTTAGCGTTCCCTCTTCCACCAAGGAATAGGAAATACATATGGAAGGGATCACATATACTCCTTTGCAGCTGAATTCTAATATTACAGTATGGATTTGTTGATTAGTTTTTAAGGACGCTTATACCAAATTATAATTCGGTTTTGGTTTATACTGCGATTGCAATGTTTTTCTTGGAGCATTTCATCATTAAAGGTGAATTGGGGAGTTGCGGCCCTGTGATAAGCATACAGGCCTTAGCTATCGTTCTCCAGGACTCTAAAAGCTGTTTCCATTCTATACATTCTTACACTTTTCCAGCCTCATACAAGCCAAAGATAATGTAAGAAGAGAACAGAACAGATGAACAGGGTAGAACCGAACAAATAAACTCCCAATCCCACTGTACACCTCACCAAGCAGAATTCACTAAATATATAATAATTTGCTGCTTGGATTGTTTGTAGTTGTGTTATTTTCAGATGATGCTGAACTTCTTTATTAAATCCTAAGAGCAGTTAGATTTAAAAGGTTACTAGATGAGAAAAGTGGTCTTATTTTATAGGAACCAGGTGTACTCAAAAGACAAAGCCTACGTAAGACCCAGAATGTGCGCCCACATGGGGATCAGACACACATTTATATGGAGATATACTCTATAAAATATTTATACAGAAACATGTAAAATTTGTTGGGGTGAGGGAAAGGCTTGCAATTAGAATTAGACATTATTACTTCACGTGTAGTGGCAACCTAAAGAATATTTTTTTAAAAATATTTTCAGTGTGAATATTGAATTTCTTTTGGCACTTTAACAATTAATTAAATGAAAATCCTCTGCTTAATCTGAAAACAATTATATAAAGCTGAATTTAAATTTCTCCAATTATATTTCTCAAATAACTAGAATTTGTCCATTTATTTTATGAGAATTTTTAAAGATAAAATAAGCTGAGTTGATAAATGTTGCAGGCAGCCTATGAAAAATGTGTGTATACTCTTATACCTTCACATAGCTTTCATGGTCTACACATACTCAGTCTTTTTAACATGTTTTACACCTAATTAAATGGGATTACTCGGGACATGCACATTTGAATACTCATTTTACATTTATTCTTTTCTTGATAATTGTATTCAGCCCATTGTTTCTTTTCTGTCACTTTGTAAAGAAAATCAGCATATGGATTTAATAGTATATCAAAATGAGTGTTGTTTTATAACATGACTTCAGCAGATGTTTAATTCTTACAGATTTTAAATTTTGGTAAAATGTATGATGGTAAAAAATTGCATTTGAATTTTAATAGTATATTAAATGCAGTTTAATATAAAAATCTAAAAATGATTTAAAAATATGTGTTGTTCTGAATCATTTTTGTGTTTATTACATTACACTCATAAAATCAGAATACTTGAAATAAAATTTTGGGTTCATCTTCATTATGTACTATCACCTCATTCATATTTATTAAGTGGATTTTTGCTTACCTTAATGAATTTGTAATTTTAATGTTTATTTAGTGCGATTGCCTTAGGTACCTCTCCTTTTGTATTATTTATCACTGTCTTCCACTTATCAATCACAATTTCACTCATACAGTCTTGATCAATAAACATCAAAACAGAATTTTCCAGTCTGGGATCAATAGCCATCTGTTGTTTGGATGACTGTGAAGAAGAAAAGAATCATATCCAGTCTGAAACTTAAACTGAACCTGAACTTTCAGACCAACTTTCCTTATAAACATCATTAGTGCTACACCTTAAAAATGGGCACTTGTACCCCAGTAAAAGTCGTGTCTCTCTGGCCTTTTCTGAGATTGTGCTACCTGATTCATATTTAAATACTACTCACATACAAAATGGATTCCTTTGGGGGAATTTAGTATGTTGTCTAATAGATTTTCAAACAGAAAAGAAAATCTTTCTTAATCTTTGTTTTCTATGTTCCCTCCATTTTCTCTTCTTTGTTTTCTTTTTTCTTTCCTTTCTCTTCCTTCCTTCCCTCCCTCCCTCCCTCCCTCCCTTCTTTCTTTTCTTTCTTTCTTTCTTTCTTTCTTTCTTTCTTTCTTTCTTTCTTTCTTTCTTTCTTTCTTTCTTTCCGATATGTGGTCCAGTTGCATTGCACCCAAGGCTGAGTTAGCATTACTGAAAATAATCTCATTTTTATCTTAGCCAAAAGCATTTTTGCTAGTTAGAAGCAATTATTCAATATCTGATTTTTAAAGAAGGTAATTTTTAAAGATTCTTTAAAAATCATTCTGAATGATTCTGAACATTTATCCATGTAAGGTTACTTTCTAGGTATTGCTATGATATATTATTCAACAAACTAATTTCTGGATTGATCTGGTGACTAAATTAACTATAAGACATATCTTATAGTTTTGATTTGTGCATAGTTACAATTTAAAATGTGATATTTTAAAGTTATTTAATGTACAAAATAATGTTTTCTAAGTAGCATATTTGTTGTTCAGATGTATCATTTTATAACACAATTTTTGAATAAGTATTTTCAACTGTGTCAATCCAGATATTCTAGACAATGCTTTAATTTACTAAGTTTTTCTTTAAATATTTTGTTACTGCTGATATAATTAGTAATGATATGACCAAAAGTGGTGACTGCATGTTTTATATCTTAAAATCCTGTCAAGAACAAGTATTCTATAATAACTTACAGGATAGATTTTCATATTACAGAAATAATATAACATATTATTGATAGAGAACTTCCACTTTATGTCATTTTAATTTGTGAGTATTTTACTATGGATCCAGAAAGATATTAATATTGGTCCAGCTATCTGGTTCACTAAGCTATGTGATAAACATCAGTATGAAATTGTTTCTTTTTTAACATATAATCTAACATGAATGTTTTTTTATTTTACCATAAATGCTCTAGGGAAAAATGGTTTCTCCTAATCAGTTAATTTAAGAAGTTGAAATTAGTCTTTCAGATGGTCATTCTTGTCCTTCTTCCTTTTTTAAACATGTAGACCATTGTTAAAAGAATGGAGAATTTTGTAAAGTCAAACCACAATGATGACCCAGCATCAGATTTGCACATGTTCTTCTACATTCAGATCTTCCAACATTTCATCACATTTTATTCAGCCAATTAATACTGGAAGATATAAGATACTTTAAATATTTCTACTTCTACCTTTTCTTCAAAGAACAATGAACACTGTGTTAAAAGACTTGGATTCTCCTTAAAAATCAATTAAACCTTCAATAAATATTACTGTCTATTTTGACCCAGAGTTTGTTCCAAGATTATCCCAAACATTGTGGAAATAGCATTACATAATGGTCCACGATGTATGAGAGTGTGTGGCTTGGATAGTGCATTGGACAGCCTCAGATACACATCTGTGAAAATGACATTATTGTGATAAAGGAAACAAAAAGCTACTTAAAACATTTACTCTTAGGAACACATTTTGATAGTGATGATAATTTACACTATTTCTTTGACACAAACATTGATATGAATAAAACCTTTACATAGGGTTTAACTGTATTGTAAATGAGACATACTTAGAAGTATATTTGAGAATAACTTGAGGCTGATGACTTCGATGGAAAGGAAAACAGTCTGAGTGAAGAAAATGTGTACTTATTAAGCATATAATTAGCAAAATCAAGAAAAAATAAATTAAGACAGTACTTTCAAGTGTTACAACATCTTTAAATTGTAAACTACTAACATCTACTCATTTTTTTCATTTAAATAAAAAGTGACTTGACACTCAAATGCTGATTGTTAAATAATTTATGGTTTGTTAGAGTTTTACAACCAGAAAACTAGCCAGCATTTTCTGCATATCTTTCTAGAATACTACCTATTTAAATTGGAATTACCTTTAACTTCAAAAGACTTCAGGGGTTCAAATAGAAATGCCACAAAATTAAAAAGGTAAGGCCAGCAACAATTCTAATATGATATCTATCAAATGTGAAGAAAACTGGGTTTAATGATAAAAGATAATAAAAGGAATTTAAAAAATTAGACTGGGGTTTGTTCCTTTTGTAAACATCTTAAATATCTTCATAGTAAAATTTGACTTTATAATACTGGTTGGTGGGTTGGGGACAAATACACTGAAATAAAAGGCACAAAACTTTTGTATACACTGTTCTGTAAAGTGTTCAAGATTATGATTTTTTAAATTGTGACACATAATGGGCAATTTTAAAATTCACCAGTTTATTTTAAGCAGTGTAGCATGGATAGTTATTCTTTGTAAATAGTAATGTAATAATATAAGAAATAATGTAGGTTAATATAGGAAGAAAATGTGTAATTTTTTCTGGTTTTCATGTGTGTGGTGTTTGTTCCAGAATTCTCCCCATTTTCTTTCATGTTGAATGGTGAAAGTGACTGTTAAGTGTGGACCAGAATATTTTGCAGTTAACAGGACAATAATTGAATGGAAAGTGAAAGAATCACTTAACATTTTGTAATGACAGTAACAGGTACTAATAAGATTTTGCATTTAGGTAATCCAAACCAGAAGTTGACTTGAAGCATGTTAAAGAGAATGGCTATTGACTTAGAAGTAGAAGCAGAATTTAAACTGCCATCTGTGCTCTTGAGATGGTGGCATAGCAGTTTGGGCCTTAGCTTCTACCCTCCTTGATCAGCATCCAAGCCCTTTTGCTATTCATTTTAACTTAGATTTTACTGCTAATTCTTAATTGCATGTTTATGGCCAAGCATACCTCTTTCAGATCCCCATTGATAGGTATGCTAACACGCAATAGTATACAGCTAGGACTATACAATTGGAAATGAATCTTCTTGCACTCTACTTCATGACCATTTCTACAGCACCTGGTGAATATGTAGAGTGGTGGATGCTTTGCCTGCTTTAGTGGTGAAGAAACAAAAGGACCAAATATTTCAGAGACACGAATTGCCATGAAGAAATTGCTCACCAACTTCAACTCTGGGATCATGGCAGCATCAATTTGTAGCCACTTATGGCATCCATGCCAAGTGCTATCTTTATAAAACACTCATAATTGAAACTCCAGAAAATGACATTGAAGGGAATTTCTTGAAAAGTCCCTGTTCTGCCCAGAAAACACAGTAAGGTATCCCTAACTTCTTTGTCTGGTAATAGATTAAGCAAGATTAAGCCATAATATCAAACAACTTAAACAAAATAAACAGATTGTTAAAAAGCATATTCCTGAATCTAGAGTTCTATTTTGAGTTTAACTTTACCAAGTCTATTTCCTAATGGTTCTCAGTTCATATACAGATTCCATGCTTTGTTTTATGGCTGGGTAACATACTTCCAGTTAAGAGCAACAGAGGATTTCAGAGTACCTAGCTTTCAGATCTCTTAGGTGCTACTTCAGCAGCCCAAAACTGCCATCTGTGGGGTTTTGTCTGTGTCCACACTTCAGGGTCTTTCTCCCATTCTCATAGACGTCCATGAAAGTGCTTCCTGGATAAATCAGTTGCACTCAAATACTTGCCTCAGTGGCATCAACTTCTAGGGATGCCAGCTTAATGGTTTTGTTTTAGTTTGTCTTCAGTATTCAGTAAACTTATAGTGGCTGCTAATCATGTCTCTGCTTTAAATAATTCTTAGTGTTACAATGATATTTTTCCAGATATTATGTGTATGCATGCTTTTATAATGATATAAATTACAACAAAGTTTTCTAACATGCCAGTATAATGCAGTGATATATTTGGATTTTTCTTAGAACTCTATCTGTTGTAAGATTCATAGTATTCATAGCACTGACATATCAAAATATATTTAAGAAATATTTAGTTAATACTTAGATTTTTCAAGGCTAGAAAACATTTTTAACACTATTTGTTAAAAAATTCCTAAGAGTGAAGGTGCTGACCTAATCCTGAAAGTGAGTGACTTAAATTTTCTTAAGTATAATTTTCTTTCTAAATGATTTTAACAATATCTAATACTACTCACAATGTAATCACATGTTGATTTTTTAAAAGTCTACTACTCTATCACATCTCATTGTTTAAAACTGCTATTTAAAATGTTTTGTTACAATCATTTATTTCTGTGTGTATCTGTGCAGGTGAATGCACATGGGAGTATGTGTTGGGGTGACATATTCCACAGTGCACACATAGAGAATAGCTTCTGTGAGGCAATTTTTCCATCATGTTCATCCTGGTAATAAAACTGAGCTTGTCAAGCTTGGCAGCAAGTACAGTTACCTTCTGAGTATTTTACCAGCTTCTAAGTATGCTGGGCACCATGCATTAGAAATGAGAAAATGGTTTTATTTTATGTGTAGTCTTTTTCAATATTCTATTTTCCGTTGACTTCTTATGGTCTTTAAACTTGACAATTTCTTTTTAATATCACAGTAACACAATTTTGCTTTATTGTTCCTGGATATTTCACACACTTAAAGAGTTATAAATATTCTCAAAATATAAAAGATTATTATTAGGCATATAATCTTATATATTTAGAGATAATATTTATACCTTAAACTGTTTTAAAATGTCAAATAAAAACCAAAAGATTATTAGATTAATTGTAATAGCATATTCCCTTATTTTTTGTTTTCCTCTGTTCCATACCAGGTGGCTCTTCTGACATGAGATATTTTGGTTTATCCTTTAACAAGGAGGCCTGGGTTTAGAGGTGAGAGCCACACTACAACTGTAAATCCAGAATTAATTTTTAATCAAATTGGGACCACGAAAAGACCATTAGCCTCTTATATCTGTATAGGGCAGCAATACCATTTGGCCAATTAACTTTTTTTTCCCCTTGGGACATTTTCTTTTGATAGTCTGCTGTTTTTTTGTCAGATGTTTCACTTGCCCGGTGTCCTCTAGATTTCTTAGTTGGATGTTTTTATTTTCCTAGGAAAATAAAAACAAAACCTTACTCCAATCCTAAACTTAGGGGCTTCCCTTTTTTGGCATGCTATATCTTTCCTGGAACAATTTTTTAAAATAGAAAATGTATTATCTTTCAATTGAAAATCTAAAAATTTATTTTATTTGAAAGTTTGAAACTAAACACACTTTAGTGCTAAATATATGTATTTCCTCCTCCCCTTCCCCCTCCCCCCTCTTCTCTCTCCATATATATATGTATATATATATGTGTGTGTGTGTATATATATGTGTGTGTATATATATATATATATATATATATATATATATATATATATATATATATATAGTAAGGCTTATGTGTATTTATTTTAGATCACAAAGAAAGTTCCCTTTGAATTTCAGCCTACCTTTTGCAAATAGCTTTCATATTTAAATCACTGTAATTCTTATTTGCTTGCCTTTGCCTTACAAGTGTTGGAATCAAATGCATGGGCCTCCCAAATGTTGGGATTAGTGGTGACAACCACCACCATGTTGTTCACTCTAACTCTAAAATTTAAAAAACAACTGACCTATAGAGAACCTGTCTCATATGAAATTAAATGCATGGCCTATTATTATCCTGTTCAAATATTTTGTCTTAGCTCCAAGTCATTCTAACTCTTAGAGATCTAGAAAACTAATTTGAACTATAGGAACCTTTTGAATTAAAACCTTTTAAATCTTTTACCTGTGTTTTTAATACTAAACAACAATGTTAAGGTCTGAGAATCCCTACAGAAACCATTGAAATGCTGATCTCAGTCAAATAGGACTGGTGTACAGAACACACACTCCAAGACTGATCACGGATGCAGTTGCAACTTCCTGAACTTTAACAGGAAATTTTTCCCAGGGTCAGTTTATTTAGGCTAAAACTGTGAAGAAGAAAACAAAACGAAACAAAACAAAACCAAGAACAACAACAAAAATAGACAATGAGTTCCTGTATAGGTGCAGAAGAGCTTCCTGACAGCTCTGATTCAAAACTATTTAACTAGTTAGATGAAACAGTCCTAACTGACCTTCATTCTCAGAGGTCCTATGTGGTTGTGGAATTTCTTAAGATTAACAAACTTCAGAACATACAGAAGATGACTACAGGGTATGTAGTCAGCATGACCCTGCTCTGGGTCAAGATATTTTTCTGTGTCATTAACAATATTAAATGACTGGCAAGCATGGAACAAAATGTGTTCAACTATACTGAGACAGCAGGCTTCAACACAAAAATAACCTTTTAGTAAGAAGAAACCTCAGAGGCTAACATCCAACAGGTTTGTCAGCTAATCATTTTAAAGCTAGGGCAGTTGGTACCTTTGAAAGACCCAGACTTGTCATGTCTTGTTTGTGGACAACCTAGACAGTCTGTGACTATTCCTGATACCTTTTAATATTTTTCGCAGAACCATTCTTTATTTTATGTTTTTTCATGAGATTGGAGGACTGTTATTATGTATTTTCCATCGATGCAACAAATCATGTCCACGTAAATTTATGGTTATATTAGCCATTTTTGGCTCTAATGGCTCTCTACAATCAAACCATCTTGCACTTTTTTTTAACTAAGATAAAGCTCCAATGCCTAGAAGCTGAACATTTACCTCCTATAGAGGTAATATAGATGCCACAATTTTGATAAAATTATTACATCTGCTTCTGTGTCTACTAAACCTTCAGTTTCAATGCTGTTTATTTGTACTTTTAGCTTTGGTCTCTGATCCTTTATAGCAGTTTAACAAAATACTTGTTCTCTAGTGGCTTCAAAGTTTTTGTTTGTTTGTTTTATCTACTAAAACTCCTCTGACTTTAATTATATTCAGAGCAGTGTTGTTTGTAACAACAGCTATTAAATCTTTAATTGCTTTGTGGCTGAGTTTCCCTGAAGGTGACAGGGAGTGGTTGAATCAAATTTGATACTGGGGTCCTTGTGAGGCCCCTTAGGGCATTTTGCAATGGAAAAGAATTACCTTGAATATCCATTGCTGATCTGCATTCATTAGTCCAATCTCAGCATTTGCCTCACCTTCTGCAGAAGGCCGAGGCCTTGTTTTTGGATTATTTCTAGGGAAAAAAGTGTTTCTAAGAACTTGCCTACAATCCCTTTTCAAATGACTTTGCTTCCCACAATTATTTCTATCAGATTAGCATTATGAATATGAGATCCGATATCAGCCATATTTCTAACCTTTTCCTCTATTGGGGTTGAAACTGACTTTGAAGTCAATTCTGAATTAGCATTTTCAAAAACAAAACATTTAATCAGTATTCAATCAGTTACTTATGAATCTGATATTATTCTATTTACAGGTGGAGTCAATTTTTGCAAACAATGGATGTTTCATTTGGGCTTTGTATAATTTTAATAAATGACTCAGACTTATTTCCTGCTTCTTCATCTTAATCTTAGACATTTAAAGATGCTAACAAAGTGTGATCATCAAATTCAAGCTGTTTTTGTAATTCAGCATTTTGAACTTCAGCTAGCAACTGATCTTGGAAAATATCAATGTCTCTAGCATCATTTCATTGTTCTATGGCCTTAGAACAATCACCAAGTTTGACATTACAACTGAGAACCAACTTCCAATATTGCTGTTGCTGATCTTTCTAGTGTTGGGGAATAATGCTGTTCTGTGTTGCCCATGAATTTAATATCCCATAAGATAAATGCATCGAATAGGAAATGAAAGCTTTCTTAAATCTTAAATCTAATATGTCTATAAGATTCCTCGTAATTTCATTATCAGTTTGGGGGAGCATATTGTCTTCTAGTAGGTCTTCTACAGTAACTAGATAAACTAAGGTTGGTTTTCTAATAACCTTGGGCCTGCCCCTTTTAGTTTCATTCTATAGTAGCATGGTAGTTTCCTGTCTAAATCCTGCTGTCTATGTCTGAGTATATTTTAGGTCTTTCTAAGGCTTGTTTAAATTTCTCTGTATCTGAGTGTTTTCCTTAGGTCTTTCTAAGTCTTGTTTAAAACAGTGTCTGAGTATTCCTAACTTTCATTCTAGGGCATGTATCTTGTCAATCTATTTTTTCTTTGAGCAGTTACAGAAAGCTATTATGTCTGTAAGAATAAAATGTAAAATGCCAGAATGAAAAAATAATAATTGCTATTGAGCCAATTTTCTGCTATGTAATTTAGCTCTTCATTTTCTGCTTTTATTTCCAAGCCATCTAGAGTAGCACTATACAGGGTCCCAAAGCCTTCCATTATGATACTTCCCATCCTTAACTCTCTCCATGAGAACTTCCCAAGTGACTTAACCAATCTGATGACTTCTCAGTTTGTCTGCAGCTGTGGTGATTTCTCTGTCTTCTTATCCACTGATGTCCCAGAAGGAGAAAGCTCTTTCTTTTTCTGCATGATGTCTTAAATGCCTTCCAGCTCAACAATATTCCTTTCTGTTTATTTATATTCTCTCCCTGTCATCTGATTGTTTGTTCAGTTTCCTGACCTGGGATTAATTTATTTAGCTCTTGCATTAAAGGTATGTGCTAGAGCTAAACCATACCACAAGCATACCTTTATAATGAACAGAAATCTCTTGGGTTAAAAGTGTGTTCTAGGGCTTAGCCACACCACAAGAAGGTTTTTCCAGTTCACAGTCTTGGGGCTCAGTATCTGCACCAATTCTTTCCCCATTCCCCAGTTAAAATGTTCACAAATTTCATTTTGCCTCAGGTATAATCTAGGCAATTTCTTAGAGTGGCTCATAAAGTTTTGCCTTCTAATATTTACATATTAAAATATAGCAATGAGAAAAATGCTTTATTAAAAATAAAAAATAAAACTAAAATTAGCAATCATAAATACTGGTTGTTTCAAGAAAATATGAATTAAATCAATACTTGACAAATATCTTGGTTACAATCGAAAGATGCACCAAAGGATTCAGAATAAACTGTAGATATCTGGAAAATTGTAATTTGGAACATAAAATTTCAGTCATTGTATTTTAGGTATAGGGTCACTTTATAAATGTTCAGCTTGCCTCTAAGGAGCTAAATTACATTTGCATTAAAAGCTAGAGTTTCTGAGTTTACCTAAAATTAAATTGCAAGTTATTTTTCATAAGTGATATTAATTGCTTTGCTCTATATATTCAAATGTACTTTTTAATTTTGTTTTTTTCTTTAAGAAAAAGCATTTTAAAAGTATATATGCATATGTATGGATGCACATATGATTTATTTATATATGTGCTCTGTGAGTGATTAATAAGTAATCTTGGAGATAGACATGCTAATATAGAAATGGGTGGTTCCTATATTGGTGAACCAATGATTTTACTGGGGTTACTTAGGAAACATTGTTCACTCAAATATAGTTGTATCTATTATGATCCTTTGTGTTTGCCCATAGAAGTATCCTTTCATAATTGCTTACATTACTAAATATTACTTATGTAACTTAGAGCACAGGCCTTGCGACTATTCTAAGTGTCCAAACTTTCCCAGTCTTATATCTTCCCTAAGTTTCATTGGCTCCTCCGTATATTTTGTTGCCTTTCTGAGTCTTAAGAGCCATGGAAAGTTCTTAACTTTAGAAGTAAGTGTACAATATAAAATTTTCTCTCTGGTCCGTGTACTCTGTTCATTCTTCCACCATTATACCTATCTCATGGTATTATAATTATAGATATTCAACTTTGTCTATTCCATTTAAGCAAAAATATATGGATACAGAATTTATGGATGGCAGTCTCTGCAACAGCACAGGCCATGTACCAAATACTTAAATGAATTAGTAAAGGAAAGAATTACTAAAATAAACTTCAATAAATCCCCTGCTAGTCTATGATTTAAAGCATCGTATCTCTTTCTGATAGATTATAAAAAAGATGTTTGGGTAATAGTAATTCTGTTCATAATGTCAGATTGTCACTGGCCTCACTTCAAATGTACATAGAGTTTCTTTATCTGGATCCTTGGAATTTACATATGAAAGTATACCTTGACTTCAAGATATGGGGCTAGAATTTATTGTGCATGCATTATATGCCTAGGTTATATACTTTAAGATCATATCTGTCTTCTGCTAATACAAAAAAAAGAAGCTAGAAAAAGAGTTAGTAATATTTTAGAAGTAAATATAAATATTCAGTATCGAGTTTATAATGTTTTTTATTAGATATTTTTATTTAATTTTTTCCATCTTTATTAACTTGAGTATTTCTTATTTACATTTCGATTGTTATTCCCCTTCCCGGTTTCCTGGCCAACATCCCCCTAGCCCCTCCCCCTCCCCTTCTTATTTACATTTCAAATGTTATTTCTTTCCCGGTTTCCAAGACATAAGCCCCCCAATCCCATCCCCCCAATTCATCTATAAAGAGTGTTCCCTTTCCTGTCCACCCCCCCCTTGCTACACCTCCGAACATTCCCCTACTACACAGGGGCTCCAACCTTGGCAGGACCAAGGGCTTCCCCTTCCATTGGTGCCCAACAAGGCCATCTTCTGCTACATAATGCAGTTGAAGTCATAGATCAGTTCATGTATAGTCCTTGGGTAGTGTTTTAGTGCCTGAGAGCTCTGGTTGATTGGCATTGTTTTTCTTATTGGGTAGCAAGTCCCTTCAGTTCTTTCAATCCTTTCTCTAATTCCTCCAACGGGGGTTCCTTTCTCAGTTCACTGGTTTGCTCCTAGCATTAGCCTCTATATTTGACATGCTCTGACTGTGTCTCTCAGGAGACATCTATATCCGGTTACTGTCAGTATGCACTTCTTAGCTTCATCAATCTTATCTAGTCTTGGAGACTATATTTATATGGGGAAGGCTCTGAATGGCCATTCCTTCAGTCTTTGATCAAAACTTTGCCTACATATCACCTCCTATGAAGATTTCTGTTCCCCCTTTAAGAAAGAGTGAAGCATCTGCATTTTGGTCTTCCTTCTTCTTGAGCTTCATGTTGTCTATGGATTGTATCTTGGTAATTCAAACTTTTGGGCTAATATGCAATTATCAGTGAGTGCATACCATGTGTGTTTTTTTCTGACTACTTTACCTCACTCAGGTTGATATTTTCTACTTCACTCCATTTGCCTATGAATTTCATGAAGTCATTGTTTTTGATAGTTGAGTAGTACTCCATTGTGTAGATGTACAACATTTTCTGTATCCATTCCTCTGATGAAGTGCATCTAGGTTCTTTCAAGCTTCTGGCTATTATAGATAAGGCTGCTACAAACATAGTATCTTTGTTGTATGTTAGAGCATCTTTTGGGTATATGCCTAGGAAAGATATAGCTGGGTTCTCAGGTAGTGCAATGTCCAATTTGCTGAGGATCTCCAGACTGACTTCCAGAGTTTGGTGGTACCAGGTTGCAATCCCACCAACAACAGAGGGGTGTTCTTCTTGTTCCACGTCCTGACTGGCATCTAATGTCACTTGAGTTTTTTTTATCTTAGTCAGTCTGACTGGTGTGAGGTGGAATCTCAGGGTTGTGTTGATTTGCATTTCCCTGATGACAAAGATGTTGAGCATTTCTTTAGGTGCTTCTCAGCAATTCAATATTCCTAGCTGAGAATTCTTGGTTTAGCACTGTACCCAATTTTTGGCTCTCTGGAGTATAACTTCTTGAGTCCTTTGCATATGTTGCATATTAGCCCTCTATGAAATGTAGGATTGGTAAAGATCTTTTCCCAATTTGTTGGCTATACTTTTGTCCTGATGACAGTGTTCTTTGCCTTACAGAAGCTTTGCAGTTTTATGAAGTCCCATGTGTCAATTCTTGCTCTTAGAGCATAAGCCATTGGTGTTTTGTTCAGGAAATTTTTCCCAGTGCCCATGTGATTGAGACTCTTCCCGACTTTTCTTCCATTACTTGAGTGTGTCTGGTTTGATGTGGAGGTCCTTGATCCTCTTGGACTTAAGCTTTGTACAGGGTGAAAAAAATGAATGGAATTGCAAAATTCTACATGCTGACCTCCAGTTGAATCAGCACCATTTGTTGAAAATGTTATCTTTTTTCCATTGGATGGTTTAGCTCCTTTGTCAAAGATCAAGCGGCCATAGGGGGGTGTGTGAGTTCATTTCTAGGTCTTCAATTTTATTCTACTGATCTACCTGCCTGTCTCTGCACCAAGACCATACAGTTTTTATCACTATTGCTCTTTGTAATATTGCTTGAAGTCAGGGATGGTGATTCCCCCAGAAGTTCTTTTATTGTTGAGAATAGTTTTTGCTATCCTGGGTTTTTCTGCTATTGCAAATTTCTCTTTCTATCTCTATGAAGAATTGAATTGGAATTTTGATGGGGATAGCATTGAATCCGCCGACTGTTTCTGGCAAAATGGTCATTTTTACTATATTAATCCTGCCAATTCATAAGCATGGAAGGTCTTTCCACCTTCTGAGATCTTCAATTTCTTTCTTCATAGACTTGAAATTCTTGTCATACAAATCTTTCACTTGCTTGGTTAAAATCACACTGAAGTATTTTATATTATTTATGACTATTGTGAAGGGTGTCAGTTCCCTAATTTCTTTTTCAGTCTGTTTATCCTTTGAGTGGAGGAAAGCTACTGATTTGTTTGAGTTAATTTTATAGCCAGTCACTTTGCTGAAGTTGTTTATCAGGCTTAGTAGTTCTCTGTTGGAACTTTTGGGGTTACTTATGTATACTATCATATCTTCTGCAAACAGTGATATTTTGACTTCTTCCTTTCCAATTTGTATTTCTTTAACCTCTTTTAATTTTCTGATTGCTCTGGCTAGGATTTCAGATACTATGTTGAATAAGTAGGGAGAGAGTGGGCAGCCTTGTCCAGTCTCTGATTTTAGTGTAATTGCTTCAAGTTTCTCTCCATTTTGTTTAAGGTTAGCTAGTAGTTTGCTGTATATTGCTTTTGCTATGTTTAGGTATGGATCTTGAATTCCTGATCTTTTCAGGACTTTTATAATGATGGGGTGTCGAATTTTGTCAAATGTTTTCTTAGCATCTAATGTAACGATCATGTGCATTTTCTCTTTGAGATTCTTTATATAGTGGATGATGATGTCAGATTTCCATTTATTAAATCATCCCTGCATCGTTGGATGAAGCCTACTTGATCATGATGAAAGATTGTTTTGATGTGTCCTTGGATTCAGTTTGATAGAATTATATTGAGTATTTTTGAGTCGATAGTCATAAGGAAAATTAGTCTGAAGTTCTCTTTCTTTGTTGAGTATTTGTGTGGTTTAGGTATAAGTCTTTATTTCTTCCTAGACCAAGTTATTATTGAGTCGATTGTTGTTCAACCTCATGTATATGTGGACTTTCTGTCATATTCATTGTTATTGAAGACCAGCCTTAATCCATGGTTATCTGATATGATGCATAGGATTATTTCTATCTCCTGTACCTGCTGAGGTCCATTTTGTGACCAATGATGTGGTCAGTTTTGGAGAAGGTACCATGAGGTGCTGAGAAGAAGGTGTATCCTTTTGTTTTAGCATGAAACATTCTATAAATTCCTGTTAAGTCCATTTGGTTCATAATTTCTCTTAGTTTCTCTAGGTCTCTGTTTAATTTCTGTTCCCATGATCTGTCCATTGATGAGAGTGGAGTGCTGAAATCTCCTACTATTATTGTGTGAGGTGCAATGTGTGATTTGAGCCTTAGTAAGGTTTCTTCTATGAATGTACGTGCCCTTGCATTTGTAGCATAGGTATGTAGGATTCAGAGTTCATCTTGGTGGATTTTTCCTTTGATGATAAGAAGTGTCTTTCCTAATATTTTTTTGATTACTTTTGTTTAAAGGTGATACAACTCCAGGTTGTATCTTTGGACTATCTGCTCAGAAAGTTGTTTTCTAGCCTTTTACTTTGATGTAGTTCTTGTCTTTGTCTCTGAGGTGTGTTTCCTGTATGCAGCAAAATGATGGGTCCTCTTTACCTGTCCAGATTGTTATTCTATGTCTTTTTATTGGGGAATTGAATCCATTGATATTATGTGATATTAATGAATAGTGATCGCTGCTCCCTGTTATTTTCATTGTTAGAGGTGGAATTATGTTTTTGTGTCTCTCTTTTTTTATTTTTGTTGCAAGGAGATTAGTTTCTTGCTTTTTCTAGGGTGTAGTTTCTCTCCTAGTGTTGGAGTTTTCTATATATTATCCTTCTAGGGTGTAGTTTCTCTCCTAGTGTTGGAGTTTTCTATATATTATCCTTTGTAAGGCTGGATTTGTAGAAAGATATTGTGAAATTTGGTTTTGTCATGGAATATCTTGGTTTCTCCATCTGTTTACTGAGAGATTTACTGGATATAGTAGCCTGGGCTGGCATTTTCGTTCTCTTAGGGTCTGCATGACATCTGCCCAGGTTCTTCTTTCTGGTATAATTCTTATAGGTCTGCATTTACATGTTACTTGACCTTTTTCCTTTACTGCTTTTAATATTCTTTCTCTGTTTTGTGCATTTGGTGTTTTGACTATTATGTAACAGGAGGAATTTCTTTTCTGGTCTAATCTATTTGGAGTTCTGCATGCTTCTTGTATGGTTATGGGCATCTCTTTAGTTTTAGGGAAGTTTTCTTCTATACTTTTTTCAAAGATATTTACTGGTCCTTTAAATTGGGAGTCTTCACTCTATTCTATACCTTTTATCTTTAGGTTTGATCTTCTCATTTTCTCCTGTATTTCCTAGATGTTTTGTCCTAGGAGATTTTTGTGTTTTACCTTGTCTTTGATGGTTGTGTCGATGTTTTCTATGGTTCTCTCTTCTATCTCTTTTGTTTTGTTGGTGATGCTTTCATCTCTGACTCCAAATGTCTTCCTTAAGGCTTTCTATCTCCAGGGTTGTCTCCCTTTGTGCTTTTTTATTATTTCTATTTCCATTTTTAATCCTGGATGGTTTGTTCAATTCCTTTACCTGTTTTGTTCTGTTTTCCTGTAATTCTTTAAGGAATTTTTGTGTTTCTTCTTTAAGGGCTTCTATTTGTTTTCTTGTGTTGTTTTGTATTTCTTTAAGAGAGTTATTTATGTCCTTCTTAAAGTCATCTGTCATCATCATAAAACGTGATTTTATATCTAAGTCTTGTTTTTCTGTTGTGTTTGGATATCCAGTATTTGTTTTGGTGGGAGAACTGGGCTCTGATGATGCCAAGTTTTCCTGGTTTCTGTTGCTTAGGTTCCTGTGCTTGCCTCTTCCCATCAGGTCATCTCTTTCATTAGCTTGTCTTGCTGTCTGTGACGGTGGTTTGGCCCTCCTTGTGTGTCAGCACTCCTGTAGCCCTGTTTTCTTTCAGCGGGATCTGGGAACAGAGAGTTCTGCTCTCAGGCATGTTTGCTCCTGGAGACTGGGTTTCAGCTCTAGGTACAGGCAGAAACCCGAAGGGTCCTGCCCCTGATTGCTCCTAGGTCCCTATTCCCAATGTGTACTGATAGCACTAGGTGATTTCCTCTTAGGTCAGGAATGTGGGCAGAGAGTAGTCTCCTCTGGGTTCTCAGGAGTGTCCACACTTTTGAGGGTCCAGCTCTCTCATTATATTACCTATCTGTAAGCATTGTAGATTTCTTTTAATAGTGAACTATTTATAAATTCTCCATTGTATGGAGACTAGATGCAATATAATATAACAACAGAGTGTACTAAACGAACATTTGTTCATACAAGGCTCTACTTTCTAATGAAGACTATTAACTGTAGATTGTAATGAGATAGGATCTGTAACACAAGACAACAGTTTAATTTAATGCAGTATTCTCTTTTTATAGAATCACACTTAGAAGGAACTTGAAATTCAGAGAAGAAACTTGCAATTTCTTCCTGAAACAGTTGTACTTCTGTATTGTAGAAAATATTATTAAGCTATGATAAGCCATTACCAAATATCACATTTATGTTAGAGGACTAGAACTGACCTGAGGAAATACATAATCCAACTATTTCTTCAATAATACTTCATTTTTATTTGTCTTTGGATTTTATTGAAGCAAAGTGAAACCTAAGCAATACTAATAATAACTAAGGAGTTATTAAATGAGATGTGAAGACTACTGTAGTGCTAATATTATATTGGTGTATATAATCTGCAAAATGTTTTTGTCTTTTACTTTTATTAATCATATATTTAAAGATTTTTCATAACTATTTTATGACTCTGGAGCCTTTTGTGTAACATATGAATCGTGGTGATTAACAATGATTGGTGTGAAAATGTGGTTCTTTTAGATACAAGGAACATACCTCAGAATTTGAATTTTTTAATGATCTCCAATTGAGCCTTGCTGATGCAGAGCCCAGATTAAATTTATGTATGTTTATTCCATGTCTGATGGTTTTAGTATGCTTGTCTCATAGGGAGTTGTACAGTGGTACTGTTAGGGGTTGTGGCCTTGTTGGAGAAAATATGTCACTGTGCAGGTAGGCTTTGAGACCCTCCTCCTAAGTGCCCAGAAGACAGTCCTTCAGATCAAAGTGTAGAACTCTCAGTTCCTCTTCCAGTACCATGTCTGTCTATCTGCTCTTATGCTTATTGTCTTGATGATAATGGACGGAATTTCTGAAACAGTATGCCAGTACCAATTAAATGGTGTCCTTATAAAAGTTGCTGTTCAAAATTCAGGGTGTCAAAATGGCCAGACACACTTGGAAAATTTCTTACCTGGTTAGAAAATGCGCATGTCTGTTGATACTAATAATATTAATATTATTTGTGAAGTATAAAACAAATGGTACATCATGAAACTTAAAATCTTTTTTTTTATTTCTATTTTTCGGAGCTGAGGACCGAACCCAGGGCCTTGCGCTTTCTAGGCAAGTGCTCTAACACTGAGCTAAATCCCCAACCCCTTAAAATCTTTTATATGACAGAGGGCACCATCATTCAAACAAAGCACCAGCCAACAGAATGGGAAAAGATTTTTATCAACTACATCTCAGATAGTGCACTAATATTTAAAATGTATAAAGAACTAAAAATTTTATATTGGGAAATTAATAACCCAATTGTAAAATAAGGTACAGATTTAAACAGAGAACTCTTTATAGAGGAAACAAAAATAGCCAAGAAACTTGAAGAAATGTTCAACATCCATAACCATAATATGTGATCTCATCTTACACCTGTTAGACTGCAAAGATGGATAATACAAGTCACTTGTCATGCTGTGAAGCAAGAGGAGTACTCTTCCATTGCTGGTAGGAATGCAAACTCATACAATCCCTATGTAAATCAGTGTGGCAGTTCCTCAGGAAAAGAGGATTCAAGCTACCTCAAAATCTAAATATACCACTATATAAAAAAAATTCGTACTTCCACAGAGACATTCTATTACTCAGTCATGTTTATTGCTACTTTATTCATAACAGCCAGAAATTAAAAACAATCTAGATGTTCCTCAACAGAAGCATAGGTAAAGAAATGCATCTTGGAATATTACTCAGCCATTAAAAACCTGAAATCATGAAAGTCACATGTAAATAGCTGAGGGGGAAAATATCATTCTGAGTGAGGTAAACCAGACACAGAAAGACAAATATGGTACATAGTCAATAATAAGAGGATGTTACTTACTAAGTTAATGATAACTAATCTACAAACCATAAAAATACAAGAGGTTAGATTTAGAGTAAGTATCAGGTAGGGAAAGCGACACCTAAATATCCCTAGGAAACAAAAATAAAATGGATATTTATGGATATATGATGGGAGGTTAGGGAAGGAGGCAGAAATAGGAGTATCAAGGGAAGAGAGTAAGGAAAAGGGAGGGCAATGTAGTGAATATGGGAAGAGACAGCTAAAATTAAGGAAGTTTGCACCATGTTTCAGAAGACATATACATACATATATGAAATCAATCTAAATGAAACTATCAAATAAGGGGAGAGGTCAGAGCCATAGCACCCATCTCTTGTCACCAAGTGTAGTTTCCCTTATTGGGATGGGTTTCATTTACTTGAATTGCTGGCCAAATGAGTCCCAAAGATCTCCTAAAGAATCCAGGGTATTTCTAAACTGTCAGTAATATTCCATTCTTGAAGACAACACCTGTACAACTCATTGAATGGGGAAAAGGTAAGCTGGTGAGTACAGAGAGCCTTCCCATCTGAGTCCTAGCATCCTTAGCACAGATATTCTGCAGGCTAATCAAGGAGAAATATAAACACCAATTAGCCTTAAACCTCTGATATACAACAATGTCCTGCCTGCAAGATACGCTAATGTAATGGTGGCACAAAGGTTGTGGAAGTAACCACTTAATATCTGATTTGAAAGAAGGCCTATTCCACCCATACTGCTTGGGTGACCAAGAACCTGAGACTAGATAGCCTGAGGACCTAGTGTAACATGAAAGATAGCTGTAATTTTAAAAGAACATAACGATAAAGTAAGAGCCCAGGAACATAGTATAAATTCAAAACTACTGTTCTACTAAAGAAACAGCAAAAGAAAAAAAACCTAATGGCTCTTTACTCATTGATCTGTATATTGCTTTGACACCATCAGATAAGCTTTCTTCTGCAGCACATGGGAACAAATGCAGAGAACCACAGCCATAAGTGCTCAATTATGCATGAGTGAGAGACCTCGGACCTCAGAATTAAACAGCATGCCTCCACTAAATCACTCCCCTCAGGGCTTAGGGAAGCCTGTGGAAGAGAAGGTAGAAAGAGCATTAGAGTCAAAGAGGATAGAGGACCCTAAGAATCAACATGACCCTCTAACTCAACACGTTTGAAGCATATATGAATGCATAGATATAGAGAGACCATGCACAGTTGCTACATTGGCCTCTATTAGTTGGGGTCCTAGAGCTGAAAGGAGAAAAATATGACCTCATCCCATTTGGATTTAGTTCTATTATGGTTCTCTGGGTTATCCAGTCTCTGGTTCCTAGTTCTCCTAGCAGAGTCGGGGGTAGGCTTCTGCTCATGGCAAAGGTTTCAAGCTGAATGAATCATTGATTGGCCACTCCCACAATTTCTCTGACACATCTTGTAAGCAGGACAACTGTAGGTTGAAGGTTTTGTGTCTGGGTTGGTGCCCCTATTTCTCCACTAGAAGTCATGATTGGTTACAGAAGATGGCCAATTGAAAACATTCTTAAGTGTAAGTAACATGCTAAGCAGTAGATGATCAACAGAAAATGAACTCAGTAGCATCTTTCACAGTTCCTTGTTTACAATGGTGTGTTAGGGAATTTTCGAATTTCTTCTCCTTTTAATTCAATCTTACCATTTAATTTATTTGTTTGTTTGCGTGTTTGTTTTTCCTCCATCTTTATTAAATTGGGTATTTCTTATTTACATTTCAGTTGTTATTCCATTTCCTGGTTTCCAGGCCAACATCCCCCTAGCCCCTTTACCTCCCCTTCTATATGGGTGTTCCCCTCCCCATCCTCCCCCCATTACCGCCCTCCCTCCAACAATCTTGTTCACTGGGGGTTCAGTCTTGGCAGTACCAAGGGCTTCCACTAGTGCTCTTACTAGGCTATTAATTGCTAACTATGCAGTTGTAGCCCAGGGTCAGTCCATGTATAGTCTTTGGGTAGTGACTTAGTCCCTGGTTGGTTGGCATTGTTGTTCTTATGGGGTCTCAAGCCCCTTCAAGCTCTTTCACACTTTCTCTGATTCCTTCAATGGGGGTCCCGTTCTCAGTTTAGTGGTTTAATGATGGCATTCGCCTATGTGCTTGCCATATTCTGGCTGTGTCTCTCAGGAGAGATCTACATCTGGTTCCTGTCAGCCTGCACTTCTTTGCTTCATCCATCTTATCTAGTTTGGTGACTGTATATGTGTGTGCCACATGTGGGGTAGGCTCTGAATGGGTGTTCCTTCTGCCTCTGTTCTAAACTTTGCCTCCCTATTCCCTCCCAAGGGTATTCTTGTTCCTCTTTTAAAGAAGGAATGAAGCATTCACATTTTGGTCATCCTTCTTGAATTTCATGTGTTCTGTGCACCTAGGGTAATTCAAGCATTTGGACTAATATCCATTTATCAATGAGTGCATACCATGTGTGTTTTTCTGTGATTGGGTTACCTCACAAAGGATGATATTTTCCAGTTCCATCCATTTGCCTATGAATTTCATAAAGTCATTGTTTTTGATAGCTAAGTAGTATTCCATTGTGTAGATGTACCACATTTTCTGTATTCATTCCTCTGTTGAAGGGCATCTGGGTCCTTTCAAGCTTGTTTACCATTTAATTTATATTTTTCTTCTTTCTTTTCACCCTATGGGTTCATTGTACACATATCACGGCTTAGGTTTAATGTTTTTTATGGGATTCCTGAGTGTTCAAATGAGTAAGTCTGTTTTTTGTTTGTTTGTTTTGTGTGTGTGTGTATGTGTGTGTGTGTGTGTGTGTGTGTGTGTGTGTGTGTGTGTGTCTTCTCTTGGCCACTTTTCCTTCTGTTTGTCTTATCCAATTCCACTGTTAGGTTTTGTTTTTTCTTATGTTATTTCATTTTTTTAATTTAATTATTATCCCACAGCAGCCTATTTTCTAGTTGGAGACAAAAAGGAGAGTAGAATGCAGATTAGATGAATGTAGATTAGATGGGAGGTAGGGAGGATCCTAGAAAAATCTATTTTCAATAAAAGAGAATAATATAAAATCATCAAAGACGTAAATAAGTAGAAGTGTAGTATGTGTTTATTGATCAGAAAATTTAACATCCTTTCCTTAAGTTGATCTACATATTCATTTCAATGTAAACTAAAATCCCAAGAAACTGTTTTGTAGAGTGAAAAGTTGGTTCTAATGTTTAGGTAAAGACGTATATTGTTTGACACAGTACTGGAGAATAACATTGAAGATCTCTTACTACTAGGCTTTTCAGACTTAGTCTTTAAAATTAATTATATTATTACTTTGTTGAGACAATAAACATATTTCTGCTAATTTTTGACAAAGGAGCAAGGAAATTAGGTGAAGACAGTTTTGAATGAATGAAACTGGAACACTTAGATATCTATGTGTATTATGTATACAATGGTATCTTGATAACTTATGTCATGACCCCTTCATGTGGACCTTTCACAGGGGTAACCTAAGATTGTTTATTTATCAGATATTTACGTTATGATTCATAACAGTAGAAAGCTTATATTTATGAAGAAGCAACAAGAATAATGTATAGCTAGGAGGTCTCCACAACACTTGAAACATTAAAAGCTCTCAGCATTAAGAAGGTTGAAAACCTCTGATCTAAAAAACATGTAAAATGTGAGTGAGCTAAGGTTTGTTGATAAAATTTTAGATAAAAAACACAAAATATAATATGTGAAAGAGAAAAGCCAGTAGCTTGGACTTTAACAAAATTTAAAACTTCTTAACAAAAGCATAACAGAATGGAAAGAAAAGCCAAAATGTAGAATAAATAGCATTTGTATGTATAATATACAAAAAGAATTGATACTTTTTCCTTTGTTTATGTATTTATTTTGGAGATGAGATATTATGAGTTATAGTTCACTCTGGTCTTCAATTTCAGAGTTAAGTGTCACTTCCCTCTCCCTTTGCACCCCCCCCCCCAGCATTCACAACTATGCTGTGCATAGAAAAGAGGTAAATAATAGAAACAACTAAAATTGTAGAGAAGATCTAAAGAATAAACTTATCACAGAAACTAGACAGATGGCTAGGAAGTGTAAAAAAAGGTACCCCACATAATTTGTTGTTAGAGAAATAAAATAAAATTGTGATAATATAGGATTATAGAACTGTTAGAACCCCCAAACTGAAGATACCAACTCTTGAGGACACAGAGGGACACAATATCTCCTTTGTTATTAATAGGAATGAAAAAGACACTACCATTTTAGAATAACAATTTGATAGTTTTCACAAAATTAAATGAGGTTTGAAGATTTGTCTCCAAATGTTTATTTCTTTGTTTCTTTGTTTTTGAGATGTTTCTTTATATTGGGCAGGCTGGTTTTTAACAAAAACTTATCCACTGAGTTCTATACCATTATGTACTTTAATTGTAAGCATTCAAAGCTGGAAGAATAAAAAAAAAACTCTTCATAGGTATACAGATAAACCAATTACTGTATATTCATGCAGTGGAATATTATTCAGTGAAAAAAGTATCAAGTGGACTGATATTCTGTTTATGGATATGAATACATGAAGTGAACCTGAAATGTATATTTACAAAAAAAGAAGTAAATAAAGAAGCCAAACTAATTCCAACTTGCATCACACCCTGAAAATGTCAAAACCTTAGAGAGAGTGAAAAGCTCACTGAGTGCCAGAAACTCAGTGGGAAGTGGTTATCTGAATGTCAAAGCATGGGCTTTACTCTCTTATGGTGAAAATACTGCATTTAATGCCATTGGTCATTGTGAAATCCCATTCAATTTTCCACCTCAAAGAACTAAGCTTTAATAGTATCAGTGCTTCTGAACCTGTGAGTCACAACCCCTTTGGAAGTCTAATGACCTTTCCACATGTGTCACCTAAGACCATCCTGAATATCAGATATTTACATTAGGATTTATAAGAGTAGTAAATTGCAGTTATTATAGGAACAATGAAAATAATTTTATGGTTGGGCATCACCACACATGAGGAGCCTTATTACAGCATCACAGCATTAAGGTTGAGAACCACTGATATATATTAATTAATAAGAAACATTACTAAGGATTCAAAACACTATATAATAGAACTTAGACAATGAAAAGGATAAGAAAAAGAAAAGAATACCATATTTCTAAGATATGAAGAAGAGAGAATATTGTTGATATTATAATATTGTTGACATTATAAAAGGCAAAAAGCATCCTGAGATCTCCAACATAAAGTTATATTTTCTTGCTTTGCATACTGATACAGCTCAGAAAGAACTACCTCTCAATGGTAATGAGTACTTTTTTAGGCTATTATTTTTTTATTCATTTTACATCTCAGTCACTGCATCCCCACCTTATACCCCTCCTCACACAGTCCCTCCCTCCATCCCTTCTCTCCTTCTCCTCTGAGAGTGGAGGTCCCCTTTAGTATCTCCCCACCCTGGCACATTGTTTCTGCCAGTGGGCGGGGGTGGAACTTCTACTGAAACTAGCCAAGACAGCTGAGTTAGGGGAACTGATTCCACAGACAGGCAACAGCTTTTAGGATAGCCCCTGCTTCAGTTCTTCAGGACCCACATGAAAACCAAGCTGCACATCAGCTATGCATGTGCAGTGTGCCCAGGTCCAGCCCTTGTTTGCTCTTTCTTTGGAGGTTCAGATGCTGAGAACCCCCAAGAGTGCAGAATAGTTGACACTGTTGGTCATCCTGTGGAGTTCCTATCTCCTCAGTCTCAATTCTATTCCCTGTCCCTGCATTTCTTGTATGCAGGATAAATTTTAGGTCAAAGTTTTGTGGATGGCTTAGTGTCCCTACCATTCCACTGGGGTTCATGCCTGGCCACAGGCCTGTTCAAGTACTATATAACCAATTCTGTGAGTCTCAGTTAAGGTAACCTCCACTGATTTTTCAGAGCCTCTCCTATCCCAGGTCTCTGGCACATACTTGAGATACTTCAGACTCCCAGCCCTGCTGCTGCAAATTTCCATTAATTCTCATGGCCTTCTGGCCATCTCCTCTGTCTCTCCCCACGTCTGATCCTGGACCCCCCTTCTACTTCCCATCGCCTCTCCTATGCAGTTTCCTTCCTTCATCTCCCTCATGCATATATTTTATTCCCATCGAATATTAAATCGAAATGAGATTTGAGCATCCTCACTTGGACTTTTCTTCTTGTTTAGCTTCTTTGAATCTGTATAATGTGGGTATTCTGTATTTTATGGTTAATATCCAGTTGTAAGTGAGTACATTCCATGCATGTACTTTTGGGACAGGGTTACCTTACTCAGCATATTCTCAAATTCCATTCTTTGCTTGCAAAATTCATGCATATTTGATTTTTAATAGCTGAAGATTATTCCATTTTATAGATATACCACATTTTCCTTATCAGTAGAGGGACATCTAGCTTGTTTCCTGTTTCTGGCTATTACAAATAAAGCTATTATGGAATAGTTGAACAAGTATCCTTGTGGTATAATGGGGCATCATTTGGGTATATGTCCAGGAGTAAGATAGCTGGGTCTTGAGGTAGAACCATTCCCAGTTTTCTGAGAAAGCACCAAGCACCAAATTGATTTCCAAAGTTCTTGTACAAATTTGCACTCCCACCGGCAATGAAAGAGTGTCCCTACTTGTCAGCATGTGCTATCAGTTGGGGCTTTGATCTTAGCCGTTCTGGTCGGTATAAGATGGAGTCTCGGAGTCCTTTTGATTTGCATTTCCCTGATTTCTAAAGACCATGAACATTCCTTACCTGCTTCTTGGCCCTTCAGGATTCCTCTTTTTAGAATTCTCTGTTTAGCTATGTACCCCATTTTTAAGTAGGTTATTTGGGTTGTTTGTGTCTAACTTCTTTGTGGGACAACAAAAGGCACCCTGGTTCCCAGCTGAGGTAAGGCATGAAACTCCATTGACCTTGAAGGGACAGTGGTCACCAGGCCCCTGTCACTAGCTTCCACCGATTTGTGGCCATTATTCACATAAGGGAAATATCCCAAGCCCCTCCACAGGTAGAGGACATGACCACAGGTCACATAGCCTTAAGACAGATCTCCATTATAATGAGTTACCCAAAGGCCTGGAGGCTTAGCCAATAACCTTTCCTTCCCAGACACTTCTCCCTGCAAAAGGTATTTAATCTCAGGCCCACCCTGAGAAGTGGGGTATGGTTTTACACATCCACTTTACTCCATGACAATAAAAGCCTTAAAACCATGGACTATCTCTTTTCATAGGGATTTGCTGTGGACTTTGCCTATAGAGCCACTGACTAATCTCCTGTAGAAGGTATATTTGTGCTCCCAGCCACAGCTGCCATCAAGCCAAAGGATTCCCCCACCCCCACAGTAGAACCAGCTGGAGTCCCTCCTCTTCCCCTCTTGGCCCCAGGCTAGATCCAGCCTACAGGTACCTCATTCTGTTCTCAGCTTTCTCAGTGTCCAGCTGGATGCCTAATAGCCTGAGAACTAGATGCCCTGGCCTTGCTGCAGGTCTCCTGTACCTCAGGCTGCATATCCCCACCCCTAGCCAGGTGTCTGGGGCTTCTCTGCAGCCTGACCCCTGCTTGATTCAAGTGTAAGCATGGGGTAAGTGTGCTCGAACTTACTGCATCCTGTCTCCCCAAGTGGTCTTGCACTGTGGTGAAACCCTACACTTCTTGTGTTCTTTGTACACCTTGGAATATTAGCCCTTTATCAGAGTAGGGTTGGTGAAGATCTTTTTTCAGTGTAGGCTGCCATTTTGTCCTATTGACAGTGTCCCTTGCCTTACAAAAGCTTTTCAGTTTTATGAGGCCCATTTTATCAATTGTTGATCTTGGAGCCTGAAACAGGGGATTGTCCCCTGTACCAATGAATTCAACTATTTCCCACTTTCCGTTTTATTAGATTTAGTGTATAAAGTTTTATGTTGAGATCTTTGATCCACTTGGACTTGAGTTTTTGCAGCATGAAGGTATAGAACTATTTGCATTCTTCTACATGCAGACATAGTAAGACCAGGACCATTTGCTGAAGATGCTTTCTTTTTTCCATTGTATGGTTTTGGTTTTCTTGCTAAAACTCAAGTGTCCATAGTTGTGTGGGTTTATTTCAGGGTCTTTGATTAGATTCCATTTATCAACCTCTCTGTTCCAGTACCAACACCATGCAGTTTTTCTCAGCATTGCTCTGTAGTACACCTTGAGCTCAGGATGGTGATACTTTCAGAAGTTCTTTTATTGTTGAAGATTGTTTTTGGTTTTCTTTTTTGTTTGTTTGTTAGTTGGGATTCTTTTGTCTTGATTTTGATTTTGTTTTTCCATATAAAATTGAGACTTGTTATCAAGTTCTGTACAGAACTGTGTTGGAATTTTTATAGTGATTACATAGTGAATTTGTAGTGGAATTTTATAGTGAATTTGTAATTTGCTTTTGGTAAGGTAGATGTTTTCACTATGTTAATCCTACAGATCAAGTGTATGGGAAATCTTTTCATTTTCTGAAGTCTTCTTCAGTTTCTTCAGTGACTTGAAGATCTTGTCATATAGGTTTTTTTTTTGTCATATAGGTCTTTCACTTCTTTGATTAGAGTTACGCCAAGATATTTTATATTATTTATGGCTATTGTAAAGGGTGTTGATTCCCTAACTTTTTCTGGTAGTGTATCATTTGCATCAAAGAGCTCTATGTGTGTGTGTGTGTGTGTGTGTGTGTGTGTGTGTGTGTGTGTGTTAATTTTGTTTCCAGCCACTTTGCTAAAGTTGATTATCAATTATAGGAGTTCTCTGGTAGAATTTTTGGGGTCACTTATGTATACTATCATATCATCTGAAAATAGCAATACTTCTTTTCTAATTTGTATCTCCTTGATTTTTGTTAGTTATTACTCTAGCTAGAAATTCAAGTACTCTATTGAATAGTTAGGGAGCGGGCTGACTTGTTTTGTCTCTGATTTTAATGGAGTTGTTTTAAATTTCTCTCCTTTAAATTTGATCTTCACTGTTGGCTTGCTATATATTGCCTTTTTAATATTTATGTACGTGCCTTGTATCCTTGATGTCTCTAAAACATTTAACATGAAGGGATGTTAGATTTTTGTCAAGGGCTTTTTCAGCACCTAATGAAATGATCATTTTCCTTGTTTTTAGTTTATATGGTAGATTTCATTGATAGATTTTTGTATACTGTTTCCTAGAATCAGTTTGCAGGTACATTATTGTGTGTTTTTGAAACAATAGTCATATGAAAATTTGGGCTGAAAATCTCTTTGTTGAGTCTCTGTGTGATCTATGACTGTGACTGTGGCTTCTTAGAATGAATTTGGCAGTGTTCCTTCTGTTTCTATTTTGTTTTCTAATAGTTCAAGAAGTATTGCTATTAGCTTTTCTTTGAAGGTCTGGTAAAATTCTGCCCTCAAATAATCCTGCGTTGGGCTGTATTTGATTGTGAGAGTTTTAATGACTGTTTCAAGTTCCTTAGGATTTTTGTCTGTTTGTTTGTTCTTTAAGATTTTATTTATAATGTATACAGCATTCTACCTGCAAGCCACAAGAGGGCACCAGATTTCACTGTGGTTATGACACTGTGGTTATGGTTGCTGTGAACTGAATTCAGTACTTCTGGTAGGGGAGTCAGTGATCTTAACCTCCAAGCCATCTCTCAAACACAAGTTTTCTCACCCATTCAAATTTCCTCTGTTGATAATTCTATTTAGCTCTGTACCCATTTTTAAAATTGGGAAATTGGGTTATTTGGATTGTCAGTGTCTAGTTTCTTGAGTGTATATATATATATATATATATATATATATATATATATATATATATATATATGTGTGTGTGTGTGTGTGTGTGTGTGTGTGTGTGTGTGTGTGTGTGTGTGTGTGTGTGTGTGTGTGTGTACTGTCTGTCAAATGCAGGGTTAATGAAGATCTTTTCCCAATCTGTAAGATGTCATTTTGTCTTGATGACAGTGCCCTTTGACTTACAGAAGCTTTTCAGTTTCATGAGGTCAACTTATTTATTCTTATCCTTGGTGCCTGAGTACTAGGTATCCTGTTTAGAAAGTTTTCTCCTGTTCTGAATAATTTAAAGCTATCCCCTAATATTCGTTCAATTACATTAAGTGTGTCTGATTTTATGTTGAGTTCTTTGATCTAAATTTTATGTAGGGTAATAAATATGAATCTATTTGAATTCTTCTGCATGCAGATATCCAGTTAAACTAACACAACTTATTGAAGATGTTCTTCCCTTTCCACTGTGCAGTTTTGACTTCTTAAAATCCAATGTCCATAGGTGTGTGGGTTTATTTCTGGGACTTTGAATTGATTCCTTTGACCCATATGTCTTTTTCTATACCAACAAAATGCAGATTTTATTACCATTGTTCTATCTACAGTTTGCAGTCATATATAGTGATGCCTCTGGAGCTTTACCTGATCTTCATTTAACTATGGTAAGTTATGTCTGCTAGAAAAATCATGCATTTCATTAAGAATTTCAAATTTTGAAGAATACAGTCTTCTGAAGTAAGAACTAATGATTATTTGAGTTTCTTTGTTGTGTTTTTTAGGCCTCCCTTTAATTTCTGATCTTGTTTATTTGGATACTGTTTGTCCTTTCTTTAGTTTGGCTAAGGCTTTGTATAGCTTACTGATTTTCTCATAGAAGTAGGTCACAATTTCATTGATTCTTTGTATTTTTTTCTCATTAATTGATTTCATCCCTGATTTTCATTATTTCTTCCCTTCTATTCTTCTTCAGGGTGCTTGATTGCTTCCTTTCTTTCTGCTTCTGTAAGGGTGCTCTGTCACTCACCTTCTGACTCCATTCTATCTGCCTTCCCTGACACTCCCCTACACTGGGGCATTGAGTCTTGAGAGAACCAAGGATCTCTCCTCCCACTGATGCCCCAACAAGGCTATCCTCTGTTACATATGTGGATGGAATCATATGTCCATCCCTGTATACTCTTGGAATGATGGTTTAGTCCCTGGGAGCTCTAGGGTATCTGATTGATTCATTCATTGTTCTTCTTATGGGGTTGCAAACTCCTTCAGCTTTTTCAATCCTTTAACTACTCCATTGGGTTGCCATCCTAAGATCAATGGTTGGCTGTGCACATCTGCTCTATATTTGTAAGGTGCTGGCAGAGTCTCTCAGGAGACAGCTATCTCAGGCTCACATCAGCATGCACTTCTTGGAATCCTCAATAGTGTCTGCACTTGGTGAATGTATATGGGATGGATCCCAGATTGGGCAATCTCTGGATGGCCTTTCCTTCATTATCTGCTGCCCACTTTGTCTCCATATTTCCTCCTGTGAATATTTTTGTTCCTTCTTATAAAAAGGACTGAAGCATTCACACATTTGCCTTTCTTCTTTTCAGCTTCATGTGATCTGTCAATTGTATCTTGGATATTAATATCCACTTATCAGTGAGTACATACCATGTGTGTTCTTTTGAAATTGGGTTACCTCACTCAGAAATATATTTTTCTAGTTCCAACGATTTGCCTAAGAATTTTATGAAATCATTGTTTTTAAAAGATGAGTAGTACACCATTATATAAATGAACCACAATTTCGGTATCCATTCCTCTCTTGAAGGACCTCTGGGATCATTCCAGCTTCTGTCTATTATACATAAGGCTGCTATGAACATAGTGGAGCATCTGTCCTGCTTATATGTTGGAGCATCATTTGTATATATGCCCAGGAGTAGTATTGCTGGGTCTTCAGGTAGTACTATGTCCAATTATCTGAGGAATCACCAGATTGATTTCCTGAGTGGATGTACCAGCTTACAATCCCACCATCAAAGGAAGAATATTCTTATTTATCCACATCCCTGACAGTATGTGGTATCACCTGTGTTTTTTATCTTAGTCATTTTGACTGGTGTGAGGTGGAATCTCAGGTTTGTTTTGATTCCCATTTCCCTGATGACTAAGGTTGTTAAACATTTCTATAGATGCTTTTCTGCCATTTGATATTCCTCAGTTGAGAATTCTTTGTTTAGCTCTTAGCTCATTTTTTAATAGGGTTATTTGATTCTCTGAAATCTAACTTCTTGAGTTTGTTGTATATATTGGATATTAGTCCTCTATCGGATGTAGGATTGGTAAAGATCTTTTCACAATCTGTTGGTTGCTGTTTTGTCCTAATGTCAGTGTCCTTTGCTTTACAGAAGCTTTACAGTTCTATGAGGTCCCATTTGTCAATTCTTGATCTTAGAGCATAGCCACTGGTGTTTTGTTCAGGAAAATTTCCCCAGTGCCCATGTGTTTGAGACTCTTCCTGTTTTACTTCTATTAGTTTGAGTGTATCTGGTTTGATGTGGAGGTCCTTGATCCATTGGACTTAAGCTTTGTACACCATGCTAGGAATGGATCAATCTGCATTCTTCTACATGCTGACCTCCAGTTGAACCAGCACCATTTGTTGAAAATGCTATCTTTTTTCCACTGGATGTTTTAGCTCCTTTGTCAAAGATCAGTGATCATAGGTGTGTGAGCTTTTTTCTGGGAATTCATTTCTATTCCATTGATCTACCTGCCTGTCTCTGTACCAATACAGTACAGTTTTTATCAATATTGCTCTGTAATACAGCTTAATGTCAGGGATGGTATTTTCCCCAGAAGTTCTTTTATTGTTGAGAATAGTTTTCACTATCCTGGGTGTTTTGTTATCCCAAATAAATTTGTAAATTGCTCTTTCTATCTCTGTGAAGAATTAAATTGGAATTCTGATGAAGACTGCATTGAATCTGTAGATTGCTTTTGGCAAAATGGCCTTTTTTACTTTATTAATCCTGCCAATCCATGAGCATGGGAGTATTTTCCATCTTCTGAGATCTTCAATTTTTTTCTTCAGAAACTTGAAGTTCTTATCACACAGGTCCTTCACTTCCTTGGCTAAAGTCACATGGAGATATTTTATGTTATTTGGGACAATTGTGAAGGATGTTATTTCCCTAATTTCTTTCTCAGTCTGTTTATCCTTTGAGTAGAGAAAGGCTACTGATTTGTTTGAGTTAACATTATAGCCAACCACTTTGCTGAAGTTGGTTATCAGGCTTAGTAGTTCTCTGGTGGAATTTTGATGTCACTTAAGTATTCTATCATATCATGTGCAAATAGTGATATTTTGACTTCTTCCTTTCCAATTTGTATCGCTTTGACCTCCTTTTGTATTTTGATTGCTTTAGCTAGGACTTTGATACTATATTGAATAAGTAGGGAGAGAGTGGGCAGCCTGGTCTAGTCCCTGATTTTAATGAGATTGCTTCAATTTTTTTTTTATTTTGACATTGGCTACTGGTTTGCTGAATATTGCTTTTACTATGTTTAAGTATGGGCCTTGAATCCCTGATGTTTCCAAGACTTTTAACATGAAGGAGTGTTGAATTTTGTCCAATGTTTTCTCAGCATCTAATGAGATGATTATGTGTTTTTTTTTTCATTTTTTCTTTGAGTTTGTTTAATGGTTTATGTTGATGGATTTCTGTATATTGAACCATCCCTGCATCCCTGGAATGAAGCCTACTTCAAAATGATAGAAGATCATTTTAATGTGATTTGGATTCGGTTTGCAAGAATTTTATTGAGTGTTTTGCCATAAATATTCATAGGGAAAATTGGTGTAAAGTTCTCTTTCTTTTTGGGTCTTTGTGTGGTTTAGGTAAAAGTGTAATTGTGGTTTTATAGAAGGAATTGGGTAGTTTTCCCTCTGTTTATATTTTGTGGAATAGTTGGAGAGTATTTGTATTAGGTCTTCCATGATGGCGTGATGTAATTCTGCACTAAACCTATCTTGTTCTGGGCTTTTTTTGTTTGGGAGACTTTTAATGTCTGCTTCTGTTTCTTTAGGGGTTATGCGACTGTTTAGATCATTTATCTGATACTGATATAACTTTGATACCTGGTTTCTGTTTAGAAAATTGTCCATTTAATCTGTATTTTCCAGTTTTGCTGAGTATAGACTTTTGTAGTAGGATCTGGTGATTTTTTTTTAATTTCTATAGTTTCTGTTGTTATGTCTTCCTTTTTCATTCCTGATTTCGCTAATTTGGACACTGTTTTTCTGGACTCTGGTTAGTTTGGCTTATCTATCTTGTTGATTTTCTCAAAGAAACAGCTCATGGTTTTGTTGATTCTTTGTATAGTTCTTTTTGTTTCTACTTGTTGATTTCAGCCCTGAGTTTGATTACATCCTCTTGGGTGAATTTGCTTCTTTTTATTCTAGAGCTTTCAGTTGTGCTATCAAGCTACTAGTGTATGCTCTCTCTATTTTTTTTTTAGAGGCACTAAGTGCTATGAATTTTCCTCTTAACACTGCTTTTATTGTGTTCCATAAGTTTGGGTATGTTGTACTTTCCTTTTCATTAAATTCTAAAAAGTTTTTTTTTCTTTTTCTTTTTTTTTTTTTTTGGAGCTGGGGACCGAACCCAGGGCCTTGCGCTTCCTAGGCAAGCGCTCTACCACTGAGCTAAATCCCCAACTCTAAAAAGTTTTTTAATTTCTTTCTTTATTTCTTCCTTGACCAAGTTATCATTGAGTAGAGTATTGTTCAGCTTAAAAGTATATGTGGGATTTCTGTCATTTTTGTTGTTATTGAAGACCAGCCTTAGTTCATGGTGATCTGATAGGATGCTTTGGATAATTTTTATCTTATTGTATCTGCTGAGGCTTGTTTGATGACTGATTATGTTGTCAGTTTTGAAGACGGTACCATGAAGTGCTGAGAAGAAGGCATATTCTTTTGTTTTAGGATGAAATGTTCTATAGTTATTTTTTCTTAACTTCTGTTAGTGTCACTGTATTTCTTTTTAGTTTCTGTTTCCATGATCTGTCCATTGTTGAGAGTGCTATGTTGAATTCTTCCACTATTTTTGTGTGAGTTGCTGTATATGCTTTCAGCTATAGTAAAGTTTCTTTTATGAACGTGGATGCCCTTTCATTTGGGGCATAGATACTCAGAATTGAGAGTTCATCTTGGTGGAGTTTTCCTTTGTCAAGTATGAAGTATTCTTCCTTATCTTTTTTGATAACTTTTGGTTGAAAGTCGATTTTATTTGTTATTAGAATGCTTGTTTCTTGGGACCATATATTTGGAAAAAATTTTCCCAGACTTTTCTTTTGAGACAGTGCATGTCTTTGTCACTGAGGTTTGTTTCCTGTATGCAGCAAAATGTTGAGTCCTGTGTATGTGTCCAGTCTGATAGTGTACTTAGTCTATGTCTTTGTATTGGGGAATTGAGTCCATTGATGTTAAGTGATATTAGGGACCAATGATTGATTTTTCTTTTTCTTTTTTTTCATTTTTTCTTTTTTGTTTATCTTCTTTTGGGCTAGTTGAAAGTAGATTAATTCTTGCTTTTTCTACTGTGTAGTTTCTCTCCTTGTGTTGAAGTGTTCCATCTATTATCCTTTGTAGGGCTGCATTTATGGATAATACTGTGTAAATTTTATTTTGTCATGGAATATCTTGGTTTCTCCATGTATCGTAACTGAGAATTTTGCTGGATATAGTAGCCTGAGCCAGCATTTGTGTTTTCTTAGGGTCTGTATGATATCTGACCAGGATCTTCAAGCTTTTATAGTCTCTGTTGAGAAGTCAGGTGAAATTCAGATAGGTCTGCCTTTATAAGTTACTTGACATTTTCCCTTTACTGCTTTTCATATTCTTTCTTTGTTTTGTGCAATTTGTGCTTTGACTATTATGTGATGGGAGAAATTTTTTTCTGGTCCAATATATTTGGAGTTCTGTAGGCTTCTTGTATGTTCATGGGCATCTCTTTCTTTAGGTTAGGGAAGTTTTCTTCTTTAATTTTTTTTTGGGGGGGTGGTTATTTACTGCTCTTTAAGTTGGGAATCTTCAATCTCTTCTATACTTATTATCCTTAGGTTTGATCTTTTCATTGTGTCCTGGATTTCCTAAATGTTTAGGATTAGGATCTTTTTGCGTTTTACCTTTTCTTTGACTATATTGATATTCTCTTTTTAATCCCTTGTATTCTGTTGGTGATGCTCATATCTATGACTCCTGATCTCTTTCCTAGGTTTTCTGTCTCCAGGGTTGTCTCTCTGTGATTTCTTTATTGTTTCTATTTCCATTTTTAGATCCTAGATGGTTTTATTCAATTCCTTCACCTGTTTGATTGTATTTTCCTACAATTCTTTAAGGGATTTTTATGTTTCCTTTTTAAGGAAACCTGTGCTGTCCTTTATTTCTTTAAGGGAGTTACTCATGTCCTTTTTAAAGTCCTCTAACATGCTTATGAAATGTGATTTTTAAGCCAGAATCTTGATTTTCAGGTATTTTGGGATATCCAGAACTTTCTGTGGTAGGAGAACTAGGTTCTGATGATGCCAAATAGGCTTGGCTTCTGTTGCTTAGGTTTTTGCATTGCCTCTCACTACCTGGTAATCTCTGGTATTATCTGGCCTTGCTGTCTCTGACAGTGCCTTGACCTTCCTGTAATCCTGTGTGTCAGCACTCCTGGCAGACCAGCTCTCTCCCAGTGGTATTTGGGTACAGGGGTGTGGCACAGGGTCAGTTCTGGGTGCAGACAGAGACTAGAAGAATCCTGTCCCAGACTGCTCCTTTGCTCCCGTGTCCTGAGGGCTCTAGGAGGGTTCCTCTTGTGCCATGTATGTGAGCAGAATGGTGGTCTCACCTTTGCTTTCAGGTGTGTCAACACTCCTGAGAGACCAGTTGTCTCCTGGCAGGATCTGAGTCAAGAGAACTGTGGCACACGGGTTAGGTCTGGGCTCTGACAAAACCCTGAAAGTTGCTTGAGAATTTTTTCTGGCCCTTTATTTTGAGATAATATCTATCTCTTGGGCTTAGGTGTGTTTCTTGTATATAGCAGAATGATAGATCCTGCTTTTGCATTTTGGAATCCATTCTGTTAGCTTGTGTCTTCTTAGCCAAAAATGTAACCATTGTTGTTGAGAGATATTAATGATTAGTGCTTCTTCCTGTTATTTTGATGTTGATGGTGTTAGTGTTTTTGCTGGCATGGAATCACTTATTTACCTATGTTTTCTTTGATGTAGATATTCTCCTTGGGTTGGAGTTTTTCTTCTACTATTGTATGTAGGGCTAAATTTGTGGACAGATATTGCTTCAATTTGAAATTTTCTTGAAATATTATTTTTTCATATATGGTGATTCAAAATCTCGCTGGCTATAGTTGCCTTGATTGGTATCTGTGCTTTTTTTTTTTTAGAGGTTTCAAGATATCTGTTCAGGCCATCCTAGCTTTTAGAGTTTCTGTAGAGAAGTCAGGTGTGATTTGAATAGGCCTGACTTTGTATGTTACCTGACCTTTTTAGTTTGATACTTTTAATATTCTTTCTTTGTTCTGTAGATTTTGTTTTTAAATTATTATGGAGCAGGAGGATTTTCTTTTCTGGTCCAGTCTAATTGTTGTTCTATGAACTTCTTATATGATTATAGGCATCTCTTTCTTTAGGTTTAGAAAGTGTTCTGTGATTTTGTTGAAAGTAATTTTCTAGTTCTTGGAGCTGGAACTCTTCACTTTCCTGGGTTCCTCTTATTCTTAGGTTAGGTCTTTTGTGATGTCCCAGATTTCCTAGAATGTTTACAGTCAAAAATTCTTTAGACTTAACATATTCTTTGACTGATGTAATTCCTTTAATTGTATGTTCTATGCCTGAGAGTCTTTCTTCCATATCCTATATTCTGTTGGTTATCCTTGCATCTGTTGCTTCTGCTTTCTTCCCTAGGTTTTCCATCTGCAGAATTCCCTCAGTTTGTTGTTGTTGTTGTGTATATCTATTTCCATTTTCAGATATTAAACTATTTTATTTATTTCCTTTACCTGCTTAATTGTGTTTCCTACATTTTTATGGGATCTATTTGTTTCCTTTTCAAAGCCCTCTATCAGTTTGATATACTTTCCTGTATTTCTTTAAAGAGACCTATTCATTTCCTCTTTAAAGGCTTCTGTAATCTTTTTTTTTTTTATTAACTTGAGTATTTCTTATATACATTTCGAGTGTTATTCCCTTTCCCGGTTTCCGGGCAAACATCCCCCTCCCCCCTCCCCTTCCTTATGGGTGTTCCCCTCCCAACCCTCCCCCCATTGCCGCCCTCCCCCCATAGACTAGTTCACTGGGGGTTCAGTCTTAGCAGGACCCAGGGCTTCCCCTTCCACTGGTGCTCTTACTAAGATGTTCATTGCTACCTATGTGGTCAGAGTCCAGGGTCCGTCCATGTATAGTCTTTAGGTAGTGGCTTAGTACCTGGAAGCTCTGGTTGCTTGGCATTGTTGTACATATGGGGTCTCGAGCCCCTTCAAGCTCTTCCAGTTCTTTCTTTGATTCCTTCAACGGGGGTTCTATTCTCAGGTCAGTGGTTTGCTGCTGGCAATCGCCTCTGTATTTGCTGTATTCTGGCTGTGTCTCTCAGGAGCGATCTACATCCGGCTCCTGTTGGTCTGCACTTCTTTGCTTCATCCATCTTGTCTAATTGGGTGGCTGTATATGTATGGGCCACATGTGGGGCAGGCTCTGAATGGGTGGTACTTCAGTCTCTGTTTTAATCTTTGCTTCTCTCTTCCCTGCCAAGGGTATTCTTGTTCCCCTTTTAAAGAAGGTGTGAAACATTCACATTTTGATCATCCGTCTTGAGTTTCATTTGTTCTAGGCCTCTAGGGTAATTCAAGCATTTGGGCTAATAGCCATTTATCAATGAATGCATACCATGTATGTCTTTCTGTGATTGGGTTAGCTCACTCAGAATGATATTTTCCAGTTCCAACCATTTGCCTACGAATTTCATGAAGCCATTGTTTTTGATAGCTGAGTAATATTCCATTGTGTAGATGTACCACGTTTTCTGTATCCATTCCTCTGTTGAAGGGCATCTGGGTTCTTTCCAGCTTCTGGCTATTATAAATAAGGCTGCAATGAACATAGTGGAGCACGTGTCTTTTTTATATGTTGGGGCATCTTTTGGGTATATGCCCAAAAGAGGTATAGCTGGATCCACAGGCAGTTCAATGTCCAATTTTCTGAGGAACCTCCAGACTGATTTCCAGAATGGTTGTACCAGTCTGCAATCCCACCAACAATGGAGGAGTGTTCCTCTTTCTCCGCATCCTCGCCAGCATCTGCTGTCACCTGAGTTTTTGATCTTAGCCATTCTCACTGGTGTGAGGTGAAATCTCAGGGTTGTTTTGATTTGCATTTCCCTTATGACTAAAGATGTTGAACATTTCTTTAGGTGTTTCTCAGCCATTCGGCATTCCTCAGCTGTGAATTGTTTGTTTAGCTCTGAACCCCATTTTTTAATAGGGTTACTTGTCTCCCTGCGGTCTAACTTCTTGAGTTCTTTGTATATTTTGGATATAAGGCCTCTATCTGTAGTAGGATTGGTAAAGATCTTTTCCCAATCTGTTGGTTGCCGTTTTGTCCTAACCACAGTGTCCTTTGCCTTACAGAAGCTTTGCAGTTTTATGAGATCCCATTTGTTGATTCTTGATCTTAGAGCATAAGCCATTGGTGTTTTGTTCAAGAAATTTTTTTCAGTGCCCATGTGTTCCAGATGCTTCCCTAGTTTTTCTTCTATTAGTTTGAGTGTGTCTGGTTTGATGTGGAGGTCCTTGATACACTTGGACTTAAGCTTTGTACAGGGTGATAAGCATGGATCGATCTGCATTCTTCTACATGTTGACCTCCAGTTGAACCAGCACCATTTGCTGAAAATGCTATCTTTTTTCCATTGGATGGTTTTGGCTCCTTTGTCAAAAATCAAGTGACCATAGGTGTGTGGGTTCATTTCTGGGCCTTCAATTCTATTCCATTGGTCTATCTGTCTGTCTCTGTACCAATACCATGCAGTTTTTATCACTATTGCTCTGTAATACTGCTTGAGTTCAGGGATAGTGATTCCCCCTGAAGTCCTTTTACTGTTGAGAATAGTATAGCTATCCTGGGTTTTTTGTTATTCCAGATGAATTTGCAAATTGTTTTGTCTAACTCTTTGAAGAATTGGATTGGTATTTTGATGGGGATTGCATTGAATCTGTAGATCGCTTTTGGTAAAATGGCCATTTTTACTATATTAATCCTGCTGATCCATGAGCATGGGAGATCTTTCCATCTTCTAAGGTCTTCTTCAATTTCTTTCTTCAGTGTCTTGAAGTTCTTATTGTACAGATCTTTTACTTGCTTGGTTAAAGTCACCCCGAGGTACTTTATATTATTTGGGTCTATTATGAAGGGTGTTGTTTCCCTAATTTCTTTCTCGGCTTGTTTCTCTTTTGTGTAGAGGAAGGCTACTGATTTATGTGAGTTAATTTTATACCCAGCCACTTTGCTGAAGTTGTTTATCAGCTTTAGTACTTCTCTGGTGGAACTTTTGGGATCACTTAAATATACTATCATATCATCTGCAAATAGTGATATTTTGACTTCTTCTTTTCCGATCTGCATCCCCTTGACCGCCTTTTGTTGTCTGATTGCTCTGGCTAGAACTTCAAGAACTATATTGAATAAGTAGGGAGAGAGTGGGCAGCCTTGTCTAGTCCCTGATTTTAGTGGGATTGCTTCAAGTTTCTCTCCATTTAGTTTAATGTTAGCAACTGGTTGGCTGTATAGGGCTTTTACTATGTTTAGGTATGGGCCTTGAATTCCTATTCTTTCCAGGACTTTAATCATGAAGGGGTGTTGAATTTTGTCAAATAATTTCTCAGCATCTAATGAAATGATCATGTGGTTTTGTTCTTTCAGTTTGTTTATATAATGGATCACGTTAATGGTTTTCCGTATGTTAAACCATCCCTGCATGCCTGGGATGAAGCCTACTTGATCATGGTGGATGATTGTTTTGATGTGCTCTTGGATTCGGTTTGCCAGAATTTTATTGAGTATTTTTCCGTCGATATTCATAAGGGAAATTGGTCTGAAGTTCGCTTTCTTTGTTGGGTCTTTGTGTGGTTTAGGTATAAGAGTAATTGTGGCTTCAGAGGAGGAATTCAGTAGTGCTCCATCTGTTTCAATTTTGTGGAATAGTTTGGATAATATTGGTATGAGGTCTTCTATGGAGGTCTGATAGAATTCTGCACTAAACCCCTCTGGACCTGGGCTCTTTTTGGTTGGGAGACCTTTAATGCCTGCTTCTATTTCCTTAGGAGTTATGGGGTTGTTTAATTGGTTTATCTGTTCCTGATTTAACTTCAGTACCTGGTATCTGTCTAGGAAATTGTCCATTTCCTGCAGATTTTCAAGTTTTGTTGAATATAGGCTTTTATAGTAAGATCTGATGATTTTTTGAATTTCCTCTGAATCTGTAGTTATGTCTCCCTTTTCATTTCTGATTTTATTAATTTGGACGCACTCTCTGTTTCCTCTCGTTAGTCTGGCTAAGGGTTTATCTATCTTGTTGATTTTCTCAAAGAACCAACTTTTGGTTCTGTTGATTCTTTCTATGGTCCTTTTTGTTTCAACTTGGTTGATTTCAGCTCTGAGTTTGATTATTTCCTGCCTTCTACTCCTCCTGGGTGTATTTGCTTCTTTTTGTTCTAGAGCTTTTAGGTGTGCTGTCAAGCTGCTGACATATGCTCTTTCCTGTTTCTTTCTGCAGGCACTCAGCGCTATGAGTTTTCCTCTTAGCACAGCTTTCATTGTGTCCCATAAGTTTGGGTATGTTGTACCTTCATTTTCATTAAATTCTAAAAAGTCTTTAATTTCTTTCTTTATTTCTTCCTTGACCAGGTTATCATTGAGTAGAGCATTGTTCAATTTCCACGTATATGTGGGCATTCTTCCCTTATTGTTATTGAAGACCAGTTTTCGGCCGTGGTGGTCCGATAGCACGCATGGGATTATTTCTATCTTTCTGTACCTGTTGAGGCCCGTTTTTTGACCAGTTTTATGGTCAATTTTGGAGAAAGTACCATGAGGAGCTGAGAAGAAGGTATATCCTTTTGCTTTAGGATAGAATGTTCTATAAATATCTGTTAAGTCCATTTGGCTCATGACTTCTCTTAGTCTGTGTATGTCTCTGTTTAATTTCTGTTTCCATGATCTGTCCATTGATGAGAGTGGGGTGTTGAAATCTCCCACTATTATTGTATGAGGTGCAATGTGTGTTTTGAGCTTTAGTAAGGTTTTTTTTACGTATGTAGGTGCCCTTGTATTTGGGGCATAGATATATAGGATTGAGAGTTCATCTTGGTGGATTTTTCCTTTGATGAATATGAAGTGTCCTTCCTTATCTTTTTTGATGACTTTTAGTTGAAAATTGATTTTATTTGATATTAGAATGGCTACTCCAGCTTGCTTCTTCTGACCATTTGCTTGGAAAGTTGTTTTCCAGCCTTTCACTCTGAGGTAGTGTCTGTCTTTGTGTCTGAGGTGTGTTTCCTCTAGGCAGCAGAATGCAGGGTCCTCGTTGCGTATCCAGTTTGTTAATCTATGTCTCTTTACTGGGGAGTCGAGGCCATTGATGTTGAGAGATATTAAGGAATAGTGATTATTGCTTCCTGTCGCATTCATATTTGGATGTGAGGTTATGTTTGTGTGCTTTTCTTGTCTTTGTTTTGTTGCCAAGACAATTAGTTTCTTGCTTCTTCTAGGGTATAGCTTGCCTCCTTATGTTGGGCTTTACCATTTATTATCCTTTGTAGTGCTGGATTTGTAGAAAGATATTGTGTAAATTTGGTTTTGTCATGGAATATCTTGGTTTCTCCATCTATGTTAATTGAGAGTTTTGCTGGATACAGTAACCTGGGCTGGCATTTGTGTTCTCTTAGGGTCTGTATGACATCTGTCCAGGATCTTCTGGCCTTCATAGTTTCTGGCGAAAAGTCTGGTGTGATTCTGATAGGTCTGCCTTTATATGTTACTTGACCTTTTTCCCTTACTGCTTTTAATATTCTTTCTTTATTTCGTGCATTTGGTGTTTTGACTATTACGTGACGGGAGGTGTTTCTTTTCTGGTCCAATCTATTTGGAGTTCTGTAGGCTTCTTGTATGACTATGGGTATCTCTTTTTTTAGGTTAGGGAAGTTTTCTTCTATGATCTTGTTGAAGATATTTACTGGTCCTTTGAGCTGGGAGTCTTCACTCACTTCTATACCTATTATCCTTAGGTTTGATCTTCTCATTGAGTCCTGGATTTCCTGTATGTTTTGGACCAGTAGCTTTTTCCGCTTTACATTATCTTTGACAGTTGAGTCAATGATTTCTATGGAATCTTCTGCTCATGAGATTCTTCCATCTCCTGTATTCTGTTGGTGAAACTTGTATCTACAGCTCCTTGTCTCTTCTTTTGCTTTTCTATATCCAGGGTTGTTTCCATGTGTTCTTTCTTGATTGCTTCCATTTCCATTTTTAATTCCTTCAACTGTTTGATTGTGGTTTCCTGGAATTCTTTCAGGGATTTTTGTGACTCCTCTCTATGGGCTTCTACTTGTTTATTTATGATTTCCTGGAATTCTTTCAGGGATTTTTGTGACTCCTCTCTATGGGCTTCTACTTGTTTAATTATGTTTTCCTGGAATTCTTTCAGGCATTTTTGTGATTCCTCTCTGTAGGCTTCTACTTGTTCTCTAAGGGAGTTCTTCACGTCTTTCTTGAAGTCCTCCAGCATCATGATCAAATATGATTTTGAAACTAGATTTTGCTTTTCTGGTGTGTTTGGATATTCCATATTTGTTTTGGTGGGAGAATTGGGCTCCGATGGTGCCATGTAGTCTTGGTTTCTGTTGCTTGGGTTCCTGTGCTTGCCTCTCGCCATCAGATTATCACTAGTGTTACTTTGTTCTGCTATTTCTGACAGTGGCTAGACTGCCCTATAAGCCTGTGTGTCAGGAGTGCTGTAGACCTGTTTTTCTGTTTTCTTTCAGCCTGTTACGGTGACAGAGTGTTCTGCTTTCGGGCGTGTAGTTTTCCCTCTCTACAGGTCTTCAGCTGTTCCTGTGGGCCTGTGTCTTGAGTTCACCAGACAGGTCACTTGCAGCAGAGAAGTTGGTCTTACCTGTGGTCCCGAGGCTCAAGTTTGCTCGCGGGGTGCTGCCCAAGAGCTCTCTGTGGCAGCAGCAACCAGGAAGATCTGTGCCGCCGTTTCCGGGCGCTTCAGTGCACCAGGGTTCCAGATGGCCTTTGGTGTTTTCCTCTGGCGTCCGAGATGTGTATGCAGAGTGCAGTTTCTTCTGGTTTCCCAGGCGTGTTGCCTCTCTGAGGGTTTAGCTCTCCCTCCCACGGGATTTGGGTGCAGAGAACTGTTTATCCGGTCTGTTTCTTTCAGGTTCCGGAGGTGTCTCAGGCAGGGGTCCTGCCGCTCCTGGGCCCTCCCCCACGGGAACCCAGAGGCCTTATACAGTTTCCTCTTGGGCCAGGGATGTGGGCAGGGGTGGGCAGTGTTGGTGGTCTCTTCCGCTCTGCAGCCTCAGGTGTGCCCACCTGACCAGGCGGTCGGGTCTCTCTCCCACGGTGTCTGGGAGCAGAGAGCTGCTGCGGGCCCGGCTTCTGTAATCTTTATAAAATTAGATTTAAGATCACCTTTTGGTGCTTTGCTTGTGTTAGGGTATTAAGGGCTTGATGTGATAGGGGTTGTTGTGCTCTAAAGTTATCATACTACCCTGGTTTATATTGATTGCGTTCTTTCAAGGGCCTTTAGCCAACTGGATGGATTGGTCCCTGGATGTTGCTATTTTAGTAAGTATTAAAAGGAGTCCCAGTCTTTGATTCTGGTATGTCAGGCCTCTTCTGATTATTATTTGGCTGGATAGTTCCAGATTAGACTGTCTGATGAAGGTGATAGTTCCAGATCATACTGTCTGATGAAGGTGGGCTGAAAGTTGATTGGAGAATGGGGATAGAGCAGAAAGAGCCAACTGCTCAGGGAACCTGGGCATGCCCACAGAGGATTCAGTGAGCACACTTAAAAACAGAAGTTATTTTAAGTAAAGATGAGCAGGAAAAATGGTAATATTTAGAACTTAGTCGTAAAAATTTCCAAACATAAGCTTAAAGCACCTCATAATGCTCATAATACAAGAACGTACTTGAATAAAACCAAATACGTCCTCAACCAAACCCACAAAACTCAAAATTTTCATGGCAGGAGTGTGGTTAAAGGCCATAAAGCCAACTAAAACAGCTTAGTGTGGTCAAATCAAGAATGATATAAGCAAGAAAATGAATTTAGTATTGGGTCATAATCCAAAGGATAAAGTAAATTCTCAGTTGTTCTTGGCAATGGAAATTAGCATTGAATAAAAACCCAAGGGTCAATAACCACATCTGCTAAGCAGATACAGTTTATGTTTATACTCTTTAAAAAAATGAAACATAATTTCTTAATTCTTTGATGTGGGCTCTATAAGAAGACTTAATTCCACTAAAAGACTGCATGAAAAGATAAAATATGCCGTTTCTACCCATGTTGAGAGCTGAAATCCAGCCTCCAGGAGTGCCTATTCACTTGAAAGCAGAATCAAGTCTAACTTTTCTGCTCCATGTTGACTTGCCTGGTGAACTCAGGACACACAAAGGCAGAAGTCCTCAGGGACAGGGAACTTCTTTTTTCCGACTGTGCCTGGAACTGAGCTGATCTCATGCCATACCTCCTGGCTCCCAAAACCCCTGGGAAAGAGAGCTGAACACCCAGAAGTTTGGACAATCCTAAAACTGCAGGACAGACTGCTACTTCTGCCCACATTTGCCCACATGCCTGGCCCAAGAGGAAACTGTGCAGTGGGTCTGGACACAGGATAGAGGAGAAGTCAGTGACAGGAACCCATGATCCAGGTCTGCCCCCAGAATTGAAAGGAATTGGTCAAACAGCTCCCTGCACCCAAATCCTATTGGGGGTCGGGGGGAGAGTTCGAGCCTCACAAGTGAGGACACTCATGAAAATCAGAGAATACTCTTTGTTCACATTCCCAACCCAAGAGGAAATTGCCTAGTGCCATCTGTGCCCCATGGGCACAGGGACCTAGGAACAGTCAGGGACAGGATCCGTCCAGTAACGGTCTGCACCTAGAACTGAAAGCCAGCCACCAGAGGCACCTATACATCTGAGAGCAGAACACTCTGTTCCCAGAACAGGCTGGAAGAAAACAAGAAAACAGGTCTACAGGAGTGCTGACACACAGATGGTCAAGCCACTGTCAGAAACAGCAAGACAAACTAACACCAGAGACAACCTGATGACACGAGGCAAGCACAGGAACATAAGCAACAGAAACCAAGACTACTTGGCATCATCAGAGCCCAGTTCTTCCACCAAAGCAAATACTGGATATCCAAACACAGCAGAAGAGCAAAATTTAGATTTAAAATCACATTTTAAGATGATGGAGATGGAGGACTTTAGGACGAACATAAATAGGTAAAGAAATACAGGATAAGACAAATAAACAAGTAGAAGCCCTTCAAGAGGAAACACAAGAATCCCTTAAAGAATTATAGGAAAACACAATTAAACAGGTTAAGGAATTAAAAAAAACCATCCAGGATTAAAAAATGGAAATAGAAACAATGAAGAAACCATAGAGACAACACTGGAGATAGAAAACCTAGGGAAGAGATCAGGACTCATAGATGCATCACCAAAAGATAGAAGAGTCAAAGGGGCAGAAGATACCATAGAAAACATCGACACAATGGTCAAACATAATATAAAACACCAAAAGCTCATAGCCAAAAACACACAGGAAATCCAGCAAACCTAAGAATAATAGGTATAGAAGAGAGTGAAGACTCCTAACTTAAAGGGCCAGTAAATATCTTCAAAGAAATTATAGAAGAAAACTCCCTTAACCTAAAGAAAGAGATGCACATAAACGTACAAGAAGTCTACAGAATTCAAAGTAGTTTGGATGGGAAAAGAAACTCCTCCAGTCACATTATAGTCAAAACATCAAGTGCACTAAAAAAAAAGAATATTGAAAGCAGTAAGGGGAAAAGGTGAAGTAATATATAAAGGCAGACCTGTAAGAATTACACCAAACTTCTCACCAAAGACTATGAAAGAAAAAAGATCCTATGCAGATGTCATACAGACCCTAAGAGAACACAAATGTCAACCCAGGCTACTATATCCATCAAAACTATAAATTAATATTGAGGGAGAGACACAAATCCAGAGAGAGGGAGAGCTAAACCTTCAAAGGGGCAGACACACCTGGGAAGCCAGAAGAGACTACACTCTGCCTAGATTTCTGACTCCAGAGGAAAACACCTAGCGTCATCTGGGACCCCTGTGCACAGGGGCCCGGCAAAAGGTGGGGCAGGCCCTTCTGATTTCCACACTCATGGAGAGCTAAAACGCAGCAACCCAGGAGCAACTTCAGCCCTGGGACCAGAGGTAAGCCCAACTTTTCTGCTCCAAGCGACCTGCCTGGAGGACTCAGGACACAGGCCCACAGGAACAGCTGAAGACCAGTAGACAGGAATGACTACACGCCTGAAAGCAGAACACTCTGTTCCCATAACTGGCCGAAAGAAAACAGGAAAACAGGTCTACAGCACTCCTGACACATAGGCCTATAGGACAGTCTAGCAACTGTCAGAAATAGCGGAACAAGGTAACACCAGAGAAAACCTGATGGCGAGAGGCAAGTGCAGGAACCCAAGCAACAGAAAGCAAGACTACATGGCATCATCGGAGCCCAATTCTCCCATCAAAGCAAACACTGAATGTCCAAACACACTAGAAAAGCAAGATCTTGATTTTAAATCACATTTGATAATGATGATGGAGGACTTCAAGAAAGATATAAAGAACTCCCTAAGAGAAATGCAGGAAAACATAAATAAACAAGTAGAAGCCTATAGAGAGGAATCACAAAAATCCCTGAAAGAATTCCAGGAAAACACAATCAAATAGGTGAAGGAATTAAAAATGGAAGTAGAAGCAATAAAGAAAGCACAAAGGGAGACAACCCTGGATATAGAAAACCAAAGGAAGAGACAAGGAGCTGTACATACAAAAATCACCAACAGAATGCAAGAGATAGAAGAGAGAATATCAGGAGCAGAAGATTCCATAGAAATCATTGACACAACGGTCAAAGATATGGTAAAACGGAAAAAGCTACTGGTCCAAAACATGCAGGAAATCCAGGACTCAATGAGAAGGTCAAACCTAAGGATAATAGGTATAGAAGAGAGTCAAGACTCCCAGCTCAAAGGACCAGTAAATATCTTAAACAAAATCATAGAAGAAAACTTCCCTAAACTAAAGAAAGAGATGCGCATAAACATACAAGAAGCCTACAGAACACCAAATAGACTGGACCAGAAAAGAAACTCCTCCTGTCACATAATAGTCAAAACACCAAATGCACAAAACAAAGAAAGAATATTAAAAGCAGTAAGGGAAAAAGGTCAAGTAACATATAAAGGCAGACCTATCAGAATTACACCAGACTAGTAACTCACCAGAGACTATGAAAGCCAGAAGATCATGGACAGATGTCATACAGACCCTAAGAGAACACAAATGCCAGCCCAGGTTACTGTATTCTGCAAAACTCTCAATTAACATAGATGGAGAAACCAAGATATTCCAGGACAAAACCAAATTTACAAAATATCTTTCTACAATCCAGCCCTACAAAGGATAATAAATGGTAAAGCCCAAAAAGGACCCAAGCTACACTCTGGAAAAAGGAAGAAACTAATTATCTTGGCAACAAAACAAAGAGATGAAAACCACACAAACATAATCTCACATCCAAATTCAAATATAACAGGAAGCAATAATCACTATTCCTTAATATCTCTCAGCATCAATGGATCCAATTCCACAATAAAAAGACATAGAATAACAAATTGGATACTCAATGAGGACCCTGCATTCTGCTGCCTACAGGAAGCACACCTCAGAGACAAAGACAGATACTACCTCAGAGTGAAAGGCTGGAAAACAACTTTCCAAGCAAATGGTCACGAGAAGTAAGCTGGAGTAGCCATTCCAATATCGAATAAACTGGATTTTTAACCAAAAGTCATCAAAAAAGATAAGGAAGGACAATTCATATTCATAAAAGGAAAAATCCACCAAGATGAACTCTGAATCCTAAATATCTATGCTGCAAAAACGAGGACAACTACATACATAAAGGAAACCTTACTAAAGATCAAAGCACACATTACACATCACACAATAATAGTAGGAGATTTCAACACCTCACTCTCAACCATGGACAGATCATGGAAACAGAAATTAAACAGAGACATAGACAGACTAAGAAAACCCATGAACCAAATGGACTTAACAGATATTTATAGAACATTCTATCCTAAAACAAAAGGATATACCTTCTTCTCACCACCTCATGGTACTTTCTCCAAAACTGACCATATAATTGGTCATAAAACAGACCAATAGATACAGAACAATCAAAATAATCCCATGTGTCCTATCAGACCAACACAGGATAAAGCTGGTTTTCAATAACAATAAGAGAAGAATGGCCACATATACATGGAAGTTGAACAATGCTCTACTCAGCAATAACCTGGTCAAGGAAGAAATAAAGAAAGAAATTAAAGGCTTCTTAGAATTTAATGAAAATGAAAGTACAACATACGCAAACTTATGGGACACAATGAAAGCTGTGCTAAGAGGAAAACTCATAATTCTGAGTGCCTACAGAAAGAAACAGGAAAGAGCATATGTCAGCAGCTTGACAGCACACCTAAAAGCTCTAGAACTAGAAGAAGCAAATACACCCAGGAGGAGTAGAAGGCAGGAAATAATCAAACTCAGAGCTGAAATCAACCAAGTAGAAACAGAAAGGACCATAGAAAGAATCAACAGAACCAAAAGTTGGTTCTTTGAGAAAATCAACAAGATAGATAAACTCTTAGCCAGACTAACGACAGAACACACAGAGTGTGTTCTAATTAACAAAATTAGAAATGGAAAGGGAGACACAACTACAAAATCAGAAGAAATTAAAAAAAATATCATCAGATCCTACTACAAAAGCCTATATTCAACAAAACTTGAAAATCTGCAGGAAATGGACAATTTCCTAGACAGATACCAGGCACCAAAGTTAAACCAGGAACAGATAAACCATTTAAACAACCCCATAACTCCTAAAGAAATAGAAGCAGTCATTAAAGTTCTCACAACCAAAAGGAGCCCAGGTCCAGATGGGTTCAGTGCCGAATTCTATCAGACCTTCATAGAAGACCTCATACCAATACTATCCAAACTATTCCACAAAATTGAAACAGATGGAGCGCTACTGAATTCCTTCTATGAAGCCACAATTACTCTTCCACCCAAACCACACAAAGACCCAACAAAAAAAGAGAACTTCAGAACAATTTCCCTTATGAATATTGACTCAAAAATACTCAATAAAATTCTTGTAAACCAAATCCAAGAGCATATCCAAACAATCATCCATCATGATCAAGTAGGCTTCATCCCAGGCATGCAGGCATGGTTTAATATACAGAAAACCATCAACATAATCCACTATATAAACAAACTGAAAGAACAAAACCACATGATCATTTCATTAGATGCTAAGAAACCATTTGACAAAATTCAACACCCCTTCATTATAAAAGTCCTGGAAATTAAAGAATAGGAGTCCAAGGCGCATACCTAAACATAGCAAAAGCCATATACAGCAAACCAGTAACTAATATTAAACTAAATGGAGAGAAACTTGAAGCAATTCTCCTAAAATCAGGGACTAGAGAATGCTGCCCACTCTCTCCCTACTTATTTAATACAGTTTTTTGAAGTTCTAGCCAGAGCAATCAGACAACAAAAGGAGATCAAAGGGATACAGATTGGAAAAGAAGAAGTCAAAATATCAGTATTTGCAGATGATATGATAGTATATTTAAGTGATCCCAAAAGTTCCACCAGAGAACTACTAAAGCTGATAAACACCTTCAGCAAGTGGCTGGGAATAAATTAACTCAAATAAATCAGTAGCCTTCCTCTACACAAAAGAGAAACAAGCTGAGAAAGAAATTAGGGAAACGACACCCTTCATAATAGACCCAAATAATATAAAGTACCTCGGTGTGACTTTAACCAAGCAAGTAAAAGATTTGTACAATAAGAACTTCAAGACACTGAGGAAAGAAATTGAAGAAGACCTCAGAAGATGGAAAGATCTCCCATGCTCATGGATTGGCAGGATTAATATAGTAAAAATGGCCATTTTACCAAAAGCGATCTACAGATTCAATGCAATCCCCATCAAAATACCAATCCAACTCTTCAAAGAGTTAGACAGAACAATTTGCAAATTCATCTGCAATAACAAAAAACCCAGGATAGCTAAAATTATCCTCAACAATAAAAGGACTTCCAGGGAAATCAGTGTCCCTGAACTCAAGCAGTATTATAGATTATAAGTGATAAAAAATTGCATAGTATTGGTACAGAGAAAGACAGATAGACCAGAGGAATAGAATTGAAGACCCATAAATGAACCGACACACCTATGGTCACTAGATTTTTGACAAAGGGGCCAAAACCATCCAATGGAAAAAAGATAGCATTTTCAGCAAATGGTGCTGGTTCAACTGGAGGTCAGCATGTAGAAGAATGCAGATCGATCCATGCTTATCACCCTGTACAAAGCTTAAGTCCAAGTGGATCAAGGACCTCTGCATCAAACCAGATACACTCAAACTAATAGAAGAAATAGTGGGGAAGCATCTCCAACACATGGGCATGGGAGAAAATTTCCTGAACCAAACACCAATGGCTTATGCTCTAAGATCAAGAATTGACAAATGGTATCTCATAAAACTGCAAAGCTTCTGTAAGGAAAAGGACACTGTGGTTAGGACAAATGGGCAACCAACAGATTGGGAAAAGATCTTTACCAATCCTCCAACAGATAGAGGGCTTATATCTAAAATATACAAAGAACTCAAGAAGTTAGACTGCAGGGAGACAACCCTATTAAAAAATGGGGTTCAGAGCTAAACAAAGAATTCACAGCAAAGGAATGCCGAATGGCTGAGAAACACCTAAAGAAATGTTCAACATCTTTAGTCATAAGGGAAATGCAAATCAAAACAACCCTGAGATTTCACCTCACACCAGTGAGAATGGCTAAGATCAAAAACTCAGGTGACAACAGATGCTGGCGAGGATGTGGAGAAAGAGGAACACTCCTCCATTGTTGGTGGGATTGCAAACTGGTACAACCATTCTGGAAATCAGTCTGGAGGATCCTCAGAAAATTGGACATTGAACTACCTGAGGATCCAGCTATACCTCTCTTGGGCATATATCCAAAAGATGCCCCAACATATAACAAAGACACGTGTTCCACTCTGTTCATAGCAGCCTTATTTATAATAGCAAGAAGCTGGAAAGAACCCAGATGCCCTTCAACAGAGGAATGGATACAGAAAATGTGGTACATCTACACAATGGAATATTACTCAGCTATCAAAAACAATGACTTTATGAAATTCATAGGCAAATAGAGAGAACTGGAAAATATCATACTGAGTGAGGAAACCCAATCACAGAAAAACACACATGGTATGCAATCACTGATAAGTGGCTATTAGCTCAAATGCTTGAATTACCCTAGGTGCACAGAACACATGAAACTCAAGAAGGATGACCAAAATGCGAATGCTTCACTCCTTCTTTAAAAGGGGACCAATGTTGGGAGCGATGACCTTGAAACCCTCCATTATTGATGTTATTATTAGGTTAGAATAAAGTAGGACTAGGTTCATGGAAAATCTCCAGCCTGCTGCAAAAGACTAATACAAATCTGGTGGTCAAAAGGAAGAAGAATATGATACATCAAGATATCCAATGTCATGACCTGTAACCTTTCTAAAAACCCAACATCCTGCTGACTAATAGATATGACAAACCTGTGACCTTTCTGACATCCTGTCAACATCAGTCGATTCCCTGACCACAGGAGTACTGTGTCCTTGGCCTGCATAAATATTTCACACTTTCCCCCTCCCTCTGTTACCCATGTTATGGTATAAATTCAGCCTTGGGGAAAAAATAAAATTGTCACCTTGATCAGACTCTTGTGTTGGTATCCTTCTTTGCTTCTCTTGTCCCCCATTCTCTTCCAGGTAACCCCAGATCCCTTCACTTTCAAATGGCACACAGGGTGCAGCTGTTTGTAGGTCTCCTGGAGGAGAAAGTCGTCCCCCATGAATAGGCAGGCCTGTCTTCCTTGTTTGTCGGAGCCTTTTCTCCCCCCTTCTGGCAACCATGGACTGCCCAACCTTGGTTCAGAGCCTTGGTGTGTGTTTCTCCCCGGACGACGCAGATCTCAGTGGTGAGTGATGGGACAAGCATTCTACAGTCACCTTTTTTGACAGGACTCAGGGAGTCACTCAGGATGCAAAGAATAGGGTTAAAAATTTTTTTAAAAAAATCTTAGATTTTGTAGGAAATATAGTTCCCCAGGAGGGAACTATTGATACAAAAGATAGTGCAGAGTTAGTGATTGTTTAATGGATCGGCTAACCTTGTTGCTGAAGTCTGCGCTCTGTAATGAATAAAAGTTGCGTGCTTTTGGGGTTCAAGATTCCCTTTCCCTGCATGGATCAGCAACTCCACATACATGGATTAAAAACCTTATATCCTCCTGCTATTGCAGCGGTCACTTTGTCCATCTGTGCTCTGTGGGCAGTGCTCCTGAAGTGGGGCCACTATGGGGTCTTACAACATTTTGGTGCACCTGCCAGGAACTGTGCTTCCCCAGACCACAATTGGCGAGGAGATCGGAGGCAAGCTCGAACAAATCTGTGTTTTTTTGTTCTGTGTTACTTTCTGTTTTGTCTCTGTGTCATTTGTTTCATGGTGTCTGTGTCTGCTGTCTAAAGGGTTTGAGCTCCCCCCCTGGAGAGGTGTTAGAGTCCCCTTGGTGGTTGCTGTGGGTCCTGTGAAGAACTTACTGCTGTAACAGGCAGATGTGTTAGTTGTCATAGGCCATAGGCCCTAGAGGATGTTCTAGGAGGAGAAAGGAATCTAGAGAACACTCTAGAATCCTGTTGGGAGGTGGGATCAGATGGTCTGCCTCATCCCAGAAGCAGCTAAGGTTAAGGTGCACTATCTGGTATCAAGCATCTGTAGAAATTTGTTATAGGGTGCCTTCTCTTGGTCTGGTTTGTCTAGTTTGTTTTCTGTGATATTGTCATGTCTTTTTGGCTTTTGTTTTGTTTTTGGACTTGGACTGATGACTGTGTTTGAAATCATGGACTTAAGACTGTGTTTAAAATCATGGGGCTCGAGACCCCAAAAGTACAACAATGCCAAGCAACCAGAGCTTCCAGGGACTAAGCCACTACCTAAATACTATACATGGACTGACCCTGGACTCTGACCCCATAGGTAGCAATGAATATCCTAGTAAGAGCACCAGTGGAAGGGGAAGCCCTGGGTCCTGCTAAGACTGAACCCCCAGTGAACTAGACTATGGGGGGAGGGCGGCAATGGGGGGAGGGTTGGGAGGGGAACACCCATAAGGAAGGGGAGGGGGGAGGGGGATGTTTGCCCGGAAACCGGGAAAGGGAATAACACTTGAAATGTATATAAGAAATACTCCACCACTACAAATCTATAAAAAATGTGACTCTTGCTTCCCCAACATGCTGTGCTGTGCATTCTACTTTCCTATTACCCACTCATATTCTTTTTCCACCACTAAAACATTTTTGCCACTTCAGTTTGGTCTCTGATGAAAATCATAGGCTTAGATCTAGATTTTCCCAATAAAATTGTGACTTCATTTAAGCCTATAAATAAGTGATCATAAAAAAAAAATCATGGAACTGTTTGTTTTGTTTGTCAAAAAGTTTACTTGGTCCTCTTGGTGCTTAACTTGGATATAATTTGCTTGAGAGAAATTGTTTTCTGCCAGGGAGTTTTGTCTTTCTCTCTTGAGCCTCCTCCCCAAGGAGAGATGCCCCTCCTTTTGATCCCCTTACCCTGAAAAAAAATTCCAGTCACTGCCTTCAGTGGCAGTGACTTCAACACTTGCTCACAGAAGGAGCATGTTCATTAAGAGAAGTTTTTTAAGGGAGCCTGCCTTATCTGCTGGCCCTATTCCAAGAGAGGAGTCAGTCTCCAGCATTAAGTAACCTTCCCTGTTAGTCATCATTGACATAGAGAGTGCCTCTGATCCTATCCCTGCAGCAGTCAGTTCCTGCCCCTATGGTCAAAATGCCCCAGGTTGGGGGGCAGGGGAGCCCCTAATGTAGTTTCAGAAAGAGTCTGCAGCTGACTGTGAGTAACTTTGTTTTGCCAGACAGAACAGGCTTTACTCTAGATGATAAGAGGAGAAAGTCTTGGCACAGGCTCTTCAGCTTACTCCAACTGGAGGCTGTGGCCAAGGTCAGGATCAATGTTTTCTTTTCCATGGCCCTCTAACCCAGTGAGACGGCTTGGTGAAGGGCTACTTCTGCAGTCCTGGGAGGGCTATACTATTGAAGATCAGTACTCCAGTGTTAGCAGTCTCTTTATTGGTTGTAAAAGGCAGGAAGCCCAACCCAATTGTGACCCCTGCCTCAGGAATGGCAGCAGAAAGAGTCCTTATAACCAGTTATCTCTAACTATAACTTATTCTCTGATACCCAAGGCTTCAGTCGGATAACACCCCCCTGGGCAAGCCCCCCTTCCATACTCAGATGATATTTTCTCCTGGTCTTTTGGCATGTCTGACAGCCTGGAAGAAAGTCCACCCCCAAAGCGGATGAGCCATACAATTCTTTTGTCAGTCACTTGACATCTAGCACCCAGGTCCTAACCATCTTTCCATCCTTTTGTTATTAATTTTTTTAATCTTTATTAACTTGAGTATTCCTTATTTACATTTCCATTGTTATTCCCCTTCCCGGTTTCTGGGCCAACATCCCTCTAACCCCTCCCCCTTCCCTTCTATATGGGAGTTCCCCTCCCATTCTTCCCCCCACTACCACCCTCCCCCCAACAATCACGTTCACTGGGGGTTCAGTCTTGGCAGGACCAAGGGCTTCCCCTTCTACTGGTGCTCGTACTAGGATATTCATTGCTACCTATGAGTTTGGAGCCCAGGGTCAGTCCATGTATAGTCTTTGGGTAGTGGCTTAGTCCCTGGAAGCTCTGGTTGGTTGCCATTGTTGTTAATATAGGGTCTCGAGCCCCTTCAAGCTCTTCCAGTCCTATCTCTGATTCCTTCAACGGGGGTACCGTTCTCAGTTCAGTGGTTTGCTGCTGGCATTCGCCTATGTATTTGCTGTATTCTGGCTGTGTCCCAGATTCCTATTGTGAAGGTTCTAATTCTAAAACAAGGGGATGGTATATCCCCCTAAATATTAAATTTAGCTCCATGGTTTGAAACCAGGATTGGACACGTTGATATACTTGGGGTCTTAGAATGTTTCAATCAGGTGCTGATATAGGGATTATATTTACCATAAAATTGTTAAAAGAACCTGGACATTCCTACTTCCCGGCTTCTGGACACTCATCCCAAGAAAGAGCCCATGGAGGCATTGAACACAGTGCAGGGCACACGTGACTTCATCTACAGCCTGCACTCCACCGAGAGGAGCTGCTTGCTCAAAGAACTGCACTGCTTCGAGTCCATTGCCATCGCACAAGAAGAACTGGAAGCTCTGCCACCCACTCCAGGACGCTGAGATATGTATTCTTCCACAATGAGATACCTTTTGTAGGATTTGGTTTTTGGATAATGCAATTATGATTGTTGCAGGAACCCAAATTGAATTGTTTATTGGAATTATTTTGTGAATGTCAACAATGTCAATCAACATGTTATTTTTCCTTCTATGTATCAACATATTATTTAACTTTCAGTCATTGATACTGTACTGTACTGAGTAGGAGTTTGCTTATTTCTGACATAACATGCATGGTATACCTATTAATAGCTTTATTTTTTTCTGATGGTTATAATTCAATGCTGAGGTTTCTCCAAATTATTTAAGATGTTTAATATCAGTTAAAATTGTAATTCCTTGCCTGGTGGCATCCCTTCTGTGATATTTCAAGGTAAACATTTACAATTCATGGTAAACATTTGGAGCAGTGTTTTAAGTATATCTGACTATTTTAATTTTGAACCACACTGTCTTTAAGAGTCAGAGATTAATCAAAAAGAACAATTATCTGGCCCTCCTTTTATGTAAGCCGTATATGCTAACAAGTGTACTTCTTTCTGATTGGCTTTTTACCTTTAATTTCCCAACTTTGAGCAATCACACTGAATTCTGGTTTGTAAGAGAAAGACGGTGCTTGGATATTTTCTGTGCCTCAGAACATGGTTAAAGAAGCATGAAAAAAAGTCAGAGAAGGCTTGGAAAAGAGAAAATGAGGAAGAGAAAAAGGTGAGAGCTGATATTAAAACTGGTTCTCCACATCCCCTTGGATGTCCCCCCTGCTTTCCTCTCTGTTGGGCCTCCTAGTAGGCCTTCTTTTGGTTATATCTTTTCATACTTGGGCATTTAATCATTTAACCAGCCTTGTTAAATAACAGGTAGATAATATAGCAGCAAAACCTATTCAGGTATATTATCATAGGCTAGCTATGGAGGATGCTTTGATCATGGCCAAGCTCACTTACACATCTCCTCCTAACCCAGGCAAGGACATTTTTTCCTTCAGCCAAATGAGGCCAACATTCTTTTCTGCCTGTTGTCCTGATGTCTTTGCTGAAATATCAAGGAATTGTCACCCCTGTGTGCTGAGCTGGACAGTCAATGATGGGTAAGAGAGTGATATATTCACGAATAAAGGGCCTAAGACCATTAGCTGCTGCCTTATCCCATGATGGACCCTGGCCACAAGATTCTCTTGCCCATGTGACAAATATCACTCCACCCAAAGACAGACGCAGTTCCTGAGGGGCTCACTCCAGGACAGCATGGCCATTTGGCCACCTTTCTATTTGACTATAAGGAAGGGGGAGATGTTGGGAGTGATGCCCTTGAAGTCCTCCATTATTGATGTTAGAATTAAGTATGACTAGGTTCATGGAAAATCCCCAGCCAGCTGCAAAAGACTAATACAAATCTGGTGGTCAAAAAGAATAATAATATGATACGTCAAGATACCCAATGTGATGACCTGTAACCTTTCTGAAAAACCAACATCCTGCTGACTAATAGATATGACAAACCTGTGACATTTCTGACATCCTGTCAACATCAGCTGATTCCCTGACCACATGAATACTGTGTCCTTGGACTGCTTAATTGTTTCACACTTTCCCCCTCCCTCTGTTACCCATGTTATGGTAAAAATTCAGCCTTGGGAAAAAATACAATTGTCGTCTTGAACAGACTCTTGTCTTGGCGTCCTTCTTTGCGTCTCTTGTCCCCCATTCTCTTCCAGATACCCTCAGAAACCATCGCTAACAGAACAAGAATACCGTTGAGACGGAATAGGAAGGCAAAATTTAGAACAGAAGCAGAAGGAACACCCATTCAAAGCCTGCCCCACATGTGACCCATATACAGCCACCAAACTAGATAAGATGGATGAAGCAAAGAAGTGCAGGCCAACAGGAACTGGATGTAGATCTCTCCTGAGAGACACAGCCAGAATACAGCAAATACAAAGGCGAATGCCATCATTAAACTACTGAACTGAGAACGGGACCCCCATTGAAGGAATCAGAGAAAGGTGTGAAAGAGCTTGAAGCGGCTTGAGACATCACATAAACAACAATGGCAACCAACCAGAGCTTCCAGGGACTAAGCCACTACCCAAAGACTATACATGGACTGAACCTGGACTCCAACCTCATAGGTAACAATGAATAGCCTAGTAAGAGCACCAGTGGAAGGGGAAGTCCTTGGTCCTGCCAATACTGAACCCCCAGTGAATGTGATTGTTGGGAGGAGGGTGTAATGTGGGGAGGATGGGGAGGGGAACTCCCATATAGAAGGGAAGGGTGAGGGGTTAGGGTGATGTTGGCCCAGAAACTGGGAAAGGGAATAACAATCGAAATATAAATAAGAAACACCCAAGTTAATAAAGATGAAAAAAAATTGAGGGAGAAACCAAGATATTCCATGACAAAACCAAATTTATGCAATATCTTTCTATGAATCCAGCCCTATTATCCCAAAGGATAATAGATGAAAAAACCCAACAGAAGGAGGGAAAATATACCATAAAAAAAGGAAGAAAAACTCCTCCCTGCAAAGACACCAAAAGAAGAGAGACACACAAACATGATTACACCTCAAAATATGAAAAGAACAGAAAGCAACAATCACTATTCCTTAATATCTCTCAAAATCAATGGACTAAATTTCCCAATAAAAAGACATAAACTAACAGCCTGGATATGTAAAGAAGAACCATCATTTTGCTACATACAGCAAACATACAAGAGACAAAGATAGAAACTAACTCAGAGTAAAAGGCTGGAAAACAAATTTCCAAGCAAATGGTCCAAAGAAACGAGCTGGATTAGCCATTCTAATATCGAATAAAATTGACTTTCAACCAAAAGTCATCGAAAAAAAAGATAAGGAAGGACACTTCCTATTCATCAAAGGAAAAATCCACCAAGCTGAACTCTGAATCCTAAATATCTATGCTCCAAATACAAGGGCACCTACATTCAGGAAAGAAATTTAATAAATCTCAAATCACACATTGCAACTCTCACAATAATAGTAGGAGATTTCAACACCCCACTTTCATCAATGATAAGAGCATAGAAACAGAAATTAAACAGAGACATAGAGAAACTAACAGAAGTTATGAGTTAAATGGACTTGACATATTTCTAGAACAATTCATCCTAAAACAAAAGGATATACCTTTTCTCACCACCTCATGGTACTTTCTCCAAAACTGACCATATCATCAGACATAAACCAGGCCTCAATACATACATGAAAATAGAAATAATCCCATGTATCCTATCAGATCACTGCTGACTAATGCTGGTCTTCAATGAGATTAATAACAACAGACATCCAGATATACATGAAAGTTGAATAAAGCTCTACTCAATGATAATTCGATCAAGGAAGAAATAAAGAAAAAAATTAAAGTCTTCTTAGAATTTGATGAAAATGAAGTTACGACATACCCAAACTTATGGGACACAATGAAAGCTGTGCTAAGAGGAAAACACATAGCTCTGAATGCCTCCAAAAAGAACCAGAAAAGAACATACATCAGCACTTGACAGCACCTAAAAACTCTAGAACAGAGGTATCAAATAAGCCCAAGAGGAATCGAAGGCATGAAATAGTCAAACTCAAGACTGAAATCAACCAGGTAGACAAGAAAAGGATTATAAAAAGAACCAATAAAACCAAGAGCTGGTTCTTTGAGAAAATCAATAAGATAGATAGATCCTTAGCTAGACTAACCAGAGGGCACAGAAAGTGCGTCCAAATTAACAAATTCAGAAAAGAAAAGTGAGATATAACAGCAGAATCTCAGAAAATTCAAAAAATCATCTGATCCTACTACACAAGCCTATATTCAAGAAAACTGGAAAATCTGGAGGAAATGGACAATTTTCTAGATAAATACCAGGTACCAAAATTAAATCTGAATCAGATAAAGCAACTAAACAACTCCATGCCTCCTAAAGAAATAGAAGCAGTTCTTAAAAGTCTCTCAACCAAAAAGACCCCAAGACCAGATGGACTTAGAGCAGAATTCTATCAGACACTCATAGAAGATCTCATATTGCACAAAATAGAAACAGACCGACCACTACCAAATTCCTTCTATAAATCCACAATTGTGCTTATACCTAACCTACACAAAGACCCAACAAAAAAAGTAAACTTCAGAACACTTGCCCTTATGAATATAAATGCTAAAATACTCAATAAACTTCTTGCAAACCAAATACAAGAACACATCAAATCAACCATCCATCATGATCAAGTAGCCTTCATCCCAGAGATGCAGGGACGGTTCAATATATGGAAATACATCAATGGAATCCACTATATAAAAAACCCAGGGCTGGAGAGATGGCTCAGCGGTTAAGAGCACCCGACTGCTCTTCCAGAGGTCATGAGTTCAATTCCCAGCAACCACATGGTGGCTCACAACCATCTGTAAAGAGATCCGATGCCCTCTTCTGGTGTATCTGAAGACAGCTACAGTGTACTTATATATAATAAATAAATAAATCTTTAAAAAAAAAACCCAAAGATAAAAATCACATGATCATTTCATTATATGCTGAGAAAGCACTTGACAGAATTCAACACCTCTTCATGATAAAAGTTCTTGAAAGAACAGGAGTTCAGGCCCATACCTTAACATTTTAAAAGTCATATACAGCAAACCAGTAGCTAAAAATCAAACTAAATGGAGAGAAACTTGAAGCAGTCCCACGAAAATCAGGGACTAGGCAAGGCTGCCCACTTTCTCCCTACTTAGTTCTTGAATTCCTAGCCAAATTAATCAAACAACAAAGGGAGGTCAAAGGGATACAAATTTGAAAGGAAGAAGTCAAATTATTGCTATTTGCAGATGATATGATAGTATTCTTAAGGGACCCCAAAAGTTCTACCAGAGAACTACTAAGCCTGATAAACAACTTCAGCAAAGAGGGTATAAAGTTAACCAAAACAAATCAGTATCCTCCTCTACTCAAAGGGTAAACAGATTGAGAAGGAAATTAGGGAAAGAACACCCTTCACAATATTCCCAAATAATATAAAATCCCTCGGTGTGACTATAACCAAGCAAAGGAAAGATCTATATGACAAGAACTTCATGTCTCTTAAGGAAGAGATTGAAGAAGATCTCAGAAGATGGAAAATCTCCCATGCTTGTGGATTGGCAGGACTATATAGTAAAAATGTTCATTTGCCATAAGTAATCTACAGATTCAATGCAATCCCCATCAAAATTCCATCTCAATTCTTCAGATGTAGAAAGAGCAATTTTCAAAAACCCAGGATAGCAAAAACTATACTCAACAATAAAAGAACTTCTGGAGAACCACCATCCTTGATGCCAAGCAGTATTACAGAGCAGTAGTGATAAAAACTGTATGTTATTGGTACAGACACAGGCAGATATATCAGTGGAATAGCATGGAAGATGCAGAAATGAACCCATTCATTTATGGTCACATGATCTTTGACAAAGGAGCTAAAACAGCCAATGGAAAAAAAGAGAGCATTTTCAACAAATGTTGCTGGTTCAACTGGAGGTCAGCATGTAGAAGAATGCAGATAGATCCATTCCCAGCACCCTGTACAAAGTTTAAGTCCAAGTGGATCAAGGACCTCCACATCAAACCAGATACACTCAAACTATAGAAGTAAAACAGGAAGAGTCTCAAACAAATGAGCACTGGGAAAAATTTCCTGAACGAAACACCAATGGCTTGTGCTCTAAGATCAAGAATCGAAATGGGACATGATAAAACTGCGAAGCTTCTGTAAGACACTGTCATGAGGACAAAACAGTAACCAACAGATTGGGAAAAGATCTTTACCAATCCTTCATCTGATAGAGGGCTAATATCCAAAATATTAAAACAACACAAGAAGTTAGACTCCAGAGAAATCAAACAACCCTATTAAAAAATGGGCTAAGAGTTAAACAGAGAATTCTCAGCTGAGGAATATTGGATGGCTGAGAAGCACCTAAAGAAATCTTCAACATCCTTAGTCATCAGGGAAATGCAAATCAAAACAACCCTGAGAATCCACCCCACACTAGTCAGAATGGCTAAGATAAAAAAACTCAGGTGACAGCAGATGCTGGCGAGGATGTGGAGAAAGAGGAACACTCATCCATTGTTGGTGGGATTCCAAACTTGTACAACGACTCTGGAAATCAGTCTGGAGATTCCTCAGAAAATTGGACATTGCACTACCTGAGGAACCAGCTATACCTCTCCTGGGTATATACCCAAAAGATGCTCCAACATACAACAAAGTCATATGCTCCACTATGTTCATAGCAGCCTTACTTATAATAGCCAACAGCTGGAAAGAACCCAGATGCTTTTCATCAGAGGAATGGATACAGAAAATGTGGTACATCTACACAATGTACCACATCAGCTATCAAAAACAATGATTTCATGAAATTTGTAGGAAAATGGATTGAACTATAAAATATCATCCTGAGGTAACCCAACCACAGAAAAACATACATTGTACACACTCACTAATAAGTGGATATTAGCCCAAAGGTTCTAATTACCCAAGATGCAATCCATGAATCACATGACGCTCAAGAAGGATGTCCAAAATGTGGATGCTCCACTCCTTCTTAAATTGTGGAACAAAAATATCTATAGGAGGGTATAAGGAGGCAAAATTTAGAGCAGAGACTGAGGAATGGCCATTCAGAGCCTGCCCTGCATGTGGCCCATATATATATACAGCCACCACAACTAGATAATGGAAGGAGAAGCCCTTGGTTCTGCCAAGGTTGGACCCCCAGTGTAGGGAATTGTTGCGGTGGGTCGCAGTAGGAGTGGTAAGGAGAGGTGAGTGGAAAGGGGAACACCCTTATAGAATAAGGGGAAGTGGAGGGTTAGGGGGCTTATAGACAGGAAACCAGAAAAGGGAATAACATTTAAAATGTAAGTAAAGAAATATCCAATAAAAAAAGGAAAAATGAAAGAGAAAATATAAACAGGTGGTTGAGAAATCTAATAGACATCAGCCAGATGAGCAGTGCCAGATTTCTGATCTTAGGATAACAATAGATTTTGAGCATTTGGATAAATGACAATTGATGTACATAGTGTTTCCCTCTTAAAACACACAATCTCAGTCCAGTTGTAATGAGAACCCATATATAAATAAATACTGTTTGAAAGGCATTCTACAAAATAGTTGACTTGTGCTCCTCCTAAATATGAATGTCAGGAAATAAAATTCTTGAGAAAATCAAGAGAAGGGAGGAATTTTATAGAAGACTGTTATAGTAAGATATAAACTTAAATTTTTATTGGATTATTATTCTCTAAAATGTGAATGTTTACAAAGAATAGATTTGCTTCTGCCATTTTTTTCTAAAAAATAGTATTGAGGATTCAGAGTAAGATTTTCAAAATTTGAAATTTGATATCATACTTTTCATGTCAAAAGTTAACTCCAATTCTTCAAAAGATAATCCTGGACCATTGGAGGATACAATTGTCTCTGCTTTGGACTCTTCAAGATGCCACCGTGGAATTCCTTCTGTCTCTCATATCTGCAATGAAACCCCTCTTTTTAACAATAGTATGAAAAGGTTATATCATCAAATTATCCAATATGGAAATACTATATTGGAGAAACCTAGCAGTGGGTTATCATCAGAAAATGCACAATTTCATTAGTTTTAAATTCAATAGAGTTTCTACTGCTATGAAGAGACACCATGATCATGGCAACTCTTATAAATGAAAACATTTATTTGTGGTTGGCTTAGAGTTTCAGATATTTAGTCCATTATTATCATGGTTAGAAACATGGGTGCTAGAAAAGGAGCTAAGAATTATGTATCTGGATTGGCAGGCAGCAGGAATAGACAAAGTAGGAGCAACTGGACCTGATTTGGGTTTCTGAAACTCCAAAGACTACCTCCAGTGGTATACTTCCTTAAACAAGGCCACATGTATCCAACAAGGCTATGCATGCCAATTCTTTTAAGGAGTGCCACTCCCTATAAACCTATGGTGTCATTTTTATTAATACTCACTACAGCATGAATATTTTTCTGCATACTAATATAATGCCTGTGAAGATCAGAAGAACCCTTGGTACACATATGGATGTGGGAACCAAATGTGGATTCTCAGAAAGAACAACAAGTACTCTTAAATCCTCAGTTATCTATCCAGACCCTCAGTTTTATATTCTTTGAGTAACACCATTTACTAAAAATATTTAATAAACAGTTTAAGTATAAATAACTTTGCTAGGTTCTTCTTTTTTTTTATTATTAACTTGAGTATTTCTTATATACATTTCGAGTGTTATTCCCTTTCCCGGTTTCCGGGCAAACATCCCCCTCCCCCCTCCCCTTCCTTATGGGTGTTCCCCTCCCAACCCTCCCCCCATTGCCGCCCTCCCCCCCATAGTCTAGTTCACTGGGGGTTCAGTCTTAGCAGGACCCAGGGCTTCCCCTTCCACTGGTGCTCTTACTAGGATATTCATTGCTACCTATGAGGTCAGAGCCCAGGGTCAGTCCATGTATAGTCTTTAGGTAGTGGCTTAGTCCCTGGAAGCTCTGGTTGCTTGGCATTGTTGTACATATGGGGTCTCGAGCCCCTTCAAGCTCTTCCAGTTCTTTCTCTGATTCCTTCAACGGGGGACCTATTCTCAGTTCAGTGGTTTGCTGCTGGCATTCGCCTCTGTATTTGCTGTATTCTGGCTGTGTCTCTCAGGAGCGATCTACATCCGGCTCCTATCCATCTGCACTTCTTTGCTTCATCCATCTTGTCTAATTGGGTGGCTGTATATGTATGGGCCACATGTGGGGCAGGCTCTGAATGGGTGTTCCTTCAGTCTCTGTTTTAATCTTTGCCTCTCCCTTCCCTGCCAAGGGTATTCTTTTTCCTCATTTAAAGAAGGAGTGAAGCATTCACATTTTGATCATCCGTCTTGAGTTTCGTTTGTTCTAGGGATCTAGGGTAATTCAAGCATTTGGGCTAATAGCCACTTATCAATGAGTGCATACCATGTATGTCTTTCTGTGATTGGGTTAGCTCACTCAGGATGATATTTTCCAGTTCCAACCATTTGCCTAAGAATTTCATAGACTCGTTGTTTTTGATAGCTGAGTAATATTCCATTGTGTAGATGTACCACATTTTCTGTATCCATTCCTCTGTTGAAGGGCATCTGGGTTCTTTCCAGTTTCTGGCTATTATAAATAAGGCTGCGATGAACATAGTGGAGCACGTGTCTCTTTTATATGTTGAGGGATCTTTTGGGTATATGCCCAAGAGAGGTATAGCTGGATCCTCAGGCAGTTCAATGTCCAATTTTCTGAGGAACCTCCAGACTGATTTCCAGAATGGTTTTACCAGTCTGCAATCCCACCAACAATGGAGGAGTGTTCCTCTTTCTCCACATCCTCGCCAGCATCTGCTGTCACCTGAGTTTTTGATCTTAGCCATTCTCACTGGTGTGAGGTGAAATCTCAGGGTTGTTTTGATTTGCATTTCCCTTATGACTAAAGATGTTGAACATTTCTTTAGGTGTTTCTCAGCCATTCAGCATTCCTCAGCTGTGAATTGTTTGTTTAACTCTGAACCCCATTTTTTAATAGGGTTGTTTGTTTCCCTGCGGTCTAACTTCTTGAGTTCTTTGTATATTTTGGATATAAGCCCTCTATCTGTTGGAGGATTGGTAAAGATCTTTTCCCAATCTGTTGGTTGCCATTTTGTCCTAACCACAGTGTCCTTTGCCTTACAGAAGCTTTGCAGTTTTATGAGATCCCATTTGTCGATTCTTGATCTTAGAGCGTAAGCCATTGGTGTTTTGTTCAGGAAATTTTTTCCAGTGCCCATGTGTTCCAGATGCTTCCCTAGTTTTTCTTCTATTAGTTTGAGTGTGTACGGTTTGATGTGGAGGTCCTTGATACACTTGGACTTAAGCTTTGTACAGGGTGATAAGCATGGATCGATCTGCATTCTTCTACATGTTGACCTCCAGTTGAACCAGCACCATTTGCTGAAAATGCTATCTTTTTTCCATTGGATGGTTTTGGCTCCTTTGTCAAAAATCAAGTGACCATAGGTGTGTGGGTTCATTTCTGGGTCTTCAATTCTATCCATTGGTCTATTTGTCTGTCTCTGTACCAATACCATGCAGTTTTTATCACTATTGCTCTGTACTACTGCTTGAGCTCAGGGATAGTGATTCCCCCTGAAGTCCTTTTATTGTTGAGGATAGCTTTAGCCATCCTGGGTTTTTTGTTATTCCAGATGAATTTGCAAATTGTTCTGTCTAACTCTTTGAAGAATTGGATTGGTATTTTGATGGGGATTGCATTGAATCTGTAGATTGCTTTTGGTAAAATGGCCATTTTTACTATATTAATCCTGCCAATCCATGAGCATGGGAGATCTTTCCATCTTCTGAGGTCTTCTTCAATTTCTTTCCTCAGTGTCTTGAAGTTCTTATTGTACAGATCTTTTACTTGCTTGGTTAAAGTCACACTGAGGTACTTTATACTATTTGGGTCTATTATGAAGGGTGTCGTTTCCCTAATTTCTTTCTCGGCTTGTTTCTCTTATGTATAGAGGAAGGCAACTGATTTATGTGAGTTAATTTTATACCCAGCCACTTTGCTGAAGTTGTTTATCAGCTTTAGTAGTTCTCTCGTGGAACTTTTGGGATCACTTAAATATACTATCATATCATCTGCAAATAGTGATATTTTGACCTCTTCTTCTCCGATCTGTATCCCCTTGATCTCCTTTTGTTGTGTGATTGCTCTGGCTAGAACTTCAAGGACTATATTGAATAAGTAGGGAGAGAGTGGGCAGCCTTGTCTAGTCCCTGATTTTAGTGGGAGTGCTTCAAGTTTCTCTCCATTTAGTTTAATGTTAGCAACTGGTTTGCTGTATATGGCTTTTACTATGTTTAGGTATGGGCCTTGAATTCCTATTCTTTCCAGGACTTTTATCATGAAGGGGTGTTGAATTTTGTCAAATGCTTTCTCAGAATCTAATGAAATGATCATGTGGTCCTGTTCTTTCAGTTTGTTTATATAATGGATCACGTTGATGGTTTTCCGTATATTAAATCATCCCTGCATGCCTGGGATGAAGCCTACTTGATCATGGTGGATGATTGCTTTGATGTGCTCTTGAATTCGGTTTGCCAGAATTTTATTGAGTATATTTGCGTCGATATTCATAAGGGAAATTGGTCTGAAGTTCTCTTTCTTTGTTGTGTCTTTGTGTGGTTTAGGTATAAGAGTAATTGTGGCTTCCTAGAAGGTATTCGGTAGTGATCTATCTGTTTCAATTTTGTGGAATAGTTTGGATAATATTGGTATGAGGTCTTCTATGAAGGTCTGATAGAATTCTGCACTAAACCCATCTGGACCTGGGCTCTTTTTGGTTGGGAGACCTTTAATGACTGCTTCTATTTCCTTAGGAGTTATGGGGTTGTTTAACTGGTTTATTTGTTCCTGATTTAACTTCGGTACCTGGTATCTGTCTAAGAAATTGTCCATTTACTGAAGATTTTCAAGTTTTGTTGAATATAGGCTTTTATAGTAAGATCTGATGATTTTTTGAATTTCCTCTGAATCTGTAATTATGTCTCCCTTTTCATTTCTGATTTTGTTAATTTGGACGCACTCTCTGTGTCCTCTCGTTAATCTGGCTAAAGGTTTATCTATCTTGTTGATTTTCTCAAAGAACCAACTTTTGGTTCTGTTGATTCTTTCTATGGTCCTTTTTGTTTCTACTTGGTTGATTTCAGCTCTGAGTTTGATTATTTCCTGCCTTCTACTCCTCCTGGGTGTACTTGCTTCTTTTTCTTCTAGAGCTTTTAGGTGTGCTGTCAAGCTGCTGACATATGCTCTTTCATGTTTCTTTCTGCAGGCACTCAGCGCTATGAGTTTTCCTCTTAGCACAGCTTTCATTGTGTCCCATAAGTTTGGGTATGTTGTACCTCCATTTTCCTTAAATTCTAAAAAGTTTTTAATTTCTTTCTTTATTTCTTCCTTGACCAGGTTATCATTGAGTAGAGCATTGTTCAATTTCCACGTATATGTGGGCATTCTTCCCTTATTGTTATTGAAGACCAGTTTTAGGCCGTGGTGGTCTGATAGCACGCATGGGATTATTTCTATCTTTCTGTACCTGTTGAGGCCCGTTTTTTGACCAATTATATGGTCAATTTTGGAGAAAGCACCATGAGGAGCTGAGAAGGAGGTATATCCTTTTGCTTTAGGATAGAATGTTCTATAAATATCCGTTAAGTCCATTTGGCTCATGACTTCTCTTAGTCTGTTGACATCACTGTTTAATTTCTGTTTCCATGATCTGTCCATTGATGAAAGTGGGGTGTTGAAATCTCCTACTATTATTGTGTGAGGTGCAATGTGTGTTTTGAGCTTTAGTAAGGTTTCTTTTACGTATGTAGTTGCCCTTGTATTTGGGGCATAGATATTTAGGATTGAGAGTTCATCTTAGTGGATTTTTCCTTTGATGACTATGAAGTGTCCTTCCTTATCTTTTTTGATGACTTTTAGTTGAAAACTGATTTTATTTGATATTAGAATGGCTACTCCAGCTTGCTTCTTCTGACCATTTGCTTGGAAAGTTGTTTTCCAGCCTTTCACTCTGAGGTAGTGTCTGTCTTTGTCTCTGAGGTGTGTTTCCTGTAGGCAGCAGAATGCAGGGTCCTCGTTGCGTATCCAGTTTGTTAATCTATGTCTTTTTATTGGGGAGTTGAGGCCATTGATATTGAGAGATATTAAGGAATAGTGATTATTGTTTCCCTTTATATTCATATTTGGATGTGAGGTTATGTTTGTGTGCTTTCATTCTCTTTGTTTTGTTGCCAAGACGATTAGTTTCTTGCTTCTTCTAGGGTATAGCTTGCCTCCTTATGTTGGGCTTTACCATTTATTATCCTTTGTAGTGCTGGATTTGTAGAAAGATATTGTGTAGATTTGGTTTTGTCATGGAATATCTTGGTTTCTCCATCTATGTTAATTGAGAGTTTTGCAGGATACAGTAACCTGGGCTGGCATTTGTGTTCTCTTAGGGTCTGTATGACATCAGTCCAGGATCTTCTGGCCTTCATAGTTTCTGGTGAGAAGTCTGGTGTGATTCTGATAGGTCTGCCTTTATATGTTACTTGACCTTTTTCCCTTACTGCTTTTAATATTCTTTCTTTATTTTGTGTGTTTGGTGTTTTGACTATTATGTGACGGAAGGTGTTTCTTTTCTGGTCCAATCTATTTGGAGTTCTGTAGGCTTCTTGTATGTCTATGTGTATCTCTTTTTTTAGGTTAGGGAAATTTTCTTCTATGATTTTGTTGAAGATATTTACTGGTCCTTTGAGCTGGGAGTCTTCACTCTCTTCTATATCTATTATCCTTAGGTTTGATCGTCTCATTGAGTCCTGGATTTCCTGTATGTTTTGGACCAGTAGCTTTTTCCGCTTTACATTATCTTTGACAGTTGAGTCAATGATTTCTATGGAATCTTCTGCTCCTGAGATTCTCTCTTCCATCTCTTGTATTCTGTTGGTGAAGCTTGTATCTACAGCTCCTTGTCTCTTCTTTTGGTTTTCTATATCCAGGGATGTTTCCATGTGTTCTTTCTTGATTGTTTCTATTCCCATTTTTAATTCCTTCAACTGTTTGATTGTGTTTTCCTGGAATTCTTTCAGGGATTTTTGCGATTCTTTCAGGGATTTTTGCGATTCCTCTCTGTAGGCTTCTACTTGTTTATTAATGTTTTCCTGTGTTTCCCTAAGGGAGTTCTTCACGTCTTTCTTGAAGTCCTCCAGCATCATGATCAAATATGATTTTGAAACTAGATCTTGCTTTTCTGGTGTGTTTGGATATTCCATGTTTGTTTTGGTGGGAGAATTGGGCTCCGATGATGCCATGTAGTCTTGGTTTCTGTTGCTTGGGTTCCTGCTCTTGCCTCTCGCCATCAGATTATCTCTAGTGTTACTTTGTTCTGCTATTTCTGACAGTGGCTAGACTGTCCTATAAGCCTGTGTGTCCGGAGTGCTGTAGACCTGTTTTCCTCTCTTTCAGTCAGTTATGGGGACAGAGTGTTCTGCTTTCGGGCGTGTAGTTTTTCCTCTCTACAGGTCTTCAGCTGTTCCTGTGGGCCTGTGTCTTGAGTTCACCAGGCAGCTTTCTTGCAGCAGAAAAGTTGGTCTTACCTGTGGTCCCGAGGCTCAAGTTCACTCGTGGGGTGCTGCCCACGGGCTCTCTGCAGCGGCAGCAACCAGGAAGATATGCGCTGCCCCTTCCGGGAGCTTCAGTGCACCAGGGTTCCAGATGGACTTTGGCGTTTTCCTCTGGTGTCCGAGATGTGTGTGCAGAGAGCAGTCTCTTCTGGTTTCCCAGGCTTGTCTGCCTCTCTGAAGGTTTAGCTCTCCCTCCCACGGGATTTGGGTGCAGAGAACTGTTTTTCCTGTCTGTTTCCTTCAGGTTCCGGCGGTGTCTCAGGCAGGGGTCCTGCCGCTCCTGGGCCCTCCCCCACGGGAGCCCAGAGGCCTTATACAGATTCCTCTTGGGCCAGGGATGTGGGCAGGGGTGGGCAGTGTTGGTGGTCTCTTCCGCTCTGCAGCCTCAGGAGTGCCCACCTGACCAGGCGGTTGGGTCTCTCTCTCACGGGGGCCGGGATCCGCGGGTCTCTAGGTTCTTCTATAAATGCTTTCTTAATGTAAAATTTGCTGTCCTTTGTAGTTATTTTAATCATATTCACATTTTTTTCACTCACAGTGTTCTCGTTTTTCCTATTCTTTTGCTTGTCTTTGTTGTTTGTGTTCAATTTATTATTTAATTGTCCAAACTATTCCACAAAATAGAAACAGAGAGAGCACTACCCAGTTCTTTCTATGAAGCCACAATTACGCTGATACCTAAACCACACAAAGACCAAATAAAGAAAGTGAACTTCAGACCAATTTCCCTTATGAATATCGACGCAAAAATACTCAATAAAAATACTTGCAAACCTAACCCAAGAACAAATCAAAATGGTCATCCATCATGATCAAGTAGCATTCATCCCAGGAATGCAGGGATGGTTCAATGTATAGAAATCCATCAATATAATCCACTATATAAACAAACTCAAAAGGAAAAAAAACACACATCATTTCATTAGCTGCTGAGAAAACATTTGACAAAATTCAAAACACCTTCATGATAAGAGTACTAGAAAGATCAGGAATTCAAGGCCCATACCGAAACATTGTAAAAGTCATATACAGGAAACCAGTAGCTAACATCAAACTAAATGGAGAAAAACTTGAAGCAAGCCCACTAAAATCAGGGACTAGACATGACTGTCTACTCTCTCACTACTTATTCAATGTAGTAATACAGTACTTGAAGTCCTAGCTGGAGCAATCAGACAATGAAAAGAAGTCAAAGGAATAGAAATTGGAAAGGAAGAACTCAAAATATCACTATTTGCAGATGATATGGTAGTATAATTAAATGACTCCAAAAATTCTAAGCCCGATAAACAATTTCTGCAAGTGGCTTGGTATAAAGTTAATTCAAACAAATCAGTAGTCTTCCTCTACTCAAAGGATAAACAAACTGAGAAAGAAATTAGGGAAACAACACCCTTCACAATTGTCCCAAATAATATAAAATACCTCCGTGTGACTTGAACCAAGTAAGTGAAAGATCTGTATGACAAGAACTTCAAGTCATTCACTGAAGAAACAAATAGAAGAAGATCTTTGAAGATGGATATACCTTCCATGCTCATGGTTTGACATGATTAATATAGTAAAAATGGCCATTTTGCCAAAAGTGATCTACAGAATCAATGCATTCAACATCAAAATTCTAACTCAATTCTTCATTGAGTTAGAAAAAGCAATTTGTAAATTCTTTTGGAATTACAAAAACCCAGTTAGGGAAAAGTATAGTCAACACTAAAAGAACATCTGGAGGAATCACCATCCTTCACATCAGAGCAATAATGTACAGTGTTGGTACAGAGACAGGCAGGTAGATCAGTGGAATAGAATTGAATACCCAGACCCAGACCCAGAAATGAACCCACACACCTAGGTTAGTTGATTTTGACAAAGGAGCTGAAACCATCCAATGGACAAAAGAGCATTTTCACCAAATGGTGCTGCTTCAACTGGAGGTCAGCATGTAGAAGAATGCAAATCTATCCATTCTTATTACCCTGTCCAAAGGTCAAGTCCAAGTGGATCAAGGACCTCCCCATCAAACGACAAACACTGAAACTAACAGAAGTAAAACTGGGGGAAAGTTTCAAACAAATGGGCACTGGGAAAATTTTCTGAACAAACCACCAATGGCTTATGCTCCAAGATCAAGAATCGAGAAGTGGGACCTCATAAAACTGCAAAACTCCTGTAAGGCAAAGGACACTGTCAGTAGGACAAAATGGCAAGATCTTTTTGAATCCTATGTCTGATGGAGGGCTAATATCCAAAATATAAAGAGAACTCAAGAAGTTAGATTCCAGACAATCAAATAATCCTATTAAAAATGGGGTACAGAGCTAAACAAAAAATTTTCTGCTGAGGAAAATACTGAATGGCTGTGAAGCACCTAAAGAAATGTTCAACATCCTTAGTTAGCAGGGAAATGCAAATCAAAACAATCCTGAGAATCCACCTCAGAGCAGCCAGAATGGCTAAGATTAAAAAAAAAAAACCTCAGGTGACAGCAGATGCTGGCGAGGATGTGGAGAAGAAGGAATATTCCTCCATTGTTGGTGGGATTGCAAACTGGTACAAAAACTCTGGAGATCAGTCTGGAGGTTCCTCAGAAAATTGGACATTGCACTACCTGAGGACCCAGCTATACCTCTCTTGGGCATATACCCAAAGGATGCTCCAACATACAACAAAGACACCTGCTCCACTATGTTTGTAGCAGCCTTATTTATAATAGCAAGAAGCTGGAAAGAACCCAGATACCCTTCATCTGAGGAATGGATACAGAAAATGTGGTACATCTACACAATGGAGTACTACTTAGTTATCAAAAACAATGACTTCATGAAAGTCATAGGCTAATGAATGGAACTAGAAAATTATCATCCTGAGTGAGGTAACTCAATCACAGAAAAAAAGCACACATAGTATGCACCCACAGATAAGTGAATATTAGCTCTAAAGCTCAAATTCCCAAGGTGCACTTCACAGACTAGATGAAACTCAAGAAGAAGGATGACCAAACTGTGGATGCTTCACTCCTTCTTAAAAAGAGGAACAAAAATATCCATGGGAGGGGATAGGGAGGCAAAGTTCAGAGCAGAGACTAAAGAAATCACCACTCAGAGCCTGTCCCATATATATATATATATATATATATATATATATATTCACCAAAAGTAGATAATATTGATGAAGCTAAGAAGTGTATTGTGACTGGAACCAGCTATAGATCTCTCCTGAGAGACACAGCCAGAACATGTCAAATACAGAGGTGAATGCAAACCACTGAACTGAGAATGGGACTCCCGTTGGAGGACATAGAGAAAGGATTGAAAGAGCTGAACGGATTTGCAACCCCATAAGAACAACAATGCCAACCAACCAGAGGTTCCAGGGACTAAACCACTACCCAAAGACTATACATGGACTGACCCATCGCTCCAACTGCATATGTAGCAAAGGATGGTCTTGCTGGGCACCAATGGAAGGAAAAGCCCTTAGTCCTGCCAAGATTGGACCCCCTGTGTAGGGGATTGTCGGGTGGGGGGCTCTTGTAGGGGTGGATGGTGAGTGGCACACCCTTATAGTAGGGAAGGAGGAGAGGCTAGGGGACTGATGGACAGGAAACCGGGAAAGGGAATAACAATTTAAAATGTAAATAAGAAATACCCAATTAAAAAAATCATCAATCTTAAAAAAAAGTGCCATCAATTAGTAGAAAAAACAGTTTAGATTGTTCCTTTTGTAATCACTGAGAACTTGGATTTAAAGAATTTTAGGACTTCTTTAGTAAAAAGTAATATGTGGATTTGAGAATTCCTGTTTGCTAGAATTCTCTGAAATAAGACAGGAATAGAGTTAGAAATAAGTCAGTGTAGTGTCCAAGGACCATGTCCTAATTGCTTATCTGAGGTGGGGGAAATAGATAACTGTGTTGATTGATGAATAACTGAAAAAAATTTCTGTTATTTGTAGCAATGATGTCTATACTCTGCCAGCACAGTCTTATTCAGAAATAATAACTGTTGCTGGTAGATAATGTCCCTGCAGACATCATTTGTTCCATACATAGCAAAGCTGAAAATTTATTGTTATTCATGGGGAATCAGACCAAGTTGCAAGGCAACAGTGATTTACTTTCATTTTCCTGATCCTTAAAACAGGATATCTCCCCTATAAATTAAGCCATTTTTTTCCACAAAACTTGTTGCAGCAATGGGGGTTGAGGCAGAAACATGTCTAGAGAGGGTGGTAAGCAAGAGGACTATTCCCACATTACACTAATCTTTAAGGATCTACTCTGAGGTATTTTTTTCTCCACCTAGACTCTATTTTTTTACTGTTTTTATTTTTCTTTTTTTATTTATTTTGGAGGGTTTGTTTATGTTTTTTTCCTCCATCGTTTTTTTTTTTCATCTTTATTAACTTAGGTATTTCTTATTTACATTTCTTTCTTTTTTTTTTTCTCTTTATTAACTTGAGTATTTCTTACTTACAATTCGATTGTTGTTCCCTTTCTCAGTTTCCGGGCCAACATCACCCTAAGCCCTCCCCCTCCTCCTCCCCTTCTAGATGGGTGTTCCCCTCCCTATCCTGCCCCCATTACCGCCCTCTCCCCAACAATCACATTCATTGGGGGTTCAGTCTTAGCAGGACAAAGGGCTTCCCCTTCCACTGGTGCCCTTACTAGGATATTCATTGCTACCTATGAGGTCAGACTCCAGGGTCAGTCCATGTATAGTCTTTAGGTAGTGGCTTAGTCCCTGGAAGCTCTGGTTGCTTGGCTTTGTTGTTCATATGGGGTCTCGAGTCCCTTCAAGCTCTTCCAGTCCTAACTCTGATTCCTTCAACAGGGGTACCGTTCTCAGTTCAGAGGTTTGCTGCTGGCATTCGCCTCTGTATTTGCTGTATTCTGGCTGTGTCTCTCAGGAGAGATCTACATCCGGTTCCTGTTGGCCTGCAATTCTTTGCTTCATCCATCTGGTCTAATTGGGTGGCTTTATATGTATGGGCCACATGTGGGGCAGGCTATGAATGGGTGTTCTTTCTGCCTCTGTTCTAAACTTTGCCTCCGTATTCCCTCCCAAGGGTATTCTTGTTCCCCTTTTAAAGAAGGAGTGAAGATTTCACATTTTGATCATCCGTCTTGAGTTTCACGTGTTCTGTGCATCTAGGGTAATTCAAGCATTTGAGCTAATAGCCACTTATCAATGATTGCATACCATGTGTGTTTTTCTGTGATTGGGTTACCTCACTCAGGATGATATTTTCCAGTTCTCTCTATTTGCCTATGAATATCATAAAGTCATTGTTTTTGATAGCTGAGTAATATTCCATTGTGTAGATGTACCACATTTTCTGTATCCATTCCTCTGTTGAAGGGCATCTGGGTTCTTTCCAGCTTCTTGCTATTATAAATAAGGCTGCTATGAGCAGAGTGGAGCACGTGTCTTTGTTATATGTTGGGGCATCTTCTGGGTATATGCCCAAGAGAGGTATAGCTGGATCCTCAGGTAGTTCAATGTCCAATTTTCTGAGCATCCTCCAGACTGATTTGCAGAACGTTTGTACCAGTCTGCAATCCCACCAACAATAGAGGAGTGTTCCTCTTTCTCCACATCCTCGCCAGCATTTGTTGTCACCTGAGTTTTTGATCTTAGCCATTCTCACTGGTGTGAGGTGAAATCTCAGGGTTGTTTTGATTGGCATTTCCCTTATGACTAAAGATGTTGAACATTTCTTTAGGTGTTTCTCAGCCATTTGGCATTCCTCAGCTGTGAATTCTTTGTTTAGCTCTGAACCCCATCTTTTAATAGGGTTATTTGTCTCCCTGTGGTCTAACTTCTTGAGTTCATTGTATATTTTGGATATAAGCTCTCTATCTGTTGGAGGATTGGTAAAGATCTTTTCCCAATCTGTTGGTTGCCCATTTGTCCTAACCACAGTGTCCTTTGCCTTACAGAAGCTTTGCAGTTTTATGAGATCCCATTTGTTGATTCTTGATCTGAGAGCATAAGCCATTGGTGTTTTGTTCAGGAAATTTTCTCCTGTGCCCACATTTTCTAGATGCTTCCCCAGTTTTTCTTCTATTAGTTTGAGTGTATCTGGTTTGATGTGGAGGTCCTTGATCAACTTGGACTTAAGCCTTGTAAAGGGTAATAAGCATGGATCGATCTGCATTCTTCTACATGCTGACCTCCAGTTGAACCAGCACCATTTGCTGAAGATGATATCTTTTGTCCATTGGATGGGTTTGGCTCCTTTGTCAAAAATCAAGTGCCCATAGGTGTGTGGGTTCATTTCTGGGTCTTCAATTTTATTCTATTGGTCTATCTGTCTGTCTCTGTACCAATACCATGCAGTTTATACCACTATTGCTCTGTAATACTGCTTGAGTTCAGGGAGAGTGATTCCCCCAGAAGTCCATTTATTGTTGAGGATGGTTTTAGCTATCCTGGGTTTCTTGTTATTGCAGATGAATTTGCAAATTGTTCTGTCTAACTCTTTGAAGAATTGGATTGGTATTTTGATGGGGATTGCATTGAATATATAGATCGCTTTTGGTAGAATGGCCATTTTTACTCTATTAATCCTGCCAATCCATGAGCATGGGAGATCTTTCCATCTTCTGAGGTCTTCTTCAATTTCTTTCTTCAGAGTCTTGAAGTTTTTATGGTACAGACCTTTTACTTGCTTGGTTAAAGTCACATCAACTATTTTATATTATTTGGGACTATTATGAAGGGTGTCGTTTCCCTAATTTCTTTCTCGGCTTGTTTCTCTTTTGTGTAGAGGAAGGCTACTGATTTATTTGAGTTAATTTTATACACAGCCACTTTGCTGAACTTGTTTATCAGCTTTAGTAGTTCTCTCGTGGAACTTTTGGGATCACCTAAATATACTATCATATCATCTGCAAATACTGATATTTTGACTTCTTCTTTTCCAATCTGTATCCCCTTGATCTCCTTTTGTTGTCTGATTGCTCTGGCTAGAACTTCAAGAACTATATTGAATAAGTAGGGAGAGAGTGGGCAGCTTTGTCTAGTCCCTGATTTTAGTGGGATTGCTTCAAGTTTCTCTCCATTTAGTTTAATGTTAGCAACTGGTTTGCTGTATATGGCTTTTACTATGTTTACGTATGGGCCTTGAATTCCTATTCTTTCAAGGACTTTTATCATGAAGGGGTTTTGAATTTTGTCAAATGCTTTCTCAGAATCTAATGAAATGATCATGTGGTTTTGTTCTTTCAGTTTGTTTATATAATGGATCACCTTGATGGTTTTCCATATATTAAACCATCGCTGCATGCCTGGGATGAAGCCTACTTGATCATGGTGGATGATTGTTTTGATGTGCTCTTGGATTCAGTTTGCCAGAATTTTATTGAGTATATTTGCGTCGATATTCATAAGGGAAATTGGTCTGAAGTTCTCTTTCATTGTTGGGTCTTTGTGTGGTTTAGGTAGTAGAGTAATTGTGGCTTCATAGAAGGAATTCGGTAGTGCTCCATCTGTTTCAATTTTGTGGAATAGTTTGGATAGTATTGGTATGAGGTCTTCTATGAAGGTCTGATAGAATTCTGCACTAAACCCGTCTGGACCTGGGTTCTTTTTAGTTGGGAGACCTTTAATGACTGCTTCTATTTCCTTAGGAATTATGGGGTTGCTTAAATGGTTTATTTGTTCCTGATTTAACTTCAGTACCTCGTATCTGTCTAGGAAATTGTCCATTTCCTATAGATTTTCAAGTTTTGTTGAATATAGGCTTTTGTAGTAGGATCTGATGATTTTTTGAATTTCCTCTGATTCTGTAGTTATGTCTCCATTTTCATTTCTGATTTTGTTAATTTGGACACACCCTCTCTGTCCTCGCATTAGTCTGGCTAAGGGTTTATCTATCTTGTTGATTTTCTCAAAGAACCAAATTTGGTTCTGTTGATTCTTTCTATGGTCCTTTTTGTTTCTACTTGGTTGATTTCAACCCTGAGTTTGATTATTTCCTGCTTTCTACTCCTCCTGGGTGTATTTGCTTCTTTTTGTTCTAGAGCTTTCAGGTGTGCTGTCAAGCTGCTGACATATGCTCTCTTCTGTTTTGTTCTGCAGGCACTCAGAGGTATGAGTTTTCCTCTTAACACAGCTTTCATTGAGTCCCATAAGTTTGGTTATGTCATACTTTCATTTTCATTAAATTCTAAGAAGTCTTTAATTTCTTTCTTTATTTCTTCCTTGACCAGTTTATCGTTGAGTAGAGCATTGTTCAACTTCCACGTATATGTGGGCGTTCTTCCCTTATTTATATTGAATACCAGCTTTAGCCTGTGGTGGTCTGATAGGATGCATGGGATTATTTCTATCTTTCTGTATCTGTTGAGGCCTGTTTTTTGACCAATTATATGGTCAATTTTGGAGAAACTACCATGAGGTGCTCAGAAGAATGTATATCCTTTTGCTTTAGGATAGAATGTTCTACAAATATCTGTTAAGTCCATTTGGTTCATGACTTCTCTTAATCTGTCTATGTCTCTGTTTAATTTCTGTTTCCATGACCTGTCCATTGATGAGAGTGGAGTGTTGAAATCTCCTACTATTATTGTGTGAGGTGCAATGTGTGTTTTGAGCTTTAGTAAGGTTTCTTTTATGTATGTAGGTGCCCTTGTATTTGGGGCATAGATATTTAGGATTGAGAGTTCATCTTGGTGGATTTTTCCTTTGATGAATGTGATGTGTCCTTCCTTATCTTTTTTGATGACTTTTAGTTGAAAATTGATTTTATTTGACATTAGAATGGCTACTCCAGCTTGCTTCTTCTGACCATTTGCTTGGAAAGTTGTTTTCCAGCCTTTCACTCTGAGGTAGTGTCTGTCTTTGTCTCTGAGGTGTGTTTCCTGTAGGCAGCAGAATGCAGGGTCCTCATTGCATATCCAGTTTGTTAATCTATGTCTTTTTATTGGGGATTTGAGACCATTGATGTTGAGAGATATTAAGGAATAGTGATTATTGCTTCCTGTTATATTCATATTTGGATGTGAGGTTATGTTTGTGTGCTTTTCTTCTCTTTGTTTTGTTGCCAAGATGATTAGTTTCTTGCTTTTTCTAGGGTGTAGCTTGCTTCCTTATGTTGGGCTTTACCATTTATTATCCTTTGTAGTGCTGGATTTGTAGAAAGATATTGTGTAAATTTGATTTTGTCCTGGAATATCTTGGTTTCTCCATCTATGTTAATTGAGAGTTTTGCAGGATACAGTAACCTAGGCTGGCATTTGTGTTCTCTTAGGGTCTGTATGACATCTGTCCAGGATCTTCTGGCTTTCATAGTCTCTGGCAAAAAGTCTGGTGTGATAATGATAGGTCTGCCTTTATATGTTACTTGACTTTTTCCCTTACTGCTTTTAATATTCTTTCTTTATTTTGTGCATTTGGTGTTTTGACTATTATTTGACGGGAGGTGTTTCTTTTCTGGTCCAATCTATTTGGAGTTCTGTAGGCTTCTTATATGTTTCTGGGCCTCTCTTTCTTTAGGTTAGGGAAGTTTTCTTCTATGATTTTGTTGAAGATATTTACTGGTCCTTTGAGCTGGGAGTCTTCACTCTCTTCTATACCTATTATCCTTAGGTTTGATCTTCACATTGATTCCTGGATTTCCTGTATGTTTTGGATCAATAGCTTTTTCCGCTTTCCATTATCTTTGACAGTTGAGTCGATGATTTCTATGGAATCTTCTGCTCCTGAGATTCTCTCTTCTATCTCTTGTATTCTGTTGGTGATGCTTGTATCTACGGCTCCTTGTCTCTTCCTTTGGTTTTCTATATCCAGGGTTGTTTCCATATGTTCTTTCTTGATTGCTTCTATTTCCATTTTTAATTCCTACAATTGTTTGATTGTGTTTTCCTGGAATTCTTTCAGGGATTTTTGTGATTCCTCTCTATAGGCTTCTACTTGTTTATTTATGTTTTCCTGGATTTCTTTCAGGGATTTTTGTGATTCCTCTCTATAGCCTTCTACTTGTTTATTTATGTTTTCCTGTGTTTCTCTAAGGGAGTTCTTCATGTCTTTCTTGAAGTCCTCCAGCATCATGATCAAATATGATTTTGAAACTAGATCTTGCTTTTCTGGTGTGTTTGAAAATTCCGTGTTTGCTTTGGTGGGAGAATTGGGCTCTGATGATGCCATGTAGTCTTGGTTTCTGTTGCTTGGGTTCCTGCGCTTGCCTCTCGCCATCAGATTATCTCTAGTGTTACTTTGTTCTTCTATTTCTGACAGTGCCTAGACTGTCCTATAAGCCTCTGTGTCAGTGGTGCTGCAGACCTGTTTTCTTGTTTTCTTTCAGCCAGTTATGGGAACAGAGTGTTCTGCTTTCGGGCGTGTAGTTTTTCCTATCTACATGTCTTCAGCTGTTCCTGTGGGCCTGTGTCTTGAGTTCACCAGGCAGGTTGCTTGGAGCAGGAAGGGTGTCTTACCTGTGGTCCCGAGGCTCAAGTTTGCTCGTGGGGTGTTGCTTTTGAGCTCTCCACGGGGGCAGCACCCAGGAAGATCTGCGCTGCCCTTTCCGGGAGCTTCCGTGCACCAGGGTTCCAGATGGCGTTTGGTGATTTCCTCTGGAGTCAGAGATGTGGGCAGAGCGTAGTGTCTTCTGGTTTCCCAGGCGTGTCTGCCTCTCTGAAGGTTTAGCTCTCCCTCCCACAGGATTTGGGTGCAGAGAACTGTTTATCTGGTCGGTCCCTTCAGGTTCTGGCGGTGTCTCAGATGCAGCAGACTTGCTGCTCCTGTGCCCTTATCCAGGGGAACCCAGAGGCTGTATACAGTTTCCTCTTGGGCCAGGAATGTGGGCATGGGTGGGCAGTGTTGGTGGTCTCTTCTGCTCTGCAGTCTCAGGAGTGCCCACCTGTCCCGGCGGTGAGCTCTCTCTCCCACTGTGTTTGGGAGCAGTGAGCTCCAGATGCTGGTTTTTAAAGTGACTATGGCATTTTAGGACTCTTTCCCCACATTATATAATAACAATTCTTAAATCTATCTCCTCACCCTTTCTTGCCTTATCACTTTATGCATGCTGTCCACTGGCCCAACTATTGGTGATCTCAGGTCCCAAATGTGAAAACTCAGCAAGAGCCTAAAACTCAGAATGGGATGGTATGTTGATTATTTTCAGGAGATACATATAACATGGTATAGATATGTACCCCTGGATATAGTGAACAGAGATGGACAGATTGGACAAAGTGATCATGGCCATTCCAGAATCAACTCAAAAGTCAGAGATCCAAATGATTCAGGGCTAAAAATTGTATTTTCCTGCTTGCATTCTGTCTGTTCTTTCTATTTTCGTTTTGTTTTGTTTGCTGTTTGTTTTTTGCTATTGTTTGTTTATTTGTTTCTTTGATTGATTGATTGATTTTTCTTTCCTCACTTATGAGGTATCTATTTTCTGTTTGCTGGCAAAAACTTTGAGTTTCTGACTATATATATACAACCCAATTTATTCCCAAAAAATTTTTAAAGGACCAAACACAGCTTCATTCTTCCTTATTAACCTTTTCTACAATTTTGTCCATATGATATTTCCCTACTGGAAAGCAGTTTCCCTCACTACATGTAGAAGAAAGCCACACCTCTTCAGTTGGGCTTGTAAGTGTCTCTTCAGGTTCCAGTCTATTTCATTAGTTGGGTCTGGTGCTGTGAGAAGCCTTCACAGTTCATGGATAACACAAAACTATTTGTCATTTTGCACCTTGAGCATCTACCCCCACCCCCCACATCCCTCCCCTCTCTCTTTCTGTCATGCTCATGCCCATTATGTCTTAGGTCCTACTGCATCCTCTCTCCAAAATGCTTCCAGTCTGAGTTTCAGTATTGCTTCCCAGATGAACTATTTTCTTCTTGTTCCAGTAAGTGATTACTTCTCTTTTTTTGGTGTATGCTTTTGTATATAATTTTGGTGTCAAATACTGTTATTATTTATAGGTGCCTAGAGCTTGATTTACTCTGGGCTTGTGACCTTCTTCCCTGCCCCCATCTCACTACTTCTTCCTACAGTAATCTTGTGTGTGACTTGGTGATAACTTTTGATTGAATGAAAGCACACTGTTATTTTTATTGGTAGAAATGTGGTGGTGGTGGCTGTGGTGATACTTGTTATAGTATGAAATATTAATAAAACCTGACAGCAGGGTCTGCTACCTGTCACAATGGTTTATGTTCCAAAATGAAAGAGGCACACACAGTTTATATTTCAGTAAGCCTTGAAACAACAGAATAACTGGGCCACTACCTAACCTCCATGCTGTTAATATCTACTTCCCTTCCAAAAATCCTGAGTTATTACTTACTAATTCTATGTTTTATATTGGCTGCTCTAGACCCAGTTGGGAAGCCCACTTGGCTGCAGTCTCCCAATTCTTCACATGTTGGCTATGTCTCTCTGTCCTACACTCATCTCAGGCATGGCATGTCTCCTCTCCTCCACACTCTGCCAACATGATCATTCTCCTCCCTACTCCCAGTCCCAAGCCCTGGAAATCCTAAAATCCCGCCTCTATCTGTTCTCTCCAGCTATCGGCTATTGGCATCTTTATTTATCAATCAGAACCAACTGGGGGCAGGTTCTCAGAAGCTATGTGCAGACAGTCTTGTGTAAGCACTGTGGTTTTTTGGGGGGAGGGAACATAATTAGCATTCATAATATAAGCAACTACAGTTTTGGTGGCATTGAGGATTATTTTTGTTATCTTGAATTTCTACCATCCAAGCAATAAAGCTTTGCCTATGGAAACCACAATATACATCCACTATTCTGTCTTCCTTGAAAATTTTAAGATATTCCTCTAAGAGATTTTCTCTCTAAAACAGTAAAACCACTTGCTAGGACTTTGTGAATCTTTGAATCCAATATTCCTTTCAGGGATAGTTGACTTCGCCTGTGTGTCACAATCAGTTGGGGTCTCTGAGGCTGTTAATATATATTTGTCTGTCTGCAATGAAGCTGATGAGAGATAAATCTTCAATTCATAGAATTCTACACCCTTTGAAACTGTCACTCACAGCATGAATAATAAATACCACAGTACTAATAGGGTAATACAAGGGAAGTGACTGACTATAGACTTAGTCCCCTTGGGGAAGACTTTTTGTTTCAGTGTAGAGCTGCCATACATTGAACTTGGGTGTTTTTATTTACTTTGTTATAGGAACAGATCTACAAGAGGATACCTATAATGAGGATAGAAGTGATCCAGCATATACATATTGGACAAAAGACCCATTTATTTGTGTCATGAAAATCTGTTGAGTAACCACAATGTTTTCTTTTCTTTCCTTTCCTTTTCTTTTCCTTTTCTTTTCCTACAAAGTCATTTATCCTTATGGACTGTTGTAATAGAAATGCCTTTAAAAGATAGATAAAAACTTTTTGCACATAGTGAAAAGAGATGAAAACGTTTTCCAAAATAAAAGTAGAAATAGCAATAATTCTTTGGAAGATGTCCATAAATGCCATACACTATTTCAGACATTTTCCCCCTTATAATTTATTTAATTATAAGAGTCGGTCTGTAAACTGCATATTTCTCCCATTTTATAGGTTAAACTTTAACATGCAATAAAATCAGATTTGGAGCCAAATCTTGATCTAAACTTGGCTTTTTTTCATGATTTGGGATGATAATTACATACAAAAGTGAAATAATTTTGTTTAACAAGTTAACAGAAGTGCTCTTTTGTGTCAATGATGAATTTTGTCACTATCCTTCAATGATGCCACACTGCAGAATGATTCAATGATATTTTCTGCTTGCTAAAATTATGTATTTTAAAGGTGCTAGTAGTGAAAATGCCGAGACGTTAGCATAGGGTTAAATACTAAAGTGCTGATAGCAACCTCTAATTCTGAGCAGTCTAAATACAGTTGTGTACTCTTCCTTTGAGACAGAATTGTCCAGAAATTTTGAGACAAATCAGAGAAAGATAATTTGAAATATATATTAAAATATGTGTGTAATTAAAAATTAATGGCACTGTAAAAGGACACAACTATAACACTTTCTATAAGAATTAGTCTCCACTATTATAATCACATGATCATAGCAGGTTGATATTTAAAATTAAAAAAGAAAAACAACCTCTTCATCTTTAGGATCCTGTCCCAGACTGCTCCTGGGTTCCTGTTTCCTGAGGACTCCAGAAAAGTCCCTTGGTGCAGAAGTGACTGTCTTACCTCTGTCTTGTGTGTCTCAGTGCTACTGGTGACTGGCTTTCAGCTCTGGGCACAGGCAGAGACCAGAAGGGTCCTATCCCAGACAGTTCCTCAGTTAGTGTTCAGAGGTCTCTAGGCGGGTTCCTCTTAGGCCAGGAATGTGAGCAGAAGTTATGGTCTCCACTGAACTCTTATGATTCTCTGCATTTCTGAGAGTCCAGCTCTTTCCCACACAGGATTTGGTAACAGAGAGCTGTGGGACAGGGTCAGCTCCAGGCACAGGTAGAAACAGAAAGCTGTCCTGTATTTCTTTAAGGGAGAATAAAAAATATCATCATCATGAGACATGATTTTTAATCAAAATCTTGACTTTCCAGTGTGTTGGGATATTTAGTATTTGCTTTGGTGGGAGAACTGGGCTCTGACGATGCCAAGTAGTTTTGGTTTCTCTTGCTTAGATTCCTGCCCTTGCCTCTCACAATCTGGTTATCACTGGTGTTAGCTGGTTTTCTGTCTCTGATAGTGGCTTGACGCTCTTCTAAATTTGTGTGTCACCACTCCTGGAGACTGGCTTTCTCCCAGCAGGATCTGGGTACAAAGAGCTGTGTCACAGGGTCAGCTCTGGGTGCAGGTCAAAACTGGCAGGATCCTGTCCCAGACTGCTTCTGGGTTCATGTGACCTGAGGCATCCGGTGGGTCCCTCAGAGCAGAAGTGGTGGTCTTACCTTTGCTCTCAGCTGTGTCATTGCTTCTGGAGACTAGCTGTCAGCTCTGTGTACAGGCAGAGACTGGAAGGATAATTTCCCCAAATGCTAAAAGGATCCTGTGTCCAGAGAGATCCAGGAAGGTTCCTCTTGGGCCTGGAATGTGAGCAGAAGTGGTCGTCTCCCCTCAGCTCTCAGCATTGTCCACATTTCTGAGAGTCCTGCTCTCTCCCCAGAGGATCTGGGTACAGAAAAGTGTGGGACCCAGTGCATTCTAGGCACAGGTAGAAACCAGAAAATCCTGTCCCTGAGTTTCTGTGTCCTGATCACTTGAGGCAGTTCCCTTGGAGAAGAAGTGTGGTCTTACCTCTCCTCTCAGGTGCGTCAATGCTCCTGGTGACTTTAAAACAGTTTTTGACTGAAAATAATTTTTCCATGTAATTTGGATTATGTTTTCCATTCCATCAATTTCTGCTAGTTCATTTTTACCACTGGTAGTAAGTGACAACTACTACTCAGTAAACCACTGGAAATCAATCAGGCTGTTTCCCAGAAAATTAAGGATTATTATACCTGAAGACCCAGGTATATAAAGAAAATGTTTTTTCTTTATATGATGGAATACTACTCAGCTATCAAAAACACTAACATCATAAAATTTGTAGGAAAATGGATGGAACTACACCCTAGAAAAAGCAAGAAAGTAATTTATTTGCAACAAAAACAAAACCCAAGAGTGGAAAAAAAACATAATTCCACCTCTAACAACAAAAAAATAAAAGAAAAAAAAACAATTACTATACCTTAATATCTCCTTTGGACTTGATTCCCCAATAAAAAGACATAGACTAAGAGTCGGGATAGGTAAAGAGGAACCAGCATTTTGCTGCATACAGAAAACATACCTCAGTGAAAAAGACAGATGCTACTTCAAAGAAAAGGTTCTTTCAAGCAAATGGTTCCTAGAAACAAGCTGGAGTAGCCATTCTAATATTCAAAAAATTGACTTTTAACCAAAAGTTACCAAAAAAGATAAGGAAAGACACTTCATATTCATCAAAGGAAAAATTCACCAAAATGAGCCCTTAATCCAGAATATCTATGCTCCAAATACAAGGGCAACTACAGTCATAAAAGAAACCCCACTAAAGTTCAAAGCACACATTGCAACTCGCACAATAATAGTGAGAGACTTCAACACCCCACTCCAATCAATGGATAGATCATGGAAACAGAAACTAAACAGAGACTTAGAGAAAATAACAGAAGTTATAAACCAAGTGGATTTAACAAATATCTATAGAACAGTTTGTCCTAAATTAAAAGAATATACTTTCTTCTCAGCACTGCATGGTACCATCTCCAAAACTGACCATATAATTGGTCACAAAACAGGTCTCAACAGATACAAGAAGATAGAAATAATTCAATGCATCCAATCAGATCACCTCAGATTAAGGCTGGTCTTCAATAACAACAAAAACTACAGAAAGCCAGCATACACATGGAAGTTAAAAAATGCTCTACTCAATGTTAACTTGGTCAAGGAAGAAATAAAGAAATTAAAGACATTTTAGAATTTAATGAAAATGAGGGCACAACACACCCATACCTATGGGACACAATGAAAGCAGTGCTAAGAGGAAAACTTATAACTCTGAGTGCCTCTAAAAACAAACAAACAAACAAACAAACAAACAAACAAAAAACTGGAGAGAGCATACACTAGCAGTTTGACAGGATACCTAAAGAAAGACTCTAGAACACAAAGAAGCAAATACACCACCCAAGAGGAGTAGACAGCAGGAAATAATCAAACTCAGGGCTGAAATTAACGAAGTAGAAACACAAAGAACTGTACAAAGAATCAACAGCCCCAGAAGCTGTTTCTTTGAGAAAATCAACAAGATAGATAAACCCTTAGCCAGACTAACAAGAGGGAACAGAGAGAATCCAAATTAACAAAATCAGAAATAAAAAGAGAGACATAACAACGGAATCTGAGGAAAATTTTAAAAAAAGTCATCAGATCCTACTACAGAAGCCTATATTCAGCAAAACTGGAAAATGTCCATTTCTGGACGAAATGGACAGTTTTCTAGACAGATACCAGGTACCAAAGTTAAATCAGTATCAGATAAACCATCTAAACAGCCCCATAACTCTTAAAGAAATAAAAGCAGTCATTAAAAATCTCCCAAACAAACAAATAAAAAAAAAAGCCCAGGACTAGATGGGTTTAGTGCAGAATTCTGTCAGAGCTTCATAGAAGACTTAATAGCAATAATGGCTTAACTATTCCACAAAAATAGAAAGAGAAGAAAAATACCCAATTCCTTCTATGAAGTTATGATTACACTTATACCTAAATCACAAAGACCCAACAAAGAAAGAAAACTTCAGACCAGGTTCCCTCATAAATACAGACGCAAAAATACTCAGTAAAATTTTACAAACCAAATCTAAGAACACATCAAAACAATCATCCTTCATAATCAAGAAGTCTTCACCCTAGGGATGCAGGGATTGTTCGATATATGGAAATCAAACAAACATAATACAGTATATAAACAAACTCAAAAAAAGAAAAAAGTAAGAAAGAAACCCACATGATTATCTCATGATATGCTAAGAAATAATTTGTCAAAATTTTAAACCCTTTCATGGTAAAAATCTTGGAAAGATCAGGAATCCAAGATCCATACCTAAACATTCTAAAAGTGATATACAACAATCCAGTAGCCAACATCAAACCTAATGGAGAGAAACTTGAAGTAATCCCACTAAAATCAGGGACTAGGCAAGCCTGCCCACTGTCCTCCTACTTATTCAGTATAGTACTTAAAGTCCTAGCCAGAGCAATCAGACAATAAAAAGAGCTCAAAGGAATACAAATTGAAAAGGGAGAAGTCAAAATATCACTACTTGCTGATGATAAGACAGTGTAATTAAAAGACCCCAAATGTTCGACCACAGAATTAATAAGCCTGATAAACAACTTAAGGAAATTGGCTGGATATAAAATTGATTCAAACAAATCTGTAGCCTTCCTCACTCAAAGGATAAACAGGCTGAGAAAAAAATAGAGAAATGACACCCTTCACAATAGTTACAAATAACATAAAATACCTCTGTGTGACCCAACCTAACAAGTGAAATATCTGTATGACAAGAACTTCAAGTCTCTAAGAAAGAAACTGAAGAAGAACTCAGAAGATAGAAATATCTGCCATGCTCATGTATTGGCAAAATTAATATTGTAAAAATGGCCATCTTGCCAAAAGCAATCTACAGATTCAATGCAATCCTCATCAAAATCCCAACTCAATTTTTCAGTGTTAGAAAGAGCAATTTGTAAATTAATTTGGAATAAAAATAACTCATGATATCAAAAACTATCCTCAACTATAAAACATTATCTGGGGGACTCACCATCCCTGACCTCAAGCTGTATTACAGAGGAATAGTGAGAAAAACTGTATGGTATTGGTACAGAGATGGGCAGGTAGATCAATGGAATAGAATTCAAGTCCCAGAAATGAACCCACACACTATGGTCACTGATTTTTGACAAAGCAGCTAAAACCATTCAATGGGGGAAAAAGATAGCATTTTCAATGAATAGTGCTTGTTCAATTGGAGTTCAGCATGAAGAATACAAATCGATCAATTCTCATCGTTCAAGTCCATGGGGATCAAGGACCTCCACATAAATCCAGATGTGCTCAAACTAATAGACAAAAAAGTGGGGAAGAGCCTCCAACACATGGGCACTGAGGAAAATTTCCTGAACAGAACACAAATGGTTATTCTCTAAGGCCAAGAATCGACAAATGGGATCTCATAAAATTGCAAAGCTTCTGTAAGGCAAAGGACACTGTCATTAGGACAAAACAGCAACCAACAGATTGAGAAAAGATCTTTTCCAATTCTATATCCAATAGAGTACTAATATCCAATACATACAAAAAAGTCAAGAAGTTAGACTCCAGAGAATCAAATAACCCTATTTATAATGGGGTACAGGGCTAAACAAAGAATTTTCAGCGGAGGAACATCTAATTGCTGAGAGGTACCTAAAGAAATGTTCAACATCCTTAGTCATCAGGGAAATACAAATCAAAACAACCTTGAGATTCCACCTGATACCAGTTATGACTGGTAAGAGAAAACTCAGGTGACAGCACATGTGGTCGAAGACTTGGAGAAAAAGTCCTCCATTTTTGGTGGGATTGCAGGCTTGTACAACCACTCTTGAAATCAATCTGAAGACTCCTCTGAAAATTGGACATTGAACTACCTGAGTACCCAGCTATACAACACCTGGGCATATATATAACATATAACATATGGCCAACATATAACAAGGACACATGCTCCACTATGTTCATAGCAGTCTTATTCATAATATCCAGAAGCTGGAAAGAACCCAGATGTCTCTCAACAGAGGAACGGATACAGAAAATGTGGTATATTTCCACAATGAAGTACTAGTCAGCTATTAAAAACAATGACTTCATGAAATTCTTACACAAAATGAATGTAATTAGAATGTATCATCCTGAGTTCCCTGCACTCTCAGAAACAGCAAGACTAGCAAACACCAGAGACAACCCAATGGCTAGAGGCAAGTGCAGGAACCTAAGCGACAGACACCAAGACTAATTGATATCATCAGAGCTCATCTCTGCCCTGGCCAGTGGGGGTTCAGAGTGGACCTGGGAGCGGGCGAGAAAATGGGGGCCAGGAGGCACAAAGAAGGAGAGCAAGTCTGTCCTGATCAAGCTCTCAAGATTTATTTCAAAAAACAGTGGCTTATAAAGACAAGCAGGCAGGAGGTTACCCAGGACAATCCATCACTCCCACCACCATTCCTATATCCCTAAACCATAAATTGCAGGTATACATTGATAAGAACAGACAACTGGCTAGGTGTCCAAAGGCTAGAGGCTGTGACTGGCTTAATTTTCCTGGAGATAGGGGCCATACAATGAACAGAGCATTCCTGAGAATTCCTGAGACTGAGCGTGCTGGGCTCCAGGCATCCCCGCCTCCCACACACTTTTTAACATTTTTAGATGAGGCCAGCAAGCAGCCGGAGATGATTGCATTGTGAGGATAAATGGACATTAACCAGAATGGGGAAGCATGGACCTGATCCTCTAGTCACTTTGTGCAGCATCAGTGTCTTTTTTGAGAGGGGAGGAACTTTTGCCTTAGTGATCTTGACAGAAACGTTCTCTGTGAAATCCAAACGAAGGGAGATATTAACACCAACCTCTATGCAATCAGGTTTACCTCTCAGGGGACTCAGAGATAGACAATAGGGTCCTCACCTTGCAGTACCTCTTCTCACACCCCTTGCAGGTACCCATGCCAGTAAAGGCGAGCATAACTCTCAGTTTTATGCTGTTCCCAAAGGAGGCAGATCATCATAGGGCTCAGTCAGGCCTCTGTCAGCCAAATCAAGTCTCTGATAATGAATTTGTAGGGGTTTGGATGCCAAGGAGTCAATCTGATGTCTAATAAAGCTCATAAGTTTGTAATGGCATCAATAGAAGGACTGGCTCTAAACCTTGTACTTTTAAACTTTTTCTTTTAGTTTCTTTCTTTATTTTTTTAAACAAAATAAATTCTTTACCAAGGCAAAGATATGATTTTAGCTCAGTTACCAAATGGGCTCATGATTGCACAACTCAATCCAGCTAATTCCTCCCTGTCAAGAACCACTTTCACTCTCCCAAAAGTCCAGGGAATTGGGGTGATGACTCTTCTATTACTTCTTCAAGCTGTATATGAGCATCGAGATATCATTGCAGGTAGGGGGTAGGAAGAATGAAGCAAATGTTATAGTGGATGTGCATCTTGACTAGACCCAGCTGAAAGTCCTTGAGACTAGGAATTTAAGTAGGTACATTCTGCAAAATACAACTCTCAAGACAAAAGTTTAGAATAGAGATATCTTTTTGTGTGATTCTGTTAAATCTAATTTTTTAGGCGGTCTCCATCTCTCAAATCTGATCAGTTTGTCTCTGAGGTTTCCAGAGCATAATCACACTTTTTTTGTTAAACACAAAACCAAAATCTTTCTCCCAAAATACTGTGTTCCTTAGTCTGTAACCAGAAAAGCTTGTGTCTTGCACTCTCTCCCAGAGTAATAATATAACCATAAAACTCAAAGTCACACCTATCGTGAAGATTAAACAATTTTAAAAAATGAAGTAAACTAAACAGTAGCGTTAAACAAGGAACCTGATAGGCCAATTAAACACCTTTTATCAATTCCAATACCAATAAGCAACTTAACAAAATATTTGGACTTTACCCCAAAATATATCAATCTGTCAAGCTCTGTACCCAGAGTTTCTAAGGCAGGTTCCAGAAGTATACATCCCAATTCCATGGCAGCTTAGTGTCTCTGGCCTCCACAAGCCAGTTATCTCTGTGTAACTTTCTGACACCTCCTGCTTAAAACCCAAAAGGTCAGAAGGATCATGAGGCCCTGCTTTCACGGTCTGTAATTCTTCATACTGAAAATTAAGATCAAGCAAGCTTCTGCCCTTCTGCTCCATGGGAGGTTTCTGTCCTCCCTGAGCTTGCCTTTGAACACTGCATTACAGTTTCACAGGCGTACTGTCCCAGTCAACTCCCCACCTGGCACTGTCCCCGGAGCAGGGCGCATGCAGACAGGCGCTTGGCACCAGAAGCGAGAGCCCCTTTGGACCCGCCTCCCCCCCCCCCGCCCCGGGTCAGTGAAAAAAAAGATGAGAGTAGTGTGGTATTTCACCTGTGGCCCTAGAGACCAGCAGACCCACCCTGACCCATGTCGGGGAACAAGGGGGCACTGGGTTAGCTCAAGATCCAAAGCCTGCAGTTTCTTTAAAAGGGCAAGATACTCTCCTAACTTTAAAAGTAAATCTTTAAAGGAGACTACCTCCCAGCAAAGTTTTGTTTCAGCATATTCAGTGGCACTGGCAATGTCTGAGTCAAAATCAAAACCGGGAGCGCAAAATGGAGGGGCAATGGCGTAGCCCAGACCTTGCAGCCTGTAAGGGTGGGGCAGCCTTTTCTTCTAGGAATAATGAATTCTTGTCCGGCTCCTTGTGGACCAGGGCTTTCAACTCTGTCAGGGAGGGATTAATTTTGAGAGTAGGATCTGCTGCTGTGGATGCCTGCTGAGAGGCCTGCTGCTGTTTGGCAGGCAAACCTGGAGGTTCTGGGTCTGGCATGACAATAGAAACAGAATCACAAACTGAAGCTCTATAAGGCTTTTTCTCCATCTGTAACTGAAAGACCTCCCCAAGGAGAGACACTCACTCAGTCACTCCGGATATCAGCGAACCCCAATCACCAGCCAGAGGCGTTCTTGATGTAATCAGCAAGAGGCTTTGTGGTTGTTGTTTTGTTGTTGTTGTTGTTGTTTGTTTGTTTGTTTGTTTGTTTTATTTGGCGCCCTGAGGCTCAACTCGTAACTCACGCAGGAGCAGAGGATAAGAGCCCCGAGCTGCATTGCACTAGCATTTTTAAACATAATAACTGCAGATGTGGAGGGCAGTGAGGGAATGCACCTGGTTGGCTTGTTTAAACTTAAGCAAATATCAGCCTGGAAAGTTTCAGAAGTTTCTGTTCCCATAGTTTTGTAAAACTTTAGCAGCTTATAAAACATTTGGGAGTTTTTCTTTAATTCTTTCATTCCCCCATTTTTTTCATGGTTTTAATCTTAAAATAATAACTCAATCACATTACTAGTGATGGGCCTTAACAACACGTTCTCTAATAAGCAATAAACCAGAGTTGAGCCAAGGGGAAGAATTGGAGCAGGTTTTAAACCAACTTTTGTCTTGAGCTTGCTCTCTCTTCTTAAAAACTTTGTTTTAATCTTTTATTTTTACTTTTTTTTTTATTAACTTGAGTATTTCTTATATACATTTCGAGTGTTATTCCCTTTCCCGGTTTCCGGGCAAACACCCCCCTCCTCCCTCCCCTTCCTTATGGGTGTTCCCCTCCCAACCCTCCCCCCACTGCCACCCTCCCCCCAACAGTCTAGTTCACTGGGGGTTCAGTCTTAGCAGGACCCAGGGTTTCCCCTTCCACTGGTGCTCTTACTAGGATATTCATTGCTACCTATGAGGTCAGAGTCCAGGGTCAGTCCACGTATAGTCTTTAGGTAGTGGCTTAGTCCCTGGAAGCTCTGGTTGCTTGGCATTGTTGTACATATGGGGTCTCGAGCCCCTTCAAGCTCTTCCAGTTCTTTCTCTGATTACTTCAATAGGGGACCTATTCTCAGTTCAGTGGTTTGCTGCTGGCATTTGCCTATGTATTTGCTGTATTCTGGCTGTGTCTCTCAGGAGAGATCTACATCCGATTCCTGTCGGCCTGCACTTCTTTGCTTCATCCATCTTGTCTAATTGGGTGGCTGTACATGTATGGGCCACATGTGGGGCAGGCTATGAATGGGTGTTCCTTCAGTCTCTGTTTTAATCTTTGCCTCTCTCTTCCCTGCCAAGGGTATTCTTGTTCCCCTTTTAAAGAAGGAGTGAAGCATTCACATTTTGATCATCCGTCTTGAGTTTCATTTGTTCTAGGCATCAAGGGTAATTCAAGCATTTGGGCTAATAGCCACTTATCAATGAGTGCATACCATGTATGTCTTTCTGTGATTGGGTTACCTCACTCAGGATGATATTTTCCAGTTCCAACCATTTGCCTATGAATTTTATAAAGTCATTGTTTTTGACAGCTGAGTAATATTCCATTGTGTAGATGTACCACATTTTCTGTATCCATTCCTCTGTTGAAGGGCATCTGGGTTCTTTCTAGCTTCTGGCTATTATAAATAAGGCTGCGATGAACATAGTGGAGCACGTGTCTTTTTTATATATTGGGGCATCTTTTGGGTATATGCCCAAGAGAGGTATAGCTGGATCCTCACGCAGTTCAATGTGCAATTTTCTGAGGAACCTCCAGACTGATTTCCAGAATGGTTGTATCAGTCTGCAACCCCACCAACAATCTTTGCCAAATTGTCTTTAACTCTTCCTGAGTGATCTATATAAAAACATTTTTTTTAAATGCAGCACACAAGCCTCCTTTTTAAAGGAATAACAGTAGGTCTAATCTTTTCTTATTCTTGAAGGACTATCTCTGAGAGGGAGGACAGGAATTCTTGGAGGTCAGTTAAAGTCTTTCTGTTCTTTTTATATCTAGGTCAATGGCAGTTCTGAATTCTCCATAGGCTTGTATTGCAGGGCAACAGCAGATGTCCCTGTAGCTACCCTTGCAGCACCTAAACTCAGCCCTAAGATAATTGTCAGAGTAATTTCCAACTTTCTTTTGTGCCTTACTATGTCTCTAGCATCAGGATTCCAATAGTTCAGTATATCCTCATAAGGATGGTATAACAATCTGGGCACTATCTGAACCAACACACAAAAGTCATGATTGCCTTTTAGAACTTCTAAACTTATACATGTTGTGATTCCTGAGGCACAGGTCCAAGAAGTGTTAGGAGTACTAACGTACTAATGCCTTCACAGTGAGGGATTGTCACATCATTTGCAATAGACTTCAAGCCAACCCCCACACTTACGATTGGGGGACCTATCTCGATGGAATCTAGGGCAAACATAAAACTCTTGTTTTCAAAGCACATTCCTCAAGTGAGCATTACAGCAACCCCGAGTCATGTCTCTGATATATCCACTTATCTGATGTGCAAGTCTAGGGAGCTTATAAAAATCTGAGTGTCCCTCTAGGTCCCAGCCCCCCCCCCCCAATCCCAACAGCTAGTATGCTGCTGGTGAGTTCTGACACTTGACGGCTGTCAGGGTGGTCAGCAGCACCAGGTACAGTCCTCTCCAGTGAGGCTCAAGTGTCTGGACCTGGATGTTGTCGTACTTGGACAGAGTCTCCAACCTGGAACTGGTGAGATGTCTCAGGGGTCCCCAGGACATAGGCTATTGCCAGCTGCAATCAGACTTCTTTCTGTTTCATTGTAGGCTTTTTAGCCTGGCATACAAATCATATTACTATGACATGTTGATTTAATAGCATCATCTAATACAATGAGAGGAGCTGGGGTCCCATATAAGATCTCAAAGTGGGTAAGGCTGAATCTGGAAGGGGAATTTCTTGCTCTGAAGAGAGCAAGAGGGAAGGAGTATCACCCAGTCTGCGCCAGTCTCCGTGGTCAATTTGGTCAGGTTCTCCTTTAGAGTTTTATTTATTCTCTCTACCTGTCTTGAACTTTGAGGTCTGTAGATGTAAAGTAATTTTTAATCAACCTCTAAGTACCTGGCCACACCCTGGCTTACCTTGGCAATGAAAGTGGGGCCATTATCTGACCGGATTACCTTGGGAACTCCAAATCGGGGGAAGATTTCTTCCAGTATCTTCTTAAATACTACCAGGGCCATCTCTTGCTTGGTGAAGAAGGCTTGTACCCATCCTGGAAAGGTATCTACAAACACTAGGAGATACTTGTAACCATATTTTCCTGGTTTTTAGTCTCAGTGAAGTTCACTTCGACTTCTCACTTAACTCCCTAGGTCTCTTTGTCCTGTTCGCTAAGCATTTACTTACTGATATACCTTATACTTTTTTACTGTCTCTCTGGCTTAAATCTTAAAGTCTATTACATATACCTTAACTACTTGGATAAGCTTCTTATTTCCCAAATGAGTCCATTTGTGTATTTGGCAAAGTGAGTCTTTTATTTGTTCTCTGGGGAGTATAGCTTTCCCCTCAAGTGTGCCATTGTCCTTTCTCTTCTAAGCAATTTGGGCCTTTTCTTCTATTGTACATTCTAAGTAAGGCCATCCCTTAGTCCGATCCCGGTTCCTAGTGGATGTCTCTTACAGGCCTGCAACCAGGATAGGTACCTGAATAGCCATTTCTCGAGCCACTTGATCTGCTTTGCTATTGCCAAATGCTACTGAATCTCTTCCCTCATGATGTCTTGGGCAATGAATAATACTCACAGCTGCTGGCTTCATCAGAGCATCTAAGAGATGGCAGAGACATCTGTGGTGCTGATGTGCTGCAGGGTAGAGGTTTGTCCATTCCAGATGACATTTGTGTTGTCCACCATGGCAGCACCCACTCATCTCTGACCTTCATGAAGAGAACTGCTCCTGTCTGTACACATAGTAGCCTCGGCTTTTAGCAGGGGTCGATTGGTCAGTCACAGAGGTCTTCCCTCCACCCACGGGCTTCTGCCAGTACTTGACACTTGTGCTGTGGTGGCTCCAGGTCAGGATTGGGCAGCAAGGTGACCAGATTGTCCCAACCGGTGGAGAATCTAGTTCATGTCAGCTGACCAGTGGTCCCATCCTCTGGGACACTCCATTGAAAGGCAAAGCATTTTTTTTCCTTTTTTTTTTTTTTATTAACTTGAGTATTTCTTATATACATTTCGAGTGTTATTCCCTTTCCCAGTTTCCGGGCAAACACCCCCCTCCCCCTTCCCCTTCCTTATGGGTGTTCCCCTCCCAACCCTCCCCCCATTGCCACCCTCCCCCCACCAGTCTAGTTCACTGGGGGTTCAGTCTTAGCAGGACCCAGGGCTTCTCCTTCCACTGGTGCTCTTACTAGGATATTCATTGCTACCTATGAGGTCAGAGTCCAGGGTCAGTCCATGTATAGACTTTAGGTAGTGGCTTAGTCCCTGGAAGCTCTGGTTGCTTGGCATTGTTGTACATATGGGGTCTCGAGCCCCTTCAAGCTCTTCCAGTCCTTTCTCTGATTCCTTCAACGGGGGTCCTATTCTCAGTTCAGTGGTTTGCTGCTGGTATTCGCCTCTGTATTTGCTGTATTCTGGCTGTGTCTCTCAGGAGCGATCTACATCCGGCTCCTGTCAGTCTGCACTTCTTTGCTTCATCCATCTTGTCTAATTGGGTGGCTGTATATGTATGGGCCACATGTGGGGCAGGCTATGAATGGGTGTTCCTTCAGTCTCTGTTTTAACCTTTGCCTCTCTCTTCCCTGCCAAGGGTATTCTTGTTCCCCTTTTAAAGAAGGAGTGAAGCATTCACATTTTGATCATCCGTCTTGAGTTTTATTTGTTCTAGGCATCTAGGGTAATTCAAGCATTTGGGCTAATAGCCACTTATCAATGAGTGCATACCATGTATGTCTTTCTGTGATTGGGTTACCTCACTCAGGATGATATTTTCCAGTTCCAACCATTTGCCTACGAATTTCATAAAGTTGTTGTTTTTTGTTTTTTTACATTTTTTTTTATTAACTTGAGTATTTCTTATATACATTTCGAGTGTTATTCCCTTTCCCGGTATCCGGGCAAACATCCCCCTCCCCCCTCCCCTTCCTTATGGGTGTTCCCCTCCCAACCCTCCCCCCATTGCCACCCTCCCCCCACCAGTCTAGTTCACTGGGGGTTCAGTCTTAGCAGGACCCAGGGCTTCCCCTTCCACTGGTGCTCTTACTAGGATATGCAAGATCTAGTTTCAAAATCATATTTGATCATGATGCTGGAGGACTTCAAGAAAGACGTGAAGAACTCCCTTAGAGAAACACAGGAAAACATTAATAAACAAGTAGAAGCCTACAGAGAGGAATCGCAAAAATGCCTGAAAGAATTCCAGGAAAACATAAATAAACAAGTAGAAGCCCATAGAGAGGAGACACAAAAATCCCTGAAAGAATATCAGGAAATCATAAATAAACAAGTAGAAGCCCATAGAGAGGAGTCACAAAAATCCCTGAAAGAATTCCAGGAAAACACAATCAAACAGTTGAAGGAATTAAAAATGGAAATAGAAGCAATCAAAAAAGTTGTTGTTTTTGATAGCTGAGTAATATTCCATTGTGTAGATGTACCACATTTTCTGTATCCATTCCTCTGTTGAAGGGCATCTGGGTTCTTTCCAGCTTCTTGCTATTATAAATAAGGCTGCGATGAACATAGTGGAGCACGTGTCTTTTTTATATGTTGGGGCATCTTTTGGGTATATGCCCAAGAGAGGTATAGCTGGATCCTCAGGCAGTTCAATGTCCAATTTTCTGAGGAACCTCCAGACTGATTTCCAGAATGGTTGTACCAGTCTGCAATCCCACCAACACTGGAGGAGTGTTCCTTTTTCTCTGCATCCTTGCCAGCATCTGCTGTCACCTGAGTTTTTGATCTTAGCCATTCTCACTGGTGTGAGGTGAAATCTCAGGGTTGTTTTGATTTGCATTTCCCTTATGACTAAAGATGTTGAACATTTCTTTAGGTGTTTCTCAGCCATTCGGCATTCCTCAGCTGTGAATTCTTTGTTTAGCTGTGAACCCCATTTTTTAATAGGGCTATTTGTCTCCCTGCGGTCTAACTTCTTGAGTTCATTGTATATTTTGGATACAAGGCCTCTATCTGTTGTAGGATTGGTAAAGATCTTTTCCCAATCTGTTGGTAAGGCAAAGCATTTTTGACTTTGGGGTACCCAACTCAGGCAGAAGAAAGCACCTTTCTAGTCTAAAATGGTGTACCAAATTCTGTAAGGTGGCAAAGAACTCAGAATGTAAGGGTTAGACACAGTAGTGTAGAAGTCAGCCACTCTACCACAGTTTAAGTCCTGGATTGGGTGATAATTGTTAGTGCCTGGCTGGCAGGAGTGGTGTGTTCCAGGCAGAAGGGCACTAAGTCACACATCTCCCTGCATTACTGGTGCACTGAGACAAGGTCAGCCTGGGTCTTAAGCTCCACATACACAGTCTGCAGCTATGCATACACATGGCCTCACCCAGCCATTTCAGCCCACACAAGCCATTTTGGAGAGCAAATTTCTCATGAGCAAGGGATAAGGGCAGTAAGGGATGACCATGAACTAGTGGGTTACCTGGCCCATGCCAAGGTCTACTGTTCTTTGGGTAGTCCATGAGTATTTTTTGTTGCCAGTAGCCCCGGTACCCAAGGTATTTTGATGAACACTGGCCCACTTGGGCATAGGAGCACAGAGTGTTGGAGCCCTGTATCCACAAAACACTGGTTGGGCTTCCCCTCTATCTTGGGGCAGTCCCTGACCCAGTGTTCTATTTCCTCACAATAGGCATACTTATCTTTAGCCAGTAATTCTCTTCTGTTGCTAGGTACTGTCTTCCTAGTCTCTCTAACTACTGTGGCCAGTATAAGTTTTTTATACTGTCTTTTATCTTTCTTTAGCTCTCTAGCTTCCTCTTCTTTCTGTCTCTTTTCTTCCCTAGCTTTCTGCTCTTTTGGTCTTCTTTCTTCTTTCTCTTCCTCAGTCTCTCTGTTATGATATCTTCTGCATCTTCCTCTACAGCTACTAGGTGCTGTCCACTTTTGAGCACAGACCCTGAATCTCACTTCAACCTTACTTTCTCTGCAACTTATACTAACTCTCTCAGCAAGTTAGCTTAACACCTCAAGTTTCTGCAACTTTCTCTTCATATCTTTCCCTTACCTTAGCCAAATTGGTGGGGCATTTTCCAGCGCCTTGGAAATCCACCACTGGAGTCTGACAGTAGACCTGGCGCTCCCTACCATCAGGGGTATTGAAGTCAACAGGAAGGAGTGAGGGCCTTCCATCCATGTCTGGAACATTCTTTCTGGCTGGGATTCCATATTTCTTTGGTGGTAAAGAGGACCTGTAACAGTTACTAACAAGCATCTCAAGTGGGAAGGTCAAACATCTCAAGAAGAGAGTCTAGAGAATAGAGGTTCAGTGAAGAGAACAAATAGCGTTCAGTCACACAGCTAAACTGGGAGGCTTTCTTGGGCCTTTGTCAGTGCAAAAATAAGCACAAGCTTTGTGCCTATGAAACAGCAGAGGGGCAGCTGGTTACCAGCTGTCTCCCTGGACTTAGATTTTCCCTTAAGGAGTAACTCCCTTCAGTTTCAGCTCAGTGGCTTCATCTCAGCCTCCAAAAGACATTAGGCTTCCAGTAAGAACCAATAACAAAAGGATGGAGAGATGGTTAGGACCTGGGTGCTAGATGCCAAGTGGCTGACAAAGAATTGTATGGCTCATCTGCTCCCTAGATCACCTTGGTGAACACAGAAGAAAGGCCAGATTTAGGAGGGCGAGATCCAATTGATGCCTTGGATATCAGAGAGTAAGCTGTAGTCAGAGATAACCAGTTCACTTGGAGCTAGCAGAACTTTTTCTGCTGCCATCCCTGAGGCAGGAGTTGAGCTGGGCTTCCTGCCTCTTATATCCAATAAAGAGATTGCTAACACTGGAGCACTAACTTTTAATAGAACTTCAGCCCTCCCCGTGCCTCTGAATTCCAGGACTTCAGTAACAGTCCTTTACCAAACTGTCTCACTGGGTTAAAGGCCCAAGGAAAATAAAACATTAATCCTGACCTAGGCCACAGCCTCCAGTCGGAGTAGGCTGAAGAGCCCATACCAAGACTTTCTCCTGTTATCATCCTAGGATATATACAACCAAAACCTTTTCTGAATTCTGACTGGTAAAACAAAGTTCTTTGTAGTTTGCTGTAGATTCTTTCTGAAACTACTTTAGGGGCTCCCCCGCCCCCCCAACCTGGGAAATTTTGACCACAGGGACAGGAACTGGCTGCTGTGGGGTTAGGATTAGAGGGACTCTCCATGTCACTGATGAATAATGGAGAAGGTGACTTAATGTTGGAGACCAACTACTCTTGCCGGGCCAGCCCCAGCATTAGTCTTCTTTCTTGTGTTGGTTCTTCTTGAGGCAGTGGAGGGAGAAGAGCATCAGCAGAGGGTAAGACTTTGTCTTACAAAATACGGTGGTAAGACTTTGTCTTATGAGATATTTAAGGTTGCTGTTTAATAGTAAGTTTACTTATCTAAGTCTAAGTTACTATGTAACTGTAGCTGATTTACTTATCTATGTCTAAGTTATTATGCTCTGCTACTATAACTGACCTGCCTTCTGTGTTTCTCTGAGGCCAAAAACTGCAGTCTCTGGCACTTAACACCTCATCCTCAAATAGCTGAAGATAAAGTAGAGGATTAATTGCTAGAGCCTTTTCCCTTTTGTTCCTATGTCTCTTGCTTGTCAGGTTGGGGGAAGTTTGGAGCAATAAACTTTTATTGAACCAAGAGAAGTGAATAGTGCTTGCAGAAGGAAAAGCTTCTACATAGCCAAATATGTATAACCATATATAATTTTACACACAGATTCAATAAATGTGCATCTATATATTTCCACTCAAAATCAGTTGGGCTCAGCTTATATACATTCTCACAATTACATTCTTACACACACACACACACACACACACACACACACACATGCATACATTCTCACAATTACATACTTACACACACATCTATACTTACATATGCATATGGAGCAAAAGACCAAGCATTGGTGCAGAGAGAATTCACTCATTCTGGATGAAAGATGAACTCCAATCTTTATTACATAGAGAAAGAAATTGCTTCTACCCTTTTAATGCTAAGTGAATTAGACCCCAGTTTTTAAAGAGAAAAGGCTTGTTCCTTTTAATAAGACTAAGCCTGTGTTGCTATTAAGAAATAACCTGTTCTGTCCCATAGTAAGGAAAAACCTGCCTGCTCCTTCTGCTCTCTCCAGCTTCTTCTTTTTTCCTCTTTTCCTCTGCATTCTGCACATTGCTCTCTTATGTTACCTATAGTCTCTAATTTACTTCTCTCTGCATTTCTTCTCAGCCCAGATCTTTTTAGCTCAATTCTACTTAGCTCAGTTCTACTTAGCTCAAACCTGACCCTCCAGCTCAGTCCTCTCCAGCTCTGTCCTTCTGCTCTCTGTCCCCTCCAGCACAGTCTTTCTGTGTTCTGTCCTTCTGTGTGTCTTCTCCTTGTCCTCAGCACTTAAACATCTTTCAGATTACATGATCATATGTTACAAAGTTCATCACAAGTTCGTATGAAAGATTAAATCATAAATTGAAATAGAAGTTTACAACAGAGAATGTTTACATGCATATCCATCAGGAATAATTAACTGGCTAACCATCCATCAACTGTCACAGCCCCACAGGTTCACTGAAGGTTTTAAAACAAAACTAAGTTTTGTATAGATAAACCCAGTCAATATTTTATCTTCTGTCCTAGCACCTATAATAAATCATTAGTTATCTTTTTATAACCTTTGGTTAATTGTTTTAAAAACTCTTCAATATGCTCTGAGTAGGAGAAAGTCTGGTTACCATCTAAGAGCAATTAACTGGTGACAGTTGGGAGCTAGCAGAATTTTCACTGCAGTTTTAATGATCAGAGATGGACTTAATAGCAGTCCCACTATAAAAGAGTTTAATAATCACGTTATAATTTTAGGAATTTTTATAGGATCATAATAAGACTTAAGAAGTCATCTATTTGTCTATACAGCATCATTATGAGACAGTACATCTGCATTGATCTGCATAGATCTGCTCCAAAGAGTTGTGCTTTTACTCAATGATTGTTATATGTGTTTAAAAATAACAGAAAAAGCCTTTTAATAGCAGGAATCTTTCCTAAAATAAATCTCTTAGAGTCTTGCTTAATTAGGGCGAACCAGTCACAGATTATATAATAATCCAAGGCCGGCCATCTCAGGATGATTACCTGCTACTTATTAGCTTGTCCTGCTATGGTTCAAGACATCCTCTCTTGGAATAGGGCCAGCAGATAAGGAGAGGGAGGCAAGCTCTCTCAAAGACAGTTCTGTTAATGAATGCTTTCCTTCTGTGAGCAAGTGTTGAAGGTCTGGCCACTGAAGGCAGTGACTGGAATTTTTTCAGGGCCAAAGATCTCATAATAGTCTTTAAAACAACACTAACTCTGCTCTATCTTTTTGCTGTCAAAGTGTCAGCCACAGCCAGCTTCATTATCTTGAAACTCCTCTCACACCAGCCTGGCCTGAGCTTCGCCACTGCCCACAAGCAACCTGCAGCTTGCTTGCTAGCAGGTCTGCCCACCGGCCACACTTAGCCCTACACTTCCCCAGTCTGTGCTGTCCCTTCCTTAGAAGCTGTGAATGTCTAAGAAACAGGGAAATCCTTTCTTCAGGATCCAAGGAAAAGCTTTCAGATTCTGTTAATGGCTGCTTCAGACAGGGTCACTAACTAACCTCGAGTCCTTCATACACATGTGTGATTAACTGTTGACAGCAGCTAGACTGGGCAAGGGGAGCAAAGGGAGGGCCATCTCTCCTTGGGGAGGAGGCTCAAGAGAGAAAGACAAAACTCCCTGGCAGAAAACAATTTCTCTCAAGCAAATTGTTTTCAACTTCCAAGTTAAGCACCAAGAGGACCAAGTAAAACTCTTTAACAAGCAAAATAAACGGTTCCATGATTTTAAACACAGTCATCAGTCCAAGTCCAAAAAAGAAACAAAAGCCAAAAAGACATGACAATACCACAGAAAACAAACTAGACAAACAAGAACAAGACAAGGCATCCTAACAGATGCCTGATACCTTTCAGTACCTGGCCCAAACTGCATCTTAATCTTGGCTGTTCTAGGATGAGGTGGACTGTCTCTGATCCCACCTCCCAAGTAGATTCTAAAGTGTCCTCCTGAATTCATTCTCCTCCTAGAGTGTCTTCTAGGACCTGTGGCCTGTGACAAGTATGTCTCCCTGTAACAGTTGTAAGCCCCTCAGGGGACCCACAGCAACCACTGAGGAAACTCTAACACCTCTCCAGGTGGGGGGATTTGAAGCCCCACTGAAGGGACTCCAACTCTTCAGACAGCAGACCCAGACAACACAAGACAACATGAAACAAAGACAACATGACACAGAGACAAAACAGAAATTAACACAGAACATAAAACACTGAACAGGGTACCCCTTACCACCAATGTCGACTCCCGAAACTGAGGGGTAGTTGCCAGATCCTAGACAAGTCCCCAAATGAAAGACCTCCCTGAGGAGAGACACGCACTCAGTCACTCAGGATATTAGCCAACCCCAATCACCAGCCAGAGGCGTTCTGGTTGCAATCAGGAAGAGGCTTTGTTTTTTTGTTTTTTTTTTAATTCAGCATGCCAAGGCTCAACTTGTAACTCACACAGGAGCAGAGGATAAGAGCCAGAGCTGCCAAACTAATAGAAGAAAAAGTGGGGAAGCATCTCAAAAATGTGGGCACTGGAGAAAACTTCCTGAACAAAACACCAACGGCCTATGCTCTAAGATCAAGAATTGACAAATGGGATCTCATAAAACTACAAAGCTTCTGTAAGGCAAAGGACACGATTGTTAAGACAAAACAGCAACCAACAGATTGGGAAAAGATCTTTACAAATCCTACAACAGATAGAGGGCTTATATCCAAAATATACAAAGAACTCAAGAAGTTAGACTGCAGGAAGACAAATAACACTATTACAAAATGGGGTTCAGAGCTAAACAAAGAATTCACAGCTGAGGAATGCCATATGGCTGAGAAACACCTAAAGAAATGTTCAACATCTTTAGTCATAAGGGAAATGCAAATCAAAACAACCCTGAGATTTCACCTCACACCAGTCAGAACGGCTAAGATCAAAAACTCAGGTGATAGCAAATGCTGGCAAGGATGTGGAGAAAGAGGAACACTCCTCCATTGTTGGTGGGATTGCAGACTGGTAAAACCATTCTGGAAATCAGTCTGGAGGATCCTCAGAAAATTGCACATTGAACTACCTGAGGACCCAGCTATACATCTCTTGGGCATATACCCAAAAGATGTCCCAACATATAAAAAAGACACATGCTTCACTATGTTCATCGCAGCCTTATTTATAATAGCCAGAAGCTGGATAGAACCCAGATGCCCTTCAACAGAGGAATGGATACAGAAAATGTGGTACATCAACACAATAGAATACTTCTCACCTATCAAAAACAATGACTTTATGAAATTCATAGGCAAATGGATGGAACTGGAAAATATCATCCTGAGTGAGGGTACTCAATCACAGAAAAACACACATGGTATGCACTCATTGATAAGTGGATATTAGCCCAAATGCTTGAATTACCCTAGCTGCACAGAATGCATGAAACTCAAGATGGATGATCAAAATTTGGATTCTTCACTCCTTCTTAAAAGGGGAACAAGAATACCCTTGGGAGGGAATAGGGAGGCAAAACTTAGAACAGAGTGAGAAGTAACACCCATTCAGAGCCTGCCCCACATGTGGCCCATACATGTACAGCCACCCAATTAGACAAGATGGATGAAGCAAAGAAGTGCAGTCCGACAGGAACCAGATGTAGATCTCTCCTGAGAGCCAGAATACAGCAGATACATAGGTGAAGGCCATCATTAAACCACTAAACTGAGACTAGGACCCCCTTTGAAAGAATCTTAGAAAGGACTAGAAGAGCTTGAAGGGGCTTGAGACCCCACATGAAGAACAATGCAAACCAACCCGAGCTTCCAGGGACTAAGCCACTACCCAAAGACTATTCATGGACTGACCCAGGGCTCCGATGTCATAGGTAGCAAGGAATAGCCCAGTAAGAGCACCAGTGGAAGGGGAACCCCTTGGTCCTGCCAAGACTGAACCCCAAGTGAACGTGATTGTTGGGGGGAGGGTGGTAATGTGAGGAGGATGGGGAGGGGAACACCCAAAGAGAAGGGGAGTGGGAGAGGTTAGGGGGATGTTGACCCAGAAACCGGGAAAGGAATGACAATCGAAATGTAAATAAGAAATACACAAGTTAATAAAGATGAAAAAAAAAAAAAAAAGAGGCCGAGCTACACTGCACTAGCATTTTTAAACATGATAACTGCAGATGTGGAGGGGAGTGAGGGAATGCACCTGGTTAGCTTGTTTAAACCTAAGCAAATATCAGCTTAGAAAATTTCAGAGGTTTCTGTTCCCATAGATTTGTGAAACTTTAGGGGCTTGTAAAACGTTAGGGGCTTTTTCTTTTATTGTTTCATAGCTACCTTTTGAACATCTGGCCATGCTTTGTAAACCCTAAGTATTTCATTGATCAGGTTCCAATAGGAAAGGGCTTGGACAGGAACATTTTCTGGGCCAAATGTCTTATATAAGTCTTTCAGACACTCTCCTACTCTGGACCACTTCTTTTCATCAATAGTTCCCTCTTGGGGAAACCAAGCACAAACATCCTCAATGAATATAAAGAATATTGCAAGATATTTTTTCTTAACCCGAGTTTCTCGTGCCTTGAGGGACTCTTTAAGACCCTGTAAGAATAAGTCGTGCTCATTCAATGCCTGACCCATTATTTCATTGCTCAATTCTTCATCTTACTTGGATCTGACTCATGGTGGGTAGCCATGGGGATCGCAATCCGGATCTTCTCTTGAGTCCTCGGGGAAGCGGCAATCTTATGAGGGGGGACATCCATGGATGAGAGCAACTTTCTGTTGGATCCCCTTATCTAAGGCCACACTTCTGGGCGACAACTGCCCCGGCCAGCGGGGGTTCAGAGACCTGGGAGGGGGAGAGAGGATGGGGGACAGGAGGCACAAAGAAGGAGAGCAAGTCTGTGTTCTGATCAAGCTCTCAAGGTTTATTTAAAAAAACAGGCTTATAAAGACAAGCAGGGTGCACTGAAGCTCCCGGAAGGGGCGGCACAGGTCTTCCTGGTTGCTGCCGCTGCAGAGAGCCCCTGGGCAGCACCCCACGAGCGAACCTGAGCCTCGGGACCACAGGTAAGACCAAATTTTCTGCTGCAAGAAAGCTGCCTGGTGAGCTTGGGACACACGGAAGCAGAATTTCTCTAGGACCGGGCACGATCTGTGTTTACCGGAAGTCCCACACCCGCGGACCCCGGCCCGCAGCAGCTCTCTGCCCCCAGACCCGGTGAGAGAGAGACCCAACCGCCTGGTCAGGTGGGCACTCCTGAGGCTGCAGAGCGGAAGAGACCACCAACACTGCCCACCCCTGCCCACATCCCTGGCCCAAGAGGAAACTGTATAAGGCCTCTGGGCTCCCGTGGGGGAGGGCCCAGGAGCGGCAGGACCCCTGCCTGAGACACCGCTGGAACCTGAAAGAAACAGACCGGATAAACAGTTCTCTGCACCCAAATCCCGTGGGAGGGAGAGCTAAACCTTCAGAGAGGCAGACAAGCCTGGGAAACCAGAAGAGACTGCTCCCTGCACACACATCTTGGATGCCAGAGGAAAAAGCCAAAGACCATCTGGAACCCTGGTGCACTGAAGCTCCCGGAAGGGGCGGCACAGGTCTTCCTGGTTGCTGCCGCTGCAGAGAGCCCGTGGGCAGCACCCCACGAGCGAACTTGAGCCTCAGGACCACAGGTAAGACCAAATTTTCTGCTGCAAGAAAGCTGCCTGGTGAACTCAAGACACAGGCCCACAGGAACAACTGAAGACCTGTACAGAGGAAAAACTACACGCCCGAAAGCAGAACACTGTCCACATAACTGACTGAAAGAGAGGAAAACAGGTCTACAGCACTCCTGACACACAGGCTTATAGGGCAGTCTAGCCACTGTCAGAAATAGCAGAACAAAGTAACACTAGAGATAATCTGATGGCGAGAGGCAAGCGCAGGAACCCAAGCAACAGAAACCAAGACTACATGGCACCATCGGAGCCCAATTCTCCCATCAAAACAAACATGGAATATCCAAACACACCAGAAAAGCAAGATCTAGTTTCAAAATCATTATAGATCATGATGCTGGAGGACTTCAAGAAAGACATGAAGAACTCCCTTAGAGAACAAGTAGAAGCCTACAGAGAGGAATCGCAAAAATGCCTGAAAGAATCGCAAAAATCCCTGAAAGAATTCCAGGAAAACATAAATAAACAAGTAGAAGCCCATAGAGAGGAGACACAAAAATCCCTGAAAGAATTCCAGGAAAACACAATCAAACAGTTGAAGGAATTAAAAATGGAAATAGAAGCAATCAAGAAAGAACACATGGAAACAACCCTGGATATAAAAAACCAAAAGAAGAGACAAGGAGCTGTAGATACAAGCTTCACCAACAGAATACAAGAGATGGAAGAGAGAATCTCAGGAGCAGAAGATTCCATAGAAATCATTGACTCAACTGTCAAAGATAATGTAAAGCGGAAAAAGCTACTGGTCCAAAACATACAGGAAATACAGGACTCAATGAGAAGATCAAACCTAAGGATAATAGGTATAGAAGAGAGTGAAGACTCCCAGCTCAAAGGACCAGTAAATATCTTCAACAAAATCATAGAAGAAAACTTCCCTAACCTAAAAAAAGAGATACCCATAGACATACAAGAAGCCTACAGAACTCCAAATAGATTGGACCAGAAAAGAAACACCTCCCGTCACATAATTGTCAAAACACCAAACACACAAAATAAAGAAAGAATATTAAAAGCAGTAAGGGAAAAAGGTCAAGTAACATATAAAGGCAGACCTATCAGAATCACACCAGACTTCTCGCCAGAAACTATGAAGGCCAGAAGATCCTGGACTGATGTCATACAGACCCTAAGAGAACACAAATGCCAGCCCAGGTTACTGTATCCAGCAAAACTCTCAATTAACATTGATGGAGAAAACAAGATATTCCATGACAAAACCAAATTTACACAATATCTTTCTACAAATCCAGCACTACAAAGGATAATAAATGGTAAAGCCCAACATAAGGAGGCAAGCTATACCCTAGAAGAAGCAAGAAACTAATCGTCTTGGCAACAAAACAAAGAGAATGAAAGCACACAAACATAACCTCACATCCAAATATGAATATAAAGGGAAACAATAATCACTATTCCTTAATATCTCTCAATATCAATGGCCTCAACTCCCCAATAAAAAGACATAGATTAACAAACTGGATACGCAACGAGGACCCTGCATTCTGCTGCCTACAGGAAACACACCTCAGAGACAAAGACAGACACTACCTCAGAGTGAAAGGCTGGAAAACAACTTTCCAAGCAAATGGTCAGAAGAAGCAAGCTGGAGTAGCCATTCTAATATCAAATAAAATCAATTTTCAACTAAAAGTCATCAAAAAAGATAAGGAAGGACACTTCATATTCATCAAAGGAAAAATCCACCAAGATGAACTCTCAATCCTAAATATCTATGCCCCAAATACAAGGGCACCTACATACGTAAAAGAAACCTTACTAAAGCTCAAAACACACATTGCACCTCACACAATAATAGTGGGAGATTTCAACACCCCACTCTCATCAATGGACAGATCATGGAAACAGAAATTAAACAGTGATGTCGACAGACAAAGAGAAGTCATGAGCCAAATGGACTTAACGGATATTTATAGAACATTCTATCCTAAAGCAAAAGGATATACCTTCTTCTCAGCTCCTCATGGTACTTTCTCCAAAATTGACCATATAATTGGTCAAAAAACGGGCCTCAACAGGTACAGAAAGATAGAAATAATCCCATGTGTGCTATCGGACCACCACGGCCTAAAACTGGTCTTCAATAACAATAAGGGAAGAATGCCCACATATACGTGGAAATTGAACAATGCTCTACTCAATGATAACCTGGTCAAGGAAGAAATAAAGAAAGAAATTAAAAACTTTTTAGAATTTAATGAAAATGAAGGTACAACATACCCAAACTTATGGGACACAATGAAAGCTGTGCTAAGAGGAAAACACATAGCGCTGAGTGCCTGCAGAAAGAAACAGGAAAGAGCATATGTCAGCAGCTTGACAGCACACCTAAAAGCTCTAGAACAAAAAGAAGCAAATACACCCAGGAGGAGTAGAAGGCAGGAAATAATCAAACTCAGAGCTGAAATCAACCAAGTAGAAACAAAAAGGACCATAGAAAGAATCAACAGAACCAAAAGTTGGTTCTTTGAGAAAATCAACAAGATAGATAAACCCTTAGCCAGACTAACGAGAGGACACAGAGAGTGCGTCCAAATTAACAAAATCAGAAATGAAAAGGGAGAGATAACTACAGATTCAGAGGAAATTCAAAAAATCATCAGATCTTACTATAAAAACCTATATTCAACAAAACTTGAAAATCTTCAGGAAATGGACAATTTCCTAGACAGATACCAGGTATCGAAGTTAAATCAGGAACAGATAAACCAGTTAAACAACCCCATAATTCCTAAGGAAATAGAAGCAATCATTAAAGGTCTCCCAACCAAAAAGAGCCCAGGTCCAGACGGGTTTAGTGCAGAATTCTATCAAACCTTCATAGAAGACCTCATACCAATATTATCCAAACTATTCCACAAAATTGAAACAGATGGAGCCCTACCGAATTCCTTCTATGAAGCCACAATTACTCTTATACCTAAACCACACAAAGACACAACAAAGAAAGAGAACTTCAGACCAATTTCCCTTATGAATATCGACGCAAAAATACTCAATAAAATTCTGGCAAACCGAATTCAAGAGCACATCAAAACAATCATCCACCATGATCAAGTAGGCTTCATCCCAGGCATGCAGGGATGGTTTAATATACGGAAAACCATCAACGTGATCCATTATATAAACAAACTGAAAGAACAGAACCACATGATCATTTCATTAGATGCTGAGAAAGCATTTGACAAAATTCAACACCCCTTCATGATAAAAGTCCTGGAAAGAATAGGAATTCAAGGCCCATACCTAAACATAGTAAAAGCCATATACAGCAAACCAGTTGCTAACATTAAACTAAATGGAGAGAAACTTGAAGCAATCCCACTAAAATCAGGGACTAGACAAGGCTGCCCACTCTCTCCCTACTTACTCAATATAGTTTTTGAAGTTCTAGCCAGAGCAATCAGACAACAAAAGGAGATCAAGGGGATAAAGATCGGAAAAGAAGAGGTCAAAATATCACTATTTGCAGATGACATGATAGTTTATTTAAGTGATCCCAAAAGTTCCACCAGAGAACTACTAAAGCTGATAAACAACTTCAGCAAGTGGCTGGGTATAAAATTAACTCAAATAAATCAGTTGCCTTCCTCTATACAAAAGAGAAACAAGCCGAGAAAGAAATTAGGGAAACGACACCCTTCATAATAGACCCAAATAATATAAAGTACCTCGGTGTGACTTTAACCAAGCAAGTAAAAGATCTGTAGAATAAGAACTTCAGGACACTGAGGAAAGAAATTGAAGAAGACCTCAGAAGATGGAAAGATCTCCCATGCTCATGGATTGGCAGGATTAATATAGTAAAAATGGCCATTTTACCAAAAGCAATCTACAGATTCAATGCAATCCCCATCAAAATACCAATCCAATTCTTCAAAGAGTTAGACAGAACAATTTGCAAATTCATCAGGAATAACAAAAAACCCAGGATAGCTAAAGCTATCCTCAACAATAAAAGGACTTCAGGGGGAATCACTATCCCTGAACTCAAGGAGTATTACAGAGCAATAGTGATAAAAACTGCATGGTATTGGTACAGAGACAGACAGATAGACCAATGGAATAGAATTGAAGACCCAGAAATGAACCCACACACCTATGGTCACTTGATTTTTGACAAAGGAGCCAAAACCATCCAATGGAAAAAAGATAGCATTTTCAGCAAATGGTGCTGGTTCAACTGGAGGGCAACATGTAGAAGAATGCAGATCGATCCATCCTTATCACCCTGTACAAAGCTTAAGTCCAAGTGGATCAAGGACCTCCACATCAAACTAGACACACTCAAACTAATAGAAGAAAAACTAGGGAAGCATCTGGAACACATAGGCACTGGAAAAAATTTCCTGAACAAAACACCAATGGCTTATGCTCTAAGATCAAGAATCAACAAATGGGATTTCATAAAACTGCAAAGCTTCTGTAAGGCAAAGGGCACTGTGGTTAGGACAAAACGGCAACCAACAGATTGGGAAAAGATCTTTACCAATCCTACAACAGATAGAGGCCTTATATCCAAAATATACAAAGAACTCAAGAAGTTAGACCGCAGGGAAACAAATAACCCTATTAAAAAATGGAGTTCAGAGCTAAACAAAGAATTCACAGCTGAGGAATGCCGAATTGCTGAGAAATACCTAAAGAAATGTTCAACATCTTTAGTCATAAGGGAAATGCAAATCAAAACAACCCTGAGATTTCACCTCACACCAGTGAGAATGGCTAAGATCAAAAACTCAGGTGACAGCAGATGCTGGCGAGGATGTGGAGAAAGAGGAACACTCCTCCATTGTTGGTGGGATTGCAGACTGGTAAAACCATTCTGGAAATCAGTCTGGAGGTTCCTCAGAAAATTGGACATTGAACTGCCTGAGGATCCAGCTATACCTCTCTTGGGCATATACCCAAAAGATGCCTCAACATATAAAAGAGACACGTGCTCCACTATGTTCATCGCAGCCTTATTTATAATAACCAGAAAATGGAAAGAACCCAGATACCCTTCAACAGAGGAATGGATACAGAAAATGTGGTACATCTACACAATGGAATATTACTCAGCTATCAAAAACAATGACTTTATGAAATTCGTAGGCAAATGGTTGGAACTGGAAAATATCATCCTGAGTGAGCTAACCCAATCACAGAAAGACATTCATGGTATGCACTCATTGATAAGTGGCTATTAGCCCAAATGCTTGAATTACTCTAGATCCCTAGAACAAATGAAACTCAAGACGGATGATCAAAATGTGAATGCTTCACTCCTTCTTTAAATGAGGAAAAAGAATACCCATGGCAGGGAAGGGAGAGGCAAAGATTAAAACAGAGACTGAAGGAACACCCATTCAGAGCCTGCCCCACATGTGACCCATACATATACAGCCACCCAATTAGACAAGATGGATGAAGCAAAGAAGTGCAGACCGACAGGAGCCGGATGTAGATCGCTCCTGAGAGACACAGCCAGAATACAGCAAATACAGAGGCGATTGCCAGCAGCAAACCACTGAACTGAGAATAGGTCCCCTATTGAAGGAATCAGAGAAAGAACTGGAAGAGCTTGAAGGGGCTCGAGACCCCAAAAGTACAACAATGCCAAGCAACCAGAGCTTCCAGGGACTAAGCCACTACCTAAATACTATACATGGACTGACCCTGGACTCTGACCCCATAGGTAGCAATGAATATCCTAGTAAGAGCACCAGTGGAAGGGGAAGCCCTGGGTCCTGCTAAGACTGAACCCCCAGTGAACTAGACTATGGGGGGAGGGCGGCAATGGGGGGAGGGTTGGGAGGGGAACACCCATAAGGAAGGGGAGGGGGGAGGGGGATGTTTGCCCGGAAACCGGGAAAGGGAATAACACTCGAAATGTATATAAGAAATACTCAAGTTAATAAAAAAAAAAAAGACAAGCAGGTGGGAAGGTTAGAAAGGAAAATTCATCACTACCACCACCGTTCCTATATCCCTGAACCATAAATTGCAGGTATACACTGATAACAACTGACTAGGTGTTCCAAGGCTGGAGACTGTAACTGGCTTAATTTTCTTGGAGATAAGGGCCATATAATGAGCAGAGCATTCCTGAGAATTCCTGATACTGAGTGTACTTGGCTCCCTGCACAGTTCTGCTACCAAAGAAAATACTGGATATCCAAACACACAGGGAAAGCAAGATTTAGATTTAAAGTCACATTTTTTGATAATGATGGAGGACTCTAAGACATACATAAAGAACTCCCTTAAAGAAATGCAGGAAAACTCAAGTAAACAATAGAAGTCCTTAGAGAGGAAACACAAAAATCCCTGAAAGAATTACAGGAAAACACAACCAAAGAGTTGGACAAATTGAAAATGGACATAGAAACAATAAAGAAAACACAAAGTGAGATAACCCTGGCTATAGAAAACCTAAGGAAGAGACAAGGAGCTACAGATACAAGTATCATGAACAGAGTGCAAGAGATAAGAGAGAGAATCTCAGGAACAGAAGATACCATAGAAATCATTGACACAACAATCAAAGATAATGTAAAGAGGAAAAAACTACTGGTCCAAAACATACACGAAATCTAGGACTCAATGAGAAGATCAAACCTAAGGATAATAGGTAGAGAAGAAATTAAAGACTTCCAATTTAAAGGGCCAGTAAATATATTCATCAAAATTATAGAAGAAATCTTCCCTAACTTAAAGACAGAGATGCCCATAAACATACTAGAAGCCTCCAGAACTCCAAATAGATTGGACCAGAAGAGAAATTCCTCCTGTAACAAAATAGTTAAAACACCAAAGGCACAAAACAAAGAAAAAACATTAATTTAAAGCAGTAAGGGAAAAAGGTCAAGTGACATATAAAGACATATAAAATCAGAATTACACCAGACTTCTCACCAGAGACTATGAAAGGCAGAAGACCCTGAATAGATGTCATACAGACCGTAAGAGAACACAAATGCCAGTCCAAGTTACTGTATCTAGCAAAATTCTCAATTAACATAGATGGAGAAAGCAAGATATCCCATGACAAAACCAAATTTACACAATAACTTTCTGCAAATCCAGCTCTACAAAGGATAATAGATGGAAAATTCCAACACAAGGAGAGAAACTATAGCGTACAGAAAGCAAGAATACAATTTTCTTGCAATGAAACAAACAAACAAAAAAAAGAGACAAAATCGTAATTCCACTTCTAACAAGGAAAATAACAGGAAGCGACAATCACTTTTCTTAGTATCTCTAAACATCAACGGACTAAATTCCCAACTAAAAAGACATAGTGTAACAGACTGGATATGTAAAGAGAACCCAGCCTTTTGCTGCACACAGGAAACACACCTCAGAGACAAAGACAGATACTACCTCAGAGTGAAAGGCTGGAAAACAAATTTCTAACCAAATGGCCTGAAGAAACAAGCTAAAGTTGCCATTCTAATATGAACTAAAATTGACTCTCAACGAAAAGTCATTAAAAAAGATAAGGAAGGACACTTAATATTCATCAAAGGAATCATCCACCAAGATGAACTCGCAATCCTAAATACCTATGCTCCAGATGCAAGGGCACCTAGGTTCATAAAAGAAACCTTACTAAAGCTCAAAGCACACATCACACCTCTCACGATAATAGTAGAAGATTTCAACACCCCACTCTCATCAATGGACAGGTCTTGGAAACAGAAATTAAACAGAGACATAGAAAAACTAACAGAAGTTATGAATCAAATGGATTTAAAAGATATTGATAGAACATTCCATTCTAAATCAAAAGGAAATCCCTTCTCAGCACTTCATGGAACCTTTTCCAAAGTTGAATATATAATTGGTCACAAAACAGGCCTGAACAGATACAGGAAGATGGAAATAATCCATGCATACAATGAGATCACCACACACTAAGACAGGTCTTCACTAACAACAATAATGAGAGAAAGCCCACATATGCATGGAAGTTGAACAATGCTCTACTCAATGACAACTTGGTCAAGGAAGAAATAAAGAAAGAAATTAAAGACTTCTTAGAATTTAATGAAAATGAAGATACAACATTCCCAAACTTATGGGACACAATGAAAGTGGTACTAAGAAAAAAAACTCATGACTCTAAGTGCCTGCCAAAAAACCAGCAGCTTGACAGCACACCTAAAAGCTGTAGAAAAAAAGAAATAAATAAATCCAAGAGGAGTAGAAGCCAGGAAATAATCAAACTTGGGATTGAAATCAACCAAGTAGAAAGGAAAAGGACAGTACAAAGAATCAACAAAAGCAGGAGCTGGTTTTTTGAGAAAATCAGCAGGATAGATAAACCATTAGTCAGACTAACCAGAGATCACAGAGAGTGTATTCAAATCAACAAAATCAGAAATGAAAAGGGAAACATAACAACAGAATCTGAAGAAATTACAAAAATCATCAGATCCTACAACTAAAGCCTATATTCAACAAAACTAGAAAGTCTGGAGAAAATGGACAATTTTCTAGACAGATACCAGGTACCAAAGTTAAATCAGGAACAAATAAACCACCAAAACAACCCTATAACTCCTAAAGAAATAAAAGCAGTTATTAAAAGTCTCCCAACCAAAAAGAGCCCAGGTCCAGATGGGTTCAGTGCAGAATTCTATCAGAACTTCATAGAAGACTTCATACCAATACTGTCCAAACTGTTCCAAAAAATAGAAACAGACAGAGCACTACCAAATCCCTTCTATGAAGTCACAATTACTCTTATACCGAAACCACAAAAAGACCCAACAAAGAAAAAGAACTTCAGACCAATTTCCTTTATGTATATTGACACAAAAATACTCAATAAAATTCTTGCAAACCGAATACAAGAACACATCAAAATGATCATCCATCATAATCAAGTATGCTTCATCCCAGGGATGCAGGAATGGTTTAATATATGAAAATCCATCAATGTAATCCACTATATAAACAAACTCAAAGATAAGAACCACACGATCATTTCATTAGATGCTGTAAAAGCATTTGACAAAATTCAACACCCCTTTATATTAAAAGCCCTAGAAAGATCAGGAATTCAAGACCCATATCTAAACATAGTAAAAGCAATATACAGCAAAACAGTAGCTAATATTAAACTAAATGGAGAAAAACTTGAAGCAATCCAACTAAAATCAGGGACTAGACAAGTCTGCCCACTCTCTCCTTACTTATTTCATATAGTACTCAAAGTTACTAGCCAGAGCAATCAGACAGCAAAAGGAGGTCAAAGGGATACAAATTGGAAGGGAAGAAGTCAAAATATCACTATTTGCAGATGATATGATAGTGTACTTAAGTGACCCCAAAAGTCCACTAGAGAACTACTTAACCTGATAAACAACTTCAGCAAAGTGTCAGGTTATAAAATTAACTCAAACAAATCAGTAGCCTTCCTCTTCTCAAAGAATAAACAGACTGAGAAAGAAATTAGGGAAATGATACCCTTCATAATAGTCCCAAATAATATAAAATATCTTTGTGTGACCATAACCAAGCAATTGAAAAATCTATATGACAAGAACTTCAAATCTCTTAAGGAAGAAATTGAGGATGATCTCAGTAGACGGAAAGATCTTCCATGTTCATGGATTGGCAGAATTCATAGAGTTTCGATGATTATTTTGCCAAAAGCAATCTACGAATTCAATGCAATTCCCATCAAAATTACTACTCAATTCTTTATAGAGATAGCAAAAGCAATTTGCAAATTCATTTGGAATAACAAAACACCCAGGATAGCGAAAATAATAATCCATAATAAAAGAACTTCTGGGCAAATCGCTATCCTTGACTTCAAGCATTATTACAGAGCAATAGTCGTTAAGACTGTATGGTATTGGTAAAGAGAGGAAGGTAGAAGAGTAGAAGAGAATTGAAGACCCAGAAAAGAACCCACACATCTATAGCCACTTGATCTTTGACAAAGGTGCTAAAACCATCTAATGGAAGAAAGATAGCATTTTCAACAAATGATGCTGGTTCAATTGGAGGTCAGCATGTAGAAGAATGCAAATTGATTCATTCTTATCACCATGTACAAAGCTTAAGTCCAAGTGGATCAAGGACCTCCACATCAGACCAGATACACTCAAACTAATAGAAAAACTGATAAAGAGCAAAGAGATGAGCAGCCTGTATGGAATGCAAGCCTAACTAACCAGGTTATGGGAAAACATGTTGACCTAATGAACGTAATTCTGGTGAAGACAAAGAATCATGGGTCAGACTTAAAATACCACTAGCTAAAAAAGGAACTGTGAATACCAAGGAAACTGTCCCTATGAAGGATCACCCAAGTCCTTTGTCTTGAGAGATTTGTGTTATGAGATAGGGAGAACATGAAAAACAACTGTTTGGAGTAGGAAGAGTAGAGCAGATCAAAGCTGTAATGTGGACAGATGAAACATCTTCATAGCTTTTCTCAGATAGAATTACACAATTCTCTACTAAGATGGTATTTGTGCAGTAACATTTATTAAGAAGACTGAAACTAGATTATTAGCACCTCTCAAAGACAAGCATCCCAAAATTTAAAGGTACGAAGATAATTTAAAGGTATGCAATATATATACTTTTCAGTTTTCACCATATATTCCATTTAAAAACTGAATGTGCTGAACTATCATTGCCATTTAGTAAAATATGAATATCTGTTCTTTTAAGGAATAAATAAATTCAATATGTGAGCAAATAAATGGAAAGTATTAGAACTTTGTATACATTCAAAATATACAATTATAGGCATAACATAATATTAATTCTTCCTTAAAGTATGGAATATATTTCCCTTTTGAGAATAAATAAATCTTTTCTGTAGTGAAAAAGTTGGTCAGACATAAGTATAATTCAAAATATTTTTATAGAAGATGGAGCCATTTAGAAACATATGGCTGTCTCTAGCAAACAATTTTGTCAAAGAATTGATCCATTCTGTAGAAAGGGAAATGCCAGTAAATTTCTGACCTTTTCAATCATAAAACAAATATTTAAAACTATAACATAACAGAGTAAGTAAGAATCCATGTGTTAGGAAAAAACATAAACTCCTAACAAGGCTTTGACTGCATCTACACATTCACAGCACTATAAATTAAGAACAACTAAAATGCCTTATAAAGTCACATTTGGGACTTTATAAAATTTTCTTAACATCTCATTTAATTTCTAATTTTCCTTGCTTATCATACAAAGTCTGCTGCTGGATAATGGCAACTTTCATCATAAAAGTTTATTGCTTTATTTTTATGAGAATATTTTCTTTTTTTTTTTTTTTCCTTTTTTTTTTTTTTTTATTAACTTGAGTATTTCTTATATACATTTCGAGTGTTATTCCCTTTCCCGGTTTCCGGGCAAATATCCCCCTCCCCCCTCCCCTTCCTTATGGGTGTTCCCCTCCCAACCCTCCCCCCATTGCCGCCCTCCCCCCATAGACTAGTTCACTGTGGGTTCAGTCTTAGCAGGACCCAGGGCTTCCCCTTCCACTGGTGCTCTTACTAGGATATTCATTGCTACCTATGGGGTCAGAGTCCAGGGTCAGTCCATGTATAGTCTTTAGGTAGTGGCTTAGTCCCTGGAAGCTCTGGTTGCTTGGCATTGTTGTACTTTTGGGGTCTCGAGCCCCTTCAAGCTCTTCCAGTTCTTTCTCTGATTCCTTCAATAGGGGACCTATTCTCAGTTCAGTGGTTTGCTGCTGGCATTCGCCTCTATATTTGCTGTATTCTGGCTGTGTCTCTCAGGAGCGATCTACATCCGGCTCCTGTCGGTCTGCACTTCTTTGCTTCATCCATCTTGTCTAATTGGGTGGCTGTATATGTATGGGCCACATGTGGGGCAGGCTCTGAATGGGTGTTCCTTCAGTCTCTGTTTTAATCTTTGCCTCTCCCTTCCCTGCCAAGGGTATTCTTTTTCCTCATTTAAAGAAGGAGTGAAGCATTCACATTTTGATCATCCGTCTTGAGTTTCGTTTGTTCTAGGGATCTAGGGTAATTCAAGCATTTGGGCTAATAGCCACTTATCAATGAGTGCATACCATGTATGTCTTTCTGTGATTGGGTTAGCTCACTCAGGATGATATTTTCCAGTTCCAACCATTTGCCTACGAATTTCATAAACTCGTTGTTTTTGATAGCTGAGTAATATTCCATTGTGTAGATGTACCACATTTTCTGTATCCATTCCTCTGTTGAAGGGCATCTGGGTTCTTTCCAGCTTCTGGCTATTATAAATAAGGCTGCGATGAACATAGTGGAGCACGTGTCTCTTTTATATGTTGAGGCATCTTTTGGGTATATGCCCAAGAGAGGTATAGCTGGATCCTCAGGCAGTTCAATGTCCAATTTTCTGAGGAACCTCCAGACTGATTTCCAGAATGGTTTTACCAGTCTGCAATCCCACCAACAATGGAGGAGTGTTCCTCTACTCCACATCCTCGCCAGCATCTGCTGTCACCTGAGTTTTTGATCTTAGCCAATCGCACTGGTGTGAGGTGAAATCTCAGGGTTGTTTTGATTTGCATTTCCCTTATGACTAAAGATGTTGAACATTTCTTTAGGTGTTTCTCAGCCATTCGGCATTCCTCAGCTGTGAATTCTTTGTTTAGCTCTGAACCCCATTTTTTAATAGGGTTATTTGTTTCCCTGCGGTCTAACTTCTTGAGTTCTTTGTATATTTTGGAAATAAGGCCTCTATCTGTTGTAGGATTGGTAAAGATCTTTTCCCAATCTGTTGGTTGCCGTTTTGTCCTAACCACAGTGTCCTTTGCCTTACAGAAGCTTTGCAGTTTTATGAGATCCCATTTGTCGATTCTTGATCTTAGAGCATAAGCCATTGGTGTTTTGTTCAGGAAATTTTTTCCAGTGCCCATGTGTTCCAGATGCTTCCCTAGTTTTTCTTCTATTAGTTTGAGTGTGTCTGGTTTGATGTGGAGGTCCTTGATCCACTTGGACTTAAGCTTTGTACAGGGTGATAAGGATGGATCGATCTGCATTCTTCTACATGTTGCCCTCCAGTTGAACCAGCACCATTTGCTGAAAATACTATCTTTTTTCCATTGGATGGTTTTGGCTCCTTTGTCAAAAATCAAGTGACCATAGGTGTGTGGGTTCATTTCTGGGTCTTCAATTCTATTCCATTGGTCTATCTGTCTGTCTCTGTACCAATACCATGCAGTTTTTATCACTATTGCTCTGTAATACTGCTTGAGTTCAGGGATAGTGATTCCCCCTGAAGTCCTTTTATTGTTGAGGATAGCTTTAGCTATCCTAGGTTTTTTGTTATTCCAGATGAATTTGCAAATTGTTCTGTCTAACTCTTTGAAGAATTGGATTGGTATTTTGATGGGGATTGCATTGAATCTGTAGATTGCTTTTGGTAAAATGGCCATTTTTACCATATTAATCCTGCCAATCCATGAGCATGGGAGATCTTTCCATCTTCTGAGGTCTTCTTCAATTTCTTTCCTCAGTGTCTTGAAGTTCTTATTGTACAGATCTTTTACTTGCTTGGTTAAAGTCACACCGAGGTACTTTATATTATTTGGGTCTATTATGAAGGGTGTCGTTTCCCTAATTTCTTTCTCGGCTTGTTTCTCTTTTGTATAGAGGAAGGCAACTGATTTATTTGAGTTAATTTTATACCCAGCCACTTTGCTGAAGTTGTTTATCAGCTTTAGTAGTTCTCTGGTGGAACTTTGGGGATCACTTAAATATACTATCATGTCATCTGCAAATAGTGATATTTTGACCTCTTCTTTTCCGATCTGTATCCCTTTGATCTCCTTTTGTTGTCTGATTGCTCTGGCTAGAACTTCAAGAACTATATTGAATAAGTAGGGAGAGAGTGGGCAGCCTTGTCTAGTCCCTGATTTTAGTGGGATTGCTTCAAGTTTCTCTCCATTTAGTTTAATGTTAGCAACTGGTTTGCTGTATATGGATTTTACTATGTTTAGGTATGGGCCTTGAATTCCTATTCTTTCCAGGACTTTTATCATGAAGGGGTGTTGAATTTTGTCAAATGCTTTCTCAGCATCTAATGAAATGATCATGTGGTTCTGTTCTTTCAGTTTGTTTATATAATGGATCACGTTGATGGTTTTCCGTATATTAAACCATCCCTGCATGCCTGGGATGAAGCCTACTTGATCATGGTGGATGATTGTTTTGATGTGCTCTTGAATTCGGTTTGCCAGAATTTTATTGAGTATTTTTGCGTCGATATTCATAAGGGAAATTGGTCTGAAGTTCTCTTTCTTTGTTGTGTCTTTGTGTGGTTTAGGTATAAGAGTAATTGTGGCTTCATAGAAGGAATTCGGTAGGGCTCCATCTGTTTCAATTTTGTGGAATAGTTTGGATAATATTGGTATGAGGTCTTCTATGAAGGTTTGATAGAATTCTGCACTAAACCCGTCTGGACCTGGGCTCTTTTTGGTTGGGAGACCTTTAATGACTGCTTCTATTTCCTTAGGAGTTATGGGGTTGTTTAACTGGTTTATCTGTTCCTGATTTAACTTCGATACCTGGTATCTGTCTAGGAAATTGTCCATTTCCTGAAGATTTTCAAATTTTGTTGAATATAGGTTTTTATAGTAAGATCTGATGATTTTTTGAATTTCCTCCGAATCTGTAGTTATGTCTCCCTTTTCATTTCTGATTTTGTTAATTTGGACACACTCTCTGTGTCCTCTCGTTAGTCTGGCTAAGGGTTTATCTATCTTGTTGATTTTCTCAAAGAACCAACTTTTGGTTCTGTTGATTCTTTCTATGGTCCTTTTTGTTTCTACTTGGTTGATTTCAGCTCTGAGTTTGATTATTTCCTGCCTTCTACTCCTCCTGGGTGTATTTGCTTCTTTTTGTTCTAGAGCTTTTAGGTGTGCTGTCAAGCTGCTGACATATGCTCTTTCCTGTTTCTTTCTGCAGGCACTCAGCGCTATGAGTTTTCCTCTTAGCACAGCTTTCATTGTGTCCCATAAGTTTGAGTATGTTGTATCTTCGTTTTCATTAAATTCTAAAAAGTTTTTAATTTCTTTCTTTATTTCTTCCTTGACCAGGTTATCATTGAGTAGAGCATTGTTCAATTTCCACGTATATGTTGGCATTCTTCCCTTATTGTTATTGAAGACCAGTTTTAGGCCGTGGTGGTCCGATAGCACGCATGGGATTATTTCTATCTTTCTGTACCTGTTGAGGCCCGTTTTTTGACCAATTATATGGTCAATTTTGGAGAAAGTACCATGAGGAGCTGAGAAGAAGGTATATCCTTTTGCTTTAGGATAGAATGTTCTATAAATATCCGTTAAGTCCATTTGGCTCATGACTTCTCTTAGTCTGTCTACATCACTGTTTAATTTCTGTTTCCATGATCTGTCCATTGATGAGAGTGGGGTGTTGAAATCTCCCACTATTATTGTGTGAGGTGCAATGTGTGTTTTGAGCTTTAGTAAGGTTTCTTTTACATATGTAGGTGCCCTTGTATTTGGGGCATAGATATTTAGGATTGAGAGTTCATCTTGGTTGATTTTTCCTTTGATGAATATGAAGTGTCCTTCCTTATCTTTTTTGATGACTTTTAGTTGGAAATTGATTTTATTTGATATTAGAATGGCTACTCCAGCTTGCTTCTTCTGACCATTTGCTTGGAAAGTTGTTTTCCAGCCTTTCACTCTGAGGTAGTGTCTGTCTTTGTCTCTGAGGTGTGTTTCCTGTAGGCAGCAGAATGCAGGGTCCTCGTTGCGTATCCAGTTTGTTAATCTATGTCTTTTTATTGGGGAGTTGAGGCCATTGATATTGAGAGATATTAAGGAATAGTGATTATTGCTTCCCGTTATATTCATATTTGATGTGAGGTTATGTTTGTGTGCTTTCATTCTCTTTGTTTTGTTGCCAAGACGATTAGTTTCTTGCTTCTTCTAGGGTATAGCTTGCCTCCTTATGTTGGGCTTTAGCATTTATTATCCTTTGTAGTGCTGGATTTGTAGAAAGATATTGTGTAGATTTGGTTTTGTCATGGAATATCTTGGTTTCTCCATCAATGTTAATTGAGAGTTTTGCTGGATACAGTAATCTGGGCTGGCATTTGTGTTCTCTTAGGGTCTGTATAACATCAGTCCAGGATCTTCTGGCCTTCATAGTTTCTGGCGAGAAGTCTGGTGTGATTCTGATAGGTCTCCCTTTATATGTTACTTGACCTTTTTCCCTTACTGCTTTTAATATTCTTTCTTTATTTTGTGCGTTTGGTGTTTTGACAATTATGTGACGGGAGGTGTTTCTTTTCTGGTCCAATCTATTTGGAGTTCTGTAGGCTTCCTGTATGTCTATGGGTATCTCTTTTTTTAGGTTAGGGAAGTTTTCTTCTATGATTTTGTTGAAGATATTTACTGGTCCTTTGAGCTGGGAGTCTTCACTCTCTTCTATACCTATTATCCTTAGGTTTGATCTTCTCATTGAGTCCTGGATTTCCTGTATGTTTTGGACCAGTAGCTTTTTCTGCTTTACATTATCTTTGACAGTTGAGTCAATGATTTCTATGGAATCTTCTGCTCCTGAGATTCTCTCTTCCATCTCTTGTATTCTGTTGGTGAAGCTTGTATCTACAGCTCCTTGTCTCTTCTTTTGGTTTTCTATATCCAGGGTTGTTTCCATGTGTTCTTTCTTGATTGCTTCTATTTCCATTTTTAATTCCTTCAACTGTTTGATTGTGTTTTCCTGGAATTCCTTCAGGGATTTTTGCGATTCCTCTCTGTAGGCTTTTACTTGTTTATTAATGTTTTCCTGTGCTTCCCTAAGTGTGTTCAGGTCTTTCCTGAAGTCCTCCAGCATCATGATCAAATATGATTTTGAAACTAGATCTTGCTTTTCTGGTGTGTTTGGATATTCCATGTTTGTTTTGGTGGGAGAATTGGGCTCCGATGATGGCATGTAGTCTTGGTTTCTGTTGCTTGGGTTCCTGCGCTTGCCTCTCGCCATCAGATTATCTCTAGTGTTACTTTGTTCTGCTATTTCTGACAGTGGGTAGACTGTCCTATAAGCCTGTGTGTCAGGAGTGCTGTAGACCTGTTTTCCTCTCTTTCAGTCAGTTATGGGGACCGAGTGTTCTGCTTTCGGGCGTGTAGTTTTTCCTCTCTACAGGTCTTCAGCTGTTCCTGTGGGCCTGTGTCTTGAGTTCACTAGGCAGCTTTCTTGCAGCAGAAAATTTGGCCTTACCTGTGGTCCCGAGGCTCAGGTTTGCTCGTGGGGTGCTGTCCAGGGGCTCTCTGCAGCGGCAGCAACCAGTAAGACCTGTGCCTCCGTTTCCGGGAGCTTCAGTGCACCAGGGTTCCAGATGGTCTTTGGCTTTTTCCTCTGGCGTCCGAGATGTGTGTGTAGAGAGCAGTCTCTTCTGGTTTCCCAGGCTTGTCTGCCTCTCTGAAGGTTCAGCTCTCCCTCCCACGGGATTTGGGTGCAGAGAACTGTTTATCCGGTCTGTTTCCTTCTGGTTCTGGTGGTGTCTTAGGCACAGGGGTCCTGCCACTCCTGGGCCCTCCCCCACGGGAGCCCAGAGGCCTTATACAGTTTCCTCTTGGGCCAGGGATGTGGGCAGGGGTGAGCAGTGTTGGTGGTCTCTTCCGCTCTGCAGCCTCAGGAGTGCCCACCTGACCAGGCAGTTGGGTCTCTCTCTCACCGGGTCTGGGAGCAGAGAGCTGCTGCGGGCCGGGATCCGCGGGTGTGGGACTTCCGGTAAACACAGAACGTGCCCGGTTCTAGAGAAATTCTGCTTCCGTGTGTCCCAAGCTCACCAGGCAGCTTTCTTGCAGCAGAAAATTTGGTCTTACCTGTGGTCTCGAGGCTCAAGTTCGCTCGTGGGGTGCTGCCCAGGGGCTCTCTGCAGCGGCAGCAACCAGGAAGCGAGAATATTTTCATGTAGGGTTTTGTTTATTTATACCTTGTATAGTCTTGTTTATATCCTAAAAGAAGCTTAAAAATACTATTCTCTTGAATGCCTATAAATATTATATTATTTTAAAAATAATTATTATTTATCGAAGTATCTTTTTAATTAATTTTTACTCTTTACATCCCAAATCACAATTTTCCCTACCTCTATTCCTCTCAGTACACCCCACAGCCTCCTTGTCCACAAGGTCCATTCCTTTTTGATTTCCCTTCAAAAAATGAAAAGAACAGGTTTCCCAAGGATATCAACAAATAAGAAATTATAATAAAGCTCCCTTACATTAAGGCTGGGAAATGGGACCCAGCAGAAGGAAAAGGCTTAGAAGTGCAGAGAAAAGTGTCAAAGATACCCCCTTCTCCCACTTTTAGGAGTCCCAAAAGACCATCAAGCTATACAACCATATACGTCCACGATTTTCTTTTCAGTTTCTGTCTTTAGTAGGGTTATGTTTTTCTTTTTCCTTAAGTGTTCTGGTTACTAGAATCTTTCCTCCCTCTCTTCTTCAGGGATCTCCCCTCACATTACCCAGTGTTTGGCTGTGGCATGACGATGCCTTTCTGATGACATCTGCGATAGGCACAGATGTATAAGAAAAGCAGCATATCATTAGGAATCATTTGATGGTTTGTTCGTTTGTTTGTTTGATTGTGCCAGTTATGTTTGGTTCAATCCTGAGTCTATGGGTGTCCCAGTGTCTGCCTCTTGGCCATGCCTACAGTGTAAGGCATGGGCTTTCTCTAATAATGTGGGCGTCAAGTCAGACCAGTCATTGCTTTTTTACTTCCACAAGTTTTCAACTTTGCCCCAGCACATCTTGCAAGCATAACACATTGTAGATGGAAGGTTTTGTCAGTGGGGTGATGTTTCAGTTTCACTGCTAGGAGCCTTACTTGGTTATAGAAGGTGGCCAGTTCTGGTTCTGGATCCTCCTTCACTGGGAAAATTTGTTGTCACTCACTTAGATTTCACGGAGGTAACAAAGGGTTTCTAAATCATCCCTCAAATACTCCCCAATTCTAGTCCTCTCTCCCAGTATTCTCTTCCCACATCTCTTAACCTGCCCCTGCCTAGACTCTTTTGCTCTCATCCGTACCTGCCCCTGAGAAATCTGTTCTATTTCCCCTGTGCAGGGAAAATCCATGAATCCCCCACTCAAACCCTTCTTGATACTTAGCCTCTCTGGGTTTGTGGATTATCCTTTACATAACAACTGATCTTCAATAATAAGAAAGTACATATCATGTTTGTCTCTTGGGGTCTGGGTTATTTTACTCAGGATGACTGTTCTCTAGTTCCATCCATTTGTCCTCCAATTTCATAATGTCATTGTTTTTTAACATTTGACTAATACTCCATTGTATAAATGCACCATATTTTCTTTTACCATTCTTTAGATGAAGACCATTAAATTCTTTCCAGTTTCTGGATCTTATGAATAAAGCTGCCAAGAACATAGTTAAGCAAGTGTCATTGTGTTATGTTGGAGTGATTTTATTTTGGATGTCTGAGAGTTGTATAGTTGGATTTTGGGGGTTATCAATTTCCAGTTTTCTGAGGAACCTTGATACTGATTTCCAAAATTCCTGTACAAGTTTGTACTACCACCAGGAGTGCAAGAGTGTTCCCCTTGCTCCACATCATCAACAGCATGAATTGTCATTTGTATTTTTGATTTTAGTCATTCTGTGTAGAATAGAATCTCAATTGAATTAGGCAAAAGCTGGAGGCAGCTGAGGAGGAGGACAACCCTGTAGGAGAACCAGCAGTCTCAATTAACCCGGATCCCCAAGATCTCTCAGACACTGGATCACCAACCAGGCAGCATACACCTACTGAGATGAGGACCCCCAATACATATACAGCAGAGGACTCCCAAGACTGGGTTTAGTCAGCAAAGATGCATGTAACCCTCAAGAGACTAGAGGCCCCAGGAAGTTTACAGGTCAGGTGGGTGAGATGGGGAAATCCTTGTGGAGATGGGGGTTGGAGGAGGAGGTATGGGATATGGAACAGTCAGAGGGTCGACCAGGAGGGGAATAAAATCTGGAATGGAAAAATTAATAAAAAAATTGGAAAAATGAATGAATTTGGCAATGTTCCTTGTTTCTATTGTGCAATAATTTGAAAGTATGAGCACTAACTCTTTTTTGAAAGTTTTGGAAGAATTCTACACTAAAACATTTTGGCCATATTTTTTTTGGTTGGGAGAATTTTAATGACTGTAACTATTTCCTTAAGGGTGATAAGTCTATGTATACTGTTTATCTAATCTTGATTTAATTTTGTAAGTCTTATCTATCAAAAATTTTCTATTTCTTTTATAATTTCCAATTTGTGGGATTACAAATTTTTAAAGTATGACACAATGTTTCTTTGGATTTCCTTAGTGTCTGTTTTCAGGTCCCACTTTTAACTTTTTGATTTTGCTAATTTGGATATTCTTTCCCAGTATTATAATTTCTTTGGATTATACTATCCAAAGGATTTTAGGTTACTACTATCTTGTTGATTTTCTCAAAAGTCCAACTCTATCTTTCACTGATTATTTGTGTTCTTTTTTTTCTGCTTTGATTTCAGCCCTCATTTTCATTATTTTCTGGCATCTATTCCTTATGACAGGGCTTACTTCTTTTTGCTCTAGATCCTTCAGGTATGGCGCTCCTAGTGTAAAGTCTCTCTCTCTTTCTCTCTCTCTTTCTCTCTCTCTCTCTTTCATAGGTACTTACTGAATTTTCCTCTTAGAACTATGTATGCCATAAGTTTGAGTATGTTGTGCATTCAATTTTATTGAATTCTATGAAGTCTTTAATTTCCTTCCTTATTTTTTCTTTGATCCACTAATTATTCACTAAAGAGTGATTAAGTTTTTATGAGTTTGTAGAATTTCTGTATTGGTAAAATACAGCTTTAATTCAGGGTTGTCTAAAAGATTACAGGAGGGGATTTTAATTTTCTTGTATCTGGTGAAACTTGTTTTGTAACCGAATGATTGGTCAATTTTGGAGATTCCATAAGTTACTGAGAGTAAAGTGTATTCTTTTGTGTTTGCATGAGATGTTCTGTAGATATTTCTTAAGCCTATTTGGATCATAATATCTATTAGCTTGAATATTTCTCTGTTTACTTTTTGTCTGGATTATCTGCCCATTGATGAGAGTAAAGTTTCAAAGTTTCCCATTAATATGTGAGGTTGGATGTGTGACTTAAGTCTTTTCTTAATGAATATAGGTACCCTTGTATTTCAGGCATAGATGTTACAAATTGAAAATCATTTTGGCTAATTTTTCCATTGATGAGTTTCAAGTGTCTTCTTCCATTCTTTCGATTAATTTTTCTTTGAATTATATTTTGTTAGATCTTAAAGTGGCTAACATTGAGAAGCCAAGTGTAATTCTAATATTTTGGTCTTTATACATTAGTTGGCCTTTTCCCCTTGCTTATTTTAATACTCTATCTTTGTTCTGTGTTTTTAGTGTTTTGAATATTATGTGCTCTTGTCTGATCCAATCTACTTTGAGTTCTGTAAGTTTCTTTTGTTTTTATATGCATGTTCTTTAGGTTAGGAAAATTTTCTACTGTGACTTTCTCAATATTATTTTCTGGGTCTTTGAGCTGTGATTGTTCTCTTTCTATTCCTATTATTCTTAGGTTTTGTCTTTTCATGTGTACTAAATTTCTAGGATATTCTTTGTCTAGAATTTTTTAGATTTAACATTTTATTTGATTGAGGTATCTATTTTTTCTATTGTATTCAAAATCTGAGGTACTCTATTACATTTTTTTATATTTTATTGTAATGGTTACTTCTGTAGTTCCAGTTTGCTTACTTAGATTTTCATTTCTAGTATTCCCTCAGTTTGTATTCTCTTTATTACTTTTATTACATTTTCAGATCTTGAATAGATTTATTCATTTTTTCAACTGTTTTCTTTTCTTCTGGCTTTCTTTAGGGAATTTATTCATTCACTCCAATTTTTATTGTTTTTCCTCAATTTTATTATGGCACCTTCTCATTTCTTCTTTAAGGACTTCTACCATCTTTAGAAAATTGGTTTTAAGATCATTTTCTTGTGTTTCCACTGTATTGGAAAATTCAGAGCTTGCTCTAAGGGTGGCAGAGCTCTAGTGGTGATGTATTGACCTAGCTGTTGTTGATTGAATTTATACACTGACTTCTAGGTTTGGGGTGATTGTTAATCTATTTCCCAATTTCTGATTGTGCCATTGTTGAATATATGTTTTGTTCCTTTGGTTTCTGTTTCTCTCTGGTTTCATGACTGGAGTGGCCTGTTGTTGAGTAGAGCAGATTTGGAGGCTAGACTCCTGGTGGCTGGCATAACCTCTAGTCAAGCATGGGTTTTCCACTAAAGGTGTGACCTGGCGCTCTGGTGACTGGAGTTCCTGTGTCTGGTATGGCCTATGATCTATCCAGAGCTACTCTCCTGGAGTCAGAGGCTGGCATATTGTGATAAGTACAGGAGGGCTGATTGGGTATGAGTTGGGCAGGCAATCTACAGGCAAGAAGCCTACTATGGGATCTTGGTGCTGCTGTTGCCACTAATGGGGCAGGGAGCTTCTGTGTGTGTTCTTGGAAAGGATTTGGTGACAAGGAAAGGAAAAGCTGTTTGGGGTAGATTGGGAAGGTTCTAGTGGGGTGTTGGAGGTCCATGAGAGGGATCTTTCCTAGGGACCAGCATAGGCTGTAAGCATGTAAGCCCTCCTCTCTTCCTTTCAAGTTCATGAAATTTTTTTTCAATAACTGCTGTTATATGCATATATGTAATACACACATATTCCTAAATATATCTTCCTAGTCTGTATATAATTTATTGTACATATGATTTCAGGGTGAGCATTTGATATGCTCTTCTCTGGAGAGGGCTATTTCTCATGTTGTCAACATTCTTTTATTTCCTGTGTTCTTTGTGTAGGCTTAAAATATTCTGGTTTCTCCTCATTCTACTTAGTCATGACTATTGCTGTTGCCTTTGTGAACAAGGACAACTGAAGTTCATGTTTATGAGTCATGTTAATTAGACTTGGTAGATGTAGTTTCTGATGTTATGAGAAGATACAATTGTGGAAGGCCAGCCTCAACAATTGTTCTTTCTTGTTCTTGGTTCTTCTTGAGGCAGCAGAAACTTAACTTTATAGAGTCATCTATATTTATTCTAACAAAGGTTTACATCTCTTCAGGACTAGAATGACTACAAATAAAATATAGATAGGAAGGTGATCCCATAACATAAATATGTGGTCCTTTTTTTGTTGGTGTACTAGTTTTTTTTGTTATTTTTTGGTTGTGTCTTTTTTGTTTTATAAGACATAAGAATTATTTTAATGTGTTATATACAAACATTTTTCCTTTTAATATTTATGACATATAATTGAAGTGTATAATTAACAGTTCCTATTATTATACATAGATAAAATATAAAGTAAGTAATAACAAATTATAAAGCACTTAATAAATACTGGAAATCTGAATATAATATTGCATGCAATTATAGTAGTATCAAGCTATATAATTTATATGAATTATAACTCATGATAATTTACATACTGTTATTTTTTTCTCCATCTTTATTAATTTGGATATTTCTTATTTACATTTCAATTGTTATTACCTTTCCCGGATTCTGGGCCAACATCCCCCAACCCATCCAACTCCCCTTCTATTTGGGTGTTTTCCTCCCCATCCTCTCCCCATTACAGTCCTCCTCAAAACAATCACTTTCACTTGGGGTACAGTCTTGGCAGGACAAAGGGCTTCCTCTTCCACTGGTGCTCGTACTAGGCTATTCATTGCTACCTATGAGGTTGGAGCCCAGGGTCAGTCCATGTACAGTCTTTGGGTAGTGGTTTAGTCCCTGGAAGATCTGGATGCTTGGCATTGTTGTTCATGTGGGGTCTCAAGCCCCTTCAAGCTCTTCCAGTCCTTTCTCTGATTTCTTCAATGGGGGTCCCATTCTCAGTTCAGTGGTTTGCTGCTGGCATTCGCCTATGTATTTGCTGTATTCTGACTGTGTCTCTCAGGAGAGATCTACATCTGGTTCCTGTCAGCCTGCACTTCTTTGCTTCATCCATCTTATCTAGTTTGGTGGCTTTATATGTATGGGCCACATGTGGGGCACTCTGAATGGGTGTTCCTTCTGCCTCTGTTTTAAACTTTGCCTCCCTATTCCCTCCCTTGTTCCCCCTTTTAAAGAAGTAGTGAAGCATTCGCATTTTGGTCATCCTTGATTTTCATGTGTTCTGTGCATCTAGGGTAATTCAAGCATTTGGGCTAATATCCACGTATCAATGAGTGCATACCATGTGTGTTTTTCTGTGATTTGGTTACCTCAGTCAGGATGTTATTTTCCAGTTCCATCCATTTGCCTATGAATTTCATAAAGTCATTGTTTTTGATAGCAGAGAAGTATTCCACTGTGTAGATATACCACACTTTCTGTATCCATTCCTCTGTTGAAGGGCATCTGGGTTCTTTCCAGCTTCTGGCTATTATAAATAAGGCTGATATGAACATAGTGGAACATGTGTCGTTGTTATATGTTGGGGCATCTTTTGGGTATATGGCCAAAAGATGTATAGCTGGGTCTTCAGGTAGTTCAATGTCCAATTTTCTGAGGAACCTCAAGACTGATTTTCAGAATGGTTGTACCAGTCTGCAATCCCACCAACAATGGAGGAGTGTTCCTCATTCTCCACATCCTTGCCAGCATCTGCTGTCACCTGAGATTTTGATTTTAGCCATTCTCACTGGTGTGAGGTAGAATCTCAGGGTTGCTTTGATTTGTATTTCCCTTATGACTAAAGATGTTGAACATTTCTTTAGGTGTTTCTCTGTCATTCGGCATTCCTCGCCTGTGAATTCTTTGTTTAGTTCTGAACCTCATTTTTAATAGGGTTATTTTTCTTCCTGCAGTCTAACTTCTTGAGTTCTTTGTATATTTTGGATATAAGCCCTTTCTCAGTTGTAAGATTGGTAAAAATCTTTTCCCAATCTGTTGTTTGCCATTTTGTCCTAACAACAGTGTCCTTTGCCTTACAGAAGGTTTGCAGTTTTTTGAGATCCCATTTGTCAATTGTTGCTCTTAGAGCATAAGACATTGGTGTTTTGTTGAGGAAGTTTTCCCCAGTGCCCATATGTTGGAGATTCTTCCCCACTTTTTCTTCTATTAGTTTGAGTGTATCTGGATTGATGTGGAGGTCCTTGATTCACATGGACTTAAGCTTTTAACAGGGTGATAAGCATGGATCGATATGCATTTTTCTACATGCTGACCTCCAATTGAACCAGCACCATTTGCTGAAAATGCTATCTTTTTTCCATTGGATGGGTTTGTCCCCTTGGTCAAAAATCAATTGACCATAGGTGTGTGGATCCATTTCTGCATCTTCAATTCTATTCCACTGGTCTATCTGTCTCTCTCTGTACCAATACTATGCAGTTTTTATCACTATTGCTCTGTAATACTGCTTGAGTTCAAGGATAGTGATTCCCTCGGAAGTCCTTTTATTGTTGAGGAGAGTTTAAGCTGTCCTGGGTTTTTCCTTATTCCAGATGAATTTGCAAATTGTTCTGTCTAACTCTTTGAAGAATTGGGTTGGAATTTTTATGGGGATTGCATTGAATCTGTAGATCGTTTTTGGTAAAATGGCCATTTTTACTATATTAATTCTGCCAATCACGAGCATGGGAGATCTTTCCATCTTCTGAGATCTTCAATTTCTTTGTTCAGAGGCTTGGAGTTCTTATCATACAGAACTTTCACTTGCTTGGTTAAAGTCATACCGAGGGATTTTATATTATTTGGGTCTATTATGAAGGGTGTCGTTTCCCTAATTTCTTTCTCGGCTTGATTCTCTTTTGTGTAGAGGAAGGCTACTGATTTATTTGAGTTAATTTTATACCCAGCCACTTTGCTGAAGTTGTTTATCAGCTTTAGTAGTTCTCTGGTGGAACTTTTGGGATCACTTAAATATACTATCATATCATCTGCAACTAGTGATATTTTGACTTCTTCCTTTCCTATCTGTATCCCTTTGATCTCCTTTTGTTTTCTGATTGCTCTGGGTAGGACTTCGAGAACTATACTAAGTAAGTAGGGAGAGAGTGGGCAGCCCTGTCTAGTCCCTAATTTTAGTGGGATTGCTTCAAGTTATTCTCCATTTAGTCTAATATTCGCTACTGGTTTGCTGTATATGGCTTTTACTATGTTTACGTATGTGCCTTGAATTCCTGTTCTTTCAAGGTCTTTTATCATGAAGGGGTGTTGAATTTTGTCAAATTTTGAATTTTCTCAGCATCTAATGGAATGATCATGTGGTTTTGTTCTTTCAGTTTGTTTATATAATGGATTATGTTGATGGTTTTCCATATATTAAACCATGCCTGCATGCCTGGGATGAAGCCTACTTGATCATGGTGGATGATCGTTTTGATGTGCTCTTGGATTTGGTTTGCAAGAATTTTTTTCCATCTTTATTAACTTGAGTATTTCTTATTTACATTTTAACTGTCATTCCCTTTCCCAGGTTCCGGGGCAACATCCCCCTATCATCTCCCCCTCCTCTTCTCCTCCCCATCCTCCCCTCATTACTGCCCTCTGCCCAACAATTACGTTCACTGGGGATTCAATCTTGGCAAGACCAAGGGCTTCCCCTTCCACTGGTGCTCTTACTAGGCTATTCATTGTTACCTATGAGGTTGGAGCCCAGGGTCAGTCCATGTATAGTCTTTGGGTAGTGGCTTAGTCCCTGGAAGCTCTTGTTGGTTGGCATTGTTGTTCATGTGGGGTCTCAAACCCCTTTAAGCTCTTTCAGTCCTTTCTAAGATTCCTTCAACAGGGGTCCCGTTCCAAGTACAGTGGTTTAATGATGGCATTCGCCTATGTATTTGTTGTATTCTGACTGTGTCTCTCAGGAGATCTACATCCCGTTCCTGTCAGCCTGCACTTCTTTGCTTCGTCCATCTTATCTAGTTTGGTGGCTGTATATGTATAGGCCACATGTGGGGCAGGCTCTGAATGGGTGTTCCTTCTCCCGATGTTGAGAGATATTAAAGAATAGTGATTATTGCTACCTATTATATTCGTGTTTGTATGTGAGATTATGTGTGTGTTTGTCTTCTCTTTGTTTTCTTGCAAAACGATTACTGTCTTGGTTTGTTCAGGGTGTAGCTTGCCTCCTTGTGTTGGGCTTTACCATTCATTATTCTTTGTAGGGCTGGATTCGTAGGAAGATATTGTATAAATTTGGTTTTGTCATGGAATATCTTGGTTTCTCCATCTATGTTAATTTAGAGCCCTGCTGGATATAGTAACCTGGGCTGGCATTTGTGTTCTCTTAGGGTCTGTATGACATCTGTCCATGATCTTCTGGCTTTCATAGTCTCTGGTGAGACGTCTGGTGTAATTCTGATAGGTCTGTTTTTATATTGTACTTGACCTTTTCCCCTTACTGCTTTTAATATTTTCTTTGTTCTGTGCATTTGGTGTTTTGACTATTATGTGACAGGAGGAGTTTCTTTTCTGGTTCAATCTATTTGGAGTTCTGTAGGCTTCTTGTATGTTTCTGGGCCTCTCTTTCTTTAGGTTAGGGAAGTTTTTTTCTATGATTTTGTTTAAGATATTTACTGGTCCTTTGATCTGGGAGTCTTCACTCTCTTCTATACCTATTATCCTTAGGTTTGATCTTCTCATTGAGACATGGATTTCCTGTATGTTTGGGGCCAGTAGCTTTTTCCATTTTACATTATCTTTGACAGTTGTGTCAATGATTTCCATGGAATCTTCTGCTCCTGAGATTCTCTCTTCTGTCTCTTGCATTCTGTTGGTGATGCTTGTATGTACAGCTCCGTGTCTCTTCCTTTGGTTTTCTATATCCAGGGTTGTCTCCCTTTGTGCTTTCTTTATTGCTTCTATTTCCATTTTTAATTCCTTCAATTGTTTGATTGTGTTTTCCTGTAATTCTTTCAGGGATTTTTGCATTTCCTCTATAGGCTTCTGCTTGTTTATTTGTGTTTTCCTGCATTTCTCTAAGGGAGTTCTTTATGTCTTTCTTGAAGTCCTCCATCATCATGCTCAAATGTGATTTTTAATCTAGATCTTGCTTTTCTGGTGTGTTTGGATATTCAGTGTTTGCTTTGGTGGGAGAAGTGGGCTCCGATGATGCCATGTAGTCTTGGTTTCTGTTGCTTTGATTCCTGGGCTTGCCTCTTACCATCACCTGTCTTTTGTGTTACCTTGTTCTGCTATTTCCCACAATGGTTAGACAGTCCTATAGGCCTGTGTGTCAGGAGTGCTGTAGACCTGTTTTCCTGTTGTCTTTCAGCCAGTTATGGGAATAGAGTGTCCTGCTTTCAGGGGTGTAGTCATTCCTGTCTACTGGTCTTCGGGTGTTCCTGTGAGTGTGTGTACTGAGTCCACCAGGAAGGTCACTTGGAGCAGAAAAGTTGGTCTTCACTCTGGTCTGAGGTCTGGAGTCGCTTTTCAGATCCAGGTTTCAGCTCTTTGTGAGGGCCGCAATGAGAAGGGCCTGGCCTGCCTTCACTCGGGACCCTGTGCACAGGGGGCCCAGATGTTGCTAGGCATTTTTCTCTAGTGTCAGAAATGTGGGCAGAGAGTAATCTCCTCTGGCTTCCCAGGCATGTCTGCCCCTCCTAAGTTCTAGCTCTCCCTCCCATGGTATTTGTCTTTTTTTTTTTTTTGGTTCTTTTTTTTGGAGCTGGGGACCGAACCCAGGGCCTTGCACTTCCTAGGTAAGCGCTCTACCACTGAGCTAAATCCCCAGCCCCCCTCCCATGGTATTTGTTTGCAGGTTCTGTTTGACTGGGTCCCTTCAGATCCTGACAGTGTCTGCTTGTTTGGTTTTTTGTCTGCTTGTTTGTTTTGGGAAGGTCTCTCAATATCCTTTATCAAAAAGTGTGATGTATGAAATTAAGCTATGTGTGGTAGAATAAGCTTGTAATCTTGACAGTATGGCAATATAAACTTGGGGCTCATAAGTCCCAGGTCATTTTAAATTACATAGAGGTCAGCCTGACTTAAATGAAATCCTATCTCAAAGAAGAAATAACAAAAATAAGGCAATATAACTTGCAGTGGTTTGAATAACAATGACCCCATAGGCTCATATATTTGAGTGATTAGTCATCAAGGAGTTCCACTACTTGAGAATGAGGAGGAAGTCTGGCCTTGTTGAAGTAGGTGTCACCTTGTTGGAGGAAGTGTATCACTGTAGGTTTGTTTTGAAGTCACAGTAGCCCAATCCAGGTCCCACAGCTCTCTCTTCCTGATGTCTATAGATTCAGATGTAGAAGTTTCAGGTACTCCTCCAGCACAATGTCTGTGTGTATGCCATCATCCTCCTTGTTGTGATGATAGTGGACTAAACCTCTGAAACTGTAAACAAATCTCCAATGATCTGCTTTCTTCTATAAAATTTTCCATGACCACAGTGTCTCTTACAACTATAGTACACTGACTAAGACATTACTACATGTGGTTCCTTGTCTCAATAACTGTACATATGAATATTTGTATATTTTTAGAAAAGTAAGGAAAGGCACAGGACAATAGTTCAACCCAAGTTTAATTTCCAGCTCCTATGTGGTAGCTTGTAATGGTTTGTAACACCATTTTCAGGGATTTTTTTTTTTTTGGTTCTTTTTTTCAGAGCTGGGGACCGAACCCAGGGCCTTGCGCTTCCTAGGCAAGCGCTCTACCACTGAGCTAAATCCCCAACCCCTTTCAGGGATCTTAAAACATTATTCTGTCTTCCCATGGGTTCCAGTCACATACATAATACAGAAACATTATATACAGGCAAAATATCAATATACATTAATAATAAAACTAATAGTCAATAAGGTAAATATTATAAGTAAATGAATCTTTAAACTCTTAGTAAACATAATCCATACTTAGTTTCACACTACATTTTTTATCCAATTCAAATTGTCTTTTACTCATTTTATATCTTAGCTCATCTTTCTCATTGCTCTCATTTGCTAGGACAGAAATTCAAGAACCACCAATAATCGTTATATTTGTGGAATATTTATCACATAACATCCACTCTCACTAGAGCGCCTTAATTTGCAAACTGATTTTCAGCAATGTGCAATGTAATGCTTGTATATGTGTGTACCTTCAGACATATCATGATTTCTGTCATAGAAATTCACCAGTGCTATTTGTTTGATGTTTTAACTGATTAATTAATAGTGTTTTCTTTCTCTAACAACTATTTTGGAGAAGAAAATACAATAAATGCACTGGACTATGAGTAGTGCGGTTTCTTTATCTTCATTATTGCCTTAGCACTGAAGCAGCACTAACTCTGCTGTGGTATTTAATGTCCTCACCACTGCTTGAACCTCTGTGATTGCACACTGACCAAAAGAAAGTTGTGAAAGAAAGCATTTACTTGTCTTACAGGTTAGAATTACTATCTAGAGAAACCTAGACAAGATCTCCAGCAGGAACCTGCAGGCAGGAACTGAACTGAAAATCATGGTGGAAAAGTGCTTCTTGGTTTGTTCTTCATAGCTTGGTCAGCCTCCTTTCTTTTCTTTCCTTGACATTTCTTTTATTCCTGTCTAACACTGGTCTGGAACTTGCTATATAGAGTCATCTCAGTCTAGACTTAAACTCTTAAGTGTTTCACCTGCCTCTGCCTCTCCAGTGCTTGGACTAAAAGTCACCATTTCTGTCCCTCAGTCTGCTTTCTTATACAACATAGGACCACTTTCCCATAAGTGGCAATGCCCATACTAAGCTGGGCTCTCCTATATCAATTGGTAATAAAAATAATGCCCACAGAATTCTAATGAAGACAATTCTGCAACTGAGGTCTTTTCTTCCTGTGTCAACTAACCTACTTAGGATAACAGGTTTATGTAAGTGTACCACAATCATTGATTAGTGATTCCTACGGAAATTTACACTTTAAATTCACTTCCTGGCTCCTCATTAGATCAATAATTTCACTATGATATGTTGACATGTGGAGTTCTTTTATTCATTTTTGTTTGGTTATTATTGGTGAGTTTATCTCATTTTTATTAGTGCTGGAATATTCTTAGGTAGTTTCTAGAAAGTTTTCTTCTCATGCACTCTCTACTTTCTGTGAATTTCTCTGATATAAACTACAACTTTTCTTCTTCATCCCCTTTGTAGTTTGCAACATTTCTGTCTTCCATCACTATGTCTCTCTCTGCTGCTGCTGGAATTATGTTTCTGATTTTTTTTCTTTTTGTCACCTCTGTCTGTATCCAACTGACATTTTTGCCTTTTGCGTAGCAAGTGTACTTTCATGGTTTTATGTTTTATAATAAGGTTGTATGCTTGCTGGTGAGAATTTCTTGGGCTCTTGATTGTATTTTTGTTTCCTGTTTCATTTCTTCCATTGTTCACAGGAGTAGAACCCATTATTAATTTGCAGTTCTAGTTCCTACTATCCTTGAAGTCTAAATCTATCTATGTCATTTCTTCAGATTCTTGCTAAGGAAACTTAGCCTCTTCACTCCCTTGCTGATTTTGATTATTGTTTTTGATCCATTCATGGAGATCCTAAGGTTATGCTTTTCTCAGAAGAAGATTTGAACCTGTTTCCATTATGTATCTGTTTCTCTCTTAGCCTGAGATCTCTTGACCCCATTTGAAAGCAATGATGAAGCACACAAAGTATTACTAGTTCAGGATTCGCATACACATCGGGGCACTTTAGTCTTCCTTTTGGTCATTGTCTATGTAATTCCTGTTCTTGATAACTCATGATTTGGATTTTTTTCTCAACAACAGCAACAAACAACAAACAACAAACAACAAACAACAACAACAACAACAAATCATGTTTTAACTAACACCTTTTCAATAGAGCCAAGTCCCCCTGAACATTACATGGCATAGCCTGTAGATGGGAGCATTTGTCTTTATAGAATGATTCCATCAATGTACTAGGAAAGGGTGAGTGATGATATCAAAAGTAATTGAGAAAATAGTGAATTTGTGTTATAAATTATGGTAAACAAGAATCTGCTGGCCATTGATTTAATAAAGTCAAAACAAATCATAATCTTTTTTGCACTAGTTCAGTATCTCCTTCCAGTCTCTAAAATTAATTGCTAAATTAATTAAATTTTCTGCAGTTTTATTCAGATGTTCATTAAAAGAGACAATGCATTAGTATGCATTTTAACTAACTTTTCCAGTAAACTTAAGAGTTATGTTGCACATACATAATTTTTTTCTTCAATGTTTTGTTTTTCTACATAAAATAACCACAGAACTGATGTCATACAGATGTCATACAGACCCTTAAGAGAACACAAATGCCAGCCCAGGTTATGGTATCCAGCAAAACTCTCAATTATCATAGATGGAGAAACCAAGACATTCCATGACAAAATCAAATTTACACAATATCTTTCTACAAATTCTGCACTACGAAGGATAGTAAACGGTAAAGCCCAACATAAGGAGGCAAGCTACACCCTAGAAAAAGCAAGAAATTAATCGTCTTGGCAATAAAACATAGTGAAAAAAAGCACACAAGTATAATCTCACATTCAAATATGAATATAACAGGAAGCAATAATCACTATTCCTTAATATCTCTCAACATCAATGGTCTCAACTCCCCAATAAAAAGACATAGACTAAGAAACTGGATACATAGTGAGGAACCTGCAATCTGCTGCCTACAGGAAACACACCTCAGAGACAAAGACAGACACTACCTCAGAGTGAAAGGCTGGAAAACAATTTTCCAAGCAAATGGTCTGAAGAAACAAGCTGGAGTATCCATTCTAATATCGAATAAAATCGATTTTCAACTAAAAGTCATCAAAAAACATAAGGAAGGACACTTCATATTCATCAAAGGAAAAATCCACCAAGATGAACTCTTAATCCCAAATAGCTATGCTCCAAATGCAAGGGTACCTACACACATAAAAGAAACCTTACTAAACCTCAAAACACACATTGCACCTCACACAATAATAGTAGGAGATTTCAACACCCCACTCTCATCAATGGACAGGTCATGGAAACAGAAATTAAACAGAGACGTAGACAGACTAAGAGAAGTCATGAAACAAATGGACTTAACAGATATTTATAGAACATTCTATCCTAAAGCAAAAGGATATATATTCTTCTCACCACCTCATGGTACTTTCTCCAAAATTGACTATATAATTGGTCAAAACACAGGCCTCAACAGATACAGAAAGATAGAAATAATCCCCTGTGTCCTATCAGATCACCACGGGCTAAAGCTCGTCTTCAATAACAATAAGGGAAGAATGCCCACATATACGTGGAACTTGAACAATGTTCTACTCAATGATAACCTGGTCAAGGAAGAAATAAAGAAAGAAAATAAAGACTTATTAGAATTTAATGAAAATGAAGGTACAACATACCCAAACTTATGGGAAACAATTAAAGCTGTGCTAAGAAGAAAACTAATAGCTCTGAGTGCCTGCAGAAAGAAACAGGAGAGAGCATATGTCAGCAGCTTGATAGCACACCTAAAAGCTCTAGAACAAAAAGAAGCAAATACACCCAGGAGGAATAGAAGGCAGGAAATAATCAAACTCAGAGCTGAAATCAACCAAGTAGAAACAAAAAGGACCATAGAAACAATCAACAGAACTAAAAGTTGATTCTTTCAGAAAATCAACAAGATAGTTAGACCCTTAGCCAGACTAATGAGAGGACACAGAGAGTGTGTCCAAATTAACAAAATCAGAAATGAAAAGGGAGACATAACTACAGAATCAGAGGAAATTCAAAAAATCATCAGATCCTACTACAAAAGCCTATATTCAACAAAACTTGAAAATCTTCAGGAAATGGAGAATTTCCTAGACAGATACGAGGTACTGAAGTTAAATCAGGTACTGATAAACCATTTAAACAACCCCATATCTCCTAATGAAATAGAAGCAGTACTTAAAGGACTCCCTACCAAAAAGAGCCCAGGTCCAGACGAGTTCATTACAGAATTCTATGAGACCTTCATAGAACTCATACCAATTCTATCCAAACTATTCCACAAAATTGAAACAGATGGAGCACTACCGAATTCCTTCTATGAAGCCACAATTACTCTTATACCTAAACCACACAAAGACCCAACAAAGAAAGAGAAATCAGAACAATTTCCTTTATGAATATTGACGCAAAAATACTCAATAAAATTCTGGCAAACCGAATCCAAGAGCACATCAAAACAATCAACCACCAAGATCAAGTTTATCTGTTCCTGATTTGACTTCGGTACCTCCTATCTGTCTAGGAAATTGTCCATTTCCTGCAGATTTTCAAGTTTTGTTGAATATAGGCTTTTGTAGTAGGATCTGATTCATCCCAGGCATGCAGGGATGGTTTAATATACAGAAAACCATCAACATGACCCATTATATAAACAAACTGAAAGAACAAAACCACATGATCATTTATTTAGATGCTGAGAAAACATTTGACAAAATTCAACACCCCTTCATGATAAAAGTCTTGGAAAGTATAGGAATTCAAGGCCCACACCTAAACATAGTAAAAGCCATATACAGCAAACCTGTCGCGAACATTAAACTAAATGGAGAGAAACTTGAAGCAATCCCTCTAAAATCAGGGACTAGACAAGGTTGTGCACTCTCTCCGTACTTATTCAATATAGTTCTTGAAATTCTACCCAGAGAAATCAGACAACAAAAGGAGAACAAGGGGATACAGTTTGGAAAAGAAGAAATCAAAATATCACTAGTTGAGATGATATGATAGTATATTTAAGTGATCCCAAAAGTTACACCAGAGAACTACTAAAGCTGATAAACAACTTCAGCAAAGTGGCTGGGTATAAAATTAACTCAAATAAATCAGTAGCCTTCCTCTACACAAAAGACAAACAAGCCGAGAAAGAAATTAGGGAAACAACACCCTTCATAATAGTCCCATATAATATAAAATACCTTGGTGTGACTTTAACCAAGCAAGTAAAAATCTGTACAATAAGAACTTCAAGCCTTTGAAGAAAGAAATTGAAGAAGACCTCAGGATATGGAAAGATCTCCCATGCTCTTGGATTGGCAAGATTAATATAGTAAAAATGGCCATTTTACCAAAAGCAATCTACAGATTCAATGCAATCCCCATAAAAATACCAATCCAAATCTTTAAAGAGTTAGAGAGAACAATTTGCAAATTCATCTGGTATAACAAAAAACCCAGGATAGCTAAAACTCTCCTAAACAATAAAAGGACTTCTGGGGGAATCACTATCCCTGAACTCAAGCAGTATTACAGAGCAATAGTGATAAAAATTGCATGGTATTGGTACAGAGACAGACAGATAGACCAATGGAATAGAATGAAGACCCAGAAATGAATCCACACACCTATGGGCACTTGATTTTTGACAAAGGAGCCAAAACCATCCAATGGAAAAAAGATAGCATTTTCAGCAAATGGTGCTGGTTCAACTTGAGGTCAACATGTAGAAGAATGCAGTATAAGAATCCATGCCTATCACCCTGCACAAAGCTTAAGTCCAAGTGGATCAAGGACCTCCACATCAAACCAGATACACTCAAACTAATAGAAGAAAAAGTGGGGAAGCATCTCGAACACATGGGCACAGGAGAAAATTTCCTGATCAAAACACCATTGGCTTATGCTCTAAGATCAAGAATTGACAAATGGGATTTCATAAAACTGCCAAGCTTCTGTAATGCAAAGGACACTATGGTTAGGACAAAACGACAACCAACACATTGGAAAATGATCTTTACCAATCCTACAACAGATAGAGGACTTATATCCAAAATATACAAACACTCAAGAAGTTAGACCGCAGGGAGACAAATAACCCTATTAAAAAATGGGGTTCAGAGCTAAACAAACACTTCACAGCTGAGGAATGCCGAATGGCTGAGAAACACCTAAAGAAATGTTCAACATCTTTAGTCATAAGGGAAATGCAAATCAAAACAACCCTGAGATTTCACCTCTCTCCAGTCAGAATGCCCAAGATCAAAAACTCAGGCAACAGCAAATGCTGGCAAGGATGTGGAGAAAGAGGAACACTCCTCCTTTGTTGGTGGGATTGCAGACTGATACAACCATTCTGGAAATCAGTCTGGAGGTTCCTCAGAAAATTGGACATTGAACTACCTGAGGACCCAGCTAACATCTCTTGGCCATATACCCAAAAGATGCCCCAACATATAACAAAGACACATGCTCCACTATGTTCATAGCAGCCTTATTTATAATAGCCAGAAGCTGGATAGAACCCAGATGCTCTCCAACAGAGGAATGGATACAGAAAATATGGTACATCTACACAATGGAATATTCCTCAGCTATCAAAAACAGTAACTTTATGAAATTCATAGGCAAATGGATGGAACTGAAAATTATCCTGAGTGAGGTAACCCAATCACAGAAAAACACACATGGTATGCATTCATTGATAAGTGGCTATTAGCCCAAATGCTTGAATTACCCTAAATGCACAGAACACATGAAACTCAAGATGGATGATCAAAATGTGAATGCTTCACTCCTTCTTTAAAAGGGGAACAAGAATACCCTTGGCAGGGAATAGGGAGGCAAAGTTTAAAACAGAGGCAGAAGGAACACCCATTCAGAGCCTGCCCCACATGTGGCCCATACTTATACAGCCACCCAATTAGGTAAGATGGATGAAGCAAAGAAGTGCAGGCCGACAGGAATCGGATGTAGATCTCTCCTGAGAGACACAGCCAGAGTACAGCAAATACATAGGCAAATGCCAGCAGCAAACCACTGAACTGAGAATAGGTCCCCTATTGAAGGAATCAGAGAAAGAACTGGAAGAGCTTGAAGGGGCTCGAGACCCCAAAAGTACAACAATGCCAAGCAACCAGAGCTTCCAGGGATTAAGCCACTACCCAAAGCCTATACATGGACTGACCCTGGGCTCCATCCTCATAGGTAGCAATGAATAGCCTAGTAAGAGCACCAGTGGAAGTGGAAGCTCTTGGTCCTGCCATGACTGAAATCCCAGTGAACATGATTGTTGGGAGGAGGGTGGTAATGGGGGGAGGATGGGGAGGGGAACACCAATATAGAAGGGAAGGTGAAGGGGCTTGGGATGTTGGCCCGGAAACCGGGAAAGGTGGTAACCATCGAAATGTAAATAAGAAATACTAAAGTTAATAAAGATTAAAAAAATATACAGATTAAATATAAAGTTTTTTTTACAGCAATGAAACTACACAGTATAATCTATATTGGTTGATAAGTATTCTTATCATTTTGCTTAAGTACACTGATAGTATTGTAAAGCAAAGGATTTGGATTATAATAATGTGTCAAGGTCAGTTTATATCTTAACAACAAAAGTGCCTCTCTTGGTGGATGTTGACTATAGGGTAAGATTGCACATGAGAATGAGAGGTATAGAATATCTTCTTCCAATCGATTTTGCTGCAAACTTAAAAGTGCTCAAAATATAGTACATTAGAAATCAGTGAAATGGACAATATAACACAGGGAAAATTTGTTCTTTTAAAGAAAAAGGTGTAACAGCTGTTGAAGAATGAAAGATAGGAGAGAAATCATAATCTGAGCCTTTAGCTTTCTAAGGAGATTGCCCTCACCTCTGCAGGGTAGCTGCTTATTGCTCTGAAAAGGCAGATGGGCTACTGCAAGTACAGGGATACTGTGTCAGCATTCCCATAGAATAGTCTTGGATTGAAGGAGCTTTTGCTTCACTGGAATTAATCTGTTTCTGTTCCACCTGAGAGTATACACATGTGAACCAGGGGAATATTTGAAATGCTGGTAGCATTCGAGATAACACAGCTTTTTCTATCAAAAATGGTTTGAATTTGAATACTATCTTATTTGTGTTTCAAATTGTTTTGTTTCAATATGGATACAATTTAGGTATGTGGGTCTGGGGTATATTTTCTCAACCCAGGAAGAATGACTCAGATTATTGTACAACCTAGTCCTTATATTCATTCTTGAACATTCTATTCTAAGTATACACAAATGTCATCCAGCCTTTAACACAAGGAGAAGTTGGTATCAAACTACTTAGTTGGAGGTTTTGTAGTTCATGGTCACTAATATTTTAGCAACATGTTTCCTTAATTTCTAACAACATTCAAAAGACAATAAGCACTATACTTGATATTAGCTTAGGCCTATTTCTAGACTCCTCTGTCTTGTCTTTCAAAAAATTTCAGTACACATTTGTAAAGAACAAAAATTACTAAAATATTTATTAACAATTTTCAGTCATATTGCTAAATAAGATTATTTAATTTTCCAGTGAGTAAATATTAATTTGCAATAAAAAGTAATATTGCATCAGTTTTATTAATGACATCTTAGATTTATTCAATCAAACCAGCTATTGCAATATTCAAATATAGATGAAAGAAATAACGTTGGCACAATTATGATTTCAAAAACTTTCAAAACCCTTTAATTCATCTGCACTTATATTTCTGCCCTGGTTTGAATGCCTCAATCTGGTGCAGCGATTAATATGTATCACTGCATTGGAAAGTATGGAAGAATTTCTTGATGTTTACTGTTATTGCCATTTTCTAGGTTATCACTGCTTCATGTTCTGTGCCTGTAAGATGTGAAATTATTTTATCTATGTACATTCATGATATGCCCAACATATAAGGATAAATACAGTCATATACAAAGGTTGCAGAGCTACTCATTAGGTTTTTCAAAGAGGATAGGTGTGAAATCTTTGAACAGCTGTGACTGCCATTGTAAATTACACCTAGTAAAAGGGAATTGCAGAAGTATCTGTACAATCAGTGTGGTCACTTACTGAGCCTTTTGGCAAGGTCAGATTTTGAAAGGGCCCACACAAATCTCATTAAATTAATGATAACATGAGGCTCAGTGAGAGAAGGGCCACATTGCCTGACAAGAGTTGAAGTGATCTCAACAGACTATTACGTTAGATCAAGAAAGAGAAACTGAAAGAGATCATTTCAGGGTCTTACATTGGGATACACAATGGACATTACCAAAGAATGAAGAATATGTGGTTACAAGTATGCAAAATCTTAAGTTGAAAATAAAATTGTGAATCATCATTATAACGAAAGTGTTTCAAGACAGGTGTAAGCTTTCCAGAATGCTTGTGAAAATTTGGGTTTTATTAATAGACTGTGATATTTAGCAAAAAGAATGTGATAGCTTAAAGTACTTGGGAGAAGCATACACAAATGTCAGGAAAATGTTCTTTGAGGTAAGTGATGTTTTAGACCATGACTCTAACTTTGATTGTAGTATGAAGGTTCCTCCTACAAGATCAGAGCAATGGGTGATTCATTTAAATGCTCATTTTACTTTGATATGTAACTAAGCACTTTTCTAGGAGAGTGGCATGGGTCTCTAATTAGTGCACACTAAAATGCATTCTCTGTGGTTTATGATTGATATCTATTTTCACTTATTTGGTGTGAATTCCAATTGGTCAATGCAATCTTTGTAATGCCATATTGCTAACTATGAATATACTAACCGAAAATTCGATTCTTGATCTTAGAGCATAAGCCACTGGTGTTCTGCTCAGGAAATTTTCCCCAGTACCCATGTGTCCGAGGATCTTCTCCACTCTTTCTTCTATTAGTTTGAGTTTATCTGTTTTTTTTTTTAACTTGAGTATTTCTTATATACATTTCGAGTGTTATTCCCTTTCTCGGTTTCCGGGCAAACATCCCCCTCCCCCCACCCCTTCCTTATGGGTGTTCCCCTCCCAACCCTCACCCCATTGCCGCCCTCCCCCCACCAGTCTAGTTCACTGGGGGTTCAGTCTTAGCAGAACCCAGGGCTTCCCCTTCCACTGGTGCTCTTACTAGGATATTCATTGCTACCTATGAGGTCAGAGTCCAGGGTCAGTCCATGTATAGTCTTTAGGTAGTGGCTTGGTCCCTGGAAGCTCTGGTTGCTTGGCATTGTTGTACATATGGGGTCTCGAGCCCCTTCAAGCTCTTCCAGTTCTTTCTCTGATTCCTTCAACGGGGGTCCTATTCTCAGTTCAGTGGTTTGCTGCTGGCATTCGCCTCTGTATTTGCTGTATTCTGGCTGTGTCTCTCAGGAGCGATCTACATCCGGCTCCTGTCGGTCTGCACTTCTTTGCCTCATCCATCTTGTCTAATTGGGTGGCTGTATATGTATGGGTCACATGTGGGGCAGGCTCTGAATGGGTGTTACTTCAGTCTCTGTTTTAATCTTTGCCTCTCTCTTCCCTGCCAAGGGTATTCTTGTTCCCCTTTTAAAGAAGGCATGAAACATTCACATTTTGATCATCCGTCTTGAGTTTCATTTGTTCTAGGCATCTAGGGTAATTCAAGCATTTGGGCTAATAGCCACTTATCAATGAGTACATACCATGTATGTCTTTCTGTGATTCGGTTAGCTCACTCAGAATGATATTTTCCAGTTCCAACCATTTGCCTACGAATTTCATAAAGTCGTTGTTTTTGATAGCTGAGTAATATTCAATTGTGTAGATGTACCACATTTTCTGTATCCATTCCTCTGTTGAAGGGCATCTGGGTTCTTTCCAGCTTCTGGCTATTATAAATAAGGCTGCGATGAACATAGTGGAGCACGTGTCTTTTTTATATGTTGGGGCATCTATTGGGTATATGCCCAAGAGAGGTATAGCTGGATCCTCAGGCAGTTCAATGTCCAATTTTCTGAGGAACCTCCAGACTGATTTCCAGAATGGTTGTACCAATCTGCAATCCCACCAACAATGGAGGAGTGTTCCTCTTTCTCCGCATCCTCGCCAGCATCTGCTGTCACCTGAGTTTTTGATCTTAGCCATTCTCACTGGTGTGAGGTGAAATCTCAGGGTTGTTTTGATTTGCATTTCCCTTATGACTAAAGATGTTGAACATTTCTTTAGGTGTTTCTCAGCCATTCGGCATTCCTCAGCTGTGAAGTGTTTGTTTAGCTCTGAACCCCATTTTTTAATAGGGTTATTTGTCTCCCTGTGGTCTAACTTCTTGAGTTCTTTGTATATTTTGGATATAAGGCCTCTATCTGTTGTAGGATTGGTAAAGATCTTTTCCCAATCTGTTGGTTGCCGTTTTGTCCTAACCACAGTGTCCTTTGCCTTATAGAAGCTTTGCAGTTTTATGAGATCCCATTTGTTGATTCTTGATCTTAGAGCATAAGCCATTGGTGTTTTGTTCAGGAAATTTTTTCCAGTGCCCATCTGTTCCAGATGCTTCCCTAGTTTTTCTTCTATTAGTTTGAGTGTGTCTGGTTTGATGTGGAGGTCCATGATCCACTTGGACTGAAGCTTTGTACAGGGTGATAAGCATGGATCGATCTGCGTTCTTTTACATATTGACCTCCAGTTCAACCAGCACCATTTACTGAAAATGGTATCTTTTTTCCATTGGATGGTTTTGGCTCCTTTGTCAAAAATCAAGTGACCATAGGTGTGTGGGTTCATTTCTGGGTCTTCAATTCTATTCCATTGGTGTACCTGTCTTTCTCTGTACCAATACCATGCAGTTTTTATCACTATTGCTCTATAATAGTGCTTGAGTTCAGGGACAATGATTCCCCCTGAAGTCCTTTTATTGTTGGGAATAGTTTTAGCTATCCTGGGGTTTTTGTTATTCCAGATGAATTTGCAAATTGTTCTGTCTAACTTTTTGAAGTATTGGATTGGCATTTTGATGGGGATTGCATTGAATCTGTAGATTGCTTTTGGTAAAATGGCCATTGTTCCTATATTGATCCTGCCAATCCATGAGCATGGGAGATCTTTCCATCTTCTAAGGTCTTCTTCAATTTCTTTCTTCAGTGTCTTGAAGTTCTTATTGTACAGATCTTTTACTTGCTTGGTTAAAGTCACACCAAGGTACTTTATATTATTTGGGTCTATTATGAAGGGTGTCGTTTCCCTAATTTCTTTCTCGGCTTGTTTCTCTTTTGTGTAGAGGAAGGCTAATGATTTATTTGAGTTAATTTTATACCCAGCCACTTTGCTGAAGTTGTTTATCAGCTTTAGTAGTTCTCTGGTGGAACTTTTGGGATCACTTAAATATACTATCATATCATCTGCAAATAGTGATATTTTGACTTCTTCTTTTCCGATCTGTATCCCCTTGACCTCCTTTTGTTGTCTGATTGCTCTGGCTAGAACTTCAAGAACTATATTGAATAAGTAGGGAGAGAGTGGGCAGCCTTGTCTAGTCCATGATTTTAGTGGGATTGCTTCAAGTTTCTCTCCATTTAGTTTAATGTTAGCAACTGGTTTGCTGTATATGGCTTTTACTATGTTTAGGTATGGGCCTTGAATTCCTATTCTTTCCAGGACTTTTATCATGAAGGGGTGTTGAATTTTTTCAAATGCTTTCTCAGCATCTAATGAAATGATCATGTGGTTTTGTTCTTTCAGTTTGTTTATATAATGGATCACGTTAATGGTTTTCCGTATGTTAAACCATCCCTGCATGCCTGGGATGAAGCCTACTTGATCATGGTGGATGATTGTTTTGATGTGCTCTTGGATTCGGTTTGCCAGAATTTTATTGAGTATTTTTGCGTCAATATTCATAAGGGAAATTGGTCTGAAGTTCTCTTTCTTTGTTGGGTCTTTGTGTGGTTTAGGTATAAGAGTAATTGTGGCTTCATAGAAGGAATTCGGGAGTGATCCATCTGTTTCAATATTGGGGAATAGTTTGGATAATATTGGTATGAGGTCTTCTATGAAGGTCTGATAGAATTCTGCACTAAACCCGTCTGGACTTGGGCTCTTTTTGGTTGGGAGACCTTTAATGACTGCTTCTATTTCCTTAGGAGTTATGGGGTTGTTTAACTCATTTATCTGTTCCTGATTTAACTTCGGTACCTGGTATCTGTCTAGGAAATTGTCCATTTCCTGAAGATTTTCAAGTTTTGTTGAATATAGGTTTTTATAGTAAGATCTGATGATTTTTTGAATTTCCTCTGAATCTGTAGTTATCTCTCCCTTTTCATTTCTGATTTTGTTAATTTGGACGCACTCTCTGTGTCCTCTTGTTAGTCTGGCTAAGGGTTTATCTATCTTGTTGATTTTCTCAAAGAACCAACTTTTGGTTCTGTTGATTCTTTCTATGGTCCTTTTTGTTTCTACTTGGTTGATTTCAGCTCTGAGTTTGATTATTTCCTGCCTTCTACTCCGCCTGGGTGTATTTGCTTTTTTTTGTTCTAGAGCTTTTAGGTGTGCTGTCAAGCTGCTGACATATGCTCTTTCCTGTTTCTTTCTGCAGGCACTCAGCGCTATGAGTTTTCCTCTTAGCACAGCTTTAATTGTGTCCCATAAGTTTGGGTATGTTGTACCTTCATTTTCATTAAATTCTAAAAAGTTTTTAATTTCTTTCTTTATTTCTTCCTTGACCAGGTTATCATTGAGTATAGCATTGTTCAATTTCCACGTATATGTGTGCATTCTTCCCTTATTGTTATTGAAGACCAGTTTTAGGCCGTGGTTGTCCGATAGCACGCATGGGATTATTCTATCTTTCTGTACCTGCTGAGGCCCGTTTTTTGACCAATTATATGGTCAATTTTGGAGAAAGTACCATGAGGAGATGAGAAGAAGGTATATCCTTTTGCTTTAGGATAGAATGTTCTATAAATATTCGTTACGTCCATTTGGCTCATGACTTCTCTTAGTCTGTCTACGTCTCTGTTTAATTTCTGTTTCCATGATCTGTCCATTGATGAGAGTGGGGTGTTGAAATCTCCTACTATTATTGTGTGAGGTGCAATGTGTGTTTTGAGCTTCAGTAAGGTTTCTTTTATGTATGTAGGTGCCCTTGTATTTGGGGCATAGATATTTAGGATTGAGAGTTCATCTTGGTGGATTTTTCCTTTGATGAATATGAAGTGTCCTTCCTTATCTTTTTTGATAACTTTTAGTTGAAAATTGATTTTATCTGATATTAGAATGGCTACTCCAGCTTGCTTCTACTCACCATTTGCTTGGAAAGTTGTTTTCCAGCCTTTCACTCTGAGGTAGTGTCTGTCTTTGTCTCTGAGGTGTGTTTCCTGTAGGCTGCAGAATGCAGCGTCATTGTTGCGTATCCAGTTTGTTAATCTATGTCTTTTTATTGGGGAGTTGAGGCCCTTGATGTTGAGAGATATTAAGGAATAGTGATTATTGCTTCCTGTTATATTCATATTTGGATGTGAGGTTATGTTTGTGTGCTTTTCTTCTTTTTGTTTTGTTGCCAAGATGATTAGTTTCTTGCTTCTTCTAGGGTACAGCTTGCCTCCTTATGTTGGGCTTTACCATTTAGTATCCTTCGTAGTGCAGAATTTGTAGGAAGATATTGTGTAAATTTGGTTTTGTCATGGAATATCTTGGTTTCTCCATCTATGTTAATTGAGAGTTTTGCAGGATACAGTAACCTGGGCTAGCATTTGTGTTCTCTTAGGGTCTGTATGACATCAGTCCAGGATCTTCTGGCCTTCATAGTTTCTGGCGAAAAGTCTGGTATGATTCTGATAGGTCTGCCTTTATATGTTACTTGACCTTTTTCCCTTACTGCTTTTAATATTCTTTATTTTGTGCGTTTGGTGTTTTGACTATTATGTGACGGGAGGTGTTTCTTTTCTGGTCCAATCTATTTGGAGTTCTGTAGGCTTCTTGTATGCCTATGGGTATCTCTTTTTTTAGGTTAGGGAAGTTTTCTTCTATGATTTTGTTGAAGATATTTACTGTTCCTTTGAGCTGGGAGTCTTCACTCTCTTCTATACCTATTATCCTTAGGTTTGATCTTCTCATTGAGTCCTGGATTTCCTGTATGTTTTGGACCAGTAGCTTTTTCCACTTTACATTATCCTTGACAGTTGAGTCAATGATTTCTATGGAATCTTCTGCTCCTGAGATTCTCTCTTCCATCTCCTGTATTCTGTTGGTGAAGCTTGTATCTACAGCTCCTTGTCTCTTCTTTTGGTTTTCTATATCCAGGGTTGTTTCCATGTGTTCTTTCTTGATTGCTTCTACTTCCATTTTTAATTCCTTCAACTGTTTGATTGTGTTTTCCTGGAATTCTTTCAGGGATTTTTGTGACTCCTCTCTATGGGCTTCTACTTGTTTATTTATGTTTTCCTGGAATTCTTTCAGGCATTTTTGTGATTCCTCTCTGTAGGCTTCTACTTGTTCTCTAAGGGAGTTCTTCACGTCTTTCTTGAAGTCCTCCAGCATCATGATCAAATATGATTTTGAAACTAGATCTTGCTTTTCTGGTGTGTTTGGATATTCCATGTTTGTTTTGGTGGGAGAATTGGGCTCCGATGGTGCCATGTAGTCTTGTTTTCTGTTGCTTGGGTTCCTGTGCTTTCCTCTGGCCATCAGATTATCTCTAGTGTTACTTTGTTCTGCTATTTCTGACAGTGGCTAGACTGCCCTATAAGCCTGTTTGTCAGGAGTGCTGTAGACCTGTTTTCCTGTTTTCTTTCAGCCTGTTATGGCAACAGAGTGTTCCGCTTTCGGGCGTGTAGTTTTCCCTCTCTACAGGTCTTCAGCTGTTCCTTTGGGCCTGTGTCTTGAGTTCACCAGACAGGTCTCTTGCAGCAGAAAAGTTGGTCTTACCTGCGGTCCCGAGGCTCAAGTTTGCTCGCGGGGTGCTGTCGAAGGGCTCTCCGCGGCGGCAGCAACCGGGAAGCGAGTTTATCTGGTTTTATGTGGAGGTCCTTGATCCACTTGGACTTGAGCTTTGAGGGTAATAAGAATCAATTTATTTGCATACTTCTACATGCTGATCTCCAAGTGAACCAGGACCATTGGTTGAAAATGCTATCTTTTTTCCATTGGATGGTTTTAGCTCCTTTGTCAAAGATCAAGTGACCATAGGTGTGTGGGCTCATTTCTGGATCTTCAATTCTACTCCATTGATCTACCTGCCTATCTCTTTACCAACACCATACCGTTTTATCACTATTGCTCTTTAATACAGGTTGAGGTCAGGGATGGTGTTTCCACCAGAAGTTCTTTAATTATTGAGGATAGTTTTCACTATCCTGGTGTTTTGTTATTCCAAATGAACTTGCAAATTGCCCTTTCTAACTCTATGAAGAATTGAGTTGAAATGTTGATGGGGAGTGCATTGAATCTGTAGATTACTTTTGGCAAGATGGCCATTTTTGCAACATTAATCCTGCCAATCCACGAGCATTGGAGATATTTCGATCTTCTGAGATCTTCTTCAATTTCTTTCTTCAGAGGCTTGAACTTTTTGTCATACAGATCATTGACTTGCTTGGTTAGAGTCACACCAAGGTGTTTTCTATTATTTGTGACTATTGTGAAGGGTGTCATTTCCCTAATATCTTTCTCAGTCTGTTTATCCTTTAACTAGAGGAAGGCTACTGATTTGTTTGAGTCACTTTTATATCCAGCCACGTTGCTAAAGCTGTTTATCAGGTTTAGAAGTTTTCTGGTGCAATTTTTGGGGTCACTTAAGTATACTATCATATCATCTGCAAATAGTGGTATTTTAACTTTTTACTTTCCAATTCGTATCCCTTTGACCTCCTTTTGTTTTCTGATTGCTCTGGTTTGGACTGTGAGTACTAAATTGAGTAAGTAGGAAGAGTCCCTGATTTTAGTTGGATTGCTTCAAGTTATTTTCATTTATTTTGATGTTGGCTACTGGTTTGCTGTGTATTGCTTTTACTTTGTTTAGGTATAGGACTTGACTTCCTGATCTTTGCAAGTCTTTTAACGGGAAGGGATGTTGAATTTCATCAAATGCTTTCTCAGCATCTAATGAGGTGTTCTTTTCTTTTCTTTTCTTTTTTTTTTTTTTGAGTTGGTTTATATATGGAATTACATTGATGGCTTTTTATATATTGAGCCATCCCTGCATCCCTGTGATGAAACCTACTTGATCATGATGGATGATCATTTTGATGTGTTCTTGGATTCAGTTTGCAAGAATTTCATTGAGTTTTTTTCATCAATATTCATAAGGGAAATTGGTCTGAAATTCTCTTTCTTTGTTGGGTCTTTGTGTGATTTAGGTATAAGAGTAATTGTGTCTTCATAGAAGGAGACTTTACAACTCCTGATTTAAATTCTTGTCATTTAAACATGGAAGACCAAGGTCCATTTTTTCCAGCAAATATAAATAAGAGTTGAAGCACAGTTTTTCTTAAATAATTAACAAATGAATTGTTCATCAGGTATTACTTTTGTTATTCAACTTTATTCTTCACCAATTTACTTTACCATTTTCTATGCTCAGAACAAGGGATGTATATCCATTCACTCTTCTCTTTTGGTAAATTAAACTTTTTTTCTTTGATGTAGATATTCTTAATGATCTTTTACTTTCTGTTGCTCTTAAAATCTGGTCATTTATTTCCCACATGTAAATAAACATCTTTTCTTATTCAGTTTTATGTAATGAATATTCTGTCAAGAAAATAGTGTGTCCCTCTTGGCTACACTGGTAGTTATAAATAGTAAGATGCTTTATGATATTTTCATGTTAATTTTAATCTGGTTGTGAGGATAGATGGATATGGAGTGCAGAAAGAAAACTCAGCATATTTTGAATCTTCTATAGTCTCAATTTGAGCCATGACCCTGTAATTTTATGTAAGCAAACATCTACATATGAAATATATATAAAAATAAGAAAATAGGCTTCTAGAAAATGGTAACTGCATTGTCAAGAGTTCTCATTATTTCTCTATACTTTCCCTTAAATCACAGAAATAATCTTCCGGAAATACGTAGCTAACAGGGCCTGCCCCATACAGAAACTAGTTCTATGCCATTTTGCTCAACTCATGTCAGAATTAACAGTATGAAATGGACTTGCTAATCCAGAGTGTGACCTCTCCTGTAATTACAGTCCTCACCTGTAATATCAATGGTACTCTTTAGATCCAGAGACCCTAGTTAATAGAGCACAAAGTAATCATTCTGCAAATTGTCCTTTTGTACATCTTGTACTACCATGCCTTGTCCATAATAAATGCTCACAACTCTAGTTATTGTCCTAGGGTGTTTTTGTTGTTGTTGTTATTCTGAATATCTGTGTCAGTCTTCACTATAGTAAATCTCTCTTGAGGCTCCAGGGGATAGGAACGGATGTGAATTTCTCCTACAGCTAGAGGATATTAGCACTGCTGTGTTTTGACTATTGAAACGGACAAGCAGATAATTATAGTTTCAAATTAGTATTTTAATGATCAAGTCTTAACAAATGCAAAGTGAAATCTCCAGGTACTCATGAAGCAGGAGGGAGGATACTTAAGTAAGAAGTTCAACGATTGGCAAGTATTGGTATGATAGTTGAATGTGCCAACTTTTATAAGCTGCACAAAGGGAAGAAAAGCCCATACTTAAACCTGCCATATTTAAAACCTTGGGTACTTTAAATCACAAGTAGTTGTAAACACTCAATACAAAAACCTAAACCATGGCTCCAGCTACATATACAGTATAGGAAGGCCTTATCTTGCATCATGGGGAGGGGAGGCCCTTGGTTCTGTGGAGGCTTGATGCCCCAGAATAGGAGGATGCTAGAGCTGTGAGGTGGGAGTGGGTAAGTGAGTGAAGGAGCACCCTCATAGAGAGCACTCATAGAGACAAGGAGGAGGGGATATATCATTTTAAATGTAAAGGAATAAAATAATTAATAAAAGATATAAACCTAAATATTGGTGCAAATGTTTAGGCCTAATATGTTCACTATTTTTCTCATTTTGAAATTAGTGGAGTGATGCTATATTTACACAGAGATATAACCAGCAATATTTACTAACAATATCATAAACTGTTAGGGCAAATTATAAGTTTTAGAATCTGTTATTAGTGAGAGAATGTTGAATAATTAAGATTCAATTCTAAAATGTTTATAGAACTAAATATGTATTTCACTTAGGGTTTTGTTACAGCACAGGCTATATCATTAAACTAGGAAGTATAGATAATGTTAATGATTTGAATGCAGCATTAAAATGTACTATTTCATTTTGTCATGTCCAAAGGAAACTCTATTCCGCAAAATTCTGGCAGGCAAAATTCAGCATTCCTCTGGAACTTGTAAAGCCAATTCCTCTTTTCCAAAGTGGATTTTATCACAGGCAGAAAGGGCAAATGGCTATCTGTGATCCCTATTAAAACAACAAAGCAAACACTGATTTTCAGGCTCCGTCAGTATCACTATTACACATTTTAGAGTCCATGATACCATGTTAGAATTCTAGCTCCTCTCAGATTTTCTAACATTTTTTTCACCTCTCATCACAACATGCTAAAACCCATTCTTACTTTCTCCAGCTCAGGGGCTTCCTTCCTCCCAAGCTTCTCACTTTCTTTATAACACTGTTAATATAGCTATGCTTTTCTCCTGTGTTATTCCTCCTCTCATAGTCACATCCACTATGCAGGCCATGTTCGGTCTACTATTTTCTCTCTCTGTTCTCACTCTTCCAGATGCCTTGAAATTTTCTCTGCCCCATATCTAAAATAAACACCTTCCCCTCAACTATACCATGGAGTGGTTGTGTCATCAGTTTATATACATATGTGTCTGCAAGTTTCATTAAAGGGAACTTAAATCTGTTTATTTACCAAAATCACTTCACTTACCTGGTAAACTTAGATTGGCTGCTAAAATTCTTTTGCAGGTTTTCTTCTATGTAAAATAAGGTTATTACTGTTTATGGCACATGTCTGAGTGAGAAAAGGAAGAGGGATTCAGTGATGCATTCATATTATACAGCCTAGCATGAGGGAATGCTGAATGTGCAATTAAAGAAAAGATAAACAATCGACAAATGGGACCTCATAAAATTGAAAAGCTTCTGTGTGGCAAAGGACACTGTCAAAAAGAGAAAGCAGCAACCAATAGATTAAGAAATGATCTTTGCCAACCATACATCAGATAGAGGGCTAATATCCAAAATATACAAAGAACTCAAGAAGATAGACTCAAGACAACCAAATAACGCTATTAAAAATGTGTTACAGAGCTACACAGAGAATTCCCAACTGAGGAATACTGAAAGGCTAAGAAACACTTTAAAAAATGAGCAATATCCTTAGTCATCAGAGAAATGCAAATCAACACAGTCCTGAGATTCCCCTCACATCAGTCAGAATGGTTGAAATCAAAATCTCAGGCGGCAGCAGATGCTGGCAAGGAAGTGAAGGAACAGGAACCCTCCTCCATTGTTGGTGAGATTGCAAGCTGGAGCAACCATTCTGCAAATCAGTCTGGCTGATCCTCAGAAAACTGGGCATAGTTCAATAGACCTGAAGACCCAGCTATACCACTAATGGGCATATATCTAAAAGATGTTCTAACATATAACAAGAATACATGCTTCACCATGTTTATAATATAATATTTATAATAGTCAGAAGGTGGAAACAACCTAGATGTCCCTCAAGAGAAGGCATACAATATATGTGGTACATTTATACAACGATTACATACAATGACTTCTTGAAATTCACAGGCAAGTGGATGGAACTAGAAAATATCATCCTGAATGAGGTAAACCAGACACAAAAGAACGCATATGGTATGTACTCATTGATAAGTGGATATTATTCCAAAAACTCACAATATCCATAATACAGCCCACAGACCACATGGAGTTTAGGTGGAAGGAAAGCCAGGTTGTAGATACTTGAGTCCAGCACTGAGGGGAGAACTGGGTGATTGGGGGAGTTGGATAGAGGGAAGAACTGGGGAAGGAGAGAGGAGGGAGGAAAAATAAGGGGAAAGTTATCAGGTACTATGAGGGACAGGAGTGAGTTACATAGGGCCAAGAAATGGAATAAAAAGGGATGAGGAACTGGGGATAGCTACTGGAGGGTCCCAGATACCAGGGAATGGAGAGAATCCCAGAACCAAATGGGGATAAATTTAACAAAGAAGGGGAGATAGAACCTGTGATAGGCACAGCCCCCAGTAGTGGATGGGGCAGCATACCCATCTCAAAGTTTTTAACTCAGAAATATTTCTATCCAAAGAAAGAACAGGGACAAAGAATGGATGGAGACTGAAAGAAGGGCTATCTGGGGACTGCCCCATCCAGGGATCCAACTTGTCTACAGACACCAAACCCAACACTGTTGAAGTTGCTAAGAGGCACTTGCTGACAGGAATCTGGTATGCCTGCTCCTTGGGAGATTCAGGCAGCAACTGATCAATGCAGGTATGGGTTTTTGAAGCCAACCATCAGACTGAGCTCGGGACCCTGGTGGGGGAACTGGTAGAAGGACTGGAGGAGCTAAAGGGGATTGCAACCCTATAGGAAGAACACATCAACTGGCTGGACCACCCAGTCCACCCAGAGATAAGACCATCAACCAAGAAGTGTATATGGAGGCATCCATGACTCCAGATAGGTAGCAGAGAATGACACCAATGGGATGAGAGGCCCTTGTTCCTGTGGAGGTTTGATACCCCAGTGTAGGTAGGGTGGGGAGATGCTGGAGAGGTAGGGTGAAAGGAGGTGGGTGGTTTGGGAAGCACCCTCATAGAGACAAAGGGGAGGGATGGGAGAAAAATTGTGGGATGGGGGGCTTGTGTAAGGGCAACCAGGAAGTGGGATATCATTTGTGATGTGAACAAATGAAATGATTTATTTAAAAATAATAAAGAAATATTATATAGAGTATGCAGTTGGGAAGATCTGCTACATATAAGCAGGAAGCTTCAAATTCTCCTTGGGATATGTAGGCCTCCTGTTAAAAACATTAAGTGGTTAGACTTACAGAAAAGTGTACATGATTTTGTTTCTATAACATTAGGTAGGTTCACTTAGTTTAATTGTTGAAGAAAATGACCTCCTGTGTTGGTGTCTTAGAGCCCTGATCTGGAAGTACTGTCCTTGTTCTCACCTGGTACAGGCTAACTTTGTTTGTCTTCTTGGTTCTTGCTGCTGCCTCTAGGCAAACTTAGCCTTCTAGATCCCTTCTGCTGTGATGACTTAAGTGAGATGGTAGATAAAAGAGAAAAGTGAAGCCCTATCCTCTGTGATACTAAGGAAGACTTTTTTAATGAATTAATTATTCACAAGACACAAACTGATGACTCACATTTGTTGGTTTATTATTGTCACAGATCAGTCTGGTAGCCAAGATGACCAGAAGATGATATGGGGTAGAACTTCTTTGATCTTTTTCTCCTAGGGTTTTAAGGACCACACTTTAAGGTTAGGATATAACTTTTATTACATCTTTTCTCAAAAGTAAACCCTGTGTTTTAAAATTCTTTTAATTTTTAGAGAATTTCATATGTGGTAGACCTACTTTGTTCTAGCATTACAATTTCCACCCATTTTCTTTTCTTCCTTCCAATTCCCACCAGATTCCTCTTATTCATTGTCAAATTAATGATATATTTTAAGTTATTTTTGTACTAGGTACACTTAGTGATACATACACCACAATGTATATATAATTATAGTCTACTGAATCTATTTAGTGTTGCTCATAAGAATATGTTTAGAACTGACTTCCTTAGATTGGATAATCTATTAAAAGGCTTGTTCTTGCAGAAGACTGACTTTTCCTTTCTCATTAACCATTAGTTTCCTTTACTCTGTAGCTGAATAAGTGGCATTGTAAGATTTATTCCATCAACAGTAGCTCATATTTTTGTTAGGTTGTCTATAACTTTTGGAGGGAGCATTATCACACAGTTGACAAGGAAGGGTAAATATATACACTTATGTAGTATAAATAAATATGTATGTATGTATTAAAAGTCCTTAGTGATGTTTATCCCTTTGCTTCTCTCATTCTGTAATACCCGCCCTCCTTGTTTCCAAGTTAAATTACTCCCATTGTTATTATGTCTTCCTTCAGAGCCTCTGTTTTCTATTTTATACCTGTATCCTCTTCAGTCCCATGGTCTCTTTTTCCTGTACTGCTTGTAGCAGTGCTACAGGTTATACACTCACATATAAATATTTATAGGCAAGATCTACAAATAAGGGCAAGTCTATGGAGTTTCTCCTTCTGAATTTTGGTTAATCCATTAGGTGTATTTCTAGGTCCATCTCTTTACCTACCGAATTAACAATTTCCTTTTTTGTGATTGTCTCTGCTACAAAAAAGAAACTTCTGTGATAAGGGTTGGGAGCTACATTTATATTTGTGTGTAAAGATATTTATTTAGAATGAAGGAAGAATAGAATTCTACTGTATATGCACCAGATTTTCATTATCTATTCATCTGTTGAATGACATTAGGTTGTTGAATATCTCCAAAGATGTGCCTTAACCATTTTCCTTTCCTTTTCTTTTCTTTTTTTCTTTTTTTTGAGAACTTGCTATTCAAATCCATAGCTTATTTTTTGACATGGTTATTAGCTTTCTTTATTCTTTTTGTATTCTGGATATTAATATCCTTCTCAAATACAAAGCTGGAAAAGCTTCTCTCTGACTCTGTAGATTTACTTTTCAATTAATTGTTTTCTTAGCTGTGTGGAAGTATTTTATATTTATAAAGTTCTAGTTTTCAGGTTTTGGCTTTAATTTCTGAACAAATGGAGTTTTATTAAGAAAACCTTTTCCTATATCTTACAGTTTTACTTATTATTCATCTAACACTTTCAGGTTGCACATTACAGTATTTGGTAGATTTATACATTATTATAGCTGTAATTTCATTCTTTCTTCTGTGAACATCAGTTTTTCCAGCATACTTACTTGAAGAGGCTGTTTTTCCTCCAATGTATGTTTTTAGGATCTTTGTAAATTATCAGATGATGTCTCTAGATATATGCACTCATATTTGACTCTTTTTTGCTGGGTATTTTTATTTACATTTTAAATGTTACCCTTTCCCTTCTTCTATAAGCTGATACAACCACTCTGGAAATCAGTCTGGAGGTTCCTCAGAAAAATATGACATTGCCCTACCTTAGGACCCAGCTATACCTATCCTGGGCATATACCCAAAAGATACTCCAACATACAACAAAGGTACATGCTCCACTATGTTCATAGCAGCCTTATTTATAATAGCCAGAAGCTGGAAAGAAATGCCCTTCCACAGAGGAATGGATACAGAATATGTGGTACATCTACACAATGGGGTACTACTCAGTTATCAAATCAATGACTTCATGAAATTCATAGACAAATTGATTGAACTAGAAAACATCATCTTGAGTGAGGTAACACCATCACAGAAAAGCACACATGATATGGACTCAATGATAGGTGGATATTATCCCAAAAGTTTGAATTACCCAAGATACAATCCACAGACCATGTGAAGCTCAAGAAAAGGGATGACCAAAATATATTTTCTTCACTCCTCCTTAAAAGGGGAACAAAAATATTCACAGGAGGTGATATGGAGACAATGTTTGGAGCAGAGACTGAAGAATGGCCATTCCAGCCCATATGTGTACAGTCACCAAAATTAGACAATATTGATTTAGCCATGAAATGCATGCTAACAGGAGCCTGAATAGCTGTGTCCTGAGAGACTCAGCCAGAGCTTAACAAATACAGAGGTGAATGCTAGCAGCAAACCCTTGAACTGAGAATAGGGTCCCTGTTGGAGGAATTAGAGAAAGGATTGAAGGAGCTGAAGGGGCTTGCAACCCCATAAAGACAGAGCTCCCACAGACTATACCACTATCCAAAGACTACACATGGGCAGACCCATAACTCCTGCTGCATTTGTAATAGCAGATGGCCTTGTTGGGCACCAATGGGAGGAGAAGTCCTTGGTCCTCCCAAGACTGGACACCCCAGTGTAGGGGAATGTCAGGGTGGAGAGGCAGGATCGGGATTTGAATCTTATACTTTGTTCCATTAGTCTACATGCCTCTTTTGTGTTAGTTTTATGCTCTGCAACATAGATTGAAGTGTGGAATGGTAATCTCCCCATGCATTGTACTTTTTGTTCAGGATGCCATTGGCTATTCTATGTCCTTTATTCATATTCTATATGAATTTTAGGATTTTTGTTTCTGTGAAGACTGTCATAAAGATTTTAGGTTGGGGTTAAATTACATCTGTATTTTGATAGAATGGTCATTTTCATAACATTAATTCTACAAATTAATGAGCATGGAAGGTCTTTACATCTTCTAGTGTTTTTCTCAATTTATTTAGGTTAATTTTGAAGCTATTGTGAGTGGAGGTGTCTTAGTAAGTGTTCTGTTGTTGTAAAGAGACACCATAACCATGACAACTCCTATAAGGAAAACATTTAACTGGGGCTTGTTTAAAATTTCAGAGTTTTAGTCTATTATGAGCAAACATAGTGCTTGAGAGGTAGCTAAAAGTTCTCCATCCATATCTGAATCGAGGAGGAGGAGAGAGTGTGCTTCTGTGTCTAGTTTGAGATTCTGAAAACTCGAAGTGCAACATGGCCATACTTACCCCCAAGAAGGTCACATCTACTCCAACAAGGCCAACTTCATAATGTTACTCTCTAAGCATAAAAATACATGAACCTATGGGGCCATTCTTATTCAAATCACCACATGGGGTGTTCTATGACATCTTTAACACTAGATTTCTTGTTGATATATAGAAATGCTTCTGATTTGTAAACTGCAACTTTGTTTTAAATTGTGTTCCTAGTGCTTATATCTGAGACTTTTGGTATAATTTTGGAGATATCTTACATGTAATATCCTGTCATCTGTAAAGTAGATAATATGACATCTTTGTTTTCTAGTGTTATCCCTTTAATTTTCTTTCTTTAATGCTCTACTTAGTCTTTCAAGAAATGGGGATAGTGGGAATTTTATCTTATTCATTATTTTAGTGGATTGTTTTGAATTTCTCTTCATTTATAATAATGCAGCCATGAGGTTTTTCCTATTATAATTTTTACTATGCTGAGGTATATTCTTTTCAGCCCTGATCTTTTTAGTATTTTTATAGTAAAGACACATTAGTTTTTGAAAAAAATACATCCACAGAGTATTCTATGATTTTTGTCTTTTAGTCTACTTGTATGATCCAGTTATATCTATTGACTTACATATACTGAACCATATCTGTATCTCCAGAATAAAGCCAACATGAATGTGGCTTGAAAATTTTCTTCTGTTACTGTTTCTTTTTTTTTAAAGAAAATAGAACCATTTTGTATAAGTATTATAGGAAATCTGATAGAATTTTGCTGTGAATCCATCTTGGGCTAGGCTTCTTTAGTTCAAAGTCCTTTTAGTCCCATTTCAGTCTCTTTGGAATGGTTGGTTTTAATTGTTGATATCTTCTTAGTTTAATCTCACTTTTTGTATGAATTTAGAAATTTATCTATTTCTGTGTGGTTTTCCAATTTAGTAGACTATTGCTTTCTTTTTTCCCCCATAAAGGTTCACTTTATTGCATATGAACCCCAAATCTTCTCAAGTTGTGTTTGTCCTGTCTCTAGTTCCCACATGCATTTCAGGACATATTTGAGCAGAAGGCAACCACAAAAAGGGAATTACCAAAGGACTGCTAAGCAAGGAGAGTCCAATTTTATTTCATGGAAGATGTTTGAACAGTTCCAGGGAGGTGAGAATCCAAGTTACCAAGTTCATTCATTGTAAAAAAATAAAAAAGATGTGTGTTTGTAGTCCAAGTCAGGCAGAGTCCTGAGTCACTGAATTCTCCTTCTGCTTCTCTCAATCCTTTACCTCATGAGAAACCCTGGTTCATATCAGCACTACTTGGGAGCAAATTTTAAAATGTTCTTTATGTTCTTCAAAAGCTCAACTCTCCTTCCATTGCTGCTTGGAGTTCTTCATGGTTAACCTCTAGAGAAGGTTTACACTTCCATGAAAAAGGATACCCATATCCTTCAGAAGAGAAGAAGCTAACTGGAGTTCCCCTTCCTGCTTCTCACCTTTATTTCAAGAGAAATAATCACACTTGATAAATGGAACCAGTACAGGGACGAATGAACAGCTGCAGCTTATATTCAGCCTAATTTTTTTGTATAATTTTTCTATTATAACATAACTCTCATTTAATTCTTTTTATTGGATTTTTCAAATTTATATTTTAAATATTATCCCCTTTCCTGGTTTCCTCTTGAGAAACATGCTATCCCACCTCCTACCCCCACTCTCTCTCACCTCTTTGCCCTAACATTCCCCTACAATGGAGCGTTGAGCTTTGACAGGACCAAGGATCTCATCCCACTGATGCTCAACAAGGTGATACTCTGCTACATAGGTCCATCCCTGTGTACTTCTGGGATGGTGGTTTAGTTCCTGAGAGGTTTGGGGTGTCTGGTTGGATGATACTGTTGTTCTTCTTACAAAGTTGCAAGCCCCTTCAGCTCCTTCAGTGATTTTTCTAACTCCTCCACTGGGGACCCTGTTCAGCGGTTTTCTGTTAGCATTCGCCTCTGTATTTATTTGTCAGGCTCGGGTAGAACCTCTCAGGAGACAGTTATATCAGGCTCCTGTCATAATGCACTTCTTGGCACCTGCAATATTGTCTGGATTTGGTATCTGTATATGGGATAAATTCCCCAGGTTGGGCAGTCTCTGGATGGCCAGTATTCCCTTTCTTGAGTTGCATCATTAAGTCATTTGCTAGTGATCTTTCTGATTTTTTAATGTGTTTACATTTTTAACTCATAGGAATGCTTTTAATGTGCAGCTGCAGTTTTGTTTTGGTGTGTGTTTTCATTTTCATTACTTCAGTGAACTTTTGAATTTATTTCTTGGTTTCTTCTTTGATCTACTGAGTATTTAATAATATGTTGTTTGTAACATTTGGATAGTTGTGAGAGAGGTTAGTTTGCTAGCTTTATTGCATTGTGATCAGAAAAGACACATGAAATTATTTCAGTTCTGAATCTGGTAAGGTTTGTTTTGTGTCCTACAATGTGATTTATTTTAAAGAAGCTTCCCTCTGTTGTCAAATAAAATAAATATCCTTTGGTGTTTGTCTGGAATATTTTGTAGATTTATGTTTCATTCAGGTTATCAGTTTACAGAGAAATTTAACTATTGAAGATATCTTTGTTTTAAGTTGCTGTTACTTTGTGTCTTTCGTTACTACAGTGAATTTTTTATGAATTTGGTGCTCCATATGTTTAGTATTATAATGTTTCCTTGGTTAATTTTTCCCTTGATCAAGATAAAGTATCTTTCAACAATTCAGATTTCTTTTAGTTTGAAGTCTATTTCATCAGATATTAAGATATAGACAGTTGGTTTCATCTTGGACCCATTTCCTCAGATTACATTTGATCATTCTTTCACTTTAAGGTGGTACCTATATTTCTAAGCAAAATTAATTTCTTGAAGCAGGAAATAGATGAATTCTTTTTCTTTTTTTAATTAAGTTATTTTTATTGGATATTTATTTACATTAAAAACGTTATTCCCTTTCCCAGTTTCCTGTCCATAAGTCCCCTATTCCCTCCCCTCCCCTTCATCTAGAAGAGTGTTCCCCTCCCCATCCAAGCCCCCTTCCTGCCCACCTCCGGACATTCTCTTACACTCAGGGTCCAACCTTGGCAGGATGAAGGTCTTCTCCTTACTTTGGTGTCCAATAAGGCCATCCTCTGCTACATGTGCAGCTGGAGAAAAGGGTTAGTCCATATACATAGTCTTGGGGTAGTTGTTTAGTCCCTGGGAGCTATGGTTGGTTGGCATTGTTGTTCTTACGGGTTGCAAGCACATTCAGCTCTTTCAACCTTTCTCTAATTCTTCCAATGGGGATCCCATTCTCAGTTATGCTTTGATGGTAGCATTCGCCTCTGTATTTGACATGCTCTGGCTGCATCTTTCAACAGACATCTGCATCCTGTTCCTGTCAGCTTGCACTTCTTAGCTTCATCCATCTTATCTAGTTTTGGTGGCTGTATAAATATGGGGCATATTGGGGGGGCAGGCTCTGAATGGCAGTTCCTCCAGTCTCTGCTCCAAACTTTGCCTCCATATTCTTGTTTCCCCTTATAAGAAGGAGTGACACATGCATACTTTGGTCATCCTTCATGAGCTTCATGTGGTCTATGGATTTTATCTTGGGTAATTCGAGCTTTTGGGCTAACATCCATTTATCAGTGAATGCATACCAGGTGTGTATTTTGTGATTGGGCTATCTCACTCACTATTTTTTAGTTCAATCCATTTGTCTATGAATTTCATGAAGTCATTGTTTTTGATAGCTGAGTAGTACTCCACTGTGTAGATGTACTACATTTTCTATATCCATTCCTCTATCGAAGGGCATCCGGGTTCTTTCCAGCTTCTGGCTATTATAAATAAGGCTGCTATGAACATAGTGGAGCATGTGCCTTTGTTGTATATTGGAACACCTTTTGAATATATGCCCAGGAGTGATATAGCTGGATCCTCAGGTAGTGCAATGTCCAACTTTCTGAGGAACCTCTAGATTGATTTCCAGAGTGATTTCCATTTTGCAATCCCACCAAAAATCTAAGAGTGTTTTTCTTTCTCCTCATCCTTGCCAGTATCTGTTGTCACCTGTGTTTTTTATTTTAGCCATTCTGACTTGTGAGGGGGAGTCTTGGTATTGTCTTGATTTGCATTTTGCTGATGACTAATAATGTTGAGAATTTCTTCAGGTACTCCTCAGTCATTTGATATTCCACAGGTGAGAATTCTTTATTTAGCTCTGTATCCCATTTTTAATATGCTCTCTGGAGCCTAACTTCTTGAGTTCTTTGTATATATTGGATATTAGCCCTCTATCAGATATACTATTGGTAAAGAACTTTTCCCAATCTGTTGGTTGCTGTTTGTTCTAATGAGTGTCCTGTGCCTTACAGAAGCTTTGCAGTTTTACAAGGTCCCATTTGTCGAGTCTTGATCTTAGAGCATAAGCCATAGGTGTTCTGTTCAGGAAATTGTCCCCTGTGCCCATGTGATCAAGACTCTTCACCACTTTTTTTCTATTAGTTTGAGTGTATCTGGTTTGATGTGGAGGTCCTTGATCCATTTGAACTTAAGCTTTGTACAGGGTGAGAAAAATGCACAGAATTGCATTCCTCTACATGCTGACATCGAATTCAACCAGCACCATTTGTTGAAAATGCTATCTTTTTTTCCATTTCAGGGTTTTAGGTCCTTTCTCAAAGATCAAGTCACCATAGGTGTGCGGGTTCATTTCTGGGTCTTCAATTCTATTCCACTGGTCTATCTGTCTGTCTCTGTTTTTATCCCTATTGCACTGTAATACTGCTTGAGGTCAGGGATGGTGATTCCCCCAGAAGTTCTTTTATTGTTGAAGATAGTTTTAACTATCCTGGGTTTTTTGTTATTTCAAATGAATTTGCAGATTTTTCTTTCTCACTTTTTGAAGAATTGAGTTGGAATTTTGATGTGGATTGCATTGACTCTGTAGACTGCTTTTGGCAAAATGGCCAATTTTACTATATTAATCCTGCCAATGAGTATAGGAGGTCTTTCCATCTTCTGAGATCTTCTTCAATTTCTTTCTTCAGAAACTTGAAGATCTTGTCATATAGATCTTTTACTTCCTGGATAGAGTCACACTGAGGTGTTTTATATTATTGGGGACTATTGTGAAGGGTGTCATTTCCCTAATTTCTTTCTCAGCCTGGTTATCCTTTGAGTAGAGGATTTGTTTGTACCTCATTTGTTTGAGGTAATTTTATACCCAGCCACAATGCTGAAATTGTTTATCAGGCTTAGTAGTTCTCTGGTGAAACTTTTGGGTCACTTGAGTATACTATCATATCATCTGCAAATAGTGATATTTTGACTTCTTCCTTTCCAATTTGTATCCTTTGACCTCCTTTTGCTGTCTGATTGCTCTGGATAGGATTTTGAATACTACATTGAATAAGTAGGGAGAGAGTAAATAGCCTTGTCTAGTCCCCGATTTTACTGGCATTGCTTCAAGTTTCTCTCCATTTAGTTTAATATTAGCTACTTGTTTGCTGTCTATTGCTTTTTACTGTGTTTAGGTGTGGGCCTTGAATTCCTGATCTTTCCAGGACTTTTCCATGAATTTTATCAAATACTTTCTCAGCATCTAATGAGATGTTCATGTTTTTTTTTCTTTACATTTGCTTATATAGTGGATTATGTTAGTGGATTTCTGTATATTGAACCAGCCCTGCATCCCTGGTATGAAGCCTACTTAATCAAGAACACATCATGTATGTGTTCTTGGATTCAGTTTGCAAGATTTTTATTGAGTATTTTTGCATCCATATTTAAAAGTGAAATTGGTCTGAAGTTCTCTTTCTTTGTTGCATCTTTGTGTTGTTTAAGTATAAGCATAATTGTGGCTTCATAGAAAAAAATTGGGTAGTGCTACTTCTGTTTCTGTTTTGTGGAATAGATTGGACAGTATTGGTATGAGGTCTTCTATGAAGATCTGATAGAATTCTGCACTAAACCTACCGGGTCCTGGGCTCTTTTCGGTTGCAAGACTTTTAATAACTGCTTCAATTTTTTTAAGAGTTATGGGGTTGTTTAGATGGTTTACATGATCCTCATATAACTTTGGTACCAGGTATTTGTCTAGAAAATTGTGCCTTTCCTCCAAATTTTCCAGTTTTGTTGAATATAGGCTTTTGTTGTGGCATCTGATGATTTTTTGACTTTCCTCAGATTCTCCTGTTATGTCTCCTTTTCATTTCTGATTTTGTCAATTTGATACTGACTCTGTGCCCTCTGGTTGGTCTGGCTAAGGGTTTATCTGTCTTGTTGTTTTTCACAAAGATCCAGCTCCTGGTTTTGTTGATTCTTTGTATAGTCCTTTTTGTTTCTACTTGGTTGATTTCAGCCCTGAATTTGATTATTTCCTGCATTCTACCCCTCTTGGGTGTATTTGCTTCTTTTTATTCTAGAGCTTTTAGTTGTGTTGTCAATCTGTTAGTGTATGCTCTCCCCTATTTTTTGTTTTGTTTTGTTTTGTTTTATTTTGTTTTTTGTTTTGTTTTGTGTTTTGTTTTGTTTTGTTTTGCTTTGTTTTGTTTTGGAGGCAGTCAGGGCTATGAGTTTTCCTCTTAGCTCTGCTTTCACTGTGTCCCATGAGTTTGGATATGTTGTGCCTTCATTTTAATTAAATTCTAAAAAGTCTAATTTATTTCTTTATTTCTTTTTTGACCAAGTTATTGTTGAGTAGAGTGTTGTTCAACTTCCACGTATTTATGGGCTTTCTGTTGTTTTTGTTGTTATTTTAGACCAGCCTTAATCCATGGTGATCTGCTAAGATGCATGGGATTTTTTTCAGTCATCTTGTATCTGTTGAGGCCTGTTTTGTGACAGATTATATGGTCAGTTTTTGAGAAGGTACCATGAGGTGCTGAGAAGAAGGTGTATTCTCTTGTTTTATGATGAATCCATTTAAATCCATTTGGTTCATAACTTCTGTTAGTTTTTCTATGTCTCTGTTTAATTTCTGTTTCCATGATCTATCCATTGATCAAAGTGGGGTGTTGAAATCTCCTACTATTATTGTGTGAGGTGAAATGTGTGCTTTGAGCTTTAGTAAGGTTTCTTTTATCATTGTAGATGCCCTTGCATATGGTGCATAGATACTTAAGATTGAGAGTGCATCTTGGCGGATTTTTCCTTTGATGAATATGAAGTGTCCCTTTTTTTAATCTTTTTTTGATAACTTTTGGTTGAAAGTCGATTTTATTATATATTAGAATGGCTACTCTAGCTTGTTTCTTTGGGTCATCTGCTTGGAAAGTTGTTTTCCACTCTGAGGTAGTGTCTGTTTTTTTCTCCTTGGTGTTTCCTGTATGCTACAAAATGCTATGTCCTCTTTATATATCCAGTCTGTTAGTCTATGTCTTTTTATTGGGGAATTGAGTCCATTGATTTTAAGAGATACTAAAGAATAGTGATTCTTTTTTCCTGTTATTTTTGTTGTTAGAGGTGGAATTATGTTTGTGTGGCTCTCTTCTTTTGGCTTTGTTGTAAGGAGATTACTTTCTTGCTTTTTCTAACTAGTTTCCATCCTTGTGTTTTTCCATCTATTATCCTTTGCAGGGCTGCATTTGTAGAAAGATATTGTGTAAACTTGGTTTTGTCGTGGAATATCTTGGTTTCTCCATCTATGATAATTGAGAGTACTGCTTTACATAGTAGCCTGGGCTGGCATTTGTGTTCTCTTAGTGTCTGTATGACATCTGCAAAGAATCTTCTGGCTCTCATAGTCTTTGGTGAGAAGTCTGGTGTTATTCTGACCTGTGTGCCTTTATATGTTACTTGACATTTTTCCCTTACTGCTTTTAATATTCTTTCTTTGTTTTGTGCATTTGGTGTTTTGAGTATTATGTGATGGGAGGGCTTTCTTTTCTGGTCCAATCTATTGAGAGTTCTATATGCTTCTTTTATGTTTATGGTTATCTTTTTCTTTACGTTAGGGAAGGTTTCTGCTATAATTTTGTTGAAGATGTTTCCTGGCCCTTTAAGTTGGGAGTCTTCACTCTCTTCTATACCTAGTATCCTTTGATTTTCTCATTGTGTCCTGGATTTCCTGGATGTTTTATGCCATGAACTTTTTGCATTTTACATTTTCTTTGATGGTTGTGTCAGGTATCTATGGTATCTTCTGCCCCTGAGATTCTTTCTTCTATCTCTTGTATTTTGTTTGTGACTCTTGCATATATGACTTCTGATCTCCTTCCTAGGTTTTCTGTTTCCAGGGTTGTCTCCCTTTGTGCTTTCCTTATTGTTTCTATTTCTGTTTTTAAATCCTGGATGGTTTTGTTCATTTCCTCCACCTGTTTGTTTGTGTTTTCTTGTAATTCCTTAAGTGATTCTTTTTTTTTATTATTATTAACTTGAGTATTTCTTATATATATTTCGAGTGTTATTCCCTTTCCCGGTTTCCGGGCAAACATCCCCATCCCCCCCTCCCCTTCCTTATGGGTGTTCCCCTCCCAACCCTCCCCCCATTGCCGCCCTCCCCCCATAGACTAGTTCACTGGGGGTTCAGTCTTAGCAGGACCCAGGGCTTCCCCTTCCACTGGTGCTCTTACTAGGATATTCATTGCTACCTATGGGGTCAGAGTCCAGGGTCAGTCCATGTATAGTCTTTAGGTAGTGGCTTAGACCCTGGAAGCTCTGGTTGCTTGGCATTGTTGTACTTTTGGGGTCCCGAGCCCCTTCAAGCTCTTCCAGTTCTTTCTCTGATTCCTTCAACGGGGGACCTATTCTCAGTTCAGTGGTTTGCTGCTGGCATTCGCCTCTGTATTTGCTGTATTCTGGCTGTGTCTCTCAGGAGCGATCTACATCCGGCTCCTGTCGGTCTGCACTTCTTTGCTTCATCCAGCTTGTCTAATTGGGTGGCTGTATATGTATGGGCCACATGCGGGGCAGGCTCTGAATGGGTGTTCCTTCAGTCTCTGTTTTAATCTTTGCCTCTCCCTTCCCTGCCAAGGGTATTCTTTTTCCTCATTTAAAGAAGGAGTGAAGCATTCACATTTTGATCATCCGTCTTGAGTTTCGTTTGTTCTAGGGATCTAGGGTAATTCAAGCATTTGGGCTAATAGCCACTTATCAATGAGTGCATACCATGTATGTCTTTCTGTGATTGGGTTAGCTCACTCAGGATGATATTTTCCAGTTCCAAACATTTGCCTACGAATTTCATAAACTCGTTGTTTTTGATAGCTGAGTAATATTCCATTGTGTAGATGTACCACATTTTCTGTATCCATTCCTCTGTTGAAGGGCATCTGGGTTCTTTCCAGCTTCTGGCTATTATAAATAAGGCTGCGATGAACATAGTGGAGCACGTGTCTCTTTTATATGTTGAGGCATCTTTTGGGTATATGCCCAAGAGAGGTATAGCTGGATCCTCAGGCAGTTCAATGTCCAATTTTCTGAGGAACCTCCAGACTGATTTCCAGAATGGTTTTACCAGTCTGCAATCCCACCAACAATGGAGGAGTGTTCCTCTTTCTCCACATCCTCGCCAGCATCTGCTGTCACCTGAGTTTTTGATCTTAGCCAATCGCACTGGTGTGAGGTGAAATCTCAGGGTTGTTTTGATTTGCATTTCCCTTATGACTAAAGATGTTGAACATTTCTTTAGGTGTTTCTCCGCCATTCGGCATTCCTCAGCTGTGAATTCTTTGTTTAGCTCTGAACCCCATTTTTTAATAGGGTTATTTGTTTCCCTGCGGTCTAACTTCTTGAGTTCTTTGTATATTTTGGATATAAGGCCTCTATCTGTTGTAGGATTGGTAAAGATCTTTTCCCAATCTGTTGGTTGCCGTTTTGTCCTAACCACAGTGTCCTTTGCCTTACAGAAGCTTTGCAGTTTTATGAGATCCCATTTGTCGATTCTTGATCTTAGAGCATAAGCCATTGGTGTTTTGTTCAGGAAATTTTTTCCAGTGCCCATGTGTTCCAGATGCTTCCCTAGTTTTTCTTCTATTAGTTTGAGTGTGTCTGGTTTGATGTGGAGGTCCTTGATCCACTTGGACTTGAGCTTTGTACAGGGTGATAAGGATGGATCGATCTGCATTCTTCTACATGTTGCCCTCCAGTTGAACCAGCACCATTTGCTGAAAATGCTATCTTTTTTCCATTGGATGGTTTTGGCTCCTTTGTCAAAAATCAAGTGACCATAGGTGTGTGGGTTCATTTCTGGGTCTTCAATTCTATTCCATTGGTCTATCTGTCTGTCTCTGTACCAATACCATGCAGTTTTTATCACTATTGCTCTGTAATACTGCTTGAGTTCAGGGATAGTGATTCCCCCTGAAGTCCTTTTATTGTTGAGGATAGCTTTAGCTATCCTGGGTTTTTTGTTATTCCAGATGAATTTGCAAATTGTTCTGTCTAACTCTTTGAAGAATTGGATTGGTATTTTGATGGGGATTGCATTGAATCTGTAGATTGCTTTTGGTAAAATGGCCATTTTTACTATATTAATCCTGCCAATCCATGAGCATGGGAGATCTTTCCATCTTCTGAGGTCTTCTTCAATTTCTTTCCTCAGTGTCTTGAAGTTCTTATTGTACAGATCTTTTACTTGCTTGGTTAAAGTCACACCGAGGTACTTTATATTATTTGGGTCTATTATGAAGGGTGTCGTTTCCCTAATTTCTTTCTCGGCTTGTTTCTCTTTTGTATAGAGGAAGGCAACTGATTTATTTGAGTTAATTTTATACCCAGCCACTTTGCTGAAGTTGTTTATCAGCTTTAGTAGTTCTCTGGTGGAACTTTGGGGATCACTTAAATATACTATCATGTCATCTGCAAATAGTGATATTTTGACCTCTTCTTTTCCGATCTGTATCCCTTTGATCTCCTTTTGTTGTCTGATTGCTCTGGCTAGAACTTCAAGAACTATATTGAATAAGTAGGGAGAGAGTGGGCAGCCTTGTCTAGTCCCTGATTTTAGTGGGATTGCTTCAAGTTTCTCTCCATTTAGTTTAATGTTAGCAACTGGTTTGCTGTATATGGCTTTTACTATGTTTAGGTATGGGCCTTGAATTCCTATTCTTTCCAGGACTTTTATCATGAAGGGGTGTTGAATTTTGTCAAATGCTTTCTCAGCATCTAATGAAATGATCATGTGGTTCTGTTCTTTCAGTTTGTTTATATAATGGATCACGTTGATGGTTTTCCGTATATTAAACCATCCCTGCATGCCTGGGATGAAGCCTACTTGATCATGGTGGATGATTGTTTTGATGTGCTCTTGAATTCGGTTTGCCAGAATTTTATTGAGTATTTTTGTGTCGATATTCATAAGGGAAATTGGTCTGAAGTTCTCTTTCTTTGTTGGGTCTTTGTGTGGTTTAGGTATAAGAGTAATTGTGGCTTCGTAGAAGGAATTCGGTAGGGCTCCATCTGTTTCAATTTTGTGGAATAGTTTGGATAATATTGGTAGGAAGTCTTCTATGAAGGTTTGATAGAATTCTGCACTAAACCCGTCTGGACCTGGGCTCTTTTTGGTTGGGAGACCTTTAATGACTGCTTCTATTTCCTTAGGAGTTATGGGGTTGTTTAACTGGTTTATTTGTTCCTGATTTAACTTCGATACCTGGTATCTGTCTAGGAAATTGTCCATTTCCTGAAGATTTTCAAATTTTGTTGAATATAGGTTTTTATAGTAAGATCTGATGATTTTTTGAATTTCCTCCGAATCTGTAGTTATGTCTCCCTTTTCATTTCTGATTTTGTTAATTTGGACACACTCTCTGTGTCCTCTCGTTAGTCTGGCTAAGGGTTTATCTATCTTGTTGATTTTCTCAAAGAACCAACTTTTGGTTCTGTTGATTCTTTCTATGGTCCTTTTTGTTTCTACTTGGTTGATTTCAGCTCTGAGTTTGATTATTTCCTGCCTTCTACTCCTCCTGGGTGTATTTGCTTCTTTTTGTTCTAGAGCTTTTAGGTGTGCTGTCAAGCTGCTGACATATGCTCTTTCCTGTTTCTTTCTGCAGGCACTCAGCGCTATGAGTTTTCCTCTTAGCATAGCTTTCATTGTGTCCCATAAGTTTGAGTATGTTGTATCTTCATTTTCATTAAATTCTAAAAAGTTTTTAATTTCTTTCTTTATTTCTTCCTTGACCAGGTTATCATTGAGTAGCGCATTGTTCAACTTCCATGTATATGTGGGCATTCTTCCCTTATTGTTATTGAAGACCAGTTTTAGGCCGTGGTGGTCCGATAGCACACATGGGATTATTTCTATCTTTCTGTACCTGTTGAGGCCCGTTTTTTGACCAATTATATGGTCAATTTTGGAGAAAGTACCATGAGGAGCTGAGAAGAAGGTATATCCTTTTGCTTTAGAATAGAATGTTCTATAAATATCCGTTAAGTCCTTTTGGCTCATGACTTCTCTTAGTCTGTCTACATCACTGTTTAATTTCTGTTTCCATGATCTGTCCATTGATGAGAGTGGGGTGTTGAAATCTCCCACTATTATTGTGTGAGGTGCAATGTGTGTTTTGAGCTTTAGTAAGGTTTCTTTTACGTATGTAGGTGCCCTTGTATTTGGGGCATAGATATTTAGGATTGAGAGTTCATCTTGGTTGATTTTTCCTTTGATGAATATGAAGTGTCCTTCCTTATCTTTTTTGATGACTTTTAGTTGAAAATTGATTTTATTTGATATTAGAATGGCTACTCCAGCTTGCTTCTTCTGACCATTTGCTTGGAAAGTTGTTTTCCAGCCTTTCACTCTGAGGTAGTGTCTGTCTTTGTCTCTGAGGTGTGTTTCCTGTAGGCAGCAGAATGCAGGGTCCTCGTTGCGTATCCAGTTTGTTAATCTATGTCTTTTTATTGGGGAGTTGAGGCCATTGATATTGAGAGATATTAAGGAATAGTGATCATTGCTTCCCGTTATATTCATATTTGGATGTGAGGTTATGTTTGTGTGCTTTCATTCTCTTTGTTTTGTTGCCAAGACGATTAGTTTCTTGCTTCTTCTATGGTATAGCTTGCCTCCTTATGTTGGGCTTTACCATTTATTATCCTTTGTAGTGCTGGATTTGTAGAAAGATATTGTATAAATTTGGTTTTGTCATGGAATATCTTGGTTTCTCCATCAATGTTAATTGAGAGTTTTGCTGGATACAGTAATCTGGGCTGGCATTTGTGTTCTCTTAGGGTCTGTATAACATCAGTCCAGGTTCTTCTGGCCTTCATAGTTTCTGGCGAGAAGTCTGGTGTGATTCTGATAGGTCTCCCTTTATATGTTACTTGACCTTTTTCCCTTACTGCTTTTAATATTCTTTCTTTATTTTGTGCGTTTGGTGTTTTGACAATTATGTGACGGGAGGTGTTTCTTTTCTGGTCCAATCTATTTGGAGTTCTGTAGGCTTCTTGTATGTCTATGGGTATCTCTTTTTTTAGGTTAGGGAAGTTTTCTTCTATGATTTTGTTGAAGATATTTACTGGTCCTTTGAGCTAGGAGTCTTCACTCTCTTCTATACCTATTATCCTTAGGTTTGATCTTCTCATTGAGTCCTGGATTTCCTGTATGTTTTGGACCAGTAGCTTTTTCTGCTTTACATTATCTTTGACAGTTGAGTCAATGATTTCTATGGAATCTTCTGCTCCCCAGATTCTCTCTTCCATCTCTTGTATTCTGTTGGTGAAGCTTGTATCTACAGCTCCTTGTCTCTTCTTTTGGTTTTCTATATCCAGGGTTGTTTCCATGTGTTCTTTCTTGATTGCTTCTATTTCCATTTTTAATTCCTTCAACTGTTTGATTGTGTTTTCCTGGAATTCTTTCAGGGATTTTTGCGATTCCTCTCTGTAGGCTTTTACTTGTTTATTAATGTTTTCCTGTGCTTCCCTAAGTGTGTTCAGGTCTTTCTTGAAGTCCTCCAGCATCATGATCAAATATGATTTTGAAACTAGATCTTGCTTTTCTGGTGTGTTTGGATATTCCATGTTTGTTTTGGTGGGAGAATTGGGCTCCGATGGTGCCATGTAGTCTTGGTTTCTGTTGCTTGGGTTCCTGTGCTTGCCTCTCGCCATCAGATTATCTCTAGTGTTACTTTGTTCTGCTATTTCTGACAGTGGCTAGACTGTCCTATAAGCCTGTGTGTCCGGAGTGCTGTAGACCTGTTTTCCTCTCTTTCAGTCAGTTATGGGGACAGAGTGTTCTGCTTTCGGGCGTGTAGTTTTTCCTCTCTACAGGTCTTCAGCTGTTCCTGTGGGCCTGTGTCTTGAGTTCACCAGGCAGCTTTCTTGCAGCAGAAAATTTGGTCTTACCTGTGGTCCCGAGGCTCAGGTTTGCTCGTGGGGTCCTGCCCAGGGGCTCTCTGCAGCGGCAGCAACCAGGAAGACCTGTGCCGCCCCTTCCGGGAGCTTCAGTGCACCAGGGTTCCAGATGGTCTTTGGCTTTTTCCTCTGGCATCCAAGATGTGTGTGCAGGGAGCAGTCTCTTCTGGTTTCCCAGGCTTGTCTGCCTCTCTGAAGGTTTAGCTCTCCCTCCCACGGGATTTGGGTGCAGAGAACTGTTTATCCGGTCTGTTTCCTTCAGGGTCTGGCGGTGTCTCTGGCAGGGGTCCTGCCGCTCCTGGGCCCTCCCCCACGGGAGCCCAGAGGCCTTATACAGTTTCCTCTTGGGCCAGGGATGTGGGCAGGGGTGAGCAGTGTTGGTGGTCTCTTCCGCTCTGCAGCCTCAGGAGTGCCCACCTGACCAGGCGGTTGGGTCTCTCTCTCACCGGGTCTGGGAGCAGAGAGCTGCTGCGGGCCGGGATCCGTGGGTGTGGGACTTCCGGTAAACACAGAACGTGCCCGGTCCTAGAGAAATTCTGCTTCCGTGTGTCCCAAGCTCACCAGGCAGCTTTCTTGCAGCAGAAAATTTGGTCTTACCTGTGGTCCCGAGGCTCAGGTTCGCTCGTGGGGTGCTGCCCAGGGTCCTTAAGTGATTCTTTAAGGGATATTTGTGATTCCTTCTTAAGGGCTTCTATTTGTTTACTTGTGTTGTCCTGTATTTCTTTAAGGGAGTTATTTATGTCCTTCTTAAAGGCCTCCATTATTATCATAAAATGTTATTTTAAATGCAAATCTTGATTTTCCTGTGTTTGGATATCCAATATTTGCTTTGGTGGGAAAACTGGGTTCTTAAGACACCAAATAGTCTTGGTTTCTGTTGCTTAGATTCCTGTGCTTGTCTCTTGCCATCAGGTTGTCTCTGGCGTTGGCTTGTCTTGCTGACTCTGAAAGTGTCTTGGCCCTTCTCTAGGCCTGTGTCAGCCTGTTCTTGGAACAGAGTGCTCTGCTCTCAGGTGTGTAGGCACTCCTATCGACTGGCTTTCAGCTCTCAGAGCAGGCAGAAACCAGAAGGGTCCTGCCCCTGACTGCTCCTAGGTCCCTGTGCCTGGGAGTACAGATGGAACTAGGAGATTTCTTCTTGAGTCAGGAAAGTGGGCAGAAAGTTTTTGTTGACTCTGGGTTCTCAGAAGTGTCCCTACTTCTGAGGATTCAGTGCTTTTCCCCAGGGGATTTGGAGACAGGGAGCTGTGGGATTGGTTCAGTTCAGTTCTGGGCACCAAATTCTTTTTCTTAATCCATTCAATTAACTTGTGTATTTTTTGATTGGTGAATTAAGCCCATTGGTATTTCAAATTATTATTGAAACATGTGTTGTTTGATTTCATTTTGTTCATTATTTTTTTGTTTGTGTTCTTCATCCTATTTGGTGTTTTAATAAGTACAACTGCATTTGTTTTCTTTCTATAATTTCTTGCCTGTTCTTATTCCTTTCTTCAATGTAATCTTTTGCTAACTAATTCATAGATATAAATTCTAGCCTGTTCATAAGATGGAAAGTTTTTATTTTGCCTTCAACTATAACATATAATTTTGCTGGTCACAGTGGTTTTGGCTGGCTTCTAAGGTCTGCTTGTTCTTGAAAGACATTTCTTTATGCTCTCCTGGCTTTTTCAGTTTTAATTGAGAAATTAGCTGTTAGTCAGATAAGTTTCTCTTATAACATGTGGTTTTTTTTTTCTTTTACAGCTTTCGAGGCCATCCATTTGTTCTGTATATTTGATTTTAACTATAATATGCTGTAGGGACTTTCCTTTCTGGTACTACCTACTTCATGTTCTGTGTACTTGTATCTATATGCATATCATTTCTTAATTCATTGAAGGATACTTTTATGGTCTTGTTCTAGTTCTCATTTATGTCATTGGTCTGGGTTTTTTCCTTTATCTATGCCTGTCATTTATTAATTTTTGACATTGTTTTCTTTTACATTTGAAATTATAATATAATGGCTTCATTTTGCTCTACCATTTTCCATTTTCAGATCCTATCTACCTCCTTGATCACTTTCAACTCAATGGCCACAGTTTTTCATTACTGGTTGTTTTGTTCATGTATACATACACCTACACCTACACCTACACCTACACCTACATCTACACCTATACCTACACCTATACTTATATCACCTACACCTACACTTATACATACACATACATATACATATAAAATGTCCTGATTAGTTTATATGTTATAATTTATATGAATACTTTCAGAACAGACCATTTAGTATCGGATTATCAGTTGGTGTGTTCTGCCCTAGGGAAGATGATTTCTCCTGCTCTGAGCATTCCTTTGTTGTTCTTTGTACAGTTTTTACCTGTCCACTTTGGTATAATATATTGATGTCATCTTTGTTAAGCTCATGTTTGGTCAATTGTGTTGGTGAATTGTTATAGGTATTGCTTCTGACATCACTAGGAGACACAGTATCACACCAAACTCCCTGATGTACTTTCTTTACAAGCTTTTTACCCCATCTTCTGCAATGTTCCCAGGGACTTAGGTGCATGAGTTGTTTTGCAAATGTATCCAGTGACACCATTCTATAGCTTTGTATTTTGATTGGCCATGGCTTTCTCGATTGATCTCCATCTATTATAAAGAGAAGTTTCATTCATGAGGGATAGTGACTACAATTATATGGAGATATAAGGACAAATATTTAGAGTGTGGTTAGGGATTAAGTTGTTTTAGTAAAGTAGTGGTTATGGATTCTTCTCCAAAATCCATGATTGATCCAGACCAATAGGTTGTTCTTCAGTAATAGTGTTCTGAGTGTTGAAGTGTCAGGGGATGAGTAAAAAGATAGATAATAGGGAAGATAAAAGTTGGGATTAGAAGACCTTGCATAAATTATAGTTTATGGCAAATAAGCTTATTAAGTATTACAGAATTTTATATACTATTTCCAGGTGATACATGAAATAAAAAATTAACAAAGTAGAAATGATCACACAATGGGTAGACACAGGACATCTCAAGAACAGTACAGACCAAGTACAAACAGTCTTGGTGCTGATAATCATAGTTTCATACAGTAAAACAATTTGGAGTCTCAGGATCTGAAACTATAGCTCCTTCAGTTCCTGGCCCCAACTCTGCCAAGAATATTCCTGGTTTTAGAGGAGTTGTATTCTTTCTCCCAACATTGCAGTCTCAGGATGAAGTTCTCAAGGCCCTAGACACAAGTTAATATTTACACAGCCAGGCATGTTCCTGATTTTCAGAAGAAGCTTTTCCTTCTCCATACACTATGTCTCAAGGAAAGCTTTGAATAAACTCAAGAATCAAATCAGACTTTAGTCGGCCGAGGTGGTAGTTTGGCTAGGTTTCTAGTACCGAAAAGAGTTTTCTTGTTGAGGTGTACTTATGTCCAATAAGAGCACTGGTGGTTACTCTCAAAGTATCTGAGCCACTAAATCATGGTGGATGATGTTTTTGACTTGTTCCTGGATTTAGTAAGCAAGTATTTTATTGAGAATTTTTGCTTCAATGTTCAGAAGAGAAATTGATCTGAAGTTCTCTTTCTTTGTTGATTGTTTGTGTGGTTTCCTTATCAGGGTAACTGTGGCTTCATAGAATAAGTTTGACAGTGTTCCTTCTGTTTTTTGGGGGGGAAGAGTTTGAGGAGCATTTATATTAGCTCTTCTTTGTAAGTCTAGAGAATAAAACCATCTGGCCCTGGCATTTTTTGGTTGGGAGACTTTTAATGACTGCTTTTATTTCCTTACATGTTATAGTTTATCCGATCTTAATTAAACTTTGATAAATGGTATCTTTTCAGGAATCATCCATTCCATTAAGATATTCCAATTTTTGTAGTACACTCTCTTGAAGTAAGAACTAATGATTCATTACATTCCCTCAGTATTCATTGTGATGATTTCCGTTTTCTTTCTTATATTGTTTATTTGGATAGCATAACTCTGTCTTTGGCTTAGTTTGGCTAAGGGTTTTTCTATCTTCTTGGTCTTCTCAAAGAAACATCTCAGTTTCCCTCATGCTTTGTGTTGATTTCTTTATTTCTAACTGATAGATTTCAGCACTGATTTTTGTTATGTCCTGCCTTCTACTCTTCTTCAGTGTGCCTGCTTCATTTTTCTCTAGAGCATTCAAATGTACTGTTAAATTGTTGGTATGAGAACTTTCTAAATTTTTCATGGAGGCACTGAGTGCTAAGAACTTTCTTCTTAGCATTGTTTTTATTGTGCTGCATAAATTTGAATGTGTTGTACTTTCATTTTTATTGAATTCAAGAAAGCTTTTAATTTCTTTCCATTTCTTCCCTAAGATAATGGAGTAGAGAATGTAGGCTTTCTGGTATTTCTGTAGTTGTTAAAATCTACCTTTAATGTATGGTGGTCTCACAAGATACAAAGTGTTATTTCTATTTTCTTGTATCTGTTAAGACTTGCTTTATGGTCCACTACATAGTCATTTTTGGAGAAAAATCCATGAGGAGTTGAAAAGAAGGTATATTCTTTTGTGTTTGGGTGAAATATTTTATACATGTCTGTTAGGTTCATTTGAGTCATAACATTGTTGGTTTCATTATTTCTGTTTTATTTTTATCTGAATGACCTATAATAATTTGATGAGTGTAGGGTGTTCACATTCCCTACTATTAATGTGTGATTTTCAATGCATGATTTAACCTTTAGCAATGTTTCACTTACAAAGGGGGATGCCTTTGTGTTTCAGGTATAGATGCTCATAATTGAGATATCATCATGGTAGATATTTCCATGTGATGAGTACGAAGTATCTTTTCCTATCACTTCAGACTAATTATGTTTATTATATATTAGAATGGTTACTCCAGCTTGCTTCTTGGGTACCTTTGCTTGGAAAACGTTTTTCCTGCCCATTACTATGAAGTAATATCTATCTTTATTGCTGAAGTGTGTTTCTTTTATGCTGCAGAATGATGGATCCTGTTTTCATATCCATTCCGTTAGCCTATGTCCTTTTATTGAAGAATTGAGTCCCTTGATGTTGAGAGGTATTAAAGGCCAATGGTTGTTATTTCTTGACATTTTGATGTTTGTTCTGTTCATTTGTGTGTGTGTGTGTGTGTGTGTGTGTGTGTGTGTGTGTGTGTATTTCCCTTGTTTTTGCTAGCGTGAAGTTACATATTTCTTGTGTTTTCTGGGATGTAGTTATCTTCTTTTTTGCTGTTTTCCTTCTGTATTTTCAATATGCCTGGGTTTGTGGATAGATATTGTTTAAATTTAGATGTGTCTAAATGTCTTTCTTGTTTGCTCCATCCGTGGTGATTAAGAGTTTTGCTTTGTATAGTACTCTATGATGGTATTTGTGGGTTTTTAGAGGCCCTTTTAGCTTTTTGAGTCTCTGTTGAGAAGCCAGCTATAATTCAGGTAGATCTGCCTTTGTATGCTACCTTGCCTTCTCCCTATGTCACTTTTAATATTTTTTCTTTGTTCTATAGATTTTGTGTTTTTATTATTATGTGGCAAGAATATTTCTTTTCTAGTCTGGTCTGACTGGTGTTCAATAACCTTCTTATATATTTATAGGAAATCTCATTCTTTAGATTCAGAAAGTCTTCTGTGATGATTTTTTTAAAAATATTTTGGGGCGTGGTGCTAGGAATCTTTACCTTCTTCCATTGCTATTAGTCTTAGGCTAGGTCTTTTCATGATATTCAACATTTTCTGGACGTTTTATATAAGGACGTTTTTAGATTTAACATTTTCATTGACTGATGTAATTTCTAATATTTTATCTTCTACATGTGAGATACTCTCTTTTGTTTCCTGTATTCTGACAGTGATGCTTCATCTATTGTTCCTGTTTTCTTCCCTAAGTTTTCCATCTCTAGGTTCTTCTCAGATTATCTTTTCTTTATTGCTTCGATTCCATTTTCAGGACTTGAATAGTTTTACTTATTTTCTTTTCCTATTTTATTGTATTTTCCTGTATATCTTTAAGGGATTTATTTCTTTCCCCCATAAAGAAATCTACCTGATTAATCATATTTTCCTGTATTTGTGTGTGTGTGTGTGGGTGAGAGAGAGAGAGAGAGAGAGAGAGAGACAGAGACAGAGACAGAGACAGAGACACAGAGAGACAGAGGGAGAGACAGAGAGATAATATTTCTCTCATTTGCACTTATTAGTCTTTTATCTAATTAATCCACATTTCATATTTTTCTTTTCCATGTATAGAAAAAGCATTTTTCTTTGAAATGGTGCAAAACCCCACTAGGGTTATTATGGCTAAATATGAAATATCAAGATGTTAATAATCATAGTCAATATTGAGTTTCAGTTTTAGTTTTTATTTTAGTTAAGTCATTTAGGCATTCCTTTTGTGGATCTATTTTGTATTTTTTAACTGGATATTTTATTTATTTACATTTCAAATGTTATCCCCTTTCCTGGTTTCCCCTCTTCAAACCCCCTATCTCATTCCCTTTACCCTGCATCTATGAGGGTGTTCTCTCACTTACCCACCCACTCCAGCCTCACCACCTACGCTGGGGCTTCAAGCCATCACAGGATCAAGGGTCTCACCTCTCACTGATGCCAGACAAGTCCCCTTCACTCTTTCAGTCCTTAGTTTAACTCCCCCATTGGGGTCCCTGTGATCAGGCTGATGGTTGGCTTCCAGCATCCGCATCTGTATTGATCAGGATCTGGTAGAGCTTCTTAGGAGATAATTGTATCAGTCTCCTGTCAGCTAGCACTTCTCGGCATCAGCAATAGTGTCTGGGTTTGGTATCTGCATGTGGGATATTTTCCCAGGTAGGGCAGACTCTGGATGCCCTTTCCTTCAGTTTCTCCTCCAATCTTTGTCCCTGTGTTTCCTTTAGACAGGAACAATTCTGGGTTAAGACTTTGAAAATGGGTTGGGGGGCCCCATGCCTCAACCAGGGGCCATGCCTAACCTCTGCATACAGTCTTGACAGGTTCTCCCTCCCATTTGTGGGATATTTCTGCTAATGTCATCCTCCTGTCCTGGGAGGTTCTTGCTTTCCTGGCATCTGAGACTTTCTGGTTGCTAACCCTAGTTCCCCATCCCCATTGCCACACACCTCTGTTCAATTTCCTGACCCTCTGTACATCTCCTCCATTTCCTTTTATACCTGATTCTGCCCCTCTTTTCCCCTCCCCCATTCTCTCTTCCTCCCTCTATTTCCCGTGATTACTTTATTCCCCTTCTAAGTAGGAATGAAGCACATACTCTTTGATCTTCCTCTCACTTGAACTTCATGTTATCTGTGAGTTGTATCATGGGTATTCAAAGCTCTTTGCTTAATATCCACTTATCAGTGATTACATGCCATGTGTGCTTCTTTGTGATAATTTGTGATCTTTTAGAATCAACTGTTGGGAGCAATGTCCTTGAAGCCCTCCATTGTTGATGTTAGAATTAAGTATGACTGGGTTCATGGAAAATCCCCAGCCAGCTGCAGAAGACTAATATGAATCTGGTGATCAAGAAAAATAATAATATGGTAAAGACATCCTGCTGACTAATAAATATGACAAACCTGTGACCTTTCTGACAACCTGTCAACATCAGCCTACTCCCTGACCACACGAATATTGTGTCCTTGGCTTGCGTAAATGTTTCTTACTTCCCCCTTCCCTCTTTTACCCATGTTATGGTATAAATTTAGTCTTGGGGAAAAATAAAATTGTTGCCTTTATCAGACTCTTGTCTTGGTGTCCTTCTTCACATCCCTTGTCCCCCATTCTCTTCCAGGTAAATTCAGACCCCATCGCTTACAATAAACCATATCTTCTGAGGTCTAACAACCATATCTATAAAAGCTAGAAACTGGAAACAACCCAGATGTTCCTCAATAGAGGAATGGATACAGAATATGTGGTACATTTACACAATGGAATACTACTCAGTTTTTAAAGAAATTTGCAGGGAAATGGATGGAACTAGAAAATATCATCCTGAGTGAGGTAACCAAGTCACAAAAGAACACATGATATGCACTCACTGATAAGTGGATATTAGTGCAAAAGCTCAAAATACCCAAGATACAATTTACAGACAATATGAAGCTCAAGAAGAAGAAAGACCAAAATGTGGATGTTTCAGTCCTTATTAGAAGTAGTAACAAAATACTCACAGGAGGAAATATAGGGACAAAGAGTGTAGCAGAGACTAAAGAAAAGGCCATCCAGAGAATACCTCACATGGGGATCCATCCCATATGTAACTACCAAACCCAGTCACTATTGCCAAAGTGCTTGCTGACAAAAGCCTGATATGGATGTCTCCTGTGAGGCTATGCAAGAGCTTTACTGATACAGATGAGGATGCTTGCAGCTACCCATCACACTGAACATGGGGACCTCAGTTGAGGAGTTAGAGAAAGGACTGAAGGAGCTAAAAAAAAAAAAAAGCCTTAAGGACTGTTTTACATATGTTAGAATATAGGCTCCAAGAGCTGAAAGTCAGTCACCAGGAGCACCAGCACACCTGAGAGCAGAGGTAGGACTAACTCTTCTGCTCCAAGCCTGGTAACTTAAGGACACACAAAGGCAGGAGCAATCTGGGACAGGCCACTTCCAGTTTCTGCCTGTGCCAAGAGCTGAACCACTCCCACAGCTATCTATACCCAAATCTTGTGGGGAAGAGAGCTGGACTCTCAGAGGCACAGATAATTCTGAGAGATCAGGGGAGACCGCCACTTCTTCTCACACTTCTGACCCAAGAGGAACCTGCCTAGATAAAGGAACAAAGGAGCAGTCAGAGGCAGGAACTTTCAGGTTTCTGCCTGTACCCAGAACTGAACCTGTCCCACAGCTCTCTGTACCCAAATCACATGAGGGAGAGAGCTGGCCTTGCAAAAGTGCAGACAATCCTGAGAGCTGAGAGGAGACAACTACTTCTATCCACATTCCAGACTCAAGAGGAACCCGCCTAGTCCCATCTGTGCCCTCTGGGAACAGGAACCTATGAGCAGTCAGGGGTAGGACCCTTCTGGTTATTGCCTGAGCCCAGGGCTGAAAGCCAGTAGCCAGGAGCACTGACACACCTGAGCACAGAGGTAAGGTCAAGTCTTCTGCTCCAAGTGACCTGCCTGGAGGCTTGAGGACACACAAATTGACTGAAAGAAAACAGGTCTACAAGACTGCTAACACACAGGCTTACAGGAGGGTCAAGCCACTGTCAGAGACAGAAAGACAAGCTCAAAAAGAGACAACCTGATGACTAAAAGCAAGCGCAGGAACCTAGACAACAGAAACCAAGAATACTTGGCATCATCAGAGCCAAGTTATCCCACCAAAGCAAATACTGGATATCCTAACACAGGAAAAGAAAGATTTGGATTTAAAAATCACATTTTGATGATGATGATGATGATGATGATGATGATGATGATGATGATGATGACGACGACGACGGAGGACTTTAAGAAGGACAAAAATAACTCCCTTAAAGAAATACAAGATAACACAGGTAAACAAGTAGAGGCCCATAAAAAGGAAACACAAAAATCCCTTAAAGAATTACAGGAAAACACAACCAAACAGGTGAAGGAATTAGACAAAACAATCCAGAATGTAAAAATGGAAATAGAAACAATAAAGAAAACATAAAGTGAGACAACACTAGAAACAGAAAACCTATGGAAGAGATCAGAAGTTATATATGCAAGCATCACCAACAGAATACTCAGAGATAGAAGAGAGAATCTCACAAGCAAAAGATGCTATAAAAACCTGACACAACCATCAAGGAAAATGTAAAATGCAAACAGCTCCTAACCCAAAACATCCAGAAAATCCTGGACACGATGAGAGGATCAAACCTAAGGATAATAAGTATAAAAGAGAGTGAAGATCCCCAACTTAAAGGGCCAGTAAATATCTTCAACAAAATTATAGAACAAAACTTCCCTAACTTTAAGAAAAAAATGCAGAACCACATGATCATTTCATTAGATGCTGAGAAAGCATTTGACAAAATTCAACACCTCTTCATGATAAAAGTCCTGGAAAGAATAGGAATTCAAGGCCCATACCTAAACATAGTAAAAGCCATATACAGCAAACCAGTTGCTAACATTAAACTAAATGGAGAGAAACTTGAAGCAATCCCACTAAAATCAGGGACTAGACAAGGCTGCCCACTCTCTCCCTACTTATTCAATATAGTTCTTGAAGTTCTAGCCAGAGCAATCAGACAACAAAAGGAGATCAAGGGGATACAGATCGGAAAAGAAGAGGTCAAAATATCACTATTTGCAGATGACATGATAGTATATTTAAGTGATCCCAAAAGTTCCACCAGAGAACTACTAAAGCTGATAAACAACTTCAGCAAAGTGGCTGGGTATAAAATTAACTCAAATAAATCAGTTGCCTTCCTCTATACAAAAGAGAAACAAGCCGAGAAAGAAATTAGGGAAACGACACCCTTCATAATAGACCCAAATAATATAAAGTACCTCGGTGTGACTTTAACCAAGCAAGTAAAAGATCTGTACAATAAGAACTTCAAGACACTGAGGAAAGAAATTGAAGAAGACCTCAGAAGATGGAAAGATCTCCCATGCGCATGGATTGGCAGGATTAATTTAGTAAAAATGGCCATTTTACCAAAAGCGATCTACAGATTCAATGCAATCCCCATCAAAATACCAATCCAATTCTTCAAAGAGTTAGACAGAACAATTTGCAAATTCATCTGGAATAACAAAAAACCCAGGATAGCTAAAACTATCCTCAACAATAAAAGGACTTCAGGGGGAATCACTATCCCTGAACTCAAGCAGTATTACAGAGTAATAGTGATAAAAACTGCATGGTATTGGTACTGAGACAGACAGATAGACCAATGGAATAGAATTGAAGACCCAGAAATGAACCCACACACCTATGGTCACTTGATTTTTGACAAAGGAGCCAAAACCATCCAATGGAAAAAAGATAGCATTTTCAGCAAATGGTGCTGGTTCAACTGGAGGTCAACATGTAGAAGAATGCAGATCGATCCATCCTTATCACCCTGTACAAAGCTTAAGTCCAAGTGGATCAAGGACCTCCACATCAAACCAGACACACTCAAACTAATAGAAGAAAAACTAGGGAAGCATCTGGAACACATGGGCACTGGAAAAAATTTCCTGAACAAAACACCAATGGCTTATGCTCTAAGATCAAGAATCGACAAATGGGATCTCATAAAACTGCAAAGCTTCTGTAAGGCAAAGGACACTGTGGTTAAGACAAAACGGCAACCAACAGATTGGGAAAAGATCTTTACCAATCCTACAACAGATAGAGGGCTTATATCCAAAATATACAAAGAACTCAAGAAGTTAGACCGCAGGGAAACAAATAACCCTATTAAAAAATGGGGTTCAGAGCTAAACAAAGAATTCACAGCTGAGGAATGCCGAATGGCTGAGAAACACCTAAAGAAATGTTCAACATCTTTAGTCATAAGGGAAATGCAAATCAAAACAACCCTGAGATTTCACCTCACACCAGTGAGAATGGCTAAGATCAAAAACTCAGGTGACAGCAGATGCTGGCGAGGATGTGGAGAAAGAGGAACACTCCTCCATTGTTGGTGGGATTGCAGACTGGTAAAACCATTCTGGAAATCAGTCTGGAGGTTCCTCAGAAAATTGGACATTGAACTGCCTGAGGATCCAGCTATACCTCTCTTGGGCATATACCCAAAAGATGCCTCAACATATAAAAGAGACACGTGCTCCACTATGTTCATCGCAGCCTTATTTATAATAGCCAGAAGCTGGAAAGAACCCAGATGCCCTTCAACAGAGGAATGGATACAGAAAATGTGGTACATCTACACAATGGAATATTACTCAGCTATCAAAAACAACGAGTTTATGAAATTCGTAGGCAAATGTTTGGAACTGGAAAATATCATCCTGAGTGAGCTAACCCAATCACAGAAAGACATACATGGTATGCACTCATTGATAAGTGGCTATTAGCCCAAATGCTTGAATTACCCTAGATCCCTAGAACAAACGAAACTCAAGACGGATGATCAAAATGTGAATGCTTCACTCCTTCTTTAAATGAGGAAAAAGAATACCCTTGGCAGGGAAGGGAGAGGCAAAGATTAAAACAGAGACTGAAGGAACACCCATTCAGAGCCTGCCCCACATGTGGCCCATACATATACAGCCACCCAATTAGACAAGATGGATGAAGCAAAGAAGTGCAGATGGATAGGAGCCGGATGTAGATCGCTCCTGAGAGACACAGCCAGAATACAGCAAATACAGAGGCGAATGCCAGCAGCAAACCACTGAACTGAGAATAGGTCCCCCGTTGAAGGAATCAGAGAAAGAACTGGAAGAGCTTGAAAGGGCTCGAGACCCCAAAAGTACAACAATGTCAAGCAACCAGAGCTTCCAGGGACTAAGCCACTACCTAAAGACTATACATGGACTGACCCTGGACTCTGACCCCATAGGTAGCAATGAATATCCTAGTAAGAGCACCAGTGGAAGGAGAAGCCCTGGGTCCTGCTAAGACTGAACCCCCAGTGAACTAGACTATGGGGGGAGGGCGGCAATGGGGGGAGGGTTGGGAGGGGGACACCCATAAGGAAGGGGAGGGGGGAGGGGGATGTTTGCCCGGAAACCGGGAAAGGGAATAACACTTGAAATGTATATAAGAAATACTGAAGTTAATAAAAATAAATAAATAAATGCATTCAAAACCAAAAAAAAAAAAAAAAGAAAAGAAAAGAAAAAAATGCCCGAAGCGGCGTCAGTGGCTAGAGCAAAGGCAGCAGTCAGACCAGCAGCTGAGGCAGGCGGGAGTGATGATGAAGATGGCAGCTGCGGGCAGCGGAGGCGGTGGTGGTCGCTATTACAGGGGCAGCAACCAGGGAGGCTGAGCCCCTAAATGGCTGAAGACTGAAAACGGGGGCGACCAACACGGAGGAGGCGGCGGTGGAGGATCCGTGGCGGCAGGTGGCGGCGGAGAGAACTAGGATGACCCCCACAAAACCCCTGCCTCTCCAGTTGTTCACATCAGGGGCCTGATTGGCAGGGTTGTGGGAGCTGACCTTGTGGAAGCCCTGCAAGAATTTGGATCCATCAGCTATGTTGTGGTGATGCCAAAGAAGAGGCAGACACTGGTAGAGTTTGAAGATGTGCTGGGGGCTTGTAATGCGGTAAAGTACGCTGCAGACAACCAGATCTACATTGCTGGTCACCCTGCTTTTATCAATTATTGTACCAGCCAGAAGATCTCTCGCCCCGGTGACTCTGAGGACTCCCAGAGCATCAACAGTGTGCTTCTGTTTACCATCCTGAACCCCATCTACTCCATCACCACGGATGTTCTTTACACTATCTGTAATCCTTGTGGCCCTATCCAGAGAACTGTCATTTTCCGAGAGAATGGAGTCCAGGCTATGGTGGAGTTTGATTCTGTGCAAAGTGCCCAGAGCGCCAAGGCCTCACTGGATGGGGCTGACATCTATTCTGGCTGTTGCACTCTGACGATTGAGTACGCAAAGCCTACACGTTTAAATGTGTCCAAGAACAATCAAGATACTTGGGACTACACAAACCCCATCTCAGTGGACAAGGTGACCCTGGCAGTAACCACAACGAATGCCAGCGGCAGCCCCCTCTCCTGGGAGATCATCCCGCAGAATATGGAGGGCCCCACGGTGGGTACCATAGCCATTACCATGATGAGGGCTACGCCCCCCACCTCATTATGAAGGGAGAAGGATGGGCCCACCTGTGGGGGGTCACCGCCGGGGCCCAAGTCGCTATGGCCCCTAGTATGGTCATCCCTCACCCCCTCCCCCACCACCCGACTATGGCCCCCACGCTGACAGCCCTGTGCTCATAGTCTATGGCTTGGATCAATCTAAGATGAACTGTGATCGAGTCTTCAATGTCTTCTGTTTGTATGGCAATGTGGAGAAGGTGAAATTTATGAAAAGCAAGCCAGGGGCCGCCATGGTGGAAATGGCTGATGGCTATGCTGTGGACCGAGCCATTACTCACCTCAACAACAACTTCATGTTCGGGCAGAAGATGAATGAATGTCTGTGTCTCCAAGCAACCAGCCATTATGCCCGGTCAGTCATATGGGCTAGAAAGATCCTGCAGTTACAAACACTTCAGCGAGTCAAGGAACAGTCGGCTCTCCACTCCAGAGCAGGCAGCTAAGAACCACATCCAGCACCCTAGCAATGTACTGCACTTCTTCAGTTCTCACCCTGGAGGTGACTCAGTAGAAATTCTTTGAGATCTGCGATGAGCTGGAAGTGAAGCATCCAACCTCTGTGAAAGTATTTTCAGGCAAAAGGGAGCATAGCTCCTCTGGGCTGCTGGAGTGGGACTCCAAGAGTGACGCCCTGGAGACCTTGGGCTTCCTGAACCACTATCATATGAAAAGCCCAAATGGCCCATATCCATACACTCTGAAGTTGTGCTTCTCCACCGCACAACACGCCTCCTAATTAGATGCTGGGAAGGAAGACTCCATCCGAGCAGGAAGATGTTTCTTTCCTTTATGCTGTTGGTTTCTTTGTTTTGTTTTTATTTTTGCAGTTCTTTTTTTCCTAATAAATGCTAGGTCAGTAGAGGCTTAACCACAAGAAATGCTGGAACTCTGGAGGGTGGGGGAGGGGAACTGGTATTTCCCAAGATTAACCTTCACTTTTTAAAATAACTGAAGTGTGATTCTTTTTTTCCTGTTCATACATTTGTGCTGCCCATGTATCTTGGCACATTTCAATAAAATTGTTTGGAAAATAAAAAAAAAGAAGAAGAAAGAGATGCCCATAAACATACAAGAAGCCTACAAAACTCCAATTAGATTGGAGAAATACCTTCCATTACATAATAGTCAAAACACCAAAGCACAAAATAAAGAAAGAATACTAAAAGCAGCAAAGGAAAAAAAGGCAAGTAACAAATAAAGGCAGACCTATCAGAATTACACCAGACTTCTTACCAGAGAAAGCCAGAAGATCCTGGGTAGATGTCATACAGAATCTAAGAGAACACAAATGCCAGCCCAGGCTACTATATGCAGCAAAACTCTCAATTAACATAGATGGAGAAACCAAGTTATTCCATGACAAAACCAAATTTACACAACATCTTTCCACAAATCCAGTCCACAATGATTGATGAAGCCAAGAAGTGCATGCTGACACAAGCCTGATATAGCCATCTCCTGAGAGGCTCAGTCGTAGGTTAACAAATACAGAGGTGAATGCTAGCAGAAAACCATTGAACCAAGAACAGGATCCAGGATGGAGGAATTAGATAAAGGATTAAAAGAGCTGAAGGGACTTGCAACCCCCTAAGAACAACAATACCAACCAACCAGGGCTCCAAGAAACAAACCCACTACACAAAGACACTACCCATGGACAAATCCATGGCTCCAGCATACATAGAAGAGGATGGCCTTGTTCTCCACCAATGGGAGGAGAAGTCCTTGGTCCTACCAAGGCTGAACCCACCAGTATAGGGGAATATTAAGGTAGGGTGGTGGGAAGTGGGGATGGTTGGGGAGGGAAAACATCCTCAT